>NC_088228.1:23185337-24422837 GCF_036934945.1 Oncorhynchus masou masou | reverse complement strand
TTGATATTCTGGGGTCTGATTTTGGGCAGGTCTTTGTTCTGGAGGTGTCCATCAGGAGTGGACAAAAGGAGGAGCCTGTAGAATAGGGGGAGGGTCACGGTAAGTGCGTCACATGGTTTGACAAATCAGGATGGCAGGTGTCCCGAATCTTAAGGAGCTTTCTCATTTGCCTAACAAAAAAACACCAATCTAGAGGTTCATTCTCAAACAGGGGGATATGCAGCAAGATTACTATCTGGAGACGCAATCATTATTTCCCTACTTACATGACCCTGGCAGCAGCTTCAGTTCAATATTATTGGAAACATTTTGTTGTTTCGAGTCACCATAGCAGAGTTGAAAATCCGTACAGCATTTATAAGGAGTAGTCTCTCTTTCACACATAGTAATAGTCCTCTTTCTATTGTGCCAAATGTTTATATTACAGTGCATTATGCTCCAAATGTGAATGACGAGTCTGTTTTTAAAGTTAGTTTGGTGAACGACAGAGAGACCTGATTTGTTTTTGGTCTATTCCCTATGGCTTCTCCATGCAGGTCTCTGAGCGACTTTAGCGAGGATTGACTGGGTTCATTTTTCAAATGTATTTCCTTTTAGTGGGCCAAATTGCATTACTCAGAGTTTGATTTATCTAAATCCTTTAGCCAGGGAAAGTCAATTGAGTCTCATGAATTAAGTGATTAATTCTAAGCTTTAATTTCACATGTGATCTTTAAAATGTTTATACTATATATTGCCTGTTATCTTTAAGCAACAAGGCCCGAGGGGGTGTGGTACATGGCCTATATACTGTACCACAGCTAAGGGCTGTTCTTATGCATGACACAAAGCGGAGTGCCTGGATACAACCCTTAGCCGTGGTATATTGGCCATATACCACAAACCCTCGAGGTGCCCTATTGCTATTATAAACTGTTCACCAACATAATTAGAGCAGTAAAAATAAATATTTTGTCTTACCCATGGTATAGAGTCTGATATACCACGGCTGTCAGCCAATCAGCATTCAGTGCTCTAACCACCCAGTTTATAATGATCAATAACTTTGACACTTTTTTACACTGTATAAAATCATTGAGGCACAAATGTGGCACAAAGCCACTTAACCACAATGAGTCTGTCTTTATGTCCCAGAGGTAACTATAGATCACAAAGTTCAACACAGAGACATCAACAGAAGTCAAGGCTGATGGGTCCCTGGCTTCCCTCGTCATTGACACAAGGCACGAATCTGGTTTTAATTTATAATCCTTTATAATTTATAATCCTTTATTTAACCAGGTAAGTCACATACATAACTTGATAACCGGTCAGGGAAACCGCGACAATAACAATAATATTTCCATAGTAGTTCACCATTTGGCGAACACACAGTATAAATATGTAGATAAGGTAACCAAGAGGTTTACAGCTTAATCTGATCTGAGACATTCAGAAAGCTGAAATAAAACCCCATTAAACCTGAATCTAAATCTCTGCCTCTCCACTCATACAAATAGTGAAAGGTCAGTGCAGGCTGGAGGAAAACAATTCAATAATGTGTTCAGTAGATATGTTAAATACAAACCTCTGACACAAAAGCACAAACTCTCCTTCTGCCTCTCTCTCCCCATGTATCTCTCACTCATAGTTTCCCCACAGTGTTAGCATGAGTGTGTTAGTATGTCACTCATCCTCAGTGAGCACAGCGTGTAGTCAAGTCTGCCTGTGAAGGCCAGTCAAAATGGTCATTGGTCAGGCTGTGCTCACTGAGTCTTGGCGTAGTCCATATTTTTCTCAATTTTCCACTTACAATTATCAGATAGTTTGCCACTATGTATTGTATGTTAAAAATAGCAGAATAGACAAATATAATGACAAATAGTCCTGATTCTGTGTGAATTATCTTCTTTTTTTGTTTTATTTCAGTTTGTTGTTTTTTTACTTCTGTCCTGGGACTCATCTCAAGGCATTTTGGGGTATCGCAATGTCTCTCTTGCACACATACATGTACAGGTGAATGACACGTATACACACAATATACAGTACAAGTCAAAAGTTTGGACACACCTGGAATGCTTTTCCAACAGTCTTGAAGGAGTTCCCACATATGCTGAGCACTTGTTGGCTGCTTTTCCTTCACTCTGCGGTCCAACTCATCCCAAAAAATCTCAATTGGGTTGAGTTCGGGCGATTGTGGTGGCCAGGTCATCTGATGCAGCACTCCATCACTCTCCTTCTTGGTCAAATATCCCATATACAACCTGGAGGTGTGTTTTGGGTTATTGTCCTGTTGAAAAACAAATGATAGTCCCACTAAGCGCAAACCAGATGGGATGGGGTATCGCTGCAGAATGCTGTGGTAGCCATGCTGGTTAAGTGTGCCTTGAATTCTAAATAAATCACTGACAGTGTCACCAGCAAAGCACCCCCACACCATCACACCTCCTCCATTCTTCACTGTGGGAACCACACATGCAGAGATCATCCGTTCACCTACTCTGCGTCTCACAAAGACACAGCCGTTGGAACCAAAAATCTCAAATTTGGTCTCATCAGACCAAAAGCAAGTCTCTTCTTCTTATTGGTGTCCTTTAGTAGTGTTTTTTATTTATTGTTGCAGAAATTCAACCATGAAGGCCTGATTCACAAAGTCTCCTGTGAACAGTTGATGTTGAGATGCATCTGTTACTTGAACTCTGTGAAACATTTATTTGGGCTGCAATCTGAGGTGCAGTTAACTTTAATGAACTTATCCTCTGCAGTAGAGGTGACTCTGGGTCTTCCTTTCCTGTGGCAGTCCTCATGAGAGCCAGTTTCACCACAGCACTTGATGGTTTTTGAGACTTGAACTTGAAGAAACGTTGAAAGTTCTTGACATTTTCCACATTGACTGACCTTCATGTCTTAAAGTAATGATGGACTGTCATTTATTTTTGCTTATTTGAGCTGTACTTGCCATAATATGGACTTGGTCTTTTACCAAATAGGACTATCTTCTGTATACCGCCTCTACATTGTCACAACACAACTGATTGTCTCAAACGCATTAAGGAAAGAAATTCCACAAATTAACTTTTAACAAGGCACACCTGTTCATTTAAATGCATTCCAGGTGACTACCTCATGAAGCTGGTTGAGAGAATGCCAAGAGTGTGCAAAGCTGTCATCAAGGCAAAGGGTGGCTACTTTGAAGAATCTCAAATCTAAAATATATTTAGATTCGTTTAACACTTCTTTGGTTACTACATGATTCCATATGTGTTATTTCATAGTTGTGATGTCTTCACTATTATTCTACAATGTAGAAAATAGTACAAATAAAGAAAAACCCTGGAATGGGTAGGTGTGTCCAAACGTTTGAGTGGTACTGTATATATATATATATATATATATATATATATATATATATATATATATATATATATATATATATATATATATATATATATATATATAATGACTTTGCTTGCAGGTCAACAGGTCTTAATGTTTAACAGGGACATCTAAAGTGATTGTCACATGAGACCAGTACTCTCTTCCAGCCATCACTACATCTGTTTCAGTCCTGTGTTTAACAGGGTAGCATAAAGAGCAAAGCATGGACACCTACTTCCTAAAACATGTATGATGATAATATCAATCATAGCCTATTGATGTTTTTGTGCATTCAAGCTTATTCATGTACACTCAAGCTTATTCATGTACACTCATCAATCATATAAGAACACAGTAGGCGTCCTAATCTAGTCTGTTATAATTACATTTTTAATTAAACTTTTCGGAGACTCGAATTTGTCTTATTATTTTTTTTTAAAGAAACAATCCTGCAGTGCGTTGTAATAAGAACCGCACTCCACAGAAACAAAGTGGCAGAAACATCTATAAATGATAAATCATTTTGACACCAAACGTAGCCTATAGCCTACCGTAGCCTGCCATTCAGCATCATCTAGGATCTCTAGGCTATGAGCGAAACAAGGAGGCATAGGTAGCTTATAAGCAGCATAGCCCCCCCCCCTTAATAAATACAATAACATACGATTCTATATTGCTGAAAATAAACACCGGTAATAATTATACTGCCATGTCTTCGAAGCGGGTCTGATACCGAAGTGGTAAACACTTTGACGCATAACACTTAGTCTGCAATGCCCTGGTCCTGAACAAGAAGAGCACAAAGCAACGTAGCAAAGCGCATACCATATAGGCTACAGTGTGTGTTAATAGGCTACTTACGGGATGCTGAAGATGCCGCGCTGGGGTTGCTGAAGCGACTGAAGATCCAGAGCAGTAACGTTAGCTCCTTTCCCGGAAGCATATTTAAATAAAGCTTGAAACAAAGCAAATTTTGGCAAGTTGTGTTTTCCGTTGCCTATGGATGTTTCATTACCCGCCTCTACAGGCGGAAGCAAGCTGAAGACACCTATCCAGATAATGGTTTATTAGCTATATAGAAAGTGGCTGCTACCAAGCGGCTAGCTCAAATGCATGTGCGCAATATTCGCTACCTCTCGTGTCACCGAGCAAAACAGTTTTTTGTTCGCACTGCCCCATTACATCTAACGGTATTGTCGGATACTATCTTCATAATTATGATAGGACATACAGAAGAATCGCTGCCAGGTGCTGAATTGGAAATTGCCTTGCCGTTCCCCTATAGTTCTGTGATGATGGTATGGTCCACAAAACATTTATTTATATACTGTATAAAAATAATTTTTATTATTGCAGCAATAATAACAATAACACACATCACTACAGCGACACTCCTATGAATAAAATGTAATAATAGAACACCAGGCGAGCCCCCCCCCCCCCCAAACAAAGGATTAATTCAGGACATAATTGTGTCAAGGCAATCAGACATTAACAGATATTCAGAGACATGACTTCTCATAATTTTTCCAACTTTTTAAGTTGTAATAATAATGTAATTAACTTAAGGGCGCTGAATAATTTTGCACGCCCAATTTTTCAGTTTTTGATTTGTTAAAAAAGTTTGAAATATCCAATAAATGTCGTTCCACTTCATGATTGTGTCCCACTTGTTGTTGATTCTTCACAAAAAATACAGTTTTATATCTTTATGTTTGAAGCCTGAAATGTGGCAAAAGGTCGCAAAGTTCAAGGGGGCCGAATACTTTCGCAAGGGACTGTATGTAGACATTCCATTTAAAAAAAAAATCAGTTTCCAGCTACAATAGTCATTTACAACATTAACAATGTCTACACTGTACTTCTGATCAATTTGATGTTATTTTAATGGATAAAAAATTGCTTTTCCTTCAGAAACAAGGACATTTCTAAGTCACCCCAAACTTTTGAACGGTAGTGTAGGTAATTCTGGAGATTTTATACAAAATCATTCATGAATTTAAATCCATTTAACTAGAAATGGCAGCATGAAAAATAAATGCTCTATAGATTCGGAAGCAGAGGAACAAAAAACACAAGGCATTTTGTAAAAATGTAATCTTTTGTGAAAGAAATCATTAACAGCGTAGATGGAAGAATATATTTTAAAATTAGTTTCTTTAACTTTTGGGATAACTGGACAAGTAATGTCATGTCTTATTATGTCTGTTCCTGTCCTTTCTCTTCACTCTGTCTCTCTCTGCTGGTCTTATTAGGTTACCTTCTCTTTCTCTCCTTCTCCAGCTGTTCCACATCTTCCCTAACTAGCTCATTCACCCTTTCCCCACCTGTTCCCTCTTTTCCCTCTGATTAGGTCTCTATTTCTCTCTCTGTTCCTGCTACTTTCGGTGTCAGATTCTTGTTTGTGTTTTTCATGCCAGAAGCAAGCTATCGTCTCGTGTGCTTCCACCTTGTCCTATCCTGTCGGAGTCTGCCTGGCAGGTGCATCCTGCACTCTACTAACGTTCTTTTGTTCCATTGACAACGTCGGAAGAGGATCTATGCCATTCCTGTTTTTTCATTAAAAGAACTCTGTTTTCTGTTAAAACCGCTTTTGGGTCTTCACTCAAGTACATAACAAGTAAGGTATGAGGTAGTCGCTTTTGACCATAGCATGGGTTGGTCACTTCCAAGGCAATATATTGAATTATAATCACCAAAAATTACTTCATTAACTGCCAAATCGTATCCACCTATTGTTGCATTTTTTATCCAAAAGTTTCAAGTCATTAATTGTAAACTTGGAAAAGAGAGAACAACCTCATAATATAACAAAGTGTTCTTAATATGTCCAAGTAAAGGAAGTGGAATTGCTTTGCAAACCTTCATATATTCTCTCTCAGTAATATTAACCTGAAATCTACCAATGAACTCATCAAACAGCAAAAACTCTCCAGTGTTGTCTACCAAATCACATACAATATGACTACCCTTGTCAAACCAAAGGCCTTTGAAAATGGATTTCCTATTAATTTTAATAACTATATTATTTCAAATCAATATTGTGTGGGGGGAAAAAAATGTGCTCGAATATCATTTTCTAGAAAAAACATATTTGCTGGTGAAACTTAAGACAATTTCAAAGGTAATTTTGGAGGGTCAAAATCACATTTCATTAGGAAATCAAGTCCACCAAGTTGATTAGCCAGAGTGTTAGGGATATGATACCACATTGAGGTAGGATTAGACAGACATAATTTCAACTATTTAATTTTAAAAGCACCCACTAACGACTCAAAATATATAGCCTGCAAACCTCAACGATCATAGTCTTTCACTAATTTTGATTTCGGAATATAATGCATTTTATTTTTCCAAACAAATCTAAATATAACAGAATTTACTTTAAAAAAATGTTATTAGAAGAAAGAAAAAGGGATTGACTTTGGTAAATGATTCTAGATAAACCATCTGTCTTGGACAAAAGAATACGACCCAAAATTGAGATATCACATTGCAGCCACTGACTTAATGTCAACGGTGGGTGTAGCTGGTGCACGGAAGTAAGGCGAAGGAGAGCAGAGATGACTGAACACGAAACAACAGCATCACCAAAACCAAATGCCCAAAACAAGTAAGGCAGCACAAAGTACCACAAACAAAGTACAAAGTACAGGCTGCCACAAAACACAGGTATACATAAAACCTGGTGCTAGCCAGCCGGAAACGTGCCAACCTTGACAAATAAACAATACCCCACACAGACATGGAGGGAACAGAGGGCTAAATACACATAGTAATTATGAGGAGAGGTAAACCAGGTGGGCAGGAAAACAAGACAAAATAAATGGAAAATTAAAGGTGGAGCGGCGATGGCAAGAAGACCGGTGACGTCGCCCGCCGCACGCCCCCCGAACAAGGAGAGGGACCGGCTTCGACGGAAGTCGTGACACTTAATGAAACTCTCAGGGAATTAATCCTATTATCAATGTTTAAAGATTCTCTATCTGAATGTATTTTGTGATAAGAATTCCTAAATATTTAACTTCCTTTTTAACAGGTATGGAGGTAATGTTGATGGAGTCACAGCAATGAATTGGCATGCGATCACATTTGTTAAGGTTGAGAGTCAACCCAGAGGCCATAGAACATTTCTTGATTATGTCAATAGCCAAGGGAATAGCCACTCTATCCTTTAGGAAAAGGGCAGTATCATCTCAAATTGACTGATATTTTATATCTTTACCAAAAATATGGATCCCTTTAAATTCTCATATTTGTTAGTAAATCTGTGGCTAAAATGAATGAAAGAGAGGAGATTGGACATCCCTGTCTAATTCCTCTAGCAATAGAGAAACTAAAACTAAAACAATATAAAGCCATCATCTTCTATGAACTCACTATAGTCTAAAATATCTAAAACCAATTGTATGTGGTTATGGATACTCCTTCCTTTAATGAAGGCTAATTGAGTTTCACTGATTATATCATAGAGGCCTTTTTTCAGCCTATTGGCATAGCCATGAGCTAGTAACTTATAGTCAGTTGCCAACAATGTGATTGGTCTCCAATTGTACAGGTAAAGAGCGTCTGTCTTTGGTTTGGATATTTTTTTAAACCTTTATTTAACTAGGCAAGTCAGTTAAGAGCAAATCCTCAATTTCAATCACGGCCTAGGAACAGTCGGTTAACTGCCTTATTCAGGGGCAGAACGACAGATTTTTACCTTGTCAGCTCGGGGATGCGATCTTGCAACCTTCTAATTACTAGTCCAACACTCTAACCACTAGGCTAGCTGCCGCCCCTAAGAACTATTCGTCCCTGTCTCAAAGAAGGAGGTAAGATAGCATTAGCAATACCCTCTTTGTGGACCAAAAGCAATAACTCTCTAATATCAGGCCAAAACTGTCGATAGAATTCAGGAGTCAGGCCATCCAGTCCAGGAGATATATCTATAGGCATTTGTTTAATGGCTCGGTCCAACTCAGTATTATCTATATCAGAATCCCAAAGTTTAATAAACCTTTCTCCTAAAACAGAGTTATTAACTGAATCAAAAAAGGAATCCAAGCCGCCTTCTGAAAGATGAGATTGATATAGTGAACTGTAGAATCGTCCACTAAACATACACAAGGGGACACACTTCAGTGACGTGAAATTACAGAGGGGTTTTTTCTATACCCCTTTACCGTCACGCACACTTCCTTTCCATAACAACTCAGCCATATCTGAATCATATGGCTCTACCTGTACAGAGCACATGCCCCTTTGCCATTCCAGTCTCCAAAGTGCCCTTATGGGTGGTGGTGTCAAATTGAACATCTGCCTCCTGAAAGGTCTGTGCACGGCCCTGCCCGGAATGATTATATTGAGTTGCTGGCGCTCAATATATATATATATATATTTATATCCGTGTTATTTCACTGAATAATTCTGAACATAGCGTACTGCAACAATATACAGTGGGGAGAACAAGTATTTGATACACTGACGATTTTGCAGGTTTTCCCCACTTACAAAGCATGTAGAGGTCTGTAATTTTTATCATGGGTACACTTCAACTGTGAGAGACGGAATCTAAAACAAAAATCCAGAAAATCACATTGTATGATTTTTAAGTATTTGATACATCAGAAAAGCAGAACTTAATATTTGGTACAGAAACCTTTGTTTTGCAATTACAGAGATCATATGTTTCCTGTAGTTCTTGACCAGGTTTGCCCACACTGCAGCAGGGATTTTGGCCCACTCCTCCATACAGACCTTCTCCAGATCCTTCAGGGTCCGGGGCTGTCGCTGAGCAATACGGACTTTCAGCTCCCTCCAAAGATTTTCTATCGGGTTCAAGTCTGGAGATGCTTCTTACGGAGCCACTCTTTAGTTGCCCTGGCTGTGTGTTTCGGGTCGATGTCATGCTGGAAGACCCAGCCACGACCCATCTTCAATGCTCTTACTGAGGGAAGGAGGTTGTTGGCAAGGATCTCACGATACATGGCCCCATCCATCCCCCCTCAATACGCTGCAGTCATCCTGTCCCCTTTGCAAAAAAGCATCCCCAAAGAATGATGTTTCCACCTCCATGCTTCACGGTTGGGATGGTGTTCTTGGGGTTGTACTCATCCTTCTTCCTCCTCCAAACACAGCGAGTGAAGTTTAGACCAAAAAGCTCTATTTTTGTCTCATCAGACCACATGACCTTCTCCCATTCCTCCTCTGGATCATCCAGATGGTCATTGGCAAACGTCAGACGGGCCTGGACATGCGCTGGCTTGAGCAGGGGGACCTTGCGTGCGCTGCAGGATTTTAATCCATGACGGCGTAGTGTGTTACTAATGTTTTTCTTTGAGACTGTGGTCCCAGCTCTCTTCAGGTCATTTACCAGGTCTTGCCGTGTAGTTCTGGGCTGATCCCTCACCTTCCTCATGATCATTGATGCCCCACGAGGTGAGATCTTGCATGGAGCCCCAGACCGAGGGTGATTGACCGTCATCTTGAACTTCTTCCATTTTCTAATAATTGCTCCAACAGTTGTTGCCTTCTCACCAAGCTGCTTGCTTATTGTCCTGTATCCCATCCCAGCCTTGTGCAGGTCTACAATTTTATCCCTGATGTCCTTACACAGTTCTCTGGTCTTGGCCATTGTGGAGAGGTTGGAGTCTGTTTGATTTTGTATGTGGACAGGTGTCTTTTATACAGGTAACGAGTTCAAACAGTTGCAGTTAATACAGGTAATGAGTGGAGAACAGGAGGGCTTCTTAAAGAAAAACTAACAGGTCTGTGAGAGACGTAATTCTTACTGGTTGGTAGGTGATCAAATACATATGTCATGCAATAAAATGCAAATGAATTACTTAAAAATCATACAATGTGATATTCTGGATTTTTGTTTTAGATTCCGTCTCTCACAGTTGAAATGTACCTATGATAAAAATTACAGACCTCTACATGCTTTGTAAGTAGTAAAACCTGCAAAATTGTCAGTGTATCAAATACTTGTTCTCCTCTGATAACATTGTAGTCTGAGGGAAGGCCGTCATGCACCCCACAAAAATCTGAAAGGGCTTAAAGTATGTGAACATGGCTGGGGGGGTGGAGAATTAGCATTTTCCAAACAGCTGAAACAGCCTTTTCCTGCTATCTAAAGCGATATCATTATGCTTCATTCTATGTCAAAAGTATGTCTATTTTCTGAAGTCTACAAACCTTGCCAGCAGGCATACCAGCTAAAATAGTTAGACAAGCTAGCTACTCTAACTTGATAGCCTAAAGTTCTCAAAGAAGAATAGCAAGAATCGTGTAAACTAACAGGCAGACCACAAACAGGCAAATAACGGCGCAGTATAACAGTGTTGTGCAGAACGGCATTTTCGGAAGGCACAACTTGTTGGTCCTTGTCACGGATGGGCTATTGCAGCAGAGGGTGGTGCAGTCTGCACAAAGCATCACCAGGGGCAAACTACCTGCCCTCCAGGACACCTACGGCCCCGATGTCACAGGAAGGCCAAAAAGATCATCGAGGACAACCACTCGAGCCACTGCATGTTCACACCGCTACCATCCAGAAGGTGAGGTCAGTACAGGTGCATCAAAGCTGGGATGAGACTGAAAAACAAGGTTCTATCTCATGGCCATGAGACTTTTAATTTAAACAGCCATCACAAACCCAGAGAGGCTGCTGCCTACTTAGACTTGAAATCATTGGCCACTTTAATAAATGGATCACTAGTCACTATAATAATGCCACTTTAATAATGTTTACATACACATATATATATATATATATATATACCGTATTTTATACCATCTATTGCATCTTGCCTATGCCGCTCTGTCATTGCTCATCCATATATTTATATATATATATATTCTTATTCCGATCCTTTACTTAGATGTGTGTTTATTAGGTAATTGTTGTGTAATTGTTAGATTACATGTTAGATATAGCTGCACTGTCGGAACTAGAAGCACAAGCATTTCGCAACACTCACAATAACATCTGCTAACCATGTGTATGTGACCAATAAAATGTGAAAAAAAAGCAAAAGCAGACAACCGTACCGGGTTTCACGGGATCACCAACACTGGACAATTGAGGAGTGGAAAAACATTTGCCTGGTCCAATGAATCTTGGTTCCTGTTGCATCATGCTGATGGCAGAGTTAGGATTAGGAGCAAACAGCATTAATACATGTCCCCATCCTGCCTGGTGTCAACGGTAGAGGCTGGTGGCGGTGGTGTAATGGTGTGGGGAATGCTTTCCTGGCATACGTTAGGTCCCTTGATACCAAGTGAGCAACATTTCCATGCCAAGAAGAATGCAGGCTGTTCTGGAGGCAAAGGGACTAGATGGGTATCCCTAATAAACTGGCCACAGTGTATATACATATATTTTAAAGACATATCTAAGGGGGCACAGGGACATGACGCCTCTGGTCTGAGGGCTACAGCAGTCTGCCTACAAAAAGGGGGAATGTTGAAAAGTGTTAGGAATAACAGTCTCGCCTCATACAACATAAAATATTCATCCAGAGCTACAGACTAATCACTAACTTGAAGGAGAATTCTAATTTGAATGTTTAATTTGTTTTTGCCTCAGGAGGTTTTCATCCATTATCCATATGAGTAATATGTGTAATTTAGTCAAACAGTGGATGGACACACTTGAAAGAAAACTACAGTAGCCCTACTCAATCTTCTGACTTGAAGGTTGCTAGATCAAATCCCCGAGCTGACAAGGTAAAAATCTGTCGTTCTGCCCCTGAGCAAGGCAGTTAACCCACTGTTCACCAGGTGCCGAAGACATGGATGTCAATTAAGGCAGCCCCCCACACCTCTCTGATTCAGAGGAAGACACACTTCATTTGAATATATTCAGTTGGACAACTGACTAGGTATCCCCCTTTCCCTTAATTTTTTACCTCAGATCATTAAACTTGACCAGGCCTAATTATCTAGGCCTACCTATATTACGCAAACATAAACAAGCCCTTTTCTGTTTAAAGGTAAGACCTACAACCGGCACTTTTATTTTCTTATCTGTCTCACTGGAGAATACTTACACCATATGTGAAGTACACCTACTGTGAATGTTGTGAATGCTCATCTTTGTGAATTGTGTGATCAACTCTTCCCTGTGCCTCTCAGCTTGTATGACCTATTCTCAATAGAATAGGTCAATGGTATTTTATTGTCTGGGGATATTATATCTTATTGGTCTTCTCCACACCATTGCTCTGAAACAAACACCACAGTCGGCAATGTTGTAGCAACCTCAGCATCAATGATTCATACAGTACTTGGATATGATTTTTATTACATGAAGTTTACGATTTTACTCACCTCTTCAAAATGTCATCCATACAGATATCCCCCTTCTGGCCCTAAAATCCATAAGCCTGAATAGAACATTCACTCACTCTGGGCTTTGAACCTTTCACAGTGTTTCAAATTCAGTTCCTTCAGCTCTACTTGTTTTCCTTGTGTGTGTTGCAATATTTACAGCAGTAAAAGGTTAGTAGGAGGGGATGAAAATCCAAGTCTTATAATATGGAACACACAGGCTCACATAATTAGAATTCCCTAGAGATCCTCTCTGATTCTCAAGATTTTGCAGTGTACAAAGAGGTCATATTTGCTACTAGCCTTATAAGGGAACAAGGACTACACAAGAGAACATAGTAAATAGAAAAAGTTTGTGTAGCAGCAGCAGCTCTGCAAGCTTATCTTATCTGACTGTGATGTGAAGTTGTGCAAAACAAACTGAGACTGAAATAACTCTTAGAATTAAATGAAAAACAGAAGATAATGAACTTGATTTAATCAATCCATTCAGGGTGTACTGTCATCATATCAGTACTGGAAGACAGCATTAGTCCTTCCTTAGAGGAAACGTAACTTCGTACCCAAGCTGCATCACAACCAGCCGTGATTGGTTACATAGGGGGGAGCACAATTGGCCCAGCGTCGTCCGGGTTTGGCCAGTGTAGGCCGTCATTGTAAATAAGAATGTGTTCTTAACTGACTTGCCTAGTTAAATATAGGCAAAAAAAAGAAAAAAAGAGCACAGCGCGTATAAGCCTGGAACACCAAGGATTCAAAGTTAGCCTTAGTGGGAGTGAACATTGAATTCTATGTGACCTTACTGAGTAAATTATTTTTCATTTCATTTTAGCTAATCACATGACTGCAAGGCATAAATCTAATACACAAAGGGGGGGGGGGGGGGTTGGGGGAAGGTGATGTGGGAGATAATTGGTTGATAGATTAAGCCAAATAAAACAATGCGTCGCAAGTTTCTCCCGATCTTTCTGTATTGGCTAACTAGGGCCAAGTTTGATGCGTTGGCCCACCAGACTCTTTGCGCATTTGGGGAGGAAGTGTCTGGGAACGAGATTAGAGGAAATATAACCAATAACGTGTTCATCAAAACAATACGGTGAATTCCAAAACTCTTGATCAGTGTTCATATTTTCAGTTATTTAGAGGAAATTAACACCAGAGATTTGAATTCTTACTAAGTCAGATTTATTTACAGAGCAAACAAATATGAACTGAAGATAATAATATACAAAGAAGAAAAAAAACACTTCTCGGCATTTGAACCCATGTCTTGTTGCAGTCAGTCAGTCCAGAGAGATATTCAACCACCACTGCAAGACAAAATTGCAATTAATTAATATAAAAGAGATAAGAATGTTTTAAAATATGAAAAAGCAATTGCCATGAAGGAACAGTGCCATCTATCATCATTGTGCAGAAATTGATTTACAGAAGGGCTATTCAACTGCCGGCCCACAGTCCAGATCGGGCCCTTTCTCAATTCACACTGGATCCCTGATCAGTTCTGGAACATTATTTTCAAAATCTGGGGAGGAAATTCCATGCAAAGATCTTCTGTTTATTGCCAAAATGACAAATGCTACTAGGCCTTTTAGTGTAGTTTCTAGCGTTAGATGGGATTATTATTTTATTTTTCTTCCTATGGATTTTGCATTAGCGTTAGAATGGTCTGGACTACAGCATCCACTATGACCCCATTCCTGAAAGCTAAGACTCTCAGGAACGTGCACCTTCCGTTTCCCCTCGATGATGCTACCTGCCCTCCAGGACACCTACACCACCCGATGTTACAGGAAGGCCATAAAGATCATCAAGGACATCAACCACCCGAGCCACTGCCTGTTCACCCCGCTATCATCCAGAAGGCGAGGTCAGTACAGGTGCATCAAAGCTGGGACCGAGAGACTGAAAAACAGCTTCTATCTCAAGGCCATCAGACTGTTAAACAGCCACCACTAACATTGAGTGGCTGCTGCCAACACACTGACACTGACTCAACTCCAGCCACTTTAATAATGGGAATTGATGGGAAATGATGTAAATATATCACTAGCCACTTTAAACAATGCTACCTTATATAATGTTACTTACCCTACATTATTCATCTCATATGCATACGTATATACTGTACTCTATATCATCGACTGCATCCGTATGTAATACATGTATCACTAGCCACTTTAACTATGCCACTTTGTTTACATACTCATCTCATATGTATATACTGTACTCAATACCATCTACTGTATCTTGCCTATGCTGCTCTGTACCATCACTCATTCATATATCCTTATGTACATGTTCTTTATCCCCTTACACTGTGTATAAGACAGTAGTTTAGGAATTGTTAGTTAGATTACTTGTTGGTTATTACTGCATTGTCGGAACTAGAAGCACAAGCATTTCGCTACACTCGCATTAACATCTGCTAACCATGTGTATGTGACAAATAAAATTTGATTTGATGGTGTGCAGGACTCGTTAGAAGGACATATGAGAAAAAAAGACTGACAATGGGCTATGATGATACCATTGTCGCAATATCTTTTTTCCAAGGCAAAAATTAAAACAGACCAAACTATTTGGTCCTTTAAAAACCTGCTGTATGTAAAATATTGACTTCTATAGCTTGAAAAAATAATTAGGGCCGGGACGATACCAGTATCATGATACTCGTTAGTATTGTGGCAAGGAAAGAAAACAAAGCGGCTTTAACCTTTTTTTAGGAAAAACAGCCCTATTTTTGGAAACAAACATAATGCTGTCATTCAGAGTAACATTTATTTATTTCCCAAGCTATAGCACACACAATTTTACATACAGCATGTTTTTAAAGGACCAAATAGTTTGGTCTGCTATATGTTTTAATTTTTGCCATGGAAAATAATCGTCCCGGCCCTACTAATGTCTGGAGAAAATTAAATCAAAGCACACTTCCTTTAGACTGAAATGTTGAACAAGGCTACCGGATTGCTATATCTTCACGTGTGATTTATAACCTTTATTGAGATAATGGCAATAGGGCCAGAGTCAAAGTTTTTCTTAAATACATTGGTACACATTTGTTTTCTAATATAGAGCATCACATAGCCTGCTGGTCCATCTTATCACTGAGGCAATAAAGACAAAATACTTTGTTTTCAGATGGGAAAGAATGACCACATTACTTTCAGCAACATTTAAGTGCATTATATGGTGTGTGTGCATAGTTATATATATATATATATATATATAGCTCTTCTGGAGAATAATTGCATGCCGAAAAATTTTCGGCCCCCCTGCAACCATAAAAGTATAGTTGAATAGCCCTGATTTAGAGTAATACTAAGCTGCTGTTGATTAATACTTACACAATGATGTTGTTGATGGGGATGTGGATGAGTTTGACAAAGAAACCAATGAAACCCATGATAGCAAAACCTATTGCTGTGGCCATTGCAATCTTTGAGAATTCTGAAATTAAAAATAAAAGTTTAATCAGATTTTGCATGGCCAAATTCTGTTGGCTGCTACCTTACACAGTTTGGTTGACCTAGGCTAACAAATCATTAAATCATGTACAGTATTGTAAAACAATGTGTTTGCTACCCTCTGTTAGTGGATCGCGATTAACCAAAATGTTGGATAAAAATGTGAAATCCATTTTGGTTGTTTTATTTCGATGTGCTTAACACTCACATTGAGCAGTTTCTCTAGAGATGACACATTCCCGGGCTAGATGTGATTTATGTAGTAGCTTCCAACAGGCCAATATTCTACATAGTTCAGTGAAGAAAATATGGTAATTAACTACAATGACCATAATGCATTGCGTGCCTTGTCCGGTCTGTGTGTTTCTTTGCCTGCTAAATTAGGTTAGTGTGGGGAAGACATGGAGAGTGAGAGAAGAATGCGCGAACGAGAGGGACAGTGTCGTTGCTTCACGAGGTATCTCTACCAGAAAATACATGAACTAAGTGATGGTGGTTGGTATTCAGCAGTCATAAAAGTGCGCCTTACTTACTAATAAAATTGTTATTTTGAGAGACAGCATAGGCAGCAGCTTTATACAGATGCGATAATGACTTGGAATTAAATAAGTCATCAAATGTTATATACACACACAACTGAAATATTTTATTAAAGTAATGTGAATAAATGTTGGTTAATAAGTGATAAACAGTATTGGGCAGTCACTACCACCATGGGACTTATTAATTGTTTATTTTGTGGCGTTACAGCATTCAACCCACAATGCATTATTATTTTATACATCAAAACTGAAAACATATTTTTTATAAATAATCGAACCGAAATTACCTCAAAAAGAACGAATCGCTCAGCACTACCTTTTGTATGCTACCTTAGGAAGTTAGATCAACCAGAAGCTAACAAATCATTAAATCAATTCAATAGAAGAAATGTGCGGTATTGTTATTGTAAAAAATAATGTATGGATTTGGATAGTCAACTGATAAAAACAGAAAATAAAAGACAGTGACAGAAAGGAATGATCTATAATACAAATAAATATGCCCAATCAGTTCTACGCATATATGATGACATCATGCTAGGAAGGGAGGCTTGCGAGAATTCCTCAAAAGGTAACTACATTTCGTTTTATTTACAGTATAAGGGTACCGTGTTGTCTAAGAAACGTCGACCATTCACAGCAACCAGCCATTCATGATAAGGATAAATAACTATGATACAAAATAGATTACCTTTTCTGTCTGGCTTGGTACACCTCTTCACAAGCCTTATTGAGTCCTTCACAAACTGCCGGCTGGGCTCCACAAATTGCATTACTTGGTCCATGTTGGAAAGGTTTTGATCCTAATGGGGGAACAATACATACAATTTATAAGTTCATGTATAGGCCTACTCACCAGCATATATACATCTAATACAGTGTAAGCTTTTAGGTTAGTGTCATTTTGCTGTAGCTCAGTAGCCTATACACCAGTGTAACCCTCTAGTACCATAAACTTCAGGCTTGGGGAGCCTTAATATTTCAACACACTGGTTTGTGCCAATGTTTAACATTTCGTGAAGACATTGAAATAGTTAGTTACACTGTAGCCGATACTGCAGCTCTGCCAATGTAAGATAGCTACATTGTAACGACTGTTCTTCTGAAAACAATATATTGTTAAAGCTCTTACACTGCGTGTCTTGATGAAACTTCTAAACTATTAACAACACAAAAATAGATCTGTAAATTAATGTGATAGGGTAATTCTAGTAGACTTACCGGAGTTCTCTTCTGAAGACCTATTTATGTGACTGCTCTATGCAAAGGCCACGTATGTTCTAAAAGCCGACGTCGACATCGGGTAAATACGCATGCGCTCAAGGTTAACTCGGATGTGAAGGATGACGCCAACTCTGACGCAGGCGAAATAGGAAATGTAGCGACATTCTTCGGGGGTGTAAACCGAGCTTTCGTGTCCTGAGTAAATCTAGTAAATGCACTTACTTATGAATCAAATAATGCCTAATGGAATAGCTAAGCTACATGCTCTCCCGAGAACCTCTTTATCGGATGTTGTAAACCACCGTGCCCGTGATAATTCGGAAACCAATGTACTTCTGTGAACATAATGCTAAGAAAGAAAAGGAGTGTCTGTTAACCTTAAAATACATGGTATTGGTATAGGCAGCTTGTACAATTAAATCCCTTCCTGCCTAGACAGGAATATTTTTTACTAACATGTACATGGCTAAAAAGGACTGTCCTCATGCACACAAATGTAAATCCTATTCCTCTACAATGTATGGAAACCATTTCTAGAGGCAGTCATTCAGGCATGGACTTTGAAGCTGTGCAAGATTGAATGCAGTCACTCACTCACTAGATGGTAGTAAGGTGCCATGTACTGCATATGGCTGTCTTTCAGAAAACAGTGGTAGCAGTTTCAGCAAACGCCTTGTTCAAGATCTTGAGTCATTGTTCCTACCCTTAAAAATTGACCTTGGTACTACTATGGTACTTTCATTCATACCATGGTATAGTTTGAATCATGGAAATGTACTGTGGTTTTAACTTTGAAGTATGATGTTACTGCCATGCAATTAAATAATACTATGGTATTGCCTCATTTTTACCATGGTATAGATGTGGATCATGGAAATACCATGGTAATGCACAATAATGATAAATGGTAGCAAAAATGATCATATGGTACAATCTTTATTAATTGTGCGTTACTATAGTACAATGGCAATATAATGCATTAAATAAATAAACTCCCCAAGGTCAAAAGAGGTTTTGTTGGTATTATATTGGTGAATTTATTTACCAGTATGGGCAAGTTTCTGATAAAGTCAGAGACAGGCTACTATTGTTGGTCCTAGTTTGACTGTAACATTAAAGATAAAGGGAAATAGTTGCTGTGAAAAAGGGGAAATACTTTCTGTATAGTGTTGTTTTTTTGCTCATGTTTGGGTTCCCTGTGTTGCCAACATGAAATGTGGGAGAATGTGAGATATATGGCAGCCTAATCTTTGGCATTTTGTAATCATTTACAGTATTCGTAGTAAAGTTTTTTTTTTTTTTGCCGCTCTAGTGGTTGCTTCACGTGCTCTTACTCTACATTGGCTCTGCCTAGTCAGCCTGCCTGCCTAGTCAGTTGAATGAGGGAGCCGAGTTAATTCAAAACTGAAGAGGCAAGTACCAGATAAAATAGATATTTTAAACGTTATCATCACGGTGAGCGAGTTATAGAGCACATGATATGAAACACAAAGTTAAGCAGAGTGTGATGATATACTTGTTGTTATTTCTTGATTATGTTTTGATAGTTTAGTTAATTTATAAAAGTATGTTAGCATAGAAGCTGACGTCGGCTAAAGTTAGCTTTAGTCAAGCTAATGACAGGATCAACGAACGTTGTTAACAAAGAGAAACATTGGAACTTGCTGTTTTTAGGTATAGGTTGAGAATTACATGATTAAAATGTATCTATGCGATAAGATGATAATAACTGTTTTGAATTGTTGTTTTATGTTGGCTGTTTAGAATTGTATAAGAGTCAGTTGAATGACAGAGCCAACGGAAAACTGTATTGAAGAGAGAATCAAATCAAAATCAAATGTATTTATATAGCCCTTCTTACATCAGCTGATATCTCAAAGTTCTGTACAGAAACCCAGCCTAAGACCCCAAACAGCAAGCAATGCAGGTGTAGAAGCACAGTGGCTTTAAAAACTCCCTAGAAATGTCATGTCTTGTTATGTCTGTTCCTGTCCTTTCTCTTCACTCTGTCTCTCTCTGCTGGTCTTTTTAGGTTACCTTCTCTGTCTCTCATTCTTCAGCTGTTCTACATCTCCCCTAACTAGCTCATTCACTCTTTCACACCTGTTCTCTCTTCCCCCTCTGATTAGGTCTCTATTTCTCTCTCTGTTCCTGCTACTTTCAGTGTCTGATTCTTGTTTGTGTTTTTGATGCCAGAAGCAAGCTGTCGTCTCGTTTGCTTCCACCTTGTCCTATCCTGTCGGAGTCTGCCTGGCAGGTGCATCCTGCATTATACTAACGTTCTTTTTGTTCCATTGACTACGTTGGAAGAGGATTTATGCCATTCCTGTTTTTCATTAAAGAACTCTGTTTTCTGTTAAAACCGCTTTTGGGTCTTCACTCAAGTACATAACAGAAGAATCAGACCAAGAATGGACCCAGCGGCTCCGGACCCTTTTCACTCCGCCGTCGAGATCCAGGGAGCGATGCTAGGCAGACACGAGGAGGAATTGTCTGCTGCTCGACATGCCGTTGAGACCCTGGCCGTCCAAGTCTCCGACCTCACAAGACGGGTACACCAACTCCACCTCGATCCACCGCCCACTTCCAGGGTTTCCGAGTCTCCGGAGCCCAGGATCAACAACCCGCCGTGTTACTCTGGGGAGCCCACTGAGTGCCGCTCATTCCTCACTCAGTGTGATGTGGTGTTCTCTCTCCAGCCCAACACTTACTCCAGGAGCGCAGCCCGCATCGCCTACGTCATTTCTCTCCTTACCGGACGGGCGCGTGAGTGGGGCACGGCAATCTGGGAGGCGAGGGCTGAGTGTATTAACCAGTATCAGGACTTTAAGGAGGAGATGATACGGGTTTTTGACCGTTCTGTTTTTGGAGAGGAGGCTTCCAGGGCCCTGTCTTCCCTATGTCAGGGGAATCGATCCATAACGGATTATTCTATTGAGTTTCGCACTCTCGCTGCCTCTAGTGACTGGAACGAGCCGGCTTTGCTCGCTCGTTTTCTGGAGGGTCTCCTTGTCGAGGTTAAGGATGAGATCCTCTCCCGGGAGGTTCCTTCCAGTCTGGACTCCTTAATAGCTCTCGCTATTCGCATAGAGCGACGGTTTGATCTTCGTCGCCGAGCTCGTGGAAAGGAGCTCGCGTTCTCCGTTGCTCCCCTCTCCACATCACTGCCACCTGCCGCATCACTGCCACCCTCCTCCGCCGGCTCGGATGCTGAGCCTATGCAGCTGGGGGGTATCCGCATCTCGGCCAAGGAGAAGGAACGGAGAATCACCAATCGCCTCTGTCTCTACTGCGGCTCCGCTGGTCATTTTGTCACCTCATGTCCAGTAAAAGCCAGAGCTCATCAGTAAGAGGAGGGCTACTGGTGAGCGCAACTACTCAGGCCTCTCCTTCTGGATCACGCACTACCTTTCCGGTCCGTCTCCGCTGGCCCGGTTCATCTGCTTCCTGCAGTGCCTTGATAGACTCTGGGGCGGAGGGCTGTTTTATGGACGAGACCTGGGCTCGGGAACATGACATTCCTCTCAGACAGTTAGGGAGCCCACGGCCTTGTTCGCTTTAGATGGTAGTTCTCTCCCCAAGATTCAGCGTGAGACGCTGCCTTTAACCCTCACTGTCTCTGGTAATCATAGCGAAACCATTTCTTTTTTAATTTTTCGTTCACCTTTTACACCTGTTGTTTTGGGTCATCCCTGGCTAGTGCGCCATAACCCTTCTATTAATTGGTCTAGTAATACTATCCTATCCTGGAATGTTTCGTGTCATGTGACCTGTTTAATGTCTGCTATCCCTCCTGTTTCCTCTGTCTCTTCTTCACAGGAGGAGCCTGGCGATTTGACAGGGGTGCCGGAGGAGTATCACGATCTGCGCATGGTGTTCAGTCGTTCCAAGGCCACTTCTCTCCCTCCACACCGGTCGTATGACTGTAGTATTGATCTCCTTCCGGGAACTACTCCCCCGGGGTAGATTATACTCTCTGTCGGCTCCCGAACGTAAGGCTCTCGAGGATTATTTGTCGGTTTCGCTCGACGCCGGTACCATAGTCTCCTCCTCCTCTCCCGCCGGAGCGGGGTTTTTTTTTGTTCAGAAGAAGGACGGGTCCCTGCGCCCATGCGTGGATTATCGAGGGCTGAATGACATAACAGTTAAGAATCGTTATCCGCTTCCTCTTATGTCTTCAGCCTTCGAGATCCTGCAGGGAGCCAGGTTTTTCACCAAATTGGACCTTCGTAACGCCTACCATCTCGTGCGCATCAGGGAGGGGGACGAGTGGAAGACGGCGTTTAACACTCTGTTAGGGCACTTTGAATACCGGGTTCTTCCTTTCGGCCTCGTTAACGCTCCAGCTGTCTTTCAGGCACTAGTTAACGACGTCCTGAGAGACATGCTGAACATTTTTGTTTTCGTTTACATGGACGATATCCTGATTTTTTCACCGTCTCTCTCGATTCATGTTCAGCACGTGCGACGCGTCCTCCAGCGCCTTTTGGAGAACTGTCTTTATGTGAAGGCTGAGAAGTGCACTTTTCATGCCGCCTCTGTCCCTTTTCTCGGTTCCGTTATTTCCGCTGAGGGCATTAAGATGGATCCCGCTAAGGTCCAGGCTGTCATTGATTGGCCCGTTCCTAAGTCACGCGTCGAGCTGCAGCGCTTTCTGGGCTTCGCTAATTTCTATCGTCGTTTCATCCGTAATTTCGGTCAGGTGGCAGCTCCCCTCACAGCCCTTACTTCTGTTAAGACGTGCTTTAAGTGGTCCGTTTCCGCCCAGGGAGCTTTTGATCTTCTTAAGAATCGTTTTACATCCGCACCTATTCTTGTTACACCTGACATCTCTAGTCAGTTTGTTGTTGAGGTTGACGCGTCAGAGGTGGGCGTGGGAGCCATTCTTTCTCAGCGCTCTCTCTCTGACGGCAAGGTCCATCCTTGCGCGTTTTTCTCTCATCGCTTATCGCCGTCAGAACGTAACTATGATGTTGGTAATCGCGAACTGCTCGCCATCCGCTTAGCCCTAGGCGAATGGCGACAGTGGTTGGAGGGGGCGACCGTTCCTTTTGTCGTTTGGACTGACCATAGGAACCTTGAGTACATCCGTTCAGCCAAACGACTTAATGCGCGTCAGGCTCGTTGGGCTCTGTTTTTCGCTCGTTTCGAGTTTGTTATTTCTTATCGTCCGGGCTCAAAGAACACCAAGCCTGATGCTTTATCTCGTCTCTTCAGTTCTTCTGTGGTCTCCACCGACCCCGAGGGGATTCTCCCTGAAGGGCGTGTTGTCGGGTTGACTGTCTGGGGAATTGAGAGGCAGGTAAAGCAAGCACTCGCTCACACTCCGTCGCCGCGAGCTTGTCCTAGGAACCTTCTGTTCGTTCCCGTTCCTACTCGTCCGGCCGTTCTTCAGTGGGCCCACTCTGCCAAGTTAGCCGGCCACCCCGGCGTTCGGGCTACGCCGCTTCCATTCGCCAGCGTTTCTGGTGGCCCACTCGGGAACGTGACGCGCGTCGATTTGTCGCCGCTTGTTCGGTCTGCGCGCAGACTAAATCTGGGAACTCTCCTCCTGCCGGCCGTCTCAGACCGCTTCCCATTCCCTCTCGACCGTGGTCTCACATCGCTTTAGATTTCATCACCGGACTGCCTTCATCAGCGGGGAAGACAGTTATTCTTACGGTTGTCGATAGATTCTCTAAGGCGGCTCATTTCATTCCTCTCGCTAAGCTCCCTTCTGCTAAGGAGACGGCTCAGATCATTATCGAGAATGTTTTTCGAATTCATGGCCTTCCGTCTGACGTCGTTTCCGACAGAGGCCCGCAGTTCACGTCTCAATTTTAGAGGGAGTTTTGCCGTTTGATTGGGGCTTCCGTCAGTCTCTCGTCCGGCTTTCATCCCCAGTCTAACGGTCAAGCCGAACGGGCCAATCAGACTGTTGGTCGCATTTTACGCAGTCTTTCTTTTCGTAACCCTGCGTCTTGGTCAGAACAGCTCCCCTGGGCAGAGTACGCCCACAACTCGCTTCCCTCGTCTGCTACCGGTCTATCCCCTTTTCAGTGTAGCCTCGGGTACCAGCCTCCGCTGTTCTCATCTCAGCTCACCGAGTCCTGCGTCCCCTCCGCTCAGGCTTTTGTCCAGCGTTGCGAGCGCACCTGGAAGGGGGTCAGGTCGGCACTTTGCCGTAATAGGGCGCAGACTGTGAGGGCCGCTAATAGCGTAGGACCAAGAGTCCTAGATATTGTTGCGGTCAGAGAGTATGGCTCTCCACTCAGAACCTTCCCCTTAAGACAGCTTCTCGCAAGTTGGCCCCGCGGTTCATTGGTCCGTTCCGTATTTCCCAGGTCATTAATCCTGTCGCAGTGCGACTTCTTCTCCCGCGCTATCTTCGTCGCGTTCACCCGGTCTTCCATGTCTCCTGTGTTAAGCCCGTTCTTCGCGCCCCGCTCGTCCCTCCCCCATCCTTGTCGAGGGCGCACCCATCTACAGGGTTCGTAAGATTTTGGACATGCGCCCTCGGGGCCGTGGTCATCAGTACCTAGTGGATTGGGAGGGGTACGGTCCTGAGGAGAGGAGTTGGGTTCCCTCTCGGGACGTGCTGGACCGTTCGCTGATCGATGATTTCCTCCGTTGCCGCCAGGTTTCCTCCTCGAGTGCGCCAGGAGGCGCTCGGTGAGTGGGGGGGTACTGTCATGTCTTGTTATGTCTGTTCCTGTCCTTTCTCTTCACTCTGTCTCTCTCTGCTGGTCTTTTTAGGTTACCTTCTCTGTCTCTCATTCTTCAGCTGTTCTACATCTCCCCTAACTAGCTCATTCACTCTTTCACACCTGTTCTCTCTTCCCCTCTGATTAGGTCTCTATTTCTCTCTCTGTTCCTGCTACTTTCAGTGTCTGATTCTTGTTTGTGTTTTTGATGCCAGAAGCAAGCTGTCGTCTCGTTTGCTTCCACCTTGTCCTATCCTGTCGGAGTCTGCCTGGCAGGTGCATCCTGCATTATACTAACGTTCTTTTTGTTCCATTGACTACGTTGGAAGAGGATTTATGCCATTCCTGTTTTTCATTAAAGAACTCTGTTTTCTGTTAAAACCGCTTTTGGGTCTTCAGTCAAGTACATAACATGAAAGGCCAAAACCTAGGAAGAAACATAGAGAGGAACCAGGCTATGAGGGGTGGCCAGTCCTCTTCTGGCTGTGCCTGGTGGAGATTATATCAGAACATGGTCAAGATGTTCAAATGTTCATAAATGACCAGCATGGTCAAATAATAATAATCACAGTAGTTGTCGAGGGTGCAACAAGTCTGCACCTCAGGAAGACCCAGAAGCACTGGATAAACTATTTTAAATCTTCAAGGTTTCAGACTCCCTTCATTCTTCTCACCATACCCTATTCAGGTCCCAAGGTTTAAGAGGGTGCACTACACTACCATGTGTGTTGTGGGTTTTCACTATGAGCTAAAGGGGTAACGTTACTAAGCCCATGTTTTGCCATTCCAGAGCTAGTAGTGAATGTTGCATTATTTGAGTACCACAAATTACTACGTTTTGGTGACTTTACCTGAAAAACGGTGGGACACAGACCATCATAATACATTGTAAACAACTTCCATGCTTTCATGTTTCACTACATGCTGCTAGTACAAAAACATTATTTTTTTCATTGTACTACCTTGATGCATGTTTTTTGGTCACTACCATGGCAGGAAAATACAATGGTATTTCCACCAGTACCATGGTATTTTCCTGTCATGGTAGTGACTAAAAATGCATGATAGTACCATGGTAGTTTTTTCATTGGACTACCATGGTATATTTCTGTAAGATTATACATGTCCAGTACAAAAGTTCTGTATTATGGCTTGCACAATTACCATATAACTGAGTAACCAACAGTTATGGATGAGGACAGTCTGTGAAGCTCAAATAAATGCTTCACAGAGTTCAAGTAACATATCTCAACATCAACTGTTCAGAGGAGCCTGAGTGAATCAGGTCTTCATGGTTAAATTTCTGCAAAGAAACCACTACTAAAGGGCACCAATAAGAAGAAGAGACTTGCTTGGGCCAAGAAACACAAGCAATGGACATTAGACTGGTGGAAGTCTTTGGTCTGATGAGTCCAAATTTGAGATTTTTGGTTCCAATTGCTGTGTCTTTGTGAGACGCAGAGTAGGGGGATGGATGATCTCTGCATGTCTGGTTCCCACCGTGATGCATGGAGGAGGAGGTGTGATGGCGCTTTGCTGGTGACACTGTCAGTGATTTATTTAGAATTCAAGGCACACTTGACCAGCATGGCTACCACAGCATTCTGTATTGATATGCCATTGCATCTGGTTTGCGCTTATTGGGACTATCATTTGTTTTTCAACAGGACAATGACCCAAAACACACCTCCAGACTGTGTAAGGGCTATTTGACCAAGAAGGGGAGTGCTGCATCAGATGACTTGGCCTCCACAATCACCCAACTTCAACCTAATTGAGATGAGTTGGACCGCAGAGTGAAGGAAAAGCAGCCAACAAGTGCTCAGAATCCAGGTGTGTTCAAACTTTTGGCTGGTACTGTATATATTTGTTTGCTATTTGAACGGTTTGTACGGAGACGGTTATTACGGTCATTTGGCTGCCCAATTATCGCAATCCAAAAATACCCTGACTGTCACAGCCCTATTCTGTATACAGCATTCATACGCATAGCAGGCCTTATAGGCTACTGCACAATATGCACGTGTAAGCATTCAAGCCAATCTCTTGACATTTTTTTCAGACAATTGACATATCATATTTATATGAATATTCCAAGGATAATGTTCAGTCCCATGTTTTTCCAAGCATTTGGCACCTGAGTTCCCATAGTTTCTGAACCATCTTGTCATCCCTGGCAGCCCTTGTACAGCTGGAGGATTTACAGTCACTGTTTGAACAATACAAATTAAATCCAGCAAGTAAACTTGGAGTCACCCAATTATATGGTGTGTAGTCCTCCCACTATGACTCGGGAAACCATGCAGTTTATTAGGCTACAGATTAAAGTTATAATGAACTTCACAGGGTGGTGAAGATCTTGATGCTCCTTTCAAGAATTGATGAGGGTCTTATTCTGGTGACATGATGATTGATTCTTGACCACCATTTAACAATAATAATAATTTAATTATATAGACTAGCCAACCCACACTGTATCTGTGAGCAGTTGGCGAAGATGAGAAGAAGGAACTGAGGTCAACGTTGTTAGCTTGCTACTACTATAATTGATTTTATCAAAAACAATATGTTTCATGCACATGATGTATTTATCAGTGTTATTGACCTCATAATAAGCCAGTAATTCCAGTAGGCATAACTCATTTAAACTGTCTTAATTTTAATTAGACTTTACTAACAACAAGAGGGCTTTGTGTTGAAGCCTATTTCTTCATATTCTTCCTGTTTGGCAGATGAAATTAGGCTATAGGCTGCTATATCCATAGATTTGTCGGTCATTTGTCTTGAGTTTTTTTATCCTAAAAAACTCCCCTAGTCCTTGCCGATGACAAGCATACCTATAACATTTACATTTACATTTAAGTCATTTAGCAGACGCTCTTATCCAGAGCGACTTACAAATTGGTGAATTCACCTTCTGACATCCAGTGGAACAGCCACTTTACAATAGTGCATCTAAATCATTAAGGGGGAGGGGGGGTGAGAAGGATTACTTATCCTATCCTAGGTATTCCTTGAAGAGGTGGGGTTTCAGGTGTCTCCGGAAGGTGGTGATTGACTCCGCTGTCCTGGCGTCGTGAGGGAGTTTGTTCCACCATTGGGGGGCCAGAGCAGCGAACAGTTTTGACTGGGCTGAGCGGGAACTGTACTTCCTCAGTGGTAGGGAGGCGAGCAGGCCAGAGGTGGATGAACGCAGTGCCCTTGCTTGGGTGTAGGGCCTGATCAGAGCCTGGAGGTACTGCGGTGCCGTTCCCCTCACAGCTCCGTAGGCAAGCACCATGGTCTTATAGCGGATGCGAGCTTCAACTGGAAGCCAGTGGAGAGAGCGGAGGAGCGGGGTGACGTGAGAGAACTTGGGAAGGTTGAACACCAGACGGGCTGCGGCGTTCTGGATGAGTTGTAGGGGTTTAATGGCACAGGCAGGGAGCCCAGCCAACAGCGAGTTGCAGTAATCCAGACGGGAGATGACAAGTGCCTGGATTAGGACCTGCGGCGCTTCCTGTGTGAGGCAGGGTCATACTCTGCGGATGTTGTAGAGCATGAACCTACAGGAACGGGCCACCGCCATGATGTTGGTTGAGAACGACAGGGTGTTGTCCAGGATCACGCCAAGGTTCTTAGCGCTCTGGGAGGAGGACACAATGGAGTTGTCAACCGTGATGGCGAGATCATGGAACGGGCAGTCCTTCCCCGGGAGGAAGAGCAGCTCCGTCTTGCCGAGGTTCAGCTTGAGGTGGTGGTCCGTCATCCACACCGATATGTCTGCCAGACATGCAGAGATGCGATTCGCCACCTGGTCATCAGAAGGGGGAAAGGAGAAGATTAATTGTGTGTCGTCTGCATAGCAATGATAGGAGAGACCATGTGAGGTTATGACAGAGCCAAGTGACTTGGTGTATAGCGAGAATAGGAGAGGGCCTAGAACAGAGCCCTGGGGGACACCAGTGGTGAGAGCGCGTGGCGAGGAGACAGATTCTCGCCACGCCACCTGGTAGGAGCGACCTGTCAGGTAGGACGCAATCCAAGCGTGGGCCGCGCCGGAGATGCCCAACTCGGAGAGGGTGGAGAGGAGGATCTGATGGTTCACAGTATCGAAGGCAGCCGATAGGTCTAGAAGGATGAGAGCAGAGGAGAGAGAGTTAGCTTTAGCAGTGCGGAGCGCCTCCGTGATACAGAGAAGAGCAGTCTCAGTTGAATGACTAGTCTTGAAACCTGACTGATTTGGATCAAGAAGGTCATTCTGAGAGAGATAGCGGGAGAGCTGGCCAAGGACGGCACGTTCAAGAGTTTTGGAGAGAAAAGAAAGAAGGGATACTGGTCTGTAGTTGTTGACATCGGAGGGATCGAGTGTAGGTTTTTTCAGAAGGGGTGCAACTCTCGCTCTCTTGAAGACGGAAGGGACGTAGCCAGCGGTCAGGGATGAGTTGATGAGCGAGGTGAGGTAAGGGAGAAGGTCTCCGGAAATGGTCTGGAGAAGAGAGGAGGGGATAGGGTCAAGCGGGCAGGTTGTTGGGCGGCCGGCCGTCACAAGAAGCGAGATTTCATCTGGAGAGAGAGGGGAGAAAGAGGTCAGAGCACAGGGTAGGGCAGTGTGAGCAGAACCAGCGGTGTCGTTTGACTTAGCAAACGAGGATCGGATGTCGTCGACCTTCTTTTCAAAATGGTTGACGAAGTCATCTGCAGAGAGGGAGGACGGGGGGGGAGGGGGAGGAGGATTCAGGAGGGAGGAGAAGGTGGCAAAGAGCTTCCTAGGGTTAGAGGCAGATGCTTGGAATTTAGAGTGGTAGAAAGTGGCTTTAGCAGCAGAGACAGAGGAGGAAAATGTAGAGAGGAGGGAGTGAAAGGATGCCAGGTCCGCAGGGAGGCGAGTTTTCCTCCATTTCCGCTCGGCTGCCCGGAGCTCTGTTCTGTGAGCTCGCAATGAGTCGTCGAGCCACGGGGCGGGGGGGAGGACCGAGCCGGCCTGGAGGATAGGGGACATAGAGAGTCAAAGGATGCAGAAAGGGAAGAGAGGAGGGTTGAGGAGGCAGAATCAGGAGATAGGTTGGAGAAGGTATGAGCAGAGGGAAGAGATGATAGGATGGAAGAGGAGAGAGTAGCGGGGGAGAGAGAGCGAAGGTTGGGACGGCGCGATACCATCCGAGTAGGGGCAGTGTGGGAAGTGTTGGATGAGAGCGAGAGGGAAAAGGATACAAGGTAGTGGTCGGAGACTTGGAGGGGAGTTGCAATGAGGTTAGTGGAAGAACAGCATCTAGTAAAGATGAGGTCGAGCGTATTGCCTGCCTTGTGAGTAGGGGGAAGGTGAGAGGGTGAGGTCAAAAGAGGAGAGGAGTGGAAAGAAGGAGGCAGAGAGGAATGAGTCAAAGGTAGACGTGGGGAGGTTAAAGTCGCCCAGGACTGTGAGAGGTGAGCCGTCCTCAGGAAAGGAGCTTATCAAGGCATCAAGCTCATTGATGAACTCTCCGAGGGAACCTGGAGGGCGATAAATGATAAGGATGTTAAGCTTGAAAGGGCTGGTAACTGTGACAGCATGGAATTCAAAGGAGGCGATAGACAGATGGGTAAGGGGAGAGAGAGAATGACCACTTGGGAGAGATGAGGATCCCGGTGCCACCACCCCGCTGACCAGAAGCTCTCGGGGTGTGCGAGAACACGTGGGCGGACGAAGAGAGAGCAGTAGGAGTAGCAGTGTTATCTGTGGTGATCCATGTTTCCGTCAGTGCCAAGAAGTCGAGGGACTGGAGGGAGGCATAGGCTGAGATGAACTCTGCCTTGTTGGCCGCAGATCGGCAGTTCCAGAGGCTACCGGAGACCTGGAACTCCACGTGGGTCGTGCGCGCTGGGACCACCAGATTAGGGTGGCCGCGGCCACGCGGTGTGGAGCGTTTGTATGGTCTGTGCAGAGAGGAGAGAACAGGGATAGATAGACACATAGTTGACAGGCTACAGAAGAGGCTACGCTAATGCAAAGGAGATTGGAATGACAAGTGGACTACACGTCTCGAATGTTCAGAAAGTTAGGCTTACGTAGCAAGAATCTTATTGACTAAAATGATTGAAATGATACAGTACTGCTGGAGTAGGCTAGCTGGCAGTGGCTGCGTTGTTGACTTTGTAGGCTAGCTGGTAGTGGCTGCGATGTTGACACTACACTAATCAAGTCGTTCCGTCGAGTGTAATAGTTTCTACAGTGCTGCTGTATAACATGATGCAGCCACCACCATGCTTGAAAATATGAAGAGAAGTACTCATAGTGATGTGTTGTGTTGGATTTGCCCCCAACATAACGCTTTGTATTTTTTTTTGCAGTATTACTTTATGCCTTATTGCAAACAGGATGCATGTTTTGGCATATTTTTATTCTGTATAGGCTTCCTTCTTTTCACTCTGTCATTTATGTTAGTATTGTGGAGTAACTACAATGTTGTTGATCCATCCTCAGTTATCACCTATCACAGCCATTCAACTCGGTTTTAAAATCACTATTGGCCATTGGCCTCATCAGGCCAAAATCACAATTTGCCTCATCAGGCTAATTTCTACCAGCATGTTAAATGTGCAACCAGAGGGAGAAAAAAACTAGACCACCTTTACTCCATACACAGAGACGCGTACAAAGCTCTCTCTCGCCCTCCATTTGGCAAATCTGACCATAATTCTATCCTGATTCCTGCTTACAAGCAAAAATTAAGGCAGGAAGCACCAGTGACTCGGTCAATAAAAAAGTGGTCAGATGAAGCAGATGCTAAACTACAGGACTGTTTTGCTAGCACAGACTGGAATATGTTCCGGGATTCTTCCGATGGCATTGAGGAGTATACCACAGCAGTCACTGGCTTCATAAATAAGTGCATGGATGACATCGTCTCCACAGTGACTATACGTACATACCCCAACAAGCTATGGATTATAGGCAATATCCGCACTGAGCTAATGGATAGAGATGCCACTTCAAGGAGCGGGACTCTAACCCGGAAGCTATGCCCTCCGACGAACCATCGAACAGGCAAAGCGTCGATACAGGACTAAGATCGAATCGTACACCGGCTTCGACGCTCGTCGAATGTGGCAGGGCTTACAAACTATAATAGACTACAAAGGGAAGCACAGCCGAGAACTGCCCATTGACATGAGCCTACCAGACGAGCTAAATTACTTCTATGCTTGCTTCGAGGCAAGTAACACTTGGACTCCCGAGTGGCGCAGCGGTCTAAGGCACTGCATCTCAGTGCAAGAGGCGTCACTATAGTACCTGGTTTGAATCCAGGCTGTATCACATCAGGCTGTGACTGAGAGTCGTAGAGGACGACACACAATTGGCCCAGCGTCATCCAGACACCGTGCACCTGGCGACCTTGGTTAGCGCAGCAATTGTGCGACGGACCACTGCGCCACCCAACATGTTTCAAGCAGACCACCATAATTCCTTTGCCCAAGAACACTAAAGTAACCTGCATGAATGACTACCGACCCGTTGCACTCACGTCTGTAGCCATGACGTGCTTTGAACGGCTGGTCATGGATCACATGAACACCATTATCCCAGAAACCCTAGACCCACTCAAATTTGCATACCGCACTAACACTTCACATTGCCCTTTCCCACCTAGACAAAAGGAACACCTATGTGAGAATGCTATTCATTGACTACAGCTCAGCGTTCAACACCATAGTGCCCTCAAAGCTCATCACTAAGCTAAAGATCCTGGGACTAAACAACTCCCCCTGCAACTGGATCCTGGACTTCCTGACGGGCCTCCCTCGGGATAAGGGTAGGTAACAACACAGGGGATCCTCAACACGGGCCCCTCAGGGGTGCGTGCTCAGTCCCCTCCTGTACTCCCTGTTCACTCATGACTGCACGGCCAGGCACGACTCCAACACCATCATTAAGTTTGCCGATGACACAACAGTGGTAGGCCTGATCACTGACAACAACAAGATAGCCTATAGGAAGAAGGTCAGACATCTGGCCGTGTGGTGCCAGGACAACAATGGAGATGATTGTGGACTACAGGAAGGGGAGGAAAAGGAGCACGCCCCCATTCTCTTTGAGGGGCTGTAGTGGAGCAGGTTGAGAGCTTCAAGTTCCTTGGTGTCCACATCACCAACAAACTAACATGGTCCATGCGGTATCAGAGGAAGGCCAAAAAAATTGTCAAAGACTCCACCCACCCTAGTCATAGACTGTTCTCTCTGCTACCGCATGGTAAGCGGTACCAGAGCGCCAAGTCTAGGTCCAAGAGGCTTCTAAACAGCTTCTACCCTCAAGCCACACAACTCCTGAACATCTAATCAAATGGCTACCCAGACTATTTGCATTGCCCTGCCCACCCCCTTTTACACTGCTGCTACTCTGTTATTATCTATGCATAGTGACTTTAATAACTCTAACTTCATGTACATATTACCTCAATTACCTAGACTAACCGGTGCCCCCGCACATTGACTCTTTACCGGTACCCCCTGTATATAGCCTCACTATTGTTATTTTACTGCTACTCTTTAATTATTTGTTACTTTTTTTTCTTATACTTAATTCTTTGTAGGTATTTTTTTAACTGCATTTTTGGTTAAGGTCTTATAAGTAAGCATTTCACTGTAAGGTCTGCACCTGTTGTATTCGGCGCATGTGACAAATAACATTTGATTTGATCGTGGTGAAATCCCTGAGCTGTTTCCTTCCTCTCTGGCAACTGAGTCAGGAAGGGCGTCTGTATCTTTGTATTGATACACAATACAAAGTGTAAATAATAACTGCACCACGCTCAAAGGGATATTCAATGTGTTCTTTATTTTTACCCTACAACTAATAGGTGCCCTTTGTGAACCATTGGAAAACCTCCCTGGTCTTTGTGCTTGAAATTCACTGTTCAACTGAGGGACTTTACATATAATTTGTATGTGTGGGGTACAGAGATGGGGCAGTCATTTAAAAGTAATGTGAAACACTATTATTGCACACAGAGTCAGTCCATGCATCGTATTATGTGATGTGTTAAGTACATCCTGGTTTTGGAAGAGAACGTGAGCCGGGTGCGCCATTCTCCTTGCGGAGATGGTGCAAAATCCACCAACACGGTCGGTCCCTGGGATTGGGGTGACCAACACGATTCGGTTTGCTTGGAAGGAAAAGGAGTTGGAGCCTTTAGGACGGGAAACTTTTGGAAGGAGCTTAGTTAAGGTGAGGATTAGGGCATTTATAATAGGGTATTGCAAGAGGGGAAAAAAGGGAGGAGAGGAGGGAGGTGGATCGTATCCAAAGGTTAATTGAACTCGAGTACGAGGCAGGCAACCTCGGCGGGTCGTTTGACTGGGAGAGATCCGCAACCCTAAAGGCGCAGCTCAGGGAGTTGCAGGAGCGGAAGGCTCGAGCTTTCCTGGAGCGTGCGCATAGTGGCTTTCTAGAACACAATGAGACTTGTTCTGCTATGTTCTTTAAGTCGGTTAGGGCCGGACAGAGTAGGAAGGTAATGCATGGCGTTAGGGAAGAAAATGGTAGTATAGTTAGAGAACCAGAGGATATGGTCAGGGTGACAACTGATCATTTCCAAGGTTTATTTAAGGAAAGGGAAATAGATGTAGAGCAGGGAAATGTGTTTTTAGAACACTTGTCCAGGCGGTTGCCGGAGGACATTAGAGAAGTGATGGAGGCCCAGATCTCACTAGAAGAGGTTGAGAGCGCTCTTAGGAGGATGTGAAAAGGGAAGGTGCCTGGGATGGATGGGCTGCCAGTTTTATCTCAAGTTTCGGGGTATACTTGGACCAGTGGTCCTCAAAGTCTTGAAGGCCATCCTTGAGACGGGGGTCCCGGGGGGATCAATGGCTGTTGGTGTGCTGTCACTTTTATATAAGAAGGGGGAAGTAACAGACCTTGGCAACTGGCGGCCGTTGACCATGCTGTGTGTAGATTACAAGCTACTTGCAAAGGTTTTAGGAGACCGGTTGCGCACAGCCCTTCCCTACATCGTCCATGAAAATCAGACGTGCGGGGTAGAGGGCCGCTCTATTAGATGGACCCTACAGTTAATCAGGGACTCCATCGCTTGGGTTGAAGATAGATGACTGCCTTTAATGGTAGCAGCGCTAGATCAGGCGAAAGCCTTTGATCGCGTGAATAGATAATTTTTATTCAGAGTGTTAGGTCGATTAGGATTTGGGGAGAAGTTCATAGGATGGATTCGTACATTATATGTCGGAGCGGGGTGCAGAGATAGTGTAAATAGTCGTTTGGGTGATGTTTTTTGACCTCTCGTCTGGGGTCAGGCAGGGGTGCCCACTCTCGGCTCTCCTCTTCGTTCTGTACATGGAGCCTCTGGGGGCTGCCATTAGGGCAGACACAGGGGTGGAAGGCTTGTTGATCCCTGGAAGTGGTGGGCTGCGTGTTAAGATGACGCAGTACGCCGACGACACTTCCTTGCTGCTGTGCAAGGACTCGTGCCTAACAAGGTCCCTTGCCATCTTTGGGGATTTCACCCGAGCGTCGGGAGCGGTTCTGAACCATGCAAAGTCTTCCGTCAAGTTTTTCGGAAGATGGCGCGGTAGAACGGATGTGCCCGGGGGGTTATCTCTCTGTGAGGGGGCCCTGAGGATTCTCGGGGTCCATTTTGAGACCTCCGGCTCAGCGACGCTAAACTGGAACATGCGTATCGCAGTGGTACAGAGGAAGCTAGCAATGTGGAAGGCTAGGTATTTGTCTTTTATGGGCAAAGTCCTGGTCCTAAAGGTGGATGTGTTGCCGTCTCTTTTGTATTTGGCGTACATCTATACCCATTGCCGGCTTGTCTGAGGAGGCCTCGAGTGAGGCTTTTGTTTCAGTTCATGTGGAGTGGCAGGTGCGAGTGTGTCGCCAGGGCACGCATGTTCTGTCCCATCGGGGAGGGAGGTAGGGGGGTACCACATTTCCCCTTCAAGTTGGATGCAATTTTTGTTTCTTTCTTGTTAACGGAGCTTGCTCATCCAGTGATACACCCGTCCGGTTACCTCCTGCGGGTGTTCTTCTCGTATCAGGCGAGAAGCGTAATGGTGTGGTCTAACACGGGTCCTCGGGCGGAACAGCTGCCGTGGCACTTTGGTCATGCGGCAAAGTGGCTGCGTGCGCACCCTGAGGTTGAAGTTGCCCGAGTAGGTTTAGATCACAGGCACCTGTACGAGGAGGTCAGAAAGGCAGGGAGTCCGGCGCCTGTAGTAGGAATCTCGGAAGTGGTCTGGGAGGGAGTGCAGGCGCGGGGTCTGGACAACAGGCTCAAGGACCTGAATTGGTTGAGCCTCCATAAGTGCTTGCTGGTACGTTCCATCATGTACCGGTATAGTTTGGTGCAATCCCCCACCTGTCCAAGATCCTCTTGTGGCAGGGAGGAGACTGTGCGCCATGTCTTTTGGGACTGTGCCTTTTCCCGGAGTAGTATGGGCTAGGGCACGGGTGTTGTTAGGTTTGGTAAGGGGGATTTTGTATTGACGTGGGCCAGGTTAAAGAGAGGTGTAGGGAGAAGGGTTGTTACACTTGGGAGGAAATACTGGCTGGAAGAGATCGCCTCCCATGGGAACAGGTGGAGGCACTTAGGAGAGCAGAGGCAGCCGGAGAGAGGAGCCGGCAATACGAGGGAACACGGTTGGCAAGGAAGCCCGGGAGTCAGCCCCAAAAATTTATTGGGGGGGGGGTGCTCACAGGGAGTATGGCGACGCCAGGTAGGAGACCTACGCCAACTTCCTGTGCTTACCGGGGGGGCGAGAGAGACCGGGCAGGCACCGTGTTATGCTGTGGAGCGCACGGTGTCCCCAGTGCGGGTGCATAGCCCGGTGCGGTACATACCAGCTCCGCGTATCGGCTAGAGTGAGCATCGAGCCAAGTGCCATGAAGCCGGCTCTACGCATCTGGTCCCCAGTGCGTCTCCTTGGGCCGGCTTATATGGCACCAGCCTTGCGCACGGTGTCCCCAATTCACCTGCATAGCCCAGTGCGGGCTATTCCACCTCGCCGCACTGGCAGGACGACCGGGAGCATTCAACCGGGTAAGGTTGGGCAGGCTCTGTGCTCATGAGCTCCAGTGCGCCTGCACGGTCCGGTCTATCCAGTACCACCTCCACACACCAGCCCTCCGGTGGCAGCTCCCCGCACCAGGCTTCCTGTGCGTGTCCTCGGCCCAGTACCACCAGTGCCAGCACCACGCATCAGGCCTACAGAGCTACTCAGTCCAGCGCTGCCAGAGCCTTCCTCTCCAGCGCCGCCTGAGCCATCCGTCTGCCCAGCGCCGCCAGTCTGCCCAGCGCTGCCAGTGCCGCCAGTCTGCAAGGAGCCGCCAGTGCCGCCAGTCTGCAAGGAGCCGCCAGTCAGCCAGGGGCCGCCAGTGCCGCCAGTCAGCCAGGGGCCGCCAGTGCCGCCAGTCAGCCAGGGCCGCCAGAGCCCCTCAGCCCAGAGGCGCCAGAGCCTCCGCCCCTCTGTTCCGATCCTCCGCCCCTCTGTCCAGAGCTTCCGCCCCTCTGTCCAGAGCTGCCCCTCAGTCCAGTGGGGTCATTTAGTAGGGTCACCGTGGTTAGGAGGCCACGGAAGCAGACAAGAAAGCGGACTAAGACGTTGGTGAAGTGGGGTCCGCGTCCTGCGCCGGAGCCGCCACCGCGGACAGACGCCCACCCAGACCCTCCCCTATAGGTTAAGGTTTTGCGGCCGGGTCCGCACCTTGGGGGGGGGGGGGGGTACTGTCACATTCTGACCTTTATTTCCTTTGTTTTGTCATTATTTAGCATGGTCAGGGCGTGAGTTGCGGTGGGCAGTGTATGTTTGTTTTTCTATGATATGGGTATTTCTATGTTTCGGCCTAGTATGGTTCTCAATCAGAGGCAGTTGTCATTAGTTGTCTCTGATTGAGAATCATACTTAGGTAGCCTGGGTTTCACTGTGTGTTTGTTCCTGTCTCTGTGTCTGCACCAGATAGGGCTGTTTTTGGTTTTCCACGTTTATTGTTTTGTAGTGTTTGTGTTTATTTTTTTATTAAACGTGAATCAATATAACCACGCTGCGTTTTGGTCCGCCTCTCCTTCAAGTAAAGAAAACCGTTACATTAATACTTAATTAATTTGTAAACATTTCTAAAAACATAATTCCACTTTGACATAATTGGGTATTTTATGTAGATCATTGACACAATGTCAATTTAATACATTTTAAATTCAGGCCGTAATACAGCAGAATGTGGAAAACGTCAAGGGGTGTGAATACTTTCTGAAGGCACTGTACATAGCTTCTTCAATTACCTTGTTTCCCCGCACATCGACTCGGTACTGGTTCTCACTGTATATAACCATGTTCTTTTTTCTCGTTATTCGTTGTGTATTTATTCCTCATGTCACTTTTTATATTGTATTTTTGTATCTTTAACTCTGTATTGTTTGTCTACCTATGTTTACAGAGCATGTGACAAGAAAATGTGATTTAATTTTAATCTAGGGTTAGGGTTGTGGTTAAAGCTAGGGTTAGCGTGAACTGGAATGTGGTCATAAAGCTAGGATTAGGGTTGTGGTTGAATTGTGAAAATAATGATTCCTCTCAGATTATTAGTGATACAAAGGAATAAGGAAGTGTTTGGTGCTTCCCCAAGCCTGACAATGTAGAAAGGTGACTTCCTTGTGTTAGTAATCTATTTCACATCAATAAAGGGTTGTGACATACGTCTCCTATAATTCAGACGGTTTATCAGTGTCATGAGCTACAAGGCAGGTTGAGCACCTTCTCAGAAGATGTTCTACATTCAGATTCTGCGTCCTCCACCTCTCAATTACAGGTACATTACTGTAGCATTGACATTATATAAACTAAAAAGGAATGACTGTAAACCCTATCTTTGGTATTCAGACAATATTTACTTTGACGTCTCACCTGTCAATAATAGGACATATTTGGTTATAATTCTGTAGATAATGATGTACTTCACTAGAAATTTGATATCAAACAAAGATATGGGATCTCCACACATACTGTAGTATTGGCCACAAACAGTAAAACCATTCTGAGTTAATAATTATCCAATTATCCACCTGACAGGACGTATCTGCATACCAATGGCTCTGCTGGAGAGGTCAGTTCTAAGGTGTGTGTGCAGCCAGTGAATACTCTGAAACGGACAACCTTATGTTAGGTCAATGGTATGACTATGTTTTTCTCTCATTTCTTGCTTCAGAAGAGGGTCAGGTGAATTTGTGGTTTTATTTAATCAGGTATTTTCTGTTTTTATTAATTTCCCATGTATTCTCGTAGCCAGTTTATTTTAGTGAGCTTTTCAGATGACTGAGATCATGACTATTAATCACGTTTGTCAGTGCTGTTTAGCTATGTACATATTCTATGAGTATTGTGTATATATATATAGTCCATTTTCCATACAGTTGCCTACTATTTCCATACTGTACTATTGACACACTTTTACTCCCACAGCCCCATATCTTCTATATTTAATTTAGGTCATTTAGCTGACACTCTTATCCAGAGGAACATACAGTTGGTGCATTAAACTAAGGTAAGACGACATGGCCCCCTAACCTAACATTACATTTATAAGAATAGTGTATGTATCTAAATAATGTTAATGTCTTACTTCAAATTCTCCTTATTTCACAATTCATGACACCAAGAGGAGAGGATGGGGAATGGGACAAATGTCGACAATGCCATACCTAAATCATACAGAGATGCATTGCTGTCAATATACACTATTGTGCTCGTTGGAGGGACCATCAGCATGTCCCTCATGATCAACATCATCAAGTCCAACGTCCGCTCGGTGACCACTACAGCCGTTCTGAACCTGATCGTGGTCCACTTCGTCTTCCTCCTGACTGTGCCCTTCCGCCTTTATTTCTATGCGGCCGGCGAGTGGCATCTTGGTACTAACTTCTGCAAAGTGGTCAGTGCCATGATCCACGCCCACATGTACTTAGCCTTCGTCTTCTATGTGATCATTCTGGTGATCCGCTACCTGAGTTTCTTCAGGAGGTTCAATCAGGTGGAGTTCTACAGGAGGCTGCACGCCCTGGGGGCTAGTGCTGCTGTCTGGGGCCTCATGCTCATTGTGGTGGTCCCTTTGACTGCTGTGAAGTATGGATCATCTACAGATAATACAACAACCAAAGACAACCAGTGCTTCAATTTCGGAAGGATCTTTGACGAGAAACATACTGTGGCTGTGCTGAATTACATCATCTGTGCTCTCATCATCGTGGTTACATTGGCCCTGGCCTGTTGCCAAGTGTGGATTTTGGGCTGTGTGTACAGAACTCACAGGGCGATGATCTTCTCTCAACAGGAGTTTTGGGCTCAGATCAAAAGTCTTTGCTTCATGCTGGTCATTATAGTATGCTTTGTTCCATACAATGTATTCAGGATTTACTATGTGAGTAATTATAATGTCAGTCTCCAAATGAAGAATGAGTTTGCCCTTGCTGTCACAACGTTCAGCTGCTTTGACATGTTGACTTTTATAGGGAGGGGATCGTTCAGACCCTGTGATACAACATGTTGTGTATCATAAGAATAACATGAGAATGTACTTTTTCTTATGATATGTGATGTAAAGAATGTAACATGAGAATAGGACTCTATTTGCACCTTAATTAATACCAAATTATAAAACTGTACAGACTATTTGATATAGTTACTTCACAGCAAACAATATCAGAAGTAACAGTTACTTCAGTATATACCTCTTTCTAGCAGTTCCCTAAGTGGGATACGTCCTTCAGGTTAAATCAGAAAAGACATGAAAACAAATAGTGGAGCGGTGTTTATTGTTCTTGTTGTACAGTTCTGGAACATGATACAAAGTATTTACATACTCCCACCACATGGATGGGTTTCTACAAATTAGCTAAACTGATTCTGATTTAACAGTCACCTACAACTTGGCATACTGTAACACATTAGCATAACAAACATACAGTGAATGATTAAACATTTTGTGAATTATCAAATTTTGATAAACCATGCATTCTTTATCATCGTTTTTTACAACTACATTTTCAAGTGAATTATATGTTTCATTAAAATGTACTCTGTTTGTTCAGTGTTTCACATTTGCCTTCCTTTTGGGAAAACATTTCCATATTAATTAGGAAGGAATAATATAGTAACAATTGATCTACATAAACTCAGCAAAAAAAAGAACTGTCCTCTCGCTGTCAACAGCGTTTATTTTCAGCAAACTTAACATGTGTGAATATTTATATGAACATAAAATTCAACAACTGATACATAAACTGAACAAGTTCCACAGACATGTGACTGGCAGAAATGTAATAATGTGTCACTGATCGGGGGGGGGGTCAAAATCAAAAGTAACAGTATCTGGTGTGGCCACCAGCTGCATTAAGTACTGCAGTGCAATCTCCTCCTCATGAACTGCACCAGATTTGCCGGTTCTTGCTGTGAGATGCCCCCCTCTTCCACCATGGCACATGCAAGTTCCCGGCATTTCTGGGGGGAATGGCCCTAGCCCTCACCCTGCGATTCAACAGGTCCCAGACGTGCTCAATGGGATTGAGATCCGGGCTCTTCACTGGCCATGGCAGAACACTGACATTCCTGTCTTGCAGGAAATCACGCACAGAACGAGCAGTATTGCTGGTGACATTGTCATGTTGGAGGGTCATGTCAGGATGAGCCAGCAGGAAGGGTACTACATGAGGGAGGAGGATGTCTTCCCTGTAACACACAGCGTTGAGATTGACTCCAATGTCAACAAGCTCAGTCCGATGATGCTGTGACACACCGCCCCAGACCATGACGGACCCTTCACCTCCAAATCGTTCCAGCACCAGAGTACAGGCCTCGGTGTAACGCTCATTCCTTTGACGATAAATACGATTCTGACCATCACTCCTGGTGAGACAAAACCGCGACTCGTCAGTGAAGAGCACTTCTTCCAGTCCTGTCTGGTCCAGCGACGGTGGGTTTGTGCCCACAGGCGATGTTGTTGCCGGTGATGTCTGGTGAGGACCTGCCTTACAACAGGCCTACAAGCCCATAGTCCAACCTATTGAGGACAGTCTGAGGGAGGGATTGTGCGTTCCTGGTGTAACTCGGGCAATTGTTGTTGCATTCCTGTACCTGTCCCGCAGGTGTGATGTTCAGATGTACCGATCCTGTGCAGGTGTTGTTACACGTGGTCTGCCACTGTGAGGATGATCAGCTGTCCGTCCTGTTTCCGCTGTCTTAGGCGTCTCACAGTACGGACATTGCAATTTATTGCCTTGGCCCCATCTGCAGTCATGCCTCCTTACAGCACGGCAGGTTCACGCAGATGAGCAAGGACCCTGGGCATCTTTCTTTTGGTGTTTTTCAGAGCCAGTAGAAAGGCCTCTTTAGTGTCCTAAGTTTTCATAACTGTAACCTTAATTTCCTACCGTCTGTAAGCTGTTAGTGTCTTAACGACCGCTCCACAGGTGCATGTTCATTAATTGTTTATGGTTCATTGAACAAGCATGGGAAACAGTGTTTAAACCCTTTACAATGAAGATCTGTGAAGTTATTTCGATTTTTACGAATTATCTTTGAAAGACAGGGTCCTGAAAAGGGGATGATTCTTTTTTTTGCTGAGTTTAGTATGACTGCATCAGTGAAATTGCCCATCAGCAACTTTTTAAAGCATGTTACATAGAAAGTATAGGCATACACAATGCGTAACAGGGTTGGGGTCAATTCCAGACAATTTAGGAAGTACACTGAAATTCCAAATCTCTACGATACTTTTCAATTAGGAAAATTTGGGCTTGGAATTGGAATTTGAGGGGCCTCCTGGGTGGCGCAGTGGTCTAAGACACTGCATTGCAGTGTTAGCTGTGCCACTTGAAATTCTGGGTTCGAGTCCAGGCTCTGTCGTAGCCGGCCATGACCAGGAGACCTTGGCGCGCAATTGGCCCAGCGTCGTCCGGGTTATGGGAGGGTTTGGCCAGCAGGGATGTCCTTGTCCCATCATGCACTAGCGACTCCTGTGGTGGGCCGGGCGTAGTGCGCGCTGACACGGTTGCCAAGTGTACGGTGTTTCCTCCAACACATTGGTGCTGCTGGCTTCCGTTTTAGGTGGGCATTGTGTCAAGAAGCACTGTAGCTTCTTGACACAAGGACGCACGGCTCTCGGCCTTCGCCTCTGCCGAGTCCATACGGGTGTTGCGACGATGAGACAATTGGATACCACGAAATTAGGGAGAAGAAAAAAAAAACGATTGGAATTTGATTTACTGTCTGAATAGATTGAAATGGAATTGACCCAACCCTGGTGCATAACGCCATCAAATCATTTGGTAAGCATTTATTACACATACACACCCACTTTAGTGGTGCTTGGTTTCAACAACAGTACTGCAAAATGTTAAACTAACTTGGAATTAAAAAAGTGTATCTTAAAGTACTGGTTGCTACATCTGTGGTCGGCATCAATAGTGATACAGTCTCAGGTGTAAACTACAACTCCAAACAAAGCATACAAAAAGTATAAAATAGTGTACGTGCATTTTTAAAGAAACACTGCGCAAATTAAGATGTTGACAGACCTAGTGTAATCTATTCTGTAAATAATGCCGATATCCAAGGTAGTGGTGTTGTTTAATAAAAACCTGTGATCAATGACGTATACTGTATAACATATACAATAAAAAAAATGGGGCGGTGCCTGGATGATGTTTCTGAAGGAAGTATGAGATCAAAATGCTCAAATCCTTTCAGTCACCACAGCAACCACAAACTGTAGTCCACCTGTAGTTTCTACTACCTGGAAACCCACTGTCAACCAGCACCATTATAACCAATCTTTATATGCTCTTTGCAGTTCCTTGCATCCTCTAGTAAGTTAGATGGATCCTGAAATATTACTTAAATCACTATTTGCCAACCTCAGTCTGGCTTTAGCCCTAATCCATTGTTAAATACGGGGATGTTTGGCCCAATCTACATATTAAAAACAGGTTCTCACCCAGCCAAGGGCGTCGAATTCTACAGTTTAATGATTTCCCGTTTACATTTTTTCTTTCAAAACAAACTACACCGTTTGTGTGACTTTGGGAGACTGTGGTGGTGAGTGCAGGCCCAACTCAGTGTTTAGGCCTGAAAGTTTCCCCGATTCTTCTGCCCTGACTGTGGCAGAGCGTTTGTGGACGATTCCTGACTTTCTTCCATGTCAGCTCCTGTCCCAATATAAAGAATATAGAAAATGTAAAGAATATGTTATCTTCATGCTGCAACACAGTGACAGCTACAGTAAATACAATAATGATAGCTCTTAGTATTGAAACATCATGGCTACGTCTCAAATGGCATCCCATTCCCTATATAGTGCACTATGTTTGACCAAGGGCCATACTGCATCTGGGTCAGAAATAGTGCACTATATGAAATCAGGTAGGCCCTGGTCAAAACAAAAACACTATAATAACGCAGCCCATGAAACAGGATAATTTGAATGAAGATCTCACCGATTGGATTGATGTTGAGTTGAGATAGGCTCAGGGGGAGATCTCTGGCGTTTGGGTCAGTGGGGCTTTGGAGGATATCATGCAGGGCATTCCTTCGTCCAGTTCTACCGGAGGCTATGAAGTCTGCATATGTCACTTCAACTTCGGTCATCGCTGACACATGTTCACATTGACACTTGTTTCAGGAGTGGCTTTCACAACACTGAAGAAATAGTAGTCAAAATATGTACTGTACATTGACCTGAATATCATTACAATCAACAATATATATATATTTCATTATAATAGCTTCAAAGATGTATGGGCTGCTAGGCCTTCACCAATCAAAGCTTGATCATTGGGATGGAGTTCAGAAAGTTTGCATGAGATTTATTGATTGGACTGAAAACCTTTGCTGTGGAAATAAAGGTGTCACTCATTTTGTGATGATCTGTGGGTGAATTTTACAATTAAATCCAATTAAAAATAGACAATTAAATTTAAATTAGATCACTATAATACTTTGTCAACCATATAGGATGCACTCAATGCACACATTCTTGTATAGCAGATCATACACATCTTTTGTCCATCATTGTTCCTCAAAGGATGGCTCCAAACAGCAGACCTGAACCTGGTTTCCCAAAAGCATCTTAAGGCCAATTTCACCATTCGATTTGCTAAATTCATTGTTAGACCCATAGGATCCTAAGGTTCTAAGATGTTTTTTTTATAGCGATTTTGGAATGTAAGTCTTGGTTGGGCAAACTCCCCCCCCCAATTTGTTTTGATACTTGCCAGCAAAGCAGCTACATAACATAATACAACACTAAACAATACATTAATTGCACTATAACGGTGACAAACGTTGCCCACAAACTGTTAGGGCCTACATAAAGCCATCCTAACAGCAGAGCTTTTATCCTAACCACTACGCTCTGTATTTTCCGCTGGCTGCCCCACAACCAAAGAAAGAACTGAGCTAGTCTGAAACACTTGCATTGTGGTGATTCCTTAAGAAAAGCAAAAAAGAGACCATGTTTGCATGCGGCTTTATTAACTCCATTTTTTTACATTGTTGCAAACTGATGTGTGACACATCGATGCCAAAATAAATAAATAAAAATTAGGGTCTCTGCCCCACCTGCCCTGAATGACGGGTCGCCAATGAAATATGCTTTTGGGAAACCGGGCCCTGATCAGCATATCTAATGCCCATAATTTCCTTGAAAAACAGTGCAATACATGCTCGTTGTTAGTCCGATATCAGGATCTTACCTTGAGTAATCTGTCATCCTACGACTGTAAAATCCGTGCCTCATTTTTGAGCGAGTGACAAAGGGAGTCTGTCTAGTGGGCCTACAAAGGAATCAAATTGACCGTACGCGACGCGGATCTACAAACCCCACAGGATTATTTACGCTCTATGTAAATATCTACTCACATCGGTTTATAGCCTATTGCCTTTACATACGATGTACGGTTATTGTACGCGCATCAATAGTATACATGTAAAGCCCCAGCATCGTTGCCTTACATTCCTTGATTGACAGGTTTTCAGCTGCTCTGACCAATAAACACCATCCTAACGCACATTCACAAGATCATTGGATAGGGCGAACAAAAGGGATGAGATTTTGGAGCATCAAAGCCGAATCAAAAACAAAACGAATGTTCTGCCGCCTCTATTCAATTCAAAGGGCTTTATTGGCATGGGAAACATATGTTAACAATGCCAAAGCAAGTGAAGTAGATAATATACAAAAGTTAAACAATCAAAAATTAACAGGAAACATTACACGCACAGAAGTTCCAGTTGAATAAATACATTACAAATGTAACGATGTGCAAACGGTTAAAGTACAAAATGGAAAATAAATCAACATAAATATGGGTTCTATTTACAATGGTGTTTGTTCTTCACTGGTTACCCTTTTCTTGTGGCAACAGGTCACAAATATTGCTGCTGTGATGGCACACTGGTATTTCACCCAGTAGATATGGGAGTTTATCAAAATTGGGTTTGTTTTCGAATTATTTGTGGATCTGTGTAATCTGAGGGAAATATGGGTCTCTAATATGGTCATACAGTTGAAGTCAGAAGTTTACATAAACGAGTTAATGACTCCAACCTAAGTGTTTCAACCACTCCACAAATTTCTTGTTAACAAACTATAGTTTGTGCATGACACAAGTAACTTTTCCAACAATTGTTTACAGACAGATTATTTCACTTATAATTCACTGCATCACCATTCCAGTGGGTCAGAAGTTTACATACACTAAATTGACTGTGCCTTTAAACAGCTTTGAAAATTCCAGAAAAGGATGTCATTGCGTTAGAAGCTTCTGATAGGCTAATTGACATCTTTTGAGTCAATTGGAAGTGTACCTGTGGATGTATTTCAAGGCCTACCTTCAATCTCAGTGCCTCTTTGCTTGACATCATTGGAAAATCAAAAGAAATCAGCCAAGACCTCTGAAAAATAATTGTAGACCTCCACAAGTCTGGTTCATCCTTGGGAGCAATTTCCAAAACATCTGAAGGTACCATGTTCATCTGTACAAACAATAGTACACAAGTATAAACACCATGGGACCACGCTGCCATCATACCGCTCAGGAAGGAGACGTGTTCCGTCTCCTAGAGATGAATGTACTTTGGTTCGAAAAGTGCAAATCAATCCCGGAACAACAGCAAAGGACCTTGTGAAGATGCTGGAGGAAACAGGTACAAAAGTATCTATATACACAGAAAAACGAGTCCTATATCAACATAACTTGAAAGGCCAATCAACAAGGAAGAAGCCACTCCTCCAAAACTGCCATGAAAAAAGCCAGACTATGGTTTGCAACTGCACATGGGGACAAAGATCGTACTTTTTGGAGAAATGTAATCTGGTCTGATGAAACAAAAATAGAACTGTTTGGCTATAATGATTGTTATGTTTGGAGAAAAAAGGGGAAGGCTTGCAAACTGAAGAACACCATCCCAACCGTGAAGCATGGGGGTGGCAGCATCATTTGGGGGGGTGCTTTGCTGCAGGAGGGACTGATGCACTTCACAAAATAGATGGCATCTTGAGGAAAACAAAGTACGTGGATATATTGAAGCAACATCTCAAGACATCAGTCAGGAAGTTAAAGCTTGGTCGCAAATGTGTCTTCCAAATGGACAATGACCAAGCATACTTCCAAAGTTGGGGGAAAATGGCCTCAATCCCACTGAAAAAGCATGTGCGAGCAAGGAGGCCTAAAACCTGACTCAGTTACACCAGCTCTGTCAGGAGGAATGGGACAACATTCACCCAACTTATTGTGGGAAGTTTATGGAAGGTTACCTGAAACATTTGACCCAAGTTAAAGAATTTAAAGGCAATGCTACCAAATACTAATTGAGTGCAGGGAAACTTCTGACCCACTGGGAATGTGATGGAAAAAATAAAAGCTGAAATAAATAATTCTCTACTATTATTCTGACATTTCACCATCTTTAAATAAAGTGGTGATCCTAACGGACCTAAGACAGGGAATTATTAAATGTCAGTAATGGTGAAAAACTGAGTTGAAATGCATTTGGAAAAGGTACATGTAAACTCCCGACTTCAACTGTACATTTGGCAGGAGGTTAGGAAGTGCAGCTCGATTTCCACCTCATTTTTTGGGCAGTGTGCACATAGCCTGTCTTCTCTTGAGAGCCAGGTCTGTCTACAGCAGCCTCTCTCAATAGCAAGGCTATGATCACTGAGTCTGTACATAGTCAAAGCCTTCCTTAAGTTTGGGTCAGTCACAGTGGTCAGGTATTCTACCAGTGTACTCTTCTGTTTATGGCCAAATAGCATTCTAGTTTGCTCTGTTTTTTTTGTTAATTACTTGACAGATTGGAAATAAATATATTTTTGTTTTCTCATGGTTGGGTCTAAATCGTGTTGCTGTCCTGGGGCTCTGTGGAGTCTGTTTGTGAACAGAGCCCCAGGACCAGATTGCTTAGGGGACTCTTCCCCAGGTTAATCTCTCTGTAGGTGATGGCTTTGTTATGGAAGGTTTGTGAATCGCTTCCTTTTAGGTGGTTGTAGAATTTAATGGCTCTTTTCTGGATTTGGATAAGTAGCGGGTATCGGCCTAAATCGGCTCCTCATGCATTAATTGGTGTTTTATGTTGTACACTGAGGATATATTTTTGCAGAATTCTGCATGCAGAGACTCAATTTGGTGTTTGTCCCATTTTGTGAATTCTTGGTTGGTGAGCGGACCCCAGACCTCACAACCATAAAGGGAATGGGTTCGATAACTGATTCAAGTATTTTTTTAGCCAGATCCGAATTGGTATGTCGAATTTCATGTACCTTTTGAGGGAATAGAATGCCCTTCTTGCCTGGTCTCTCAGATCGTTATCAGGATCCGCTGCTCCTGTATCAGACTTACAGTGGGGCAAAAGAGATTATCAGTGGTCTTGTATGTCTTCCATTTCCTAATAATTGCTCCCACAGTTCATTTCTTCAAACCAAGCTGCTTACCTATTGCAGATTCAGTCTTCCCAGCCTGGGGCAGGTCTACAATTTTGTTTCTGGTGTCCTTTGACAGCTCTTTGGTCTTGGCCATAGTGGAGTTTGGAGTGTGACTGAGGTTGTGGACAGGTGTCTTTTATACTGATAACACGTTCAAACATGTGCCATTAATACAGGTAACGAGTGGAGGACAGAGGAGCCTCTTGAAGAAGTTACAGGTCTGTGAGAGCCAGAAATCTTGCTTGTTTGTAGGTGACCAAATACTTATTTTCCACCATAATTTGCAAATTCATTCATTAAAAATCCTACAATGTGAATTTCTGTATTTTTTTCTTCTCATTTTGTCTGTCATAGTTGAAGTGTAACTATGATGAAAATCACAGGCCTCTCATCTTTTTAAGTGGGAGAACTTGCACAATTGGTGGCTGACTAAATACTTTTTTTGCCCCACTGTATGTATGTATGTATGTATGTATGTATGTATGTATGTATGTATGTATGTATGTATGTATGTACTTACACACACACACACACACACACACACACAGAGATAAATCAGTCATCCCTGCAGTAAATCAATGAGCCCACTAGATGGTGGCATATTGTTCATGCAGCTTTTCAGTACATCACATTATGACCAAGGTAGGGTTTTATTATAGCTTTTCATCACATTACTGCCAAGCTGTGCACTGGGGAAACCCCGAGATGGGAAACTTAAGTTTAGCACTCTATACAATAGCAGCGCTCCACTGTAAAATACCAATAACCACCTCCGGTGTCCATCTTTTATTTACAGCACACCTTTTTGAGGCATTTGTCAGAATGTTTGAAAACATGCTTTTGTTTTTATTTCTCTGAATGTGACTCAAGCTGCCTGTGTAAAAAAGGATGAGCTACAATGCAATAGAGCAGTGGTGCCTCTCTGTCGTTCATAGATTTAGTAAGATTGTGGTTGGGGGGGGGGGGGGGGATGTGCATTGGGGGCTAAATCCTTGGCATTTCATCCTATAATCTTCTCTTCAAGGTCACGTGTGAATGAGTTTTCTATATCCACCAGAAAGTGGACATTGATCCAAAACGGAAGCACTTGGGCTCAGACTTTGCTATCCTCTTGGTGGGAAGGCCTCCGAGCCGGGGAGACTGGCTCAGCTGGGGATTACAGCCTGGTTTCATCTACCAGGTCTGCGTCCAAAATGGCACCCTATTACCTATGTAGTGTATGGCTTTTTCTACCGGAACCCTATAGTCCCTGGTCAAAGTAGTGCACTAGGGAATAGCGTGCCATGTGGAACGCACCCCAGGCTAGCGTAAGGGGGGAGCAAGGCTCACATGACATCACCACCCCATGCATGGTCTACTGGGCTGTTCTGTTGCTAAGGTTCACCAAGGAACGCAATTATCACACAATGCTCATTTGTGTGCAATTGGATTGTTTGACGTGTTGTGTGCTATGGGATATGGATGGTAGAATATTTAACCTTTAGATTCGGCTGTGGGTGTGTGTGTGTGTGCGTGCATGCGTGCGTGCAATAGTTTTTCCTCTTACTGTGTATTGTTCTCCTGAGTCCACTGACTGTGTCTCTCTATTGTTTCTCTGTCAAGGTTTATCAGAGGCTACTCCTCTGACACTGTCTGAACCCTCCCCATGCATCCTAAGTGACTGATGATGCTACTGCAACCTCAAGTGAGATACAAATCAAAAGGTAGAGCCCATCTTTGCTGCCAGATCTCCTTTCAACTCAGCAGGATTTTTTTCCATACCAGAACAACATACAGTACAACGTTATTTGGGTATTTCTTTAATCACAACTGGCAATTACAGTGGGGCAAAAAAGTATTTAGTCAGCCACCAATTGTGCAAGTTCTCCCACTTAAAAAGATAAGGCCTGTAATTTTCATCATAGGTACGCTTCAACTATGACAGACAAAATTAGAAGAAAAAAAAAATCCAGAAAATCACATTGTAGGATTTTTAATGATTTTATTTGCAAATTATGGTGCAAAAATAAGTATTTGGTCACCTACAAACAAGCAAGATTTCTGGCTCTCACAGACCTGTAACTTCTTCTTTAAGAGGCTCCTCTGTCCTCCACTCGTTACCTGTATTAATGGCACATGTTTGAACGTGTTATCAGTATAAAAGACACCAGTCCACAACTTCAAACAGTCACACTCCAAACTCCACTATGGCCAAGACCAAAGAGCTGTCAAAGGACACCAGAAACAAAATTGTAGACCTGCACTAGGCTGGGAAGACTGAATCTGCAATAGGTAAGCAGCTTGGTTTGAAGAAATCAACTATGGGAGCAATTATTAGGAAATGGAAGACATACAAGACCACTGATAATCTCCCTCGATCTGGGGCTCCACGCAAGATCTCACCCCGTGGGGTGAAAATGATCACAAGAACGGTGAGCAAAAATCCCAGAACCACACGGGGGGACCTAGTGAATGACCTGCAGAGAGCTGGGACCAAAGTAACAAAGCCTACCAACAGTAACACACTATGCCGCCAGGGACTCAAATCCTGCAGTGCCAGACGTGTCCCCCTGCTTAAGCCAGTACATGTCCAGGCCCGTCTGAAGTTTGCTAGAGAGCATTTGGATGATCCAGAAGAAGATTGGGAGAATGTCATATGGTCAGATGAAACCAAAATAGAACTTTTTGGTAAAAACTCAACTCGTCGTGTTTGGAGGACAAAGAATGCTGAGTTGCATCCAAAGAACACCATACCTACTGTGAAGCATCGGGGTGGAAACATCATGCTTTGGGGCTGTTTTTCTGCAAAGGAACCAGGACGACTGATCCGTGTAAAGGAAAGAATGAATGGGGCCATATATCGTGAACTTTTGAGTTAAAACCTCCTTCCATCAGCAAGGGCATTGAAGATGAAACGTGGCTGGGTCTTTCAGCATGACAATGGTCCCAAACACACCGCCCGGGCAACGAAGGTGTGGCTTCATAAGAAGCATTTCAAGGTCCTGGAGTGGCCTAGCCAGTCTCCAGATCTCAACCCCATAGAAAATCTTTGGAGGGAGTTGAAAGTCTGTGTTGCCCAGCAACAGCCCCAAAACATCACTGCTCTAGAGGAGATCTGCATGGAGGAATGGGCCAAAATACCAGCAACAGTGTGTGAAAACCTTGTGAAGACTTACAAAAAACATTTGACCTCTATCATTGCCAACAAAGGGTATATAACAAAGTATTGAGATAAACTTTTGTTATTGACCAAATACTTATTTTCCACCATAATTTGCAAATTAATTAATTAAAAATCCTACAATGTGATTTTCTGGATTTTTTTCCTAATTTTGTCTGTCATAGTTGAAGTGTACCTATGATGAAAATTACAGGCCTCTCATCTTTTTAAGTGGGAGAACTTGCACAATTGGTGGCTGACTAAATACTATTTTGCCCCATATGTCGGGCTATAAGAGCAGTGCATGGTGTGTGATACCTGAGAGAAGAGAGTGAGCTCAGGTGTGCTTATTCACCCCTAGGGACAGGATGACACACTACTGATAACAACAATGAGCAGCAACCAGAGAATGACTGCCTTCTTCTTCCATGTTGAATTATTTTGTTATATCTTGATTAGGTACCTTCAACAATACTGATGAACATCGTTTGCTGTAGAACATGCTTTGGTATTTATGTTGCACGTTTAGAGGTGACAGAAAATGCTAAAATATGATATTGTTTTCACCAAGCATCCCCTGCATGCTATGTGTACCTTTGTTTGAATTTAATGTGACCTTTTGTTTGACCTTTTTTATGACCTTTTATATGAATGATTTTTCTTAGGAAAACAGGTGCAACATGTGCGCTCCAGGCTACTGTATGTGAATTGTGTCTTGGGGCCATTCAGTGGTTTCACCTTGACAGTGTGTGCTGAAGGAATAGCAAACCTCTACATAATGCACATTTATTTCAAAGGGGGTTACATTGTGAGTGGGTGGTACGAATTTTGATCAACCTCCAAAACCTCCAAATCCACTCCCCCAGACCCAAATACACATGGTTTAACATTACTGATCTTGCCGTCTGCCTCTGTGGTGTGCCCTTTTGCCTCAGAGGAAGTGATGTGGCGACTGGCCCACGTTTGTACAGTAGTCATGTTGCTGCTCTATGCCAAAAGGGCCCCAGGACAGATGATGTCACCTCAACTAGGTTGAGAAAATGGAGGGATGACTGCAAGAGTGGAGAAGAAAATAGATGCTTAGACATTTGTTTTACTTATAGAACATTTAAAAAAAGTAAGAAATATATTTGTCAATCCCATTGTATTTATGGACACATAGCCCCATATAGGTTCAATAGATGTCCTCCATATGGGGCTAAATTGACCCCCAATTTATAATTTCAATTAAAAGTAGCAATATATACAGAAATATTTATTTCAAAAAGTAAAAACTAGTAGGCCTGAGAAGAGAAGACTAAACTCATGTCAGATTATACCTATTCACTTGATGGCTGTGTAGCGTAGGCTACAGATGGCTTGAAATGTGGGGAGAGAAGATATGCTCATCCTTGCATCACCAGGAGATGTCGTTAACTGTACCCGTACCCAAACAGCACAACGTTCTGACAACAAGGGGAATGTTAAAGACAAGGGAGCATTGGAGAGAGCAGGCGCCGCTGCCTTCTCTGCTGCACAGTGCACAACCCAGTGAACGGGTCTCCCTAGACTGCCCGTACCTATAGCGGTCTCTCTTGGCCATTCGGTGGATGCTGTCTTTTCGGGCAACACCAACGTCGGGCGTAAAGTGTGTTTTCGGACAATTCGTAAGGAATGCTTTACATATTTTACATGGTTTGAATTTTGGTTACCAATCGAGGGGAGTCGAGAACAACGCGGTTCCCCGGCATATTTTACAGTAAGCGCAATGTCATTCCAGTTGCTTTTCCAGCTGTCATACACTCCAAACAATTACAAAATAGGATGCATTTGTCAGTCGTCTCGGGAAGGGAGGAACAATCGCCAGCTCTGGCTTGCCTTTTGCATACATATCTCACCCCTTTGTTACTCTGCCAGATGTTTTTCCAGGGTCCGAAAGTGTAATATTTCAGATTTATTGTGGGCTATAGCATGCATTGATTGTGGACTGAAAATGGAATCCATTTGAGGACGATTCGCTAGCTAAAGCGGGGATGCTCTGAGAAAACACCCTATTACTTTCCGATTGACCTAAATTTGAGCGATATATTTATAAGATTATACTGGTCGACATCAGATCGCATTAGATGACCGTCATTCTTTTGTCTGTAATGCAATGCTGTAGAAAAGGTGGAAAGGTGAGATTAAATGTCTCATTTTCATAGCTGATGATGACTGCCAATAAGATTCATTCATTCTTAAATTTCTAGGCTATGCATTATTAGGTATTCTATGACTAGCAGGTCTTTCATCACCAAATGTAGCCTAGCTGCATAATTTCTGTCTATTTGAATAGGGTGCCTTGCCTCAGTTAGATCAACTCCATATAAAATTGTCCTCCTTTTTTTTTATTTGCATGTGATGCTTGGCGTTTGATCGTGTTTCGACTGCAATGCCTGGCATGAATATTTAAAGAATAGACAAATATAGACTTGTTTCCAAAACTCTTTTTTTCTATCAGGAATAATAACACTGATGTTAAGTTGAAGGTATAAGCCATGTTGAAACCATATACATAATTGAATTAAATGAGTTAATGGTTGCCCATGCCTATAGGTAAGGCTAGGCATGTATAGTTCAATATTCTACATCAGGCCTGTTTGTGTGTAAAGGGATGAGAAGCTCACATGGTCAAAATTCTATAGATTTTATGGACAAATCACCCTCATAAGCCCTGATAAATTGTTTCTATTTAGATACAATAGGACACATCCGGTGGTCAGATGTATATGATGTTTGTCTCCCCAGGGCCACACAATGACTATTGGCCCTCACTGGGTCATCAACAACAATGATAGTGTAGTAGTTCCTATCTGGATCACAGAAGCCTTGGCCTATTCTATGACTTTCCAATGTGTTCGGCACATAGGCCTACTAAGAGAGGGAGCCTTAATTATGGACAGGATGATTTGATACATTTTGTAAATATAATTAAAATGGTTAAGTGCTTGAGAAAAAAGGGTCAAAAGTCAAAAGATCTGCCTTCCAATTGCCCCACCTCCGGTTGTGTTATGATTTTGACAGTGGTTGGAGATATAAGCCACAAGGGTAGGGGTTGTGGTGGTCATATGGTAAGTTTCCCATTCATCTGTGGGCAAACGTGTCCTCGATACAAGGAAAACATTCCACTTATAGTTGACTGGGAGATAGGGTTCTGAAAGCAGTGTCACCCAATTTGTTATCAATTTGAATCATCCATTGTTTGACCTGATAAGCTTGCATGATAAGCGTTGTTTTTCTTCAAGGGAAATATGTTGAATGGGTTGTCGTCTGAGTGCAGGTTGCTGTATTCCAATCTTCAAAGCTGCAGATTGATATCATAGCCTGTCTGTCTCAGCCCCTGCCCAAGCCCCCGCCTCAGTTCCTTGTGTTGATGGAAGATAATGGACATAGGCCTAGGTCATCAATTCCATGAAAGGCTGTAGTAGTACAACAAAAAAAATCTAACATTTCAAACTAGCAGAATGCTGTTATTATCATTAAATATTTTAGTGCTGCACAAAATGGACCACATTAGCATTGGTAATAAAAAAGATAGTTTGTTATTAGTAACCAGTGGTTTTCAGTCATTTAGCCTATATGTTCATAGGCAGCAGGTAGACTAGTGGTCAGAGTGTTGGGCCAGTAACCGAAAGGTTGCTAGAACGAATCCTCGATGTTCTGCCCCTGAACAAGGCAGCCAACCCACATCTAGCAACCTTTAGGCCGTCATTGTAAGTAAGAATTTGTTCTTAACTGACTTGCCTAGTAAAATAACAAAAACATTTTTTTTTAGATCTGTCTTACTGCTGATTAGTGGTGTTGCTGACTGGCCCTATCTGTGAAGGCTAATTGAAACTCCAAAGAAAATCTTGCACTGACTAGAGGAACCAATGCATCATAGGTGCTGGAGGAGTTTTGATTTAAGTAGATTTTTCTGAAATACCATTTGTCACGTACTACAAATTTGTCAGTTATGAGAGACAGACAGTGACACATTTTTGATCAAATTAATAAGTAAGTATTTTGGTCTGCAGCGTTCTCAATTTAAAATGGCAGACTGGGATGTATCGCAAAGATTGTTAAGAGATTGTGACACACATACACCCCCCTACGTATTTATTTGGACAGTGAAGCTAAAACTTTTAATTTGGCTCTATACTCCAACATTTTGGATTTAAGATAAAATGTTTCACTTAGGCGACAGTACAGAATGTCACCTTTTATTTGAGGTTATTTTCATATATCTATTTTACTATTTAGAAATGAAAGCACTATGTATCTAGTAGTCCTCTTATTTAACTGTGTCCTAAGTATTTGGACAAATTCACTTACGTGTATTAAAGTAGTCAAAAGTGTAGTATATGGTCCCATATTCCTAGCACACAATGATTACACCAAGCTTGTGACTACAAACGTGTTGATCTTTGTGCCTCTGTAACTTTCTCACTCATCATCATTCATGATTATCCATAATCCATAATCCATTATTCATAATCCACATTAATGTAGATGTTTCTTATTTACAATAAAAGTGATTCCAAAATGACACAATACATCATGTACCATTCATTCCTATTGGGCACAAAATAATCGGAAACACAACCAAAACAAACTTCAAATTTATCCAACAAGTTTTCACTACTTCAATACAAATAAGTGAATTTGTCGAAATACTAACAACATCTTCAAATAGGTGGACTAGATACATAAAGTGCTTTAATTTCTAAACGATAAAAACAGATACGTATGAAAATACCCTCAAATAAAAAGTTGCATTATGTGCTGTTGCCTCATATGAAACATTTGATCTCAAATCCAAAATGCTGGAGTATAGAGACAAATTAAAAGTTTTAGCTTCACTGTCCAAATAAATATGTAGGGGAGTGTAGATGTTTCGGTTAGCCCACTGGGCGTAGGCCTATGTCTCAAAGGCTGCGTCTACACAGGCAGCCCAATTCAGATTTTTTTCCAACTAATTGGTTTTGACGAATCATATCAGAGCTTTTCACGGCAGATTTTTTTCAGAGCTGATTTGATTGGTCAGCAGACCAATTAGTGGGGAAAGATCAGAATTGGGCTGACTGTGTAAATACAGCCAAAGCCACACTTTATCGCTTTCCAAATCAATCAATACCTTTTAATGGTTGCCAAGTTGTTGCCATGATGGCTTTTGGCTGTGTGTGTGTCAGTTGTAGTAGATTTAGCCTAATGAACCGTCTATTATGGATTGAAAGAGACTGTGATTACTATTGCCCTGTATATAAGGTCAGGGCCACCCTTTAGCTCACTGTTGTAATGTGCTTTACCATAATGCTGTCCTTAAGTCACTTGAGTTGTGAAGTGGAAAATTACAACCACGGTTCGACTCAGTTATTGATTACTGATCACCCTTTAGAACACTATTCATTTTTCACTCTGTCCCCGTCTTGTTTCCTCTCCTTTTTTAATTCTACATTTATCTCAGTTTGGATTGTTGGAGGAACAGCGTGTTTTAGGGGAAGGGAGGGGGTGGGGGGCTGGGGGGGGTCTCTTATTGCCTCCCTGTTTCTCCTCTCTCACCCTCTCCCTCTCAGTTTCTCTTCTCTCTCCCTCCCAGTTTCTCTTCTCTCTCCCTCCCCGTTTCTCTTCTCTCTCCCTCCCCGTTTCTCTTCTCTCTCCCTCCCCGTTTCTCTTCTCTCCCTCCCCGTTTCTCTTCTCCCCTCTCCCTCCCCGTTTCTCCTCTCCCTCCCCGTTTCTCCTCTCCCCTCTCCCTCCCCGTTTCTCCTCTCCCCTCTCCCTCCCCGTTTCTCCTCTCCCTCCCAGTTTCTCCTCTCCCTCCCAGTTTCTCTTCTCCTCTCTCCCTCTCCCTCCCCGTTTCTCCTTTCTCCCTCCCCGTTTCTCCTCTCTCCCTCTCCGTTTCTCCTCTCTCCCTCTCCGTTTCTCCTCTCTCCCTCTCCCCCTCTCCTTCCCCGTTTCTCCTCCCTCTCCCTCTCTCCTCTCTCCCTCTCCGTTTCTCCTCTCTCCCTCCCCGTTTCTCTCCTCTCTCTCCCTCCCCGTTTCTCTCCTCTCTCTCCCTCCCCGTTTCTCTCCTCTCTCCCTCTCCGTTTCTCTCCTCTCTCCCTCTCCGTTTCTCCTCTCTCCCTCTCCGTTTCTCCTCTCTCCCTCTCTCCTCTCTCCCTCTCTCCTCTCTCCCTCTCCGTTTCTCCTCTCTCCCTCCCCGTTTCTCTCCTCTCTCCCTCCCCGTTTCTCTCCTCTCTCCCTCTCCGTTTCTCTCCTCTCTCCCTCTCCGTTTCTCCTCTCTTCTCTCTCCCTCTCCGTTTCTCCTCTCTCCCGCTCCGTTTCTCCTCTCTCCCGCTCCGTTTCTCTCTCTCTCTCTCTCCCCCCCGTTTCTCTCCTCTCTCTCCCTCCCCGTTTCTCTCCTCTCTCTCCCTCCCCGTTTCTCTCCTCTCTCTCCCTCCCGTTTCTCCTCTCTCTCCTCTCCCTCTCCGTTTCTCCTCTCCCTCTCCGTTTCTCCTCTCTCTCCTCTCCCTCTCCGTTTCTCCTCTCTCTCCCTCCCCGTTTCTCCTCTCTCTCCCTCCCCGTTTCTCCTCTCTCCCTCCCCGTTTCTCCTCTCTCCCTCTGTTTCTCCCTCTCCGTTTCTCCTCTCTCCCTCTCCGTTTCTCCTCTCTCCCTCCCCGTTTCTCCTCTCTCCCTCTCCGTTTCTCCTCTCTCCCTCTCCGTTTCTCCTCTCTCTCCCTCTCCGTTTCTCCTCTCTCTCCCTCTCCGTTTCTCCTCTCTCTCCCTCTCCGTTTCTCCTCTCTCTCCCTCTCCGTTTCTCCTCTCTCTCCCTCTCCGTTTCTCCTCTCTCTCCCTCTCCGTTTCTCCTCTCTCTCCCTCCCCGTTTCTCTCCTCTCTCCCTCTCCGTTTCTCTCCTCTCTCCCTCTCCGTTTCTCCTCTCTCCCTCTCCGTTTCTCCTCTCTCCCTCTCTCCTCTCTCCCTCTCTCCTCTCTCCCTCCCCGTTTCTCTCCTCTCTCCCTCCCCGTTTCTCTCCTCTCTCCCTCTCCGTTTCTCTCCTCTCTCCCTCTCCGTTTCTCCTCTCTTCTCTCTCCCTCTCCGTTTCTCCTCTCTCCCGCTCCGTTTCTCCTCTCTCCCGCTCCGTTTCTCTCCTCTCTCTCCCTCCCCGTTTCTCTCCTCTCTCTCCCTCCCCGTTTCTCTCCTCTCTCTCCCTCCCCGTTTCTCTCCTCTCTCTCCCTCCCCGTTTCTCCTCTCTCTCCTCTCCCTCTCCGTTTCTCCTCTCCCTCTCCGTTTCTCCTCTCTCTCCTCTCCCTCTCCGTTTCTCCTCTCTCTCCCTCCCCGTTTCTCCTCTCTCCCTCCCCGTTTCTCCTCTCTCCCTCCCCGTTTCTCCTCTCTCCCTCTGTTTCTCCCTCTCCGTTTCTCCTCTCTCCCTCTCCGTTTCTCCTCTCTCCCTCTCCGTTTCTCCTCTCTCTCCCTCTCCGTTTCTCCTCTCTCTCCCTCTCCGTTTCTCCCTCTCTCCCTCTCCGTTTCTCCTCTCTCTCTCCCTCTCCGTTTCTCCTCTCTCTCCCTCTCCGTTTCTCCTCTCTCTCCCTCTCCGTTTCTCCTCTCTCTCCCTCTCCGTTTCTCCTCTCTCTCCCTCTCCGTTTCTCCTCTCTCTCCCTCTCCGTTTCTCCTCTCTCTCCCTCTCCGTTTCTCCTCTCTCTCCCTCTCCGTTTCTCCTCTCTCTCCCTCTCCGTTTCTCCTCTCTCTCCCTCTCCGTTTCTCCTCTCTCTCCCTCTCCGTTTCTCCTCTCTCTCCCTCTCCGTTTCTCCTCTCTCTCCCTCTCCGTTTCTCCTCTCTCTCCCTCTCCGTTTCTCCTCTCTCTCCCTCTCCGTTTCTCCTCTCTCTCCCTCTCCGTTTCTCCTCTCTCTCCCTCTCCGTTTCTCCTCTCTCTCCCTCTCCGTTTCTCCTCTCTCTCCCTCTCCGTTTCTCCTCTCTCTCCCTCTCCGTTTCTCCTCTCTCTCCCTCTCCGTTTCTCCTCTCTCTCTCCCTCTCCGTTTCTCCTCTCTCTCCCTCTCCGTTTCTCCTCTCTCTCCCTCTCCGTTTCTCCTCTCTCTCCCTCTCCGTTTCTCCTCTCTCTCCCTCTCCGTTTCTCCTCTCTCTCCCTCTCCGTTTCTCCTCTCTCTCCCTCTCCGTTTCTCCTCTCTCTCCCTCTCAGTTTCTCCTCTCTCTCCCTCTCCGTTTCTCCTCTCTCTCCCTCTCCGTTTCTCCTCTCTCTCCCTCTCCGTTTCTCCTCTCTCTCCCTCTGTTTCTCCTCTCTCTCCCTCTCCGTTTCTCCTCTCTCTCCCTCTCCGTTTCTCCTCTCTCTCCCTCTCCGTTTCTCCTCTCTCTCCCTCTCCGTTTCTCCTCTCTCTCCCTCTCCGTTTCTCCTCTCTCTCCCTCTCCGTTTCTCCTCTCTCTCCCTCCCCCCGTTTCTCCTCTCTCTCCCTCTCCGTTTCTCCTCTCTCTCCCTCTCCGTTTCTCCTCTCTCTCCCTCTCCGTTTCTCCTCTCTCTCCCTCCCCGTTTCTCCTCTCTCTCCCTCCCCGTTTCTCCTCTCTCTCCCTCCCCGTTTCTCCTCTCTCTCCCTCCCCGTTTCTCCTCTCTCTCCCTCCCCGTTTCTCCTCTCTCTCCCCATTTCTCCTCTCTCTCCCCATTTCTCTTCTCAGTGTGTCTCTGTCTGTCTCTGTCTCCCAGTACGAAGTGCAGTCAGGTCTGTGGATATCAAAGAGGACTTCAGCCATTGTTTGGACTTAAAACCTCTCTTTTCATTAGCCTCCCTCTCCAAAGGCTGCTCTGACACGGACTAATCACCACATATATTTGTACACGAGGCTGAACATTATAGCATTAGAAACCCAGAATATAGTGCTTATAAGTATTGGAGTACAGTGGAAGGATCCTTTAAATACGCAATAGAGAAATTAAGTTGTACTTCTATTCTAACATATGTTTTTTTAATCTCATTAATATTTGTGTTGTTATTGTGGAGAATAATCTTTTAAAAACAAGTGTTGTCAATCCTACAGGGATTTACACATTTCAGTTTAAATCAGCTTTGATCTTTAAGATGCTGAAAATAAAAAAATAAAAAAAATAAGAAAACATTCATCACACTAGGGACATACCAGGGTAAAGTGATGTTTGTGTTTTATATTGCTGTTGAGATACATAATGAAGGCTAGGGATAAGGTATGTAGAGTAAAGACAAAGTAACTGCAGACATATACAGCTCAAGTCGGAAGTTTACATAAACTAGTTTTAATGACTCCAACCTAAGTGTTTCAACCACTCCACATATTTCTTGTTAACAAACTATAGAAGTCGGTTAGGACATCTACTTTGTGCTTGACACATGTCATTTTTCCAACAATTGTTTACAGACAGATTATTTCACTTATCATTCACTGTATCACAATTTCCGTGGGTCAGAAGTTTACATACACTAAGTAGACTGTGCCTTTAAACAGCTTGGAAAATTCCAGAAAATGATGTCATGGCTTTAGAAGCTTCTGATAGGCTAATTGACATCATTTGAGTCAATTGGAGGTGTACCTGTGGATGTATTTCAAGGCCTACCTTCAAACTCAGTGCCTCTTTGCTTGACATCATGGGAAAATCAAAAGAAATCAGCCAGAACCTCAGAATTTTTTTTGTAGACTTCCACAAGCCTGGTTCATCTTTGGGAGTAATTTCCAAATGCCTGAAGGTACCACGTTCAATCTGTACAAAGAATAGTACACAAGTATAAACACCATGGGACCACGCAGCCGTCATACCGCTCAGGAAGGAGACGCGTTCTGTCTCCTAGAGATGAATGTACTTTGGTGCGAAAAGTGCAAATCAATCCCCAAACAGCAGCAAAGGACCTTGTGAAGATGCTGGAGGCAACAGGTACAAAAGTATCTATTCACAGTAAAACGAGTCCTATATCGACCTAACTTGAAAGGCTGCTCAGCAAGGAAGAAGCCCCTGCTCCAAAACCGCCATAAAAGAGCCAGACTACGGTTTGCAACTGCATATGGGGACAAAGATCGTACTTTTGGAGAAATGTCCTCTGGTCTGATGAAACAAAAATAGAACTGTTTGGCCATAATGACCATCGTTATGTTTGGAGGAAAAAGGGGGAGGATTGCAATCTGAAGAACACCATCCCAAATGTGAAGCACGGAGGTGGCAGCATCATGTTGTGGGGGTGCTTTGCTGCAGGAGGGACTGGTGCACTTCACAAACTAGATGGCATCATGGGGAAGGAGAATTATGTGGATGTATTGAAGCAACATCTCAAGACATCAGTCGGGAAGTTAAAGCATGGTCACATATGGGTCTTCCAAATGGACAATGACCCCAAGCATACTTCCAAAGTTGTGGCAAAATGGTTTAAGGACAACAAAGTTAATGTATTGGAGTGGCCATCACAAAGCCCTGACCTCAATCCTATAGAAAATGTGTGGACAGAACTGAAAAAGCATGTGCGAGCAAGGAGGCCTACAAACCTGACTCAGTTACACCAGCTCTGTCAGGAGGAATGGGCCAAAATTCACCCAACTTATTGTGGGAAGCTTATGTAAGGCTACCCGAAATGTTTGACCCAAGTTAAACAATTTAAAGGCAATGCTACCAAATACTAATTGAGTGCATGTAAACCTCTGACACACTGGGAATGTGATGAAATAAATAAAAGCTGAAATAAATCATTCTTGCTACTATTATTCTGACATTTCACATACTTACAAATAATGTGGTGATCCTAACTGACCTAATACAGGGAATTTTTACTTGGATTAAATGTCAGGAATTGTGAAAAACTGAGTTTAAATGTATTTGGCTAAGGTGTATGTAAACTTCCGACTTCAACTGTAACTGGTATACTGAGATATACTCTCTTATGCTACTTACCTCATGTACGTAGAGGAGTTGGTTTGCCAAACTATACTTGTGTCATAAGTAACCTTGCCTGAGACCTGAAGACTCGTATTAGCTCCCAGACCTAATGCCTTGGCTTTGGCTCAGCTGGATAAGGAGGTCTTGAGTTGTGCAGATATAACTCAGTATCCTATATCTGTCCGGTTTACATGTGCATGAGGATAAGCAAGTCATCTTTTCACATATCATCATTTCACCAATTCTGCTACCCGTGGATGGGCAGGGACGGATATAGCTTAGCGCTCCAAATGTTCTGGATTTTCAGATTCAAGTCAGGAGAGACATGCTGTGCTCAGTGAACATTTTCACTTGTGATGATAAAATCCTCTGACACATGAAATGTGAGCGACAGCAGTGCTCCTACGCTATATTTGTAGATTTATGGACCACACCTACTCCAGGGCATGTTTCATCATTTGACATCATTTTTTCATTTGTTAAGTAAAAAAAAAAAAAACAAGAACAGGAGAATACCCAACTAACTGCATCTTCCATTAGGCCTACTACCATAAGTACTAATAGAACTAGCTACTGTTATTACATGCAGAGTATCTGTAAGCCCCTTTTTCCCCTCTGTAGTTGTTTGAAATGAAGCATGACTTTTTCAGATCTTTCTGATGTGTGATTTCTCTTTATACTGATCTCCATCCATCTTTCATGTCATCACCACTTCTTTTGTTGTTCATGAGGAAAATCCAGTATATGGTACATAGATGTGAGAACAGTACCATAGTGTAGTTTGATACTTTGATGCTAACACATAATTATTTAGTTATGTCATCTCTACTGCAGGCCTTCAAAAGTAAATCTGATGTATTATGGATGTACTGTACTGGCAAGCAAAGTTGTGCTACTGAGAATATCAGTGAAAAACACTGGTTTGTTGTTGATTCAGCTTTCTTTCAATTCCATTCTACATCTGAAGTCTTGAAATGTAATGTTTCACCAGTCAAGCTGTAATATGTTAGCAGCACAACGTCAGGGGGTCTCAATCCTGATGTTCCACCTGGAACAGCCAGGCCATGTACTGTAACATCAATAGCTGGGTGGCAGTTACACCCATTTAGCCCAGGTCTTTGCTCTGTGATCACTACCTTTTGAATCATTTGTGTGTTGAAGTCACTCGGCAAAACTCGTGCTTGCTCAGTAGATCTAAATGCATAATTCATGATGTTGATGATATTTTTTAGATCTTATTTAGATTAACAGTAGCAGATGGTCCTGAGACAAGGTTAGACCTATTATTATAATAAAGACTCACTTTAGTGGGTTTAAAGCTAATTTTAGTTGGACGGTGTCTAATAGTGGGACGGTGTCTTTGGGTCTAGATGTCTTCCCAGCTCCACAAATACAGATGTTGCTGTCCTTTTACTTTATGACACCCAGCCCACAATTAGCACATCAACATTGGTTGGCTGTGGTATTGCTTTGAGAGAAGGGGGTGTTTTATGCTACATGTCAAAGGAAATATTCATAGGCATCATGCTACACAGATGTAACAGTGTCATGCCCGTAGCACAGAACCGATCATCAGATTGACTTTGGTATTGAGCTGCATATCCATCAATAACAAACAGGGTGTATTTGGAATGTGTCCCTGCTTCAAGGTCAATTTATTCACTGTATAGTGCAGTGCATGGATGGACTGTGCGTGTGCGGATGTGGCAATGCTGTGGATGATGCCGAAAGGGACGTGAGAAGCTTTGAACTTCCTCCTCTCCTCCCCCACGCCGAGGTCATCTCCTTTCTTCCCTGCTGTCATGTCATCAGATGACCAGCAGGGGTCACCTCTGGTAACATTCGCTACAACCAATTATGCAGATGGCGCAACCGTGTCAATGATCACATTATCTTAACATGCAGATAGATAGGCATGGTGGTGTAATGTCCTCTAATAATGTCCTATAAAATTATGTTTACGCAAGAGGGTTGATATGGGTTACAATGCATATCCTCTTTAGTAAGACATTCAACCAATGTAATGGACACTGATTGGGTATTCTTCTGTTATCGTGCCGTGGTGCAGATATTGTAAATGTCAGTGGCTGTGTGTGAGGTAGGTTTACTCACTAGGTTAGTAGGGACTCTGCTGCCACCACAGTCACATGTACAGTCAACATTCACCAGTGAGGCTGATGCCTTGGGAAGGAAAAAAACAACCAGGCCATGCAGCTCCTGTAGCTATACTACTGGCTTCACAGTCCCAACCTCACATTGGACGATTAATGCCTTGACTGCCACAATCTCAACATAGCCAAGGGTTGGTTTGGTTCATAGTAGCAGTAGTAGTAGTACAGTAGGTCATGAGGTTAAAAGCCTTGGAGCACTAGCTAACCCTCCGGCCTCATCATCACTGGAGAACACAGTATTCACAGGAACTCGCATTCAAATGCATGACATCAGGTGCAAACCACCCATGATGCACTAGAACACACTATCATAATGGGACTGTCATAGCAGCTTGAATGCCTAACTGATTGAGATGGAGTGAAGTCATTTTTGGGGTCATACAGAATACACAATAAATATTGGGCACATTAATGCTACATTACACAAAACAATCTAATAACAATGTTATGTTATGTGTGTCTAATTTTTATTGTGTAATTGCTGCTGTGGTCAAAAAGAGACATTGGTCTCAATGGGACTCCCTGCCCAAATAAAGATTAAATAATGATCAAGGTAGTAAATGAAAGAAACAGGAAGCATTTTGATTGAAGTAATTGTTTGGCAATACCAGCTAGCTTATCTATTACAGATGTTGGATCTTAATTTGATCACCCTGTTGCTAGTGCTGGGAATTGCAATACGATATTATTAAAATACCTAGGTGCAGATATGTATTGTGATTCTCACGATTCTTAATGTATTGGGATTCTATGTTCCAAACACATCGCTAACCATGTCTGTTGCAGAGGGACAAGAAATAGCCATGAGAAAATGTGTTTTGTTTAGTTAGTGCATGTTCATGTGCAAAACATGTTCTCCATCTTCTTTTTTTTAAATGGTGAGCCAACAAGCTTGAGAAGGAGAAATACAAGAGTTTTTGGTGCAGGTACATCTCACTACCGCTAGCTAACGCTACCGAGCAAAACATTTAAAGTATATATTTTACAAATCAATACTTGGGAGTAAAAATATCAATATAATATCGTAAAAAATTATGCAGAAGAATTGAAAATGTAAAACGTGTAGCTTATTGTGGTTTAAAAAGGCTTCTGAAGCTTGTCAATAGCAATTTGAAATTTCAGACTTGATCAAACCCTACAAAAAATGTAATTAATTATAATCCACATTTCCTGTTGCTGCAGGATTATTTTCCTGCTGTGGCAAACTGGCTCTAATTAAGATTCTACATCTGTACGAGTGTTGTTACATTGAAAATGTGGTGTTTGTTTAATGAAATTAGCCTGTCAATAAAACATAGCAGACACTGGCATTCTATTGAGGGTAAACAAAATTCACTCCAACCTAATCAGCACAGAGTTTGTAAGAGAAAATGTTAATAATGCACTGGGGCTTGTTTTATCACAGCAAGCCCCACATAATTACACTTTATCATTTGTGTCACGCTCAGCCATCCTTTGAGAACATTATTCCAGGAGGTCTTTAATTGCCTCAGCTTGTGCTCAGGGCCGGCTCCAGGCATAAGCAACGTAAGCGGTCGCCTAGGGCCCTGGCCTGTAGGGGGCACCCGACCCAAAAACATATTGTTGTTGTTTTTTAGGAACTCAGTCGGGGTCTCAACTTACTGTTGATAGTTAGAATAGTAGAATGCACAATGTGCAAGTTCGAAAGTTTGTTGTGCATCAGCAGTCACTGACAGTCACTCAATTAGCCATGTCAGACAATTTTTAGATTGGTAAGTTAGTCTAGCTAGTTATCATGGCTGAATACTGACCAGGCACGCAGGGCACGTGCCCAGGGACCCTGACCTCCAGGGGCTCTCCATTGATTTTGACTCCATTGAGTCACTCTCACACAGATATTATTAACATTGTAAGTCATGACAAAATGAGTAGAATTGCAGGAAATTAGCATGGCAAAAGGGGGAGAATTATAGGAAATCAGTTTTAAAACTGCAAAAATATCTCTGCCCCATGGAAAAATGTGTAGAATTGCATGAAATGTGTTATTAAATTGCAAAACTTTATTTCCACCCCACGGCAAAATGTATAGAACTGCAGAAAACTTGCTTTAAAAAAAACTTCTGGGCCCCATTGCAGAATGTGTAGAATTGCAGGAAATGTACTTTAAAACTTCCAGTCAAATCTCACGTAGGGCCCCCAAAAGGCTAGAGCCGGCCCATGGAGGCCTATCATGTTAGTAAGTTTGCCTTAAATCTTTATAAACCTAACCTATCAATATGTAGACCCCGGAACTATTGTGGCAGCTTGTTATCATTGAAACTCCTCATGAAAAAAAATGTGTATAGCTCATTTTCACCAGAGGTTAATATTTTCCGTAAGAAGCCAAAAGACAGACTATGGTCATAAAAGGACTTATACCTGGTACGTCACAGGAACATGATACTAATGTCAGTGGGTCTCATTAGTATCCTGGTCGTCAGCTGTGAATTTGTATTTTTCTGTTCCCTATAGTGCTAATTGAGATACAATATGCTTCAAGTTCTCATTTCACACCGCAACAACCCTACATCAATTCTATATTCATGTTCCCGCCCAATTAATTAGTGTCAGAGGGCATCACTACACAGCAGGCCATACTCTCCATCTGAAGTGGACGCTTACAGACAATGCATTGCAACAAACCATCCCCCTTTTTGTTTATTCGAACACTGAGATCCCAACGGTCTAACAAAATGTGCTGAGGTGAGTCAAGTCTTTGGTTAGCGGAAAAACACATTTGTGTTAACTCCGGAGGGAACATTCTGTCTTAATGGGATGTAATTGGACTGCAATACTCACTGTTGACAGTTGTCCCAAACCAGAGATTGGGATAAACAATTTGAAGCGGTTGTTGAATGTGCCATGCCTAGCTATTTATTTTTGCCGGAATATCTGCAGTTTTTTCCCCCTTTCTCGTCTGTACAGACTTGAGGCGTGTAGGAAAAGTCTCCAGACCAACTTCCTGAGAAATATAGCGGCTCCCCCAATGTCATTACTGCTAACCAGGGCCAGTTTAACGCCATACTTTAGAAATGCTGCTTTCCTGCTTCCTTCCTGCATTTCTCAAGGTGATCACAGATCTCATATTGTTTGTTGTGTGTGTGAATTAATATGGTGGGAAACCGTGTCTTGCTCTCAGCTACCACCCAATTCTGTCAAGTCAGTGTTGGAGGGAAGAAAGGATTTGTAGGTTGACAGCTAGGCCCTACAGACTGGTGTACTACAGTAGAGATGTCAAATGTACTGTCTCTCCAGATTATCACTGGGGAGAAGCCCCATGGTCACTACTTACCGTAGGTTTAGAATTGATGTTACCATGGACATCTCTGCATGTCCAACAGTGGTTTCATAAATGTATTAGAATATAAAAGCTGTGAAGGTTAGAACATAAAAATTCAGAGGTAGATTTTTTTTAAACATTTTAAAAGAAGGCCTTCTTACCTGCTGTCTACCTGTATCCACTGGTGTGTCTCAATCTGCAGATGGCTTCAAAGCCATCATAATGGCATGATACTGCCCAGAGAGCTTTAATCAATAGCCTCAAATGGCTTCCCTCTCAGATATTTTTGCCAACCTGATAATATTACACTCTATTGCACCCAGAGGTCTTTATCACAACATTGCATAATATGGAATTGCTATTCTGCAAGAATTGTATCTTCTCAAATGTCATGCAGGGAAAGTTTGACGATTTCAGAGGTCTTTATTGTTCAAGGTGTTATGGGATTATAAAAAATAATGCCGCATTTTGCACTCTGCTCCTGAAGACTGATAACCTGTCAGTGGTTTCTGCATTCCCCAGCATCTCCCGCCTGCAGCCTCTGCAGTTACTGACTATACTGTAGGATTCTCTCAGGCAATTTGATTTCCTCTCTCATCGAGGGCATGCATCATACATATTGTGCTGGGCAAAAAAAGTAGAAAACCAGCACCAATTCTCTCTGGCACTTTTTGCGAGTGTATTCCTTGGCTATTACCATGAATAATGCATATTTGTCATTGTTAAACGCCCAGAGTGTATTCTTATAGTTGCCAAAACCATCCTCAAGTAACATTGAGAATACAACATGTGAATCAATATTGCGTGCCTGGTGTAAGGTTAAGCAGCCCATTACTAAACAGACATTTAAAAAAAACTTAGATGGGTCTCCTTTGACATCTTGACAGGAGCCTTTTGATGGTAATGAACTTGTGATAGACTCTTTATGTCGGAAGTCTGTATTTAAAATATTAAGTGAAGGGAAAGTGTCTAGACAGATCTACGGATGACTACCAATGCAAAATAAATGTTGCACAAAGTTTTAACGAGACAACAGGGGACACTTCATCAAATACACTCCATAAACATCATTCCTTTGTGGTCACGTACAGAGTTGGTTAAGTTTGGATTTTTTTCAGTCGGAAGCAGTGGGAATAGGAATTAATCTTTGTTCGCTTTGTATTAACGGAGATACATTGTCAATTGTACGTCGTCTGGCTTGGACTGATATCTTTGGAACTTACAATCAATGCTGCTTTACTTTGTGCAGAAAGAAGTCTGTGAACAGTAAAATAAATGGAATGAGTCGGACAACAGTATTGTGAGAACTATACATTGTGTACAGATATGCCGATGCCTTTAAACAAAGCATTGTTTGTCTTGGACTGTGATAAGAGGGTAAAGCGATTATGTTTATTCTCGATGTTTAATTTCGGATAGTATCATAGGCAGATGGATATCGAAATATAGGCCTAATTCATCCATACCCTCACTTCCTGTCTATGTACTGGCACAGATTTTGCTGGACTGCTACTGGTAAGGCTTTTTTGTACTGGTCAATACTTAGGACTGGTCACAGGATGGAAGTTTGACCTAGAAATGGCTGCTGCATCCTAATTTAAAAGGCGCTCGATGCTTAGAGGGGGTATCAGTGATGTGGAACAAAATCGAGTTACATATCGGGATATTATTTTTGAAGATATTATATATTGACAATATCACAATATTATTTTTGCGCTAGTTGTCTGTACCTGCACCAAAACTCCATCTTGTTTTCCAAATTCTTTTTAAATAGGGAGCCAATTTGTTTTCTGCACTTATTTATTTCCTTGACTGATCAAAACTAGTTCTCTCATGGCACTCTCGTCCTTCGGCAGCAGACATATGGTGTGCAATATGTTTGGACCATGGAATCGCATATAAAAATCACAGTATCAAATCGCAATACGTGTAGAATCATGACAATCGCAATACATATCGTATTGGCACATAAGTCATTTGATAATATCGTATTGTGAAGTCCCTGGCAATTCCCAGCCCTGGGGGGGGGGGTGTTGACATTAACTTACAGTATAATCCATTTTCATGTTTCCTTACAACCCATTCTGTCTGCACAGATGGTAAAATAGAGCGTCTGGTGGGGACATAGAATTTATTTTGTTTTCACTATTTATGACAAATAAGTCAATTTGGATAATCCTACTTTAATTCTAAAAGCCATTGCTATGAATATCCTTGTGTAGCACTGAATGCAAATTCATTTATCATGATAGTATTTAACTGAGGCAGAGGTCCACACTAATGAAAGATGAGGATGACATTAGGTGTGGTGACCCAGGAGGGAGGAAACAGTGGCAAGAGAAGACATTCTGTCAGATAAGCGGCCAGTGTTTAGAACTCAGACTGGAAGAGAGATGAGGAAGCACTGAACTAGGTCAAGGGAGAGAGAGAGAGAGAAAGGGGGTGGGAGTGAGACTGAGCAGGAGAGAGAGAGGAACACTAAAATGGATGACAAGGGAAGGATTCCGGTCAGCCATGTTAGCAGTGTCCAGCAGGGCTTGTTGCTTGGCAGCATCCCAGAATAGTCTAGCTAATGTCTGCTTCCAGGCTGCGGTCGACTTTCCCTTACCTTCAACACGACTGACTGGGTGATCTAGTGACTGCCACGCACAGAGACAGGGATGGGAAGGATCAATTTTGACAAGCTTTCATCAGCTTTTAGAAGCTGTCATCTGTGTTGTTGTCATGGCCATTATTTGCTCTCTCACTACATTAGGATTACCTGGAGATTTAGGTCCCTTCTCCTTAAGTGACGGTAGAGTCATTGTTACACACATACACACGCACACTCGAGTCATTAGTACATGCTCTCATCCAGATGATTACTTGGCGGATTATGATATATGACTGATGTAGTTTACAAGTGTTAGCTATATCCACAATCTTATTAAATCAGATTAGTATATTTGTATCCAGATTTTCTACTTTGCAAACTACCCTTGAATACAGAAAGATCTCATTATACTAGGGTTAGAAATTGAGAGAGGTATAAGCGAAACTATAGTGTACAGAAATGGATTTTGTTGTGACGAACCAACAAGAGAAATGTCAATGGATTCAAACAGTTTCATGAAAGTTAAGTGATGGATATCATAACTGAACCATTTCTGCATTCTCTCCCAATAGTGGATGATGTCGCCCTTCTAATGCTGACTGTTAATCCTTTCCCTTTCAGAAGTTATGCCAGTTCCCGACGCAACCTCTGACTCTTAGAACTTCACCATGCTGAGCCCAGTACTAAACGCCTCTAATGGAGACGGCGCCGAGACAGAGACCACGTCGGCCATACTGGCCTCTGTCAAGGAACAGGTAAGGCCTTCCATGTTAATTCTGTGTGTACCGTACATGGGTGACTTTCAGAGCGAGACCAAGGCCCTCCATGCAAAACATACCATGTGATCAGCGTTTTTGCTCTTGCTTGATCTTAGGCATCAGGGGATTGAAAGTAATACATTGTGAAAACTTGAATGAAATTTGAATGCGCAATTTTGTGGGACTGTATCAAAAGGGGACAAATGAAGAATGTGTGGGGGGAAAAAAATGGTTTTCAAGTTAAATGTCCCTTTAACTGATGGCAACCTAACATGAAGTATGTTATTGGTTCAGCTATATTGCCATCGCCACCAGCTTCTTTATTACATTTCTCATCATAAGATCCTGTTCAGTGCCTGAAATCCATCCTATTTGATGTTGAAGTAAATGTGTCAGTGTTCTGCAGGGGTGCAGTGAGGTAGAGAGACATAAGTAATTGGTTCCATTTGTATTCTGTGTGTGTCTGGTGCAGAGGACACACTAACATCCACACTGATTAGCAGGTGACACTATAAGGAGACTCTATAGAGACTTTGGGTTGGCTCGTTTCATCTTATGCCTTTCGTTTGAAATGTCGCTATCGCTCACAATAATATAGTAACTAAGTCATTGTTATTGAGTAGAATGTGCAAAACTAGGTTCAGTTTTATAAGAGATTGTGCTCAATAGAATATAATTGGCTTGCAGTTACATTTTGGAAGCATGCTACTGATATTCCTCACCAGCAGTAGGATATAGCCTATTAGCTCACAGCAGGCAGCCATTTTGGAGTAGAACCAAGAGCATGTGTGGAGATGGGAATGAGCCAATCCCCTGCATCATGACAGTGGTTACACTGACACTCCTCTTTCTTTTAAGCAAGAGAGAAAAGGACAAGCTGTGGAATGGTAAAGTGGGCCTCTGCCACACATCACACAGACCCATGGGGCCGCTCTGGGACATACTAATGGCCCTATCAGGAGGGTAAAAAATAAAAGCCTAAAGGCCTGCATACAGAGAGGCACGAGTGTGTGTGTCCCTGTGTGTGCAGACCTCCACAAGCTTGCGTTTATTTAAGCCGGTGCACCTCAGTCACAGCTCTTTGTTTATTTTTCTGTTGACAGCATTGGGATGGTTGTGTGAATACAAATAAAAAGGCAGACATTTTCATTGTTGATGCTATTCAATGGTGGAAACAATTAGGATTTGTCTACTTCCTGTGCATTGTGGAGCAATGAGAGAAGGGAGGTCAAGCGTGAACAACCACTGGTTAAACATTATGACTGGGTTCAACACTAGGAAAAGCTCTACGATTAGGAATACATTAATTTCCACGTTTACTGTTTGGTATTAGATGTCATCACTCTGACGACAACCTCGTAACTCCAATTTTGCAAATGTTTTTTTTTTTTTTTTACATTTATTGAAAGCAGTAACTCCTCAATGTACTCTGAACATTTCAATATCACATCACAGAACACTGAAATATAACAAAACCATTTGACATAGAAACACCAAGGCCCCCCAACATTTTTTATTAATTATGTAAATGATGAAAATGTTAATAACATTCCACCCAAGAGGCCAATGGAGGTCGATTTGGTCATTTGACTGCAGGAAAATATGCATTCCCCCCCCCCCCCAATTCCTGAAAAGTTTCTGTTTTGGAGATGAGGTTTATCATACAGCGACGATATGTTTGTTTATCTTATAATATACTGTACCTCCAATTGTGTAATAGTGAAAGGCAGTGTTAAACTATTGACCATAATACGTTATTATGACCCCACCACTAGATGGCAAACAGCATCAGTCAGCAAAAGGTTTAACGTGTGAAGTGTGATGATACATTCCGTGTATTTAGCCCTACAATGGATTTACCAGTACAGGTACCACTACATTTTTCAGTGATAGGGTCAGTTGGCTTTTAAAAACAGTAAGGGGGCTTGGGGAGTGTGTTGGGGTTAAGGACATTGGGTTGACTTTACTTTTTTTGCAGGGGTGGCCTGACTTTAACCTGTAGCCTAGGGATGGTTCTAGTACTGTATGGTGTGACATTGTTTTTGGTCCCCAATGATATTTAGATTAACGTTCCACCATGCTTGCTTATGATTGGACCTCATTTGGATCTGCTAGTGACCATGGTTTGAGGTAGTGATGTACAAGCCAACGTGTGATGCCTCATTTTGTCCTCTCACAATGGTCAGCAGCAGGCCACAGGGGCAGCAAATGAAACCAGCCAAAGCCATTAGATGTATAGTAGCCTATACGTGAGGGCAAGACGAGAATGCAAATCGGTGTCATCTTATTCAGAGTGCTGGCATATCAAACATCTGGCAATCATTTGTACAGCAATATGAGGAATGCATTTAGCTAGAATATTCAGACGTTATTTGAATTGGGGAAAGAGAGAGAATGCTAATCTGCTCTCTTAATCGTGGTCACCTCTTAAGACTTAATGGATGTTTAAACAAATGCAGTGAAGTCATTTCAGCAGCCTTTGGTCATGAAATAATGAATGGAAATGATTAAGTCTTGTGAAACAGTCACTAATTTGTAACATTCTAGAATGTGGGCTGCTTTGGGCTTAGCGGGAAAGGAGACTATTATAATGAATAGGACGTTCTCAAATAAAGTTATAGAGACTGAATTGCCATCAACTAGGCCACAGCTTATAAATAAAAGCAGTTATAATAACCCAATTTGACTTTGAGATGTTGCATTCAGGGTATTACAGTACTGCTCTTTTAACATATACCAGTCATCTTGAACCAAAGGTTCAATATGGAGACTCATGACTTGGCTGTGAGTGAATGTTGAGCCATAAATGTTGATAGTAAAGATCTATATGAGGTTCATGGATGACTGGGTCGTTATTGTTAGTGGGCTGACATATGGCTAGCTAATCAGTCATGCAGGGACTTAACTCAACCAATTGTATGTCAGATACTGCGTGTACAGGGTTTATCATGTCATAGTACTGTATTATAAGAAGGGATTTTAAAACAGATCAAAAATGTATTCAGTTTGAGTGTTTTGGGGAATAAGACAGGGATATGGAGTGCTCACATATTTCCATTTCCTTTGTTTCAGACTGCAAAGTGTTTAAGACAGTATTTTTTTGTCAGTTGACTCGAGGGGGATGAACAGTGAAAATTGAACTTGTGTGAATGTCTTGACTCTGCACCTGGCTTGAATGAGTAAGTCAGACAACCATGACAGAGGTAGAAGGGCAGTTTGAGTGGCGTGGAGGCGTACAGTTGCTCGAGCAAATCAGAATGAAGCATTAGACAGATCTGAAATCTGAAAGCCAGCACTGCATTACTCAGCTGAGGAGTGGGTATACAGCAGTAGTGAAATGTTGTCTCAACGGGAGTATTTAAGCCAAGGATTTTAAAGCCTATAGGTTCCTAGTTCATAATTCCTGCCTCAAAAATGTTCCTTTAATATGGTACCTTTTTTCACTATATTTCATGTTTTGAGTTAGTTAAATAATGTTTGGTAGGACACCCTAGCTTCATACGAGTGTGGTATAGTTTGTGTAGGCATACAGTAGGTGTTTTGAATAGATTAACTTCTAGAATCTTCTCCAGACAACCAATCCTGCACTTGGCTTATTCTGTTACAGGGTGTTCCTTGGTCTCGTACTCCTTAAGTTAACCTCTGGCTTTTTAGAAATTGGATAAAACCCCCCAAAATAACTTGAGGCATACCCAGGATGACATTTGGTAATCAAATCGTCTCCTCTGAAAAAGTTAAAATGTCAGTCTTGGTACCACAGGGCACAATTAGGCAATTATACTTGAGGACCACACAGTTTCCTGAAGCTGCAAAATTCCCATCTTCTGTCCCCTAGTCATTTATTCTACCAACTAATAGGTTTAATGGTGTTTTCAGGGGTGTACTGTTTGCAAGCTATTGGGCATACATCTCCCTCTCCTTCTTGTCCTTGGTAATGGGCTGGAAGTATACTTGATTTTCTTGTAATGCAATTATCAGGCAAGGTTTTAATTGAACAGTCTGCCCATTTAAATTAGTTAATTATAGTATTTAGAGGGTATTTCTTCAGTTCTACCACACACACACACATTTGAAAATCTGACTATTCTACACTGTTCCACAGTATGTAACTAAGAATTTGTTCTTAACCGACTTGCCTAGTTAAATTAAGGTTAAATTTAAAATAACAATTATACGGAAATGTCCTGCTAACCAATTTAGCCATGTCTTAAAGTTTCAGAATATTTTCTATTTCAGTATCTGATTAAAGGGATAGTCCAAATTACAAAATGATATATTGGTTTCCTTACCCTGTAAGCATTCTATGGACAAGGTATGACAGTAATCCATGCTTCGGTTTAGTTTCCCTGTCACTGTTTCCAAATGCTAATGTTTTAAGATTTGTGGCACAAATCCCATTCGTCATGGGACCGATAGCATAATGTTTTGCGCATCAGGTTCAAATAATCTATAAATGACTTTGTTGAGCGTCACATTCAATTTTAGATACTTTCGGATGATTTGGACATGATGCGGAAAAATGCTAATATCGGTCCCATGACTTGAATGGGATTTCTGCCACAAATGCTAAAATATTAGCAATTGGATACAGTGACAGGGAAGCTAAACCAAAGCATGGATTTCTGTAATACCTTGTCCATAGACTGCTTACATGGTAAGGTAATCAATATGTAATTTTGTCATTTGGGTGAACTATCCCTTTAAGTGTGGCTATTCAAATTTTGAACATGGTTTAGAATTGGTATTACTGACCCAATGACTATTTAAATAAAGAAATTAGTTTGGGAGGAAATAACAAAGCTTCTCATATGCAAACCTAAGTTATTCACTCTATTCTCTCTCAACTGCCTTGAGCTCTATCAGTTTTCATTTGAACAAAAGTACTTTCATTCAATACTTTTCTCAATCATATACCTAAATGTATTTTTCATACAGATTAGAAATAAACAGTGTTTAAAGTGGTGAGTAACAGGAAGCAAATTGTGACTGTCATCCCAAGACTCTGTGGCCCGCTCTTCTCTCCCATGGCAGATCCTTGTGTGTCTTTTTTATCAAGCTATATTTAAACCGTGGCTGGCTATGACATGTATTGTGTACTACCTTCTAAGCAAGGCAGCCCAGCCCAAAGAGTGGCACTGAGGCAGAACAGTCACTGTCTCTCCCTGGAGAGCACAACTCAGAGCTATGGTCAGAAGAGAGGAGAGAACAGGAAATGAGGGACAGAGGAAAAGAAAGAGAGGAGACATTTCTGCTGCCTCAACCCCACAACACTTCCATATACATTCACAATCCTGCGAGTCTTTGGAGCTTTCCAATTAGCACCCCACTCTGTCCCCCTCCCTCCCCATCCCTCCGTTCACCCTGCACCTCCCCACCTCCGCCCGCTACCCTCTCTCTGCTTTTTCAGCGGGGGGCACAGATGGTGTTGAGGAGAGGAGCAGTCAAAAGAGTGATTGGAGAGCAGCAGGATTTGGCAGGCAGACTGGTGGGAGGGTCCTTTTGTGATGCAATGTTGCATAAATAATGCCAAAGAGGTTCTAAATTCTCTGTTGCCATGGAGACCTTTGTGCCTGGCTGAACTCCTATTCTTCACTGCTTGGAGGCAGTCACTACTGGGCTTGCCATTTTCTCTAATGGAGTTTTCTCAATAAGGACAGAAGAACTTCTAGACACGTTGAGGATGGAGAAAAAAGTGGGATATTATGTGTGGTTGGTGCTTTCTCTGAAGTATGGTCCATGTGAAGGTATGGCTTTGTTAACTTAAATTCCAAGTCTTTTGGCAGTAACAGGTGTTTGGTTGTTATGCTACATTTGGAGGGAATAGTAAGGTCAGTGATTTTGTTGTTTGGAACTGATGGATTTCTGTCATTTTGCTACCAGATATAACTAAAAAAAGGACTTAAACTTTGCTGGCTCATTTAAACTTTGTTACTTCTATCCAAATATATAGCCTACTGCATCTTATCAGCACAAATTTAGTTGTTTATAAAGTTAAGATAACTAGGCCAGACAATAGCAACAGTTTACAGTTGCTTGCATGTACACAGTTATGTAAATGCAACTATTATACCAAGAGAAATACATTGAAATGCATGTCTACTGACACTTGTAGCTCTTTGATGCTATAGCTCAGTCGGTTTAAAAAGAGTTGGATGGATCCTTCTTCATCCAGTTCAATGGGATGTTTCTGTGGACCTTATATTCTGGTCTCTTGCCCAAAATAGCAGGTGATACATTTTGTAGCAGACTTTGAATAAACTGCTCTAGGGAGAGTGTTTGACCTTGTGGGCACTGGGCTCATTTCAGCAGTCACAAAAAAAGTGTACAGTTTGTATTGACTGGAGTTGCCTGAGACTAAGGCCGTTTTCACATATGAAATTTGGTACCCTGGTTCAGTTTCCTGGAGCTTTTGTGAGAATTTGACAGAATACGTTTTTGCTTTCGCAAGACCTGAAAATATCAATTTCAGGGTGTGCGATAAGCAAGACGCACATTCTACGTGATGTTAGCGAGCTAGCTTGTTTACAATGGGCAAAAAAAGTTCCACGCGACTTGCGCTGCCGTGTCACAAAAACTGGTCCTGGATCTTGGACCCATTACTCACGCAGGTCCAGGATTCATTTCAGTCAGGGTTCATTTGCGTTTCACATATGCTTTATAGCGCGGATCAGGGTACCAAACGCTCCAGAATCCGGATCATAAGGGGATATGTGAAAGCGCCCTAATTGAGACTGGCTGCTCAGATTTAAAGGTTGGGCGGTATCCAGATGTTCATACCGTCATACCGTTTCTGTACCTTACCAAGGTGTACGGTATTACCGGAAGTGCACACAGAGGGCGCAATTATTATTTATTTTATGCACAAAACAAGGGACTATAGGGATCTTGATTCAGGAAGGGATTGAATGTCTCTGCTGTAACCAAGAAGCTTGATCTTGACATCTAGCCACTTAGCTAACAAGTTAGCAAATCAAATGCATAGCTGGAGCCCTGAGCTTGATATTATTTATTTGACATATCTTAGATTTGTTATAGTTATAAGCAGTGGTGTGATTTTGTTTGGCAACTGTAGTTTGGTCCCATGTAGCTCATGGTCCAGTGTGGCTCAGTTGGTAGAGCATGGTGCTTGCAACGGTAGGGTTTTGGGTATGGTTCCCAAGGGGGACCAGTATGAAAAAATTTGAACTCACTACTGGAAGTCATTTTATATAAGAGTGTCTGCCTAATCTACCATTGACATCAACACAAATTATTACACTCTTGGAAAAAAAGGTTCCAAAAGGTTTCTGTGGCTGTCCCAATTGGAGAACCCTTTTTGTTCCAGGTAGAACCCTTTTCAAATCAAATCAAACTTTGTCACATGCGCTGAATACAACAAGTGTAGATCTTACCGTGAAATGCTTACTTACAAGCCCTTCACCAACAGTGCAGTTCAAGAATAGTTAAAGAAAGTTTATTTGATAAATATAAAGTAAAATATAATCAAAAATGTACACAATAAAATAGCAATAACAAGGCTATACACAAGGAGTACCGGTACCGAGTCAATGTGCATGGGTACAGGTTAGTCAAGGTAATTTGTACATGTAGGTAGGGGTGAAGTGACTATGCATAGATAATAAACAGCAAGTAGCAGCAGTGTACAAAACAAATGGAGGGGGTGTGTCAATGTAAATAGTCTGGTGGCGATTTGATTATTTTTCAGCAGTCTAATGGCTTGGGGGTAGAAGCTGTTAAGGAGCCTTTTGGTCCTAGACTTGGCGCTCCGGTACCGCTTGCCGTGCGGTAGCAGAGAAAAGTCTATGACTTGGGTGACTGAAGTCTCTGACAATTTTGGGGGGCTTTCATCTGCCACCATGCGGTGTCAGAGGAAAAGGGTTCTACATGGAACCAAAAAAGGGTTCTTCAAAGGGTCCTCTTATGGGGACAGCTGAAGAACCATTTTTGGTTCTAAAGAGCACCTTTTTTCTATGAGTGTTGTTGATCTCCAAATGTGAATATACAGTGGGGTCTGAAATGATTGACAGCCTTGATAAAGATGAGCAAAAATGACTGAATAAACTAGATAAAATATAGCTCAGTATTTGAGTTATGCTCCAAATAACTGGGAAATTATATTATTTTAATATAATTGCTCAAAGAAAGAGATGGTTGTTTAAGAAGCAATACTTTTTTTTCTCTCTAAAAAAAGGTAGTGTCAAAATTATTGACACCTCTGTTTTCACTACCTCACCCTGTGAGGATAACAGCACTGAGCCTTTTTCTAAAATGTTTTATGAGATTGTGGAACACATTGGGAGGGATCTTAGATCATTCCTCCATACATAATCTTTCCAGATCCTTGATATCCTTTGTCTGAGCTTATGGACTGCCCTGTTCAATTCAAACCACAGGTTTTCAATGGGTTTCAAGTCCGGAGACTGAGATGGTCATTGCAAATGTGAACGTCTGGAGTTTGCTAAACGGCATTGACACTTGGATTGGAACCGGTGCTTTGGTCAGATGGCATGAAACACCGGTGGTGAGTTTGGTGTCAAAATGAGAATGCATAAGCAGAAAATAACTCCATACCTTCTGTAAAATATGGTGGTGAATCTAATGTTATGGGGCTATTTTGTTTCCACTGGTCCTGGGGCCCTTGTTAAGGTCAATGGCATCACAAACTTTACCCAGTACCAGGACATTTTAGCCAAAAACCTGGTTACCTCTGCCTGGAGCCTGAAACTCGGTTGTAAGTGGATCTTACAGCAAGACAATAACCCCAAGCACACATCAAAATCCACAAAGAAATGGGTCATTGGCCACAAAATCTATATTTTGCCATGGCCATCTCAGTCTCTGGATTCGAAACCTATTGAAAACCTGTAGTTTGAATTGAATAGGACAGTCTATAAGCGCAGACAAAGAATATCAAGGATCTGCAAAGATTTTGTATGGAGGAATGGTCTAAGATCCTCCTAATGTGTTCTCCAATCTCATAAAACATTTTAGAGAAAGGCTCAGTGCCGTAATCCTCACAAGGTATTGAAAACACAGGTGGCAATTATTATTTTGACCCCTATCTTTTAGAGAAAAAAAGTACATTACTGTTCAACAAAATCTCTTTCTCTGAGCAATTGTATTAATATAAAATAATATCATTTTTTTAAACAAACAATATAGCTAAATATTTGAATTATTTATGCTATACAGTAATTTTAGCTCATCTTCCTCAAGGGTGTCTTGTTCAACAAAATCTCTTTCTCTGAGCAATTGTATTAATATAAAATAATATCATTTTTTTAAACAAACAATATAGCTAAATATTTGAATTATTTATGCTATACAGTAATTTTAGCTCATCTTCCTCAAGGGTGTCAATAATTTCAGACCCCACTGTATATGATTTAGACTTATACTCACTGGATGTTGTTTCAAAACATTTGAATTGTCAATCTTCTTAAGCATAATTGCATGAATACATACAGTAAGCTAGATCTTATGTAGCACAATATAGGTATGCTTACTGACAATCACTTTTTCATGTCTTTCGACAGGAGCTGCAATTTGAACGGCTGACTCGAGAGCTGGAAGCTGAACGGCAGATTGTCGCCACCCAACTGGAGCGATGCAAGCTAGGATCTGAGACCGGCAGCATGAGTAGCATCAGGTGTGTTCAGTAGAGTGGCGCCACATGCTCTCTTTCCCTCCCTTCCTCTCTCTCTCTCTCTCTCTCTGCTTTCTTTTACTCCTCTGTGATGACATCCTGTTTCCCCATCCTCCCCAGCCCCTCCCCTACCTGTTTTCATCAGGTGTGTTCAGTGGAGTGGTGCTACCTCCCAGACCCCCTACCTGTCTCTTTCATTAGGTGTGCTCAGTGGGATGAAAAAACTATTTTGTAGCTTTTCCATCAGAGACAGACAGTCCTTAGAACAATATGGGGGTCAGTCAGCAAGGTTGCTGAAAACCTGGGTGGAGATATAGAATTAACAGCCAGGTTGTGGTTGTAGTGCTGTTCATGTTGGAGAAAAGAAAACACGTTCATGTTGTTTTACCCCTACATCCCCCAATATCACATCTTTCCAATCTCAAAACAGAACAGACACATTAAGAAACACGCCTGGCTGTCTGGCACATAATAGCAATAATAGCCTAGTATGGCATCAAGGGGCCAACACAACAGAATATTCTGTGTCTCTTTTGTATACATACTTTAACCCAGAAGGGATTTCATCCACAAACTAATTAGTCATCCTTTTATTGTAATTCTCAATTCAATTTACAGACAAACAATGAGCTAGAAGCTTGTTCTGATTTTCAATTAACCATTTGACCTCTTAAGCACTAAACTCTGTCTCTCTCGCCGTGGAATCCTTTTGAATAGAATCTGCAGCGGAAAATGTTGTGTGGGATTTATGAAAGTCTGTCTAATCAGACAACCAATGGAATGCTCTAACTTGATTGCATGTTCAGTAACAATCGTGCTGTGTGCGTGTGTATTGTGTAACATTTTCCTGGTGGAGACTCATCTTTGTGGGGTCACTATGAACCATTTAGGCTGATTATACCAAAGTATTCCCAATCAAAAACGTTTAACTGCTCCGGTTTATGGTAAAACCCTGTCATAACATTAAATGGACCACTTCTTAGCAAACATGTTGATTCACCATTGTAGTAACCCAGCATTTCCATAGCAACACTTATCCCCAAACTAGTAATAGTGACGTCAGTGTGTTCTGGGGTTGAAAGACCTTAAGAGTTGCTAATGACTCGCCTACTCCCCCCTTAATACGTCAGGTCAAATGTCTGGGGTGGCATATGTTACCTTATTGGTTAACTCAAACTAGGAGGATCATCCACCTGCAGAGCCAAAGAAACAGATTCTCATCCACAGTATTATTACACCAAACTTCTTGCTGTTGCTGGAACTGAAAACTTCTCAGTGAGATTCTTAGGATTCACATTGTTAGTTGACCAACTTGGGTTGAGTAAGGCACATGACATTGTATTCTGTCAAAGCAGGACCCTAATTTGTCTCAATGTGTGGTTAGTGTCCATTTACTGAGGAGCCAGTGTGTTTGCGTCTTTGCTTGAGTGTGCAGTGGGCCTATTTCCTTTTTTCCCCATGATGCTTGGTCCAGACACATCACTTTTATCACTGTTTTCCACCTGCAGTCAATCCATTATAGGCTAGCTCCTACCCACAGATAATCTTTAATCAAGACTTCCAAAAACATCAGATTCCTTAACCCCTAGTTTCCCAGGCAGGCATTGATTACAGTTGACTGAAATATTGGTTGACTGAAATACTGACCTTGAAACAAGACCTATTTGAAAGGGGGAAGTTTTTAAAGGGTCCGTGTCAAGATTACATCATGACAGCTCATCCTCCTCTTAGACTTTTAAAGGGAACATTACATAATTAGGTTGCTGTTAAACATTCTGATTGGTTTCATCCTTCCAAGTAAAAGTCCCAATACGACATATCACTTCATATTTGTATTTTGGGAGAAATGTATATATTTTATATTTGACCGAAGTCATGTCAGAAAAGCATTCAGAAAAGTAACGTCAAGAGAAGAACTAGAATAGCACCGGAGGGGATGGCTGACTCCAAACCAATTGTGCTATTTTGTTTTTTCGCATCGTTTGTAACTTATTTTGTACACAATGTTTCTGCTACCGTCTCTTATGACCGAAAAGAGCTTCTGGATATCAGAACAGCAATTTACCACCTCATACTGGACAAAGATTTTTTCTTAATGAGTCTGACACCAAGGATATACTGTTACTCCCGGCCAGGCCCAAATCCCCATGATTCGCATTAAGAAAAGACGGAGATACAGGGGGCGCAGATCCGGGTGCCTTCTGAGAATTCGTCAGCGTGTGGGTAACCCGCCTCTACCATCCGTTCCATTGGCCAACGTGCAATAACTGGAGAATAAACTGGATGAGCTCAGTTCGAGACTATCCTACCAACGGGACAGTAAAAACTGTAATATCGTATGTTTCACAGATTCGTGGCTGAACGATGACATGGCTAATATACAGTTGGCTGGGTATTCCGTGCATCGGCAAGAAAGAACAGCTACCTCTGGTAAGACGAGGGGTGGTGATGTGTATCTACTTATCAATAACAGCTGGTGCGTGATGTCTAATGTTATGAAAGTCTCAAGGTATTACCCCCTGTGAGTTAGAGTAGCTCATTATAAGCTGTAGACCACACCGTCTACCAAGGAAGCTTTTATCTGTATTTTTTGTAGCTGTCTATTTACCACCACAAACCGATACTGGCACTAAGATCGCACTCAATGAGCTGTATAGGACCATAATCAAATAAGAACTTGCTCATCCAGAAGTGGTGCTCCTAGTGGCCGGGGACTTTAATGCAGGCAAACTTAAATCAGTTTGATCTAATTTCTACCAGCATGTCACATGTGTAACGAGAGGGAAGAAAAAATAAAAAATATATTTTTTTAAAAACTCTTGACCACCTTTATTTACTCCACACACAGAGAGGCGTTCAAAGCTCTCCCTCGACCTCCATTAGGCAAATCTGATCATAATTCTGTCCTCCTGATTCCATCTTACAAGCAAAAAAAAAAAAACGAAAGCAGGAAGTATCTTGAAAGGCTGGTCATGGCTCACATAAACACCATCATCCTGGAAATCCTAGACCCATTCCAATTTGCACACCGCCCCAACAGATCCACAGATGACTCAATTGCACTCCACACTGCCCTTTCCACCTGGACAAAAGGAACACATATGTGAGAATACTGTTCATTGACTACAGCTCAATGTTCAACACCATAATGCCCACAAAGCTCATCACCCTGGGAATAAACACCTCCCTCTGCAAATGGATCCTGGACGGGTAAGGGTAGGCAACAACACATCTGCCACGCTGATTCTCAACACAAGGGCCCCTCAGGGGTGTGTGCTTAGTCCCCTCCTGTACTCCATGTTCACCCACAACCATTGTATTTCAGTTTTTTATTTTTAAAACATTTGCAAACGTTTCTGAAAACCAGTTTTTGCTTTGTAATTATGGGCTATTGTGTGCAGATTGAGGGGGGGGGGGGGGGGTGTACCCATTTAGTCAATTTTAGAATAAGAATAACAAAATGTGGGAAAAAATCAAGGGGTCTGAATACTTTTCGAATGCACTGTATCTAACCACTAGCAGTCTTGAAACACATCACTTATTACCAGTTCAGCATTTCTTGTATTGTTAAACAAAATCATGATAAACCTTTACCATTGTAGTAGACATTGAACATCTATAACCAAACAAGCTAAAACTGTGTTGTTGGCTGATGGTAGCCATAGCTAGGCACATGCTAACCTGAGTGCTAACGTTACTAGCAGCAGTAACAGTAAATCCAGGTATGGTTAACAAACATTGGCTACCATGATATCCTGCAAGTTATTGGCCAAAATTAAGCAAAAACAAAGACATACCTTGAAATAAACAATGACATTAATCCTATTGGTATTTGACCATTAATTTCTGCAAACGTGCATGGTTGCAGGAGTTTTTTTCTAGCTTGCTTGCTAGCTAGCTTATTTCACCCCCAAACACCATGCTTGATCCGAGTTGGACAGTTTGTTTTGCATGGCCCGGTGAACTTAGATAGTTGGCTATCATCTACTAGCAACAGAACATGACAAAACACTTTGGGCATTTTACTACCTACTTACCCGATTCACCTCCATCACCGAAGCCACCAGCAGAATGTTGCTTTATTGACGTCAAAGCCGCAATATATTGGTATGAGTTTTTGATTAGTGTAATTCAAATTGCAAAAATAGAAGAAGTTCATATTTTATAAACTTTTGCATACTGTTTAGATGGAATATAATCAAAGTTGTTAGTTGTGGAATATATATTGAGCAACCTTTCTTTTAAGACAATTTGTTTTCAAGTCTTTGAAATGGATAGTTGAGGGCAGAAAGGTTTGATGTGAAAGGCATAGGATGGAAATGTATTTTCTTGCTTACTCAGTGTTGTATGAAGCTGGAAGGACATTCCCTGCTCCTCCTCCGCCGCTATCTGAACCTGAGTGTGGTGCCCCTGGGGTAACTGAATGTCACAGTGAAGGTCAGGGTGGGGGTGATGATTAGGCCAATAATGGAGGAGCCGTTCTCTCCTCTGACAGACAGGAGATCTCATCCCACTGATCAGTTACTCATAGAAGACTACGCCACACCAGACCAGACCATATGGGTTAGCAAATAGAGAATCCAATATTGGATTCTACTGGTCAATATCTGTGTCTTTTGTTTTACAGGACCTGGGGTGGTGTCTGTGAGCGACCAATCATGCATGTGATCTGATGATTGGTTTCTTATTCAACATTTATGAATCCGAGTTTTTTTGTAATTGAAAAAAAATCTAAATGCCAGAGGAACTCTGTCACTGAACCTGAAAGCACAGTGAAACAATTGCCTGTAGTGATTGCTATAGTGATGGGAGGGGACCATCGATACAGTTATTAGATCTATATTTGACTAAGTATTAATTAGTAAAAATATATACAGTGCATTCGGAAAGTATTCAGATCCTTTCCCGTTTTGTTATGTTACAGCCTTATTCTAAAATGGATTAAATAAAAAAAGTCCTCAATTTACACACAATGCCCCATAATGACAAAGTGAAAACAGGTTTTTAGAAATGTATGCAAATGTATTAAAAAAACAGATACCTTACTCACATAGGTATTCAGACCTTTTGCTATGAGACTCGAAATTGAGCTGAAGTGCATCCTGTTTCCATTGATCATCCTTGACATGTTTCTACAACTTGATTGGAGTCCACCTGTGGTACATTCAATTGATTGGACATGATTTGGAAAGGCACACACCAGTCTATATAAGGTCCCACAGTTGACAGTGCATGTCAAGGGCAAAAACCAAGCCATGAGCTCGAAGGAATTGTCTGTAGAGCTCCGAGACAGGATTGTGTCGAGGCACAGATCTGTGGAAGGGTACCAAAACATTTCTTCAGCAATGAAGTTCCCCAAGAACACAGTGGACTCCATCATTCTTAAATGGAAGAAGTTTGGAACCACCAAGACTCTTCCTAGAGCTGGCCACTCGGCCAAACTGAGCAATCGGGGGAGAAGGGAGGTGACCAAGAACCCGAGAGTCACTCTGGCAGAGCTTCAAGGTTTCTCTGTGGAGATGGAAGAACATTCCAGACGGACAACCATCTCTGCAGCACTCTACCAATCAGGCCTTTATGGTAGAGTGGACAGACGGAAGCCACTCCTCAGTAAAAGGCACGAGAAAGCCTGGTTGGAGTTTGCCAAAAGGCACCTAAAGGACTCTCAGACCATGAGAAATAAGATTCTCTGGTCTGATGAAACCAAGATTGAACTCTTTGGACTGAATGCCAAGCGTCACGTCTGGAGGAAACCTGGCACCATCCCTACGGTGAAGCATGGTGGTGGCAGCATCGTGCAGTTGAGATTTTTCAGCGGCACGGAGACTAGTCAGGATCGAGGGAAAGATGAACAGAGCAAAGTACAGAGAGATCCTTAATGAAAACCTTCTTCAGAGCGCTCAGGACCTCGGAAGGAGAACATTTGCCCCAGTCTAACAGGACAATGACTAAGCACAAAGCCAAGACAATGCAGGAGTGACTTTGGGACAAGTGACCCAGCCAGAGCCTGGACTTAAACCCGATTAAACATCTCTGGAGAATCCTGAAAATAGTTGTACAGTGACGCTCCCCATCCAACCTAACAGAGCTTGAGAGGATCTGCAGAGAAGAAACTCCCCAAATACAGGTGTGCCAAGCTTGTAGCGTCATACACAAGAAGATTCTAGGCTGTGATCGCTTTCAAAGGTGATTCAACAAAGTACTGAGTAAAGGGTCTGAATACTTATGTAAATGTTATATATATATATATATATATATATATAAAATTTATTTTTTTAATTATATTCTAAAAACCTGCTTTTGCTTTGTCATTATGGGGTATTGTGTATAGATTGAGGGGGGAAAACAATTTAATACATTTTAGAATAAGGCTGTAACGTAACAAAATGTGGAAAAAGTAAACCGGTCTGAATACTTTCTGAATGCACTGTATATACGGTATATATATATATATATATATATATTTTATGCTACTGTAGGTAGCGTTAGCTAGCACTTATCGGCTCTACCTGAGCCAAACCTCTGGTCTTTTTAATCCTATAGCTTGTTCTCCATCTTCTTTTTAAATAGTGAGCCAACATGTTTTCAGCACTTTTTTCACCTTGACTGATGAAAAACTTGTTTTCGCATGCTCTCCTCTCTGCAGCTGACATTTGTTTTTTTAATGTTTGTTTACCTTTATTTAACTAGGCAAGTCAATTAAGAACAAATTCTTATTTTCAATGACAGCCTAGGAACAGTGGGTTAGGGGGCAGAACGACATTTCAGGGTCAGAACGACATTTTTTTACCTTGTCAGCTCGGGGATTCGATCTTGCAACCTTTCGGTTACTAGTCTAATGCTCTAACCAATGCCCCAATAGTAAGCAATATCCTTGGAACATCAAATCTCAATACATATCGTATCGGCACCTAAGTATCGTGATAATATTGTGAGGTTCCAGCCCTAGAGTGCTACATTTAATCACGTGTCCTACATATTTTGCATCGCATCCACTTCAATGAGTAAAATAGACAATTCCTGAGATACTTTTTGAAAAACAGCTCTGCCATTCTGTCACACACACACACACACACACAAACACACACACACACACACCTATTTTCCCCCGTAATTTGCCTCAGCAGAAATTAGACATGGTTAGACTGTTCCCTGGGGCTAAGTTTGGTCTAGTTTATTGCCGTGGCTATATTTGTTCTGATCTTCAAGTAGTCATTGTTTTGGCAGTCTGAATCCTTGTTGATAGGGCTGCAGCCTGCTTATCTAATAGTCTAACAGGGGCTCCTGTAGGCAGAGCCCAGGTGGTTCTGTGCTCCATTCAGGCCAGAGCGAGCCACTTCCCAGGGTGTGGGTTTGTCTACCTCCTAAACGCTGTTTGTTGGGCACAGCGAGGGCGTATTAAGCGGAAGCTGCCAGCTTAGTCTCTCCTAGTCTCCTGTGGCTTTAGCAAATACTGTAGTATGAAATGCAAATGGCACCATATTCACTTTATAGTGCACTACTTTGGACCAGAGGCCTATGGTAGTGCACTATAGGGAATAGGGTGCCATTTGAGACTATACCACTGAGGAAAGGGTGAGAGACATTATGGTGCATGTGTGGTATTGTGCTCTTTGTTGCTTTCAATGTCATCATGTTGGAATTTCGATAACTGACACGGTTTGATACATATTTTTTTTAAACTGGGATTGAGATCATGAAATGCAGCATGTTTAACAGCAGTTTCAGAATCTACATAACAGTAAGAAAAGGCAAGTTATATTGCCACAATATATCTATTGTTCTGCATCAGATTGCAGATTGATTGTGCACTTGGTATATTGGTATATTCAAAATCCTGTATGAAATACTGGGCTGTTGTATTGTCTTACATTTAAAAGTATATGTAAGGACATTTGAAGGTCCCCCCTCCTGTTAAATAGCATCAAATGAAATTGTATTATGGGTCTTCTAAATGCCATGCTCACAATGTACTGGCATCTTTCTGCTCTGATGAAACATTGCTCGATTTTATTAAAGGGCATCCAAAAGGCAATGGCTTTGAATTGTGAATACAGTTCAAGTGAATGGACTGCATTATATTTTCATTCAAACATGAAGAAAAAAAGTTCACATGACATTACATCAAAGGACTGCACTGTGTCAACAATCACACTGTGATAAATTTCACTTCATATCCTCATATTTCCACATTACATTATAAGGGAATAGTCTCGACAATGGATGCTACTCACCCCCTACTACCTCAATATCTCTCTTTCTGTCACTTTCTCTCTCTCGAACTTCCCTATTCTCTCTCCATCCATTGACTCTGTTTATTCTCCTAACAAAGCCGTCACCTGCATTCTAAATGACAGCATCCGGTACCATCCGTAAGGTCTTCCTTATTGATCTAAACAAGTGACAAGGTTAAAGACTTCTTGCACTTGAAGGCAATGGAATGGACGCCTGGTGTAATAAGCCTTTTAAACCTCCCTCCTTGCTCCCTCTCTTCCCTCCCCCGTCTGCTGTGTACCCTGGAGTGCCTCAGACAGACCCTGTCTGATTGTAAAGAATATTAAGCTTATTAAGGGTGTCTGGGCAACTGAATGACTCATACTAACTGCCTTCCCTGTACAGTATAGGAAGACAGGGCACAATGATTCGCCGGCCAATCCGTTGCGCCTAAGCAGTGATAAAAGCTTCCAAGCTGATGGTCAAGGCTCTGGCTTAATAAATCTGTCTTAACTCTGTAGACTTGAGCCTGGCCTTACCGACTGAAATACTCTAGATCCAGCTTCCAGCGGAACATTACACTTAACCCTGAGACTAGAACAGTCAGTTTGACAGGCCAGCTGAATCTGACAAACATAAGACAGAAAGAGAAGGTGTTGGATTGAGTGATTGTTTTTCCCATATGAATTTACAATTCCACATGAAAGGGAGATTATCACGTGAAAGTTATTAATAATGTAAAACCTCACATTTCACATGTGAAACTGTAATTCACGAGGTGATTTAAAAAAAATCTCACATGTGGAAAGATGGTGTTTACATGTGAACTCTAAATTTAATACATGTGAAAATATGGTTACACGTGAAATTTAAATTAATGTGAAATCAGCTATTTCACATTTGAAACTGCAAATTTGATATGTTTTTTTGTTGTTGTTTGGGTGCACTGAATTAGAATGGAAAGTGTGGTCGAGACACTGCCATCTTGGATCTGATTCTCTCACTGAGCCATCCTAAATATATCTCTGGATATCTGCCACTCAATAATATAGCTTGGCCTGCGCTCATCACAACTGATAACGAATATGGCAAAGATCTCTTAATGAAGCAAAGAGCTCCAGTTCAAAACCATTTCACAGCTTAGCCTCCATCTGTGTGTCTGCCAGAAACTGTTCCTCTCTGCCCGGGTACCAGTGGTCTGTCTCTATCACACCCAGAGCCAGCCAAGTGGAAGGGTGGTGACTCAGTAGGATGAGCCTGCAACAGAGCTAATCTCATGGTGAGAACCAACATGGCTCCCTCTCGTCTGATTCAGTCTCATTTCTTTTTGGACCATTATAACAAAGTGGGTCCAATTTGGCAGTATATGAATTCAATTTCTCCAATTTAAAAAGGTTCACCAGAGACAATTTGGTCAGACCTCCTAGTATGTCATACAGGGCCTCTAATCAGCATAATCATTGAGAATTATAAATGGTGGTGCCTGGTGTATGTAATATAGACACATAGGCAGAGTTCTCAGGTCTCAAAACTAATTGGCCAGAGGGACCTGGGCATGCTGACAGTTACAGTAGGTGTCTTCAGTGCTAACATTTGGATAATAGAAACCTCCTCAACCTGACAGTGAAATCAAACAGCAGGAACCCAGATAGGTCCCTAACAAAGGGAAATGTGACTTATTCAAACTAATTAAGGGAGACCAATTGCAGAAATCCAATTTTAGTGAGTGTGGAGAAGAAAGAAAATAGTCAAACTTCCACAGAGGAAGCTTAGGTTTTGCAAACCAATATGCTATATCCAAAAACGTCTAATGCCTAAGATAGACATGCGTGTTTTTGAGCCATGGCCGAGGTTACTAAAGCATCTAGGTTGTTACCATCAACATGGTAAATCCTGGACTACGAGCTTCATAAAACCTATTATAGACCCAGTCAGTATTAGAAAACAACCTGTGGTTGCCTAGGTTACCCCATTGGCTCACATTTTTCAAACACAATTTTCTTGTCTGCTTGTTTTAGTGAATTACAAAACAACGACATTTAAGAAAAGTACATGTCTAAAGAGTACTTTGCAACATTGCCTGCTTCCTAGCGTTCTTACTACTTAGAAACAATTGTAGGGCTTACCTCATGCCCCTTTTCATGACGATGCTAGCAGCCACTTGAGTGCTAGCTAGTTACCGACCAGAACATTAAGCTAGCCAAGACCAAAGAAACAGACCGTACAGCTAAGTAGTGAGTGGAGTTACAAACGGAATGTCTTACCTGGGAAGAAATGTTTCCCACACACGTAGCTACGTGTAGCCTACTTGGACACTGCATCCCCACATTTCCCACACCGAATAGCCTGAAGCCACAGGGCTTTTCTCCCAGGCCCGTGGGAGATTTGAGAACCGCATGACGGATTTCTGATCTGGCTACATGTACATTGAACAACACAGCTTTTCGACATGTTTAGTTATTTCTGTATGATTAAAAAAATATTTATGAAGACGTTCCATTGGGGATCAATATGGGAAAGAATGTTTGTTTTCCCCATTTATGGGCGTGGTCGAGTGGAGTTCCTTCGACAAGGAGACCCACAGCTCCGCTAAAACCACTGACAACTGCTGTTTTCAAGGGATTGTTAAATACATTACAACCATTTAGTTGTAATATCGTCACCTTGAAGTGCAGTCAGACCTACACATTTTCGATTATTCCATGCAAAACAATTGTGCACATTTAGCTCTATCAACAGTTATGCAGCAAGTAAATGCATGCTTTTGATGATCCGTAAACATCAGTTGATCATGTCATTTCAGATAGGTAGGGTAGCCTCACGATATCTCTCAATATTGGCCACCATTAATTGGATATTTGAGTGAAATAAAAGGGAACTATACCTGACAAGTATGAATGGTTTAGGTTCATTTCACATCTTTTGTGGGCTCTGCCTGTCAAGCAGGAGAAGGGCACATTTGCCGTTGTACTGTTAGCTGATAATGTTTACTTTCCAAGCAACCGGTAGAAACTTGGCAAAACATAGCGGTAGGTAGTCCTAATGCAAACTTTCAAGGGATAAACTAGATGACTATATAACAATATTGTTTGATTTTCTTGCCATCTATAGTGGTGATGACAGTAGTCTGGCTGACAATTTTACCAGGACGAGGATTTACCGATGTCAAGCTCTTTCCAAAAGCCTAATCTCTGATGAAGTAAGCTAAATCATGTTGTTTGCTTAGCTCGTCACATGCCAAATGGATAGGCTACCTTCACGTATTTGAAATGACATGATCAGTTGATGTTTACTTATCAAGAAAACCATGCAGTTACTTGCTGTATAACTATAATGAGTTAAATGTGGAATAATCGGTAATGTGTAGTTCTGACTAACCTCAAACGGTGATGATATTAAAACAAAATAGTTATAACATTTATTTAGCAAACCCTTGAAAACGGCACGTAGTTGTCAATTGTTTTAGCGGAGTTGGGGTCTCCTTGTCCCCCCAGCAGTCAAATCGAACGTATTTTGACGTTTTATTTAAAACTACCTATATCCGAAGCCTGTGGGAAAGACTGTTTTGTTGGTTCCAGATTGTGTTGAAATACAGCATTGAGCACCTATTCGGAGAGAGTGTTTACATCCTAAATGGCACATTGTTCCTTATATAGTGTACTACCCTGTCAAAAGTAGTGCATTACTTAGGGAATAGGGTGCTATTTGGGATGTAGTAAGAGTGTTCTATCTTGCGCAGGTAACAAGTAATTAAGAGTCACCATGGCGATCCAAGGACATGCCTGGCTTCTTTCTTTCCTTCCTTCCTCACAGGAACTGCCTGGCGAACCTTCACCATAAGGAAGCTTCCCACTTTCTTGACTCAGCAGACTTCCCCCAGTTGATCTGTTTCTCCTGGGATTTAAATAAGGGAGAATTCATTTCCATCAGGGCTGTTTACCTCTTCTCACAGTCACAGACCCCAGCTTCTCACTCTAGTGTTTTTCAATCTATTATTTCAATGCACTAGTGTACACTAGGGATAAAGTCCCCATTGTGCCCAGTCCTGATAAAATATATTATCCAAGATGAGGGAAAAAAAGAAACACATTATAATTGGATTCCAAATGTGTTTATTGACCAGATAAAATGACCGGATTTCTATCCACTATCTCTGGCTTTATTCACTGTGGCTAAGCCATTCTCTGTTTCTCTCTCTTCTCTCTCTCATCTTTCTCTCTCTCTCTTCTCTCTCTCTCTCTTCTCTCTCTCTCTCTCTTCTTTCTCTCTTCTTTCTCTCTCTCTCTCTCTCTCTCTCTCTCTCTCTCTCTCTCTCTCTCTCTCTCTCTCTCTCTCTCTCTCTCTTGTAATGGATTCTGGGGGTGTCTCAGCTCTTTTAGTGAATGACTGCCTTTGGGATGTACTCATTTGTACCATCTCATGGAATCCCTCTCATCCTACCACTGACACCACCAGTGCAGCGCAGCGCTCACTGAGTGGATACTACACTGAGTGGGAAGGATGTAAGTGATGAGGTAAAACCATACCCCTCTCTCAAGTATCTTAAAAACCCTCTTTTAGTCTCACTCTCACTGTTGGCAACATACTCTCTGTTCAAATGAGAGGGGCGGCCAACCTGCAGAAATAGATATCCTAACAATTTAGTTAAACACAATAGGTGTTTAGCTACTCTGCTATTTATATCTAATCACATCATGTTGAACTCCATGCCCACTGCCACCATTAGATGTTACTATGACAAAGTAGTCTCCCACTCTATCCTACTGTCTAACAAGGTCGTCAGACAGGTGCTATGCCTTTTTATAGAATAGAGTGGGGTCTACTTTCTACTAGATTTGTCATCTCTCCACTCTCCAGTCAGTGAGCAGCTCCTCTATTGCATATTAGGGCGTCCTCCTCTGGCCTCTGTGTAGGCCTGCCACTGTGAACCCTAGCAGTGTTTGGCCTGCTCAGGCCGTGATCCCTTCTGGTCTCCTCTGGTTTCTCCTTTCACATTCATCTGTAGAGAACAATGGATTGCTCCGTGCATATTCTCTACACTGTCACAGCCTCTCACACATCATAAGGCAGCAGGGGTTGGAAATGGGAATACTACTCCTTCCTCAGACCCATTTGAATGAATGATTGATCAAGATCTGCGTTGGAGGAGTGTATGTTGCGGTATCCAAATGTCACACGAGGCACATTGAAATATTGATGCTTTCATCTGTACAGTATTTGCACAGAAAAAAGGAAAGCTTTGGATGAGCTCTCATGCCATGCATGATGTGAATGCAATGCATTCCTCCACATGCATGTTGTGGGAGAGAGGGTTTGTACTGGGGAAATGTTGTTCAACGTTCCTTCACTGTACTGTATATTCAATGAGGGGGCGGGAGGGAGTTGTAGAGAAAGCAGGCTATTTGGAGTAGAGGAGTGCAGTAGCAGGGCTCCATTGGCGGTTCCTTGCAAAACAGACCTTTGTCTCAATGGTGACTCCCTGTTCAAATAAAAGTCAAATACCTGGGCCTACAGTGCAGGGATGTTGAAACAGGAGACTGTTTGACTGTCCTGCTGCCACGCTGCATAGCCTCCTCCAGATTTACAAGCCATTCGTTACAATTCTATCTTTAACTGCTCTAACACTGAACTCAACCTTCCTCTTCCTGTCCTCAGTTTACAGTGCTTCTCTCAACACTAACATTCCAATTCACACACACACACACACTTTGCTCTACACTTTGATACTATAATAATAGCTTATTTACAGTATGTATATTTTCTTAATTACCACCAACATAATTATATGAGAGAGGGTTGTAAAATGTATGTAATGGTTGATATTAACGATCTCATCATGGGAATGTAACCGGGCCCTTGATTCTCTCAATATCCAGCACATCTCCATAAAAGTAGTGTGATTAACAGTGAGATACTGTTAGAATATAGACAGTGACCTGCAGCTGCAGCACCAGTTAATCACACTATCAATTACGCTCTCTTTTATAGTTAATTATCCAGCCAGACTGGATTGATTGTGTAGTAGTAAATCAATATGAGAAACAGTTCAGAGCTAAAGTTCAATTAGCTATTTAAAGGTAGGCTTTAACCTGCAGTTTTCACGCAGAGCTAAGAAAGATTGTGGAATAAAGAATGTTAGATGCAACATATCGGGGATGAAAGTGGGTTGTTACAGTTTCTATTTCTGTCGAGTCATGTCTCTCTATAGCCTAGTAGTTTTAGAGCTTGCAGACTGAGATGTAGGCCTGCAGGTATGCCATGGTAACCAACATGAAGTTCCAACATTTGTGGGAAACTATTGTGGCAAACACAGGAGTGAGATGGGAGGTACTGATTATTATCATCCATCCTTTCAGACAAGCAGAGTGTCTCTGTGAAAGGCCACTCAAGCCCAAAACACTGTCGCTCTCCTCTCTTCCTCCCCTGCCCTGTTTCGGTGTGGTTCTGTGTGTGTGTGTATAGTTCAATAAAGTGCGGGTGATGAATGAGCACTCGCGCCGATGCAGAGCCCCTATTAACATATGGCATTTGTGTTCTCTGGCAATTCGTCACCCCAATGTAAACACAGACAGCCTCACAATATGAATCCTCTCACACTCTGCAGAGGAGAAATCAATGGGATGATATAGCAGCTTCTACTTGGCCAAAGGGCCAGTGAATGACCATTTAGCCTGGTGATAACAGTGGCGTCTGAGCTCTGAGGCAGCTAGCGCCGAGCTGGCCATCGCTCTGATATTCTCACATTGATTAAGGGACGGAGCAGCAGAGCTCGATACCCATCTCAAGCTCCCATTTCCAGTGAATCCATAGTTATTATGATTTTTGTTTGTGTGCTCCAGATCAGAGATAATCTCCCATCGATCCCAGTGTGGTTATCTGACATAATAGTCCATATATGAGCAGGTTGACATTTATTGGGAGGAATCTTGTTCTGGAGGCAGAGCTGAGCAATTTCCACTAGATGGGCCAGTGGCAAAGTCAAAATTGTCTATCTATGCATGAAAACAAAAATGTGCTTTTTGGTCTTAATTTAAGGTTAGGATTAGGCATAAGGTTAGTAGTGTGGTTAGTGTTACGGTTAGGTTTAAAATCAGATTTTGTGGCTGTGCTAGTTAGTGACTACCCTGCAGAGCTGCCTCCTGTACATGAGTCATTGTCAGGAGAATTTTCAATCACAATGATAATAACTAACAGTCAATAGCTTTGACCAATCCCTGAGGTTTGTAAGACCATGGGTTTAATAATAATTAGGCAAAGACTTAGCTTATGCAAAAGGTTAGTACAGTTAATGTACGAGAACGTTCTAAAATCAAAAATGTAAACACAGTCTTTATAACACACACAAACAAGTTCAAATCTTAAGCTACGCCTTGCTCAGACAGTCAGTGTTTTTCCACTACACAGATACATTGTTTCTTTAATCTGCAACATGTTTCATAATTTTCAGCAAGCCTAAAGGTTTCTCCCCTCCACGCGTGTAGACAGAATGTTCTGTAAGGAACACAGTAGTACAACTTGTCTGTCGATAGCTCCTCTTATCATTTGTTTCACATTTGCACCCTGCTTACACACTAAAAAGGAACAAATGGTCCTTGTTCTAATTCTGACTAAAACTACACAAATCATCAGATTATAGTTTTATGATTCTAATAAATTTCATGCAATTATATGGTTTCAGGGTGGAATATTTTAATCATTACCTTTAAGCATATTATCAGCCATCCCAATAAATGCCAACCTGCTCCATATGACGGCCCGGGTTTAGCGACTACATCAACATACTGGCCTATGTAAATGATTAAGTCTGCTGGCTGGAAGCCCAACCGGCCGCAGGGTGGCACTATTATTCCTTTTATGTTGTTTGTCATCTTACGTCCTACTTTAATGTATTCAGACAGTAATACACTCGTTTCCCCCACAGACCGGCTCATACATAAAACATACTAAATTCTGTCTGCAAAGGTGTCAGTTTCCTCCTTAACCTCTACGGGATCGGTGTACTCCCCCTCTTCGGGACAGTTGAGCTAACGTGGGCTAATGTGATTATTATGACGTTGTAAGTAACAAGAACATTTCCAGGACATAGACATGTCTTATATGGGCAGAAAATTGAAATTCTTGTTAATCTAACTGCACTGTGAAATTTTCAAAAATACCATGCTATTGTTTGACGAGAATGCACAACAACAAAAAACTTTTATCATGGCAACTGGTTTGATACGTTCTCCTCTGAAGGTAAATAATGTATTTACATGCAGTAATCTTGCTCTGATTTGTCATCCTGTGGGTCCCAGAGATAAAATGTAGCATAGTTTTGTTTGCTAAAATCAATTTTTATATACAAATGTAGGAACTGGGTTCTACAGTTTGAACCCCTGCTGTCTGGGCTGACTGCATCAACACCTAGAGGTAATACGACATCAGGAAGAACTACACCTTCTAGGGGTCTCGACGCTTGCTGGTTGCTGAAGAAGCACTCTGTGCATATCAAATCAAATCAAATGTTATTGGTTACATTCACATATTTTACAGATGTTATTGCGGATTTAGTGAAATGCTTGTGTTCCTAGCTCCAGCAGTGCAGTAGAATCTAACAATTCACAACCATACACACAAATCTAAAAGCAAAAGAATGGAATTAAGAAATATATAAATATTAGGAGGCCGTGGCTCGGTTGGTTGATGTCCTTGATGATCTTTTTGACCTTCCTGTGACATCGTGTGCTGTATATGTCCTGGAGAGCAGGCAGTTTGCCCTCGGTGATGAGTTGGGCAGACCGCACCACCGTCTGGAGAGCCCTGCGGTTGCAGGCGGTGCAGTTGCCGTACCAGGCGTCGATACAGCCCGACAGGATGCTTTCAATTGTGCATCTGTAAAAGTTTGTGAGGGTCTTAGGGGCCAAGCCGAATGTCTTCAGCCTCCTGAGGTTGAAGAGGTGCTGTTGTGCCTTCAGATTGTCATTGATGTGCACGCCGAAGAACTTGAAGCTTTCCACCTTCTCCACACTGTGGTCTCGACAGTGTGGATAGGGGCGTGCTCCCTCTGCTGTTTCCTGAAGGTCACAATCAGCTCCTTTGTTTTTCCAACATTGAGGAAGAGGTTATCTTCCTGGCACCACTCAACCAGGGCCCTTACATCCTCCCTGTAGGCTGTCTCGTCACCGTTTTGTAATCAGGCGTACTACTGTTGTGTCGTCTGCAAACTTGATGATTGAGTGGGAGAAGTGCGTGGCCACGCAGTCATGGGTGAACAGTGAGTACGGGATGTGGCTGAGCACGCACCCTTGTGGGGCCCCTGTGTTGAGGATCAGCGAAGTTTAGGTGTTGTTTCCTACCTTCACCTGAGGACAGCCCTACAGGAAGTCTAGGACCTAGTTGCACAGGGCAAGGTTCAGACCCAGGGCCCCCTAGCTTAATGATGAGCTTGGAGGGTACTATGGTGTTGAATGCTGAGCTATAGTCATTGAACAGCATTCTTACATACAGTGGGGAGAACAAGTATTTGATGCACTGCCGATTTTGCAGGTTTTCCTACTTACAAAGCATGTAGAGGTCTGTCATTTTTATCATAGGTACACTTCAACTGCGAGAGACGGAATCCAGAAATTCACATTGTATGATTTTTAAGTAATTCATTTGCATTTTATTGCATGACATAAGTATTTGATCACCTACCAACCAGTAAGAATTCCGGCTCTCACAGACCTGTTCGTTTTTCTTTAAGAAGCCCTCCTGTTCTCCATTCATTACCTGTACTAACTGCACCTGTTTGAACTCTTTACCTGTATAAAATACACCTGACCACACACTCACTCAAACAGACTCCAACCTCTCCACAATGGCCAAGACCAGAGAGCTCTGTAAGGACATCGGGGTTAAATTGTAGACCTGCACAAGGCTGGGATGGGCTACAGGACGATAGGCAAGCAGCAATTTTTAGAAAATGGAAGATATTCAAGATGACTGTCAATCACCCACGGTCTGGGGCTCCGTGCAAGATCTCACCTCGTGGGGCATCAATGATCATGAGGAAGGTGAGGGATCAGCCCAGAACTATACGGCAGGACCTGGTCAATGACCTGAAGAGAGCTGGGACCACAATCTCAAAGATAACCATTAGTAACACACTACGCCGTCATGGATTAAAATCCTGCAGCACACGCAAGGTCCCCCTGCTCAAGCCAGTGCATATTCAGGCCTGTCTGATGTTTGCCAATGACCATCTGGATGATCCAGAGGAGGAATGGGAGAAGGTCATGTGGTCTGATGAGACAAAAATAGAGCTTTTTGGTCTAAACTCCACTTGCTGTGTTTGGAGGAAGAAGAAGGATGAGTTCAACCCCAAGAATGGATGGGGCCATGTATCGCGAGATCTTGGCCAACAACCTCATTCCCTCAGTAAGAGCATTGAAGATGGGTTGTGGCTGGGTCTTCCAGCATGACAACGACCCGAAACACACAGCCAGGGCAACTAAGGAGTGGCTCCGTACGAAGCATCTCAAGGTCCTGGAGTGGCCTCGCCAGTCTCCAGACCTAAACCCAATAGAAAATCTTTGGAGGGAGCTGAAAGTCCGTATTGCCCAGCGACAGCCCCGAAACCTGAAGGATCTGGAGATGGTCTGTATGGAGGAGTGGACCAAAATCCCTGCTGCAGTGTGTGCAAACCTGGTCATGAACTACAGGAAACGTATGATCTCTATAATTGCAAACAAAGGTTTCTGTACCAAATATTAAGTTCTGCTTTTCTGATGTATCAAATACTTATATCATGCAATAAAATGCTATTTAATTACTTAAAAATCATACAATGTGATTTTCTGGATTTTTGTTTTAGATTCCATCTCTCACAGTTGAAGTGTACCTATGATAAAAATGACAGACCTCTACATGCTTTGTAAGTAGGAAAACCTGCAAAATCAGCAGTGTATCAAATACTTGTTCTCCCCACTGTAGGTATTCCTCTTGTCCAGATGGGATAGGGCAGTGCGATGGCGATTGCATCATCTGTGGCTCTGTTGGGGCGGTAAGTAAATTGAAGTGGGTCTAGGGTGTCGGGTAAGGTGGAGGTGATATCATCCTTAACTAACCTCTCTAAGCACTTCATGATGACAGAAGTGAGTGCTACATCTCTGCTCTGATAAGAGGGAAGCCAGTTGATTTCTCAGTGTGGAGCCATTTTACAAATCAGATAAGGCATCCACTCATGTAGAATTAGAAATGTAGCCTACATAAAATGAAACACCCCTGTCTGTAACCTCAAAATGCTGGCAGAATCATTACAGCCAATACTGAAGGTCTCCATAAACAGCAGTGAGTTGCATTTCATTGTTATGTGTTAATTTTGTCTTGCGTGACCTTGCCTTGCTCCTGTAGGTGGTGTTTTCATGGCTACATTGTTTATATGTGTCACCCATCCCATGGCCCATGGGAAGAGGGGCAGTAAAGGCACACAGTACCTTGTGATGAAGTGCCGGGATGATTTTTTTCTACGGTGTGTCGGGGGAGGGGTGGGTGGCGCCTCTGTGGGGAAAAGAGGAATAGGAAGGGGTGGTCGGCAATGGGGGAGAGGAGAGAGGGGGGCAGTGGCGGCTTTGAAAGCTTCTCCTCCCAAGACCACCTGTTGTGTACCCCACTCCCCTCCCCCCTGGAGGGAGAACCCGTTCACACTTAGTGCTGCACTGGCTGGCTGGGCTACTCTGACAGAATACACCATGTTGACCATTCTAAAGGAGGAAGGGATCCCTACAGTCAGCCCCACTCCCAGTAATCTCTGCTCTACGGCACTGTAACCTAGTGATGCCACACGGACATACAGACTGGGGACAGAGCCAAGTGTTACTGTAGCGGCATCTCACCCAAACCTTATCCTCCCTCAGTCTCTAACAGGGAATTCTCATTGCGATGTACACATATATTACAGTTAATGTGAGTTCATGTGGATGTGTACTGAATTCATGGAGATTTTTTTTTTAAATGAAAATGTTCTATTAAGATGCTACGGCAGAGGAAGATGGTTTGCTGTTTTTCTATTCTAACCATGCTCTGTTTCCTTCTTTCTTTCAGTTCAGCGGATGAGAAGTTTCGCTGGAATAACCAAGGTAGGTACATTTTACATCCCATGCATGTAGTGCTGTGTTATGTCACAGAGCACGCGACAACCTCAGTTGACTTGCATACTTTGAAATGATAGGTGTATCTTGTGAGTAGAGTGGCGTGGACCATGCCTAGCTCCTAGGTGTGGGCAGCTGTCATCATTTGTCAGATAGACACAGCTTTGTGCTGTTCTGTCTTGTCAGTCCGGTGTAAAAATTTGCACATCTAGTTGAGACTATATTGATGGGCTTAGAGCAAAGTATGAACGACAGAACACACCTTTGTCTTCTAAAGTATCAAATACAGGTAGTCTAGGATTTGATCATTGAAGCGGCGGTGGTCAATGATTTATGACTGACTGCAAGTCATGTTCAGAATTCTGCTGCTCCTGCTTCTCCTTAGTCACCGACTCTGGGGAAGTTCCACTGATGTTTTGGATGAGATTATAAAAATGTTGCACAAACAGAATTATCCCCGAGTTAAAACACCAGTAATCATCATCATGACTCTAATAGGGTAGAGGACTAAGTGTCTGCTGCCAGTAGCCTCAGCCTTAGATGAGAGATTAATCCTGATCTTAAACCTCTTGTGTAAGGCTTTAACCCCTTGGCACTGTTTGCCGTACTGATGACACTAGACAGAGGACAAGTATGTCAGTTACTGTAGGTAAGGACAAACAGATAGTCAAGGAGAAGGTACGGCACGGCAGAGACACATTTCAGTGTTTAGTCAAGAGCTTTTTGCTTATCCAGCATGGTCACTACCACCTGGCCGTCAGAGTGTGTCTGTAGTAAACTCTTGCCTCTTTTTAAGGTAACTGAACACTAATCCTGCTTCTCTATTCATTTCTGTGTCTCCACAGATGGACAGAAGGACATTGAGGAAGAACTGACGACCGGCTTGGAGCTGGTGGACTCCTGCATTAGGTCACTCCAGGAATCTGGGATACTTGACTCCCAGGAATTCTCTGCAGGCGACAGTAAGGACCTTATGCAGTGCAGATTCTTTCTTTTTTTTTTTACTTACTCTTAGGTATATTGTTTAGTACCTTTTTAAAGCAGCAGAAACATTGTGAATAAAGTGATTTGATTTAATTGAATTACATAGTATCCTTACTATAGTTAAGATATTTTCAAATTCTCTAGAAATAGACAAATAGCTTGACATGTGCCAAATGAAAGCTAAGTTGACTGCAACACTTTTTTTTTAAACTTAGACATGTTTAGAACTGATTATGCTTATCAATATTCAAAATAAATGTCAAGAAAAATGTCAAGAATTATCTGTACGGAATCGCCTAGATACAGAAATGCTAGGTGATAGGTCTCTCTTTTGTAGAGCCCAGAGTGATATCAATGACTGTTTCAATCAGGAACTATATACCGCAGGTGTTTGTCTCTTATCACCCCTGCCTTCTGCATTCGAAACAGTTGTTTTCCTTTCTCTTTTGAACCCAAATGCCCTCACTTCATTTGATCCAAGCAATGATCTTCATCTTTCCACTAAGAGCCACTGAGAGAGTTATCTGTCAGGATAGATTCAGTATATGTCAAGGGTTTGATATGAAAATGATGTCTCGTCGCGGTGTCAGCGGCTTCCTTCGGGCATAACAGAGAACACGTGTACGAGGAACACGCTTTCAAATCAGCCACCGCAAAATAAATTGCGTTCATATTCAATCTGTTGAAAAGTGCAGGGAGTTTTGGGGCTAGGAAGGGAGAACATTTTCAGATAACACTAGTTTATGCCCAGTGTGTGTGTATTGGCACGTTTGTGTGTGTACGTACGTGCATGTGCACATCTCATAGACTGTGTTTGCACACATATGTGCACAGCACACCCATCTTACTCCCCTCTCGAGTAGTGAGGCTAAAAATAGCATCTTGATGAAATATTGAAATGTTTTGATACAGAATGCAGGTCGTAGACTAGATGAATAAAGGATCCCCTCCCTGTATATTTCAGGCACCCAGAGTGATCACCACCCCAGGGATATTCCTCTGGTCTGCTAGACTACTTGACTCTACCACACACACCACAAATGAACTCTTGTATGAAAGCTCCTGCAATATTCACTTTCCTTCCTGAAATCCTCTCGCAAAGATTCACTACCATTGACATGATTATGTATTTAGGAAATACCCAATAATTTAACAGCCCGAAGTGGTCGCAGAAACATTTCCGTGGTCATTTTCATACATACAGTGTGTGTGTGTGTGCCAGCCAGAGGCAGTTATTGGGCACAAGTTGCCAGTGACTCCACGCTAATGTGAAAATGAGGTCGGTGTTGCCAGAACAACATGGATGTGAGAGTAAAAGCAGTCAAGGGAGGAAGTCTTACAGACCTGTGAGCAGTGTAGAGCGCTGAAACAGATCACACTGAAACAGGTTCACAGCATTTTACTTAGTGACTCACAGCTAAATCGCGGAAAATAGTATACTACTATACTGTACATTTGATTTTTTTTTTGTGTGTGCAGTAATTCTATTTCGATTTAGAACTGTGTCTTTTATACAAAATATAATATACTGAATCCTATTGCTGATGTAATAAAAATATAGGTCTATGAAAATAAAATGCTGACGCTAGTGTTACTATTTGAATTGAAGGCTAACCTTTATTTTTGGTCTCATTCTGCACCACTTGTGCTCAGTAACTCCCAGTTCCTCCTGATCCATTATGCATGCCCTTACTCTGAGAGGGAGAGAGAGAGACGCAATATTTCAGCTCCACTATTCTCTCTGCCCTAAACAGGACAGGGCCTGCTGTCCCAGAGTGCACTACAGCTCAACAATCAGGATGGTTCACTCTCTTACCCAGCCGGTTACCTCAGCAACCAGGCACTAGAGGCCCTGCCCCGCAGTGGCCAGGTGGGAGGGGCAGTCCACAGTTACAACCAGGTGGGTGAGACTTAGAACCCTGGTCAAAAGTAGTGGACTAAGGAATAGTGTCATTTGTAACGGGCTCCTATATTGCGTCTGTCAATGATAATAGCCTCTGCTGTATAGTCTGGATTTCAATATGGCATGTGATGTAGGTGTAAGATCTAAGGTTCTTTCTGTGGTTCTCCAGGTGACGTCTAGCCGTGCGGCCCAGCTAGCTGCCAGTGTAGACTCCTCCCAGTCCAGAGAATCGTTTGCCCAGGGCCATGGCAGCGCCTTCCACATGCCTGACGCCCCGCCAACTCCTTCCATGTACTACTCTTGCTCCACCCTGCCTGCCCAACGTGTGAGCTCCCCCCACTCCATGCAGGCCGTGGGCTCTCCCACCAAGCTTCAGCGCCTGGGCTCTGCCTCTGACATGCCCAGCTACGCCACCCTGCAGCGGGTCTCCTCGCCCAAGCAGTCCCCCAGCCGGCTGGCCAAGTCCTACAGCACCAGCTCCCCCATAAACATGGTAGTTGGGTCTGCTGGGCTGTCCTCCACTTCCCCGCTGCACATGGCTTCTTCAGGCAACGCCTTGGGCTCATCCCCACTCCATCAATTCAGCTCTACTGTGGGTAACTACGCTACCCTGTCCCCCACCAAGCGCATGCAGCACTCCTCGGACCAGTACAAGATCTCCCACGAGCTGTACGCAAACGCCACCCTCGGGAGGCCTGGCAGCCTGGCAGGTGGGTGCACAGGCTCAGACAGAGAGAAACTGTCTTTATATACAAAACATTAAACACTTTCCTAATACTGAGTTGCACCCCCCCCCCCCCCCCCCCCCCTTGCCCTCAGAAATTACTAAATTCGTGGGGCATGGACTCTACAAGGTGTTGAAAGCGTTCCACAGGGATGCAGGCCCATGTTGACTCCAATGCTTCCCACCGTTGTGTCAAGTTGGCTGGATGTCCTTTGGCTGGTGGACCATTCTTGATAAACACGAGAAACTGTTCAGCGTGAAAAACCCAGCAGTGTTGCAGTTCTTGACACAAACTGGTGCGCCTGGCACCTGCTACCATACCCCTTTCAAATTCATTTAAATATTTTGTCTTGCCCATTCAACCTCTTGAGTGGAACACATACCCAATCCATGTTTCAATTGTCTCAAGGCTTAAGAATCCTTCTTTAACCCTCCCCTTCACCTACACTGATTGAAGTGGATTTAACAAGTGACATCAATAAGGGATCATAGCTTTCACCTGGATTCACGTGACCAGTCATGGAAAGAGCAGGTGTTCATAGTGTTTTGTACACTCAGTGTATATATGTCTAAAAATGTGTTTTTTTCTATGGGCTCAGCAGTCTTTTATTTATATGTTTTCTCAAAATACTCTAAATGCTGTAGTTAATGGACTTGATAATACTAGATATTATTAACCATGTTTGGAACACAGGAGGCTACTGGTTTTATGGAAACCATGTGTTCAATACCATTTATTCTGTTCCAGCCGTTACTATGAGCCCGTCTTCACCAATTAAGGTGCCACTAGCCTCCTGTGGTTTGGGACCACGTAATGATGTTTCCTATGTTTTTGTTGTGGTGTTCAGGATCCAGAGGCTCTTATAGCAGCCAGCACAGTTACCTGGGCTCCGAGCTGCGACCTCTCCAGTCTCCTGAGCACCACATTGACCCCATCTATGAGGACAGGGTCTACCAGAAGCCTTCTATCAGGAGTCTCAATCAGAACCAGGGTGAGTCAGATGGTCCAGAACCCCTGCCCTACTGCGCTGGGCATCCCCTTATATTTGACTAGGCTTTTGTCAGGCTCACCTACTTCTTTTGACCAACTAAATGTTAATATTCCACTGTTGGTTTCAAGAGGGTTATCATTCAATGAGAGGTTCAAGAGCCAAATGCGTTCTCAGTAGATACTTATATTTTATTGGTTATTTGAAGTTCTGTGTCAGCGCTTGATTAGTCCTTGATAGGGAGAATTTACTTAAAGCAACGATACATTGTATAATGTCAGAATTAGATGGGAATTAAGCGAACACAGCAAGCCCAAAAGGTAAGGAAGCAGGTATTTCAACAGTCAATGCCCCACATTTAGATGATTATTCAGGTGGAACTTAGGTGGGCCTTTAAACTGTGGTTTTCCTGCAAATAACGCTATAATGATCAAAAACAACATTAGTGTTTTTATCACTCCATCAGATCGTTTATCTCAATTTTTCAGTTCAGTTATGCAAATCCGATTAGTATCTTGATAGCAATCACAATCACATAACATTAGATAATTAGATATTAGACAGAAATAAATCTAAATTATTCCCGCAGAATTTAAACTCAAGCGTTGAAAACTGAGTTGGAGGCACCCACCATGGTCAAATGCATTCCACAGTATTTAGCCTAATGCTTTCTTTAATGAGCATGTGTATCCCCTCCACAGAAATTCCGCCTCACGTCACTGCATATGATGAAATCCTACTATACGATCTGAAAAGCTTTGTAGTTTCCTAACGGCTAGGGAATTGGAGTTACAATCTTGCTTCCTGTTTGTAAAGACTGCAGGCTACTAAATTATGAAAGACCTGACGGAATAGTGTGATTCTTACTGGTGTTTCATTGAGCATGGGTTGAGATGGTACAGATTGTGCATGAAGGCTGTTGGCTCATATCCTCACAGCCTTCTGTACAGTACTGTATCCATCCTCTGTTCATGCTCAACCTAATCTTTTATTTTATTTTTAATCTTTATTTAACTAGGCAATTCAGTTAAGAACAAATTCTTATTTTACAATGACAGCCTACCGGGGAACAGTGGGTTAACTGCTTTGTTCAGGGGCAGAACGACTGGCCCAACGCTCTAACCTTTAGGCTACCTGTCGCCCCATCTTTCACCCCCTTCAGGCAACCGTCTGGGCAAAATGTTGCATCTAGTGGTTTAATGTTGTTTTTTCTAATTTGGTTGTCCAAAAAACATCAAGTACATAACTAACATAAAATATCACATAACAAATTGAGATGAGACACCATTTGTTTCTGTGATTATATACATTTCCAACCCTCATACAACATTCATCCAATGTGAATTGGTCTGATATTCCATTTGTCCGTCTATAGTACAACTACGAGCTGCTCATGTGGAAAGTTTCAATGTGTGGAGCCGAGGTCATGGCTCTTAGGGAGGAGGGAGTCATGTACAAGCTGCTACACTGTAACTCTATTCACCTCTCACACTGTCTGCAGGCAGGCAGGCAGTGCTCCTCAGAGATAGATAGAGGCCTTCTACCTACATGGTCAGGATTATCAGTAGAAGCATCTCTGCCAATTTCAGACTGGACTCACAGTTCAAGTGCTTTAGAGATACATCAAGGTGCATGGCAATACGTGAGAGAATAGTGTTTCAACCCAAGGCTTTGCTCAAGCTATTTTTCATGAATATTTACATGTTCAAAATAGCATTGACAGAAAACATAGTTGTCAGAGGCCATCCTTGGACTTTGATATGAAATTGTTAGCTATTCATCACTGTCCCCAATGAACCCTTCTGACATTGATTTTTAACAACATAATACTGTCTGGAAATTAAAGTGTTCTGTGTTCAAGGTCATGTTCATGGCACTCAGGTAGATTATGAAAACACACACACAAAAAAATAACTTTTCACAGTGAACTGCTGAACTCCAAAGCCCTTTCAATATTCTGAGAGAGATCAATCAGTTGGGTTGTGTTAGAGTGAATAGTCATCTATCTACAGAATGCCCACTTCTTGTCATGGCCATTTTGTCAATTATGGGTTAATTTGACAAAGCACTAACTTTAATTTGACATTTGGTGCATTTCTTCGTCATAATTCATATAAGATAACTGTCCTGAAAGAGAATTTTTTTCCAGACACATACATTTGCGTTTTTTCCAGACACTTTCTTATTTTTCTGTTTTTCTGTCTATATTATAGTTTCTTAGTAGAGGCTGCTGGGAAGTATTGAAATTAATTTAATTAAATGATCCTTTTTGGCCGCCTTTTGACTTTGCTTTTGCCTTCTTGTTCCCCTCTTCTTTCTCTGGTGGTTGGCTGTTCTGTTTCTCTTCTCACTGTGTGTTCTTACTCATTCCTCTGCCTAGACCCAGTAAACCAGTTTTGTGAACAGGTCCTGAACTTTCTGCTCTGTCCCTACTTCCCTCCTGCCATAGCCCCGTCTTCCCCTGGTGTTGACTCCACCCCCTTGCAGCGTACAGGCAGCCAGAACGCCTCAGGCACTTTACCATACCAGAGAAGCAGCTTTGCCACTGCCTCTGCTGCGGACTACTCCAACCCGTACCGCACCCTCCAGTTCTGCCCATCTACCGAGTCTCCCTACAGCAAGTCTGGCCCCGCCCTTCCCCCGGAGGCCGCACTGGCCCGCTCACCTTCTGTCGACAGTATCCAGAAGGATCCCAGGTAAGTGCCGCTATAGCACTGCCATTTAAAACACACTTCTCTTTCAGTCAGGCCACTGAGTATGGAGCACACGTCCACAACACATCACTGCCTCCCAATATCTCCTCAGTTTGATTTGAAGTCCTGTCGGTACCACTATGCCTTGAATGACACCACCACTGTTATTTGGAGGGCACATGAAGCTTGTGTTAAACCTTACCTTCTCCTTTCACATTGTGTTGTTGAAACGTTTATGTGTGCGTGTGTGTGTCATAAAGTGTTTCACTGGAAGAGCCTTGATTCATAAGCTGTATTGCTGTACTATCAGAGTTGCTTTTGTTTGGGTCTGATCAAGGAGTTTATTCCTTTAGAGCAAACACAAAAACCGTACTGTCAATTCCAGTAACAACAACAACATGTTTAATCACTAGGAATACACACCAATTAAACAGTTATCCTAGAAAACAGGAATATAAGAATCTGTTTGCATTCTCTACAATTTCATTACTGATTTATCCTGTTCACTTTTCTTCATTCACCATCCCTGTACTGTTTGTTTATTTTAGTTTCTTTCCTTTTTCACATTGCACCTTTCTGCCGTAGCTCTGGCATTACGTTGGCGTTTGCACACTCTTTCAGTGGATTTACGTGTGATGATGCATTGCATTGACTGGCTGCAACCAACTTCACAACATGCACAGGCAATTACAGTAATCTCCAAATGAGAAGGTCTTCTCTTTTATTTGGTTACTTCATATTCATTATTGTTAAAGGGTGGGTCTCATCAAAACAGTTCTCCAAACTTTCCTCATTTCAGTTCATTGTGGAAAAACTAGGCCAGTATTGTGCATAGCGAAGCAATGAAATTACAGAAATTGATTAAGTGTTTTAATGAATAATGTTCAAAATCGGCAAGCGAAACGTTTTACTCAACAAATACTTAACCACAATTAAGGATGTTATATTTGGTTGACTATGTACAGGTAACTGCCAAAATAAAGGAAACACCTATATAGGGTCTTAATAGGGTGTTGGGCCACCACAAACCGCCAGAAGAGCTACAATGAGCCATGGCATACATTCTACAAGTGGCTAGAACTCTATTGGAGGGATGTGGCACCCTTATTCAATGAGAAATTCCATAATTTGGTGTTTTGTTGATGTTGGTGGGAATCATTGTCTCAGGCGCTGGTCCAGTATCTCCCATAAGTGTTCAACTGAGTTGAGATCTGGTGACTGAGACACACACACTCTTTAAACCCCCTATGGTCCTTTGAGACCCCTCTTTCATGGTAGCCAAAATAATGGGCAACTGGACATTTTTATACAAGGCCCTAAGCATGATGGGATGTTAATTGCTTAATTAACTCAGGAACCACACTTGTGTGGAAGTACCTGTTTTCAATATACAGTACATTGTATCCCTCATTTACTCCTTTATTTTGGCAGTTTTATGTATCTGTAAGTTAAAACATTTTACTTCAGTGGGCTAAATCAGGGTCACAGAGTGTTTTTTGGTAGTCTTAAACAAATATACTTGGAAACAATAATATGCACCTCACACACATGGTTATGGGCTTAAACAAGACGCCTGTACCATGTCAGAAATACACTGACTATACCAAACATTAGCAACACCTTCCTTGATATTGAGGGCAGGGACTCTACAAGGTGTCGAAAGCGTTCAACAGGGATGCTGGCCCATGTTGACTCCAATGCTTCCCACAGTTGTGTCAAGTTGGCTGGATGTCCTTTGGGTGGTGGACCATTCTTGATACACACTGGAAACTGTTGAGCATGAAAAACCCAGCAGCGTTGCAGTTCTTGACACAAACCAGTGTGCCTGGCAAACCGGTGCGCCTTTACCTCGTTCAAAGGCACTTCGATCTTTTGTCTTGCCCAATCACCCTCTGAATGGCACGCATACACAATCCATGTCTCAATTGTCTCATCGCTTAAAAATCCCTTCACTGATTTGAAGTGGATTTAACAAGTGACATAAGGGATCATGGCTTTCACCTGGATTCTCCTGGTCAGTCTACGTCATGGAAAGAGCAGGTATCCTTAATGTTTTGTATACTCAGTGTAGTGTTGAAATGTATTCAATTTTGAGTGTGCATCCCAATATTACACTTTATATACATCACAAAAGACTGAAATATAACAAAACCGTTTTACATAGAAACACCGGATGAAAAATTGTGATACAAAAATTATAGTTTATTAATTATGAAAAATATGAGTAACATTCCACCCATGAGTCCAGAGAGGGTGATTTGGTCATTTGACTGCAGGACAGGGCTACAACTTTCCGAATGGTCAAAGGTTGTTTGCAGGGTATAATCAATGTCACTATTTAGCAGAGAATCCTAAACCATAGGAAAGCTTATTCGTAAAACATCTATCCAGATGTAAGACAATAATACGATTGCTAGAACGGGTCTCTCCACAAACCATGATAATGGTTCTGATGACTGAACAACCCTTAATTGGTTTAGCTGATAGACAATGGTGAATGTGCAGGAAGATGTCAAAATTAAGAAATGACATCATTATTTTAGCATCATCCTCCTAGTTTTTAAACTACAGCGTGTGACATCATTCAATGTGCCAATAAATCAGCACAATCTACTTTTTTTTTTTCAAATTGCCGGCAGCTTAAAGCTAACATTGGCATCATGTATGCTGTGCTAATGACTGTACACAAAAAAAAGAGTAACAGAGGGAAATGTACAATACGCCGAATTTAGCAATATACAAGGAATGTGTTGTAAGTGCATGGGGCTGCCATCTTTATGCACCTCTGCTATTGATCCTCACATTTCTTGATTTTTGTAAGACCCCCTCCTTAATGGACTCCCATCGACCACAATCAAATCATCTAGTGCATGTTCTGAATCCAGTGCAAGTGTGTAATATGAAAAGTGTTGAGAAAGACAGTCAAATGAGTATTTTATTCCTGTCAAGCTCCTTTGTGCGAGACACCCACCTACTTATTTTCCTTTCTGCCTGTCTCCTGATAGGTACGACCCTGAATTCCTTGTCTGGAATCAAAATCAAGCCGAGCAAAGAATGACAAAGTAATCCAGCATTTATTTACGTATTTCTATCTCTTATTCACTGAATCTGTCTTTCATGTCTACTACACAAAATGCCAGGCACATCTCCTTACCAATGAAAGAGCATAAATGAGAATAGTTCAATTATATTTTCCATTGCATTGTCTTCTCAACTACTTAAAGTAGCTACTTCACTGAGAGATTAAGAGATGTGTTATTAACTTTACTTCCAATTGAGCTCAGGCAAAGGTTGCACTCGGGGTCCATGTCCAACATATTATATTTCCTTCTCACAAATGCACAGTATACATTAGGCTTATGTATCTATTTGGCTTCAGGTTTCTCAAGTTAACTTTTCAGGCTTATCTAGTATTTGATGGTAAAGATGTGACGTCCGTTACTCTTTAGTGAATTAAGCTATAAGGGGTTTCTGACAGCAGTTAGAAGCTTTTTGGGTAGGCTACGGGTACTGGCTGATTGTGTTAGTAGGATAGTAACAGTTTTGTCCAACGATCATCCATTTTCTTCTTCGTTTTACATCCTTCATCATCATTTTTCACTCATTGTTTTTGAAATGTGCTTCATCATCCCAAGATGTACTGAGTCTTGGTCGGTAATTGAGGGCAGAATCCAGGAATTTAGACTTTTGCAGTATGTTATCATTCTCCCTTTATGCAATCTTTCTCAACTAATACTCATTTTAGTACATATTATATATTGTGTAGTGTGACTGACCGACATCTATAGCCCACATAGGCAAGTAGAAACAATATGCGATTTCCATTCACTGACTAGTAATCCATACAGATTAGCACATGATATGTATTATGGCCTATTTTTTGGGGGCAGGTTGACATTTATTGGGATGAGTTTTGTCCTGGAGGCAGAGCTGAGCGATTTCCACTAGATGGGCCAGCTGCTAAGTCAAAATTGGCTACATAGCCTATCATAAAAATTGGTTTTAATTTAAGGTTAAGGCATAAGGTTAGCAGTATGGTTAATGTTAGGGTTAGGTTTAAAATCTGATTTTAAGACTTTGTGGATGTGCCAGCTAGTCACTAGCCTGCAGAGCTGCTTCCAGTATGAGTCATCCCAATAAATGCCAACCTGCGATGTCTTATCCCCAAGACTACAGTGATGTGTGGGATTCAAAGTACAGTGCATTCAAAGTATTTAGACCACTTCACCTTTTCCCCATTTTGTTACATTACAGCCTTATTCTAAAACAGGTTTTTAGAAATGTTTGCAAATGTGTATATACAAAAAAATATATATATATCACAATTACATAAGTATTCAGACCCTTTACTTAGTACTTTGTTTATGTACCTTTGGCAACGATCAAATTACAGTCTTGAGTCTTCTTGGGTATGACGAACAAGCTTGGCACACCTGTATTTGGGGAGTTTCTCCCATTCTTCAATGCAGATCCTCTCAAGCTCTGTCAGGTTGGATGGGAAGCATCGCTGAACAGCTATTTTCAGGTCTCTCCAGAGAATCTCGATCAGGTTCAAGTTCGGGCTCTGGCTGGGCCGCTCAAGGACATTCAGAGACTTGTTCGAAAGCCACTCCTGCGTTGCCTTGGCTGTGTGCTTAGGGTCATTGTCCTGTTGGAAGTTGAACGTTCACCCCAGGCTGAGGTCCTGTGCTTCCTGGAGTAGGTTTTCAAGGATCTTTCCTTTTACTGAGGAGTGTCTTCCGCCAGGCCACTCTACCATAAAGGCCTGATTGGTGGAGTGCTGCAGAGATGGTTGTCTTTCTGGAAGTGTCACGGCTTTCTTCTGTTGAAGTAGAGGCGGACCAAAACGCAGCGTGGTTACTTTGATACATCTTTAATAAAGATGAAAATAGAACAATATACAAAAACATGAAAAACCAAAAACAGCTCTCTCTGGTGTAACAAACACAAAGACAGGAACAATCACCCACAAAACCCAACACAAAACAGTCTACCTAAATATGGCTCCCAATCAGAGACAATGACTAACACCTGCCTCTGATTGAGAACCATATCAGGCCCAAACACAGAAACAGACCAACAAGACATCCAACATAGAATGCCCACTCAGATCACACCCTGACCAAACAAAACATAGAACATACAAAGCAAACTATGGTCAGGGTGTGACAGGAAGGTTCTCCCATCTCCAGAGAGGAACTCTGGAGCTCTGTCAGAGTGAACATCGGGTTCTTGGTCACCTCCCTAACCACGGTTCTTCTCCCCTCGTTGCTCAGTTTGGCCGGGTGGCCAGCTCTAGGAAGAGTCTTGGTGGTTCCAAGCTTCTTCCATTTAAGAATGATGGTGGCCACTGTGTTCTTGGGGACATTCAATGCTGCAGATGCACTGTCAACTTATATAGACAGGTGTATGCCTTTCCAAATCATGTCCAATCAATTGAATTTACCACAGGTGGACTCCAACCAATTTCAAGGATGATAGAAACAGGATGTACCTGAGCTCAATTCCGGGTCTTATAGCAAAGGGTCTAAATACTTGTGTAAATAAGGTATTTCTGTTTTTTTTTTAAACGATACACTTCCAAACATGTCTAAACCTGTTTATTCACTTTGGTATTGTGTGTAGATGTATTTAATAAATTTTAGAATAAGGCTGTAATGCAACAAAGTGTGGAAAAAGTCAAGGGGTCTGAATACTTTCCCGAATGCACTGTATGTTAAGTAGTTGTAATAGAAGAAGACAGCACTTACATCATGCAAAGTATACTGTATGATGGTGCTGTCTTGTATGGTATGCATGATAGAAAAATATGGCTCATAAATAAACCCAGGAACCATTACTGGCAGTGTGTGTGTGCATTCTTACCAAAACTATGGCACAGAGACAATGCTCACGTTGTGGAGGTGAACACATTTTAACATCCATACATTCATTTGATATCTGTCACATATGTACAGCATTGAACCCTTAGCACTTTGTCGTTCTTTGAAAAGCTTAGTCTATGAAGCTCATTGATGGCCTCTATCCAATACTGTTTAGACAGGAGGACTGTGGATGGATTAAAGCAACAAAGGAAGCAGAGAAGCAAGTTACTCATGAAAGTGTTTGTTTAAACGCCGTCCACACTTGACTGGCACAACTAAACGAGAACATTGAACGAGGGCAATTACATGGACTATTGCACTTCAACAGTGTTCCCTTGTACAATGTGTATACCGTTAGCTGCTCTTCAGTCTTGTCTATCAATTCTGCACAACCAGTCATCTGATATTGTGGCCAAGTTAACACATGGTTAATTACAGATACTAACATATTTATACGATGGAACTCATTAGTATTGGAATGGATCGGTCAGCTTTGTTACATCTGTCACATTGTAAAGGTCTGTCAGATTGTCTAGTTTTTCTTTGTGAAGCTGAACCAAAATAATCATAAATGTTTTCGATAATGTTTGTTGGATGATTTTACATCATTGTCTCATCAACAATAGATCTATACTGTGTTTTAACATCTATCACCTTTTGCCAAAGAATGAAGTTATGCACGTTGAATGACTGTGTGTCTTCCAATCTGAAAGGCCCCGTCTGTCTGTGTATTTGAGTGATTGCATGAGTCATCAATAATATGTTTCCTTTCCCTCTGTGTCATTCCTCTGTGGTGGAAGGCAGCCGGGGTTGCTTACAGTTTTGACGTGTCTGTTGTGTTCACTCTATTGTACAAGCCTTAAGTCTTAGGAAATATAATTTGGGCCCGAGACAGTAGTCAACAACATACTCAGTTAAAATGTCTACCCCATTCCCATGGTCTTTAATTACAATGCCCAACCATGCATTTAGAATACATAATTTATAAGGGGGGGTTGTTTGATGGCATTCTGTATTCTGGTGCAAATGTTCCCAGCTATGGAGCCGACAGATAAGTTCACCTGGCTGCCTTTGAACAAAGCCCTGAATGACGAGCTGTCTGCGACCATAGGAGTTAGTTTCAATCCAGTGACTCGCCATATTTTACACTACTGAGGGGATTCAGCCTGAGCCTCAGCTCCACTGCCAACCTGGTACGTTTTGCTGTATGATTTTTAGAGATGACCTGAGGGAGACCTTGAGAAAATGACTACAATAGCATGTGCTCTTACAAAATGAGTGGCGTTTTAAAGTTAAAAGCTACCATTTTTAGTCCTCAGTAAAGGAAGGCTGTTGGAAGGCCAACTTAGGGAGTTGACTACTCTTCACACTTCACTACTCTAGAATGCATGCTATAGACATGCCAGTCTGCTATCCCAATGCTGAGTGAGAGTGAGCTCGTCGACTTGGCCGGCTCAGTTGTAAATCAGCAGATTCTTTGATCAGTCGGTCGTTTGTTCCTGAGAGGATGAAGCTCATCACTGTGAATCAGTCCATTTGGATCCCAGATATGTAACTCATGTGAAGTGTTATGCAAACCGCTCTTTTCTGCTTCAAAGCGCTGAGATGGAAATACACACATAGACAACATTTCAGAAACTACAGTACCAACACTGATAAATAGATACAAAGATAAATATACAGTGCCTTCAGAAAGTATTCATACCCCTTGACTTTTTCCACATTTTGTTGTTACAAAGTGGGATTAAAATGGGTTTTCTTGAATTTATTTGTCAACGATCTACACAAAATACACTTGTAGAAGAACAATTCTGACATTTTGTAAAAAATTAAATGAAAAAAACCCCACTAATACTATATATCTTAATGAGATGAGTATTTAACCCCCTGAGTCAATACATGTTAGAGTAAGTCTCTTAAGAGCTTTCCACAACTGGTTTGTGCAACATTTGCCATCATTTGCCACTTTTAAAAATTCTTCTAACTCTGTCAAATTGGTTGTTGATCATTGCTAGACAACCATTTTCAGGTCTTGCCATAGATTTACAAGCATATTTAAGTCAAATCTGTAACTTGGCCACTCAGTGTAGATTTGACCTTGTGTTTTAGGATATTGTTCTGCTGAACGGTGAATTCATCTCCTAGTGTCTGGTGGAAAGCAGACTGAACTAGGTTTTCCTCCATTCTCTCCATTTATTTTTTTTATCCTGTAAAAACTCGCCAGTCCTTAACGATTACAAGCATACCCATAACATGATGCAGCCACCACTGTTTGAATATACAATATGGAGAGTGGTACTCAGTGGTGAGTTGTGTTGGATTTGCACCAAACATATCGCTTTGTATTTAGGACCTAAAGTTAATTTCTGACACATTTCTTGCATTTTTACTTTAGTGCCTTACTGCAACCAGGATTCATTTTTAATTCAGGCTGTAACACAACAAAATGTGGAAAAAGTCAAGGGGTGTGAATACTTTCTGAAGGTACTGTACATGTATGGAATTAGAGTAAAATAAGATGTACTAACCAAAGTTAGCATATGATGTTTTCAGATCAATTGACTGAGTGAGGCTTCTCTCTTTTATAGCTTTCAGGGCTAGGGTGTGAGATTAAAGAGAGGATGAGATGAGATGTGAGGACAGTGGCATTATCATAGGCGGTTACACAGCCGTTTGGATGAATAATGGTCCTTGGGTAATTTTCTAATGAAGAAGTGAACTGGCAAACACAGCACTGGAGTCCCTGAGGAATTGATGAGCCTACGCAACCTTTGTGGCTCTGGTTATGTGATGAGGGTGAGAGGCTGGATTTGATCATACTGCCGCCCGCTGCAGTTAGTGTCCCCTAATATTCATGATTCAGAGTCCGAGTCGTACATCCGTCTTTGCCTTCTTGAAAGGCCAATGCGGTTAAGGAAGAACAGTCATTGAAGCTGAAAAGCGCGGCTACGCGGAGGGCAATGAATGAGTACAATGAATATACGGTACATCAATTCAGGCCGGTACTAGTGTACGGTACAAGATAGGCAGCATTAATGTTTTTCATATGCTGCTCTGTGCATTGGGATTTGTTTCTTTATTTACTGCTATTCTGTAAGATTCAATAGTAAAGTAATGCATGTCCGACTGTGCTCTAGATAGGGAGATGCAGTGGTCATAGGCCAGTATGTGTCTGTGCACGCGCACCCTTGCGTGTGTGTATGCGTGCGTCTGTGTGGAAGTGTGTGTGTGTTTGAGTGCAAATGAGGGTGCGGGTATGCGCACGTGACTGCATGCGTGTACATACATGTGTATGTGAGTTCTTGGGGATGTTGGTTTGAGGACTCCCCCGCTGAGGCTAATCCAGTCTGATTGGCCACATCTCAGACACTACAACACGGAGTACGGCCACTAGAGTACTATTCTGAGCTCTACCCTCTCTCTGATGCTGTAAATAAGAGCTATAACCTTCATTTTAATGGTTGGACCTGGACACTCTTGTAGTGGTCCATTTATGTTCACTTCATCCACCCCCGGTGTCTGTCTGGCTGACTGTGGGATCTGAGAGCTTTGCGTCACATTCGGTTTCAGAGCCTCCTAATTTATCCCAATACATGTGGGCTAAACAGTTAAACTAACACACACAGGTCTGAAATGGTATCCGATTCCCTATATAGTGCACTACTCAAATGTATTTATATAGCCCTTCGTACATCAGCTGATATCTCAAAGTGCTGTACAGAAACCCAGCCTAAAACCCCAAACAGCAAGCAATGCAGGTGTAGAAGCACGGTGGCTAGGAAAAACTCCCTAGAAAGGCCAAAACCTAGGACGAAACCTAGAGAGGAACCAGGCTATGTGGGGTGGCCTGTCCTCGTCTGGCAGTGCCGGGTGGAGATTATATAACGGAACATGGCCAAGATGTTCAAATGTTCATTAATGACCAGCATGGTCAAATAATAATAATCACAGGCAGAACAGTTGAAACTGGAGCAGCAGCACAGCCAGGTGGACTGGGGACAGCAAGGAGTCATCATGCTAGGTAGTCCTGAGGCATGGTCCTCTGAGAGAGAGAAAGAATTAGAGAGCATACTTAAATTCACACAGGACACCGGATAAGACAGGAGAAGTACTCCAGATATAACAAACTGACCCTAACCCCCCCGACACATAATGCCTAGGACTCTGGTCAAATGAAGTGCACTATAGTACCTTCAGAAAGTATTCATACCCTTTGTCTTGTTCCACATTTTGTTGTGTCCTAGCCTGAATTCAAAATGAATTACATTTATTTATCTCACCCATCTACACACAATACCCCATTTTTTTACCTTTTATTTTAATAGGCAAGTCAGTTAAGAACAAATTCTTATTTTTAATGATGGCCTAGGAACAGTGGGTTAACTGCCTGTTCTAGGGCAGAACGACAGATTTTGTACCTTGTCAGCTTGGGGATTTGAACTTGCAACCTTTTGGTTACTAGTCCAATGCTCTAACCACTAGGCTACCCTGCTGGCCTTGAGGCCGATACATAGAGCTTAATAAAGAGCAGTGATTTTAGCCAGAGCAGTTTCCATGTTTCTTCTTTTTTCTCTCATGTATTTTCATATAATAGTCCCAAAATTGATGTATCAATCGCAGATTGCCTCTTTAAAGAACTTAAAACCCTATGTACAATACAGTACTGTAATGACTCGAGGCGGTGTTTCAGCGAGTGACCTACTTCCTAATTGAATATGATTAAACATACAGCAGTTTGCACAAACTCTTTGAGCATTTCGATTGCCCAATTAACCCATATGTGACTTATGCAAGGTTAAATCATCTTCAGATAATTTTTTATTAAGTTGTATTTGGTCTACAAATGCTCATATGCACAGACGTAATCATCATTATAGTACTGTACATAGCAGACAATAGCTAGTTAATAGTAGTGGTGGAAAAAGTACCCAATTGTCAACCTTGAGTAAAAGTATAGATTCCATAATAGAAAATGACTCAAGTAATAGTGAAAGTCACTTAGACTTTTACTCAAGTAGTATTTTACTAAAAGTATTTGGTTAAATATATGTGCTCCACACATACAATTATCTGTAAGGTCCCTCAGTCAAGCAATGAATTTCAAACACGGATTCAACCACAAAGACCAGGGATGTTTTCCAATGCCTTGCAAAGAAGGACATCTATTGTTAGATGGGTAAAAATAAAAAGCAGACATTAAATATCCTTTTGAGCATGGTGAAGTTATTAATTACACTTTGGATGGTGTATCAATACACCCAGTCACTATGAAGATACAGGCGTCCTTCCTAACTCAGTTGCCAGAGAGGAAGGAAACACAGGCAATGAAACATCTGGATAGAAGAAACTGCTCGGGTCGCACAAAAGGAAATATAGAATTGTGGATAAAGTTAATATAAAGTTTATGCCGCAGGCTTCAGCTCCGAGGGGCATGTGTTCAATCCCAGTGTTATGCACTAGTGATGGGAAACTGAGGCTTTCTAAATGCTTACACCAAATTGTGCCAAGAGTAAAAGTATAGATTATTTCAAATTCCTTATATAAGGCAAACCAGATGGCACGATTTTCAAGTTGTTTTAAATTTACAGAGAGTCAAGGGCACACTCCAACACTCAGACATAATTTACAAATGAAGCATGTGTGTTTAGTGAGTACGCCAGATCAGAGGCAGTAGGGATTACGAGGGATTTTCTCTTGATAAGTGTGTGAATTGGACCACCACTTTCTTCAGCAATGTGGTGGAGTAAAAATAAAAGTTGACAAAAATATAAATAGTCAAGTACAGATTTAATTAGTACTTTAAAGTATTTTTACTTACAGTGCATTCGGAAAGTATTCAGAGACCTTGACTTTTTCCCCATTTTGTTACGTTTACAGTCTTATTCTAAAATGGATTTTTTTTAAACATCCTCATCAATCTACACACAATACTCCATGACAAAGCAAAAACAGGTTTTTATACATTTTTGCAAATTTATAAAATAACAAAAACAGAAATACCTTAAGTATTCAGACCCTTTTGAGACTTGAAATTGAGCTGAGGTGCCTCCTGTTTCCATTGATCATCATTGAGATGTTTCTACAACTTCATTGCAGTCCGTCTGTGGTAAATGTAATTGATTGGACAAGATTTGGAAAGGCACACACCTGTCTATATAAGGTCCCACAGTTGACGGTGCATGTCAGAGCAAAAACCAAGCCATGAGGTCGAAGGAATTGTCCGTAGAGCTCCGAGACAGGATTGTGACGAGGCACAGATCTGGGGAGGGGTACCAAAAGATTTATGCAGCATTGAAGATCTATAAGAACACAGTGGCCTCCATCATTCTTAAATAGAAGAAGTTTAGAACCACCAAGACTCTTCCTAGAGCTGGCCGCCTAGGCAAACTGAGCAATCGGGGGAGAAGGGCCTTGATCGGGGAGGTGACCAAGAACCCGATGGTCACTCTAGAGCTCCAGAGTTCCTCTGTGGAGATGGGAGAACATTCCAGAAGGACAACCATCTCTGCAGCACTCCACCAATCAAGGAGTGACCAGACAGAAGCCACTCCTCAGTAAATTGCACATGACATCCCGCTTGGAGTTTACCTAAAGGCACCTAAAGGACTCTCAGACCATGAGCAACAAGATTCTCTGGTCTGATGAAACCAAGACTGAACCTGCATGCCAAGTGTCACATCTGGAGGAAACTTGGCACCATCCCTACGGTAAAGTATGGTGGTGCAACATCATGCTGTGGATATGTTTTTCAGAGGTAGGGACTGGGAGACTAGTCAGGATCGAGGGAAAGATGAATGGCGCAAAGTACAGACAGATCCACAACTGATGATGGTGCAGGCAGAGATGGTCGCCTCACTTCGAGTTCTTAGGAAACTGTGCAGTATTTTGTTTTTTATGTATTATTTCTTACATTGTTACCCCAGGAAATCTGAAGTCTTATTATATACAGCCGGGAAGAACTATTGGATATAAGAACAACGTCAACTTATCAACATTATGACCAGGAATATGAATTTCCCGAAGTTGATCCTTTGTTAGGACCTCCACCCAGGACAATGGATCTAATTCCAGTAGTCGATCCAAAGCAACGATGGCACAGAAGGGGCAGACGAAGCGGCCACCTGGCCAGGCTCCGTAGACATGCACAACACCCACCGCTCCAGAGTATACTACTAGCCAATGTCCAGTCTCTTGACAACAAGGTATATGAAATTCGAGCAAGGGTTGCATTCCAGAGAGCCACCGGGCTTCTCCATGCATTGCGCCGACAGAGATAAACACCTCTGGGAAGAGGATGGGAGGGGGTTATGCTTTATGATTAACGACTCATGGTGTAATCATAACAACACACAGGAACTCAAGTCCTTCTGCTCACCCGATCTAGAATTTCTTACAATCAAATGCCGGCCATTTTACCTACAAGAGAATTCTTATCAGTTATAGTGACAGCTGTTCACATTCCCCTCAAGCAGACACCAAGACTGCCATCAAGGAACTTCACTGGACTATATGCAAACTGGACACCATACATCCTGAGGCTGCATTTATTGTAGCTGGGAATTTTAACAAAGCAAATTTGAGATCAAGGCTGCCTAAATTCTACCAGCATATTTATTGTGCTACGCGCATGCGCAATACCCTCGACCACTACTACTCTAACATCCGCGATGCATACAAAGCCCTACCCCGTCCTCCTTTCGGCAAATCCGACCATGAAGCGATCTTGCTCCTTCCGTCTTAAAGGCAGAAACTCAAACAGGATGTACAAGTGACAACAACCATTCAACTCGGGTCCGACCAATCGGAAGCCACGCTTCAAGATTGTTTAGATCAATATGTTCTGTTCAGCTTCTGGGTAACAACATCGACCAATACGCTGACTCTGTGAGTGCGTTTATAAAGAAGTGCATTGGAGATGTTGTACCCACTGTGACTATTAAAACCTACCCTAACCAGAAACCGGGGATGGATGGCGGCATTCGCACAAAACTGAAAGTGCGATCCACCGCATTTAACCATGGAAAGAGGTCTGGGAATATGTCTGAATATAAACAGTGTAGTTATTCCCTCCGCAAGGCAACCAACCAAGCAAAATTCCAGTACAGGGACAAGGTGGAGTCGCAATTCAACGGCTCAAACACAATACATATGTTGCAGGGTCTACAGGAAATCACGGACTACAAAAAGAAATCCAGCCACGTAATGGACACCGATGTCACGCTTGCAGACAACTAAACACCTTCTTTGCCCGCTTTGGTGATTATACAGTGCCACCGTTGTGGCCTGCTAACAACGACTGCCCCCCCCCTCTCCTTCTCCGTGGCTGACGTGAGTAAAACATTTAAACGTGTTAACCCTCGCAAAGCTGCTGGCTCAGACGGCATCCCTAGCCGTGTCCTCAGCGCATGCACAGACCAGCTGGCTGGGGTGTTTACGGACATATTCAATCGCTCCCTATCCCAGTCTGTTGTCCCCACATGTTTCAAGATGGCTACCATTGTTCCTGTACCCAAGAAGGCAAAGATAACAGAACTAAATGACTACCGCCCCGTAGCACTCACTTCTGTCATCATGAAGTGCTTTGAGAGTCAAAGATCATATCACCTCCACCTTAGACCCACTTCAGTTTGCCTACCGCTCCAATATGTCCACAGACGCAATTGCCATCTCACTGCACACTGCCCTATCCAATCTGCACAAGAGGAATACCTATGTAAGAAAGCTGTTCATTGACTACAGCTCAGCATTCAACACCATAGTACCCAAGCTCATCATCAAGCTGGAGGCCCTGGGTCTCAACCCTGCCCTGGGCATTTGGGTCCTGGACTTGTTGACGGGCCGCCCCCAGGTGGTGATGACCCCCAACACTGGGGCCCCACAAGGGTGCGTGCTCAGCCCCCTCCTGTACTCCCTGTTCACCCATGTTTGCGTAGCCATGCACGCCTCCAACTCAATCATACATTTTGCAGATGACACAACAGTAGTGGGCTTGTTTACCAACAACGACGAGACAGCCTACAGGGAGGAGGTGAGGGCACTCGGAGTGTGGTGTCAGAAAACAACCTCTCGCTCAACGTCAACAAAGGAAATGATCGTGGACTTAAGGAAACAACAGATGATGCACCCCACCAATCCACATTGAAGGGATAGCAGTGGAGAAACTGAAATGGTCCACCCACACAGACAGTGGTGAAGAAGGGGCAAACAGCGCCTCTTCAACCTCAAGAGGCTGGAGAAATTTGGCTTGTCACTTAAAACCCTGACAAACTTTTACAGATGGACAATCGAGTGCATACTGTCGGGCTGTATCACAGCCTGGTACTGCAACTGCACCGCCCTCCATGACACCTACAACGCCTTCACAGGAAGGCCAAAAAGATCATCAAGGACATTTGTCTATTCACACCGCTACCACCTAGAAGGTGAGGTCAGTACAGGTGCAACAAAACTGGGCCCGAGAGAAGCTGTTTTTCAGTCTCTCAATGCCATCAGACTGCTAAACAGCCATCACTACCTCAGAGGCTGCCGCCTACAATTAATACCCAATCACTGACCACTTTAATAAATGGATCACTATTCACTTTATACAATGACACTCTAAATATTGCCACTTTAATAATGTTTACATATCTTACATTACTCATATCACATGTATACACTCTGTTTTAATACCATCTATTGCACCATACCTATGCCGCTCAACCATCGCTCATCCATATACTTGCATATACATGTTCTCATTCACTCCTTCAGGTTTGTGTGTATTAGGTTGTTGTTGGGGAATTGTTAGATTACTTGTTAGATATTACTGCACTGTCGGGAACTAGAAGCAGAAGCATTTCACTACACTTACATTAACATCTGCTAACCATGTGTATGTGACAAATAACATTTTATTTGATGAATACATGCTACAGAGCGCTCATGACCTCAGCCTGGGGTGAAGGTTCACCTTCCAACAGGACAACGCTAAGCACACAGCCAAGACAACGCAGGAGTGGCTTCGGGACAGGTTTCTGAATGTCCTTGAGTAGCCCAGTCAGAGCCTGAACTTGAACCCGATCAAACATCTCTGGAGCAGCAACGCTTCCCATCCAACCTGACAGAGCTTGAGAGGATCTGCAGAGAAAAATGGAAGAAACTCCCAAAATACAGCTGTGCCAAGCTTGTAGTGTCATAACCAAGAAGACTTGAGGCTTTAATCACTGTCAAAGGTGCTTCAACAAAGTACTGAGTAAAGGGACTGAATATGTCAGGACCCGGTTTCGAACCTGGGTCTCCGGAGTGAGAAACAGTCACTTAACCAACTGAGCCACGAATAGACAGCAGAACCCAGAAGATGAGGCAGACACAGCAGTACTTAAGACGGTGTATTTAATAAAGAAAAAATCCTAAAATACAAAAATGGCAAATCCAAAAGGTGGTAGGTAAAACACAAAAGAACTCAAAAGAAACTCACCAAAAATAAACAAAAACAAAAAACAGAATACCACAAGAACGTCACCCGGAATCGACAAGAGCACACAGAACACTAGGGCAGGGTGCTAACATACAAACACAGAGCACAGAACTGAGGGAAACAAAGGGTTTAAATACAATCGGGGAAACGAGACACAGGTGCAAACAATAATGGGGATCAAGGGAAAAACACAGGGACAAAAAGCACAATGGGGACATCTACTGACAAAAACCCGGAACAACCCTGGCCAAATCCTGACAGAATCCCCCTAGGAACGGCTCCTGACGTTCCTACCAGCTCTCTCAGGGTGGAGGACCCTGAACTGACGAATGAGGTCAGGGTCCAGGATGTCTTTGGCAGGAACCCAGGAGCGCTCCTCAGGACCGTAGCCTTCCCAGTCCACCAGATACTGCCAGGACCGCTGCACCCGGCGGGAATCCAGTATCCGGCGGACGGTATAAGCCGGCTGGCCTCCAATGACACGAGGCGGAGGGGGAGGTCTGTCTGCCGGGACAAGGGGAGAAAAACAACAGGTTTTAACAATGACACATGAAATGTGGGATTAATCTTAAGGGATCTGGGTAAGTGTAGGCGATAAGAAACTGGGTTAACTCTCCTGGCAACCTTGAAGGGACCGATGTATTTTTGGGACAGCTTGCGAGACTCCACCCGTAGAGGTAAGTCTCTTGTGGAAAGCCAGACTCTCTGGCCGGGGCGCAGGGTAGGCCCGGGACGGCGACGTCTGTTGGCTTGTTGTTGATACCTCTGTGAGGAACGCATCAGATTAAGACGGGTCTTCCTCCACATAAGCCGACAGCGTCTGACGAACCTCAAGGCTGAAGGCACTCTGACTTCTGCCTCCTGGTCCGGGAACAATGGAGGAGCATAGCCAAACTGACACTCGTGCGGGGACATACCAGTGGAGGAGGAGCGCAAGGTGTTGTGTGCGTATTCGGCCCAAACAATAAAGGATGACCATGTGGACGGGTTGTCACGAGTCATACATCGGAGGGTGGTTTCCAGCTCTTGATTCATCCTCTCTGTTTGGCCGTTGGACTCCGGATGATAGACTGGCAGAAGCCCCCATGAGTTGGCAGAAGGCCTTCCAAAACCTTGAGGCGAACTGGGGACCTCTGTCAGAAACCACATCTTGAGGAATGCCGAAGACTCGGAACACATGATTAATTACCAACTCAGCCGTTTCCTTGGCAGAAGGTAACTTAGTCAGAGGGACGAACCTGGCCGCCTTTGAAAACCTGTCAATTATGACTAGGATAGTAGTATTGCCATGGGATGGAGGAAGTCCAGTAATAAAGTCCAATGAGATATGGGACCAGGGTCTGTGGGGAACAGGTAAAGGATGAAGGAGTCCTTGAGGGCGGAGGTGAGAAGATTTGCCCTGGCAGCACACGGGGCAGGCATTGACGAAAGTGGCAACGTCTTCTCTTATGGTAGGCCACCAGAACTTACGCTGGATGAACTCCAAGGTGCGACCTACGCCCGGATGACAGGTGAGGCGAGAGGAGTGCCCCCACAGAAGGACCTGAGTCCTCACTGCCTTGGGGACAAACAACCGATTGGCAGGGCCTCCTTTAGGGTCCGGTTCGCTAGCTTGAGCACGTCTCACGGTATCCTCAACTTGCCACGAGATCGGAGCCACAATCTTAGCAGCAGGAAGGACAGGCATGTCCGTGTCATCTCGAATGGCAGGAGCGTAGACTCGGGACAGGGCATCCGGTTTGATATTCTTCGACCCGGGCCGATAGGTGAGGATAAACTGGAATCGATTGAAGAAAAGAGACCATCTAGCTTGTCTAGAGTTCAATCGCTTCGCCTGCTGGATATACTCCAGATTTTTGTGGTCCGTAAGCACTTGAAACGGGTGAGAAGCCCCCTCGAGCCAGTGTCTCCATTCCTTCAATGCCATCTTAACCGCTAGGAGTTCACGATCCCCCACATCGTAGTTCCTCTCAGTCGGGGTAAGCCGGTGTGAGAAGAAAGCGCACGGATGAAGCTTCTTGTCTTCACCCCTCTGAGACAGGACAGCTCCAACACCAACCTCTGATGCGTCTACCTCCACCACAAATGGTTCATCCGTAGTCGGTAGTATCAGGATGGGAGCAGAGAGGATGCGCTGCTTGAGTCCTTGGAAGGCCGTCTCAGCTTCTCTTCCCCAAAAAAACCTTGCATTGCCACCTTTGGTTAAAGCTGAGAGAGGAGCTGCCACCAAACTGAAGTTCTTGATGAACTTGCGGTAAAAGTTTGAAGCCCAGGAAACGCTGAACATCCTTAACGGATTTGGGGGTGGGCCAATCCGCTACCGCCCCTACCTTCCTAGGGTCCATTTGGATTCGACCGGGTTCCACTACAAATCCCAGGAATTGTACTCGGGATGAATGGAACTCACATTTTTCCGGCTTAACGTACAGATGGCTGTCCAGGAGGCGTTTGAGTACTTGTCTGACATGCTTAGTGTGTTCTTGAAGGGAGCTCGAAAAGATGAGGATGTCATCCAAGTAAACGAACACAAATATGTTAAGCATATCCCTAAGCACATCGTTTATGAGCGCTTGGAACACCGCTGGGGCGTTGGTCAGGCCGAAGGGCATCACCAAGTATTCATAGTGACCAGTAGGCGTGTTGAAAGCGGTCTTCCACTCGTCACCAGGTCTGATCCGCACAAGATGGTATGCGTTCCGCAGGTCAAGCTTAGTGAAAACAACTGCTTCCTGGAGCAGCTCGAAGGCTGTGGCCATAAGGGGTAGCGGGTAACGGTTACGGACGGTTATGTCAGTGAGTCCCCGGTGGTCGATGCAAGGACGTAACCCACCATCTTTCTTGGCCACAAAGAAAAACCCTGCTCGAGCCGGGGAGGTTGATGGACGCATTAGGCCTGCTTCCAGAGAGTCCTTGATGTAGGTATCCATAGCAGCTCGTTCGGGTGGAGATAGGGAAAAGATCCGACCCCTGGGGGGGCAAGTGCCCGGAAACAGGTCGATGGGGCAATCGTAAGATCTATGGGGTGGTAGCATGGTGGCCCTCTGTTTGCTAAACACCAGTTTGAGGTCATGGTAACACTCGGGAACTCGGGTCAGGTCGATGGATTCTAAAGACTCGGGAGTAGAACTCGGGAATTCTGGAAAATACAAGTAGCTTGGCACGTAGGACCCCACTGCTTGATAGTGCCCACAGACCAGTCGATGTGAGGGTTATGGCTGTGAAGCCAGGGGTATCCAAGGACGAGAGGGAACTCGGAACAGGAGATCAAATGAAAGTTCATCAATTCCTGGTGTTGTGAAACTGAAAGTCTCAAGGAGGTAGTGACATGAGTGACAAGTCCAGATCCCAAAGGGCTTCCATCCAATGTAGTAACCCTCATGGGGTCACTTAGAAGTTCAGAGGGAACGCCATTCTCCTTCGCCCAGACACCATCCATGAAGTTACCTGCGGCTCCAGAGTCTACCAAGGCTTGAAGGTGAAGCTTGTGGTTGTCCCAGGAGAGGGTGACTGGAATGAGCAGACGGGAGTTGGACGGATGGGAGGAGGTTATGTTTCCCGTTACAGTTCCCCCGGTCTGTACGGGACAGAGCGTTTCCCTGGAGCCCGGGACACGTGGAACGGAAATGGCCCGGTTTGCCGCAATATAGACAGCGTCGCTCCCTCATCCGGCGGTCTCTCTCAGCCTGGGAGATGCGTCCAATCTGCATGGGTTCCGGTGGAGCCAGTGATGATAAAGGTGGGGACTCGGAGCTGGGACTGATAGGAGCTAGAGGTCTACGGTTGAGTTCTCTCTCTCTCAGACGCTGGTCAATGCGTGAGGCCAACTTGATCAGGGACTCGAGATTGTCCGGTGGTTCCCGAGTGGCCAGTTCATCTTGGATAGTGTCGGAAAGGCCTTTCAGAAAGCACACCGTGAGCGCCTCGTTGTTCCAGCCACTCGCTGCTGCCACCGTGCGGAACTGGATGGCATAGTCCGTCACGCTGCGCCAACCTTGATGGAGAGTCAGGAGCTGTTTGGCTGAGTCAGAACCACTGCTTGGGCCTTGAAACACTCGTTTGAATTCCTCAGCAAAGGCAGAGTAGCTGGCACAGCAGGAACTATGGGCATCCCACACAGCAGTAGCCCAGGCCAGGGCTTTTTCCGACAGCAGGGTGATGATATATGCGATCTTAGACCAGTCGGTGGGAAACGACGAGGGTTGCAGCTCAAAGGAGAGAGAACATTGAGTGAGAAACCCTTTACAAGCACTTGGATCACTTGGTACGTGAACTTGAGGTACTGGGACGGGAACTGTTGCCGGGGTAAGTCGATCAGATATTTGCTTAATGGAAGTCAGCATCTCCGACAGAAGATGAGAATGTCTAGCCATTAAGGCCTCTTGCTGAACCAGGGCGGCTTCGTGGCGTTGGACAGTCTCCTGGTGGTGGGACAGCGTGGCAAAAAGGTCCTGGGAACTGGCTGCCTCTGGGTTCATTTTTGGCTCTGTGTTTCTGTCAGGACCCGGTTTTCGAACCTGGGTCTCCGGAGTGAGAAACAGTCACTTAACCAACTGAGCCACGAATAGACAGCAGAACCCAGAAGATGAGGCAGACACAGCAGTACTTAAGACGGTGTATTTAATAAAGAAAAAATCCTAAAATACAAAAATGGCAAATCCAAAAGGTGGTAGGTAAAACACAAAAGAACTCAAAAGAAACTCACCAAAAATAAACAAAAACAAAAAACCACAAGAACGTCACCCGGAATCGACAAGAGCACACAGAACACTAGGGCAGGGTGCTAACATACAAACACAGAGCACAGAACTGAGGGAAACAAAGGGTTTAAATACAATCAGGGGAAACGAGACACAGGTGCAAACAATAATGGGGATCAAGGGAAAAACACAGGGACAAAAAGCACAATGGGGACATCTACTGACAAAAACCCGGAACAACCCTGGCCAAATCCTGACAGAATACTCATGGAAATGTGATATTTTATTATTTTATTTTTAATACATTTGACAACATTTAAAATCATCTGTTTTTGCTTCGTCATTATGGGGTATTGTGTGTAGATTGACAAGGGGGGGGGGGACAATCAATTTAATCAATTTCAGAATAAGGCTGTAATTGTCACGCCCTGACCTTAGAGCCTTTTTATTTCTCGATTTGGGGTGGACATTCTATGTTGTCTATTTTTTATTTTTGCCGAGTATGGTTCCCAATCAGAGGCAGTTGTCTATAGTTGTCTCTGATTGGGGATCATACTTAGGCAGCCTTTTTTCCCACCTGTGTTTGTGGGTAGTTATTTTCTGTTTAGTCTCTGTTATCTGACAGAACTGTTCGCTTTCGTTTTGCTACTTTGTTCGAGTGTTTTTTGATAATAAAAAAAATCATGAACACTTTTCACGCTGCGCTTTGGTCCTCTCCTTCCGACGACAGGCGTTACAGTAATGTAACAAAATGTGGAAAACATCAAGGGGTCTGAATACTTTCTGAATGTACTGTAAATACTTTACACCACTGGTTAATAGACAGATTAATATGGTTATGGATGAAAGTATTTGCTAATGCAACCATGCTTCACAGGGACACACCACAGAGTATGTGATAATCATCAGCGATGAGAGGAGAAAAAAAATCAACTTTTGAAACGTACTTTCTCCCATTGGTCAATTTTTTTGAAACAAAAGGATCTCAATCCCTCCCCGCTCCTCTGCATTCATTCCCTTTGATGAATTATATTCACGGGAAATCATTTCTGACGACTGCACACCAGTCAGCTCCAATCACTCAACAATAAGTGCTCAGTTGGGTAACAGTGGAGCCTAGCTAATGCCGGAACTGTACTGAGCATGCCCAGTGCCCACTAGTGTGGGGTTAAGATGCTTGGTAGAAGGGTGCAGGGAGTCTTCACAACTGACCATGTATTCTGGAAATGGAATGATATTCCACAGTGTTTGGTTGGTACACTGCTCCCCTACCGTTTGAAACACCACTTTCATTGTGACAGTTCTGAAGAGGCTCAGAAGAGACGTTGAGAGCTGGGCTCCCTGGTGTTTTATTTATCTGGCTTTTGTTTTATGTGATTGAGGTCAGAGAGAATCCGAACTAGACCCCCATCACGCCGTTGACCTTTTTGAAAGTTAACATTTCTCTTTCTTTGTAAATGGTCGTGGCTTCTTCCATTTCTCCCTTTCTCACGTTAGTAGTGGTTGGTATTGCTGGGAGAAGGATTGTGAGGAGATGAAATGTTCCTGAGGCTCTTACCCGTCGTAGTGTGTACATCACTGACTGTGGCGGCTCCGCAGCTTCCAAGCCTTTTGGATCAGAATTAGCTCTCTGTTCCTAGTTTTCATCTCTCTCACACCCTCTCTCTCGCTTGCTCTCTCTCTCGCTCCCTCACACATCTCTCCTTCTCTCTCACATCTATATATTCCCCCCTCATCTCCCTCCTCACATTTCTCTCTCTCTCTCTCTCTCTCTCTCTCTCTCTCTCTCGCACATGTCTCTCCCTCATCAAAACTCTCTCTCTCTCTGTTTCTCTCTTACGTGAACCCACTCGTTAATGCAATTGATTCTCGGTCTTTGAGAGCCGGTGACATGTGGAGTTGAGAAGCCAGAACTGGGGCATCTGTGTTGTCAGTGAGAGAGCTAACTGACAAACTAAAAGGCCTGATTGCAGACAGCTGTGATGGTTTGAGGTTGGACAGGTGCTGGAAGGTGTGTACAGGGAGGGTACTGCCTTTGCACCAGTGTGTGTCTCTCTTTCTCCCTCTGTCTCTCCCTCTTTGTCTGTCTGTCTCTGTAGGTGTGCCGATAAGAGAGGTGTGGTAGTGGGGTAACACGGTGGTCAGGGGGATGACAGGGTGCTCTGACAGTCCATAGCTAGCCTCAGGCTAACGCACTAAAGCACCATCGCTCGCATCGCCAGAGGATAATGCTGGATGAAAGTATCTCTCATTCGCCAAGAGTAGGGATTCAGTTCTAGCCTTTATCATTCTCTAGTGAATGATTTAATTCAGAACTTGTGGGAATAGAAAACAAGCCTCGTTCTTGGTTTGAATATCTCTTAGATCTAAAATGTTTTTCTTTTCACACTATGGGGGCTATGTGCTATGGGGGTGGTTTGTTTGGCAAATATGTCACACACACGCAAGCTTTTTCATGCTCAACAAGCATATTACTTTGTTCATTATTCATGCCGATGTTTGTTTTAAATGGACAATGCATATGTCATGTGTCACTGTTTTTCTGCTCTGTAAGTGAACCTCAATGCAATGTAACCTTAGTGTCTGACTGAGTAGTCATAGATGAACATTGCTACACACACAATAAACCAAACCAAAGGCATTCAAAAGAAAGAGAGAACAAAAAGGTGCCTTATTATTTTCTGTAATGCAGAAATGACATTATACCAAAACACCACTTATAGGAATTACCACCGCAACAGCTTCTGCAATTTACCATGTACAGTAATCACCAGATTGCAGTCATCTGAAAAGATAGATTGAAGATTGCAGTATAATAGACAGTGAGTGAGTGTTTTGTTTAGCACTGTATTGCGATGCTTGTTCTGAGTTCCAAATGGCACTCTATTCCCTATGTGGTGCACTACCTTATGGGCCCTGGTCAAAAGTAGTGCACTAAATAGGGAATAAGGTGCCATTTAGGACGCAGTTGCCTGTACAGATCCAGTGCTGTTCTGTATTCATCCCTGTGTTTCCCGTGGTCCCCTGCAGGGAGTTTGGCTGGAGAGACCCAGAGCTGCCTGAGGTGATTCAGATGCTGCAACACCAGTTCCCCTCGGTCCAGTCCAACGCTGCAGCCTACCTCCAACACCTGTGCTTCGGAGACAACAAGATCAAGTCTGAGGTAACCTGCACCAGGCCGATATGGCTACTCATACATTTCTACTGCCATGTGCTAGCGGGGACACCTGCATCCACTGCTACACATTATGAAATGTATATGCCCCATAAAGTTGTTAAATCCGTGGCTAACACATTGGGCGTAAAAAAAGTCAGAATCGGTCAGTGGGATGGCCCTGGGCAGCTGCTGTTTCATTTGAAACTTATGAAACATAGCAAAGTCCGCCTCCACCTTCATGTTCAGTACATCATCTACAATCTATACCTTTTGTGAAACCTTTTTCGAAAATAATTCACAATTCTAGCTCAGGATCTATCCCAGGTGCTAGAATTGTGAATTCTCCTCACATTAATGGTCAGATAGTATTGCCTGATCTTGCCTCACCTGACTTTCCTCATCCTAATGTTGGATAGCTTGGTGGTGTCATGTCTGTGTGTGATATGTGGGGACGTTGGCTGGGTGAGGTGGAGGGATGGTGAGGTGGAGGGATGGTGAGGTGGAGGGATGGTGAGGTGGAGGGATGGTGAGGTGGAGGGAGGTGGAGATGGAGGGATGAGTTGCAAGTGAGATGCTGTCTTGGAGGGATTGGAAGAAAGTCATTAGGTCAGCAGATACCTTTTCCTGGAACACTGCTGATGCTCATCTCATCGCCTCTCTCAGACAGATATATCACAGGCAGCATGGGCAGACACACACACACACACACGCACACACCTTGGCAATCACACACATAGGCACACACACACAGATATAAACACACTTACAGTGATATACTGTATATATGTGGACACCCCTTCAAATTAGTGGACTCGGCTATTTCAGCTCATTGCTGACAGGTGTATGAAATCGAGCACACAGCCATGCAATCTCCATAGACAAACATTGGCAGAAGAATGGCCTTACTGAAGAGCTCAGTGACTTTCAACGTGGCCCTGTCATAGGATGCCACCTTTCCAACAAGTCAGTTTGTCAAATTTCTTCCCTGCTAGTGCTGCCCAGGTCAACTGTAAATGCTGTTATTGTGAAGTGGAAACTTCTTGGAGCAAACCGCCGAGTGCTGTAGCGTGTAACGTGTAAAAATTGTTTATCCTCGGTTGCAACACTCACTACTGAGTTCCAAACTGCCTCTGGAAGCAACGTCAGCACAAGAACTGTTCATCGGGAGCTTCATGAAATGGGTTTTGATGGCCGAGCAGCCGTACACAAGCCTAAGATCACCATGTGCAATGCCAAGCGTTGGCTGGAGTGGTTTGAAACCCGCCATTGGACTCTGGAGCAGTGGAAACATGTTCTCTGGAGTGATGAATCACGCTTCACCATTCGTCCGACGGACGAATCTAGGTTTGGTGGAAGCCAGGAGAACGCTACCTGCCCCAATGCATAGTGCCAACTGTAAAGTTTGGTGGAGGAGGAATAATTGTCTGTGGCTGTTTTTCATGGTTCGGGCTAGGCCACTTAGTTCCAGTGAAGGGAAATCTTAACGCAACAGCATACAATGTCATTCTAGACGATTCTGTGCTTTCAACTTTGTGGCAACACTTTGGGGAAGGCCCTATCCTGTTTCAGCATGACAATGCCCTTTTGCACGAGGTCCATACAAAAATGGTTTGTCGAGATTGGTGTGGGAGAATTTGACTGGCCTGCACAGAGCCCTGACCTCAACCCCATTGAACACCTTCAGGATGAATTGGAACGCCGACTGCGAGCCAGGCCTAACCGCCAAACATCAGTGCCCGACCTCACTAATGCTCTTGTGATGTTCCCACATCTAGTATTAGCAACAAAAGGGGGACAACTCCATATTAATGCCCATGATTTTGGAATTAGACTTTCGACAAGCAGTGTCCACATACTTCTGGCCATGTCGTGTATTTATAGTACTGCGAGGCGATGCACTGTAGCTGTGTGTGTCATCATGGTACCTTGTCTCGCCTAGCAGTATCTTGGTTATTTTTGGAGCAGAAGGCTGTGTGAAGGAAATTACTATTTAATGGGCACTCTATTTTAGTAACAGTAGAGCAATGGAGATGAAGGAGGGACATTTGTATATAGTAAGTCAGTGTCTTCATAAACAGAAGGGAATATACAGCATGCACTGGATAATGGCAGCATGTACTGTATGTAGCCTGCAATCTTGTGAGCCAGTGTCTATCACCTTTGCCAACAGAGCAACCAGATAAACAGGCTCTGATTTGTAATGGTTTTTCTCCTCTGTGTTTAATTGGAGTTGAGATGGGCAGCAAGAGCAGCAGTGCTGATCCATTCTGTTGGGCCTAGCAGCACATCTGCTGACTGTTGGCACAACTCCCCTGGTGTGCGTGTGTACGCACACGTCTGTACGTATGTTTGTGACACTCTACCTGGTCGTCTTATCTCACTTCCTCTGTCACTCTGTCAATATGTCACTCTGTCCTCTGTCGCACTGTGACAGTGTTTCCTTGGCCTGTCTGCCTGTGTGCAGATGAACCAAAATGTCTGTTATTTTTTCATTTATAAACAACTGACCGACATTGGTTGAATTATTTGAATTCCATTTAGTTCTTTTTTTTCTGTGAGCTCAATGCACACATTGCAGTTTTTCTAGAGATAAATCAATCCTGTCTAAACTTTGCTATGTAGTTGGGAGTTAGTTGTAGTTTCCAACAGGCCAATATTCTACATAGTTTAGCGCAGAAAACATATTAATGAACTACAATGACCATGATCCATTGCGTCCGGTGTGTGTTTCTTTTACGCGTGCTACGGAATATAGAATAATGCGCGATCTTGAGGTAATATAGAGAGCAGCTGTTGCTTCGCAAAGTATCTCTACCTGAAAGTACATGATCTAAGGGATTGATAGTTGGTATTAAACATTCATAAAAGTATGCCTTATTTACTTTGAAGAAAATAGTGATTTTGTCAGACAGCATAGGAAGCAGCTCTATAGAGATGATGATTTGAAATTAAATAATAAAGTAATCAAATAAACAAATGTATAACATTTTATTAAAGTAAAGTAATGTGAATAAATTATGATTAATAAGTGATACACAGTAATAGGCAGTCACTACCATCATGGGACTTTTATTTATTTGTTTTATTCTATGTTGTTACAGCATTCAACCCACATAATGCATAGCGCATTTAATGTAAATAATGAAACATAAATATAATCGAACCGAAACTGAACCGACCTCAAAAAGCACTAATCGTTCAGCACTAATATGCAGCCACGTGACTCTAGAGCCCTCAAGCTCAACTCTGGACCTCGAAGCCACTTCCACTGCGTCTTTTCATTGTTCCCCTCTAATCAGGGACTGATTTAGACCTGGGACAACAGGTCTACAGCAATTCATTATTAGGTAGAACAGAAAAGCAGCAGGCTCCGGACCTTGTAGGGTAGGATTTGAGGACCCCTGCTCTAGAGTAATGAGGGAGGAAGGAACTGTCTGATCTGGCTCTCGTTGATTTATAGAGGAAAGGTACCTGAGTGAAATAAAGAACAGGATTCATAGGGATGCCTCCAGGGATATTGTTCTCAATACTGAAAACTATAGATGACTTCTGTGGCAGACAGTTTGTAAAATTGAACTGTCTAGAACCGTAGCCAGCTACACAATCGCATGCATGTTTGTACTGTTCTTTGTCTATCTATTAATTTTGATCTAGTCTTGATCGATTCGTTATGATCCACTAACGTCCTCCTTTTCTCTCCTCTCCCTGTTCCTCTCACCAGATCCGAAGGCAGGGAGGAATCCAGCTGCTGGTGGATCTGCTGGATCACAGGATGACCGACGTGCACCGCAGCGCCTGTGGAGCTCTGAGAAACCTGGTGTACGGAAAGGCCAACGATGACAACAAGATCGCCCTGAAGAACTGCGGCGGGATCCCAGCCCTGGTCCGCCTGCTGAGGAAGACCACCGATGTGGAGATCAGGGAGCTGCTTACAGGTGAACAGAGTTTGGTGCTAGGTTTTTACAAAGAGAGACATAACATAGCCTTGCTCTATGACATTATAAAGGCTCATACCTGCTTATAGAAAGTTATTAAGCATTTTACCTGGATTCTTATATCTAGAGTTTATACACAAGCTGAATTTAATAGGACATTGGTACTGGGAGCTGGATAACTAACAACTACTGAAGGCTATAGTGGTGAAGAATCACAAAGGGACATTTCACATCAACATCCTTAGTGGTGGTTAAGCAGTGGTTAAAACTAATATCCGCAAATGACTTACTGGATAGAAAATTCCTATATTTTATTAAATACAATATGATGTAATATTTGCATGGTGCTATTATCTATTAAAGGAGTGCTGTTCTAATTGAAACATTGCCTAAATGTACTTAGTCAATAACAAGTGAGAGGTTAAATCCCTTGTCATGTTTATAGAGCGCATTATTTTATTTTTTACTGTAGAGAGGATTCTGAGCCTGGAAATGCGTTGGAAATAAACGATTTGTGCTGGTGCTGTCTTAAAGGAGATTACCATATAAATGAGAAAGCAGTTCAACGCACGGAACACAGAGTCCCTCCTGTCACAAATTAATCAGGCATCAGAAAACCTTCCCGGCCCAGAGGAATTCTGCCTCTTCACTTCTTCTCTTCTGGCTGTTTAAATCAGAGTCACAGTGACCGCCTGCGCCTCCTCTTCCCTCCCTGTGACTGGGCAGGGATTAACGGGACTATTTACCCGATTCTCTCCATCTCCCAGCCTTCCCTGTGCCACCGACTGCCAGGAGGCACCCTACTTAGGGAAGCGGTAGCGGCGGTTTATGACATCACAGGAAGCCAAGCCAGGTTGTTGTTTTCTCTGCTGCTCTAGCAACCACCCCCCTTGGGAGCTAAAGATGATTATTTAGCGGGAATAAAGCTCTTTTAAATGGCAGCTTTCTTGTCTCCTGAGATTAGAGATGTGGATTGTGTCCTGGACTCCAAGTGACATCAGGGACCCATGTTGCTGCACTTACACAGCCAGGACGCAATTAGTCTAGTTTAGTGGAGGGGTGAATGAGATGTGGTCATGCTGGATTATGGTTAATCAAGTTGTCCTTCTGTAGTTCTTGGGGTAAATTAATTGAAAAGTAGAGTAGTTGGATGAGATTGAAATGTAGAAATGTACAGCCATCTACAGACAACAATTCATAGACATACTGGGATGCTCTGTACACCCCGTGTACATTTGGTACCCTGGTGGCTCACTATAGAGTGGCTGATTTAATTAGAACGTCATCTGCACTGAATCAGTCCTTTGCCACTTGACTGCGGGCTCACGACACGGCGGCTGCCTCACCTGAACCACATAAAAACAACAGGCTCCTTCCTCAAATTCCATTTCCGTCACCTTGACAACCTGCACAGTGCCCTCACCTTCCACGGCCCCCTGTAGAGTTAATTTTGGTCCAGTTCTGCAAACGGCCCACTTTCTCCCCATGTAATGATGCTCTCGCTCCCCACCTAGCACCCCCCGCACCGCATTTCCTCCCCGATGATGTAAGGCTGAGGCAATTAACCTCTTTCATCTGTCAGGCGAAATAAAAAAATATGTTATAGGTAGTTATTATGCGCCGAGCCTGCCGCCACTCTAGGCAGCAGCCCTTTCATTTTTGAAAACACAGAAATGTTGTGCGCCGCCCCGAGCGCGGTAAAGTGATGCTCTCTGTAAGATTACTGTCTCCACTAATTATGAGCAACGCAGCTAGTTATTTAGATGCAGAGCAGACCACAAGGTCAACATCCCAACATAACTGATAAGACGAAAGTAGATCTGTGTAATTACATTGTTGTTGTGAGAGGAACGGGTGAAGAGTGACTGTCTGCCTCATCACTGGTAATTGCAATCATAAATGCTACAGTGTCCTGGGAGGGACATGACACGGTGAAGGTCAACAAGAATTATAATGTGTTGGGCCAGCTGTCAAGGTCATTACAATCTGTGTGTGTGTGTGTGTGTGAGCCCTCTCAACAAATCACAGTGGTATGGAGTGTTGTGGAGTGAAGGACCCTCTCCTCTTCCTCCTCCTCCCCCTTCCTCTCTCCTCTTATAGATAATTGGCCAGCTCTTGTGCTGTGTGTGTATCTCGACCTTTGGCTGACAGCGGCTGCTCACCCCTTAACACCATCCATGGCAGAGTCACAATGTTCCGACCACATCCTATTGAAAGCAATTTATGGTGACACATGTCTTTTTATTATACTTAACAAAAATATAAACGCAACTGTCCCATTTTTCATGAGCTGAAATAAAATGTTCCATACTCACTAAAAGCCTATTTCTCTCAAATTTCGTTGACAAAATAGTTTATATCCCTGTTAGTGAGCATTTTTCCTTTGCCTAGATAATTAATCCACTTGACAGGTGTGGCATATAAAGAAGCTGATCATTACAGGTGCACTTTGTGCCGGGGACAATAAAAATCCACTCTAAAATGTGAAGTTTTGTCATATAACACAATGCCACAGATGTCTCAAGTTTTGAGGGAGCGTGCAATTGACATGCTAACTGCAGGAATGCTCTCCAGAGCTGTTGCCAGAAAATGGAATGTTAATTTCTCTACCATAAGCCTCCTCCGATGTTGTTTTAGAGAATTTGGCAGTACGTCCAACCGGCCTCACAACCGCAGACCACATGTAACCATTCCAGCCCAGGACCTTCACGTCCAGCTTTTTCACCTACGGGATTGTCTGACGCCAGCCACCTAGACAGCTGATGAAACTGTGGGTTTGCACAACCCAAGATGTTCTGTACAAACTGTCAGAAATCGTCTCAGGGAAGCCAGGGTTTTGACTTGACTGCAGTTCGACGTCGAAAACAACTGGCCAAATGCTCACCTTTGATGGCCACTGGCACGCTGGGGAAGTGTGCTCTTCACGGATGAATCCCGGTTTCAACTGTACCGGGCAGATTGCAGACAATGTGTATGGCGTCATGTGGGTGACATCAGCAATATCAACGTTTTGAACCGATTGACCCATGGTGGCGGTGAGATTATGGTATGGGCAGGCATAAGCTACGGACAATGAACACAATTGCATATTATTGATGACAATTTCAATGCACAGAGATACTTTGATGAAATCCTGAGACCCATTGTCATGCCATTCATCCGTCGCCATCACCTCATGTTTCAGCACGATAATACGCGGTCCCATGTCACAAGGATCTGGACACAATTCCTGGAAGCTGAAAATGTTCCAGTTCTTCCATGGCTTGCATACTCACCAGACATGTCACCCATTGAGCATGTTTGGGATGCTCTGGATTGAACTGTATGACAGCGTGTTCCAGTTACTGCCATTATCCAGCAACTTCGCACAGCCATTGAAGAGGAGTGGGACAACATTCTACAGGCCACAATCAACAGCCTGATCAACTCTATGTGAAGGAGATGTGTCGCGCTGCATGAGGCAAATAGTGGTCACACCAGATACGGACTGATTTTCTGATCCACACCCCGTATCTGTGACCAACATATGCATATCTGTATTCCCAGTCATGTGAAATCCATAGATTAGGGCCTAATGAATTTCTTTCAATTGACTGATTTCCTTATATGAACTGTAACTCCGTAACATTTTGAAATTGTTGCATGTTGCGTTTATATTTTTGTTCAGTGTATTATGAGGAATGTTATTTTGGTATCATCATACAGCTGCTGTAATTCAGGTTCAGTTGAAATTATATGTAAACTGGGATGTGAGATACTCTCTGTGGACACGTAGTGCCTCTGTTCAGTGTTCAGCAAAGCACCCGAGATTGAGGAGGAAGACTGAAGTCGTAGTCAGTGTGGTTAAAGAGGAAAGAGGAGAGCCCAGCTGCAGAGAGAGAGCTTCCTCCCTGTCTCTGTGTAGGTTACGCATACAGTCTGTGCCAAAGCCGCTGGCTTGGAATGTAATTGGTAGGTTGGCTGGTTGCACATGAAATTACAGAAAAAATTATCCAAATCTATGAAGCCCTCGGTGACCAGTTTATTGCACAATCCTGACGGCCTCTCACTAAATCAAAACTAGGGGCTGCAATATGCTCTTTTGTGAACATATGCATGACAAGTAATTAAACATTTATAGAATCTTACCGTATCTTTTCAGTGTTTCGAAAAATGTTGTCACACATTATCCTTATTTCAATTTCAGAGGAGGTATATTCAACTTTTTTTCTTCACAAAGTCTGTACGATTCAGCACCGTTTCCACTCTCATGTGCGCAATATACCTCCTGACCATTCTCCCACGTTAAATCACTGTTAACATCTTATCCTATCTGATGTTCTGTGTTCAGGTGTGCTGTGGAACCTGTCGTCGTGTGATGCCCTGAAGATGCCCATTATCCAGGATGCTCTGGCCGTGCTGACCAACGCTGTCATCATCCCCCACTCGGGCTGGGATACCTCGCCCCATCAGGAGGACCGCAAGCTGCACTTGCACTCCTCCCAGGTGCTCCGCAATGCCACTGGCTGCCTCAGGTCAGTACTCTTACTAGATCCTCGGGTCAATCAATCAATCAATCAATCAATCAATCAAATGTATTTGCTAGCTTTTTACATCAGCAGTTGTCACTAAGTCCTTTACAGTTACCCATCATAGACCCCAAAGCAAAGCAGGAGCGATAGCACAGTGGCAGGGTCAGAAGTTCACAAGTCATGACAGCGTATGTTAACTCTTGAGTTTACATGCAATGGGTGGTAAGGTCTCTTCTGGGAACTTGAACTCTTCTTCTCTGGGTAGATTTTATTGAGAGCAGTCGGCTTCTACTAGGTCAATATCTTCCTGCTTTGTCGATCCCTGGCTTGTTCCTTTGTGTTGGTAATGCAGTATGTAACACATTGCTCTTTCACACATGAATACTTTGGAAGCTTTGTTCTCATTGTGACTATTGACTTCACAAATGAGGGTTATTGATCAAGGAAGTTTTATCACAGACAATGAATGCCACAAGTGTCAGACTGATAATGTGAACCCATGTATCATGTTTATAATTACCCACATTATGAGGGATGTTGTGTGAAAACGCCATGTCAGCTCTATTTGAGGCTTAAAGATGCCTGCTCTGCATTAAAGCGTTCTATACTTCTGGAATATTGTCAAAGGGCTTTCTGGTTATAACGCTGGCATCGGAAGACAATTGGCTGTGTGTCAAGTGTTTCAACTCTTGATATCTGGGACCTCGTCCCCTGCATACCAGCAGGAGAAGCGTCTGTGAAGGAGAATAATGAGATCTTAGCTAATACATTGCCTGTCTGCTCATTCTAGGGTTATTCATTTTAGCTACAGTGCATTACCCTCTCTGTGCAATATGTCACCGCTTCTCTGTTGTGGTATTACCTGCTAATAGTTGATGGAAAGAAAACAAAGGCTTGGGGTCTATTTTAATGTGCACACATTACCTTCTCAAAGCAGGAAGTGATTAATGAAAGGGAGGTCGGGCTTTGTGAGGACATGTTCCATTCCCATTGGCACCCAGACAGGTAGTCCTCTGCAGCACAACCAATCAGCAGTGCAGCAGCGTGAAGTGGGAGGAATTCCGCTGTAAGTGAAATGTGCTGAGTCTTAATGTCTGCCTGTGATGAGGGATGGCTGACTTTACAGTAAATCCCTGAGCTGAGCTGAGCTGACTAATTCATCTGTTTCATGGGTCGTTAAGGAACAGAACAGAACAGAACAGGGGCTTTGATTGAATGTTTAATGTGCGGGACCAAGATGCCTTGCCACCTGCCGCCTCATCACACATTTGTCCCTCATCATGTGACACTTACACTGGAAGAACAGAATCACCATGGCTGACAGGGAGCAACGCAACACACTAGTTGACTTTCATTCTCCACAGGATGCCTCTTTGCCAGGCATCAACTGCTGTGTAATGGGAGAAAGTCTGCCAGTAGGACCATGGTTCTGACTGATCAGCAAGATAACACACTCACCATCTCTATCTTTCACACCCATGCTCATGAAAGAGTCAACAAACCTATGTTCCCTTTTTTGTATAATTTCCTTTCATTTCTGGGGTCATCTGTTGCGTCTGGTCTACCCTGGGGGGGGGGAGTCAGTGGACAGTGATTGCTGTTTGTGTTGGAACGACCTGATAAAGGACCCCGTGTCTCACCTCCTAGACCCTGTCTCTCCCCTCTATGGTCAACTCACTGATCACTGGAAGAAAAGAAAGAAACAGAACAGAACAGATACACATAGATTAGATTGATCAATGGCCGGCTTTGTTCATCAGGCCCATTACAAAGTGCTGGAGGTGCTGACGGGGTCACAAACAGGCCATCAATAATCTCCCTGTCTTTTGGCCACAAACTCCACCAGCTGGCACCCTTAGATAATGGCCATGGTGTCCATCTAGAGGCCTCCTATAAGACAAGGCTGTCTGCATCATTACAGACTCTTAGTGACCTGACATTTAAAGGGCAGCGGAGAGGAGCTCTTTAGGACAGAGACTGTGTCCCAAATGGCACCCTATTCCCTTGTCAAAAGCCGGACACTATATAGGTAGTATGGGCTGAAATGGGGCTGATGGGCCAGTCTTGTCATGGAGTCAAACTATACTATCGTTAACACTATTTAGCTATAGCCTACATTCATTCATTTATTAATGTTTATGTATCCTTATTTTACCAGGTAGGTTGACTGAGAACATATTCTCTTTTACAGCAGCGACCTTGGGAAGTTACAGGGGGGAGGAGATGGGATAAATGAGCCAATTGGGAGCTGGGGATGATTAGGTGGCCATGATGGTATGAGGGGCAGATTGGGAATTGAACCAGGACACCGGAGTTAATACCTCTACTCTTACGATAAGTGCAATGGCCTCTTTAGTGACCACAGAGAGTCAGGACACCCGTTTTAACTTCCAATCCGAAAGACCGATTTTGATTTTGAGCAATTATGACAACAGTAAGTAAAGATGTATAACTTTAGGCCTGGAATTAAACTGAAATACCTGTAGCTACAGTACAATATAACAGGGATACATTGCTGAAGAGAAATGTGTCTGTTGTTGCAGGAATGTGAGCTCGGCGGGGGAGGAGGCTCGTAGGAGGATGAGGGAGTGCGAGGGCCTCACTGACGCTCTGCTCTACGTGATCCAGACTGCCTTGGGCAGCAGCGAGATCGATAGCAAGGTTTGACTTTGTGTTTCCTTTCATCTCCTCCCATAAAGAATACCCTTTTAACATGACGCTGAGGGAATGACAGACAGAGCCGGCCCATCAATACAAAACACGCACACTCACTTACACACACACACCACAACTATCAAAAGTTTCTGAGAGCTTCGGTGACACCTAGATGAAACGAAGACATAACGCCCAGCATAGACCCCAGACAGTTTGGAAGCAGACCAGAAATATAATCTATCCACACACTTGTTAGCTTCCTGGACTGTTTATAAGTGTATAAGCAATCAGACATCCTATCCACCATAACCACGCTCATCACAACTGACTTCTCCAAGGCCTTTGACAAAATCGTACACGCCATCACCATTGAATGACTAATCCAACTGGGTGTCAGACCTGCCCTCACACCATGGCTCTGCAGTTTTGTGACCGGCCACAAACAACAGGTACGCTACCAAGACAGCCTCTCAGACTGGCAGGTGTTCCTCAAGGAACTCTTCAGGGCCCTCTCATCTTCCTTCTGGTCACAGACAGTGCAGCCCGTGATTTCGACAATAGGTGGAAATATGTGGACAATCTAAATCTGGTCCACACGTGTACAACAGGAAACATCAGCACAGCACAGCCCCTGAACAACTTCGACACATGGGTACATGCAAGCAGAATATCACTGAACCTTGCCAAGTGCAAAATCCTATCAGTGACCTTCACAAGAAATCCACATGCCCTCTCTGGAATGAGGGCCAGGATCTCAAAGTGTGTGATAGTGTGAAGACTTTAGGGTTAATGGTACAGAAGGACTTAAAATGGAGCGAGCAGGTTGCTACAATGGTAACCAAGAGCAACAGAATTATTTTTCTCTTTGCCGCCTTAAAAGGTTCCATGTGTCGTAGGAAGACCTGGTTAGCATTTACACCAGCTACATACGTCCCACCCTGGAGTATGCCACTCCTGCTTGGCACAGCTCACTGACCCAGGACCAGTCTGATGACCTGGAGCGTATTCAGCAGAGCGCAAGCCTCACCATCCTCGGAGGATACTCCAGTTATACTGAGACACTTCAGACCCTGTCCCTACCCCAGCTTCATGAAAGACAGACAGCTCTGACTTCACTGTCAGCCTCCTAAACTCTCATTTCAGAGACTGGCTACCCCCTGACAAAATCACAGTAACACGCAGCCTAAACAATCTGACTATGCTAAAGTCTAGAATCGAATGGTACATGAGGTCACCAATCCCATATTTCTCATCATTGATTAATGAGTCACTTTAAGACCACAGGACATTATTGATTTACATTTTGTTTTTTTACTCGTATTGTTGTATTTTGTTTCTCTTATCAATTCATATGTTGTATGTTAATGGGTCTCAGTTTGTATTGACTGCTATAGGAGTCAAATAAAACTAGAAAAACATGTTGTGCGCCTGGATCGGTGTGTCTTGATGGTTGCCTCCCTGACTCTCTCCACCTCCTCATCCCCTGTAAATGACCTTCTTTACCAGGATTTAGTTGCTGAACACCTCTCCTGTCCTTGCTGGTGCACAGCGTAGAGAGATGGGGAGAATCTACTGTGCAGTCTGGCTAGCAAAGATCATCATCAGCTCTGATTACACTGGTCCTTTCCCAAAAGCCAATACCAGATGTCCAATTTCCTGCGAATGAATTCCTCAGAGTCTATGGAGTTAATGATTTTAAATTTATTATTTAGGATAATACAAACAGCGCCTGTGTATATTATGTTGAGATTATATCCTTTATACGTACTAGTCAATGTTCAACTATTGGACGGATTCAATCACAGGTCAGGCATGGAGAAATTGACACATTGTCAGATTCTGTGTGGTTCAAGGTCACCTGTTTATGGCTTGTAAAATACCTTGGGAATCTGAGAAAAAAAGAGACAGGGTACTCCGTACGGTACAGTAGATGATAACCTCGAGCAGTGCAACGCACATACTACATTATCCCGATGTCAAGCAATAACAATGACAAACTGTTCTTCCCTAATAAAATAACTTCCATATCTGCCCTCTCTGCTACAGAGAGATATAGTAGGTTATGGTACCGTAAAGCTCCTCTGATTGTACCACTACGTACACTCTCCCTATTTTGTTTGGTTTCCGAGGGCCTTTGTTACGTCTGGACTACTTTCTGCCAACCAGTTTGAAGGAGATCTGGTCAGCTCTAATCCCACTGAAAATCCTTTACAAGACCAAAGTCACCCCACTACATTATTTTCTGCCTCAATGATCACTACAATGGGATTAGCACTACTGTACTGCTCTGGCCTGGATCCAGCACAGCAATCTAACCAGTACAATGAGTTAGTCATACATTAGGAACAGATGCACTTGACTTTACTATACCAATCGCATTTACGAATTTACAGACTGGTCAATTAATGTACCAATCGTCTTTACATACTGGTCGCCTTTAAATACTAGTTACAGAGCTATTCTTTAATTTAACTGTTAATTGTATTATTGAAGGGTTGCCATCTGCTTTGTTTAGCTGTAGGCATTCTGTAAGATGTCATTAAGTAAAAATGTCAACATACATTAAGCAATGGCGCCGTGGCCTATTGCATTGCTTGTGCTGTCTATTCGAAAGCAAACAGCAACAGACAGATATTTGACGTATGCATTTGCCCCAGTTTATAGCATCCTTACAGCATCCTGTCCACTTCCATTGGAGGATATTAACAGTCTTAACTGTATTTATCACTACATGGCCGACATGCATACATCTTACGACACGCCTCAAATGAAAATACTGCTCTCTTTCTTTCTCTCTCCCTCTCTCTCTTTTTTTGTCTCTCTCTTCCTCTCCCCCTCTCTCCTTTCCCCCCCTCCTTCCCTCTATCTTTCGTCATCTCCTTCTTTTGTCCTTGCAGACCATTGAAAACTGTGTGTGCATTTTGAGGAACCTCTCGTATCGACTAGCTGCAGAGACATCTCAGGGACAGCAGATCGGCACAGACGAGCTTGACGGATTGCTTTGTGGCGATGCCAACGGCAAGGATGCCGAGAGCTCTGGTTGCTGGGGGAAGAAGAAAAAGAAAAAGAAGGCCCATGATCAGGTGGGTTCCTCTCCACTGCAGCTGTTAGCAATTAGCCAGCATGTTACAGCAGTGGTGCTGGAAGCCCGGCTAGGGAGGGGGGTCTACATCTCATGGATAATTACACATTTACTGGGTTTAGTTCTGAAAGAGGGTCTTCTGGTTTCTTCTGGTTTCTGCTGCCAAGGCTGGGAAAAAAAACTGGCAAAGTCAAGGTTTGATTATTATCTAACTGAGTTGGATTATGCTATTCAGTGGGATTGAAATGTCGGTACAAATAATCTAATCTGGCATACATTAGATGCTCATGCAGTTGGTAAGGTGTGGATGATTTAGTATGTGAGATATGCCCCATGGATGTTATGTTGCTGGATGCTCATTCTTAAATCATGTTTATCTTGTAAGTAAATAATTCCTGAAGCAGTGTGTGACTCACTTGTCACTCAAGTCTCAACCATATTAAGTGTTTTCAATATGTTCATTGTTCTTTGATAATTAAAGACAACTGCCCATAACAACCAACTTCTCATTTAGAAAACAGCCTATGTGGCATCGATATGAGTCAGAAACGTTTATTCTACTGTGGAAATGACTACAAAGTGTAAATAGGATAATTTTCGTCATAAAGTCAGTCTCGTCCAAAACAGAGTTTTGTTAGACTTGTGGTCGTGACTGCATCACAACGTAAATTAAGGTTTGGTTTGTTTTAATCCTGCCCACATCCTGCCCAGCCGACAGCTGGCAGCACACAAGTGATCATACATTTCAGAGTGCAGCTACACACGACCCGATCGTAATGCCTGTGTTAAATGTGGGCTGACTTTGGTTATCCCTATGGGTCCAGTTGGGGAACATCGGTAAATTACACAAGGTACAATGACTTGAAAACCTCAAACCAAACTATAAATTGTAGAAATGAATAAACAAATATTAAAAGCATTTAATGGGAACTAAAAGGTGTGCAACATGAAAATATTGTCTCATTTACATTGTGTAATTTATTGACAGTCCCTAACAAACCCCGGAGAAAGGCTATCCAAAGTCAAACCAATTTTGCTGCAGTCGCACACCAGCCGGCTGAAGCTAATTGGCAAAATAATTTGGCTAACCCTTTACACCTGTGAACACACACACACACACACACACGAGACACCCACATCAAACCACACCCCGAAACCATCTCACGTTTGAATTCAGGTCTTGGCTACTAGCATTTCTTAATCAACCAAATCTAAAACAAGGCCAAATCAGGTAATGCAGTCACCCTTTAAGCAATTCTTAGTGGCACTGTAACTAAGTGGCGTTGTCAAACTGTTTGATGTCTGTAGTATTGATAAGTAGTAATATTCCACCATTCTGTGTCACCCAGTGGGATGGTGTTGGGCCCTTCCCGGACTCAGCTGACCCTCCCAAAGGCATTCAGATGCTGTGGCACCCCACCATCGTCAAGCCCTACCTCACACTCTTGTCTGAGTGCTCCAACCCAGACACCCTGGAGGGGGCAGCCGGGGCTCTGCAGAACTTGGCTGCAGGCAGCTGGAAGGTACAGCACAGTACAGTAAGCTATGGTCTCCCTCCTCAGAGCTGCTCCAGTGGCAGCCATTTTCTAGTCACACTGTCATTGTCAAATTGTCAAAATGAACTTGCCTTAGACATTGGTTGCTCTTAGCTCACTGCAACATTAAGAAAGCATGAGCTACTACTGGAGAAATGCTATATTGGGCAGTGTTGGGGGAGTAGACTACTCCTGTTGTTGTCCCATATATAGAGCAGAATGATGTGTGTTTTATATGATGAAGTGTGACTGTCTTCTCTTTCTCCTCTCCTCTCCAGTGGTCTGTGTATATCCGTGCGGCGGTGAGGAAAGAGAAGGGTCTGCCCATCCTGGTGGAGCTCCTGAGGATCGACAACGACAGGGTGGTGTGTGCCGTGGCCACAGCTTTAAGAAACATGGCCTTAGACGTCAGAAACAAAGAACTCATCGGTAAGTGTCGTTGTCAGTGAATACATATTGTACACTCATACATTCTACATGCATGTTTGTGTGTGTGTGCATTAGTGCGAGTATGTAAGTGTGCTCATGCATATGCGTTTATATACAGTGCATTTGGGAAATATTCAGACCCTGTGACTTTTTCCACATTTTTTTACATTACAGCCTTGTTCTAAAATGTATTAAATACATGTTTTCTTTATCAAACTACACACAATACCCCATAATGACAAAGCGAAAACAGGTTTGTAGAAATGTTTGCAAGAACACATTGGCCTCCATCAATCTTAAATAGAAGAAGTTTGGAACCACCAATGACTCTTTCTAGAGCTGGCCGCCCGGCCAAACTGAGCAATCGGGGGTGAAGGGCCTTCATCAGGGAGGTGACCAATAACCCGATGGTCACTCTGACAGAGCTCCAGTGTTCCTCTGTGGAGATGGTTGTCCTTCTGAAAGATTCTCCCATCTCTGCAACACTCCACCAATCAGGCCTTTATGGTAGAGTGGCCTGGCGGAGGTCAATCCTCTGTTAAACAAACAAAAAACAAAAAAAGCACATGACAGCCCGCTTGAAGTTTTTCAAAAGGCACCTAAAGGACTCTCAGGTCATGAGAAACAAGATTCTCTGGTCTGATGAAACCAAGAACTCTAGCCTAAATGCCAAGCGTCACGTTTGGAGGAAACTTGGCCCATCCCTACGTTGAAGCATGGTGGTGACAGGGACAGGGATACTAGTCAGGATTGACGGAATGATGAACAGAGCAAAGTTCAGAGAGATCCTTGATGAAAACCTGCTCCAGAGTGCACAGGAACTCAAACTGGGGCGAAGATTCACCTTCCAGCAGGACAACGACCCTAAGCACACAGCCAAGACAATGCAGGAGTGGCTTCGGGACAATTCTCTGAATGTCCTTGAGTGGCACAGCCAGAGCCCGGACTTGAAACCGATCAAACACCTCTGGAGAGACCTGTAAATAGCTGTGCAGCGACGCTCCCCATCCAACCTGACAGAGCTTGATAGGATCTGCAGAGAAGAATGGGATAAACTCCCCAAATACAGGTCTGCCAAGCTTGTAGCATCAAACCCAAGAAGACACAATGCTGTAATCGCTGCCAAAGGTGCTTCAACAAAGCAGTAAAGGGTCTGAATACTTAGGTAAATGCGATATTTTAATGTTTTTATTTATTATAAATTTGCAAACATTTCTAAAAACCTGTTTTGCTTTGTCATTATGGGGTATTGTGTTTAGATTGATGAGGGAAAAAAATATTTACTCCATTTCAGGGCCGTAACTTAAAAAATGTGGGAAAAGTCAAGGGGTCTGAATACTTTCCGAATGCACTGTATGTGTGCCCCCATAGACAATGTGTGCACTTCTCTGCAGCAAACTATACCAGCCTATTTATCTACTAAGATGGGTGTGCACTGCAGAGCTCTCTTTGTGGACTGTGTTCACATGGTTGAAATTCTCCTCATGACAGCACTAAAAGACTATTGATCTCTCTAATAAACGAGATGTTCTGTTGGACCTCGGCATCTCCATAGCAACTGCTCTTGCCGTTTCAGGCTGGTGCTCTGTGCTAAGTAGATGTGTGTATCATGTCATAGAGCCCAGCCCGCAGGCCTTCGGACTCCCAACTCTTTGTTGGTAGAATAAAGGGTAGTAACCCACAATTACCTGTTTGCATGCTTAAGTCATGTTAAGACAATGTTATATCTGGCTAAATCTGACGCTACTGATAGCCATGCAAAGGGGGATTTTGTTATTGGCATTTCATTGACATTATAGCCACTATTACACACAGCATATATAAAGTGTGTATTACGTGTAACTTGGAAAATGACCTTTGTGATAATCATCATCTCAAATTATCTTCACCCTCTTTGTTTATCTACATTACAAACAGTGATGTAGTTGTTAAAAAATAGGGAGGTAAACTCACTGTTTGCAGTGAATGAAGTAACACACTATATACTTTCAACCGTCACGCAAAATCCAGAAGGGCTCCCGAGTGGCGCAGTGGTCTAAGGCACTCCATCTCAGTCAATGTAAATAAGAGTTTGTTCTTAACTGACTTGCCTAGTTAAATAAAGGTTCAATATAAAAAAGGTGCATAAACTGCATTTGCTTGCGTTTATCCTCCACTACACCACTGATTACAAACACATGTTGTGTTGTTTCTAATGCTTTGAAGACTATACTATGAATCACACAAAGCGATTGTGCATTGGCAAGACATTCTCAGTCGTTCTCATTCCCAGGCCTCCCTTTAAAACGTAAGTGTTTTCTATGAAAATGCCATTACCTGGGAGGTGTCAAGGGGTTTGGTATTTCCATCCCAGCTACGAATGTTGTGTCCTCAGGCCTACAGTAGAGTATGAGTGTTTAGCGGGGTATTAAAAAGCCCCATTGAGCAGAAGATGGATGTATTAAGCCCTCTCGTCACATAGCTGTAAATGTCAGGCTGGGAGTTTGAGGCTGTATTGTGAATTATTAAAAGCACTGCTCCATGAATTTCTCTCTCTATTTTTCTCTCTCTCTCCCTCTCTCCCTCTATTATTCTCTCTATCCTTTTCTTATGCCCTAGTTTTGTTGTTTTTGACTAAAATCCATAAGGATTGTATTATATATCCTTAAGCATCATTCCCATACGTATGTCCTTTGTCTTCTTTATTCTTCTTCAAGTGGGTGCCTCAGTGTGAAGTACCGTATTTATAGTTCTCCTGTCAAGTCAAGAAATCCTCTTTAGCTCAATCGCTCACTGCTCATGGGGGACATAGCCTTTATAGGACAAGGGGCTTGTACACGTCTCTGACCTTGAAGGCTCTCCTGATGTCCACTGAGTAGTGACGAGGTTAGATAATGTGAAGTGTAGTAAATACTGCTTGTCTTTATCAGTTTCTGTTATATTGGCCATTTGCTACCATTTCCCCTCTCTTGCTGTTGTGAATATGAAGGTATACAAACGGAACACTGCGTCGTGGAGAACATGCGTATGTATTTATAGAAGAATGTTGTTCTTCTGCACCCATGGCTTTCTAATCTGTTCCCTAATAGCACATACAGTACCGGTCAAGCGTTTGGACGCACCTACTTATTCAAGGGTTTTTCTTTATTTTTACTGTTTTCTACGTTGTAGAATAATAGTGAAGACATCAAAACTCTGAAATAACACATATGTAATCATGTAGTAACCAAAAAAGTGTTAAACAAATCGAAATATATATTTTAGATTTTAGATTCTTCAAAATTCAAAAGGCACTCGCACATCTGAGCAATCTTTTTTGCAGGTACATGGTAACAGTTGAACAAGATGAAGGAAAAAGGAAACCGTACACTCCTCTTGATAGTATCACTGATCTTTAATAAGCTTACGTATCGGCCTCACGGCCTTTGTCAGAGCTTTTGTGAGTTAAAAAAAAATTGATTCTTCAAAATAGCCACCTTGATGACAACTTTGCACACTCTTGGCATTCTCTCAACCAGCTTCACCTGGAATGCTTTTCAAACAATCTTGAAGGAGTACCCACTTAATGCTGAGCACTAGTTGGCTGCTTTTCCTTCGCTTTGCGGTCCAACTCATCCCAAACCATCTCAATTGGGCTGAGGTCGGGTGATTATGGAGGCCAGGTCATCTGATGCAGCACTCTATCACTCTCCTTCTTGGTAAAATAGATCTTACACAGCCTAGACATGTGTTTTGGGTCATTGTCCTGTTGAAAAACAAATGACAGTCCCACTAAGAGCAAACCAGATGGGATGTCGTATCGCTGCAGAATGCTGTGGTAGCCATGCTGGTTTAACTGTGCCTTGAATTCTAAATAAATCACTGACAGTGTCACCAGCAAAGCACCCACACACCATCACACCTCCTCCATGCTTCACTGTGGACACCACACATGCAAATATAATCCGTTCACCTACACTGCGTCTCACAAAGACACAGTGGTTGGAACCAAAAATTTCAAATCTGGACTCATTAGGCCAAAGAACAAATTTCCACCGGTCTAATGTCCATTTCTTCGCCCAAGCAAGTCTCTTCTTCTTATTGGTGTCCTTTAGTAGTGGTTTCTTTGCAGCAATTTGATCATGAAGGCCTGATTCACGCAGTCTCCTCTGAACAGTTGATGTTGAGATGTATCTGTTACTTGAACTCTGTGAGGTGCAATTTGATGTGCAGTTAAATGCCGATTTTCGAGGCTGGTAACGCTAATGAACTTATCCTCTGCAGCAAGAGGTAACTTTGGGTCTTCCTTTCCTGTGGTGGTACTCATGAGAGCCAGTTTCATCATAGCGCTTGATGTTTCTTTGCGACTGCACTTGAAGAAACTTTCAAAGTTCTTGAAATTATCCAGATTGACTGACCTTCATGTCTTAAAGTAATGATGGACTGTCGTTTCTCTTTGCTTATTTGAGCTGTACTTGCCATAATATGGACTTGGTCTTTTACCAAATAGGGCTATCATCTGTATACTACCACTACCTTGTCACAACACAACTGATTGGCTCAAATGCATTAAGAAGGAAAGAAATTCTACAAATGAACTTTTAACAAGGCACACCTGTTAATTGAAATGCATTCCAGGTATCTTCCTCATGAAGCTGGTTGAGAGAATGCCAAGAGTGTGCAAAGCGATCATCAAGGCAAAAATCTCAAATATAAAATGTATTTTGATTTGTTTAACACTTTTTTGCTTACCACATGATTCCATATGTGTTATTTCATAGTTTTGATGTCTTCACTATTATTCTACAATGTAAGAAAATAGTCAATATATAGAAAAGTAGGTGTGTCCAAACTTTTAAAAGGTTATTAAAAGGTTCATATACAGTATAACTAACCATGAGGTTTTTTTCTTTCCACAACAGGCAAGTACGCAATGAGAGACTTGGTCCACCGATTGCCCGGGGGGAACAACAACAACAGCAGTGGTGGGACTGCTGCCAGTGCTATTGGGAAGACCATGTCGGACGACACTATCACAGCTATCTGCTGTGCCCTGCATGAGGTCATTACTAAGAACATGGAGAACACCAAGGCTCTGCGTGACGCTGGAGGCATCGAGAAACTCATCGGCATCGCCAGGAGCAAAGGAGACAAGTAGGTGTCCAGAAGTCATGCTGTGCTCACCCTAATTTGGGAATCCAGAGGAAAAGATTGCTTGCATGCCTGCTGTCCAGCTATTCTACTGTATATAACATTAACACACTGTCACAAAAGACTATGTTCACTGACTCTAACCTTCAACCCTAATGCCAACACACAGCCCTCCTGCTCAGCTAGTAATTGTATATGGATTGTAGCATTAATGTAACTGCTGATCGTGACATGGGAGCTGTAAGTACGTACTAAGGTTCTGATCATTTCCCTCTTAATTCCCTGAAGTAGATTTTTTTAAATTATGTTTTCTCTACAACTCACCACTGTAGAGAAATGCCTTTTAAAGCTAGCTAATTGTGGTTTTTATGTTTTCTCGTTTGTGATTTTATGAACCCAAATATCCCTTATAAGCTTTTAGTTTGCAATTAGCAAGGTAACTTAATTGAGTGGTGTGCCTTGTCTTCCTCTCCAGTTAGTCCGGTGATGCACTTGCCTAATGTTGCCAAGGACAACAGACTCTGTACAACTGTAAGAATATGTTGCCTCATAGAGTAGAAATGTGTTATCTGGGATAAAGAGAAGAATAATCTTTAAGAGTCTTGACAGAAGAGAAGTGTTGCTATATCTGCAGTGCAATGATGTAATAACTTTTGATTATTCCATATCTCTGGTGTGAATCAGAATGAAGGATGCGTGGTTAATTGAATCACCTCTGGCGCTGACAGTTGTGGCTCGTGGAGTTTCTGTGCAGAGATAGAGGATAGGTGCTGTGTGAGAGAGAGGGCCTCTGATGCTAAACTGATTGGATTTATCTCTGCTAATTGCTTTTTCCAATTGAGATTTGTCTTGTTTTTGTGCAAAAATGACAATGGTGCTAAAGTACAGTTAGCTTGTTTCCATTTTATGTTCGGTTTGAATGTTTGTCTGAAAAATGATCGCTTGAATTTGTTTCTAAATGTTTTTGTACTGGTGATCTTTCATCTAGCAGCGGGCATACCAAACCTTTTGTTTAGAACATGTGGTTCTAGTCATCTGAGTAAAATGAAGTCTTGTGTTTCTCTTCCCCAGACACACACCCAAAGTGGTAAAAGCAGCCTCTCAAGTCCTCAACAGTATGTGGCAGTACAGAGACCTTCGCAGCCTCTACAAAAAGGTGTGTAATACAAATAACTTGCTGCCAACACAAGACATCTGCTGAAGGAGCTCTTGAAAGTTTAACACCTTAGTCTCTTGAGTTGGTTTTTATGCTCTTATTAAAATGAGAGAGAGAGAGCAAATGGCAAACCTGTGCAGCAGTGCATGCGTGACAGTTCAGTAAAGCTCACGAAGCAACACAAGTGCAAGAATGTATAGTGAGAGTAAAGCTGGAATCCCTCTGGGCTGCAGTTTAATGAACTAAAGAATCTGTCAATGTTGACCTGAGGAGAGGAGACAAACATGCTTTAATGAAACAAGACGGATTAAGAATTAGAGGGTTTAAAGGCTTTGAGAGGGGGAGAAAAACCAAGCTCTGCAAGACTGGTGTTGCATGCTTTACTAAAATGGATAGAGAGTCATTCTCGTAACATCCCCCTGTTTTATTTTGCCTCATTTTAATGTGAGGATAGTTTCTAACCCATTTGCTATTTGACCAGATTATCTTAGATCATTGAGTATGATCATTCAGTACAATAATACAGAATGTTGCAGTTCATTATCGCTAAGTTCCCTAATGCATCTCTTTTTCCCCCAGGATGGATATTCTCAGTATCATTTTGTTGGCTCATCCTCTACAATAGAAAGAGATAGACAAAGACCATATTCTTCCTCCCGCACCCCATCCATCTCGCCCGTACGGACATCTCCAAATAATCGATCAGGTGAGTCCACTGTTGTCTCTCCTTCTGCCCTCCCACTCCATCAAGTCACTACTGACAGACACCCAGGATCAGGACCAGTTGGTGGACAAGTGGTCTGCATGTCAGTGTGTAGGTGTATTCTCTCTTTACCCCATTAAAATACTGGACATCTTTCGCAAACTCACGAGGCTGATCATACTTTAGAGCATGTGTCAAATGGTGGGCCAAGTGTCTGCGGGTTTCTGCTCCACCCTTGGGCTTGATTGATGAATTAAGGTCACTAATTAGTAAGGGGCTCCCCTCACCTGGTTGTCTAGGGCTTAATTGAAAGGAAAAAACAAAAACCTGCAGACACTCGGCCCTCCGTGGAATGAGTTTGACACCCCTTCTTTAGAGCTTTAATTGCCAGACATTGCAGAACAATTTGGCCATGCATTTCAGACATAGATTCTGAAAACGTAGTAATGTTTTGGATTAAAGATGGGATGAACGAAGGATAAGGTGGTGTCTGCCCAGACACAGCAGTGCACAGACACTAATAAGCAACTGGCAGTTACTCACTTACCCTTTGAGATGAAAAGAGGGAAGAGAGGAAAGCAGGAGGAGGATGGAGGGATGACTCAGGTGACACAGCTGATTTCTTTTTTTGGGGGGGGGGGGGTTGAATACCACAGCTCAGGCTCTGTTCACCTCAACAGCAGCCTCATAGGATAACCCTTGGGAGTTAGGGCCCGAAGCAGAATAAATAGTTGTCAAAATACACTGACTAGAAGTCGCTCTGGGGAAGAGCATCTGGTATTGGTACTACTGTTGTTGAAACCTATAACTTGGTACTGTAGCCGTTGGCTGTGTTTAATGGTGATTATAAGAGGATGTTCTTGTTACAGGGTGTTCTAATTGGAGTTGAATGAAATTCAACGTGGAAACACTGACCTTAATGGATCCTATTAGAAAGCAATAAACTCTCTGAGTAAAGATTTCATAGAAGAGCCATTTGTGGATGTTAGATCTGTTTAGCCTACAGTATATAGTTAGGCCTATGTGTTTGTTTTCATTACATGCTTGTTTTCTCTGATGTCATCAGCCGCTTCACTGTCAGCTTTCCTTGACCTGTTTCAACAGAATATGTTACTGTACAAGAGCGGGAGGATTATATGCTGAACAAAAATATAAACGCAACATGTAAAGTGTTGGTCCCATGTTTCATGAGCTGAAATAAAAGATCCCAGAAATGTTCCATACACACAAAAAGCTTATTTCTCTCAAATGTTTACATTCTTTGCCAAGAAGCTGATTAAACAGCATGATTATTACACATGTGCACCTTGTGCTAGGGACAATAAAGGGCCACTCTACAATGTGCAGTTTTGTCACACAACACAATACCACAGAGCGTGCAATTGGCATGCTGATTGCAGAAATTTCCACCAGAAAAGTTTGTTCATTTCTCTACCATAAGCCTCCTCCAACGTCGTTTTAGAGAATTTGGCAGTATGTCCAACCAGCCGCACAACTGCAGACCATGTGTAACCAAGCCATTCCTGGACCTCCACTTCTGACTTAACCTGCGGGATCATCTGAGACCAGCCACACGGACAGCTGATGAAACTGTGGGTTTTCACAACCGAAGAATTTCTGCACAAACTGTCAGAAACCGCCTCAGGGAAGCCCATCTGTGTGCTCATCGTCTTCACCAGGGTCTTGACTTCACTGCAGTTCGGCGTCATAACCAACTTCAGTGGGCAAATGCTTACCTTCGATGGCCACTGGTATGCTGGAGAAGTGTGCTCTTCACAGATGAATCCTGGTTTCAATTGTACCTGGCAGATGGCAGACAGTGTGTATGGCGTCATGTGGGTGTGCGGTTTGGTGATGTCAACGTTGTTAACAGAATGCCACATGGTGGCGGTGGGGTTAGTGCACGAGTAGGCATAAGCTACGGACATCGAACACAGTTGCATTTTAACGATGGCAATTTGAATACACAGAGATAGCGTGACGAGATCCTGAGGCCCATTGTTGTGCCATTCATCCACCGCCATCACCTCATGTTTCAGCACGATAATACACTGCCCCATGTCACAAGGATCTGGACACAACTCCTGGAAGCTGAAAATGTTCCAGTTCTTCCATGGCTTGCATACTCACCAGACATGTCACCCATTGAGCATGTTTGCGATGATTTGGATCGACGTGTACTACAGTGTGTTCCAGTTCCCGGCCAAGTGGTGTGGGACAACATTCCACAGGCCACAATCAACAGCCTGATAAGCGAAGGAGATGTGTCGTGCTGCATGAGGCAAATGGTGGTCACACCAGATACTGACTGGTTTTATGATCCACCCCCCTGCCTTTTTTTAAGGCATCTGTGACCAACAGATGCATATCTGTTGTCCCAATCATGTGAAATCCATAGATTAGGGCCTAATGAATCTATTTCAATTGACTTATTTCCGTATATGAACTGTAACTCAGTAAAATGTAGCGTTTATATTTTTGTTTAGTGTACATGACAAAGGGGCTCAAATGAATGCCAAACGTCTTTTACAGCTAATCATATACTTGATGTGTAATCTGTGTGTTTGCAGCAAGTGCCCCTGCCTCTCCCCGAGAGATGATCAGCATTAAGGAGAGGAAGACAGACTACGAATCAACGGGCACCAATGCCAGTTACCATGGCAACAAGGGTGAGCACACTTCGAGGAAAGATGCCATGGCAGGTAGGAAGGAATTTTAGGGCCTCCATCAGCTTCCTCCTCGTTTCTGGAGTCAGTGTGTTTTCATCAGATGATGTGTACTCTAAAACCAGTGTGAAGGCTTTTTGTCATTTCATAATAATCAACTTGGCAACAATAACCACATACCTCTCTGTTTCTCTCCCACCGGTAGTTCAAATTTCAAGTGGAACCTCAACATTGTTCCGAGGTGCCTATGTCTCTCCAAGTGATGACGTCAAACACAACCAGGTAAGGTTTGAAAAAATGACTTGATATCATTGCAAGAGCAACGTTCACTGCTAGGTAAACTCTTATAAAAAAAGGGGAGCAAAAGGGTTCTTCGGCTGACCCCATAGGAGAACCCTTTTTGGTTCCAGGTAGAATCCTTTTTGGTTCCAGGTATAACTCTTTTGGGTTCCATGTAGAACCCTCTGTGTAAAGGATTCTACCTGGAACTCAAAAGGGTTCAACCTGGAACCAAAAAGGGTTCTTCAAATGGTTCTCCAATGGGGACAGCCAAAGAACCCATTTAGGTTCTACATAGCACCTTTTTTTCGAAGAGTCTACTGTCTTACCAGTAGCAGAGTAGTGCTCTAACCTCTGTGTGTGTTCTCTAGGTCCCTTCCCAGGGCCCCAACCCAGGCCAGGAGCCCTACCCTCCGTTCCAGAACCCTCCTGGAGTACAGTTTGAGGAGGCATTCTACGAGGACCAAGTGCACCAACGCCCTCCTCAGGCCACAGACTTGAACATGCACCTGGGCCTCAAGTCCACCGGCAACTACGTGGACTTCTACTCAGCATCCCGCCCATATAGTGAACTCAACTATGAGACCAGTCACTACCCGGCCTCCCCGGACTCCTGGGTCTAGTGGACTATAGAGGAAGGACTCGTCGTCAGCAGTGTGCTGGGATAGGGGGAGAGGAGCCGAAAGAGAGAGTAAGACAAAAAGGCCACGCATGCTTGCATGCACAACACAAGACATTTCTTCAGCGAGTTTAGTTTGTCCTAGAGAGCGATGTCCCACGCCCATGTGTCTTTGAAGAAAGAAGGAGAGAGAGAGAGAGAGACCGTCACAGAGCAGAAGGGATAGAAAGAGAGAGTCAGAAAGATAGGAGGGAGGGAAAGAGAGAGAGGAAGAAATAAAGAGTATGATCTTGTAAGGAAACGACTCGCAAAAGGAAGGTGCTAAATGATGGGGTCACCACCAGAAGCTTGGTGCGTTGAAGTGTGAGGAGCGGAATATTTTGGAGATAAGCAGGATTATTCTAGACAGAAGACAACTGTAAATATGTGGTATAGTAAAGAGATTAGTGTGTGAAGCACAAGAAAATGAAGAGTCATACACAAGCTAGAGAATAGTTGTCAGTCACAAACTCTTATTAGGATTCATTTACGGCTTCAACCTGTGTTGTATGTAAGGAGTGTCCTCTCACGGGCAAAGGAATTGCTTCTAGACTTTGTATCTTTTGATTTGTTATTTTTTTATTTGTACTTTTTTAATTCCGAATTCTGGTGTTAAGTATTTGATGTACATTACAGAGATACAAGTGCATTGTGTATATTACACAAAGACCTGTGTCCCTTCCCTCAGTGTCTCAACAGAACGTCAACTTGTCTGTTACATTCTGGGGGGAGAATGGAGTGGTACAATGTCTGCGCACAAACAAACAAATACGAGCAAATGTGTTTTAGCAACAAAATTAAGAAATAGCGTTAGTTCTGGCTAGTCTGATGTGAATTGGTGGAACTAAGCATCTCAACAGCATCATTCTACTCCCTTGGTGCTCTTCCACTGCCTAAAACAGTTTACGGAGGGACTGTAGATATACTCAAAATATGTTTATTTCCTACATGCCATGTAATTTTGTTTGTCCAACCATATCTACATGAAAACAAGTTTGTTCCTCCACACGCCTCCAAGTGATCTGTGCACATGGTCTGTTTTTAAATGTGCCAAACATGTTTATCTCCAAGCCGAGGGGTAACGTTGAACTTCTGTTGAAGTTTACATTCAACAGCAAGTCGTTGGTTCTAACAATCCCAGTTTGTAAATGCTTTTTTTTACGTGTTTTAATGGAATAAAGCTATATATACACTGTAACAAGACTGGAACATTACCAGGAGACGAAAATTAGATCTTTGAGAGCTTAATTCCCTCCAAAGATGTACAAATTAGTTGGGTCTGTGTTGTAAAATAATCAATGTTTGAGAAAAATGTGTTTTCTTTTCCAGAGAGGGTTGGCAATCATGTTCATGGTAGACTGTTAATAGAGTATGAATATATATTATATAAATATAAATATATACTTTTTATGTGCAGATGTGGATGTCACTTAAAGCAGCAACATTATGGAAGAGACTTGTAAAAAAAAATATATTTGTTCACCTTCATTTTCTGGTCTACACACTAAAATGTTGACTTTGTGTAGTCATGTTGTTGCTATGTGAAATAGGGGAGACCAGGAGCGGAATATCCACAGAGATACAGAAGTTGTCACAGACCTCGTTTCGACAGAAAAGGTACTAAAAGTTACAGCTCCAGATTTTTTGGTATTTTGGTGTTTACAGAATGTATATAGCTACTTCAAATCCCTAGCTTTGAATATTGAAATTGTCACAGGTGTTATGTCTTTCACCACCTTCTAAGAAAATGATCCGCTTGATCCTTGTTGGATTCCCTCAAACTTCTCAATATCAGTGGGGTGTACAGTTATCAACAATAGAGCTTGATGATCCAGTGTGTTTGTTTCTGTCAAAGAGATAGAAACGGAATGAAAGTGGCTTTGCCCAGTAGGACACACGGTTCCATAGCGAGCCCTCCTTTGAGGAAATGTTTCAATAACATTTTGTGGCAACCTAGATAAACAAATATTTAATTGCCCAGTAATGCATGAATAGCTCTTCTTTCAGTCAATGTTAAACCAAATGGTGGTAGGCTACACACTAAAGCTGAATTGAGGAGAAAACGGTCACACTTTATTTAGATAGCAAGCAGTTGTTTATCAACAGATAGACTTAAGGTTAGGGTAAGGGTTAAGTTTAGGGTTAGGATAAGGGTTGAGATTAAAGCTAGGGTTAGTAGATGGTCTGTAGAGCATCTACAGATGGACTATCCAAATAAAGTGTTACCAAAAAAAAAAAATCTTAAAAGTTGTGACAACAAGCCCTGGTCTCCCCTACATATCATTTATAAATCTCTCGGTCATCTTCAGATGCTTGAACAATGAATAAATGATGCAAAACCCAAATTGTTCAACATATCCTACAATGATCCCCTTCTCATAAGTTAGCATCTGAAAACAGACACAGTCCTTGTGAAAAGTAGGCATACCTGACAAACTGTATTGAACTATGTCAGTAACCTTTTTGTTGCTAGACAATGTGTTTTAAAGACTTGTGAAACTTTTTATTGTCTCAACAGATTGCAACTGCTACAAAAATATAAACTGACCATCTAAGATTGACTGTTTTGAGGGTTGTTTGTTCGTTACCAATATCTATTTGTGTGTGGTCTGCCTGTGCTCTCTGTGTTCTAAAACCTTTGGTTCAGCCAGAATAATTATGTTTACTCCTCTACATGAATATGCTCATTCAGTTTAGTAAAACATTTCTTAAATGTTTCTTTTGAAGTAATTGATTTCAGCAAAAATACAAAGAAGTTTGATCTGCAATGAGATTCCATTTTCATCTCATTGTGGATGAGACAATGCCCTTTGTGTCTTCAGTGTTGATTTGACAAATTGATATTCCAGATTCAGAACAACATTAACTTTCCCTGTAACCAAGGGAAACAGCCCACTGGGCAAAAACTGGTTGAATCAACGTGGTTTCCACGTCATTGCAATAAAAAAAATGTAATGTGATGACATTGAATCAATGTGGAAAACTGACTGGATTTGCAAAAAGTAATCAACGTTTGGGAGTTGTTTTTTTCCCCACCCAACTTTTATCCTAAATCCAATTACATAGTGACGTGTTTTGTTGATTTCACATTGAATTCACGTTAGTTGACAAATTAACCAAATTATATCAAAATGTCTGGAATAAAAAGTTGAGATTTTCATTAACATTCCAATCAGACACCATATTCGTTCAGTGCAGTAAACTCTTTCCTTTGTAGCTTGGAATCTGTTAATTCAAAATGAATTATTTTTTATTAGACGTGCTGAAGGTTACAATAGCATGGTGCAGTTACTTTGAGAGGGGGGGGGGGGGGGGTTGTATAAAGAATTTGTTTTTTCGTATTCCAATCTACAACGCTTATTTATTTCCTATTCCAAAGGCCTACTAAAGAGTTTCACACCAATTAGTGACGGATAGAAATCCTCCACAGCCAGCCCAGGCAGGGGACTGAGGGCGGCAGACTGAGTGAGGGGTGCCCTTACAGTTTCTCTCTAATTGTTTTCTCTGTGACATTGAGTTGAGGTAATGCTGACAGGTCTGTGTGAGATTACCACTGTGATAGGTGTTAATTACCGGGCTACAGGCCTAGTTGGGTAATGTTAAGCCTGAGGTTACCGTCCATGCCCATCGTCATGCCACCGGGGTGACCATCAGAAATATGCTGTATACACTGCCTGTATACACTGCCTGGCCTATATCTATACATCTCCATGAGAAATGCTACCAAAACTTCTCTCTAAAAGCTAAGAATATAGATTATGAATGGATGAAGGGAAGCACAACTAGGCCTAGTGCTGCTTCTGTGAAAATGCTCAAATTTCTCACCAGTGTGCCAGATACAGCATTTTGTATAGCTGAAAAGAAGCGATCTAAGCTTCTAAAAAGTAAGAGATGGAATATTCCATCGTTGCATTACATTTTAATTGCTTCTTTAATCCTGGGAGAATCCATCACTATGAGGACAGTTACTGGGAAGGAGCATGCAGTGTGTAGCCTATGTCAACCTCAAAAGCTTGGAAGAGTCTGCAGTGCCCTCTACTGGTCATTAGTGACTCATGCAGGTCAGGTCTGCCATTTTACTCTGCAAGGCCCAGTACTACCCCTGTGATGCACACTGTAGGTACAGATACCGATGCAAGCCGAAATGTACTGACTGCATGGCCCATGAATTTGATATTAGTATGGAACAGTAAACAACATTTTCTCTCCGTAAATGTGAAACATGCTACATTGTAACATTGTGATTATGCAAGTACTGTATGTGGGGCTGCAGAGAATATAGAGCAGTTTTAAAATCACCTGGACCATTTTGAATATTCTATTATATTCATGTGGAGGGGCACCTATTTGTGTGGATTGTCTTCTTAACATAGACAAGTATCAATAAAAACCCAACATAAAATAGCCTTCTGACTTAGTAAGCCAAATAGTTTTCTACTTTTTAAAAATTTTACCTTTATTTTACTAGGAAAGTCAGTTAAGAACAAATTCTTATTTTCAATGATGGCCTAGGAACAGTGGGTTAACTGCCTGTTCAGGGGCAGAACGACAGATTTGTACCTTGTCAGCTCGGGGGTTGTTCAACCTTCCTGTTACTAGTCCAATGCTCTAACCACTAGGCTACCCTGCCGCCCCAGCACCACTCCAACATCAATGTGAAAATGGCGTGTTTCTATATTTTTTGTTAATAAAAAAGAAGACAAGTGTTTCCAATGACATCATCAACCAATTAGTAGGCAATTCCTACTCATAATGAGTTAAAATCACGATGCACACCGATGATGTCATTGGAAACACTTATTTACCTCTATCTTTTTACCACAATACATAGAAATGCACCATTTTCACATATGTTGTTGGGGTGGTGTTGGAGATGATGAATTTTTTATTATTTTTTCCTTTTAAGCCTTGTTCACATTGGCAGTTTGAAGTGACTATTTGTTTGAAGTGATTATTTGTTTGAAGTGACTATTTGTTTGCATATCCGATAAAAATCTGTTATTTTTCCTTTGCTCTGGACAGCCAAAAAGCACATGGAAAAGGATATTTCAAGCCACATTTCAAACCATCTTCGTGGGTGGTTAGAAATTCGATTCAAATCTGATTCCTGATAGTGCAACTTCTATGATTTATTTGCCCGAAAAGTCGTTTTTTAGACTGTTATTTGGCATATCTTGTTACTTGCTAGCTACTCTACTGACGGTCTGATAAGAACATGTGCTAGCTAATTAGCATTTTAAATTATTTACAAAGAACATTTGTGAATATGCTAGAAAGATAAACAACTTCTTAGCTAGCTAGTTGACTGCTGTGGCTAGCCAAAAAGTACATGTTTTTAAAAGTTGGATCATCTTATCCTTTGAGGCTTTAAAAGTGTTCTTACGTTATGATTTTGAACATTCAAAGCAACTTGGAAAGTCCATGGCAACATTGTTGTCACCATGGCTTGCTACATAACTTCTGAGTGATAGTAAGCACAAGCACCACCACCAGTCAGCCCATACCACTGCACACACACACCCGTCGTTACTTTGACAACTACCATCGCCATGTCAGCAAATCACTGCTGTCTGAACACACACACATCCGATTTGGACACTCAATGTTTGGACAGTCAGTATTCCAAAATGGATTTTAAAACTGATTTTGCATTAAGGCCTGCAGTGTGAACAAGGCTTTAGAGACCTACAGGTAACTGTCAAAATAAAGGAAACACTTGAGTAAATGAGGGATACAAAGTATATTGAAAGCTGGTGCTTCCACACAGGTGTGGTTCCTGAGTTAATGCTTAGAGTCATGTATAAAAATGACCAGTTTCCCATTATTTTTGCTACCATGGCTAGAAGACGAGATCTCAGTGACTTTGAAAGAGGGGTCTCAAAGGAGTTTAGGGGGTTTGATATACACTGCTCAAAAATATAAAGGGAACCCTAAAATAACACATCCTAGATCTGAATGAATGAAATATTCTTATTAAATACTTTTTTCTTTACATAGTTGAATGTGCTGACAACAAAATCACACAAAAATGATCAATGGAAATCAAATTTATCAACACATGGAGGTCTGGATTTGGAGTCACACTCAAAATTAAAGTGGAAAACCACACTACTGGCTGATCCAACTTTGATGTAATGTCCTTAAAACAAGTCAAAATGAGGCTCAGTAGTGTGTGTGGCCTCCACGTGCCTGTATGACCTCCCTACAACGCCTGGGCATGTTCCTGATGGATGGTCCCCTGGGGGATCTCCCCCCAGACCTGGACTAAAGTTTCCGCCAACTCCTGGACAGTCTGTGGTGCAACGTGGCGTTGGTGGATGGAGCGAGACATGATGTCCCAGATGTGCTCAATTGGATTCAGGTCTGGGGAACGAGCGGGCCAGTCCATAGCATCAATGCCTTCCTCTTGTAGGAACTGCTGACACACTCCAGCCACATGAGGTCTAGCATTGTCTTGCATTAGGAGGAACCCAGGGCCAACCGCACCAGCATAAGGTCTCACAAGGGGTCTGAGGATCTCATCTCGGTACCTAATGGCAGTCAGGCTACCTCTGGCGAGCACATGGAGGGATGTGCGGCCCCCAAAGAAATGCCACCCCACACCATGACTGACCCATCGCCAAACCGGTCATGCTGGAGGATGTTGCAGGCAGCAGAATGTTCTCCACAGCGTCTCCAGACTGTCACGTCTGTCACGTGCTCAGTGTGAACCGGCTTTCATCTATGAAGAGCACAGGGCGTCAGTGGCGAATTTGCCAATCTTGGTGTTCTCTGGCAAATGCCAAACGTCCTGCACGGTGTTGGGCTGTAAGCACAACCCCCACCTGTGGACATTGGGCCCTCATACCACCCTCATGGAGTTTGTTTCTGACCATTTGAGCAGACACATGCACATTTGTGGCCTCCTGGAGGTCATTTTGCAGGGCTCTGGCAGTGCTCCTCCTGCTCCTCCTTGCACATAGGCGGAGGTAGCGGTCCTGCTGCTGGGTTGTTGCCCTCCTACGGCCTCCTCCACGTCTCCTGATGTACTGGCCTGTCTCCTGGTAGCGCCTCCATGCGCTGGACACTACGCTGACAGACACAGCAAACCTTCTTGCCATAGCTCGCATTGATGTGCCATCCTGGATGAGCTGCACTACCTGAGCCACTTGTGTGGGTTGTAGACTCCGTCTCATGCTACCACTAGAGTGAAAGCACTGCCAGCATTCAAAAGCGACCAAAACATCAGCCAGGAAACATAGGAACTGAGAAGGGTCTGTGGTTATCACCTGCAGAACCACTCCTTTATTGGGGGGGGGGTCTTGCTAATTGCCTATAATTTCCACCTGTTGTCTATTCCATTTGCACAACAGCATGTGAAATTTATTGTCAATCAGTGTTGCTTCCGAAGTGGACAGTTTGATTTCACAGAAGTGTGATTGACTTGGAGTTACATTGTGTTGTTTAAGTGTTCCCTTTATATTTTTTTTAGCAGTGTGTATATATATATGTGTGTGTGTGTGTGTGTGTGTCAGTTACCTGATCTGAACCCAATAGAAGACATGGGAATCTGGAGCAACACCTGAGACAGCATTTCACATCACCATCAAGAAAACACAAAATTATGGAATTTCTCGTGATAGAATGGTGTCACATCCCTCCAATAGAGTTCCAGACACTTGTAGAATCTATGCTAAGACGCATCGGAGCTGTTCTGGCGGCTTGTGGTGGCCCAACGCCCTATTAAGATGCTTTATGTTGGTGTTTCCTTTATTTTGGCAGAGTACCTGTACGTCACCTATTCATTGCATTGAGTTAATCTTAAGGAACTTTTTGAATTGCCCGGTCAAACAGTTAATTTACATTCTTCCAGCCAAATCTACCTGAATGAGTACCCACTGGGCATACAAACAGATGCTCATTTGGCACCGGAATGTTCCAGTCTGCATCGCTCAGTGTTCTTTTGGCATAGCTTTAGCAGCCCCTGCTCTGCATGCCTTAATGTGGAGAATGTCCCACCTGTGGGCTAGCCCATGTTGGGTTTGGAGTGGGCTAGCCCGTGTTGGGTTGGTGTGGGCCAGCATGTGTTTGGCTGATGTAGGCTAGACCATGTTCGGCTGATGTGAGATTGGTGTGGGCAAGGGCTTTCCCACCTGTCCTGCCATCCCAGCAAACATGACTCCATTGGCCCCATATGGGTATTCGGTGGGAAAAGTGAGCACGGGCTAACACACAAGCCCAACATGGGCTAGCCCAAACCAAGGCCAGCTAGAGGCAGGGACTCATTAGAGTTTTTGGAAGCATGGTTTGCACACAGTTATTTTTGTGCAATTGTTACTGAAAGTGTCCTAACAGTTTATGGGTTCAGTTTTTTTATATATATATTTTTTTATCTTGTACACTGCCAATGATGTCTTAAAATACTTTAAAAAGTACATTTGACATATGAGAAACTGAAATGTATCTTATAAAATATATATATACTGTATATTTGATAGCAATATCTTGGTTGCCATTCTGATACAATGTATCTTGTTCCTAATAGAGGATTGAAAGTATGCAATTTATGCATTGAATTAAAAGTTTCATAAATACATTATAAATAAATAAATTACTATTAAATAGCAAAGGCGCATCGACCCAATGTGGGCAGCCTACATGGGGCCAATATTTTAGCCCGCATTGTGCCCACATCTTGCCAATGTGGACATGTTTGCTGTGATATCTATGTGGTGAAATGCCAATACCCTGCAGTAGACTTTGTTTTGCTCCTTCAGTGTTACAGTAGAAATTGCTATCATCTACCCTCTCCTTATATCTTATATGTCATGTGAGGCTCAGTTGGTAGAGCATGGTGCTTGCAACGCCAGGGTTGTGGGTTCAATTCCCACAGGCGACCAGTATGAAAATGTGGGCATAAGTCGCTCTGGATAAGTGTCTGTGAAATGTAAATATATATTCATTATCACATCAGATCACCATATATAAAGTAAGCAGCCTTGTCCAAGCCAGAATAGAGCAGGAGCCTATTGCCTGTTTCTGTAAATCTATAGCGTGCTGTTCAGTGATTTGTGAGACTCAGAACAGAGATATACAGGTAACTGCCAAAATAAAGGAAACACTTTGGTAAATGAGGGATATAAAGCACACTATATATACAAAGTATGTGGACATCCCTTCAAATTAGTGGATTCAGCTATTTCAACCACACCCGTTGCTGACAGGTGTATATAATTGAGCACACCGCCATGCAATCTCCACAGACAAACACTGGCAGGAGAATAGACTTACTGAAGAGCTCAGTGACTTTCAATGTGGCATCGTCATAGGATGCTAACTTTCCAACAAGTCAGTTCATCAAATTTCTGCCCTGCTAGAGCTGTCCCAGTCAAGCACTGTAAGTGCTGTTATTGTGAAGTGAGTAGTGTGTAGAAATCGTCTGTCCTCGGTTGCAACACTCACTACTGAATTCCTAAACTGCTTCTGGAAGCAACGTCAGCACAATAACTGTTCGTCGGGAGCTTCATGAAATGGGTTTCCATGGCCAAGCAGCTGCACACAAGCCTAAGATCACCATGTGTAATGCCAAACGTTGGCTGGAGTGGTGTAAAGCTCGCCGCCATAGGACTCTGGAGCAGTGGAAATTCGTTCTCTGAAGTGATGAATCACACTTCACCATCTGGCAGTCCGACGAACAAATCTGGGTTTGACTGCCTGCACAAAGCCCTGACCTCAACCCCATCGAACACCTTTGGATGAATTTGAACTCAGACTGCATGTCAGGTCCAATCGCCCAACATCAGTGCCCGACAGAACTAATGCTCTTGTGGCTGAATGGAAGCAAGTCCCCACAGCAATGTTCCAACATCTAGTGGAAAGCCTTCCCAGAAGAGTGGAGGCTGTTATAGCAGCAAAGGGAGGACCAACTCCATATTAATTTCCATGATTTTGGAATGAGATGTTAACCGAGCAGGTGTCCACATACTTTGATCGTGTAGTATATATTGAAAGCAGAGCTTTCACATAGGTGTGGTTGGTGAGTTAATTAGCTATTAACATCCTGTCATGTATAAAAATGCTGGCCGTTATTTTGGCTACCATGGCTATGCACCGATAGGATGACAATGCACCCATCCACAGGGCGCGAGTGGTCACTGAATGGCTTGATGACCATGAAAACAATGTAAACCATATGCCATAGCCGCCTTAGTCACCAGTCTAGAAGAAAAAGAAACTTAGTCACCAGACCTCAACCCAATCGAACACTTATGGGAGATTCTGGAGCTTGAGACAGCGTTTTCCGCCACCGACACCAAATTATGGAATTTGTCATGGAAGAATGGTGTCACATCCCTCCAATATAGTTCCAGACACTTGTAGAATCTATGCCAAGGTGAATTCAAGCTGTTCTGGCTCGTGGTGGCCCAATGCCCTATTAAGACACTTTATTTTGGCAGTTACCTGTACATACATCCAACTGATTTGTGTATTATCTGCTTTGAGAATATCCACCAGACAAACATACATTTTTTTGGTGGAGATGAAAAGGTCTCTGACCAAAACATTGACACAATAAACAACATGCAAAAGTATTGTATGTGTTTGAGTTATCCTTTTTACAATGGAGATATCAAACAGTCATAATCTGAAGAAATGCAGATTGAATGGAAAAATGCATAATCTGAAGAAAATGGAAGAATGCATACAAAAATATATCTGCATAAAAGTTCAATTATGAATTCCTCACAATGAGTACATAGTTCAAGCCAAGTGTTCCTTCCCCATTACTGTCAAAAGCCAGAAACAGAGTAACCAATCTAGGACAGGAAAAGATAGTGCTCAATGGCTACAGCTGAATCAAGTGGTCTTTAAAATCTAAAACGCTGGTGATAACTTCAACTCCTCAGTTCAGAACCAATTACAGTTAAAGGTTAGCTCGCACCCCAAGGCTCTTGAAAAGCAATTTGACCTCTCCTCGTAGCTCAAGTCTTTCAGCGCATCCTCACTGTGGGTAAACGTCTCTTCTTCCCCTCTTCCTCTTGTCTCCTCCTCTCCTCCTTGGCCTCTTTGTACCTCCACTTTGGGAGCTGGAGGAGCTTGGGGTCCTTGCTCTTTTTTCTCTTCTCAGGGTTGGGCCATGAGGGGACCTTGCACAGCCTCACCTTGGGGACCACAATGCCCGGCCTGACACTGCTCCTCCTCATCATGTTCAGGGGCAGCAAGCTGGTGCGCCTCAGGGCCGAAGTACCAGCCACCGCAACCTCTTGCAACATTTGGGTCTGCAGGCTGGCCCTCCGGTCCCTCTTCTTAGGAACCAACTGCACCCGGGAGTTATTGAACAGCTTCTTGTTGTTGTTGAAGTGCTCGGGGCCCAGGCACTTCAGTTCGTCCACTCGCTGCTTCCTGAGGATCTCTGGCACGGCATAGCGCCGCTTCCCGATGCAGGGGGGACTTCTTGGGGCCACAGTGTGGCAGGCGGTGGCGATCAATGGGCTGGACAGAGCGGTAGTGATGCGTACCATGTGGTCCATCACACCATCGTCCACGGGGTCCGTCTTCATGCGGAGAGAGAACCTGCAGCAAACCTTGTCTGCCACCTTCTGCCAGCAGCGCTTGGACTCCTGGCGTTGGGCCACTAGCTGCTGCAGCATGGGCCATTCCAGCTTGTAGGAGTCACAGAACTGCTGGGCGCATGGCTGGGCCATCAGACGCATCATCAGATAGGCCGTCTCATAGCGACATGTGAACAAAGCCCACTCCCTGGAGGTCATCTCGCGGCTGTAGTCCCTCGCCTCCATGTCCGCTCCTAGTAGAGGGAATACACAAATAAGAAGAAGCATCGAATGCATTGTTATTCAATTGTCATTTCTAAATGTTTATATTTATGGGAGCTGTTACAGATGTCGATCTTAACTTGACCAATTTCATCACAGGAGGAATATAATCCTGCAGCAGGAGAATTTGATTATCTGATAAAATATTTGCAATCACCACCAGGGGGAAGCTGGAAGCAGTGTTTGAATACAATGCAGTACCGTACCTACATTGTACCTTAGACTGCATGGCCACTTAAGCACCAGTTCATTAACTACATTTTGACAGTTGATTCATAACCTTAGGTTCGCTAGAAACGTTAAGATGTCCTCTACAAGGTGTCGACAGCACCCACAAGGATACTGGCCCATGTTGACTCCACTGACTTCCCAACAGTTGTGTGAAGTTGGCTGGGTGTTCATTGGGTGGTGGATCATTCTTGATACACACGAGAAACTGTTGAGCATGAAAAACCCAGCAGTGTTGCAGTTCTTGACACACTTAAACCGGTGTTGCTGGCACCTACTGCCATACCCAGTTCAAAGGCACTTAAATATTTTGTCTTGCCCATTCACCCTCTGAATGGCACGCATACACAATCCATGTCTCAATTGTCTCAAGGCTTAAAAATCCTCCTTCAACCTGCCTCCTCCCATTCATCCACACATTGAAGTGGATTTAAAACTTCTTGATGCACCCATCCTGTTAGTGGGATCATTTTCGTCAACCACCGCTGAATTGCAGGGCGCCAAATTCAAATTAAATTACTAAAAATATTTAATTTTCATGAATCACAAATGCAATATAGCAAAACATAGCTTAGCTTGTTGTTAATCCGCCTGGTGTGTCAGATTTCAATAAAGCTTTTCGGCGAAAGCATACCAAGCGTTTATGTAAGCACATCTCTCTCAGTTGACAATATTACAAACAGCTAGCAGCCAAGTATATTGGTCACGAAAGTCAGAAAAGCAATAAATTAAATTGCTTACCTTTGATGATCTTCGGATGTTTGCACTCACGAGACTCCCAGTAAAACAATAAATGTTCCTTATGTTCCATGAAGATTATTTTTATGTCCAAAATACCTCCATTTGTTTGGCGTGTTATGTTCAGAAATCCACAGGCTCGAGTGGTCACGACATCGCAGACGAAAATTCCAAATAGTATCCGTAATAAACGTAGAAACATTTCAAACGTTTTTTATAATCAATCCTCAGGTTGTTTTTACAATATATAATCAATAATATATCAACCAGGAATGTATCTTTTTCAATTGTAGAGAGAGAGAAAATGCTGTTGGTCATACAAAACGCTGCTGGCACCCAGCCATACAATGACTCGATGTGATCTTTCTCGCTCATTTTTTAAAATAAAAGCCTGAAACTATGTTTAAAACTGTTCACACCATGGGGAAGCCATAGGAAAAGGAATCTGGTTGATATCCCTTTAAATGGAGCGAAGGCAGGCTATGGAACATGGAGCTTTCAAAACCTTCCTGGTTTGATTTTCTTCAGGTTTTTGCCTGCAATATCAGTTCTGTTATACTCACAGACAATATTTTAACAGTTTTGGAAACTTCAGAGTGTTTTCTATCCTAATCTGACAATTATATGCATATTATAGATTCTGAAACTGAGAAATAGTCTGTTTAATTTGGGTACGTTTTTCATCCAAACATCAAAATACTGCCCCCTACACTCAAGAGGTTTTAACAGGTGACATCAATAAGGGATTCTAGTGTTCAGCTGAATTCACTTGGTCAGTCTATGTCATGGAAAGAGCATATACATACAGTGCATTCGGAAAGTGTTCAGACCCCTTGACTTTTTCCAAATGTTGATATGTTACAGACTTATTCTAAAACGTATTAAATAGTTTTTTCCCCTCATCAATCTATGCCCCATAATGACAAAGTAAAAACATATATATATATTTTGCAAATGTATATTAAAAATATATATATATCACATTTACATAAGTATTCAGACCCTTTACTCTGTATTTTGTTGAAGTACCATTGGCAGCGATTACAGCATCGAGTCTTCTTGGGTTTGACGCTACAAGCTTGGCACACCTGTATTTGGGAATTTTATCCCATTCTTCTCTGCAGACCCTCTCAAGCTCTCTCAGTTTGGATGGGGAGCATTGCTGCACAGCTATTTTCAGGTCTCTCCAGAGATGTTCGATCGGGTTCAAGTCTGGGCTCTGGCTGGGCCACTCAAGGACTTTCAGAGACTTATCCCGAAGCCACTCCTGTGATGCCTTGGCTGTGTGCGTAGGGTCGTTGTGCTGTTGGAAGGTAAACCTTAGCCCCAGTCTGAGGTCCTGAGCGCTCTGAAGCAGGATTTCTCTGTACTTTGCTCCATTCATTTTTGCCTTGATCCTGACTAGTCTCCCAGTCCCTGCCGCTGAAAAACATCCCCACAGCATGAATCTTCCACCACCATGCTTCACCGTAGGGATGGAGCCAGGTTTCCTACAGTCGTGACGCTTGGCACTCAGGCCAAAGAATTTAATCTTGGTTTCATCAGACTGGAGAATCTTGTTTCTCATGGTCTGAGAGTCTTTCGGTGCCTTTTGGCAAACTCCAAACGGGCTGTCATGTGTCTTTCACTAAGTAGTGTCTTCCGTCTGGCCACTTTACCATAAAGGCCTGATTGGTGGAGTGCTGCAGAGATGTTTGGGTTTGGTGGATGCCAGAAGAACACTACCTGCCCGAATACATAGTGCCAACTGTAAAGTTTGGTGGAAGAGAAATAATGGTGTGGGTCTGCTTTTCATGGTTCCAGTGAAGGTAAATCTTAACGCTATAGCATACAATGACATTCTAGACGATTATGTGCTTCCAACTTTGTGGCAATAGATTGGGTAAGGCCCTTTCCTGTTTCAGCATGACAATACCCCCATACAGAAAGTGAGGTCCATACTGAAATGGTTTGTCGAGATCGATGTGGAAGAACTTGACTGACCTGTACAGAGCCCTGACCTCAATCCCATCGAACACCTTTGGGATGAATTGGAACGCCGATTGCAAGCCAGGCCTAATCGCCCAACATCAGTGCCTGACCTCACTAATGCTCTTATGGCTGAATGGAAGCAAGTCCCTGCAGGAATCTTACAACATCTAGCGGAAAGCCTTCCCAGAAGAGTGGAGGCTGTTATAGCAGCAAAGGAGGGATCAACTCCATATTAATGGCCATGATTTTGGAATGAGATGAACAACGAGCATGTGTCCACATACTTCTGGTCATGTAGTGTAGCTATCCTATTCATCGTCTCCTTTGCCCAGATACTGGTTCAGTTGTTGATGTGAATGGATAAATTTCAGATAAATGCACACTTGAATGTTGCAGGAATAGGATCCATATGCCTACAGTAGCAGTAGGATATTTATTCATATTCTGTCTGGTGCTTTTAACATTTTAATGAGTCAAAGAGGGTCATCAGTAATTACTACAGCCTCAAAGTCATAATTATGGCTAAACCACGCCTATTTCTACAACTTCTCTTCTTAAAATCTGATTTTAAACCTAACCTTAACCACACTGCTATACCCTAATGTTAGATTACATTTTCATGAATCTTTACGATATAGCCAATTTGGACTTTGTGGCTGCGCTAACTAATGACAATCGCAAGAGAGGGAGGATGATTTTGATAGCTGGCACTGGTCCGAATCACTCAACTGCCCTTGAATATGGTGAAAGGGAACTGTGGCTTTTCAGTGAAAGTATCTAAATCACGAGGCTCATTTGAATTTCCTGATGCGCAGGACATTTTTCTGCAACAAAAGAAGATTAAGATCCGACATCTGTAACTGTACAGACATATTCTTCATCACAGTGGACCTAGCAACAAAATAAAGATAATGTAAACATTGGAGAAAGTATATAGGAAAACTAAATATCTTGGCTCTACCTGACATCATGAGCAAACAAACAACATCTGCCCTCCCTTGCATGGCTGCCTTCATCAAAGCGGTGAATCCATGGCAGTTCCTACGCTCTAGGTCCAGGTTGGGGAAGTAGTTGATCAAGTAGCTGGATATCATAATGTGGCCTGGTGTTAAAAAAATACCCAAATGTTATTCACCTTATTCACAATTAACCATTTTTAATTCTACTCAATGTTATCAGATCAAAATGTTTGTCTTAATCTGGCTTTTCATTTAGAATTTTCATTATATTTCATGACACATTGCCAAAATATACTGTACTAGGAAGTAGGAACCAACCAACCTCCCAGCATTGAAACATCTGTAGATTCTTACCTGCTTGAGCAGCTGTCATGAGGGCTGTATTCCCCTCGTTGTCTTGCCAGTTGACATCGATATGGGGACACTGAGAAAGCGCTATGACCACATCCACCCAGCCCATGTAACAGGCGACTATCAGCCCATTCTGAAAAACACAACATTCAAAGATCAGTGACACACACCTCTTTTTGGATGTATGTTTACTGCTTTACTGCTTTAGTATAATAAGTCAGTGGCCTTCTGGTGACTCTGTTGACACACAGTACCATACCGTTCAACTCAAACATTTGGCCTTGCACATAAGGTATAGTAAGTCACACAACTACCGGCACATCACTTGTTTACTTTAGATCTCAAGAAAGATACACATCTCCAGAAGTGGCTGCTGCTAGTGCTTGTTAATGGCATTGTAGCGAATTAAGGACACAAAGCAAGCTCACCCACCCAGGACTCTGAGGTCACTCTTACACTGATGGTCTTAAGTCGGTGGTCTCAGTGCTCATTATCCCAACACAGTTGCTTCACAGGGTCAATTGGATCAATAGGTGGGGCGTCATGTAGCCTAGTGGTTAGAGCATTGGGCCAATAACAAAAAGGTTGCTAGAGCAAATCCCTGAGCTGACAAGGTAAAAATCTGTTGTTCAGCCCCTGAACAAGGACGTTAACCCCCTGTTCCTAGGATGTCCTTGTAAATAAGAAGTTGTTCTTAATGGACTTGCCTGGTTAAATAAAAAATAGCTCTGCTTTTTAAAGCATGTTTAAAGCTACTCTAGCTCTAGGTGCGTGGTGCTAGACTTGTGTTAACAGTGTAGAATATGACAGTGTGTAGTCTCATTTGTAAATGAGAGCTGACTTAAGAAACTATCTATCTTTGGGGGTCTTTGAGAAACAATTTACCTAACAAAATAAACAAATACTTGGAGCGACACTGATAAACCTGTATGATTGGAGGGTAATGTCAGAGATGCCAACTGACAGACCTACTGATCCCTTAGGAAATTCCAAGTTAAGTCTCAGCTAATAGTCTTTCTGGAGCTTTCTGAACCATCTGCCTGCTGCTGCCTACAGTACTAATCACAGTCCACCAGACCTATGGTGAGATAGCATAATGACTGTATAGTAAACAGTATTTAAGAGTGGCTCAAGGGCTCAGTTTCTGGATTTGGGGAAAAACCCAGTCACCAAGGCTACTGTACAACCAATCACAGGTATGGTCTGGATTCAATCAATATTGCGGAAGTATCAGTGAAAATCCATGTAAAAAGGTCAAGGTCATCTCCAGTTAAGCCGACATATACAGTGTTTATGTGACTGCAGTCTCCGCGACCGCGGGAACATTGCCTTTAATTGTCAATCGCGCAATAAAGTGGATCTTCAGCACTACGTATTGAATAGAGCCCTAAGTCATCTGAAGAAAACTCATTAGACATTGTGTACTGTAAACAAAGCGTTATGCCCACTCATAATGAAAACCCCAAACTCAAAAGCATTGAAATATCAACAGAACTTCCAGTATTCTCACTGCTTAGGGCTTACATGGTCAACTGATGTAAAGGTCTCTGTTGTAGGCCTAGAACGCAGCTTTGGGACCAAAGAGGAATTCAAAGTGAAAATATCTGACAACAACACCCCATCTATAAACAACCCAAGGGAGAACATCATCTTGGACCCGCTATCTGCAGTGTTGGGGAGTAGTGAACTACATGCAATTCAACTAGTAATTAAACTATACTTTGCAGTAGCTTTGTGGTAGTTGAACTAAATTCAAACCGTGGTTGTTTTTATAGTAGTTAATTACTTTTTTTTGCCATGTAGCAGTGTCGCTAACTACTGGAACTACACTACCTTTTGGCCAAAAATAAAATATGGGTTAAGTAGGCAAGAATTTCCTTTCTTTTTTGGCATCAGTCCTTCCTAATTCTCACTTGAAACATAGTTCTTGTGTTTAATAGGCTAAATTACACATTCTGTTAACATCTGACTCCAGAGTGGTTCATTTATATTCTGTGACATTTCAGATTTAGATATGATAATTTATCACCAAGTAGTTTGGATGTAGTGAACTACTTTTTCAAAATATTTTAAGTTAAAAAAACTATATATTTTTAAAGGTTACCTTTAGTGTAGCTTAACTCTTCCAGTGCGAAGTAATTGGTAGCTTGGTTAACAATATTTCCAGAGTAGCTTCTCCAACACTGACTATCTGTCTAGGTGAATTGGAAAAACTGCCATTTTAGATTTGCCAGAAATCTGCTCAAACAGAGTGCACCTTCAGTTTGTTTTGATTTGAAACACTGCTGTGTGTGGGCTTGTTTACATCTACACAAACTACACATTGGGGCTCATGTCATGCCAGTGGAGGATGTAACATGAAGCAACTGAGAGCATTTCTTGCTTTTATGGATCCAGACACTCGTGCCATTAAGTGTTGCATGACATCAAACTTCTCCCCTCATTTGTACTGTATTAGTATGTCCCATGAGAAGGGAATAAACAGGTCAGTGGCCGAGCCTAGTATCTCAGTTTTACCAGCTACTGAGGGAAATCAGGGACCTACTGTATCTACAAGCAACACCTTTAGAATATAATGTACAATAATAGTCGCTGAATGCGTAGGCTACTTATATCCCTGGTATTATTGCTTTACCACCTAAGAGGATACAGCAGTGAGAAACACATTCAAAATTGTATTGGGTCTAACCCTAATGTCTACCTGTTGGGTACCCATGATGGTCATTAATGTTGTAAAGAATAAGCTATTTGAAGCACCATCCTCGTCCTTGGTATTGTCCAGCTGCACCCTGATATCTTGGGTGAACCTTTTGAAAGCTCAGCCATGATCGCGAGCTGATTCAACGCTATCTCAATCTCAGTGGCGGTCGGTGACGTTTAAGATAACGTTTCCTTTTGCTTGTGGACTTCAGTGCACAACACATCAGCTGTCTGTGACCAAGCGAAAAAAGACATTCCAAGCCAAACCTTCATATCATAACTGCTAACCGCTACACACAGCCTACATTATTGTCACCATATTGGCTAACATCAAGTCAATGTAGCTACTAGACCTAACAAGTTAGTAAACCCTCTACAATCATGCAGTACAGTGTATGGTTAGCAAACAGTTTACCAGTTACACCGGCAAGCCCCGGTGGCAATAAATTCATAAAACCAAAAGCTTACCTTGAAGAGTTCCAGTGTTGGATAGCCATAGCCAGTTAGATAACGGAGCATCCCTCTCGGTTTGAGCCGGGTGTATGAGAAGGCTAAAGTATCCAGCTGCATTTACTAGCTAAGTAAATACATTTTTTTTGAAGAAATGTATTTGTTGAAAACTATTAAACTCTTGTCTTTCTCTCTCTTTGAGTCAACCACTCACCACATTTTATGCACAGCAGTGCTAGCTTGCTAATTGTAGTGTATGCTTTCCGTACTATATTAATTTATTCTCTGATCCTTTGATAGGGTGGACCACATGTCAGTTCATGCTGTAAGAGCTCTGATAGGTTAAAGGATGTCCTCTAGAAATTGTCATAATTACTGTGTAACTCTATGAAAGAGGGTGAGAACCATGAGCCTCCTAGGTTTTGTATTGAAATCGATTCAGAAGCTAGCTGTCCTCCGTCTACACCATGGTGCTGCTGAGGCCACTGTAGACCTTCAATTGTGTTTTACCCAATTATTTGGTGACGTTAATATATTTAATATAGTTTTATTTAATAATGATGACTTTTTAAATGTTTCACTATTTTTATTTTTATGAAATTTACTGAGGAGTATGGTCATCCCCATCTTCCTCTGAGGTGCCTACACTGCTCAATCTGCAATCCACACCCCCATCTGTTCCAGGGCAACAAACTGCTCTGAGTATTCCTCTGAGATTGTCACTGTCTACAGAAATGGCACAATTTGGGCCCTATATGACACTCAGCCCTATACAGAAAGCCTGGAAAATGAATTCCTAGTTAAAATCTCTGCTGCTCTATCAAATCACTATAAAGCCAATTCCTGATTGGTGGAGATCTCATGGAAACCTTCTTTACAAATATCTAAGTTCCAATGTCCGTGCTAGCATGCCATGTAGAAAGCATTATGCATTGCTTCATTGCAAGTAGGATTCTAGTGTGGACATTGGAACACAAACAATGTTATATGTTTGTGCAGTCGGGCCTTGACTTGATAATACTGATATAAGTTTTAAAAAACAGTTAATGTCTTTAATGACACCACGAACATACTCTGTTGTTCTTGTCTGTTTCATTCACTTCCTCCTTTGTCACCCCTTGCCTTATCATAATCTTCACTATGATGGAATTGTTATTGGAGCAGGCCTTGAAGAAGGACAGAGGTTCGGGGGTGTTTGGGCTGGGAGTCCTGTATTTGAGAGAGTCATCGGGTGGATAGAAGGAGTTATCAGAGTCAATACTCTTGGTATCCTTCGGCAGATCTGGCAATGTGTCAAAGTCAAACTCTTCAAATTCCTGATAGACATCATCGTCGTCATCGTCGTAATAGTTGCTTTCCTCATTGTCTCCCTCATTAGGATCCTCATTTTCATTGCCTGCGACCGTCTCCGACAATATAGACGACTCCTCATCTTTGCGACCCCTGACAATCCCATTCTGCTGAACATTTAACAAGGTCCCTCCACCTCCACCTGGGTCCTCTGTGATCTGCACCATTTAACCTCCTATTAGAATACACCACAATATCAATATTAATTGCCCCTCATTCAAAATGTAAATACTTAGCTAGGTCTTGTAGAAGAAGCAGATGTCAGTACAATCCCCAACTAGAACATACTCAAACATTTGTTCTGGTTTCAAAGCCACTTGAGGAAGATGTCTCAGAATGTCCCTTTTAATCCATCCATAAATCTTGTTCCCTGAAGCATTAGACGGACATTAAATACCTTGTTTATATCCATGTGACATCCCCAACGGATCCTCTTGTTTTCATCAGCTCCTCATTTGCCTTCTGTTTTTCTCACTTTCCAAATGGCAACCGGCAACAACAACGTGACAGCTTGAGAATTCATCTCTTGAATACATTTGTTGCCAAAGTTGTCCCACAAAACGCTGTTCACCAAAAGGCACTGTATTCTTTTAGACAGTCTCTAGTTCCTGCTGTGCTGATACCTGACTAGTCTATGCACCTGCAGTAAAGCATTTTGTTTCCTTTGACTGATGTGGAAGAGAAGAATTTTCTAAACTGACGCTTCCATAATCCCTTAAATCACTTTGCTCTCTCTCTCTCTCCCTCTCCCTCTCCCCCTCTCTCTCTCTCTCTATTTCTCTCTCTCTCTCTCTCATACTTTCTACTTAGTAGTGGGAACTTTTGTAGTGTGATATAGTAATAGTATCTCCAAATTATAAAGTTGAATAAAAAAAGTATTGAATGATAAAATTACAGATTTAGCAGACTAGTATTGTATTTTCTTGATCTGGATAGCTAAACCTCAATTCACAGATGAATTAAATATTGTACTCTCTCAGCCAGATATTTCATTGCATGCCTGTGTGTGATAAACTGGTTTTTCACCATACCCATACCCTAAAACTATAGCTCATCCACTGACTTGGGGTGCCCACTAGTTGTGCAGCATTTGCATATGACCCTAATCTATATTTGGCTGTGGCTGCTGTTAGCTCTGTTTTAGCTGACTGGTAATTGGATACAGCAGAAAGAACACAGCCTCTTACATACGTTTTTTCTTCTTCTCATTTTCCTCAACAGCAAGCCAGCATGTCATATACCTACTCTACACTTCGTGACACTAATTCACATTATTTTGTTGGTTGATTGACATTATTTTAGATGCAGATAAAGGTTTGGATGTAGCGTTTGTCCGTTTTTACAGTGTCATAAACTGTAGTGCAACTTTTGGCAGTGCGGTTCCCACGCTTGTCCGAGCTCCATGCAGTAGTCTTAGTGTCGTTCTGTGAGGGCTCATGTGGGTGGCTAAAAAGCCCTTTTGAAAGTATCTTCTCCTAATTGCTCCTTGCTTCCTTGCAGGTGCCTCGCCAATCTGACTGTCGACATTCTCACCGTCTTTTAAACTCAAGATGTCAGTATAATGAGAAAAGAAGATACCAAAGTAATGACATTATCAACAAGGCTATGAAAATTCAGCTTTGAAAATTCAATCTACAGATCTTGACACGATTGATTACTTACTGCATATGGTAGGCCCTGGGCTGATCTTAATTAAGGGGCAATCAGCAGTTGTTACATCTATTTTTTGGACTTCTAAATGAATGATATGTACCCATTGATTCCTGAAGAATATAAGTTGTGAGCTTAGTTCAACTGTGGTACCCCATCCGAATGCAAAATATAAGCCTGTTTTACTCTGATGTTTGTAAACACAGTAAATGTAAACAAACACTCCATAGCTTAAAACCATGGTTAAAAACTATCCTTTTGATTTACTTTGTTTACTTGCATCAATAGCTCTGTCTTTTAATTTGAGAGTGGTTAGATTTCTCCAGACCCATTTCCCCCACTTTGTTATTGTTTTAACTGCTGATTGCTGCTTTAAGCATTACATAATTTCCGTAGTTGAGTCTTAGTTGATGCAGTCAATGGTTGAGCCTCTGATGTTGGTCCATGCACCGGTAAGCCTTTAGCAAGATGTTGTACATCAGGTCAATGCTAAACTACTTTTGAGCATCACATCTTATTCCCAATACCAAATCAGTACACAATTAAAACTAGGTCAGTCGATGTTTAAAAGTAGACTAACATTCTTAGAGTATAGGCCAGTATTTAGTGTCAACGCCACACAGGCTATATTTACCTCTAACAGGATCACTTTATAGCAAAGTGCCAGATTACTGTCAGTAACAGGAGTGTTATCTGAAACAGGCTCATCCTGTGTTGAGTGGGGCCTTTCACCCTTATCGTTTCAACCCAAACTGTGCTCTTTTTGCTCACTTTTCAGTTAGTTTGGTTCAGTATAATGTCAGCCTGCCTGTGTTACACACTGCTTGTTACCAGACTAGTTGGAGTGGGGCAGGGCTAGCTAGCTATGCTCCTCCATCCGTGCAAAAGCAGGCTGGCACCAGATACAGGTAACTGCCAAAATAAAGGGAACTCAAACATAGTGTCTTAATAGGGCATTGGGCAACCATACTCTGCCAGAACAGATTCGATACACCTTGGCATACATTCTACAAGTGTCTGGAACTCTAATGGAGGCATGCGACAACATTCTTCCACGAGAAATTCCATCATTTGGTGTTTTGTTGATCCGGCACTGCTCCAGAATCTCCCTTAAGTGTTCAGTTGGGTTGAGATCTGGTGACTGAAACGCACGCACCCTTTAAACCCCTTATGCTCGTTTTGGACCCCTCTTTCAAATTGACTAAGATCTCTTCTACTAGTCATGGTAGCCAAAATAATGACCCTAAGCATGATGAGACGTTAAATGCTGAATTAACTCAGGAACCACACCTGCTTTACTGCTTTACCTGCTTTACTTTGTATCCCTCATTTACTCCAGTGTTGCCTTTATTTTGGGAGTTACATGTATGTTATTGGGCCAGATAGTGCTGATCCGTGCTGGAAAGGACAATGTGAAAATAAAATATTCTGAAAGTAAAGTTTGGGTCGGCACAATAGTGTGAAAGTGATGTTAGAATTAGAATCTAGTAATCCATGTCAATAAACATTAGATATGCAGCCAACACAGTATTTCCAACCTCAACATATTTCCATACTTGAGCACCATGGAAATGTCATACCATTTGTTTTTTACAGCACTACTACTATAATGTGCCATACATTTCTGTCCGGATCTGGGATGGTAATCAAATGGTATAAAATCTTGCCACGTTTTCTAGGGATGAGGACAAGACATTTTGACCTGCAAGCGATTTACAGTTTGACCAGCAGGATTAAGGGCCTAGGAAAAGTACTAGCCAACCAGGATATCGTTCTAGGAAAAACAGTTATTTTGAGTTCCATTGACTTGACATTATTCAGCCACTATCAGGTGTGGTTATGTTATTGGCTATGAGATGACAGCATCATCAAATCAAATCAAATTGTATTTGTCACATGCACTTAATACAACAGGCACCTTACAGTGAAATACTTACTTACAGGCCCTTAACCAACAATCATGACATGGCCTGTACTGAACCCAGTGCTGCCATCATAACGGCCCAATTCCGATTTAGGAAATGTACGCATTTTCTATGCTTGTCTTTCCTACGCTTCTCAGTAGTTGGTATTCAGACTTGCCTTATGCAGATGCATAACAAACTTTGCGGGCATGGTTCCATTGCACGCGCTGAATACCTGTAATGAAAAAAACATTGAAAACCCTCCCACTTGCTGGCCAACAGATTTTCTCATGGAGTTTTCATTCAATGCGGTTTTTAGTACATTTATCTTAAACCATCCCTTTAAATTTGGTGTACCTTTAATTCTAATTTTGTTGACAGACTAAAATACATTGAGAGAATGGGTTTCATAGTGATCAATGAAAGAACACCATCTAAATATATGCATTTTTGGCCTCATTTCAGCACCAATTGGTAGATTAAAATACTCCAATCTTGACTATTTAGGCACTTTTAATGATTAGGAAAATATGTATGGTTTGGAGAGACTTTACACACAAAATATATCGATCAATCAAAAATACAGTGGTTTGATTCACCCTGAAAGTTGTAATATTTAAGTTCATCATCCATGAAATAAATATTAGGCGGAAAGAAAGTGTTAAATAAGATTTGAACAATGGTTCTATAAATCTCCTCTAATCCTCACTAATAATGGAACGGTATGACAATGGTCCAGTCGTCGTGAACCATGGCGTCAGGCTCCAGGTTTAACCTGCTGTGTGGTCAGAGTTCCATAATGATTCAAATAGGATTCATGTCCCAAATTATTGCACAACGTTAGTCTAATCTGATCCACTAATGCCAGCAACCCTCAGGAACAACGACATAGACGTGACCGAGGAAAGAAAGGTCAACGGAATGGAATGATGCAAAATGTAAGCTACAAATTGAAGAAAACGAACACTAAAGTGACAGTTATAAATGTATGTGGATATTACTGACACAAAATCTAAAATAAAACAGAGAAAAGCCTGGATATATAATTCAAACATTCTAAAGCGCATTAGGTTCAGCCCCAAGCCTATAGCTTGGGTCTCCAAATTTCATCCATGCAAATTGAGAGCACACAATAAATATTCGGAATAATGGCACAGCTATTATAGCCTACTTCACTGTGGAAAAAGGGCCACAATACCTCATGTTGATGTGATTTTCAGTTTGTTTCCATATGACTGGTTTGACATTCGTCTCCAGTGATCATAAGGAAAAATAATCTAAAACAATTGCTATGTATATTTACAAATGGATGACTCATTCACCTTGCTCTTAGCAATAGCTCTTGTCAATTAAAAAAATGCAGTGCATGGAGAATGCTTTTATTTATATTTGAAAAAAGTAGATGCTTTTTCCACTTGGAACTGGCAGGTTCGCTTGACCTTATTCATGGTTTCCTTGCACTTAAAAGTGTTGGAATTGTGAGGGAATGAAGTCAAGATTAGAATACAGTTTATCTGTAGACACCTCCACCACACCTTCATTTCTTAGATTTCCACCACGAACGAATAGCAGGTGAATAGCATGTTATTCTCACGCTGAAGTTCGTCAGAATACGCATAGAAAAAAGTGCATAAAAAATAAATTACGTTCCATTTACGCTTAACTCGGGTCGGAATCAGCCCCAAGCAGAATAGGGAGAATTGGTTTGAAAAGGGGCAGTGCCTTATCGTCAAAAACCCGGTAAAGTGATTGACCAGAGTAGGCCTACGTTAAGAACTCAAATGTGAAGAAAGGGGTAACACACACATAATCACAAGTAATTTAGCAGTATTTAAAAATAAATGTTTAACACAATGTTAATCCTCCCATGTAGGGATGTTGTTATATCACCAATGTCTCCCAACAAACACACATGCAGTATAGGAAGAGGTGACTGAGCAAGGCTTATTATCATGATACAACACAAGAGGAAGTATTTTATGCTATTATTCACCTCTATGGGGTTTTTCAAGTAGCCATTTATTAAGATGACCAATACACACTTAACCACTCAGGAACACACAGAAAAACAACATGAAGCATACAAAACAGCAACACAAGATTTACAAAACTTAAAACTTCCTCTATATGCACTTATAAAAATAGAACATTTGCTTAAAATGAGTCAGCATAAACTCAACAGGTAAACACCAGCATCCAGTTTTGTATATTAAGTTACTAGAAGGTCACTTATAGAATCTTAGGATTTAATACACTCTCTGTAAGTTGGAAATCAAGTCTTAAACCTGGAACCGATAAGACAATGGTACACAGTGAAATGAAATAAAAGAAGCTTTATTTACAAACATATCAACACACAGCCCCAAAGTGTCAAACTAGATCAAAAACTCATATTTAAATTTAATTTTAGTGTCCTCGCCCCCAGATTGAAATACTGACTTGATTGAACTAAAATGGTTTATGAATGATTGCCACTATGTTAAAGCTTTTTTTAAAGTGCAATAGACTGATATTCGTGCATAAGTAAGAACAGGTGTAGCAAGAAATGTAGAGTAGAAATTATCCAAATTTCATGAGCACAGTTACAATCTTGTAAATTCCTAATGCCAAACTCAGCAGATACTCTGCCTTTTAGGGTTCTCTGAAATGAAACTAAACACTAAAGCTACATCATATAAATATATGTCTAGCTAGGTTAATTAATAACCCCAGCCTGAGACAGGAGACCATCAAGCCAGTATATTGCTATTCAGGGAAGCCTGACACACTCATTAGCTCCTTTGTGGCCGGTCAGTGAACCGAAATCTATAAATCTGAATTAAAAAGTCCCTTGCTTTAAGCCCTGCTACAGAAAGACTAAATCACCCATTTCAATAGGAACTTTTCTTTCTTATAAATAACAACCTCTCACCCACACACTGTAATACTAAACCCCTAAAAAGGGAAATCAAAACTAATAAATACAACCTACAAAAACTGATCCCAAAGTTCTTCAGCCTTGTCTCACATTGCTCCCTCTAAAGCAGAGCTTCAGTCATGTGTTCCAATGGGATTATCCCATAGAGCAGAGCTGAAAAGAGGCTTCCCGGGACTCTGCCTCCTCCTATTCAAACAGGTTAGGTACTGTAGCAGTCCATCCAGACCTAACGACAGGAACTCACACAATAAAGTCTTCAATAAATTAATTCACAAAACACTATTTTTTTCTTTCAAGATGTACAAAGATTAACCAATTTTTTCAAATCCAAGTTGGTTGGTTATCAGGGTCATTTTGCCTTTGTTTAATCTTTTTTGTAAAACAAACTTCTCAGTTCTCCGGCTACGCTTGTAAGCAGGGAGTGAAAGAAGACATTGCGAGAGGCGAGTGCTTGAGTCATGAATGTGAAGAGATGTCAGAAGGGAGGAGAGAGGCCTCACAGCTAGAGGCTGTTTTCTCAGGTCAGGTGATAACGGCTCCTAATCCTGGGAAGAGCTGCTGTGTGTGGCTGTGGTGCTTCTGCCTGCCGCCTTGCGTTCATAGTTCACCAGTCTCTGTCCCACCAGGTACCTGAGAGAGGGAAAAAAAGACTTTCAGAAATACCATGCCATGAAAGAAGAGAGCCTACAGAGTGTAAATAGCACACCAGTATGCCAACAAGTATATCCTCAGGAGGCTTGGAGAAGTCATTTTATGATTTGTATTGGAAACTATGGTGCTCTACTGTCATAATGGAGACTAACACAGTCTGAGAGACATCCGGAAACCATTTTGTCAGGTCAGTATCGGCAATAAGTAACAACTGTGGTTGTGCTGAGCTTAAATGTCAGAGTACTCACTTGTCATTCTTAATGTGCTCATAAAGGCGCTTAAATTGACGGATCTGGAAGGAGAGGATTCCCACCAGCATGACTACCATGACCAGTAACGGGTAGATTCTCCTCTGCACCAAATTCTGCATCTCCATGGTAACTCCTACAGAAAGAGCAATCAGAGGTTCAATGATACATTTGCTCACTTTCCCTCACCAATAATATATATATATATATATCTCTGGCACACCACTATAACCAATAATTACACTTTCATTATCTGATAATTGCCTTACCTGGGGAATATTGAGCTACGATGGGGACGATGCCAGCAGAGATGACATAGGGCACACAGAGAGACACCAGTAGCACACAGATAACCGGAGCAGCCAGCTTACGGATGATGAAATGGAGATCAATGTTGCGAATTCCATTAGCGTACACCTAGCAGAGGGAACAACACTAGGAAGTCAATATAATTCCAAAACGTATTCATAATGAATCGGAGCTATATTATTAATGGCATCATACTACAGGTCTTCACACTAATTAGGGTAACAATCATAGTAAAACAGTCTTGTGGGAGCGACCTGTTCGATCACGGTTTTCAGCCACCACTGGGGACCCATCAGAGTAATGGCAGCAATAATTTTGGCATGGAGCACTCCGAGAGCCCAGTCCTGAAACAAAACGTCACAACAAGAGCAGGTTAGTCTTAAACAGCGGTGTTGGCTGTTGTTGCCTCTTCTTCTGTTATCCAATTGCAGGAAGCTAAATACTTCATCATAAAAGTTTTAGGCGCAGTGTCAAATTAGCTGACTGACCGTTCACATCGCTCCGGCCAAACTATCACTTCTTCTCCCTGACATGCTTGCCTCCCTGACATTTTGTAAAACGCAAACACATTCTGACCGTTCTGATTGGTCACAGAAACCGGTGGGTTAGGCCAGAGTCAGCCAACATGATGACCTTATCAACTTTGATACTGATTGGTTAGAGATGATCCAATCGTTGATTAATTTGTTTTGTACAACGCCCCTCATTTTGACGTCAGCAGAAATCTATTCTAGGAAGGCAGTTTTAGACAATGTATGGAGTGATCATAGAGCAGCGGAATCAAATTCAGGATGAGTCATTAGGCAAGTGTAACATTTTAAGATTACCATTTCAATCCAATGTAAAGCTATATGGTAATTGGTGTTAGATGGGTGGCCCTTACAGTACCTGCCAGGGGTAGAAGAGTGGTGTCTGGTCCAATGGCACCCTGAGAGGAGCTACTATGACCAGCTCAAATAGCAGGCCCAGCAGCAGAGGGATGGCTCCAACCAGCAGCACAGCAACGACCACCGTCTTCAGGATCTACAGTACAAAACGTATAGAAAACAGAGGGCTAGAAACACAGGCCTCTCAACACACAACACAGATACAAGTAGGTATCACTTCACTGAGCGGACTTCAGATTGCATTCGGAGTCTTCCTATATAGAGAACATGAATGACCTAGAACCACCCAATCACATAGAGATGAGCCACTGCCTCCCGGGTGGCGCAGTGGTCTAGTGCTGTGCCACCAGAGACTCTGGGTTCACGCCCAGGCTCTGCCGCAGCCGGCCGCGACCGGGAGGTCCACGGGACAACGCACAATTGGCCTAGCGTCGTCCGGGTTAGGGAGGGTTTGGCCGGTAGGGATATCCTTGTCTCATCGCACACCAAGCGACTCCCGTGGCGGGTCGGGCGCAGTGCGCGCTAACCAGGGCGCCAGGTGCACGGTGTTTCCTCCGACACATTGGTGCTTCTGGGTTGAATGCGCGCAGTGTTAAGAAGCAGTGCGGCTTGGTTGGGTTGTGTTTCGGAGGACGCATGGATTTCGACCTTCGTCCCTCCCGAGCCCGTATGGGAGTTGTAGCGATGAGACAAGATAGTAACTACTAACAATTGGATACCACGAAATAAAAAAATAATAATAATAAAATAATAAAAAAAGAGATGAGCCACTGCAAACAAACAAAGCACAGCATAATAAAAAAGCATAACCCCAAAACATACCGTATTGAAACCACTCGTGTATGTCTTATAAGTGTCTATATTGCCATATACTTTGCAGAATAAAATCAAATGCTTATTCTAATTCAGTTGCTGTTTGCATTACAAGTGTGAGGGGAAAAACAATAATAATGAGTTAGAAGAAGAATGAGTTCGGAGAAGAAGAGTTCAAGTGTGTGTTGGCGGTGGGTGTTGATAGTCATTACCGTGTTGCAGAGCATTACCATGAGGGTCCACTCCTGGACCTTGAGCAGAATGACCCTCCTGCCCTGGGGCATCCAGGCCAGCAGTACGGTGATGGCCCTGATGGACAGCCAGCACACGTATAGGCCGCACGCTGCCGTGTACAGCTCGTGGATCTTTGCGCTGCCCGTCCAGAGAGACATCAGGTAGCGGCCGGCGAATACTGTAGCAGGGGGCGGAGACAGGGGGTGAGACAGCGAGAGTAAGAGAGGGTGACAGTAGGTAAATGTGGAAGAAAGTGGAGTGGGACGGTGCAATTACATTGAGTGAGTTGAGTGGACTATACAGTGAATTCACCTGGCAACGTGAGGCACACCAGACTGGCCACCAGCAGTGTCACACACATGAACACAATCAGCAGCACAATCTAGAAAAACAAGAATGAATACACATGAATAGACCACATTGAATTGTATTGGAATGCTCTGTGACAAAGATGGCTTAGAGAAAACAAGTGTCAGGTCTAATGAATAGTTAGGCAGGCTACCTCCTACCAGGTGAATCATATGATCATTACTATATGCAAGTTATAGTCATGACTCACCCTGAAGCTGAATTTAATGGGTTGGTGGTAGGGCTGGAAGCCGACAGGACCTCCCTGCTGTAGGATAGCCTGGTGGGCAGCGTGCAGCCCATCAGGGATGGCGTTGTTATTCCTCCCCTGCAGATTGTTGTTGGCCTGCTGGTCCGCATCATCGTCATTCTCCTCCTGGTCACCCAACAGGTACGAGTGGAGGTCTCTGTGGCACAGACCGCTCCGTTAACATGGGGTTCAAAGTCTTCGAACTGACTGAGGTGAGGATGTGTGTCAGTCTATAATAGTGCATCTCTGGGGTTTAACCCTGAACAGCCTACATGAACTACACTATATATAAAAAAAAAAGTACGTGGACACCTCTTCAAATTAGTGGATTCGGCATTTTCAGCCACACCTGTTGCTGACAGGTGTATAAAAATCGAGCACACAGTCATGCAATCTCGATAGACAAACATTGGCAGTAGAATGGCCTTACTGTGGAGCTCAGTGACTTCCAACGTGGCACCGTCATAGGATATGGAGCTTCATGAAATGGGTTTCCATGGCCGAGCAGCCGCACACAAGCCTAAATCACCAAGCTCATTGCCAAACGTCGGCTGGAGTTGTGTAAAGCTCGCCGCCATTGGACTCTGGAGCAGTGGAAACGCGTTCTCTGGAGTGATGAATCGCGCTTCATCATCTGGCAGTCCGACGGACAAATCTGGGTTTGGCGAATGCCAGGAGAACGCTACCTGCCCCAATGCATAGTGCCAACTGTAAAGTTTGGTGGAGGATAAATAATGGTCTTGGGCTGTTTTTCATGGTTCGGGCTAGGCTACTTAGTTCCAGTTTTCTTGACGATTCTGTTCTTCCAACTTTGTGGCAACAGTTTGGGGAAGGCCCTTTCCTGTTTCAGCATGACAATGTCCGGGTGAACAAAGCGAGTTTGATACAGAAATGGTTTGTCGAGATCAGTGCGGAAGAACTTGACTGGCCTGCACAGAGCCCTGACCTCAACCCCATTGAACACCTTTGGGATGAATTGGAACGTTGACTGCGAGCCAGGCCTAATCGCCCAAAATCAGTGCCGAACTCACGAATGCTAGTGGCTAAATGGAAGCAAGTCCCTGCAGCAATGTTCCAACATCTAGTGGAAAGCCTTCCCAGTTATAGCAGCAAAAGGGGGACCAACTCCATATTAATGTCCATGATTTTTTTATGAGATTTGACAAGCAGGTGTCCACATACCTTTGGTCATTCAGTGTATATCCCAGTAAAATAATGGATTCCAATATAAATGATAGAGCCCAAGAACACTCACAGTCTAACAGAGAGTTGGTTTGTTGTTGTTTGTGTGTGACACTCACAGCAGATATCCAGCGGTGACGGTCCAGGCTCTGACCAGGCCTTTGAGCCACTGGCGTGTGTGACCTTGTTCCAGCAGCGCAGGCAGAACCACCTGAAGTAGCAGCAGCTCCAGAGAGAGCTCACTGACTGGAGCATCACTGGGAAACGGAGACAGACAGAGACATTATCATCATCCATAACTGAGTACATTACAGAGATATTTGTTAGTTACTGAAGAGGCATTTATTCATAACTAAACATGCATTGGTTATTGATGTTGTAGCATAATCCGGCCAATGACTTATCTTCCGGTAATTGCAACACGGTCGACTTCGGCCATAACAGCTTCATGACATTACTAGGAGCCTATGGCTTAAGTCAAGTCATTCCATTGTTATTCCAGGCTTTAAAAAAAAATATTTTACCTTTATTTAACTGGGCAAGTCAGTTAAGAACAAATTCTTATTTTCAATGACGTTAACTGCCTTGTTCAGGGGTAGAACAACAGATTTTTACCTTGTCAGCTCGGGGATTCGATCTTGCAACCTTTCGGTTACTAGTCCAGCGCTCTAACCACTAGGCTACCTACCGCCCCACTCACCTATACAGCATGACATTGTAGGGGAGGAAGGCTGGGAGGATGAATTTGATCGTCCTTATAGGAAGCCACAACATTAGTAAAACTATGGAGCCAAACACCACCTGCAGAGAAAGACCAGAAACCCAGTGTTACTGGCACTGTATATCCTGTCCAGGCACCCATAGCTATGACATTGTTCATTAGATAGGAATAAGTGGGTTGCAACTCACCACTGATAAAATTAACCTTCTGAGATGTCTGTATATTGGCAGGTGAATCATTTCTTGGACAGGATTAAAATCAGGATCGTTCAGGTTTCTGAGAAACCATAAAACACCAGGTCTCAGCACCTAGAGCGACAATTAGAAACAGATCTAATTGGGATACATAACTCAAAAGCAGAAATCTCTTGACATAGGATTATGGCACCTCAAATGACAGATATGAAGGTATGAGAGAGAATACCATCTCACCTCTCGCAGTAAGAGGATGAACGAGGCAAAGTAGAAGACGTAGACCATCCCTACAAGCCAGTGGAGGAACATGGTGGTGCCGGGAGCAGACTCAAAACTCAGCTCTCTGTCCTTCAGAGAGGCATCAAACATCTCCTGCAACAACACAGAACAACATTTGGCTTTTCAATAAAAGGAAAATGGAGGTATCAATTATTATTTTGAAAGGACGCATCATTAAAGCAGAAGAACATGGTCGGCTTACCAGTGAGCAGATGTCGAGCCACCAGCCACAGATGACAGGGAACACACCGATCTCCACGACTACCAGCAGGGATACCTGGTTAATCATAATATCAATATGTATTATAACTGGTGTTTATTTCAAATGGCAATAGAAGGCAAATTGTTAGTTTATATTGTAATCCAGACTGAGAATACACTGTATGCAAGATAAACACAATATGCTGTATGTATATACTTCTGAGCCCATATACCAGTCAGGCTATGCATTCCCAATCAAGGACAAAATCATTATCATAATGTTCAGTACCTTGACAACAATGTAGCACACCCCTAAAAGGTGTCTGGATCTTTGGAATCTCACCAACGCTGCCAATCCCTGGGATTTTCATTAAGGAAAAAACACATTCAATACATCACAAGTACTACATGTCTATAAGAGACTAAAACTAGGCTATAACACAGTTTTGTAACAGATACCAGAGGATACATGGCACAGTATTAATGTCATGGCCAGGAAGATGTAGCCTACGATGGTGGTGATGAGGCCTTCGAAGTGGGAGGCCTGCACCTGCAACAGGAAATTACATGATTAAAATAATCTTCTTTCTGACACTGCAAAGCAGCTCAACAATGTATGGAGCGAGTCATTCAGATTCCAAAATAAACTTCATAAAATCTATTCATACAGATTTCAAATATAATCTCTCTAGTTACACGCAGGAGAAAGGCCTTAAATTCAATGTAATTTACACTAAGCTGGTACTTACATTATTTTCAAAGCCAAGACCCACAACTGAGAAATGTCCAATATGATACGGACAAAAAGCTGAAAAGAAATGTTAGTCACTGTTATAATATTAATTTAGAAATACATTTTTTTTTTTTTTTATCAAAATGGCACTCTTAACATAAGTTTAATGACACGCACCGAACACCAAAATGAAGAGTGTGTTTAGTGAGACCACCCAGAAGACATGCTCCTGATGAAGAAAGAGGGACAACATATTTACAACAACCTGAAGATTTTCTCAAAAGAGTACGACATTTCATCAAACATGGGGAATGAGCTACTTACCAGGAAAACCAAGGAGCCATCAAGACCGAGCATCTGTGAATAAAAAAAACAAAAAAACAGAATGTTCAATTTCACTTCACATTTCTTATACACAACAATGACCAATGGGTATAACACACAAATTGGCCCGAGGGAATTCTAATTCAATCTCACCCTCTCCCATGTTAGCTCCTCTGCTGCCCGGTCCCATTCCAGGGCATTCCAATTCATGTCATCTACAAAGAGACAAAAGCAGAACCGCACTTATTGACACCTCAAATTAACACTTTGACAAACAAGCAGTCCAGATATCACCTACAGATTAATGTCTATGATGACAAAATATATATTGATATAAAAATGTTGTAAAATGCAAAACCACCATCCTAAATTAACCTTTAAAATAAGGCTGCATTAGGTTAACATCTTGAACCTTTATAGCCTGAGTGCCAGTCTATAAATGCCATTATACCAAATGGTGCAAACAGATCTGGGTCCAGGGTCGAACCTTTCCATTCGAAGGTTCATACCTTGTGCACCATTGTTGGCGTCCCCTACATCCTCAGCCCCAGCCTCATCCTCCAGCTCCATGTCCTCTGCCGGGTCCACCTGGATGTCAGGGACCTCAGCCGCTGGACCATTGTCCGCCAGGGGCTCAGCAGCAGCAGGAGCAGGCTGGTTCTCACCCGCCCCCTGCCCAGGACCCTGCTGTTGGGGAAGAGACAAGGGACACAAAGGAGGGCGCGGTAGCTCCAGAACATTAGAAGAGGCTATCTCTGGTTAAGGAAGAGTGTATTGAGCGCTCTTTAAGACTCAACTTAGAAATTACAATTTGCAGTGAAGAAATGCTATAGTTAACACATAATTATGTTCACCCAAAGAGTGACTTTGACTTGAATTTGTAGTGGGATTTTTGGTTACCTCATTAAGTTGTGGAGCTGGTGCATGTTGTGGCTGCTGCTGCTGATTCTGCTCCAGCCACTGGGGGGCGCCACCATGAACAATCTGCTCCCGCAGCCACACCAGACTGATGAAGGCGCAGAGTGTACACGTCACCACAAAACAACCCTGCAAGCAGTCCGCCATCAAGTTCTCTCTGTGGATGAAGGGACATTACAATTGTCTCATGGTGAGTCAGAATGTTATTGGCTAAATGACTAGACAACATTTGTTTCATGTTTTTACAGGGTATTGTTTTGTACAGGTTCAGGAGAAGAAAATAATGACCATCTTACGTAGAAAGCATATCTAATGGCAGGGTAAGGAGTGAGCTCACAGAGCCGGTAAACAGACACTTGTAGATGCGACCTGCGGGAATAAGACCGTCAACACACACTGACATATTCAACAAGGCCAACAATGGATAGCTTACTGAACAACATGTACCACTAGACTGTGTTTTCGAACATTTGTACTTACATGCTGTGAGAGGAACGACTCCCAACCAAGCAAAGGCAACTAGTGTGTAGTGAAACCAGTATCTAATAGCTGTGCCTACACTTGTCACCAGCCCCGCAAATATGTCCTGAACAGGCAGTCGGGAAGGCATGTCTGGAGAATAGACTGGAAAAAACAGAGGAAAGAAAGTATCAAAACAGGCTATTTCTTTTTCACATCCTCAAATTCCAATCTTCCTTTACTGGTCCTAATTGGGTCCATTCAGAACTAAGAAAAGCTTGCATAGGATCATAATAGTTGTCTGGTCAGAAATGTGGCAAAGTATTTTCTATTGGTATCATGACAGACTATGCTTGTCCTTTAGACAATTTAATCATCTGAGAAAACTACAATTTAAATCTCTCACTAAATGAATGAGGATGGCAGACGGACTCCGGTAAGAGAAATAGAGATTCGATTGAGCAACACTGGAGTAATGGATTAGTATAGACAAGGCCATGCGTGTGTCCCCTAGGTCTGTCTTGAATGATAACTAGTCAGGGCAGCTCACAGTCTTACTCAAATGAGAATAAGTAATACTTCCTGAGGCTGATCGAGACTGCATATGCACTTCAAAATAAAATACTTAAAAAAATAAGTTTGAGGTCAGTCATTGGATGATGATATTGGACTGATATCCCTCTGTCAAAACAGGCAAATGACCCTATGAGGTAGGTTAGGCCCATACGTTAGTCACGTTGTTGGAACCCCATATAACTTAAGTAAATGCTGCATTGAATAATATGTTAAACAGAATAGGTATATAGAAGGAAATTAAATTGAATGACTTACTTGGTGTAAAAGCAAATCTGTGTTTGCATAACTCACAGTATTCTTTTCTGCTGTGTTTTAGCCATTGTACCAAGCTGTGAAAATACAGATGGATTATGTAAGTGTGGTGTCACATGTGCAGCAATATAAAAGATCAATTTCAGTTGCTTAAGGACAGTCCATCTAGCTAGATTTAGCACAGAGAGCGATCTAGTAGCAGAGCCCATCTCTGGCTTACAGATCACATTTTCATGGCAACTTGTCAAACCCTGGCTTCCCATTACACCGTTCCCATAGTAATACTTGGCTCTGCTCCTCTCTGTTGAATGTATCATGCTCTGGCAAGAACCCAGTCTGTCTCTAAAGAAATGCCACTGGCCCTGTGTTTGAGTATACAACCAACCAGCAACGCATACCATTCTTGATGGATGAATTTTATACTTCCTGTGCAAACACAGGGGTGATATAGTGGCTTGTCCTGGGTTCCTTCAGACCGGCAGACCCGGCATATATCCCCTGCAGAAGACAAGGACATGAATCAGACAAAATCGAGAACAGGGTTCATGAAATTCAGATAGGCTTTGTTTTGAGAAACCATCATGTGCAACTTGCATGAAAACATAGCTAGCAGATCTTTCAGTGATCTCAAGACTATTTTTGTCAGGACCTTTCATTTGTAAATACTCTGGGGCTTTTGATTAACTTTACAAGAGAGCAACGAATCATTTCCATACATTACCTGTCACTGATCAAGTGACTGGCAGCACTAATGGGTGGCACATACTGGGTGGGTTGGCAAACAGATACATTCTATATTATTGTTGTTATGTTAGCTATGTTGATTAGTTAACTAGCTAGAACTGGAGGACGGATACATCACAAGTCTATTGAATTTAAATGTAATCAACAACGTGTAGAAGTGCAGAGAAGTCAGTAAGCTAGCTATTAACTAGCAGTGATAAAGGTGGGTTATACTTCATCTTGGACTTAGTGGTGAGTGCATGTAACTTAGCTAAAGCTAGCTAACGTTAGCTAGTGATGCTAACTACTTCATGCAGGTTGTAGCTTCGGTAGAAAAAAAACGGTTAGTCAATTTGCGACAAAACAAATTCCTAGAGGCGCAATCAAATGTGTGTCACAACAGGAGGTTAACTAATTCTGTAACGTAAATTTGTTAACAAGATGGGTTGACGAGGTTGCTAGCTACCTTCCTCGGCGGTGTCCATCTTGAATGCTGACGCACACTGTCCTCTTTTCAGTCAACACACAACACCGTCTGGCTAGTTGGTGAAAAGCCTAGCAGCCAGCGAACTAAAAAAAAACATCTCAGAATGATGTTCGATTCGATGAATGGTTACAATGTAACTTCACTATTTGATTCCCCGTGGGGATACAATGTAGCAATTTTATCAGGCACTCCGGGAGCCCGGGAGCTAGGCTAGCTACGGTAAAAACTGCTATGCACAGCAACTATCAACATGCTGACGGTATTGAGTTACCGTACAAGAGTAAGCTGCGCACTTTTATATTTAAAAAAATTAAAATTAAACAAATACGTTTTAAAACTTTAATTCCATATTCAGTCAAATTAAATGAATTGTGTTAGGTAGTAAGGAATGCAAGATGGGGAATTTGCTTAAGTTATCACCATTTTTTTTATTACTGACTCTCACACATTTGATAACATCCTGGAAATGATTTTCAAAGCAACAAATCCCTGAGGCATTCAGGGATGAACACAATTAGTATGACTTAGTGTCATCATTGCCCAGGGACTGATGTGGAGTTACAAAATGTCCCTGATGTGTTCCTCTTTCTGTTTTGAACGACTCTGCATCGTATACCCACACAGTGTCTATTCCTTCTCCAGCGGTGCCATCAGGTGCCCAGGTGGGAAAAGGGAAACGGCAGGCCACCACTTTAGCTGTGCTCTGTAGTTCTGTCTGCAGTTTGCCCTCCAACTTATCCATCTGTGAAGTAATACAATCAATCATATTGAGGCTAATATTGTTGATGTAGTGCTATATGTGGTGGCATTTACTAAATAAAAAGCTACCATTATTTTGTCAAGTCTAGCAGATAAATAAGAGTTAAACTCACCATCTGAGGTACTCCAAATATGACAACATTCGAGTACTGATTAAAGCTGACCTGAGAACCAGGACATACACATACATTAAAAGAAAGACCCAACATTAGTCCCCCCTGTAATGGGTATTAGGCTACTACATAAACGTTATTTTGGATGAAGAATCATTTGTAAACGATCACTGGTGGATTGACTAACCTTCCATAAATCTGATATGTGGAAGGAAGTAGAATGATGAACACCTGCTCTCCAAGCTCTGTAACGGGAGTACCACACCAACCATGGATTCAACTCAAATCCAACAGCTCGAAATCCTTTCTTTGCAGCTGCTATCACCTGCAGAAATGAAATACATGCTTAAATCAAAAGTGCCAGTGATAGGAGCAACATAATACTACACATGTCCAGCCTAACAGTCTTCTGTGATGCTAATAGGCTACACCTAAATGCTCTCTAATGCAATTTGTAACTTTAAATGTCCTGTCAAGAGTGTAACCCCTGCAAATTGCACAAACCCAAGTATCTAACTTAATAATCAAAGGTGAAGTCACAATCACAAATTCAGAAAATGGCTGGTCGTCTTCTGATCAGACTACTAAGTGTACTTACTATTCTTCCATCCCCACTTCCGATGTCCACGAGGGATCCAGATCTCGCCTGCAGCACTTTCAGGACATTTTCCACCTGTGCTGTAGTTGCGGGAACATAAGGTAGGCACACCTTTCTCAAAGCAGGTGCAACAAATGGACCTGCAACAGCGTAAAGGGCAACCAATGACCCCCCGACAATTCCAGTTGCGATCAGTCCTAAACGTTTTTTGAAGCCGGTGTCTTTAGCATTAACGTCACATTGTATCGCCTCAGTTTCCAGTAGGCTTTGTTCTGCCATGATGACTTTGAATCAATGAATGAGTGCGAGCTGCTAGAATCCTCTCCTCCCACTGTTAGCTAGCCACTCATCCAAGGACATTTATTGATAGTTACGTCATTCAAGAACATATAGAAATTACGAGACTAGCCAAAAGAAGTAGACTTAAACATGTGGGACGTAACTAAATAGCAAACTGACATGACATTTGAATGTCAGAAAAGGTGAAAATACTTTATTAGAATCGAAACCTCGCTCTGGACCAAGGTGTGCTGCAGCTTTTTGTCCGACTTGGTGTGAAATACAGTTTCGGTAGTTCCTAGTTCCACTCGTTCATCATGCTTTTTCCTGTGGTCAACATACCATCCTCTATTACTACCACTCTATGTGTCACAAAACCAAGCATTTAATAATATGATGTTGATGTAAAATGATAATACATTTGTAAATGTAATAACAAAACAGAGGTACAGTATTTGGAGATGGGGTAGTCTAGACAATACAGAGGGAGCAATGTATTATAACTGACAGGAAAAAACACTGTATAGACAACACCATTCAACAATAAAAGCTAAATATTAAATCATAACAGGTGCAAACACATGATGTATATTGTATTTTTCATGTACACAGTCAAAGGGGGAAAATAAACAACTTCATATCCACAACATATATCAATTAAAACCAAGGGGACACCATAGATCACATCAGAATGTGTATGTTTTTTGGTCACAAAAAATACTTACAAAACCACAACCATTCCATGATATGCATTCTTAATTTGTAGGCTACTCGTGTGAATCCAAGCAGAACAAAAACATATTTATTTAAAACAAATGGAACAAGCAAAGAGGAACAGAACATTTGTGTGGTTGTAGGGCATGCATGTTCCTCATACCTCAGAAATCATTGGACATTGACTGATGTGGAGACAAGACATGGTGGCTCTGGCTCGGGGTCTGACAGTCATCCATGTCGTCATCCTGGTCACAACCATCCTGCCCGTCCTGTGAGTAACTGTACTTCATCATCAGTATATTCCTGTGGCTGGAGGGTGTGGCCTGGTGGGACTGGGAGAGAGGCATGTCTGACATAATGGCTGCGTCCCGCACACTCAGGTTACTTTGGCTTCCCCTGACGCTGGACACCTGGGAGTGGGCTCCGCCACAGTGGTGGTCACGAATGCATTTGGACGAAGACCGTCTGAGTTTCTGAAACTTATCAAAGTCCTCGGCCATAGCCATTTCACTCATGTGGTCGGCAGAGGCTGCCCTTCGCAGAGTGCACAGTTCATAATGTGGTGGCTCGAAGGTTTCGTGGAGCAATGTGGGGTCAAAGTCATCCCTCCTGATGATGTATTTTTTGCGTGGCTGTTTAACTTGAATGATACTTGCCACAATGAGAAGGACAACCACCAGACCACAGGTGACTAGAATGATTGCGACATTGGTGTGGTCAATATTGTCTAAGATGCTGGCTTTCCTCTTCTCTGTGGACAGTAAATATTACATACAATCAAGTTTTCTATTTTGGCGGCTAGGTTTGAATTGTGATGAATGGTGTGTTGAAAGTTACATTTAGATTTATCAACATTACATTTAGAATGCACCATTAACTTGTACTTTTGTCATACAGGTTAACCTAAAACATTGACTGTAGTTCATATTTGTCAGCTCTATACCCAAATGGAACAGGTGTCTCACCTTTGCAGTTGTTCTCGTCCCAGGGGTAGACACAGTTCTGGATCCCGTTGCACACTAAGCTGGTGTTGATACACATGTTGCTATGGCAAAAGAAAGCCTCTGCTTCACATGGAGCTGAAAACAAGGGGAAGATAGCTTTACTCCCTAAACATTAAATAGAGTTTTCACAGCATCACAGCATACTGATCTTCCTGCTACGCCACCATGTCTGTGTCAATTAACAGTTAATCTGACTATTCTCTCATCATTGATTTGATTGACTTAGTTCAACATTTAGGGTTTTCTGTTTACAGTAGTTGTCTAATGTTGGTGGGGCATATTACTCAGTTTTAATGTTACTCCTTAATCATGGTGATGAATAAAATTGTTTTATTTGAGTGTACTTTTAACAGAGCTGGGATTTACTTTGAAGTGCAAAGTCTAGCAATACAGGTCAAATCAATCATTGACATAGGCATAGCAGTAAGATTGGTATTCCGTAAACCAAGAGGTTGTCAGTTCAAATCGCAGGTGAGGACATGTTGAATAATAATTACTGTATACATGGACAATGTAATCATGTATTTCAACATGTTTCAAATGTGAAAGTTGACAATATTGTATGTCAAAAGCACTGTGTGTGTGTAACTGGTTCCACAGACTTTTTTGTTGTTGTTGATGAAGATGCCCATATAATAATTTCTGGTTGAATGAACATATGAGGCAAGTTGAGCAAAGACATCATTTTAAATTGACTGAATTGTTGCCTAAGTTGGAGCTAAGTTTGGCCTAACTAAAGAATGTAAGTTCAGTTAATACTTTGATTGAAAAGTTGAGTAAACTAAAAAAGGTTGTGGAACCAGTTACTTAATAATAATTAGTTGAAACAACTATATATTTTTTACATTGTTACAATAACCCTGTAAAGGAGACCCTGTATTCCCTGCGACTGCCTCTCTTTACAAACTAATTGGAACATTTCAAACAATGTGTCAAAAATGAAACATAGCAGTAGATGGAGTGGAAATGGTGTCAAATTAATTCACTAACGCTCTAGGAAGGTTGTGAAAAGGATCCGGAAGCGGCTTTTTCGGCTGCCCTGATCAGCCCACATTCGTATGACCCCCACCGAGGTAACCAACATGACATCGTTGGCCACTGTGCTGCAGAATTTGTTCTTCAGGTGCTCCACTGAGCTACTTCCGTCGTACACAGCCACAAAGTTACGTTTGCATTCATTGGAGTTGTGCATCTCATATTCCAAAAATCGCAAATAGATCTGCAAAGATGTTTAAAATAACAGTGTGAAACAACATGTTTCCAACCAAATGGGAACTTGACTTGTGTATCTTTTGAACAGCATGTTTTCCAGAAGACTAATGGAGAATGTGAGTGAGGGATATTGCAAATATGAAGAAGAAAAAAACACAAGAACTGTACTGACCCTTCCCTTTGGTGGTGCTCGAATGAACCACCTACAGTCCACAGCCTCTGTCTGCAAGGCTTTGCCCTCTTTGAGTATTGCTGCAGAATCAATGATCCCATCTGATCCACCCAGATCAAATTCGCAAACTGTAGTACAGGAGAGTCCATTGCACAGTGTGTTAGTTACACAACAGTTTGCTGTTACAATATACAGTATGTTTACATAGGTGATATAAGAAGAACCGTGTACCTACAAGGCAGAGGCGGTAGGACACCCATGTCTTTAAATTCAGGATCTGAAAAGAGAGCACACAACAGTGAACCTATTGTATATTTTTTTCTGCCATTTCACAAAATACATGTTCTGTGTCTGAAAGGATAAGGGCCAGCAATGCATATTCTTGACTGTGTGAACTCTGTCCATAGTTTAATCCATTATGCAATCATCCACTTGTCCTTCATAAAAAAAAATGTTGAGACAGAAAGAACAGGACTTCTATCCTAAAGCTTCACCATTATGATTTGTAGGTGGATTAATAATCCTTGGACCAGCTTTATACAGATTAGGCTGCACAAGCAATGAGAACCAAGTGATAAAATGGGACTTCCAAAATGTTTTCCTGAAAAAAAATCTAAAAAGATGAGGTTGAGGGAGAAACCAGTTTTCGAAATATTAATATAAATATAAAACAGTTATATTTAGAGGCAGATCTTTGTAATATCACCATGGCTGCAAGGAGGAGACAGCTGAACTATTTAAAACCTAACCTCAGCCATGAATCCTTATTAATCCTCTTGTTTCTTACCTCTGTATCATGGATTATTCACTGTGTGTGTGTGTGTGTGTGTGTGTGTGTGTGTGTGTGTGTGTGTGTGTGTGTGTGTGTGTGTGTGTGTGTGTGTGTGTGTGTGTGTGTGTGTGTGTGTGTGTGTGTGTCAGAAGATGTACTGAAAAAAATACGAAAGTATATGAAACATATGTCAATCTTGCTTTTCTATCTAGTTTAAAACAAATATTTACTGCAAACACTTACGCTTATGTAACAGTGTAGTAATAAGATGATGATCGGTCAATGAATTATCCTGCCACTGATGAGAGGAATTAGAAGAGATTAGCATTTGGCACTAAAGGATTCATTACTTCTGAGGTAAACACTTGGAAATCAGCTTGTACTTCTCTACCAACGCAGGTTTGGGAAGGCTTTCTATTGGCTAGAGTATTGTTGCATGGGATACTTTTTTTATGGATACTTTTTGTAGTATTAGTCCTCTAATATGTACCCTCACTGTGTTTCAGGGAGAGATTATATGGAGATTATATGGGAATCAATTTATATCTATTTATATCAATCTATATTCATCTTTTGACACTGAAGTATCTCATCGGAACTTGTGGATGAGCCACTCACTTCAAGTCTTGATTCCAATGGAGGGCAGGCAGTGATATCGAATAACCATGTCTACTGGCAGTGTCAAAACCTTCACGAGAATGTGAGGTTACTGAGACACATTTTGTAAGATTGATCTGATGAATGGCTTTGATTGGGAGAGGGAAACAAGGAAGTGGATTCATCTCTCCTCCCAACGTAAGTGCCCTATAAATTCTGCCAGTAATAAATTGTCAGCTGCATGGGTATCCCTTAAGCCGAGGCTCAGAGCTGACAAGCTGTACTCCCCTGAAGACAAGCTTTCATTAACTGGGTGAAGGAGGAGATAACCCCCCCTCCCCAGTTGCAGCATGTGTGCCTGCACTACAAATGCAGCAGCTGATATGGACACACACAGCAGTAAGCACCACACCAGTCTCCTGTAGCTCCAGCTCAGTCACTGAGCTGTGACTGGTAAATTGTTTGGCTGAAGTTCTCTGCATTAACTGGATGTGTACAACTTTATGTCAATATTGTGTCTGTGTGTCTCCATATGTGCCTGGGTGAGACAAATAGTTAGCCTTTCGGAGTCACACATTACATTTCAACAACCTCAGAATAACACTGCAAATATTGAAACGGTTAAAGCAAATCGATGTATTTGAAATTATATTACCTTGAGTGAAGTTATAGCGTGCTGAAAATCCAATTGCTTCCAGTTCGCCGTCTGCAACAAACTTTATATGCAGGTATCTCCCACTTGATTTAATATACAAAGGGCTTTCCTGGCCACAGTATCGACCAATTAAAGTGGAGAAGGAAAAGGGCCCATCGCGGACTTCAATGTGGTCAAATTTGCATTCCCATGAAGGCTCTATTGAATATTTCTCATCAAAGAAGAGGTCGATGCATTGTCTTGGTGAAGCTGAGAAAACACAGTGGGGAAATGTAAGAAAAAGAAACACAATATCCAATAAAAAAAACATTTACTTGTTGAGATGGTGTTTATGTCTGACCTTCAATGATATAAATACATGTTCGCTCTGGTGGGTACTTTTGGGGGTAGTTGGGGGAGGTGAACAGGCCTCCCTCAGCCTCCTTTATCCAGGTGCCACATTGGCCTATTGGAGTCACCCCTGAATTGTTTGTCACTGAAGTACAAGATTAATGTTCAGGTGCCAATCATACAGAACCATTATACCATCCAGCTTTGTCTGACATTAAAAATGTATCAAATGTATTGTTATTGATCTGGTGTTTCATGGTCTTCTTCATTACACAGACATTACTTTTCCCAGTTAGGTAGATTCCAACATAACAGGGAAATAAATAACTCTACGCACAGTGTATATTTCAGTGTTACCTGCTTTTTTCCCCGGTGTACCAGACAATCCAATAGTGATTAGACTTGCAACTACTGCTGTAAAAATAAAAGTAAATGAAAGTTAGAAAAAAATACCCAGAAAATAATTGGCTATGGAAATTGTGTTTGTGTATGTTACTAAACCACAAAATAAAATTATGTTCCACAAAATACAGAAATGATAATTTCGTTTCATAGCATAATGAATTCACATGTAGCGTTTTAAAATAGTTTTTAAAGCGTCATTACTGGAAAGTTCAATGGCAAGAATTGATTTAACTTTATGCTGTTGACCATCTAACTACGATATTAAAGAGATCGTGTTATACAAGCAAAAGTAGACAAAATTTACCGAGAGGCAAGGCAAATTTGTTCACCATGTCTAATCCTTGCTGTTTTCAATCCCAAATATTTCCAAAACGAAATGAACGAATCATTATTCCGTGCAACGGGAAAATTCAATCATCATATCCACGATATCCCTATTTTATCTCAGTGTAAACAAAACACAAATACAAAGTTACGGGAGGAAAAGCAGTCTCAATCCATCCGCTGCTGTGACAGACAGGTCTAAACGTTCTCCTGAGTCCCGATTTCCATCCAAACGCAGCGACGATAATCCGACCGACAGCAACCTTCAATGAGTATAGTATCCTTGACAGTTGACGTCGTGCCAATTCCCGGTATTATATCTGCCACATGCCGGTGTACATCATCATTGGTCTCTGTGCTTGTGTTATTTATTTCCCGTGGACGTTATGCATAAATACTTGGTCTGGACACTTCAAGCCAGACACTTCAAGCCACCTTTCTCTCAAATATATAGGATATTAAATTCTGGTAGTACTGTAATAACTAGTTAATAAACTATAATGATGTTGTTTTATGAAGGAACCGCAATTCAGCTTCAACTCAAACTCAACTTTTTTTGTGTGTGTGGCTCCTGTCACTACAGACCCTGGTTCGATTCCAGGCGGTATCACAGCCGGCCGTGAGTGGGAATCCCATAGGGCAGCGCACAATTGTCCCAGCTTCACCTGGGTTGGGGTTTGGCCGGGGAAGGCCGTCATTGTAAATAAGAATTTGTTCTTACCTGACTAGTCTGGTTAAATCTAATAAAATATTAGAGATGAATTAGGGACAGGGTTTGGGTCAATTTGGAATTTTGGAATTTCAATTCAACCCAGGAATTAAAATTCGAATTTGAATTGTTCACACCCCACAGGAAGCAGAATTGAATTTGAATTAAAAGAAGTAGAATTGAATTCAAACAAATTCAAACAAATTCAACTGAGACATGAAACGTACATTAGGTACACTCATGGATGGCTCATACAGACAGTGAGTCACGTTGCTGTGGCTTGCTATATAAAGCAGGCAGATGGGCATCGAGGCATTCAGATACTGTATATTGAACATTATAATGGGCAAAATAAGTGACCTAAGCAACTTTGAGCTTGGTATGATTGTCAGTGCCAGGCGCTCCAGATTCAGTATCTCAGAAACTGCCGCCCTCATAGGCTTTTTTTTAGATTCTTGTCATGGATGGGCTATTGCCACACCACTCTTATCAGCTAAAAACAACAAGAAACGGCTCCAGTGGGCACGCGATAACCAACACTAGATAATTGAGGAGTGAAAAAATGTATCTGGAACATGATATCGAGTTCGGTTTACTTGAGTGGCCTGCGCAGTCCCCCGACCTTAAACCAACAGAGCATGTTTGGGATGAGATGGAACGGGCTGTTCACAACAGGAATGTACCGCCGTCCAATCTGCAGCAACTACGTGATGCCATTGTGTCAGCATGGACCAACACCCCTGTGGAACGTTTAAGACTCCTTGTAAAATTCCCCTGAAGAATTCAGGCGGTTCTGAAGGCGAAGGGGGGTCCGGCCCGGTTCTAGATGGATGTACCTAATAAACTGGCCCGGTGAGTATATACTGTAGCTATATGAGTCTCATTCCTTTGACGTATATTTAGCCAAAAGCATCTGCCACCTCATTGTTAAAAAAAATACGATTTCAAATATTAGCTTGATTATAACTCAAAGAAGTCAAATAGTATTTTGTTGGTATTTTTGTAATTAGATGTTAGGTTGTTCCATTCCATTCTGGAGTGTTTGATCTAATGCATTATTGGATATGTATTTTTTGTTTAATATTTAATAACATTATTATATTATAGAATTATTATAGAAAACCTAATAAATTATCTAACAATATTTACAAAACCACTATAATTACTTGAAACTCGTTTAAATGTTTCAAGAAAATGTAAAACATTGTATTGCTTACCATACATTATATACAAAATAGACATGTGCTTAATGATTTATGGAAGAAATTATCCATTTGAATTTCAATGAATTTCATCAAATTAAATGCTACTTATTTCATTCATATTCAATTCAACTTCTGCTTTCTGCAGGGTGTGGCCAATTCAAATTCAAGAAAATTGAATTGGCATTTTAGACCAATTCAACTTAGAATCAACCCCAATTGGGGAGCATTGTTATGATAGGCAGCAGGGAAGCTAGAATAAGGCTTGATGTAATTAACAAAAGTTTACTTGGTAATGGGTCTCAGAAACAGATGGGAGGAGGGTTCATCAAGTCTCAAATTAACTTTGGCAACCTCTGCCTGAAGCCTTTCCCATACGAGTAGAAGGTAACCGTGGGTCCATACAGGAACCAAGATCATAATACTGGATAATGCTGCATATTAAACTTCACTATGAGGAGAAAAACGCAAATGAAAGGAATCATCCAAACAACATTAACAAAGTATCAAACAGATGCAGAGAGAGGAGGGTGGGGAGCTACAGTAATATGTTCAGCTGTCCTCTTGCCAAAATTGCATTTCATTCCTTAAGGCCAGGTGTCCCAGGTGTGAAATGATTATGGGCAATAGGGTGTGTAGAACAGGGTTTGCTGACACAACAGTCAGTTCACTGTGTGGAAATAACATCTCTCATATCATACGCATGTTTTTAAAATCTGCAATCCATGCAAAAATAAAGACAGTCCTATAAACTCAACCTGACCTAACTATGCAGTCCGTAGATTTTGTCACGCCCTGACCTTAGAGAGCCTTTTTATGTCTCTATTTGGTTTGGTCAGGGTGTGATTTGGGTGGGCATTCTATGTTCTGTTTTCTATGTTTTTGTATTTCTATGTTTTGGCCGGGTATGGTTCTCAATCAGGGACAGCTGTCTATCGTTGTCTATGATTGGGAATCATACTTAGGCAGCCTTTTTCCCTTCTGTCATTGTGGGAAGTTGTCTTTGTTAGGGGCACTATAGCCCTTGGAAGCGTCACGGTCGTGTTTGTTATTTCTTGTTTTTTTTGGCGACATTTTACTAAATAAAAGAAAATGTACGCTCACCACGCTGCACCTTGGTCTTCCTGTAACGACGGTCGTGACAGTTTTGTGTCTCTTTGCCATGCCTTTTATCTGTGAATAAAACTCATGCATTTCTGTTGAATGTTTTTGACTGCCATATGGGATGAAGAAAAAAAGTCAAAGTAAAGTATTTTGAATTCCATAAAGGTTTCAGAAAATGTATATTTAAACAGATCCATATCATACAATATTTCTGAGGGAAAATATGAGCTTGAGTTTCTAATATAAGTATTGCAAACATGTATTTCATTCACATTGCCTCAATGTTGCAAAGCTGGATTACTTCTCACTGTTCCAGACCAAAGAGAAATCAACTCCCTTGATATTCTACAGAAGGAGACAAATCTGACAATCAAATCCATCTGGCTTTAGTTTATGTGAGGCAGATTGTTGTTATTCAGAGTTTTATCAGGAAAATGAACGGGTCTTGTTTTTTTGCACACTCAGACAGAATAGCAAAATCTTATTTCATGATGACACAGAGGAATTGAGTCAGTCGCTGACTGTGTCCATTCCCCAAACGCACTCACCAGTCACATTATAATGGCAATGCCACTTTCTTACAATGAAACATGTATGAATGTTGAACAAGGTTTATATTTCTCTGTGAATGTTTTTTAAAAGTATTATGTAACTAACAAGAAAGTAGGGTAGCCTAGTGGTTAGAGTGTTGTACTAGTAACCGAAAGGTTGCGAGTTCGAATCCCCGAGTTGACAAGGTACAAATCTGGCGTTCTGGCCCTGAACAGGCAGTTAACCCACTGTTCCTAGGCCGTCATTGAAAATAAGAATTTGTTCTTAACTGACTTGCCTAGAAAAAAATATATACTATATCGGTATGCACACTAGCTAGTCTGAGACCACTGCGTGCACAGTCAATATCAAATCTGTAATTACACAATATTATCTGCTCGGAGCCATAAGCAATTGTGCCATGCTTGGAATATCAGGGCAAGTTTTAGCTGCAGTTTGGATGAGCTGCACCCAAGTGTGGTGTGTAGTCTATGTTCAGGAGTCCCTCAATTCTACCCACTAAACAATCATGCTGATGTAACTTTGTCTACAAAACATAGTATTTTGACAGATTTAGATACATGATTATTATGGAGATTATGGAGAACCAGAGATTAAAGTCTTTAGTTTAAATAGACTTAATAGAGATTTGTGAAGAAAACAGTTATCAGACATACCATCTGTTCCAATATGGTAAGCAATAATGTTAAGTATAAAAAGTAGGTCATATTGACTGTAAAATGTTGTCAATATGGCCTTGGGTGTGATATAACAGAGAACAGTCTACATTGGGCTTTCCATGAATATCAGAATACCATCTACTGGCAAATCTCCTTTTCTTTAATTTGACCGATTTTATATAGACAGATACAGGCGGGCATACATGCTCATTTAGCATTTGCCAACCAACCACTTGATGGTGCAAGTGTAACTCATATTACAGCCTTGACACTACACTATACATATACTGTGTGTGAGTGAGTGAGTGAGTGAGTGAGTGAGTGAGTGAGTGAGTGAAAGAGCAAGAGAGAGAAAGAAAGAGAGATAGAGCAGGTTTGAAGGGGGACTGATTGCCACAAAACTGATAATCAGAGCAATCGCAAACCATAAACTGTTTTACAGTTTAGAAGACAATGTTTCTTCGATTTTGTACCATGATATCATTGGTCCTCCTAGGATTTGGCGTTGCCTTTTCGCTGGGACAGAATTACACAGAACCTCTTGTTTTGGAGGGAAAGTGTCTGGTGGTTTGCGATGCGAACCCGTCTGTAGAGGGAGCATTGACCTCTTCCTTCGGGATATCTGTCCGGGCAAGCGGTACTAAAGTGGCTTTCTCTGCACTCAGGGGAACGAACCACGAACCATCTGATATGAGCAATACGTCTCCGACCATCTACTTTGACCAGGTTCGAGAATATTTATGTCTTTCATGATTTGTGTCTTTTCATGGGCTAATATTGACAATGTATGTTTGTGCTCTTTAGGACGTTTGATGTTTTTCTCATTGCAGGTATTAGTGAACATTGGCAACCATTTCAAGCTGCAAGCGAGTGTATTTCAAGCACCAAGAAGAGGCATTTACAGTTTTAGCTTCCATGTGGTGAAGGTTTACAACCGACAGACTATACAGGTAAGTGTATAGGGAGGTATGCCTTGTGATGCAATTGAATTGCTTTTCATGTCTTTTTCATACCCATTGCATAACACTCTGCAGGTAAACTTGATGCACAATGAATACCCTATAATATCAGCTTTCGCCGGGGACCATGATGTCACTCGAGAGGCTGCGAGCAATTCAGTCCTTCTGCACCTGGAACGGGAGGACAAACTCTACTTGAAGCTTGAGAGGGGGGATCTAATGGGTGGCTGGAGGTACTCAACGTTTTCTGGATTCTTGGTGTTTCCACTCTAATCACAACTCTCAAATCAAGTGACTTTTTTATTTTCTTCAAGGACGTTGGCCGCCCATATCTGGACTTAAATTATGAAGACATGTATATCTGACTGTGAGATGAAGTAGGCTATTTTGGCAATTTATGACGAAATTATTCCGTGCTATGAGGTTGGGATTTGTATTGCTGAATGTGACTGATTGTTGGTATGATATTATAGAAACTGCGAAGAGTAGCCTATTCAAGCGTTTGTCAGTTGCGCCCATTCAGTAGCTATCCATGGTCCTGAGACCGTAGACACACGGTAGCTGTCTGTTGAAACCACAAAACGCATATCAAGCGTACAGAGCCAATAGCTGGCAATTGAGTGTTGGCTCTAGTGTCAACGTTGTTGCAGTAGTGCCATTGAAATATTGTAATCAAATAACATTTTCCAAAGGTGTGCAAATGCAGGCTAGCTGGCATTTGGACCTATATTTCACATTGATACAGTGTTAATTTTGGCATTTTTTAAAGGGTTTAGTCCAGTCTTAGTCACTTTGTAATAACATCCAAATCAAATCAAATGTTATTGGTCACATACACGTGTTTAGCAGTTGTTATCGCAGGTGTAGCGAAATGCTTATGCTAGTTCTGACAGTGCAACATTACAACATTAAGTCACATTTGTGTCATTTGAATAATGATTAAGTCTGGTCATTGTCAAACAGTGCACCATTTTCGTAAACTAAATTCCCTTTAATTTCAGTCACATTTTAGTCACATCACATTTGTTTTGTCTCATTAACCTATAGTAAACATAAATCACTGACTCCCATGTGCACAAACATACATAACCTTGTCCCACCAACATATTTTTATGCATAACATAACATCATATTCCCTTCCCCAACAGCAGAAAAATGACAAACATATATTAGAATATGTAATGATTATCTGGCCATTCCCAATTCAGCCTACATATCGGCACAGTCGTATGGGTTGAACCTCCGTCACTGGGCCATTGCAATCAACGTTCCACAGACGTTGCAGCCACGTTGGTGTCCAAAAGTAGAACAGGGGCTAATGACTTTGAACGGGATCGAATGAATGTTTTGCCCAGTGATGCAGTCGAGTCACTAAAACCCAAGTCCGAATTGAGTCCCAAGTCCCCTGTGCTCGAGTTCAAGTTTGAGTCACCAATGTTGTTCGAGTAAACGAATGGAGTCACGAGAAAAAAATGTAGTCAGTAAATTGCTTGCTATCCATTTTTATTTTTTTCTGTACCACCAAATGTGTGCATATCTGCTACTGGTAACGTTAATGTTACCAGGGCCACGTTCAGTTGCAAAACTTTCTCGAACATTGCAGACAGTTCCAGTCGGTATTCACGTAGAAATAATAAAGAATTCCCTTGACCCACGACAACAAATTGGGTAAAACCAACATTATTTCCTATTGAAATAACAAAACATCCCGAAAAGCGGCTGTGTTGTTTTATGTAGCCAGGTCAAAAGTCCTGACCTACGGTTCTGTTAAGCTCAAAAGTAGGGAAATAAAGCCGGTGAAAAGATTAATCGTTAGACATGTTGTACTATTATTACATGTCGTTTTGTAATTGACTAAAACAAGCAGACTAACAATAGAATTGCGTTTGAAAACGGTCAGGTTTTTGCTGTGAGCTAATGGGGAAGCCTAGGTAACCTGTTAGTTTTTCCCACATATAGGTAGGCCGCACAGTTATATTTAATAAGGAGTGGGTCTATATAAATCCCAGGAATAGAGCCAACATCCATTATTCAACATGTCAGTGAGGCATGTTTGTTCTACATAGCATATTTCTGTCTGAGCTTTAAAAAATGTGGTCCTGTTGAACCGCCCCATGTTGTCAGCTATTCATAGGTGTCACCTCAGTCACTCGGTCGCTTCCTGCTGTTATGAACGTTCTCAGGCCGCTCTCTATTGGCAGCGCCAGAATGGTGCCATAAAGTCGTGGAAAACCCAGTCATTCTGGATGAATGGTCTGGTCTGCAAGTAGATTAGTTTTAGAATGGCCTGCGATGTGCTTAATGAACGTAAAATGCGGTCGCTAATGCTGTTGTTTTTAATTTCATAAAGTAGCTTGTGTTTCTTAACCAGGCAAAGGTTAGTTACAGTTTTTGACAATTGCTTTACACATGATTTCTGAAACTATGGCTCCTTTTCTCTAGGCTCTACGCACAAAACGCCAAAACACACACACAACATGCAAAACGTCACACATCTCTTGAAAAACCAAACACTTCATTCAAAACAATTTAAACTCTTCTCAAAATGATGTTTTTGCATCAAAACTCTACACATAAGCCATCAAATGATTACATCTTATACACACCCAACTACACACAGATGTGACAAATGTAAAACACTACTATCATGTGTCTTTTGCATGTTCAGTGTGCAGTGGAGTCCACAGCAGTTTGTCATAGCACTCACACGTACATGTATGTGCACACATATATATACAGTATGTATGCATATTCCGTATACATTTACACTATAACCAAAAATGCAAGGGGGAAAAATAAAATGTGTTCCTTTCTCAATTTTTTAAATTTTCATCCAGATTTCGGGATGAACAGTAACAGACAAAACAAACACAGTAGAAGATAAATAAATAGGCTTGTCCTTGTCCTCCTCCTCTTCCTCCTCGTCTTTGTCCTCTTCCTCCTCCTACTCCTTGTCCTTGTCCCCCTCTTACTCTCATTCCTCTATCTCTCTCTCCAAAATTGGCCTCCATTTTTGTCCAAACCAAGAAAGCCAACCTGAAGCTTATTTATACTGCTTAAGCTCTGATGTCTAAGTAAAGAAATTCATTTTCACACGTGAGCACTGGGTGTAAGTACTTGGCAAATGCGTGTGGCATTTGGAATGGCAGTGTTTTCCAAACAAAACACAAGACCTGTTAGTTTTGAATGATGTGTCTAATGTAGAGAACTGTGTTTATTGTTTAGCAAAAAGTGTGTTTTACAATTGCAAACTGAGTATAAAGCAGATAATGGGCGTGCAATTTTGCAGATTGGTCTGAAGACTAGGTATATGAGTTAATGGTTTCACTGAGTGTGCCTCAAGTATCACTTTACTGTGTAAAAGATTGTAAAAAACTGTAATTAACTAGAAGACTGGTGGCGACTGGTTAGCTACGGGGAAGCAAGATTGTATAAACCGAAGCAGAGCCTGAACGCAACCTGTATGCTTGTCTGCTCACACTCATTGCTTGCTCCCCTGCAGCTCACCAGCTGATGCAGGGTGTGGCAGCAGTCCTTCCCACTGCTGAACTGTGCTTCAAACTGCTAATATTAATTGTGCTTACCACTGAAAAGCTCTCAATCTCTCCCAGATAATTTAGTCTCGTCTTGTTTTAGTTAACTGAAATTAATGTTTTAATTTTTATTTTAGTCTCATCAATTGACACTGAAAAGTAGATGTTTGAGGAATATTTTAGTCACTATTTTTGTTGACAAAATTAAAACTGCATTGATATATGTACTGGACAATTTAACCTGTAAATAAAGACAAGTGACTAGAACCTCTCCCTGTGTGTGTGTGTGTGTGTGTGTGTGTGTGTGTGTGTGTGTGTGTGTGTGTGTGTGTGTGTGTGTGTGTGTGTGTGTGTGTGTGTGTGTGTGTGTGTGTGTGTGTGAATATGTTAGACCTCAGAACTGCTGGAGGGTGACTGCTAAATTGTGCAATTCTTTGTTTTTACATTTTAGTCATTTAGCAGACTCTCTTATCCAAGAGTGACAATACAATAAGTGCATTCAACTTAAGATAACTAGGTGAGACAACCACATATCACAGTCCTAGTAAGTACATTTTCACTCAATAAACAAGTTATCAGCAAAGTTAGTGCTATTAGGAAAAGAAACATTCAGGTTGTTGTTTTGTAATATAAAAAAATATACAAAAATGGGGGGGGGTGTTATTTAGGATACTATTTTTCTGATGGTGGTGATGTAATTGGATTTTTCAATGACTCTATGCAAATGTATGTTTTTCAACAGGACAATGACCCAACACACCTCCAGGCTGTGTAAGGGCTATTTGACCAAGAAGGAGAGTGATGGAGTGCTGTATCAGATGGCCTGGCCTCCACAATCGCCCAACCACAACCCAATTGAGATGGTTTAGGATGAGTTGGACCGCAGAGTGAAGGAAAAGCAGCCAACAAGTGCTCAGCATATGTGGGAACTCCTTCAAGACTGTTGGAAAAGCATTCCAGGTGAAGCTGGTTGAGAGAATGCCAAGAGTGTGCAAAGCTGTCATCAAAGCAAAGGGTGGCTACTTTGAAGAATCTAAAATATATTTTGATTTGTTTAACACTTTTTTGGTTAATACATAATTCCATATGTGTTATTTCATAGTTTTGATGTCTTCACTATTATTCTACAATGTAGAAAACTGTAAAAAATAAAGATCAGGATGTCAGACTGGGGCGACGGTTCACTTTCCAACAGGACAACGACCCTAAGCACACATCCAAGGCAAAGCAGGAGTGGCTGTGGGACAAGTCTCTGAATGTCCTTGAGTGGCACAGCCAGAGCCAGGACTTGAGCCCGATCGAACAACTCTGGAGAGACCTGGAAATAGCTGTGCAGCAACACTCCACATCCAACTTGACAGAGCTTGATAGGATCTGCAGAGAAGAATGGGAGATACTCCCCAAATACAGGTGTGCCAAGCTTGTAGCGTCATACCCAAGATGACTCGAGGCTGTAATTGCTGCAAAAGATGCTTCAACAAAGTACTGAGTAAAGGTTCTGATTACTTATGTAAATGTGATTTTTCCTTTTTTTAAATGTAAATGATCAAAAATGCCTAAAAAACGTTTTTTTCTTTGTCATTATGGGGTATTGTATGTAGATTGATGAGGGAAAAAAAACAATTTAATCCATTTTAGAGTAAGGCTGTAACCTAACAAAAAGCGGAAAAAGTCAAGGGATCTGAATACGAAGGCACTGTACACATAGTTTTCATTTCACCTATCTATACCTAACTGTGACATGTGTATCATTTACCTTGACATTTTAAACCCCCCCCACTCTCTCTCTCTCGCGCTATGTCTCTGTCTCTCGCTTATCCATGGGGATACTGTATCCATCTTATCCCAGCAGCAGTCACGTCTGGTGAGCGTGCAACCCTGTGCCTTCAGAAAAAAGTACTCAGCTCAACAGCTCCTCAGCGTGTGAACACGGCTGTAGCCTTTTGATGTCTGTCCTCTGCATAGCAGTTCACACATTCCACAGCAGTGGAATGCCCAAGGACAAAATCAATCTGCTCTGCGCGACACCTGGCATGTTAAAGTCCGTAATCATACCTCTCTCTAGTACCGTTTGAACCTGATTTTAACATGGGTCCTTTGTCCTGATCTTATCTACATTCTGTTAGGCCAACATTTCCAGAAACATATGGTATTTAAATGTGTCTGTTATCAATCTGTCCACTGTCTGCATTGTGACCAGATGTCCTGGTCCCTTTCTTTATGCAAAGTATTTACAGCTATTCTTACAATAACTAAATAAATATTATTTTCTAAGACACATATTGATGTAATCAGTTAATCGTGCCACATGTCAATGATTTTAGAGGGTGGAATAACTATGATTTAAATGGTATCTCTGTCCAGATCTGTCTACATTTGTAAGATATCCAGACACAATGCGTGTCTGACTACCTCCGGAGGTGGGCAGAATGAGCTGTCTTTTGATTGTCTACACCTGTCTAAAAATGTGGGCAAGATCAGAATGTAGATAAAGTCAGTACAAAGGACACAAGTTACAACCAGGTATAAACAGGGCTTCTGAAACATCATGTGTATTTGCCTTTTCTTATCGAGATGGGAAGAGTCCTTTTCCCAGAAACCCAGCTGACCTTTATCCTGGCTGTACCTAGTTAACCCTGACTTTTAACGGTTTTGGAAAACACAGCTGGTGTTTACACAGACAGACCAATTTTGATCTTCGGCACAAGTGTTGGAAATTAACTGATCTGATTGGGCAAAAGACCAATTAGTGTAAAGATCTAAGAATTGAGATGACTGTGTAAACGCAGCCCACTTGGCACACAGAATGCTATTTTTTCTCTTAAATGAAAAGTAACTGCATGGTTACATTTTTTAAAATCACAGGCTGCGTTTACAACGGTTGCCCAATTCTGATATTTTCCCCAATTATTGGCAAAAGAGCTGATCTGATTGGTCAAAAGACCAATTAGTATGAAATATCAAAATTAGGCTTCCTGTGTAAACACAGCCATAGACATACGCATAAATATAGCTTTTCTAGCAGCGCTAGTTGAATGGCTACCTACACAGGCAGCCCAATTCTGATAATTTTTCAACTAATTGGTCTTTTGACCAATCTTATCTGATGTTTTCGCGTCATTTTCAGAGCTGATCTGATTGGTCAAAAGACCAATTAGTGAAAAAAAGATGAGTTTTGGGCTTCCTCTGTAAACACAGCCATAGTTCTTTGCAAGAATTTACCAAAACAACAGCATATGCTAGACTTATTGCTTGTTAGGAACATGCTAACGTTGCATTTCTTCTCGGTGATCTATAGTTGTTCCAGTGTGTTAATGGAAGACTAGTCTATCACTGTCTCTAAATCACCACGTGGTTTATGTTACTTCAATGAGTCATTTAGATGATGCTTAAATTGCTTTCTGCTTCATTGGTAGACTTGTTATTTTTTTAGATTACCCCAGTTGAATTATGTTCTCCCATCTGCTTCTCACAGTGATGACCACACACTATTTCATTCTGAAAACACGCAAATGGACATATGGTGTCCAGAGCACAGCTGGGGGCAGAGGGTGGTCTATAGCAGGCGGAAATGGTGAGAGACTTGTTTTTAGTGAGGTGGATTTTTAAAAGTATAAGTTCAAATTGTTTGGGTACAGACCTGGATAGGACAGAACTCTGCAGGCTATCTCTGCAGTAGATTGCAACACCGCCCCCTTTGGCCGTTCTATCTTGTCTGAAAATGTTGTAGTTAAGGATGGAGATTTCAGAGTTGTTGGTGGTCTTCCTAAGCCAGGATTCAGACACGGCTAGAACATCCGGGTTGGCAGAGTGTGCTAAAGCAGTGAATAAAACAAACTTAGGGAGGAGGCTTCGAATGTTAACATGCATGAAACCAAGGCTATTACGGTTACAGAAGTCATCAAAAGACAGGAGTGGAGTTGGGCACTGCAGGGCCTGGATTTACCTTTACATCCCCAGAGGAACAGAGGAGGAGTAGGATAAGGGTACGGCTAAAAGCTATTAGAATTGGTCGTCTAGAACGTCCGGAACAGAGAGTAAAAGGAGGTCTCGGGGCAATAAAATAGCTTCAAGATATAATGTACAGACAAAGGTATGGTAGGATGTGAATACAGTGGAGGTAAACCTAGGCATTGAGTGATGATGAGAGAGATATTGTCTCTAGAAACATCATTGAAACCAGGTGATGTCATCGCATGTGTGGGTGGTGGAACTGAAAGGATGGATAAGGTATAATGAGCAGGTCTAGAGGCTCTACAGTGAAATAAGCCAATAAACACTAACCAGAACAGCAATGGACAAGGCATATTGACATTAAGGAGAGGCATGCTTAGCAGAGTGATCATAGGGTCCAGTGAGTCGTGGGGTTGGTTGGGGTAGCAAGCTGGCAGAGGATGGAGGTATTTTTTTAGCCACCTCGTGTGTTTCCGTCGGTAGATTAGTGGGGTTCCGTCTGGTAGAGTGGACCAATCCAATTGGCAAAATAGATATAGTTATAGTGACCCAAGAAAATTTTCCGATAGACCTATTCAGATAGCAGTCGATAAGACAGCTAACGATTAGCGGGCCGAAGATGGGCGTTCAGGTAACGTCGCAGCGGAAGGGCCAGTTGGATAACTCCCTCGGGCAGATAACGTCGGTAGTCCAGTCGTGTAGGCCCGATGGGGCTCCACATCGGCAGTAAAACGGGTCCTTATAGGTGATTGTAGCCCAGGAGTGGCTGATGGAACTCTTCAGCTGGCTAGCTCCGGAAAAATGGATGTTTGCTCCGGGACTGACGTAGGCCAATAGTCACTCAGATTGCAGCAAGATCCAGGTATAAATGTCCAGAGCTTGCGGTAGAAATCCGTGGATATGGAGAGAAAAATAGGTCCGGTATGTTCTGGTCTGAGTCGCGTTGTACAAAACTGGCGATAGCTTTTCGAGCTAAAGGATAGCTGATGACCACCAACCGTGGTTAGCTGAATACTAGCATTGGCCAGTAAACTGGCTAGCTTCTGGCTAGCTTCTATTGTGGATTTCAGATAATACTTTAAAAAAAATATTGGTAAGGTGGGTTGCAGGAGAGTGTTTTGAAGTTGAGTTTAGAAAATAAAATATATTTAAAAAAGATATGCGAAGAAAGATGTAAATATATATATACATATGGGACAGGACAAGATGAGGACAAAGGACGTCTGACTGCTATGCCATCTTGGGAGATGTGATATATAATAAGATATATAATTTAGAAGCATAAAAATGGATGTAGCAACTACAGATTTCCCCTTTAAGTCTATCAAAAGTGTTTGAATTTGAGCATGTGTCCATTATCCTTTCTGAATTTAAAAGTAATCCCCGAAGTAATCATCTAGTTTTTCAAAAGTATCTGTAATCTGATTACAATATTTTAGCTGGTAACATAACGGAATACAGTTACCGTTTTTTTGTTATGCCTTACATGTACTCCGTTACTCCCCAACCATGCACGTACATGAAACAAAATGAACATCTACATTGACAATTAGCATTATTATTGGGAGACAGTCTTCATTCATTATTCAGTTGTCTATGTGTGGATAGGTCTATGATAGAGGGATGGTGTTTTTCATTGTGAGTGTGTTAGTTTTATTATTGTGCTCAGTTAACTTCCTGCTGACAGTTAGGAAAATATCCCTCTATTGGTTCACAGAGGCAGTGTGTAAATTATGAATAAGGGCATCTGTTCAAAGCTGTTATTTAATCTTATCCTCATCCTGATTAACTCAATAGGCAGGCACAAGCTCTTCACATTGTTGTTTGTCAAGAGTAGTCTTTGGCAAAGGTTGTCTGAATTCATAATAAAAGTGGTATTTTAGAATGATCTATTGCACTCCTCCTTTTGGGGTGGTAAAATGTCAATTTCTTTGCCATTTTGATATTCATATTCTTCTTTAGATCTTATTGAATGAATCCCAAGCCCATTTTCCCATGGCAACCTTGACATTAAGGTAGAATGCGCAAAATAATTTCCATATTTACCCACTAAGGACAGATTCAATCTTCATCCTGATTGTCAAACAAGATATCTGGCTACATCTGCATGTGTAGGCATCCAGCTCAAAGTAATCTCATACTTCAGTGAAGCTGTCAATGGCTGAGCATGCATGGCGTTCCACTGTATTATCTGAAATTGTGCTGCATAAGAACCCCTCTAATGTGAAGAAGATACATGCTGCACTGGATGAGAAGCTTTCTGGGGTTAGTGATGGCAGATGACATTCAGAATAAAGTATCAATGTGACAAATTATTCTGCAGGGCCAAGAACCCACTGCAAGTACTGTGATTACAGTGTGACTGTGCATCCTATGGGTGGACTGATGGAAAATAAAACGTACAATGATACCTCTACTATAAAAATAAATATGAAAAAAGAAAATATGCTATTTTATTACATTTAGGATCATTTAGATTTGTCATTTCATTTTTTAAAATTATAAAATCATCTTATTTTATATATTTTACTTTTAAGAAAATTCCATAAAATCCTTTAAAGTTTACAAAATTCTGGTTGTTTACTGGTAAACGTATAAAGTTACTAGTAATGTACCCTCCCTTTGCAACTCTAGTCATAGCGCATTAAGAAAGCAGGCAACTCTGGTCTGATGGTTGGGGCAGCTGGCAGGGCAGAGGTTACTTTGCAGTCGCCTGAGAGATACAGGATCCAGAGACACATGTTGAGAAGGTGTGGGATTAGGTTTCAACACCACTTTAACTGGAGGACAGTTCCTGGGGTGTAATCATTAGTCCAAACAGTTACAAACAGAACATTTGTTTCTATTGGACAAATTCAGGTAGGTCCCTCCCTTTTCGTTCCATTTGTTTCTGTTTAAGAAACCTATTGCTACAGAATCGGCCTACTGAATACGCCCCTGATCTCTGAAGTTTGAGAAGTACAGAGACACTGGTTTTAAATATCTATTGCGTAATATTAAGTTCATAGAGTAACATTTCCAAATGAAAACATTCTGTATAATGATGATTAAGAACAGACAGACTATGTTATGGGGTGGCGGTAGAGAATTGAAAATAAAAATAAAAGAGAGCCGCACACTCTTGGAGCTCAGATGCAAAAATGTAATACCAACGTTTCGACAGCCAAGCTGTCTTCATCAGGGTGTCTTCATCATACCCTGATGAAGACAGCTTGGCTGTCGAAAAGTTGGTATTAAATGTTTGCATCTGAGCTCCAAGAGTGTGCGGCTCTCTTTTATTTTCATTTTCAAGTTTCTACTCCGCTAGCCAGCACCTCGTCTTTATAGGTGTGAGTTTCTTTTTCTTCTAGATCATGGGGTGGCGGTAGCCCAGTGGTTAGAGCGTTGGACTAGTAACTAAAAGGTTACAAGTTCAAATCCCTGAGCTGACAAGGTACAAATCTGTCATTCTGCCCCTGAACAGGCAGTTAACCCAATGTTCCTAGGCTGTCATTAAAAATAAGGATTTATTCTTAACTGACTTGCCTAGTTAAATAAAGGTAAAAATTATCTGTGAATGCAGTTTATTAACAATCATAAACACCCCTCATTGAAGATGTGCAATAAATTGAAGTACAGCCTTTCAAAAGGGGGGGGTGAGACATACCAAAACAAGTAGGTAGCATTTCATGACCTGAAAAGTAACAAGGTGAGGCATTTTATCCTTACAGTGACAGGCAAACAGTCAAGTTTAGGCTGCACAAACAAGCCATTATCTCGATTTATGCCAATACAGTCGATGACGATTAGTTCTCCCAAATTACAGCATCAGATGTTGTACTTAAATTTTCTTTCTCCATATACTCAATATAATTAACATGCAATGAGAAACCATCACTGAAGCAAAAGAAAAACAACTTTACTAAAGACTGAGCAGAGAGAACTTTCAGGTATCAAACTCATACTAGCTAGTAGCTACAGTACTAACAAACTAGTTTAATGTAAGACAACAAACCACATAGGACAATGCAGAAATGTGGAGTGTAGTAATGATTAGAACCATTTGTGCTTTATATAACAAAACACTTGGTCCATCAAAACACAATTAAAAGAAATAATCCAATGCTAATTTTTTAAATGTAGATTTGATTACAGTTCAATTTCAATTCTTTGCTTTGAGGTTGGGAGTATAACTGTATGCTCTATATATATATATCAGTTGCTGGCATTGGCTGTTGAACAGATCACTAGATAGGGAGACATTGTACTGTGTTACATGTATTGAAATCAAATTCACAAAAAGTATTTGTAACAGCCAAGAAAAGGGGTAAAAAAAATGTAAAAATGAGGACTAAGTCAATATATCACTGATCAAAAATGTGCAAGAAAGTCCAACTGAGTTTAATTTAAGCCCTTCAGTAGTGCTTTTCCTGCAAGTAATCTTTCATCTTGTTTGGCAAAGGCAACTTCTGGATAAGGTCGATCCGTGTGTACTGACGGATGACAAACCGACAGAGGTACTGCATGGAGCGCACCTGCATAAACCTTGAGATAGGGTTTGTAAGTCGGACAGGATACATTGCAGTCCCTGGTGTGCGAGATCGTGAATAGCAAAAGGCTCCACTCTCAGAATCTATGATTGAACATTCTATGAGTTCCACTATTGATATGTGACCCTCCACATCTGGCTGTTCGTAGAAACTGAAACTACCATTGGAGTGTTCAATCCTGGTGTGGAGGGTCTTACCCTGTGAACGAAAGCTCAAGCTCAAAAGATAACGATCGTCTGAGCTGTCTCGCACCAAGAATGACCCATCTGGCAGGCTGGCAAGTTTTTCCTCAGCTTCCCAACGCGTTATAGGACCCCAGTACCAACCCTGCTTGGCCAGTTTCTTTAGCTCTACTGTAAGGCTGGTTACAATCATGGGCCCGCTGTGCTGAACAGCATCATAAACCCTGCCAACGCCAGGGACTGAATTGGGGTCAAAGTTGAGATGATGCAAAACTCTCTCTGCACCATGTGAGTGAGAAGAACCACCATATACTAGGAAACTCCTTCGGATGTGACTACCAGGTGGCAGAGAGAGTAAGGGGGAGAGAGGAGGCTCTATTCTAGAGTCCTGAATCAAGGCACATTCAGCATCAGAGAGCAGTCGATTCACAGATGGGTCCATGAATATATCTGGTGACATCAGCTTCTCCTGGTCAATGGGCTCTTCATCTACAAAAGGAGGGAATCGCTCAGGCTGAGGCACCTCATGCATTGGAGAGGAACTATCCAAACCTTCTGCAGGGTCAAATTCATCATCTATAGGCATTGCATAGTGTATATAGTCCTGAGATGCTAGTCCAATGATGGCAGGTACATTTTCATGGTCAATACCTAGATGCAAATCACCATTCTGAGGCTCAGTGTTCTCGGTTGAATCCTGAAAAGGCCTATCCCTCTGGGGGTCTGGGAATTCTTTCAGAATGCCATTCAGAGATGGGCTTGGGTCTGATGAATGTATCATAGCTTTCACTTTCCCATCCATTCTAATGCATGTTTCCTCAGAATTTGCTGCCCTGAGGGCCCATGGCGTGGGGCTATAATGGTGACTATTAGATCTTAGATGGTGTTGTGATTTGACATCATGAAAGAATATGGGTGCTGAGGAGCACAAGACTGTGTCATCTTCACTGGTCACCGATGTGGAACTTTCCTTGATTTTATTTTTCTGCTTTGCCGAAAGCCTTCTTTTCAGTGATCCCATAAGACTCTCACCCTTGGAGCGGTTCTTAGGGCCTTTCTCCTCCTCATGATTGAAGTCGTTACGAACAAGTTCTTTGCTGTAACATTTTCCAAACACTGAATCTGTTGAGATGTCGGTAGCTGAATTTGGCTGTGGTACAATATCCTTTCCCTCCTCTCTGCTTTTTAGGTTGAATGACTTTCGTATCGTTTTCAGACAGATTTTCTTCATTGTGGAAGTCCCTCAGACGTGGGGAGGCTCATGGATGTATGGATGGCCACAAAGGTTGTCCTCCAAAAGCTGTCATCCCTGAAAAAGATCAAACATATTTTTCCATTCATTTATTCCACATCGAGGAAATACAAAGACTACAACATAGCCTTGCAGAATTTGCAATAACGTCGAATTGAATACTGCAGTTTTATCAATCATGACTACCTTTCTACAGTATGTTTTTCAACTGCTGTTGATTGGTGAAGAAGCCTGATAGATACAGCCTGCTGCTAGTAAAAGCAAAGACACCGATAACTTCCCCTTTCATCTAGTCATTTGAGGCTAACGTTAGCTTGCTAGCCAGCTGGTGGTCCACCCAAGAAACTAAGTTAGCTAGTTACCTTCTTTACTTCGATTCACTTTTGATATTACCCGTCACCCTCTTTTAAAAACTGTTTCCATATGAAACTGCCAAGACCGATGCATTTTGAGACAAAGTACTATAGCTACTGTTAGCTGCTAGGCACGCAAGTTAACTAACGTTACCGTAGCAAGCTAACTGGAAGTAGAGACCCCACACGAGACAACCGAAAAACAATACAAACTATGTCAAACTGGTTAGTTATCTACTTAAATATATTTATATTGTTGGTATATCCATTGCAGAAATGCTGTAGCAAGTTGCACATTTGTAACTAGGTACTCAACTAGCTGGAACTTTTCAGTCTCCCTTCCTGTCGTTGTCCTTTGTTTACATGACGCTTGCATTGTGGGAAAATAGATACTTCTTCGACGGGGTCAGAGTTTCTAAACCCCGAGATGCAACATCGCGAGACTACCAGGAACGCTTGCGAAGCAGACCAGTCCCGGGATTGAAGAAAATAATTGTATAACTAAAGTAAACCACAGCCTGTCTGTCCTATCCAATGGAATCAAATGAGTCATAGTGGGCAGAACAAGCAAAGAGTTGTGCAGAGCCAAATACAAGCTCGCGAGATCCTATTGGCGCGTTCGAGAAAATATATGCATATTTCTCAATTCGCCTATGCGACAAAGGGTAAAGTCTACAAAACTGTGTCCACTCTATTCGAAACAGATTGTAGTTTTGGGAACAGGAAATTGTATTGAGATCAAATTTGTCATTAATGAGAAAATGTGCAGAACGTTGGCCAAAATCCAAATTGTTCATCTTCTTCCACTGCTAATGTTGTGCCTAAATGCTCCCCCTGCCAGAACCCCCTTCGCGTGAACGCGTACGCACTCAATTCTTCATTGCTGCGACTTGCTTGCGAGTTGGGATTTCTTATCACGTTAGGCTGCGTTTCATTTTATAATTATTATGTCGGTTTGATCGCGGGGGAGGCACTGGTAATATCTGTTTTCGGTTTTCGGTTTGGCTATTTGTTTCAGGTGCTATAACTAAATCTATGCCAAAATTCGCCGTTTTCTTGCCTGCCGACCCCCCCCCCCCTCCCTTCTATTTTGGGACTGCAAGGTCTGGCACGATTCAGAAACATTTTGGTGACCTATCATGCCCTCTGATGAGTGCCACAGGAAGTATTAGACTAGTCACAAAAGGAAGTGGTTATTTCAGCATTAATACATTTCAGAGCCCTCTACTGTTCTCTCTATCCATCCCTCAATCCCCCATCCCATCCTGCTTTTCCCTCTTATGGCTTTTCCTAAAAAATGTTTTACTTTTTCTGTTTTAATTTTTAAGAATGTAGGTACAGTAGTAATAATACAATAATAATGATACATTAAAAACATATCCATAATTACAGTAAACTGTTATAATAATATACATTAAAAAATACAAATAATAATATATGTATAATAATATAATAAACAAAACTATGACTGAATGTGCCTCCATGAAGAATCCCTTCCCCAATAAGTCCCTTCGCCCTCAATAGGACACCCCAAGCACCTTCACCATCCCCATCAACCTCCCCCCACCACAAAACACAATAATGATAATAATAGAAATTTAAAAAAAATATATATATACACATACACGTACAGTACATATACATATTCACAGGACTCTCAACTTATCCCTTATCTCTTTTCATACATCAGATATGCAGGTGACATTTCCACCTGGATGTCAGCACATAATCAGCAAGACGGAGATGCTCTTCATCTGAGGGAATACCTGCCCATTCTCAGATGTCAGATAATCCGAGATGATCACGTCATTTACATTCCAGCCCTTGTCAGCTCCAGATTTGACTACTTCAACTCACACTCTGCTGGAATCCCTGCAGTCTCATATTAACCTCTGTTATTAATCCCTATATTGTAATCAATAAAGTGTTTCATAATGTTGTACTTTTATTAACATATATATTCAGATCATTCCTGAGAGAGACAAGGTGTAATATCTCCAGATGAGTGTGTGGTACCCTTCCTCACCCATGCCAACAAGATGTTACTTCTTGTGGGGTCTTTGCCTTGATAGTAAGTATGAGAGTATAAGTAATGTACAATTAACCTACTGAAAATATACTCTCAAAATGTTTCTAAAATAAATGTTTCTTTATACTCTAATTTTGCTTGTTTTGGCACACACTACTGGTCAACATGAGCAACCAAAATGATTCTGAAGTGTGCCGGGGGGGATTTCGGCAGGCAAGAAAATGGCCTTGCTGAAATCCTCATCCCCCTAGAGTCAAATACTTTCTATAGAACAAACTTCACATCAGGATAGGCAACCAAAATGAATAATTCATGTATGTGTGTTATATTAACTATATTTCTTGAACTGCATTGTTGGTTAAGCCTTTCACAGTAAGGTCTACCTGTTTGTATTCGGTGCATGTGACAAATACAATTTGATTTGAAGCCAGCTGCACCAATGTGTCAGAGGAAACACTGTCGGCCGAGGTCAGCTTGCAGTTGCCCTGCCCGCCACAACGAGTCACTAGAGCACGATGAGACAAGGACATCCTAGCGGGCCAAACCCTCCCCTAACCTGGACGATTGGGCCAATTGTGTGCCGTCTCTTGCGTCTTCTGGTCACAGCCGGCTGTGACACAGCCTGGGATCGAACCCGGGGCTGCAGTGGTGCCTTGGCACTCACGGTTGAATTTTCAATTTCCAACTTGAGTATTTTTTATGTCCAATTTCTCTTCATATGACAAGGATTTGCCAGTAGATTGCATGATGATGATGATGCCTTGTCTAGCTTGCTAGCTAGGATTTAGAAAGTATTATGTTGACGTGATCAGTCCAATCAAAGCTACGGTAGATGTAACGTGATTTGAAGTCATTTTATCTTTGGCCAATGGCCTTGAGCCTTCTAATGTAAGTCTATGGAAGAACGAGCTCTACCTGTAGATTTTGCGGTGACATAGTGTCCCCATGAGTGACAGAACATTGAGCCAATCACAGCGCAACTAGAGAACATTACCAACCCCTACAGAAAGCACTGAGCTTGGCTGAAACACCTGCATTTTTTATTTATTTAACTAGGCAAGTCAGTTAAGCAAAAAATTTAATATTTGTTTTTTTTGCCAGTTTTGCATGTTATTTTGGCATTAATATGTCACACATCAATTTGCAAACAATGTAAAAAAAAAATAACAATAATATCATTGTGAACAAATATGGTCTCTGGGTAAGGCAGGAAGCCTAGTGATTAGAGTGTTGGGCCAGTAACCGAAAGTTTGCTAGATCGAATCCCAGAGTTGACGAGGTAAAAATGTGTTGTTCTGCCCCTGAACAAGGCAGTTAATCCACTGTTCCTAGGCCGTCATTGTAAATAAACATTTGTTCTTAGAGGTGGGGCTCAAAACATAATGACTCGTCACCACTGACCTCATATATACCATATTGCTTAATTAACAGGCCTAGGATGTAACAGCTGTCGTGGGAAGAAGGTGAGGACCAAAGCACAGCGTGGTAAGTGTTCATCTTATTTAATGAAAAAACTGAACACTGAATAACAACCAACCAACCAACCAACCAACCAACCAACCAACCAACCAACCAACCCAGTTCTGTCTGGTGCAGACACACAAAGACTGAAAAAACCACCCACCAAAACACAATTGAAAACAGGCTACCTAAATATGGTTCTCAATCAGGGACAACGATTGACAGCTGCCTTTGATTGAGAGCCATACCAGGCCAAACACAGAAATAGAAAATCATAGAAAAACTAACATAGACAACACACCCAACTCACGCCCTGACCATACTAAAACAAAAGACAAAACAAAGGAACTAAGGTCAGAATGTAACATAGGAAGCGACTCCTCTTCAAAAACAACAGCACGGACATACTGTCTCTTCTCAACATTGAACATTCATGTCGATCTTTGAACCCCAACCACTCTAGCAATTTCCATCTTAATCTTCTCAGCTTCAACTTCAACAGTGACCCCAGATATAGTGCCCTATTCCGAAAGTCTAAGTAAGTCCCCTCTTTTCCATTGATTAGAATGAGGTTCAATGCGCGCTGCTTTTTATTTTCCAATACACAACAGATCAACACAATTCCACCTCTGGTCACCCTCACAGACTCCACAGGAGGCAATTCATTCTTCACCATTTCAGAAATATCGTACATCTTCTTATCCCTAAACCGCACTCCCACTACAACCTGAGAAGTTGGAGCATGAGCCATCTGCTTACTAAACTGCATTATAACTGACATTTTGGCTTTCTTACTCCGACCTTTAGCGACAGTTGTCCATCCAGATTTCTCATCCACTTCACTCTCACTCGCCTCACTGGTAGCTGCATCAGACTCAATCTAGACATATGCCATTTGACATGTGTTCCCTGTCTCTGGGAAAAGAGGTAAAAGGAATCCCCCAGAACTGAACACATTCATAATCACCCCAATTTACATGTCAATTATAATATTTAGCCTACCACATAATCAATTATGTGTCACTTATTTGATTTTAATACATTTATCTTGTTTTGAATAACTGTTAGGGTCAGAATAAAACCTTTACAAAATAAAACCATCATGACTTTGTTTTAGAATAAGATTCCAGTTCAGTACGACAGATCTGTGTGCAACATTCAAGGGAAATTGTACTGTACTGAACGACCAGTTGAAAAACATTGTGAATATGGTGGCCCAGAGGGCAGTTATGATGTGCTGCACAAGTTTTGCAATGTTTTGGAACGTTCAGATAGAAATATGCCATGTAGAACAAGCATGCCTCTCCAACATGTAGATTAAGGAATCATGTCAGCTCTATTCATGGAATTTCTCATTTATGGCCCAGGGTCACACCCATACTGATGAGGCCTCACCCCGCCACACCCACCAAACGGGAGCAAACGTACCAGGGATGTATGAATTGCGTCTTGCAACAGAAACCATTTACCGTTTAAGAACCAAACGTAAGCAAACAGAGCAAAACGATCAAAACGGGGCGAGGCCTACCTAAATTTGTCCAGTAGAAAACATATTTTTTTGCTAAATGTTTTGCAACAGAACCGGCGTAATGATATACCCCTGTTGAAGAACGGCAGTTGAAAAATGTTGGTCGGTTCAAAGTGTCATGCAACGTAGCAAATTTTGATGCAAACTGAGCGCACCCCAGCTTTCCTTATAGCCTATTAAACAAATACTGGAACAGTACTTAGCCTATATATTTCGGCAAAAGACCATCTAACACATAATGAAACAGGCATATTATTGTTAGTTTCCTGCTTTGTTATTGAAAGTGCATTTCCGATGCTCCACATCTCATAGTCCTAAATTTGAATGTTCGCTGAGTAATGGAGGACATATAGATTATTAATGTGCCACAGAACTGTTGCTTTTGGACAGTATGAAATAGAAAAGAAAACTCAGGAATTCTACTCCAATTTCCACAAGAGCTCCTAATGCACCCCTCAGACAATGACAGCACTGTCCAGCATGGCATAAAAAGGGCTTCAGTCAGTGCTTTGTGCACTCTATGATCCCGAAAGTAAAACATGTTGGTTTTAATTGGAAAGGATGTAAAATATGCCTAATGTGTATTTCTTTCAGGAAATATTTTATGGTCTAAAAATTACCCATACCCCTGAAATTACAGTATAGACAAAGTGTTCATGATTTAGAGGAGAATGAGCTGGATTCAATGTCATCTGCCTTTACACTGAATCATGAGGCATAATGGTGGCTATACAAAGGGAGCAGATAGCAGACGGAAGAATAAGGCTGATTAGACTGCAATGAAGCTCAATATGAAAGCACTCCCAATGACACACAACAAGCTGTTCTCATCTCTCCAAAATAAGTATGGGGGGGTGTCACTAAAATCTTGATCACTGTATGAGGGCACTGAGGAACATGGTTAACTTTAGTGTGTACTTCTTGACCTTTTAAGAATAAAAGACAGGAAAATATTAGGATAATATTTACAGTGAATAAAAAGAATAAGGCAAGTTTCTGTCAGATTCCTTTGATTGCATCATTATCGCAAGTGTTCAACATAATTATCAGTGGTGGAAAAAGTACCCAATTGTCATACTTGAGTAAAAGTATAGATACCTTAATAGAAAGTTACTCAAGTAAAAGTGAAAGTCACCCATTAAAATACTACTTGAGTAAAAGTAAAAAAGTATTTGGTTTTAAATATACTTAAGTATTAAAAGTAAATGTAATTGCTAAAATATACTTAAGAATCAAAAGTAAAAGTATAATTCATTTAAAATTCCTTATATTAAGCAATGCAGAAAGCACCATTTGCTTGTTTTTTAAAATTTGCGGATAGCCAGGGGCACACTCCAACACTCCGACATTATTTACAAAAGATGCAGGTGTTTAGTGAGTCCGCCAGGCCAGAGGCATTATGGGATGACCACATGTTCTCTTGATAAGTGCTTGAAGTTTACAATTTTCCTGTCCTGCTAAAGCATTCAAAATGTAACGAGTACTTTTGGTTGTCGGGAAAAATTAATGGAGTAAAAAGTACAATATTTTCTTCAGGAATGTAGCGAAGTAAAAGTAGTCAAAAATATAAATTGTCAAGTACAGATCCCCCCCCCAAAAAAATACTTAAGTACTTTACACCACTGATAATAACTAAAAAAGCTTAGTCCAAATATGTAAGTTAGAGAGAGTTGCTCTTAATTTATCTTTCCCCATCTCACTCTTTCTGATTTCAAGTGTCTCTTTTTATCCACCTCATTACTTGTACTTCTCAACCTTGAACCTTTTGTGTACTTCGCTGCTTAAGGGGAGTTGTTGAAAGGAACTTACATCAGCAGAATGGGCTGATTTCTTGTCTCATCTCTTCCTCACCCAGTCCTAGTAGGTTTTTAAAAACGTTTCTTCCCTCTCATCTATCCGCTTCCTCCCCATTAGTTCTCTGGTCCCCAGGCCTGCCACCCACTGCTGTAGAAAGGCATCCTGGCAAAATGGGATGCTGCCATAAAAAGGTGCAATGACATCTCCGCTAAAACATTAAATATTCAAGTCATTCAGGAAATGCTGAATTATAGTAATTCAGATTGAAATAACAGCAGACATTTTAACCCCCTGAATGTAGCTGTTTACATTGAGCTGTTTTTTTGCTCTTTTTAATTACCAATCAACATTATATATTGTGGGAAATTTTATCAAACTGAGACAATATTTGGGTTATTCCATAGAGACCTTTCTCTGTGCCCTGTATGTGCCCCTAAAGGTAGCATACTATGTTCGTTTCTTGGATTTAACTTTTATACTGCAGAGGGCAGCATTGTTATTGTTAGTTTGCACATCCTCTCTAGTCCCCTCTCAAACACTGTCGACTACTGTAACAGGTTTCTTCTACCTCCTTCTCTGAAAAAGAGGTGGAATATGGATCGGACCAAAATGCAGCGTGATTCATTCGATACATCTTTAATGATGAAAAAACAGGACGGACGTGGAACCCACTCTATGAATGTCTTAGTCCCCCCTCCTCGCGTCCTAGGATTGTCCACCCTCGCCGCCGACCATGGCCTAGTAGTCCTCACCCAGAACCCCACTGGACTGAGGGGCAGCTCGGGACAGAGGGGCAGCTCGGGACAGAAGGGCAGCTCGGGACAGAAGGGCAGCTCGGGACAGAGGGGCAGCTCGGGACAGAGGGAGCCCAGCACTGAGAAGAAGCCCAGCACTGAGAGGAAGCCCAGCACTGAGAGGAAGCCCAGCCAGGCAGTTGAATCCGGCAGATCCTGGCTGGCTGGCAGTTCTGGCAGATCCTGACTGACTGGCGGATCTGGAAGAGTCTGGTTGACTAGCGGATCTGGAAGAGTCTGGCTGACTGGCGGATCTGGAAGAGTCTGGCTGACTGGCAGATCTGGAAGAGTCTGGCTGACTGGCAGATCTGGAAGAGTCTGGTTGACTGGCAGATCTGGAAGAGTCTGGCTGACTGGCAGATCTGGAAGAGTCTGGCTGACTGGCAGATCTGGAAGAGTCTGGTTGACTGGCAGATCTGGAAGAGTCTGGCTGACTGGCAGATCTGGAAGAGTCTGGCTGACTGGCAGATCTGGAAGAGTCTGGCTGACTGGCAGATCTGGAAGAGTCTGGCTGACTGGCAGATCTGGAAGAGTCTGGTTGACTGGCAGATCTGGAAGAGTCTGGCTGACTGGCAGATCTGGAAGAGTCTGGCTGACTGGCAGATCTGGAAGAGTCTGGCTGACTGGCAGATCTGGAAGAGTCTGGCTGACTGGCAGATCTGGAAGAGTCTGGCTGACTGGCAGATCCTTGCAGACTGGCAGCTCCATGCAGACTGGCAGCTCCATGCAGACTGGCAGCTCCATGCAGACTGGCAGCTCTGGCTGCTCCAAGCAGACTGACAGCTCTGGCTGCTCCATGCAGACTGGCAGCTCTGGCTGCTCCATGCAGACTGGCAGCTCTGGCTGCTCCATGCAGACTGGCAGCTCTGGCTGCTCCATGCAGACTGGCAGCGCTAAACGGGCAGGAGACTCCGGCAACGCTGTAGAGGCGGAAGGCTCTGGCAGCGCTAAACAGGCGGGAGGCTCCGGCAGCGCAGGAGAGGCAAGGCGCGCTGTAGGCCTGATGCGTGGTGCTGGCACTAATGGTACTGGGCCGAGGACACGCACAGGAAGCCTGGTGCGGGGAGCTGCCACCGGAGGGCTGGTGTGTGGAGGTGGCACAGGATGGGCTTGACCGTGAAGGGGAACTGGAGATCTTGAGAGCAGTGTTGGCACAGGACGTGCAAGGCTAGGGATGTGCATAGGAGGCCTGGTGTGTGAGGCTGGCACCAACTTCACCAGCCGACTAACACGCACCTCAGGACGAGTATGGAGCGCTGACCCAGGTGCCATCAAATCCCTGACACGTTCCGTCGGGCAAATTCCATGCAAAAAGCACCAACACAGCAACTCCCTCATTTCTCTCTCCTCCAATTTCCCCATTTACTCCTTCACAGTCTCTGCTTCGCTCACCTCCAACACCGGTTCTGGTCTCCTCCTTGGCTCCTCACGATAAACAGGGAGAGTGGGCTCAGGTCTGACTCCTGACTCACTCTCTCTGAGCCCCCCCCCCCAAGAAATATTTTAGGCTGACTCTCGGGCTTCCATCCGCGTCGCCGTGCTGCCTCCTCATACCAGCGCCTCTCAGCTCTCTCCGCCTCCAGTTCTTCTTTGGGGCGGCGATATTCTCCAGGCTGATCCCAGGGTCCTTCTCCGAACAATTTATCCTCCCAAGTCCAGAAGTCCTGTGATCGCTGTTGCTGCCTTTGTTGCTTCTCCTGTGGCTCCTGCCTGTTGACACGTTGCTTGGTCCGTTTGTGGTGGGTGATTCTGTAACGGGTTTCTTCTACCTCCTTCTCTGACGAAGAGGTGGAATAAGGATCGGACCAAAATGCAGCGTGATTCGTTCGATACATCTTTAATGATGAAAAAACACGAACAATACAAAACAACAAACGTCGAAAACCGAAACAGCCCTGACTGGTGTAACAAACACAGAGACAGGAACAATCACCCAAAAACACACAGTGAAACCCAGGCTACCTAAATATGATTCCCAATCAGAGACAACGATAATCACCTGACTCTGATTGAGAACCGCCTCAGGCAGCCATAGACTAATCTATACACCCCACACAACCTCAAGACGAAACACACTACAAATAAACCCATGTCACACCCTGGCCTGACTCAATAAATGAAGTTAACATAATAAATATAGACCAGGGTCGTGACAACTACTACTGCTTCTAGCAAAACAATAAAATGAGCCTCTTATGATTCAAATATTTAAATCATAAATTCAACTTCAATATATAAATTGAAAATTCAATTTGTTGTTCAGTTAAGTCCATGCAGATGTGCCTATTTGGAGAAAATATGTATGTGCTGTGACAGTCAGAATTTTATTATAGCCTTTTTATTCAGTATGAATCAGTGGCGGTTGGTGCTGTTTAAGATGAGGGAGGATTACTATTTTGTTATGAGTATGGCCTTATTTCTATTTAAGCAATAAGGCCCAAGGGGGTGTGGTACTACATATGGCAAATATACCATGGCTCAGGGCTGTTCTTACGCACGGCACAATCTAGAGTGCTAGGACACAGCCCTTACCCATGGTATATTGGCCATATATCACAAACCCCTGAGGTGACTTATCGCTATTATAAACTGGTTACCAACATGATTAGAGCAGTAAAATAATACATGTTTTGTCATATGTAGTTTACTACATAGGTGTACACAGGTCGAGAGAAAGATTTGAGGTGACAGACAGTAACTTTTTCAATATCACCTTGCACACCCTTGCCTGTATCTCAAATCAAATCAAATGTATTTATATAGCCCTTCGTACATCCGCTGATATCTCAAAGTGCTGTACAGAAACCCAGCCTAAAACCCCAAACAGCAAGTAATGCAGGTGTTGAAGCACGTTGGCTAGGAAAAACTCCCTAGAAAGGCCAAAACCTAGGAATAAACCTAGAGAGGAACCAGGCTATGAGGGGTGGCCAGTCCTCTTCTGGCTGTGCCGGGTGGAGATTATAACAGAACATGGCCAAGATGTTCAAATGTTCATTAATGACCAGCTTGGTCAAATAATAGGTCTGGGACAAGTAGCACGTCCGGTGAACAGGTCAGGATTCCATAGCCGCAGGCAGAACAGTTGAAACTGGAGCAGCAAGAGTCAACATGCCAGGTAGTCCAGAGGCATGGTCCTAGGGCTCAGGTCCTCCGAGAGAGAGAAAGAAAGAGAGAATTAAAGAGAGCATACTTAAATTCATACAGGACACCGGATAAGACAGGAGAAGTACTCCAGATATAACAAACTGACCCTAGCCCCGGACACATAAACTACAGCAGCATAAATACTGGAGGCTGAGACAGGAGGGGTCAGGAGACACTGTGGCCCCATCCGATGATACCCCCGGACAGGGCCAAACAGGAAGGATATAACCCCACCCACTTTGCCAAAGCACACTAGAGGGATATCTTCAAACCCAGACAGGAAGATCACATCAGTGACTCAACCCACTCAAGTGACGCACCCCTCCTAGGGATGGCATGAAAGAGCACCAGTAAGCCAGTAACTCAGCCCCTGTAATAGGGTTAGAGGCAGAGAATCCCAGTGGAAAGAGGGGAACCGGCCAGGCAGAGACAGCAAGGGCGGTTCGTTGCTCCAGTGCCTTTCCGTTCACCTTCACACTCCTGGGCCAGACTACACTCAATCGTATGACCCACTGAAGAGATGAGTCTTCATTCAGTAAAGACTTAAAGGTTGAGACCAAGTTTGCGTCTCTCACATGGGTAGGCAGACCATTCCATAAAAATTGAGCTTTATAGGAGAAAGCCCTGCCTCCAGCTGTTTGCTTAGAAATTCTAGGGACAATTAGGAGGCCTGCGTCTTGTGACCGTAGCGTACGTGTAGGTATGTACGGCAGGACCAAATCAGAGAGATAGGTAGGAGCAAGCCCATGTAATGCTTTGTAGGTTAGCAGTAAAACCTTGAAATCAGCCCTTGCCTTGACAGGAAGCCAGTGTAGGGAGGCTAGCATTGGAGTAATATGATAAAATCTTTTGGTTCTATTCAGGATTCTAGCAGCCGTATTTAGCACTAACTGAAGTTCATTTAGTGCTTTATCTGGGTAGCCGGGAAAGTAGAGCATTGCAGTAGTCTAACCTTAAAGTAACAAAAGCATGGATTAATTTTTCTGCATCGTTTTTGGACAGAAAGTTTCTGATTTTTGCAATGTTACGTAGATGGAAAAAAGCTGTCCTTGAAACAGTCTTGATATGTTCGTCAAAAGAGAGATCAGGGTCCAGAGTAACGCCAAGGTCCTTCACAGTTTTATTTGAGATGACTGTACAACCATTAAGATTAATTGTCAGATTCAATAGAATATCTCTTTGTTTCTTGGGACCTAGAACAAACATCTCTGTTTTGTCCGAGTTTAAAAGTATAAAGTTTGCAGCCATCCACTTCCTTATGTCTGAAACACAGGCTTCTAGCGAGGGCAATTTTGGGGCTTCAGCATGTTTCATTGAAATACACAGCTGTGTGTTAACATTATGTTTTCGAATGACATCCCCAAGAGGTAAAATATATAGTGAAAACAATAGTGGTCCTAAAACGGAACCTTGAGGAACACCGAAATTTACAGTTGATTTTTCAGAGGACAAGCCATTCACAGAGACAAACTGATATCTTTCGGACAGATAAGATCTAAACCAGGCCAGAACTTGTCCGTGTAGACCAATTTGGGTTTCCAATCTCTCCAAAAGAATGTGGCGATCGATGGTATCAAAAGCAGCACTAAGGTCTAGGAGCACGAGGACAGATGCAGAGCCTCGGTCTGATGCCATTAAAAGGTCATTTACCACCGTCAGAAGTGTAGTCTCAGTGCTATGATGGGGTCTAAACCAGACTGAAGCATTTCGTAGACATTGTTTGTCTTCAGGAAGGCAGTGAGTTGCTGCGCAACAGCCTTTTCTAAACGTTTTGAGAGGAATGGAAGATTCGATATAGGCCAATAGTTTTTTATATTTTCTGGGTCAAGGTTTGGCTTTTTCAAGAGAGGCTTTATTACTGCCACTTTTAGTGAGTTTGGTACACATCCGGTGGATAGAGAGCCGTTTATTATGTTCAACATAGGAGGGCCAAGCACAGGTAGCAGCTCTTTCAGTAGTTTAGTTGGAATAGGGACCAGTATGCAGCTTGAAGGTTTAGAGGCCATGATAATTTTCATCATTGTGTCAAGAGATATAGTACTAAAACACTTGAGTGTCTCTCTTGATCCTAGGTCCTGGCAGAGTGTTGCAGACTCAGGACAGCTGATCTTTGAAGGAATACGCAGATTTAAAGAGGAGTCCGTAATTTGCTTTTAATGAACATGATCTTTTCCTCAAAGAAGTTCATGAATTTATTACTGCTGAAGTGAAAGCCATACTCACTTGGGGAATGATGCTTTTTAGTTAGCTTTTCGACAGTATCAAAAAGAAATTTCAGATTGTTCTTATTTTCCTCAATTAAGTTAAAATAGGATGATCGAGCAGCAGTAAGCGCTCTTCGATACTGCACGGCACTGTCTTTCCAAGCTAGTTGGAAGACTTCCAGTTTGGTGTGGCGCCATTTCCGTTCCAATTTTCTGGAAACTTGCTTCAGAGCTCGGGTATTTTCTGTATACCAGAGAGCTAGTTTCTTATGAGAAATGATTTTACTTTTTAGGGGTGCAACTGCATCTAGGGTATTGCGCAAGGTTAAATTGAGTTCCTCAGTTAGGTGGTTAACTGATATTTGTCCTCTGACGTCCTTGGGTAGGCAGAGGGAGTCTGGAAGGGCATCAAGGAATCTTTGTGTTGTCTGTGAATTTATAGCACAACTTTTGATGCTCCTTGGTTGGGGTCTGAGCAGGTTATTTGTTCCAATTGCAAACGTAATAAAATGGTGGTCCGATAGTCCAGGATTATGAGGAAAAACATTAAGATCCACAACATTTATTCCATGGGACAAAACTATGTCCAGAGTATGACTGTGACAGTGAGTAGGTCCAGAGACATGTTGGACAAAACCCACTGAGTCGATGATGGCTCCGAAAGCCTTTTGGAGTGGGTCTGTGGACTTTTCCATGTGAATATTAAAGTCACCAAAAATTTGAATATGATCTGCTATGACTACAAGGTCCGATAGGAATTCAGGGAACTCAATGAGGAACGCTGTAAATGGCCCAGGAGGCCTGTAAACAGTAGCTATAAAAAGTGATTGAGTAGGCTGCATAGATTTCATGACTAGAAGCTCAAAAGACGAAAACATCATTTTTTTGTGGGGGGGGGGGGATTGAAATTTGCTATCGTAAATGTTAGCAACACCTCCGCCTTTGCGGGACGCACATGGGATATGGTCACTAGTGTAACTTGGAGGTGAGGCATCATTTAACACAGTAAATTCATCAGGCTTAAGCCATGTTTCAGTCAGGCCAATCACATCAAGATTATGATCAGTGATTAGTTCAGTGACTATAATTGCCTTTGAAGTAAGGGATCTAACATTAAGTAGCCCTATTTTGAGATGTGAGGTATCACAATCTCTTTCAATAATGACAGGAATGGAGGAGGCCTTTATCCTCGTGAGATTGCTAAGGCGAACACCGCCATGTTTAGTTTTGCCCAACCCAGGTCGAGGCACAGATACGGTCTCAATGGGGATAGCTGAGCTGACTACACTGACTGTGCTAGTGGCAGACTCCACTAAGCCGGCAGGCAGGCTAACAGCCTGCTGCCTGGCCTGCAACCTGTTTCATTGTGGAGCTAGAGGAGTTAGAGCCTTGCCTATGCTGGTAGATAAGATGAAAGCACCCCTCCAGCTAGGATGGAGTCCGTCACTCATCAGCAGGCCAGGCTTGGTCCTGTTTGTGTGTGAGTCCCAGAAAGAGGGCCAATTATCTACAAATTCTATCTTTTGGGCGGGGCAGAAAACAGATTTCAACCAGCAATTGAGTTGTGAGACTGCTGTAGAGCTCATCACTCCCCCTAACTGGAAGGGGGCCAGAGACAATTACTCGATGCCGACACATATTTCTAGCTGATTTACACGCTGAAGCTATGTTGCACTTGGTGACCTCTGACTGTTTCATCCTAACATCGGTGGTGCCGACATGGATAACAATATCTCTATACTCTTTACACTCGCCAGTTTTAGCTTTAGCCAGCACCATCTTCAGATTAGCCTTAACATCGGTAGCCCTGCCCCCTGGTAAACAGTGTATCTAACTATTCTAGGGTGTAATGTAATCATTAATCCAACAGTTTCAAACAAACTTTCTATTGGACAAATTCAGGTATTTTTATCCTCGTTTCGTTCCGTTTGCTTCCGTTGTCCACCCTTTGATTGGGTGGACAACATGTCAGATCATACTGTAAGAGCTCCATTAGTTTGGAGGATGTCCTCTGGAAGTTGTCATAATTACTGTGTAAGTCTATGGAAGGGGTGAGAACCATGAGCCTCCTAGGTTTTGGGTTGAAGTCAATGTATCCAGAGGAAGACAGAAGCTAGTTGTCCTCCGGCTACACCATAGTGCTACCCTACAGAGTGCTGTTGAGGCTACTATAGAAACAGCATGTTTTAATAAATTATTTCATGCCGTGATTATATTTAGTATAGTTTTATCTAAAAATCATAACGTTTTTACATGTTTTACTATTTTTTTAAACGAAGTTCACTGAGGAGGATGGTCCTCCTCTTCCTCCTCTGAGGAGCCTCCACTGGTATGAAAATAAAAATATTACATCACATTTTCCACAAGGGACTGGATTCAATTTAACATTTGATAAAACTTGTTCATCTGAACAGAGGTAACATTTTGTATGCATCCCTCCAGATAGACCTTACAGTGGTTCGTTCTAAATAAAGGAACTCAAGTTGTGAAATAAAAGTACATAAACTCAGGTCTGTTTGCTAGCTGGGGTCCATGTGTAGGCTGACAATCGTAATAAAAAACAGGTGAGGGCTGGAACTGGTGATTGGTGCTGGATGTTAGCCGTTCTTTTATGGCTTGGCAGCTGCATGTTGGTCCTGCACCCCCATTTCATCAAGACAAAAATCTAGTTTTTTATACTCCAAGATGCTACAGTGGTTTAAGTGTGAAAAAAGAGGTGAAATCAAATCCTTTCTGCAAACAGAAAAAGGTCAGAGATGACGTACGGAGTGAGGGAGTGACTATATTCTTAAGTGGGTAAATTCTATTTGTAGCTTTTCTCGTTGTTTACATTCTACACTCCAAACCCAAGAAACTAAATAAATATGGAGGCTTGGACAACCTCTTATGTCACTACAGTGGTATTTTTGTGTCTCTACTGTGCACTGAAAAAGCAACTGGGTGATACAGTGTCCTGCGAAAGTATTCGGCCCCCTTGAACTTTGCGACCTTTTGCCACATTTCAGGCTTCAAACATAAACATATAAAACTGTATTTTTTTGTGAAGAATCAACAACAAGTGGGACACAATCATGAAGTGGAACGACATTTATTGGATATTTCAAACTTTTTTAACAAATCAAAAACTGAAAAATTGGGTGTGCAAAATTATTCAGCCCCTTTACTTTCAGTGCAGCAAACTCTCTCCAGAAGTTCAGTGAGGATCTCTGAATGATCCAATGTTGACCTAAATGACTAATGATGATAAATACAATCCACCTGTGTGTAATCAAGTCTCCGTATAAATGCACCTGCACTGTGATAGTCTCAGAGGTCCGTTAAAAGTGCAGAGAGCATCATGAAGAACAAGGAACACACCAGGCAGGTCCGAGATACTGTTGTGAAGAAGTTTAAAGCCGGATTTGGATACAAAAAGATTTCCCAAGCTTTAAACATCCCAAGGAGCACTGTGCAAGCGATAATATTGAAATGGAAGGAGTATCAGACCACTGCAAATCTACCAAGACCTGGCCGTCCCTCTAAACTTTCAGCTCATACAAGGAGAAGACTGATCAGAGATGCAGCCAAGAGGCCCATGGTCACTCTGGATGAACTGCAGAGATCTACAGCTGAGGTGGGAGACTCTGTCCATAGGACAACAATCAGTCGTATATTGCACAAATCTGGCCTTTATGGAAGAGTGGCCAGAAGAAAGACATTTCTTAAAGATATCCATAAAAAGTGTCGTTTAAAGTTTGCCACAAGCCACCTGGGAGACATGCCAAACATGTGGAAGAAGGTGCTCTGGTCAGATGAAACCAAAATTGAACTTTTTGGCAACAATGCAAAACGTTATGTTTGGCGTAAAAGCAACACAGCTCATCACCCTGAACAAACCATACCCACTGTCAAACATGGTGGTGGCAGCATCATGGTTTGGGCCTGCTTTTCTTCAGCAGGGACAGGGGAGATGGTTAAAATTGATGGGAAGATGGATGGAGCCAAATACAGGACCATTCTGGAAGAAAACCTGATGGAGTCTGCAAAAGACCTGAGACTGGGACGGAGATTTGTCTTCCAACAAGACAATGATCCAAAACATAAAGCAAAATCTACAATGGAATGGTTCAAAAATAAACATATCCAGGTGTTAGAATGGCCAAGTCAAAGTCCAGACCTGAATCCAATCGAGAATCTGTGGAAAGAACTGAAAACTGCTGTTCACAAATGCTCTCCATCCAACCTCACTGAGCTCGAGCTGTTTTGCAAGGAGGAATGGGAAAAAAAATTCAGTCTCTCGATGTGCAAAACTGATAGAGACATACCCCAAGCGACTTACAGCTGTAATCCGCCGAAGTCGGTCCCTCTCCTTGTTCGGGTGGTGTTCGGCGGTCCTTCTAGCCATCGCCAATCCACTTTTCATTTTACATTTGTTTTGTCTTTTTTTTACACACCTGGTTTCAATTTCCCAATTACATATTCATTATTTAACCCTCTGTTTTCCCCATGGTTTTTGTGTGTGTTTGTTTTATGTATTTCGGTCCTTTCGTGTGGGCTTGGCATTACTACATGTATTTGGTCATTTTGAGTAAAGTTAAGTTTTATTACTCATCTCTGCTGTCCTGCGCCTGACTCCTCTGCACAAGCTACACCCAGACCTTTTACATAAACACAGGACATACATTCAGTACAGTAAAGAAAACAGATTTAATGAGATTCATAAATATATATATTTTTAAAGAGTCCCATCATTTATTTGTACTCTGCTCCAGTCAGTGACAGAAGGGCACCAATAAAGTGTGCCAAGACATCAGACAACTATTTTGAGAGTTACAGAACATTTTTATAGGGTTCTTTAGGGACAAACAGTAGGAGCATGAAAAGACTCCATAAAGAGTTGACTGGTTTACTATTGGAGTGTGAGGTTGTGGGGAAATACAGTTGCCACACTGGCAGTGGAAGTCTCTGTGTGGGATATCAACAAATAGGGCAAGTAAGAGAGAGGCTTGCCAAAATCACAACTGGGTGGGTGTGTGTGGATGGAAAGTGATGAGGTTTGAGCAGGATGTTTGATCCCACTGTGTAGAGCTGAATGAGAAACAGATTTGACTGTTATATTATCATGTTTTAAATAAAAATGTGTGTTTTTAATAGGACATTGAGAATGTTATGTGTCATGTTCTCTTCAAGGAATACCTAGGATAGGATAAGTAATCCTTCTCACCCCCCTTAAATGATTTAGATGCACTATTGTAAAGTGGCTGTTCCACTGGATGTCAGAAGGTGAATTCACCAATTTGTAAGTCGCTCTGGATAAGAGCGTCTGCTAAATGACTTAAATGTAAATGTAATGTTCTGAAGTGCAGGATTTGGGCCACTTCTGAATTGAGTTGCGAATTGCTCTTTAGTTCCAATAAAACATTTGAACTTGAATTGAACACTCCACAGGAAGCAGAATTGGAAATGATTTACTGTAATTCTTAAAAACTCATGTTAAGGGAATTGCGTGACATATTTCCTATCTATTGCATGTGAAAGTGAAATGAAATTGCCACTGTTAAAAATAACGCATTATCATTATAAAGCCAGCAATGCAAAGATGATTATGCTCCTCAAACTAAACACAGCTGGAAACTACAGTTATGTTAAAGTAATGATTAACTCTCTCAGGGAGTAAAGGAACGAGGCACTAACTGACACTACAATTATTTTTCTGGAGTAACTGATTGTTGACCCATAAACAGCACATCATATATGTCCACCCAGAAGTCAACCTCAGGAACAAGCTATACAGCATGAGAATGATTGTACAAGTTATACTTAGAAACCACTCACCTCTATACACCGGCTAATGTTTCTCTAGTGGTGAGCTGCCTTGAAATGTCAAACATACTTCAAAAACCTTATAATTACTGACTATATTTTACATAGCTGTACTGTACAATAAATCAACATCGAGTTGTCTGACTATAACTAGTAACATAAATTGTCATTAGAGGCTCAGGAGTTACACAAATAAATGTTCTATTTATTCATTTCCTGTGAACAGCGTCCAGTACGGATCAATGGGAATTATTCTATAAAGATTACACAGATCACCATTCACTGAAGGCAGATTAGTCATACTGTACTGTACTACAGTGTGTCAAATTTAAGAGGGTTATACTATAACAGCATTCATCTGGTGGAACTGATTTCTACATATTGTTGCTCATTATTTTATTCAGTAGCAGGTATAATATTAGCTGTAGCTACAAATCTCATTTCACAAACCAGCACCTCTGAGATAACAATGTATTGATTCTTGTGTGGGTCTGTAAGAGTGCGGTCTTTTCATGTTGTGTAACACTCCTGTAGAAGTGAACAGTTGGCGTCTTTGCCAGTAGACTCCTCTGCAACACTGCCTTGTGAATTCTGACAGCGCTCTGATGCATGCCTCTTCTCTCTGGAGAGCAGTGCAGAACTCAACGAGGCCATCAGCAGCTTGTTCTATATCAGACCTGGTCCTCTTCCTGGAAATTTCCTTTCAGTCCAGCCCTACTGGTCATTCAGCAGAATATATATTTTTTTACCTTTATTTAACCAAGCAAGTCAGTTAAGAACAAATTCTTATTTACACCGAATGGTGGTGATAGTGGGGATTGTGTGTTATAATGTGTCACCACTACACTACAGTGCATACAGTTTATTAACCATGGCTATGCACTAACAAAGGAGGCTAGCGTGAAATGTATATTTCAAAATAAATAATTTTATGGATAAAGGTCAATCTGTCTCATGTTAGATTCCCCTGTCTCTGTTCCATATTTAAGTTTGTCTGTACCACTAAGAACTATAATATTCAACTATCTCTTTGTATGTTGACTGACCATAGGTTAGTCAGCAGCATTAGCTGACCAGCATTAGTTAAAATGCCTTATCCGAAGCAAATTCCTTTCAGACTAAACTATTGAGGAAAATATACTGAATTTGAACTTGTTTCTAAATCTCAACCACTTACATAAAGCATCCCACAGAGGGTATGTTTACATTAGGGTAAGTAAGGGTGACTGACAGAGACCTTTCAGCTGGGATTGACCACATTTGTGGCAGGCATGGAGGATATGCATCCCAGGAAGTGAGATTGAGATCAACACACACAAAGTTACTCTTTGTCTGCTCTCCCTAGCACACAGCCAGTGGGCCCAAGTAGTTTAACATAAGGGCTTGCTCAGCTTTCATTCTTTACTGCTCCTGCCTGGAAAAGATTTCTGCAAATATTGTTTTTGAAATATTGAATGAGTGCCTGAATTCTGTGGATAGACGAACATGTGTAGGGTTGCAAAATTCCAGGAACTTTCAAATAAATTCCCTGGTTTGAGGATTCCCGAGAATCCTCCAACCTGGATTTCCGGAAAACATGGGAATTTGACATTTTGCAACCTTAAACATGTGTAACAGTTGTATAATTGTTGAATACTCCTTTCTGATTGCCTTGAAGGGCATTCTAGAGCATAGAAATACAAAAAGCTTTACTCCTGAATACCCTGAAGATTAGTAATGCCTTTACAAACAAATGTTGATCCAGGACAGTAAGAAAGTACCCTCTTGGCCATCCATCACAGAATAGCAGTATTTTCCAGAACATTGACAGTGATAGGACAAAGTTTTTCTAACAACGTCAGGTAGCGCTTTATACACTACTGTATTATGAACAGCAGCAATCAATGGAGAACTGATATTTAAAGTGTTCTTGAATGGCTATACTGAATGTTCAGCAAAAAGACATGAATCAATCACATTTATTTATAAAGCCCTTCTTGAATGAATGAATGCTCTTTTCAGAATTGACCATTGATTTATTCATAAATGTAAATAAATAATGCATATTTCGGCTGTCTCACCCTTTTCGGTTCAGGCTGACATTTTCTGACACACTCCTGGCCAGCCAGGCTTGAACTGTAAAAATCTATGAATAAAGACTATACTATATATTTTGCATCATGAAAAATACAACAGCCATCAAAACGTAATAGTTTAAAAAAATATGCATACAAAATAAAATAACAACAATACATTTTAAATATCATAGAATGAAAACATTTAGTATGCATGCTCAATACTGTATATATTTTTCTGTTCTGATACAAATATCTTTTTGATTATTTTTTTTTTTTTACATTCAACTTATTTACAACATATTATATACATCAAATAAACAAGCTTAAAGATACACTGTTTAAATGTATATCTTTTATAGGTTGTGCAGCTTGGCAAGAGAAGGAAACCACAACTAATCTGATTACTGGCCGTGAAATGACAAGTGCTCTTTTTCATTGCCAGTGTCCTTGCAATGTGAATTCAAATGACTGCAAATACTCTGAATGCTTTGCCACCTGAGGGATTCTGTAGGCTGGGGGGAGAATGAACACTGGTGTTAGTTTGGTTCAGCTAAGAACAGTTTACACCGTCAAGCCAAGGTATATGACACTGATACTAGTCTACATCTACATACTGTATCAGCAAAGTGAAGGAGTTTATTCTGATCACAAAAGCTGACCAGGAAAAACTCCTGGTCCCTAGCCATTATACATCCAAAAGCATTTGGAACAAAGTAAAAACCCCACAATTGACCTGTATTTCCCTTATCCAAATCCCTTACCTTTCTGAAGAGATCCCATTCTGATAGCTACCGCTGTACTGTCTCCTCTTGTCCACGGGTTGCACATCCAGGTAGCCTCCTGAGTCATTCTGAATTACACCAGCATGGATGGCTGCTCGACATATACTGGATTTCTATACAAAAAACAAGGTAGATTAGCATAGCACAAACGTCAGTTCTATGGAGAGAAATATAATCTGTATAGAAGGCCATTGTCAGACAGACTTACATCCGAATAATATTGTGTTCCAATGACTCTGGCACGGGTCTCATGCAGACAATTGCGGGGACAATACAACCTGGTGAAGGAAAATTGCCACGATCACAGTAGTCAATCCATCAAATGTATTTATAAAGCCCTTCTTACATCAGCTGATGTCACAAAGTGCTGTAAAGAAACCCAGCCTAAAACCCCAAACAGCAAGCAATGCAGATGTAGTCTATACCTATCCAAACCAATCAACTGTACAGAAGAAGAGTATCACGTTTGGTTTTTTAGAGTGAACTCTTTCTTTACCTTGGACAGTGCCGTGCAGGTCTTTTGTAGGGACAGAACCGTGCAACAGTGGTCCCACACGGTACTGCTTTTACTGAGAAGCAAAGATGCCACAATGTCATTTGAAAAATACATGCATTATTGAGACAAAGGTGAAACTAGATCAGACATACCTGGTACAGAGAATACTTTGAAAGCATTTGCACTCCTGTTCATCCTGTAAATTTGAATAATTTGGTGTGAAAACGTGACTTGCTGCTTTTATTATAAACAAACATAATAGTGAAGTTGCATCCCAAATGGCATCAAATTCCCTATGGGCCCTGGTCAAAAGTAGTGCACTACATACAGAATTGAGTGCCATTTGAGACAAAGCTGTGTAAAATTAACTCACCCAAGAGACTGAATTCCATTTTTGTATGACTTTGTGAAATGTGGTATTCTTCCTTGTCTTGTAACATCCAGCCAGCCTCCATCGTTGTCTATTACTCCAGCATGTAAACCAGCTCCACAAACACTTGATTGCTGAAAAATGAAACATGTTTCACTACTCTTTATATGCTATGAAAGGGACATGGCAATTTCCAGGAAGTAGACTTGTAGTTTTTGAACTTTTGTAAGCTTTTTGAATGGTCATCAATGGGCAAAAATGCAGCCCAATGGTCTTCAGCGCAATAAAAAAAAGAATAAAAAGGCATCTGGCAGAAGTAAATTCATCTACAAACACAAATATAATTTCATATACATCTTAAATGACTGTTTTCACAAAATCTATGAGCCCGTTCTAAAGATTAGGGGACAGGACCCAGATGTTTGATGTAGTACAAACTCAATTGCATAGCTCATGTAACCTTTATTTAAAAAGGCAAGTCCGTTAAGAACAACTTCTTATTTACAATGATGGCCTACCCCAGCCAAACCTGGATGACACTGGGCCAATTGTACGCCGCCCTATGGGACTCCCAGTCACAGCCGGATTTGATACAGCCTGGATTTGTACCAGGGACTGTAGTGACACCTCTTACACTGAGATGCAGTGCCTTAGACCGCTGCGCCACTTAGGAGCCCTAAAGAGGGAAGGTTTTGGCTTTCCCTAATTATTTTAATTAGATAATAAAAATACATCAATAAAATGACTGAAGTTGTACCGTTATTTTATATCTAGTATCCCACAACTCATGCAGTTGGAATGCATTTATAAAAGTAATAGATAGTGTTTTCTGTTCGTACCATATCATAATACGCAGTCCCTATGACTTTTCCTGGGCTGGACAAGCATCCAGGAGGACACTCGTACCTGTAGGAAGAAATAACATTTCAAACTCAGTTTTGACCCATTCAGAGAAATGAGTGAGAATGGTTAAGTGTAGGGTAATTAAAAAGGTATTCCATGGCAAGCTATAGTAACTTTGGCAATTTATACTAGAATAAATAAATAAAATGTATCCATAAATGTATTTTTTTAAATATCTGTATCCATATTGTCCATGAGTTTCTACTTGATAGACCATATGGTTCAAGATAAAATACCCTAATTAACGTAACAAAAATCAAATCAACAATGGCATTATTTTCAATTAACTCTGCAAATCAAAAGTTATTTGCCACATGCTTCGTAAACAACAGGTGTAGACTAACAGTGAAATGCTTACTTCCTTTTTCAAAAATGCACAGTTAAAGAAAACATTTAAACAGAAATAGTGACGAGGAATAAATACACAGTGAATAATGAATAAAAAAAACATGGCTGTATACAGGGAGTAACAGTACTGAGTCGATGTGCAGGGGTATGAGGTAATTGAGGTAGCTATGTACATATAGGTAGGGTTAAAGTGTTCAGAGTCCTATTGTTTCCAGACTTGGTTCACTGGTACCACTTGCCATGCAGTAGCAGAGAGAACAGGCTATGGTTTGGGTGGCTAGAGTCTTTGACAATATTTTGGGCCTTCCTCTGACACCGCCTGGTATAGAGGTTCTGGAGGGCAGTGAGCTCGGCCGCAGTGATGTACTGGGCCAGGTGTGGACCTTCTGTAGCGCCTTGCGTTCGGGTACCTTGCACTTGCCTTACCAAGCGGTGATGCAGCCAGTGAAGATGCTCTCAATGGTACTTTTTGAGGATCTGAGGGCTCATGACAAATCTTTTCAGCCTCCTGAGGGGGATGAGGTGCTGCGTGCAATCTTCATAACTGTGTGGGTGTGGACCATGTTAATTTCTTAGTAATGTGGACACTGAGGAACTTGAAGCTCTTAACCTGCTCTATTACAGCCCCATCAATGTGGACAGGGGTGTGCTCGCTCCTCCATTTCCTATATTCCACGATCAGCTCCTTTGTCTTGCTGATGTTGAGGGATTGGTTGTTGTTCTGGCACCACACTGCCAGGTCTTTGACCTCCTGCCTATAGGCTGCCTCATTGTTGTCGGTGAACAGTCTTACCACTGTTGCTTCATCAGAAAATGTAATGATGGTGTTGGAGTCATGCACCGCCACACAGTTGTGTGTGAACAGGGAGTAAAAAAAAAAGAAAAAAAAGAAAAAGAGGAGACTAAGCACACACCCCTGAGGGGCCCCCGTGTTGATGGTCAGCGTAGCAGATGTGTTGTTGCCTACCCTTGCCCCCTCAGGCGGCCCGTCAGGAAGTTCATTATCCAGTTGCAGAGGGAGGTGTTCAGTCCCAGGGTCCTGAGCTCAGTGATTATCTTAGAGGGGACTACAGTGATGAATGCTGAGCTGTAGTCAATGAAAAGCATTCTCACAAATCTATTTCTTTTGTCCAGGTGGGTGTGGGCAGTGTGGAGTGCAATAGAGATTGCGTCATCTATGGCTCTGATAGGACTCCCAACTATTAACTTTGCCACCAGTTTGGCAACAAAACATTGACGACCCCCCCTTGCACACAGAAACGCGTACAAAGCTCTCCCTTGCCCTCTATTTGGCAAATCTGACCATAATTATATCCTCCTGATTCCTGCTTACAAGCAAAAATTTAAAACAGCACCATGAAGCAGATGCTAAGCTACAGGACTGTTTGTGAAGGCACAGACTGGAATATGTTCCGGGATTCTTCCGATGGAATTGAGGAGTATACCACATGAGTCACTGTGCATCAATGACGCCGTCCCCACAGTGACTGTGTGTACATACCCCAACCAGAAGCCATGGATTATAGGCAAAATCCGCCCTGAGCTAAAGGGTAAAGCTGCCGCTTTCAAGGAGCGGGACTATAACCCTGAAGCTTAAAAGAAATCCCGCTATGCCCTCCAATGAACCATAAAACAGGCAAAGCATCAATACAGGACGAAGATCGAATTGTTCTAAAATGGCTCCGATGCTTGTCAGATGTGGCAGGGCTTGCAAACTATTACAGACTACAAAGGGAAGCACAGCCGAGAACTGCAAAGTGACACGAGCCTACCAGACGAGCTAAATAACTTCTAGGCTCGCGTCGAAGCAAGTAACAGTGAAACATGCATGAGAGCATGCTCTGACCAACTGGCAATGTCTTCACGGACATTTTCAAACACTCCCTGTCTGAGTCTGTAATACCAACATGTTGTTTCAAGCAGACCACCATAGTCCCTGTGCCCAGGAGCACTAAGGTAACCTGCCTAAATGACTACCGGCCCATAGCACTCACGTCTGTAGCCATGAAGTGCTTTGAAAGGTTGGTCATGGCTCACATCAACACCATTATCCCAGAAACCCTAGACTCACTCCAATTTGGATACCGCCCCAACAGATCCACAGATGATGCAATCTCTATTGCACTCCGCACCTAGACAAAAGGACCACCTATGTGAGAATGCTATTCATTGACTACAGCTCAGCGTTCAACATCATAGTGCCCTCAAAGGTCATCACTAAGCTAAGGACCCTGGGACTAAACACCTCCCTCTGCAGCTGGATCCTGGACTTCCTGATGGGCCGCTCCCAGGTGGTAAGGGTAGGTAACAACACATCCGCCATGCTGATCCTCAACATGAGGGCCATTCAGGGGTGTGTGCTCAGTCCCCTCCTGCACTCCCTGTTCACTCATGACTGCACGGCCAGGCACAACTCAAACAACATCATTAAGTTTGCCGATGACAACAGTGGTAGGCCTGATCACAGACAATGATGAGACAGCCTATAGGGAGGTGGTCAGAGACCTGACCATGTGGTGCAAGGACAACAACCTCTCCCTCAACGTGATCAAGACAAAGGAGTTGATTGTGGACTACAGGAAAAGGAGGACCGAGCACACCCCCGTTCTCATCGATGGGGCTGTGGTGGAGCAGATTGTGAGCTTCAAGGTCCTTGGCGTCCATATCACCAAGAAACAAACATGGTCCAAGCACACCAAGACAGTCGTGAAGAGGGCACGCCAAAACCAATTCCCCCTCAGGAGACTGAAAAGATTTGGCATGGTTCCTCAAAAGGTTCTACAGCTGCACCATCGAGAGCATCCTGACGGGTTGCATCACTGCCTGGTATGGCAACTGCTCAGCCTCTGACCACAGGGCACTACAGAGGGTAATGCATAGGGCCCAGTATGTCACCGGGGCAAAGATTCCTGCCACCCAGGACCTCTATACCGGGCGGTGTCAGAGGCAGGGCCCTAAAATTTCTCAAAGACTCCAGTCACCCTAGTCATATACTGTTCTCTCTGCTACCGCACGCAAAGCAGTACCGGAGCGCCAAATCTAGGTCCAATAGGCTTCTAAACAGCTTCTACCCCCCAAGCCATAAGACTCCTGAATATCTAATCAAATGGCTACCCAGACTATCTGCATTGCCCCCCCACCCCCCCATTTCTACATTGCTGCTACTCTCTGTTATCATCTATGAATAGTCACTTTAATAACTCTACCTACATGTACATATTACCTCAATACCGGTACCCCGCATATCGACTCTGTACTGGTACCCCCTGTATATAGCCTCGCTATTGTTATTTTACTGCTGCTCTTTAATTATTTGTTACTTTTATCTCTTACTTTTTTGAGGGGTATTTTCTTTAAAAAAAGGTGACATTTAATTTTTACAAAAAAACCAGCATTGTTGGTTAAGGGCTTGTAAGTAAGCGTTTCACTGTGAGGTCTACACATGTTGTATTTGGCGCATGTGACAAATAAGATTTGATTTGTAAACCTAGGTAAGTGACAACATCCACTTTAGGAACAACTTAGGCCTACCTATTACAAGTGGTTTCTTTACAACGATCACGCAGCTTTGTCTCACAATCAATCTGTTGACCTTTGAAAATAAGAAAAACAATTTCACTTAGACCTTCTGACAGTGGTACAAAATATAGACTTTTATCCGACTGTATAATGACATTGTGTATTAGAAACAGTGTCAAATTTGTGATAAATTCTTACACATTTGCACTGTGCTGACCACCTCATTCCTCTCCATGTTGTCATTGGGTGATGGTATTGGGGGTTGCGGTCTCGACCTTGGCTCTTGGGCCCTCGGCTCTGGCTCAATGTAGTTTGTCTCCTCTAGTTCAGGGGCAGGACGTCGATCTACTCCGTTCTCTGAAGAAGAACAAGTATCACATCACATGTAATATAGTCTGCAAAACAAAATGTATAAAAGCAACCAATTTGTTATGGCACAACTTTTTCCTGAAAGCAGCCGACCTGTATAGCAGAGATTATCCTTACAGCCTCCACCGTAGCTGGGCGGACAGGCAGAGCACGGGCTGCCATGTTTGTATGGGGCATGCCCCCACCAGTTTCCCCTGCACACAAATGACATCATAAAACACACTGAACCTTTTGACCCAATCCTTCCCAGTTCCCATACACTACATTACATACAGCAGTTGAAAATAAGAATCTGAACTTAATGATTTTTTTGGGGGGGGGGACATAAAAACAATTAAAAAACCTTTCAAACTTACGGCGGTGAGTAGTTGCAAACCAAGTACACAGCTTTAGTCCAAATCATGCCCCACACATTCATGTTGTAGCATATATTAATAGCACATCCAATATGGCTGCTTGTTGCCCAAACCATCTGCAAAGACAACAAAGTAGCTACCTTCAGTTAGTAGTCCTCTCAGACTTCTCTGACCTTAAGTAAGGTTTTATGATATTGTTATAAGAAACTCTTACCTGTGTGTAGTGAGTGCAGACAGGACCAGAGCATCTGAAGGGGCAGTGTGGGTTACACTCCTGTGGATAGGGATAGCTGTAGTCTCTCACTTCATCATACCAGGCCTGGACGTGAAATGTTGGTGGTCGGTCTCTGAGGAAAGTAGAAACTAAACTATTTAAATAACTAGGGTTTCCCAATCTCGCAGGGTTGCATGTTTAGTTTTTTTTGCCCTAGTACTACACAGTGGATTCAAATAATCAAAGCTTGATGATGAGTTGATTATTTTAAAATCAGCTGTGTAGTGCTAGGGCAAAAAAACTAAATATGCACCCATGGGAGGCCCTGGGACCGAGTTTGGGAAACCCTAAACTAGACACAACCCACAGCATTATACAGTATCAGTACTCACTGTACAGTCTAATCACACATTGGTTGCCTCATGAGTTTACATGTTAGGAAAAGGGCATACAGTATAAATGTATAATGACATAATGCATATAATCAATCTGGTCATCTCTCCAGATACTATACTGACCTTCCCCAGTGGGCACCCAGGTTTTGTCCAATCTGGGTTAGCATGTGTTGTGGTCCATGCTCCCACAGGCAGGTGTGTGCCCAGTGCTCGGCACTCCTCTCCAGATCTGTATCCCAAACCTTTGAAATGCCAAAGTCAGAGTTATTCTGATAAGATAAAGACATATCTGCAGGCACATCACATACACTTAAGACAGCTTGTATTAGTATTACTCTTGAAAGACAAAACTCTTGATAAAAAAAAAGGAAAATACAAATTCTAACATTCTTCACAGAAAGTGTTTTGGGGGCCCTGATGGCATTTTTAGTATTACTGGTCTCTTTGTCTCAAGTCTCCACTGGGCACAGATGTCAATTCAATGTCTATTCTACGTTGGTTCCACATCATTTCATTGAAATGACGTGGAAACAACGTTGATTCAATCAGTGTGTGCCCAGTGGGTCTGCACTAAAGTGCAACAACCTACATGATCGAGATCTTATAAACAAACGGGTCAAGTGAAGTTAAAAGCTATCATCTATTTGTGCACCACTTGTTTCTTACAAAGAACTACATAGATATGACTTGAGGAATTCTAACATTTCAGCAAAGTTGTAGTAAAATTGTCCATTAGAAGAATAGGCGGAGTGTGCTGCTGTTCTGCTGTTTAACTGCACTAACACCCATCAAGGTTAATTGAAAAATGTGCCAGCCAGCTGCCCTGTACAGCCCTAATGTCTTCCATGTGTAGAACATTACATTAGTGATATCTGCATTCTGCACTGCTTAGGGTTAAAGCAACAGGCTTGAGGCCAATGGACATGCTTGACTGCAATGGACATGCTTGACTGCAATGGACATACCATAGGCCTGCAATACTATATGCCATTCAGCAGACACTTTTATTCAAAGCGACTGACAGTCATGCGTGCATATATTTTACATATGGGTGGTCCTGGGAATCGAACTGACCACCCTGGCAGCGCAGACGCCATGCTCGAACAACTGAGCCACACAGGACCACAGTGTATCCACACAGGATACAAATCTCCATTTATGCATGGGAAATCGTCCAAATTAACCACCATACTTCAAAGGATGATGCTCAACTGTTACACGTTTGAATCAACACAGATCCAGCTTTGTTGCCAAATGAAATGCAAAGAAAGACACTAATATTTGAAGATGTGAGTTGAAATGGTTGAGGCAGAGTGCACGATAACAGCGGAGGTGAGAGCTGGCCGGTTACCAAGGCAGGGGGCAGAGCTTGAGGTTTGGCAGGGCCAGTAACACACTAGCTCTATTGCTTGGCAGTCGGTCAGGCTTGTTTTTAGGTTTTGATCTATTTGAGCACTCTGTGCTGCCAGAACTTGGTGTGAAACCTCTGAGTTGGCCCTGACTTTGCAGATGTGCTCTGCTGAACCCCATGGATGGTTGAATTGGTTTGAAAATGTTCCAGATTCTCAAGCCTAGATGTCTTGAGTCGTTGAGCAAGTATCATTAGCTAAGATTAAGTATCAGTGCAAAATAACTAACTAACACTTGCTTCAATCTGTAGTACTGTACAATCTCTTTCTACGTTCTCCAGTATGGGCAAGTCAAATTCCAATTGCCTTCAGTTCATCTTAGGATGACCTAAATATAACAGAAATGTGTGATGCAGACACAGCAGGTCCTGGTTTAGCTTACCATATATTCCATATTTGAAGCTTGAGGATAAACTTGACCTCTCAGGTTGTTGTGCAAATCAAGTATGAGGTGCATATCACCCTCAGTGATGGCTCTCTTCCCTCGCTGTTTGGACACCCACCACTCATCATCTTTGTTCATATACTTCTCCAGTAACAACTCCAGGTGAGTAGAGTTAGGGATCACCATAGAAAGTACTGTTTGCACAAAGAATAGCAGCCCAAACCCTCGTAGCCAGTCCTGAGTTCCACACTTCATGATGACTGATCAGCCTCTCAAGCCTCCAATACAAAAATCTGTATTCTGTTGGCTAAACAAGAGACAAAATAAAATACAAGCATTCAGAGATCTGTAATCCATTGTATACTATTTGTTATTGATTAATACATTCACTTGAATGTGAGTACTGATGATTTATCACATCTTTGGCACATGGATATCATACACTAGAACTAGAACTGATACTGTACATATATATTTGGTGTATTTTAAGTGCATGATAGTAGGTCAATTGAACTGTTCGCACAATTTCTCACAAGGAAAACATGTACGTTTTTGCCAAGCACATGCAATATTTCATGACCATGCATATTGCATGTGAAATTCTCTCACAGGCTGACAAGGTAAATCTCATCTGATCCTGTTATAATCTAGTAAACCCGAACCACCGTAGTAGCGTTGATACATTGTTGGAGGCAACAAGTCTGCCTAGACAGGCTATTCCTGTTATAATACAAAACAGTATTTTCGTTATCCCAATGACGAATATAACATTTACAAATGATTTACCTTTTACCGAACACTGTTGTTTACTCTGGTCAACTATCCTCAGGAAACAATGTCCAACTCCAAAAGTTTTATTGCAGCCGAATGAAAGCTACTCTTCATACATAATAAGATTTATGACATCTCTCATAACAGGAGCCAAAACGTTCGTACGGGTAAAGTATCATACATCCAACAAAAAGTCGAGAGAGTTACCTGTATTATAGCTCAAATACGAGCGCTCCCTGCATTTATATGCCAAATTTGGATTTTGCAATAAGTTACGCGGCAGACCACGCCTCCTCCAGAGCGTTCGCAGGTTGAACTATTTAAAGACTCTGGTTCTGATTCCAGCCATCCCACTCAAAGTGACTGCAAGGTAAACTTTGGACAATGACAGCCCACTCATATGTAAATTCAGTATTTCTTTAGAATAGTATTTCTGTATTTTATGTTTTCTTTTAAGATGTGATTTTTTTCAATTATAACATTTACTGTGAGTTTAATTCAGTCTTTTTCGCTGAATGATCCATTATTGTATTGTTCAAGCAGATTTCCCCCCCCCCCAAAATCACTGGCTATGTTATTGCAAGCCTCAATAGCTTTGTGCCTGCATCCATGACACTAAGAAAAGTTTTGCACTGTCCTTGTTCTCCTCCTGCAGGCCTACTCCCTGCCATTTTATGGAGCATGACCCCACTGAGCTCTGCAGATCAAATCAACTGTGTTCAAAATCATCAAAACTGATAAGGCTTTTTACACTTCAGTCAGCATCAACCCAAGTTCCAGACACAAGTTATTTTTCTCGGATGGGTATAATGAGCATTTTCACAGGAGAAAGCTGGCATCCTCTATGGAGAGGACAAGCTTTGCTCCCTGCTTTATGAGTGCATTCCTGGGGATCAGATTCTCAGAACCTTAGGTCATGCTGACTTCAACCCTGCATTCCTACTAAGACTTCTAGAGGAATCAACTCACATCACCGAGAAATGTAAACTCAGCTGGAAGAAATGAAGCCAGTGCCCATCTAACAGAGGTAACAAGTTGCTGTACAGTGCCATGGTTGCTTCCAGGTGACTACATTGATGGGGAAACTTATACAAGCAAAGACATTTTGGGTGCCTGAGTACCTCTGCCAATTTAAAGTTGCCTACTAGGGGGAATGAAATCGCATTGATAGTCCTGTTCAGTGATTTATAGTAGAAAGGCAGACACTCCCATGCTAGGGGTCAAGTAGGTTCTAGCACTGCAAGACTCCAAGTCAGTGTGGAACCGAACAGGTCCAAGAGATAATTGGCTTATGGCTGGGCCTAAACAAATGATCTGTGATGAGGTTGACCAGGGACATACTTTTTCATCATATTTAGCAGTGTACAAAACATTTCAGCAGGTAGTCGCCATTGTGTCAAAGTAACTTTATCCTATGTTGTTTCCCCTGGTATTCCTTTCATTCTGTGTCTTTATAGGACTTACTTATTTGCAAAATGTATGTTATAACCAGTCTTCAAATCGGGACATAGTTGAATATTCACAAAGGAATGAGTTTACTTTGTCAGGCTCGCCCTCTGGTGTTTTTTTCCCTCACTACAACTGCTGCTAAAATCTCTGCTCATGCATTTGGACTTCCCAATCACTTTCTCTAGCAAGAAATCAAGTTCACGATTCTTATACACTCAGTTACAGTATATACCAGTCTTTATTCTGTAACATTTGTAAAAGGCAATAGCAATTATATGGACACAAAATTAAATGGAATTCAATGGTGTAAAAATATGTTGCATCCTGTAGGTAAAGTACATGTTATCAATGTTCTGGACAACTTTCAAAACATACATTGCCATTTAAAAGTTTGGGGTCACTTAGAAATGTCTGTTTTTGAAAGAAGAGAAAAGAAGAAGAAGAATTCTCCGTTAAAATAACATAAATTTAACAGAATACAGTGTAGACATTGCTAATGTTGTAAATGACTATTGTAGCTGGAAACGTAAGGGTTTTTATTGAATATCTACATAGGCGTACAGAGGCCCATTATCAGCCACCATCACTCCTGTGTTCCAATGGCACGTCGTGCTAGCTAATCCAAGTTTATAATTTTAAAAGGTTAATTGATCATTAGAAAACCCTTTTGCAATTATGTTAGCACAGCTGAAAGCTGTTGTGCTGATTAATTAAAGAAGCAATAAATCTGTCCTTCTTTAGACTAGTTGTGTATCTGGAGCATCAGCATTTGTGGGTTCGATTACAGGCTCAAAATGGCTAGAAACTAACTGTTCTGAAACTCGTCAGTCTATTCTTGTTCTGAGAAATTAAGGCTATTCCATGAGAGAAATTGCCAAGAAACTGAAGATCTCATACAATGCTGTGTACTACTCCCTTCACAGAACAGTGAAAACTGGCTTCAACCAGAATAGAAAGAGGAGTGGGAGGCCCCGGTGCACAACTGAGCAAGAGCCAAAAAAGTTATTATTATTATTATTTTTTTAAATGTATGACAAATAAAAACAGAAATACCTTATTTGGGCTCCCAAGTGGCGCAGTGGCCTAAGGCGTGTCATCCCAGTGCTAGAGGCGTCACTACAGACACCCTGGTTCAAATCCAGGCTGTATCACAACCGGCCGTAATTGGGAGTCCCATAGGGCGGCACACAATTGGCCCATTGTCATCCAGGTTTGGCCAGTATAGGCCGTCATTGTAAATAAGAATTTGTTCTTAACTGACTTGCCTCGTTAAATATATATTTTTTAAATGTACTTAAGTATTCAGACCCTTTGCTATGAGACTCGAAATTGAGCTCAGGTGCATCCTGTTTCCATTGATCATCATTGAGAGGTTTCTACAACTTGATTGGAGTCCACCTGTGGTAAATTCAATTGATTGGACATGATATGTCTATATAAGGTCCCACAATAGATAGTGCATGTCAGAGCAAAAATGAAGCCATGAGCTCGAAGGAATTGTCCGTAGAGCTCCGAGACAGGATTGTGTCGAGACAGAAGAGTACCAAAAATATCTGCAGCATTGAAGGTCCCCAAGAACACAGTGGCCTCCATCATTCTGAAAAGGAAGAAGTTTGGAACCACCAAGACTCATCCTAGAGCTGGCCGCCCGGCCAAACTGACCAATCGGGGGAGAAGGGCCTTGGTCAGGGAGCTGACAGAGCTCCAGAGTTCCTCTGAAGAGATGGGAGAAACTTCCAGAAGGATGACTATCTCTGCAGCACTCCACCAATCAGGCCTCTATGGTAGAGTGGCCAGACAGAAGCCACTCCTTAGTAAAAGGCACATGACAAGCCGCTTGGAGTTTGCCAAAAGGCCCCTTAAGACTCTCAGACCATGAGAAACAGGTCTGATGAAACGAAGATTGAACTCCTTGGCCTGAATGCCAAACGCAACATATGGAGGAAACCTGGCACCATCCATACGGTGAAGCATGGTGGTTGCAGAATCATGCCGTGGGGATGTTTTCAGCGGCAGGGACTGGGAGACTAGTCAGAATAAAGGGAAAAATGAATGGTGCAAAGTAAAGAGAGATCCTTGATGAAACCCTGCTCCAGAGCGCTCAGGACCTCAGACTGGAGGGAAGGTTCACCTTCCAACAGGACAATGACCCTAAGTACACAGCCAAGACAACGCAGCAGTGACTTGGGGACAAGACTCTGAATGTCCTTGAGTTGCACAGCCAGAGCCCAGACTTGAACCCAATCAAACATCTCTGGAGAGACCTGAAAATACCTGTGCAGTGATGCTCCCCATCCAACTTGACAGAGCTTGAGAGGATCTGCAGAGCAAAATAGGAGAAACTCCCCAAATACAGGTGTGCCAAGCTTGGAGCATCATATTAAAGAAGAATCAAGGCTGTAATCGCTGCCAATGATGCTTCAACAAAGTACTGAGTAAAGGGTCTGAATACTAAATGGAATATTTCAGCCTTTATTTTTTATAAATTAGCAAACATTTCTTAAACCTGTTTGTACTTTGTCATTATTGGTTATTGTGTGTAGATTGATGAGAGGAAAAAAATCATTTAATCAATTTTAGAATTAGGCTGTAACGTAACAAAATTAGGAAAAAGTGAAGGCGTCTGAATCCTTTCCGAATGCACTGTTTATCCCCTTTATTTATCCTATGGTTCTGACTTGGTGTTGTCGTGGAAATTCAGTACTCAGAGAGATTTGGTCATTTCTTCAAACAATCATCTTATTTAACATCGATTAACTATTGCAATAATGAGGCTGGTTTGACCCCCCACCCTTGAGTGTTGGACAGAGTAACCTAACCTTTACACAAATGGGTACTATATATAGCTGACACTAACAATGCTCAGTCATGGTTGGTTCAACCCCCTCATACAGACCAAGGAGCATCATAATCCACTCTGGGGGCATCCCAGTCTTATCTGCACATGGGTTGCTGTTTTAACCCCACCCTGACTTAGTTTTCAAGGTGCAAGGATGATTTTGAGACAATGAGGGATTGTTCTACTCCTAAGCTATCTCTAGTAAAACATTCTTGTATCTGTAATGCAGTCTTTAACTCATTTGTCAGCTCAAGCCATCTCTGGTGATATACGCCCAGATTAGCTGCAGGGAACTAGAGTGGAGACCATAGAAACACAGACACTAACAGGACAGAAATATCCCCCGTTTTGTTAAGTAGTAATGGCTAACTATTAATATCAAACAAATCAGGTAAATATGTAATTTGTCTATCACAGTGTACAGGGAGAATACTGTAAGAACGTCTCATGTTCGGGAATTCTGTCGCTGTACATTTCAAAAGTGCTGAACTAATAGTTATATTGACTACATCTGTCTTAGCTCTCTCATTTTTAATCAAAATTATGGATTACCTCTCATCTGCTCATCGTTCCCTTATGCCATAGTTTGTACATTTGAATTGTCAGTAGACACCAAATTTACTTAAGCAGGCCAGCTATGTTTTTTAAAAAGGCAGTAAATGAGGCTCAATGAACTGTTCCGCTGCCAGACAAGGCTCCGCTGATAGCCAGGTGTAACAGTGGTAAGGATTCACTCCATGGTGCTGAAAAGAATGCTCTGCTGTTGGGACAGCTTCATATAGGCCCCAAAAGTTTGTGGGCACCGTTTTGTCACCGTTATAGTGCAATTCATGTATTGTTTAGTGTTGTGTAGTGTAGTGTAGTGGCTTTGCTGGCATGCATCTCAAAAACAATTTTTGAGTTTGCCCCACCAAGATTTACATGCTAAAATTGCCACTGTCCTTGAGTCAACGGGATTCGAGCATATGCCAACTCTGGAATATGTGTGCTGATGTCAGTAAGCACTGGACCACACAGGCACTGAGTAAACCAATAACTTATAGTGCCTATTGCTTGTCTTCAACATAATAAAGCAATTCAACTAAAAAAAAACTGATTTTCCCTAATGAAAAAACACATCTACTCCCATTGGATGACTGTGTATTTTTGACACATTAATTCCACGTGATTAAAACAGAAACAACTCAAAGGTGAACATTTTAGGCATTAATTCAATTAGTGCTATGGTTTAGGGAAGGCTTAAAACAAAATCATTAAAAACGACGGGCATATGTATCATCAGTATTCACAGTATTCTTAGTGCTTGTGATAATATTGGAAACTGCCTTAGAGCAGTGGGAGAAGCAGCGCGCTCTGGCTCTGAGCCTCCTGAGTTCGCAGCCTGAGCTTACATTAGCCATAAAAGTTCATTGCATTTCTTTTAGATCTCTATTCATTTCCTTGACCGTAGTTTTAAATACAGTACAGTAGGTGATTTTGGAGAGACAGATATCCATATTGACAACTTGGGAGTGTTGAAGAGTTTGACAAATGTTTTGCTCTTGTTCTCATGATTTTGTGATACAGTAATTACAGTCAAAGTAATGAAAGTTTAAACACTGCACGACATCCTCTGCACACTCATAAGAATCGATTTATTGCTTGTTTTATCTCACAGTAGTTAATTTGGTTTGGCCTGAAGCTGGACTTGGAATGCAGTGCTGTCCCAGCACAACATTTGCATTGCTTTGTCAGTAAGGATTGTTGGCAGAGGTAGTACTCATACACTTTCTATTAAGTAGGCAGTTTGAAGACCATACAGGTACAGTAGAAATTGCATTGCAATATGGGAGTAAAAAACATATTTGTTAGGTAGCTAACTTCACTCTAACATTATTCCATGCATGTCATTCCTGAAGTTTTACTGAATCCTTAGAATGTTGGGATAATTTGTCAAACATGGCTGATTTGGTCTAATTATGGATAAATACTATCTTTTCCATTTGGGCTATCAAATAGAGGCATGAGAATCTGGCATCCCTTTGCTCTCCAAAATCAGCCTAAAACATCCATCAGTCTGTGGTTGGCGTTGGCAGGAAAAGAATGCCAACACTTATGGGTACAAAAACTCCATGTCGCTCAAAGAGAGCCAGCAGTAGCTTAGCCTTAGCTCTATTAGCTGATAGAATAGGATACATGTGACCTGTGTAAATGTATCAGGAAGAGCAAATCACCTATTCCAGCTGTATCTATCCACTTCATACAGTGAATTTTGCATTTTGGGAATGACATTATGGATTGAATAATATCCATTAACATTCTCCAGGAAATGCTATCCGCATACTTTTTGTAACTGAACAATTGAAAAATCAAACAAAAATCTTGTGTTAAATGATTATAGAAGTGAGTGCTACGGGGCGATAGTTGTATTTCCTCCTACATACAGTACTACATTTACATTACATTTACATTTACATTTACATTTAAGGCATTTAGCAGACGCTCTTATCCAGAGCGACTTACAAATTGGTGAATTCACCTTCTGACATCCAGTGGAACAGCCACTTACAATAGTGCATCTAAATCATTTAAGGGGGGGGGGGTGAGAAGGATTACTTTATCCTATCCTAGGTATTCCTTGAAGAGGTGGGGTTTCAGGTGTCTCCGGAAGGTGGTGATTGACTCCGCTGTCCTGGCGTCGTGAGGGAGTTTGTTCCACCATTGGGGGGCCAGAGCAGCGAACTACACATGCTCTTCCAAGATCTCGGGCAATGAAATAGGCATGAAATTAAAACTTTTAAGGATAATGACACATTTGTAGTCTCAACTGCATGGTGATTGTTATGAAGATGTTCTTAATCACCCCAAAAAAGCTTTTTTCCCAGCAGTTTTGCAGTTCTTGACACTCAAACTGGTGCGCCTGGCACCTACCATACCCTGTTCAAAGGTGATGCAATATGTTGTCTTACCCATTCACCCTCTGAATGGCACTTATACACGATCCATGTCTCAGTTGTCTCAAGGATTAAAAATCCTTCTTTAGCCTGTGTCCTACCTTCATCTACACTGACTGAAGTGGATTTAACATCAACAGGGCTGTAGTGGAGCTGGTCGAGAGTTTCAAGTTCCTTGGTGTCCATATTATCAACAAACTATCAAACACACCAAAACAGTTGTGAAGAGGGCACGACAGCACCTTTTCTCTGTCAGGAGACTGAAAAGATTTGTCATGGGTCCCCAGATCCTCAAAAGATCTACAGCTGCACCATTGAGAGCATCCTAACATATTTGAACAAACACAATTTGATTTGATTTGAATTTGAAAAAGCGTTGGAGTCAACATGGGCCAGAATCCCTATGGAACGCTTTCGACACCTTGTAGAGTCCATGCCCTAATGATTTAAGGCTGTTCTTCTGTGGGCAGAAGGGGGTGCAATGGAATATTAGGAAGGTGTTCCTAATGTTTTGTACAATCAGTGTATAGAATTATAAAGGTATGTGTCATAATAATCTGAATAATTAGTGAGCTACAGAATGGAGACTTAGTACCTGCTCAGTCCAATTTGGCATTAAATCACACAAAAACCCGTAACTATGTAATAATAATAACAGTGTGAAATGGTGACCTGGTATCAGCTGATACTAATATGATGAGTGCCAAATATATTGCTATACATATCATTCTAAGTATATATTTTTGGTGTATATACGCCTAGATGGCATTTGGATTAGTGATAAAGTGTGATTTGGGTTGTTAACTAGATTGTTTTTGATTACGTTGTGTACTTGTTTGACATTTCTGTTTAACATCTGCTAAACATTCTGACACTCTACACCTGCTTTGTCCGTCCAGTGCTCGAGTAGCCTGCCCCGCTCCAGTATGGCACCCAGGTCCCCACAGCCCACCAACACAACCGACTTGAGAAGATCCAACGACATGCAGCCAAAATCATCCCGCTCCCCCATCTACACCTCCTACGACTTTGCATGCAGTGACTTGGGCTTGGAGTTCCTCCGCACCCACCTCTGCAGATCCTTTGCCCAGAAGCTTGCAAAGTTCCAGGATGACAACAAATGGCTGCCTCAGACGAGAGGCCATGTCAGTGGCAGATCTGCCCGATCCAGTCACAAACTGAACCTTCCCCCTACTCTGACTGACAGGTTCTACAACAGCCCTATGCCATAGTTTGTGAGGCTGCTTAATGCTGCTGAACTGTAATATTGTATACTTTACTTAAGTTGGGCTTATGTACACTGCAATTCAGCTTTTAACTGCAAATGTGAACAAATACAAATAAATTTATTTAACTAGGAAAGTCAGTTAAGAACAAATTATTATTTACAATGAAAGCCAAACCTGGACGACACTGGGCCAATTGTGTGCCACCCTATTAGACTCCCAATCACATCCAGATGTGATGCAGCATGGATTTGAACCAGGGACTGCAGTGACACCACTTGTGCTGAGATGCGTTGCCTTATACTGCTGCACCACAAAGGAGTTCCAAATATATCAACTGTGTATGTGACCAATAAACTTTGATTTGAATTGTCAAACAGCCTATACTACAGATGACACTCTTTATGCTGATATAAGGAGTTAATTTCTATACGTTCTTAGACCATTAATCCAACCATAAAGATAATAATAATGACGTGGTTCCGCCAAGCTCATATCAGTTACACAGAGTTTGTCACTGTAACGGCTGTCTTGGGTGGAAGAAGGAGAGGACCAAAACACAGCGTGGTTAGTGTTCATCTCATTTAATAAATCAAAACTGAACACTGAGTAACAAAACAACAAAGAAACAACCAAAACAGTTCTGTCTGGTGCAGACACACAAAGACTGAAAATAACCACCCACAAAAAACAAAGGAAAACAGGCTACCTAAATGTGGTTCTCAATCAGGGACAACGATAGACAGCTGCCTCTGATTGAGAACCATATCAGGCCAAACACAGAAATAGAAAATATAGAAAAACTAACATAGACTGCCCACCCCAACTCACGCCCTGACCATACTAAATAAAGACAAAACAAAGGAATAAAGGTCAGAACGTGACAGTCACTTTCTCATAATCGCTCAGCTGGTGTTATTTTTGGCCAGCATGTCTTTACCTCCTGATGTAGAGACCTGCACTCTGTACTAAGGTCAGTAGAGGTCTGAAGACCCTACAAAGTAGTCTGGATTCAAATCTAGTGATGAAACTAAAGCCAACACCACTGAAGAAAGTGAAAACAGTTTGTTTTGCGAAATGGACACCACAGTAAATGTTTTGAGAATTCAATCAATTTGTATGTATATTACTAGAGTATTCTTTGTGATATTTTACACAGAATAATATTATAAGAAATATTATTGTTGTAATGTACAATACTGATTGGATCTGTAAAGCTTGTGTCTCACGCCATTTCACATGTTACAGTTGAAGTCGGAATTTGCATACACCTTGGCAAAGTACATTTAAACTCAGTTTTTCACAATTCCTGACATTTGATCCTAGTAAAAATTCCCTGTCTTAGGTCAGTTAGGATCACCACTTTATTTTAAGAATGTGAAATGTCAGAATAATAGTAGAGAGTGATTTATTTCAGATTTTATTTCTTTCATCACATTCCCAGTGGGTCAGAAGTGTACACACACTCAATTAATATTTGGTACCATTGCCGTTAAATTGTTTAACTTGGGTCACTAGTTTCGGGTAGCCTTCCACAAGCTTCCCACAATAAGTTGGGTGAATTCTGTCCCATTCCTCCTGACAGAGCTGGTGTAACTGAGTCAGGTTTGTAGGCCTCCTGAAACGGCTGTCTGTGGTGGAAGAATGTGAGGACCAATGCGCAGTGTGGTAAGTGTTCATATTCTTTAATAGAACTCAGAACACTAAAATACAAAACCAACAAGAGAACGAAATGAAACCGAAACAGTTCTGTCTTGTACAGATACGAAACCGAAAATAATCACCCACACCACACAGGTGGGAAAAGGCTACTTAAGTATGATTCTCAATCAGAGACAACTAACGACACCTGCCTCTGATTGAGAACCATACCAGGCCAAACACAAAAACACCACATAGAAAAAGGAACATAGACAACCCACCCAACTCACACCCTTACCATACTAAAACAAAGACATAACAAAAGAACTAAGGTCAGAACGTGACACCTCCTTGCTCGCACACACTTTTTCAGTTCTGCCCACACATTTTCTATAGGATTGAAGTCAGGGCTTTGTGATGGCCACTCCAATACCTTGACTTTGTTGTCCTCAAGCCATTTTGCTGCAACTTTGGAAGTATTCTTGGGGTCATTGTTCATTTGGAAGAACAATTTGCGATAACTTCCTGACTGATGTCTTGAGATGTTGCTTCAATATAGCCACATATTTTTCCTCCCTCATGATGCCATCTATTTTGTGAAGTGCTCCAGTCCCTCTTGCAGCAAAGCACCCCCACAACATGAGCTTACCACCCCCGTGTTTCACCATTGAGAAGGTGTTCTATGGCTTGCAAGCCTCCCCCTTTTCCTCCAAACACAATGATGGTCATTATGGCCAAACAGTTCCATTTTTGTTTCATCAGACCAGAGGACATTTCTCCAAAAAGTACGATCTTTGTCCCCATGTGCAGTTGCAAACTGTAGTCTGGCTTTTTTATGGAGGTTTTGGAGCAGTGGCTTCTTCTTTGCTGAGCGGCCTTTCATGTTATGTTGATATAGGACTCGTTTTACTGTGGATGTAGATACTTTGGTACCTGTTTCCTCCAGCATCTTCACGAGGTCTTATGCTGTTGTTCTGGGATTGATTTGCACTTTCGTACCAAAGTACGTTCATCTCTAAGAGACAGAACGCATTACCTTCCTGAGCGGTATGTCGGCTGCATGGTCCCTTGGTGTTTATACTTGCATACTATTGTTTGTACTGATGAACGTGGTACCTTCAGGCATTGTGAAATTGCTCCCAAGGATGAACCAGACTTGTGGAGTTCTACAATTATTTTTACTTTATTTTCCCATGATGTCAAGCGAAGAGGCACTGATTTTGAAGGTAGGCCTTGAAATACATCCACAGGTACATATCCAACTGACTCAAATTATGTAAATGAGCCTATCAGAAGCTTCTAAAGCCATGACATAATTTTCTGGAATTCTCCAAGCTGTTTAAAGGCACAGTCAACTTAGTGTATGTAAACTTCTGATCCACTGGAATTGTGATACAGTGAATTAGAAGTGAAATAATCTGTCTGTAAACAATTGTTGGAAAAATGACTTGTGTCATGCACAAAGTAGATGTCCTAACCGACTTGCCAAAATGCTAGTTTGTTAACAAGAACTTTTTGGAGTGGTTGTAAAACGAGTTTTAATGACTCCAACCTAAGTGTATGTAAACTTCCGACTTCAACTGTATATATTGTAGACTGGGGCATGGGACAAAAGGGGATATGGTTGACATGCAAAGGGAAATATAAGGGTTTGGTTAAGGTTAGGGTTAACCTGTCAATGGGATGCTGGTAAGAAAAGTCCCCTTAATCTCTACCCAGTGGCATATGTATGGTCCAATTTGTATTTTCTATTGAAAATCTACTGTGTTTGCAATGCAGATGAACGATGTGCACACTGACACCCAGTGGTAGAATCTAGAGGCCGCCTGTTGCCATGTCCTGTAGTTTCTAGGCTACAATCTCCTTCAAAAATGATAGCAGGTATTGTAACCTATTAATAGTGTATTTGAGAAAAAAAATATGAACAATGACTTAGTCTATGTCTTCTTCTGACCCAGAAACATTAGTCCAACACCCATCAATGTCCTGATTCATGTATAATGCTGCAGGATATTAGCAGTGCTCAGTAGATGTCCCTGTTCTCTTGAAATCATAATACACAAATAACAACAGTACATGAGTTTCATCTCTGTGCTGATAAAAGTCCTAGCTTTGCCACCAACACAACTGTTTGCCACCAACACAACTGGCCAGTTCAACATCATTATCTGACTGTTGAGATTAATATAATTTTATTGTCAATGAACACGGATTCCACACCCCAAACTGAATGATTATGAGTCTAACCAGTAACCACAGAACTAGAATGAGTGATTCTATTTCTATGGGTTTAACATCCCGATAGAGTTTACACACAGAAAACTTTATGTTATTTTTGATTAGCCTACCTACAGATACCAATACTATAAGCAATACGGACATATTAAGCATGGTTATAATTATAATCGATTTAACTTTGAAACCAATATAAGAACAGATATCATTTATATTTTTGAATTACATCATGTCATGGGATTTTCATGTCATTGCCCCCCCTCCCCCTCCACCCAACCACTCTATCTATCTATCTCTCTCTCTCTATCTCTCTGCTGTGAGAGAGGGAGGAGAGATAATCATAAAATAAACCAGGAGCGATTCTGGCAGCGGTAGTGGCGCTCTCTCTCTTCTTCCCACGTACCGCTTTAGCGGACCACCACAAATCCACACAGTGACAATAATTAATCTCTGCTTGCAACCACACCACAACACCACACCACACTATCTACCGGACTCTCGCTTCAGTGCTGCTACTTTTCGTTTAAAATACGCTCTGGATTAGCGAGGGACAGCACAATATCCGGGGGCTACCACGACTCGTTCTTCTCCCCTCATAATCTGAATGACGGGCGGACGGTTCGATTTTGACGATGGTGGCACATATTGCGGTGGCTGGGAGGATGGAAAAGCCCATGGGCATGGCGTCTGTACCGGGCCCAAGGGCCAAGGAGAATACTCCGGGTCCTGGAACAATGGTTTTGAGGTAGTGGGGGTGTACACCTGGCCCAGTGGAAACGTGTATCAGGGTTACTGGGCACAGGGGAAACGACACGGATTCGGTGTGGAATCGAAGGGAAAATGGATTTATCGTGGTGAATGGACTCATGGATTTAAAGGTCGATACGGGGTCCGGCAAAGTCTCCACACGCCTGCTAGATACGATGGGACATGGAGTAACGGTCTGCAAGATGGATATGGAGTTGAAACGTATGGTGATGGAGGTAAGCGTGTCAGTAACAGTTTGTGGTTAGTAGGCTACATGTAAGGCAGTCTCACTTGTTACAGTGTAGCAGGGGGCACATGTTTCCACAAGTGTTTAGTTGTATATTTATAGTACAGTTGTAGTATAAGAGTTAACTATTTCCATTAATTGCAAAAGATTCGAGTAGAGAAGCCTGCCTGAACTATAGCCAGTGCCACACCACTGAACTCTATTGATATAGGACTGTACTGTTCAGTCAGCGCTGAGCTCTTCCATAACCTAACGTTGAAGGCATACTCCCATAGAGGTCATGGCTAAAAATAAAAATATCACTCAGACACACTTGAAAATCAAAGTGCTTTTTACCCAGGACAGATCTATAGACAGCTATTGATCACAGATCTATAGACAACTATTGATCTTTGTTAATTTGTTGCTGTATGGAATCTAGCGTACAGTAGTTTCTATATAAAGTCGTTTTAGAGTTGTTGTTTTCAAAGATTGTGTTGTAGGCGCAGGTGGTCATGAAGTTGTAATGTCAGGCAACCTGGTCTCGGAGCATTTCATATTATACTGTACTTAAATCCGAGACACCCCATTTCGTATGATATGTTACGAATGACAATTTGTATTAAATGTTTTGATTTGCAAAACATACAATATGTTACGAATTTGCAAAATTCATTATATGTTATACATGTACTAGATGTATATATCACGAATTCAAGCTCGGTGGCTAACGTTAGCTAGCTGGCTAACTCTAATTAGGCTCGGGGTTAGGGTTAAGGTTAAGTTTAGGACTTAGGTTATAGGGTTAGGGTACGATTAGCTAAACGGGTTAAGGTTAGGGGAAGGATTAGCTACATGCTAAGTAGTTGCAAAGTAACTCAAAAGTAGTAAGTAGTTAAAATTGCTAATTAGCAAAAATTGTCCGTGATGAGATTTGAACTTGTTCACATTATACAGCCACCCATCCACCCCAAACAACCAATCACCCTACTAAGTAACCATACCAAATGTACATTATCATAGTAATTTGACTGTGTTCTGAATTTACATGTACTATGTTAAGTCTAGTCTTTGAGACGAGGCTGTGCCAGGGCACACAAGCATAGTCATACACACACAGTTGCATGTAACTTATAGGTTATATCTATTCCAGAGAGAGAAATCTACTTTTAGCTGATTCATAGCATCGATTGATAGAGTTTTATTTATTGATTACAGGTGAAAGCAATAATGGATTGTAGGAAAGTCAATAGACATTAGTTGATAATTAAACACACCACAATATCTTACTTCATGCAGTGTGATAGTCAATAGATACAGTAGCATAATACACAAATAACAACATAATAATTAGATTTGCAGAAGATAAAGTGAGCATTGTCTGAGGGCCAGATCCAACAAAACCTGAGCAAACGGTATTAGCCAGTTCCCCCTGAGCAAGCATGGCTTCGAGTGCTTTCTTTTGTGCTTGGAGTCATCTAGTACTCTCATATCACTCACTGGTTCAATATATAAAGCAAAAAAATACAGTTTGTGAACCTGACAATCTGAAGCAGTGAAAGTTTTGCCTGACGACTCAAACTGAATTATTTAGCTGCTTTATCCTTTGCTACATGCTGTACTTCATTGCGGAGAAAACTAACGTTTGTGGGCGTGGCGTTTGGCAGGAGCAAGAAGTTAAGGCAGGTAGGTAGGCAGGTAGGCAGGCAGGTAGGTAGGCAGGTAAAAGGTAGTCATAATAGGATCAGTCAGTTTAGGAATCAGTGGGACAGTGTAACTCAACAAAATATAAATACTAGTCACTGACATGAAGCCTTTCAAAAGTGCCCTAATCGATCCTCCTAATGTGTTAAGATTGATTTTGTTCAGTAACTTATTTGTATTTAGGCTGATTTATTTCACATAGTAAGACAGATGGAGTTATGTTTGGCTTGACTGACAAACTTCCCAATGTCTCAAGTTACTTACCTCTTTAAAATAGCACATTCTTCTCTTTGGAAGCAATAATGATGGACAGTGGCATATCGCCTTGAGTGCACACCGGAATGCAGTATGTATTTAGAAATTGTAGACCCCCTGTAGCTTCTGAAATGGTGGGAACGTGTGTGATGTGTGGTTTCTTGGCATTTTGCGCTTCCCCCTTCAAACAAATATCTGAATGACAAAAACACAGTTGGAGTGTCAACTGAAGTTGTGATGATGTAAGGTCAGTCAGTGTTACTGTGGGGTTCGACATTACTGTTGAGAGTGTGGCAGGATTGTTTTCTTTTAGAATTAACTTCCACCTTTTCGTTGTATGACATTAGTGACTTTTGCCAAACTGCAGGCTTTCCAATGGATCTTGTGTGCAGGAGCATAAGGAAAGCCAAATTAACCTCAATGCCCTATGCACTTGTGGAGATCTGAGAGGATTTGAAAGGTGTAAGCAATATCATAATAGCTCTAACTTTCCCTCTGATAGGCTAGGTGCAAGTTTCACTATATTGCTTATGCCAATCAAAGTGTATCAGATCTCCACAAGTGCATAGGGCATAGGGTCTAGTGGTTAATTTGGGATTGGGCCGTATAATGAGTGGCCATAGCCTAAAGTTCCCGGGCCCTCCTTCATGGCACAACCTGTTTCAGGACAGGTTGTTACTGGGTGGGAGCTCATCTTTGAAAAGTAGGCTAACAGATTTGGACCACTGCACTTGTTGTAACCACACTAGGCCCTATCTAATCATAGATAAGGATACTCCATAGTAATGCCTTCATCCTTGCCAGGGCCGGCTTCAGGCATAAGCGACATAAGCAGTCGCTTTGGGCCTCCGGCCGCTAGGGGGCCCACATCCACAAAAATGAAATATGTCCCCCTTGATTTTGTTCGTCATTCTCACTCAGATATCATATTAACATGCCATTACCCACTGGGCAAAAACTGTTTGAACCAATGTTACTTCCACATCATTTCAACCCCCCAAAATCTATGTGATGATGTTGAAACAACGTGGGAAACTGATTGTATTTGCAAAAAGTCATCAACATAATGGCATATCATATTTTTTTCACCTAACTTTTACCCTAAATCCAATGAAATGGCAACATTTGTTGTTGATTACACATTGAATTCACATGAATTGACAACTCAACAAATGTAAATAAAAACTATACGTTGAACGTTGAAGTCATGTCAAATGTATAAAATTGCATGAAATTGGCTTTAAAATGGCAAAATCGTAATTCCCAAACAAACCTCGCTTAGGGCCCCCAAAAGGCTAGGGCCGGCCCTGATCCTTGCCAACTTTCCAAAACCTAAACAAACATTGGAGCACATGTCTTTACAATGACAAGAGAAGGCCTCTAACTTTAATTATGTACCAGTGGTAGCCTATGCTTTTCGACTATGTCTACTGCCATAAAGACTGCCTGGTTTGGCATAACGCCAAGAGTATATGAATAGCAAATGATGAAGTGATAGTAAATCACGATATAAACAAATACTGAAATATGAATCTCGTCATGGACGTGGTATCTTGAATGTGGTTAGAAATACATACAGGTCTGTCTGACTGACAGCAGAATCACAGTACCTGGTTGAGATTAGGTATTGTATATGATTTCAACCCATTCAATGAAAAGTTTCCAATATAATAAGGATATCATGTACTTTTAAAGATGTTTCCACTTCAATTGCTTGAGTTGACATTGGGCTAGTGTAAAGAGATTCTAATCAACTGTAATATTCTAATTTTGTACCCCAAATGGTTATTTTTTCATCATGACAAAAATGTGTGTTCAGGATTTTCTTAACCTTTGTATTAATTTTAGCAATTTCTTGTCCTAACAGGTACGTACCAGGGGCAGTGGACAGGAGGAATGCGACACGGATATGGTGTGCGGCAAAGTGTACCTTACGGGATGGCTACGGTTATTCGCTCGCCTCTTCGAACCTCGCTGGCCTCGCTCCGCAGCGAACAGAGCAACGGCACCGTCCTCCATGCCAACCTCGACCTGTCAGACAGCCTTGCCGGCACCAGAGGAGGCTTTGTTCTCAACTTCCACAGCGAAGGCGAAGGTGAGAAGAAAAAAGGCCTGTTCCGAAGAGGGTCCCTGTTCGGCAGCCTCAGAAACCTCAGAAAGTCTGACTCCAGGTCGTCCATATCAAGCAAACGCAGCTCCGCCCGCAGCGATGCCGCCAGCTCCATCAGCCGAATCAGCTCCAGTGATGCCAATTCCACCATCAGCTTCGGAGATGGAGTTGATGAGTACATGCCCCTGGAGGACAATGTAGATGCCACCACTACTGAGTCCTACATGGGGGAGTGGAAGAACGACAAGCGAAACGGCTTTGGTGTCAGCGAGCGCACCAACGGGATGAAGTATGAGGGAGAGTGGATGAACAATAAACGCCACGGCTACGGATGCACAATGTTCCCAGATGGCACCAAAGAAGAGGGGAAGTATAAAAACAATGTGTTGGCGCGAGGCATCAAGAAGCAGCTCATTCCTCTCAAAAACACCAAAACTAAACAGAAAGTGGATCGGGCTGTGGAAGGAGCCATACGGGCAGCAGCTATTGCCAAAACAAAAGTAGAAATAGCCACTTCAAGGTAATAATTTTCTCAATGTGCATGCTTGCGTCTGAAATGACACCCTATTTCCTATGCAGTGGACTACTTTTGACCCTTTGCTTTAAGGGCTCTGTTCAAAAGTAGTGCACTATTTTCGGAATAGGGTGCCATTTCGGACGCAGGCCATGTTGTGGTGGTGGTGTTGGTGGTGATGGATCCTACTGCTACGTGGGCTTCCAGTTCAGGTCTGCTGATTGGGTTAGGTTGAATGGCTGACAGGTTGGGATTCTCAACTCGGGTCAGGTTTTTATTGGTGTCACCTTATCCTACCTCTCTCCAACATTCTCCAACTTTCTCCAACGCTCTCTCCATCTTTCACTTTTTCTCACACACACACACACACACACACACACACACACACACACACACACACACACACACACACACACACACACACACACACACACACACACACACACACACACACACACACACACACACACACACACACACACACACGTACACACAGTAAAACATGTTTTGCACATACTTGTGGCACACGTAACACGTGTTACAGACTTAAATAAAGTTCAGATGATGAACTTCAGTACATTGTAAATTTAGACAGTGGCCCAATGACACAATGGAACAATTTGATACACACTGTAGTGATCCAAATAGTGAGGATCAAATCAAGACAAATCATGGTACAACCATACTGTTCACATCATTGTGAGGGTGTGACCCTGTGACACATGCAATTGTGAATATTGGCAGGTGAGAGACTGTCAACAATTGCAAGAGTTCTATAAAGAAATAGGTTATTAATCAGTGTTCATAGTTGATTGAGCTACATGCTCTTGTTTAAACATATTCAAGACATAAATCTAAGAGATAGCTCAGTCTTAAAAAAAGATCTCTCAGACCAGAATACTGAGTGTGTATTATAAGCATGGAAATCTGGCTCGTCTGAAATACATTTGATTGCGATCAGGTGGAACACCGAAACCATACACAGCTGCTTGTTGAACGAAGTTGAGCTCTTTGCTGGAAAACTACATAGAAAATATTGTTCTCCTCGACTTCGGCCTACATTCTGTGCCTACTGCCTTTTCAAAAGCAAGGGGTGACAATGAGTAATTTGCCAGGGCATGGAATAGCAAGGAGAAAGCTGTTGAACTTTTGATGTGGTAGTTCTCTTAGACACCCACATCAACTTGAGCCAGCCAAGTAATATCTCTGGTTCGTGTTAGAACATGTGAGATAGCTAATATGAAGTACAAAGTCATGGTCTATGAAGTCCTTATTACATGGGTTGGACTTGGAATTATTCCAAATAAAGTTAAAGTTGAATCAGAAAAAACGCTTCATTAAACAATAATATTCATTAAACTGGGCTATTGTCCTTTGAATGCAATGCACAGAGATATACTAGCATGTGAAACACCCACCCCCTATCTGTTTACAGTATCAAAATAGTCACTTCATTGCCATATCATGCCCACCCATCCCCCTTTCCTTGTAATCTTCTTGAATGAGAAACCATCATTAGCATGTTCTTTATCCTGATTTTCTGGCATCTGTATACATTTTAATGAGGGCTCTCATATCTAGGCTCACCATCACAGCAACTCCTCCTGTCATGAAATAGAAATATGTCCCTGCAGCGGCAGAATGTCTAAAATGAAGGCCTCTGCCTTTGAAGACTGCTATGTGGCTGAGTTGATAAGTGTGGTAAGAGCTTTGGAACGTGCGGACCGGGTTCGGCTTGCGTCACTTTTCCCGTCATCTGGGTGGAAGCCCAGGGGAGCGAATGAGAGAGGGAGGGGAAGAGAGAGAGAGAAAGAGGGCGAGACGAAGGATAGCAAGCAGTTCCTAGACCAGACCGGACGGTGTGTGCTAGCTCTGCTCTCCTCACATGTAAAGCCATCAGCCTCTAGTGTGTCAGTCAGCACTGAGCTCTGACTAAATAAGGCAAGGCAGGACTTGGCTTATCAACACCTGACAGGAATACAGCCTAGCAGCAGCAGCTGAGCTGATACTGTAGCCCTTCTCTGTCCCACCATCCACTATCATCTGGTGGATTACTCAGTCAGTCTATCTGGCTGGGAATAGGTGTTGGGTAGGTGGTTTATTGCTCATCTTCCCTCCGAGCTCTCCTAGACTTGCTAACAAGCTCCCATTTAAGCTTCTTAAACTTGGTTCAAGTCGCCTTTTTCAAATGTGCCCTCGCTCGGTCTCTTTTCTCCCCGAGCCATGTGATTTGGCGTAGCCTATGGCCCCAGATTTGAAAGCTTTCAGGAAGCCTACATGAAATTGTATGATGATATGAGTATAACTTGTTGTACTCCTCATTGTACAGTACTGTAGCTATGTGAGCCCATGGGTGGGTTAGTGCACAATGACTCAATCAAATTTTTGTCAAATCCTCCTGTACTCCTCGATAACAGATTAATGGCATGATTCATTCAACAGCACATCTGCACTATATGCATATGGAGTTCACATGGTTCACAGTGATTCACTGACTGCGAAACTGTCAGATGTCTACATGAGGCAAAGCCAATTGCACATGATGAAGACTTTCCTCAATGCACAATGTAAGCTTCTGTAGTCATGTGCCCCCTAAAGTTGATAAAATGCAACTGCATAGTCAGTCGTTGAAAAAAAGAGAACGTCCCCACTTCAAATTAAGGTTGAAAAAGCATACGTTTTATTCAATTGCCGCATGTTTTGCCCTTGTCAGCTTAATCGGTTTCAAACACTCCCTTTTATCCACCTTCATTTGAAAAGTTAAGACTTTCTTAAAGTTGTTGAAAGGATACATTCATTTCAAGAGACACCATGTAAATCCTCCTGTACTCCTCTGTATTCAGAGGCCCTGAATGACACTCGTACAGACAGTTGTAAAACCAACTACCTCTTATTGAACTGTTTATAAAGAAACACTATTGAATTAATCTTGTACCATTGAAATACTGTACATCTTGATAAGTATAAAGAAGTATATCATGGTATTCTGTATGTTAATGCATGTAAATATTTTGTTTTGAAAACAATTTTACTTGAGCGAAAGAAAGTAAATGCAACACAAATATCTAACTTGAAAAAAAGTTTAAACAGAAATGACAAAAATGATGGTTGTGATGAATGACACAATGCCTTCTATTGAATATCACACAGTGGATATGCATGTCAAGCCATTTAGTGTTTGCAACATGCATTTTACTGCTAAGAGCATGAAACTGCACGATAACCATACTATTTTATTATTTAATTCTCTACTTCTAATATTATTTAATGTTGGAAAAACCTTTGGCTCCAACAATATTTATTGGCAACACTGTAGCACCACTGAGCTCTCCAGTCTCAACCCTATAAGACACTAAAGACAGTGTCTATCTGGAAGGCCCAGAGCCATGTAGTGCTTCACCCTCCCAGACCTGGCTTCAAGTAGTATTAGATATATTTTGTATAATTTAGCTGTGTCTTATTGGGCTTGTCTGGAGAGATAAAAACCAATGGATCAGTCCCAAAAGTGTAAACTCTGTCACTCTTGGACTCTCAATCAACATGCTCAAACAAATGCTAAAAGTATTTAAAAGTAAACCAATTGTATTTGAACCCAGGTATGTACCCTTCCAAGTCTAACCGGCTATAATTCTGCTTTGCCTTCATCCAGAACGGCTCACGCCAGGACTAAAGGTGATGCTGCTGACCAGGCCGGTCAGTCAGCCAGTCAGGACTCAGACATCGCCAGGGCAGTGGCCAGGGAACTGTCTCCCAACTTCCATCAGCCAGGTAAACCAACGTACCCAACCTACCCAACCAGACCCCAGCATCTATTTATCTCACAGCCCCTTGTTGTAATCGCCTTTGTCCAATGCCTTTTGTGTCTGGGTTGTGTGTTTTTCTTTATTTTCCGTCTGGGGCAGATGTATATGCAAATGTACCAAATGTAAATTAAAATCTGTTTAGGGAGGAATATAATTAGCATAATTTACCTTGGGGTCTTTTTCATCCTCAGAAAAATACAAGGTCAGTGTTTTTTGGGATAACAAGTGTCACATATTTATGAGTACAATATTTTATATTACAGTGAACATGTTTCTGCAGCATCGATGTACAGTCAGGTCCATAATTATTGTCCCCCTTAAGCAAAAAAGACTAAAAAAGACTGTATAAAATAAATAAATAATACAATAATACTGAACTATGAAGTACTGTATAAGAAAAAGGGAAATTCTATGATTTTATACTCATACAATTACTCAGAGAAAGAGATTTTGTTTCTAAGGTAATTTATTTAAATCTACAAAAGATAGGGTTAACAATGATTGGCACCTCTGTTTTCAATACTCCCAGCACCCTCCCCAACACTGAGCGTTTCTCTAAAATGTTTTATCAGATTGGAGAAGACATTGGGAGGGATCTTAGACCATTCCTCCATACAGAATCTTTCCAGAGCCTTGATATCCCCAAATCCACCACTGGTGTGTGTGGCCAAAGAGCTCTATTTTTATGTCATCTGACCATAGCACCGCCTGGAGTTAAACTGCATGGCACTTGGAACTGGTGCAATGCTCAGATGACATAAAAATAGAGCTCTTTGGCCACACATACCAGTGGTGTGTTTGGTGTTGAAAAACAGAAGCCTATGCAGTAAAGTACCTTATACCTATGGTAAAATATGGTGGTAGATCTTTGATGTTATTGGGCTATTTTGCTGCCTCTGGTCTCGGGGCCCATGTTAAGGTCAACGGGGTCATGAACTCTACCAAGAACCAGGAAATTTTAACCAAAAACCTGGTTGCCTCTGCCAGGAGGCTGAAACTTGGACACAAGTGGTACTTCCAGCAAGACAATTACCCCAAGCACAAATCAGAATTGTTAACTGACCACAAAATCAACATTTTGCATCTCAGTCTCGGGACTTGAACCCCATTGAAACCCTGTGGTTTGAATTGAAGATGGTAGTTCATAAGCACAGACGAATGATATCGAGGATCTGGAAAGATTCTGTATGGAAGAATGGTCTAAGATCCCTTCCAATATCTTCTCCAATCTCATAAAACATTTAAGAAAAATTTTCAGTGTAGCTATCCTCACAAGGGGAGGGTATTGAAAACAGGGTTGCCAATAATTTTGACTCCTATCTTTTAAAGATTTTTTAAAATTACTTGTTAAACAAAATCTATTTCTCTGAGCAATTGTAAAATAAAATAATATAATTTCTAAATGTTCATATTCATCAAGGGTGCCAATAATTTTGGATCTGGCTGAATGTCTACATTGTACGGCACAGCATATTGTTGTACAAAAAAAAAAAAAAATTCAGCTTTTGTCAGCCTGCTTAGTTTTGTATGAGGGTGGTTCTTCAGTGTGATCAGAGACTGTAGTGTTCGTGTTACGGTCTCATGTATGTTTAACTCCTGTATGCATGTAGGTTGTGATCTTATGCCATCGCTGGGCATTCCTCTTTTTACCACATAGTCTTGCTCAGGTCTGGACCATATAGGCTCTTTAAACCTTATACACTTGACCTGACACCAGGATAGTGTATATCACCGACTATTAATAATCATGTTCCATAGCCAGCCAGCTTGCAAGCTCACAGTTTACTATAGCATACTACAATACTTACTATTGAATTCTGTAGTAAACTGTACTATACTGTTGAATACTATACTACACACTGTAGTATCCCTCGATCATGTGTAATATTTAGTATAGAAACTTGTAGTATACTGTAGAATACAATAGTAAATACTACAGTATTATCCCCGTCAGAAAAACTGTAGTAAATACTAAAGAAATATCAGCAAAATCACTCCACTGTTTTTTTTTACTGTAGTAAATAGTACAGTATTTCCTTTGCATATACGCTGCCCTTTCCCCTTCCCCATATCCCGATTTGTGCCACCCATAAGTGAGAAACTTACATGCCACATATTCACCACATGTTGTGTTCCCTATGGTTATAGAAAACTCTCCTTTCAGACTCCAGTCCTACCTACCTACAAAATGTGCTCCTTTAGTATTTCTCCAGTAGGTTTTCTCAAGGAGAAAGCCCCCCACTTCTATGTCAAAGATGATCAAACAAAAACACTTTAGTAAATACAGTAATGTCCCCCAAAACACTACAGTAAATACTAAAGTATACTACAGTCCGCAAGAACACTACACTAAACACTACAGTCCACAAAAACAGAAGAGTAAAAACTACAGTATATTACAGTCCGCAAAAACACTACAGAAATTACTATATTATATACTGCTACTTTTTTTACTACAGTATTTATACTATAGTATTATGTAAACACTACAGTGACTACTACAGTAAAGCCAGCAAAAAACACTACAGTGAATACTATAGCATTCCTACTATAGCATTTTTTTCATGTGCGCTGTTCTCTTTTATTTCAATAATTTCTTATTACTGTTTGTTAATGCCATATAAATGTCTTATTAACAATGATTTATCTTTGTTATTTGATTGGCTTTTCATGAACAACTGCTGAGGATGTAGAGATTTAGTAAGGGATCATAGCACTTTGATGCTATTAATAGTATAATAAATATTATGAACCATGATTCCATTTGATAACACTGCTTGCGTCAAAAAGGTATCAACTTTGTTGGCTTGCGAACTCCACTTGTGTCAGCTGTGTGACAGTGTTGGACTCACCAGTGGTCAGGAGAATGTCGAGAATCCTTCCAACCTTTAATAATAAACCAACTGGGACAGCTTTGAAACTTCATTAACCTCTGCAGGATCGGTGCCCCCCGTGGGACGGTTGAGCTAACATAGGCTAATGTGATTAGCATGAGGTTGTAAGTAACAAAAAACATTCCCAGGACATAGACATATCTGATATGGGCAGAAAGATTAAATTGTTGTTAATCTAACTGCACTGTCCAATTTACAGTAGCTATTACAGTGAAAGAATACAATGCTATTGTTTGAGGAGAGTGCACAATCATGAACTTGACAATGTATTAATAAACCAATTAGGCATATTTGGACAGTCTTGATACAACATTTTGAACAGATGTGCAATGGTTCATTGGATCTGTATAAAACTTTGCACATACACTGCTGTCATCTAGTGGCCAAAATCTAAATTGCGCCTGGGCTGGCCTTTCCCTTACATTTCAAAGATGATGGTACAAAACCCCCCCACAAAAAAACGTGTTTTTTTTATCTTTTACCAGATCTAATGTGTTATATTCTCCTACATTATTTTCACATTTCCACAAACTCCAAAGTGTTTCCTTTCAAATGGTATCAAGAATATGCATATCCTTGCTTCAGGTCCTAAGCTACAGGCAGTTAGATTTGGGTATGTCATTCTAGGCGGGAATTGAAAAAAAGGGTCAGATCCTTATTAAGGAACAAGTATGTTAAATCATGGATGCAGAAAAGGCATCCTAACCATGATATAACTCACAGTGAATAAATGTGAATTTATGATTTACCAAAAGCAACACAAAATAATATTTAGGTGTATGTTTATATCCGTATCTGAAATTGGGATTCAGCACTAAGTGCTTGTTGAGGGGGAAAAAAACAAATTTGTGTTGATTGTGATATAAACACATGGCATTAATTCAAACATTGTGATATATTAGATCACTGTTTACATGGACTTAGTATAGCTAAAGACTGTATGATAATAATGTCTTTCCATTTTCTAGGCCCTGATTATATAAAGCAGAGGTTCAATGAACCTATTGAACCTATTGTCCAAGAGGAGAAGAAAGAGAAGTCCTCCTCAAGTAGCCCTCATTTCTACCGTAAAGGCACAACCCCAGACCACTCTCCTACTGCGACTCCCCAGCCCTCTCCCCCACCAACACCCCCACCAGCGCCAGCCCCAGAGCCCAAAAAGAGCCTCTTCAGCAAGCTCACCCCCAAGCCAGGGAAAGAGAATAACACCCCTTCAGCAGAGAGCCAGGCCCCGGTCATCACAAAGGCAGTCTCTAAGACATCGTTGAAACAGGAAGTAAGACAAGAAGTGCCTCCCCAACCGAAAACTTTCAAGATGGCGGAGTCGGTCCCCGTCAGCCCTGGCAATGGACAGCTGCACACTGACACTGAGTACCACGGCTACTACATGAAGGCAGACGTGAAGATCCCCCCAGATGAACCTGAGGGAGTAGAGGAGGAGCATGTTACCCTGTCCACCTTTGCCCAGATGCCACAGCCCGCAAAACCTATGGCGCAATACAGGACACCCACCCCAAAACCTGGAGCGCCAAAGTCAGCAGCCAAAGAAAGCAAACCTGAGCTAACGCTTAAGAAACAAGATTCGTATAAGCCAAAAAGCCTAGCAGAAACTAGGAAACAAGCCAGCTTGGAGATCACCACGGATTTCGTAGAGGAAGAGTCAGTAAGTAACTCATACTGTATGATGATGAAAATGGGAAAACTGAAGCAAAGAGAAAGAAAGGTGTCATTTCAGAACAACGTATGAAACATCAAAGGTAGTCTCATATTTTCTGTGATAATGCCTAGCTAACTTTCAAATGCTGTTATTGAAATGTTCTCCTGAAGCTTTGTCTTTCCTACTTCACAGGGTCCTAACTCAATACTGGTTGCCCTTGTAATGCTGTTGAATATTGGTCTAGCAATAATTTTTATCCATTTTTTAACCTGACGGAATCTGAACTGAGGTAAGAGTCAGCTTAATAACATTTATTCAGATGTTATGAATTGTAGAGCATTGTGATACAGTAGTTTTTTTCCCATTACATTTTAAAGTGTAAATTGCAAGTTTTACATGACATTAAGATACAGATAAGCCTGAATGTGATTCAACATAACTATTAACCCTCTAACTGTTTTGACCCTTCAGTGAACTCATCAAAACTAGTGGCATAGGTCCCTAACTCTCTGCATTTGCGTCAACGGCCTTTAAAAATGGCACCGGTCAAGCACAGACACAGGCAAAGGAGGACTGTAAATAGTGTGAAACATTGGAGAAAGATGAGACCAGCACCATTCGGCCCAGACGCTGCCCAGTTTCTCTGCCGATGATTTGTGACTCGCTTTGGTTCTGTGAAAAGCTGAAGCAAGCAGTCATTGGGCAAGCAACAAAAAAACAATCTGCTGATCCAAGCTGTTTACCAGTCAAGTGCGTTGCCACTTCATATGCCCTGACAGGGGGATGTGGAGGGGGGTGGGCAGGGGGGATATGTTCAGAGATGCACTTTTAGTTGACAGAAGCTAACAGCTGCCTTACTATTTTACCATCTGACGTTTTAGTGGGGAGATGCAGTGCACAAGGCTGCCAGAGGAATGTGTTTCGGCAGACTTTGCTGCCTTGGGAGTGCGTCTCGGTGTGTCTCAGTGTTCACTATACTATTCACTTGGTCAATAAGAAATCATACATGTTTCGAAGTGGCACTCACCAGTCTTATTCCATTCCCCACTGCTAAAGCCTTGTCTTACTTCTCATGTTAGGACATGCTTGTGCATGGGGCTGTTTCAAGTGCATCTGTTTTATGTATTAGTTAGTAACTGTTAGGTTTTCATATTTTTTTCTCCCTTTGTCTGTTTATCCTTAGGCATTACAAATTATTAAGATAAGATAGTATTTATTTAAGTCTAGTCCATGCATTTCTCAAACTTTTTGAAGATCCTTCAAATTCAAAGGAATTTCCATAAAGCCTATGTTACACAAATCAGTTCATTTGAAAGAAATTGCAACATTTAATTCCAGTTATTGTGAGGACATATTTCTAAATAGTCAAATTTGAGAGTAATTTATATGCAATTGAAGTATCTTAGCAGTATACAGGCACAGATGTTTTTGACTAACCAGCTATTGGCTGGAAGCTGGCTACATACAAACTTATAAGATGACATAGTTAACCAACACTGTGATAAAAAAGTAGACTTTATTTGAAGATGTTAGTAATTTAGAGCTAAATTTGGGATATTGAATCATTTTCCGACAGATAAAAATGTGTTTTATTGAATCTATCTCTCTCTCTCTCTCTCTCTCTCTCTCTCTCTCTCTCTCTCTCTCTCTCTCTCTCTCTCTCTCTCTCTCTCTCTATCTATCTATCTATCTATCTATCTATCTATCTATCTATCTATCTATCTATCTATCTATCTATCTATCTATCTATCTATCTATCATCTATCTATCTATCTATCTATCTATCTATCTATCCAGCCAGTGATAAAGTTTGTTAACATGGCTAGTCATTCACACAGTGTACTTTATGTATACTGACCCTACAGTATATTGCACCAAATTGGTTGCTTGTAATTTGATTGACTTTAAGGCAAAGGACTGTAGTTTTGGGTGTGGTTTGCACTTGCAGATAGATTTTGCCAGTTTTTCTTGTGCAATCAAGGATCAATGTGCAAACATTTTTTAGTCTAAAATGTTTTGTGAAATAAAGGCATAATGGTTCATTTTCAAATGGAAGCATATGACTTTCCAATTTCTTATTTTTTTCCTATTTTGTAATATGGCATCCAACATTGATTTATTGCCACATGAATATAACATGAAGAGAATACATAAGAATAAAGTGATTTGTTTGGTTTGATTTTAATTAGAAAATATGCAGTTGCATCTTGTAGAATTATGTTGAGGAATTGTTAGATAAAAAAAAACTGTGTGCACAGGTTGGTTGGTTGATGCATGTCAAATTATTTCCTTAATAGTTTGGCGTCTTTAATTTGGCCAAGCCAACACCACAGCTAGCCTACCAACACTGGACCTCATGCTTACTAACTTGCACGGTTGTGAAAGCAGCCCAACGCTCGAAACCTACTCCGCAAATAACACCTTGTTATGTGTGTTGAATACATTCAGGTAGAGTAAATGGTTGGCTAAATGTCATAACATTAGCATGACGTTCCAGTTTACTTTGGATAAGACAGTAGAGAGAGAGTCATTGTCTTAAATATGTGAAAGTCTAATTACTGTATTCAATGTCATCAATATAATATTTTATTTTTGTTGTGACTAGTTAGCTAAGCATGCCTATTCGGTTTTATTTTTTGAATAATAGATATGTTCTGTTTGCTCAGTTAAAATAGAATGAAATGTATTATATTTATAAAACTGTACATTTTGGTAAACTGTTTTGATAGGTGTAGGAGATGCATTTTCACTGGTAACATTGCCATTTGCAACAATGCTGAGAGTATGGTATGAGGAGGATTTGAAGGATGCATCAGTTGGAATTCAGGGCAGTAACTTTGAGATGTTTTACAGAGGTTTGGTCAGACAGACTGCCACAGAGAGAATGTGAGATTGGAAGAAGAAAGCATCAGAAGGGGAAATGGCTCCAGATATGTTTATTACTACTTTTCTGAATGTAAAGTAATAAAGAACATTTAGAGCACAGAGTTAAAGGGCAAATCCGCCAGTTTTCCACCTCATATTCATGATCTCTTGCACCATACCACCCACTGGGCACAGATGTCAAGTCAACGTCTTTTCCACGTTGGTTCCATGTCATTTCATTGAAATGACATGGAAACAACGTTGATTCAACCACTGTGTGCCCAGTGGGCAGTGTCTAATTATATGAAAACGGTGCATTTCTATGATCCGTGGTTAAAAAGAGGAAATACCTAAAAAAATGCTTCTCTATGACATCACAGGGTAGGACTAAAAGTAAGAAAAACTGTGATTTTCAAAACTTGTAACGAGTTTGTAGTCAGAGGGAGGGTAATTGTCTTGCTCCCAACGTCAACACAAATCTCATAGTGTTTGAAAATCACTGTTTTTAAACTGTCTTAACTTTTGATGTCATCAGGTGGAGCTTTTTACTTCATTTTTTCTACTAAATATAGAAATGTGCCGTTTCCACATCTGTAGACACTGGTATTGTGCTGGAGATAATGATAATGAAAAAAGTGGGTGGAGTTGCCCTTTACAGAGCACAGGCAAAGTTCAAAGTTGAAAGAACCACAATGAATGATCAATAATTTATTTTTCTTGTCTAAACTGTATTTGCACACAGCTATGTATAAGGCTATTTTCTACTAATTGTACCTGATGCTACATACATTTTTTGGCCAAAATTCTGAGCTGTTATTACTGTTTAAAGGCAAAGGAACAGTCTATTTGTGTATGATTGTATTTTTCTAAAATGTTCTAAACTATATTTTGGAAAACTAGCCTGTACATTTTTGGAAAATGTAACTCACAATTTGATAGATATTTTTAATTAGTGATTTTAATATCAATTCAATATTTGTGAACTGCTGCCAGGCTTACAAAGAATATAATTGAATACAAAATAAACAACATTAAGCTATATTGGGCAATTTGTTTGGATATTTATGATCTTCTGACCACAATGACTTTAATGGATTTTTGGGACAGTTCTCTCTGTCCAATTTTGTGTGTGATCTTGTGTGAGTGGGGGCCAGGTTTTTTCTGTCCTTTATCAGAAGTCGGATCAGTGAAGGTAAGGAGGTTATCTGAAAAGAGACACATCAGATTTGACCACAGATCTAAAGGTGTTAATACTCAAACGACAATGATATTCCAGTCAGTTGTTGACATTGTATGTTTTATAGTTCTCACTCCAACACCCTGACATAACACTTTGAATTGTCTCTTGTTTTCACTCAACCATACTGATGTAATATTTCAAATGATTAAACTTCTTATTAACACTGGTGGTCAGAGGAAAGGGGGAATTCCTCTTTGGTTAAATTGATTTGCCATAGCAGGAGGCATACTATTTAAATTAAGAGCAGTCTAACCTCCCTGAGTGTGAAAATTGGCCCTTGTCTGAGGGATTTCTGCAGTTATCCTGAGACTAAAATAGTGTACAACAGCTGCTGCTGGTAGAGTGTCACATTTGAAAGCCCTAGAAGAGGTTGTGGATTTCGTTCTGTATATACTCTGCTCACATTGCAGTGTGTATGAGTGAATGGAAGGACTGACAAACTGATTTTTTTCCATTATATTTGTGTTTCCAGACAACCTCTGTACGGGACAGTGGTTCAGAGGAAATGGCCCCAAATAATGAATATATTTCAGCCATGGCAACTCATACTGTTCTTCTAGGGGAGATTGCCTACCGAGAGTCCATAAGCTTTTGAAGCACTACAACGTTTCCCACTTAAGAAAAGTATTCTATTTTTCCATTTTTTTCAATTATGTCTCCAAATTTCTCAACAGTTTTTACGCCATTACTCCAAGCATAAGCATGGACTGGTAGACCATACTGATATCACAACAGGAGTATTGTTAAAAATACATTTGTGCATACACTAACCACAAGGAACACTTAAGAATGTGAAAATACACATGGAAACTGAAAAAAAACAAGTAGGATTCTAGCTGATCGGGCATTGCATCAATGAATTTACGCCAGAAACAGAATTGCGTATTGTACTTACACTTTGTTGTTGGAAGGAGACCTGTTTCAGACAATAAATCCTATGCGGGTGTTATATTTCTCCCCAATGCACTCCCAACCAACAATCTCATAATGAATCTACTCTATGGTACTGCGCTCATCAGATATTTGGTCTCGACTGAGGTCTCGTAATGTATAGTCGTAAATGTATAAGCCGTGCGCAATTTCAGATATATTTTTGTTGGAATAGACAAGGATAAACAGTGTTGGTTACAGGTATATTGCTGGCATGTGAATGGGAGACAGTGTCAAATCCCAATCATCTCCAACTATACACACACTCATATTTCAAGTTAATATATACCTTCAAATCATATTAAAAGTCAATAAATCAATATCAACACACACATTTCACATGTATTCATTAGTTGAAGGTGTTCCACGCTCGGAAAAAGTTGCATCTACTATGCCCTGGTCAAAAGGGCAGCCGTTACACCTGTAATACATGCATTACAGGTGTAATAGAGCTAAATTGAGGGGGTCAGCGCTCTGAGGTCGTCCCGTCCGCCCAGTGGCACCTGCTCTTCCCCGTCAGAAGCGCAACATTGCACCCACCCATGGCTGCTTGCGGGCTGTTTGCTGCCACTTCAAACCCAGCTAGACTGTCAATTTCCTCACAGCCAAGGCCCACTTATATATAGACCACTTGTTGGATTGCCACAACCAAGTACGTCATTCAGTTACATATGGTTTCACCTGGCAGGCAAGGGCTCTAGCATTGCAATTAAATAAACACAGGCTGAATATCATTATCATTGTTACTAACAAGAGGAAGGAGCTGCAGCTACTACTTAATTCCAATCATGTCATATGAAAAGAGATCTATGTTAAATCAGATCTCAAAAACATTGTTGAATTAAATCAATGACCCAAACATTTGTGGTAATGTTCCCTAGCAATCACACACAACATACCAAACATTTGCAGTAACATATACACTGCCAATTTATCTGATCATTACAATTATATCAAAAAGGTCCTAGACAGTATTGTGTCCTGGAGTTTTTTATATCTGAATATTGTTCCATCCTTTCATGTGTGGTTAGAGCAGTGCATACAGAAATCAGATCTGTATCAGGTCAGTTCCTCAATGAATGACAATACTCAGCAGCTGATAATGTGCATCACCATGAGTCACAGCGGAGGACCAAAATGTTCGGCTGGCAGGCTTGGGTGGGGAGTTAGGGAGGAGGTAGTGTCTCAGGCTTTCCTTTGTGGCTGATCCTCACAGGCTGAAAATACAGTGCATTCAGAAAGTATTCACATCCCTTGACTTTTTCCACATATTTTTTAATGGCTCCCTCCTCTCTGTACCCCACACATACAATTATCTGTAAGGTCCCTCAGTCGAGTAGTGAATTTCAAACACAGATTCAACCACAAAGACCAGGGAGGTTTTCCAAAGGGCACCTATTGGTAGATGGGTGAAAATTTTAAAAAGCAGACATAGAATATTACTTTAAGCATGGTGAAGTTATTAATTACACTTTGGATGGTGAATCAATACACCCAGCCACTACAAAGATACAGGTGTCCTTCCTAACTCAGTTTTCAGAGAGGAAGAAAACCGCTCAGGGATTTCAACATGAGGCCAATGGTGACTTTCAAGCATAGTGGTGGCTGCATCATGTTATGGGTATGCTTATAATCTTTAAGGATTGGGGAGTTTTTCAGGATAAAAAAAGATACGAAATGGCGCAAAGCACATGCAAAATCCTAGAGGGAAACCTGGTTCAGTCTGCTTTCCACCAGACACTGGGAGATGAATTCACCTTTCAGCATGACAATAACCTAAAACACAAGTCCAACTATATACTGGAGTTGATTACTCAGACAACATTGAATGTTCCTGAGTAGCTTAGTTACAATTTTGACTTAAATCAGTTTGAAAATCTATGGCAAGACTTGAAAATGTCTGTTTAGCAAATCAACAACCAACTTGACAGAGTTTGAAGAAATGTTTTAAGAATAATGTGCAAATATTGTACAATCCAATTGTGCAAAGCTTAGAGACTTACCCAGAAAGACTCACAGCTGTAATCGCTGCCAAAGGTGATTCTAACATGTATTGACTCAGGGTCGTGAATACTTATGTAAATTATACATTTCTGTATTTCATTTTCAAGAAATTTGCAAAAATGTCTAAAAACATGTTTTCACTTTGTCATTATGGGGTATTGTGTGTAGATGGGTGAGAAAAAGGGCTATGAATACTTTCTGAAGGCACTGTATGTCCACGATTTGTCCAAACAGTAAAAGCCAATTTTTTTATTAACAAGATGACATTTCCTGAATGACTAATTCCATAGCTACATAGTCCTATAAGATATTTTGTTATTTGTTTCATGAGTATGGGACACCACACTGGCTTGTTTCTATTTTCACTCGTTTTACTGGACTTACAGTGCACCCTAGTGGATTTAGTCATCACAAACATTTGTGACTCAATATTCTGACACAAGTACAGTATATGGCGTTTGTTGGCATGTTAGGTTGGATTTGCCAAATTAGAACCTTTGAACGCTTGAGTTACTTTGTCTTAGTTATGTCTGATCAGGAATAGCATACATCGTAATGAAGAAGTATTTAAAAAGCTTAGCTGAATGCAAACTTAACTATACATATTTTACACTACTCTAACAAAATGATGAGAATGTCTACTAACATGCATCCCCCATATTTCACTTCAGCTGTGATGTTGACTTTCAAGTTTTTCACAGATCGGGTTTTGTCTAAATTCCACAGTTCGAAGAAGACCTCATAATTCCCCTGTAATGAGGCATGATAATAGGACAACACATTAATAACTCAGATCCTTATTAATGACATGTCGCAGAAACCCTTCACAGGGAGGTGTACTGTGGGAGGGTGACTAACCATGGAGGCTATTTGTGTCTGAGAAAATATGTACAATCAGGTAAAAAATGATTGGCACCCTTGACAAAGATGAAAAAAAAATACTGTATAAAATAAATAACACAAATACTGATCTATATTGTATGCACATTTGTATTTAATTATGATATTTTATGGGGTTATTTTCTGCATATGCATCTATGTTTTGAGCCAAAACCCACCACTGGTGTGCATGGCCAAAGAGCTCTATTTTCACATCATCCAACAAATGCAAACACTTGTAGTATGCTAAATGGTATTTGCACTTGGATTAAAACCAGTGTTATCATCAGATGACTTGAAAACACAATGGTGGGTTTTGCGTCGAAAGAAAGATGCATACGCAGAAAATAACCCAATACCTACTGTAAAATATGGTTATGGGTCTTTAATGTTATAGGGCTATTTTGCTTCCACTGGTCCTGGGACCCTTGTTAAAGGTCAACGGTTGGGATGCACGATATATCGGTGAATATATTGGGAATCCGAAGATATTAGCTAAAAATGCCAACATCGACCCTATGTCTAGTTTAACGCTGATGTGCAAAATCGTAACTTATTATGTAAATAATGTTTCTGCCGCCATATCTTCCAGCAAAAAAGAGCTTCTGGATATCAGGACAGCGATCACTCACCTCGGATTAGACTGAGATTTTTTTCTTCAACAAGCAGGAAGCACAGGATATACTGCGAACACCCGACAAGGCCGACATCCCCGTTATTGGCAAGAGAAAGAGACACAGGAACAGAGTACACAGAGCGGGTGTCACGTTCTGACCTTAGTTAATTTATTATGTCTTTGTTTTAGTATAGTCAGGGCGTGAGTTGGGTTGTCTATGTTAGTTTTTCTATGATTGGCTATTTCTGTGTTTGGCCTGGTATGGTTCTCAATCAGAGGCAGCTGTCAATCGTTGTCCCTGATTGAGAACCATATTTAGGTAACCTGTTTTCTACTGTGCTTCGTGGGTGATTATTTTCTATTCTGTGTTTTATGTATGCACCGTACAGGACTGTTTCGGTTTCATTTCGTTCTCTTTGAAGTTTTATTATTTAGTGTTCTGAGTTATAAATAAATATAATGAACACTTACCACGCTGCGCATTGGTCCTCCCATCCTTCTTACTACTCCTCCTCAGAAGAGGAGAACGAGAATCGATACAGAAACACCAACCGCCAAAAGGCCTAAGCAGCGTGGTAACGTGCAGCAGTAGCTATCGCAGGACTCCTGGACATGGGGGGAGATTCTGGACGGCAAGGGACCCTGGGCACAGGCTGGAGAATATCGCCGCCTCAAGGCTGAGCTGGAAGCAGCGAAAGCGGAGAGGTGGCGGTATGAGGAAGCAGCATGGCAGAGTGGTTGGAAGCCCGATAGGCAGCCCCAAAAAATGTATTGGGGGTGGAGGCACACGGGGAGTGTGGCTAAGTCAGGTAGGAGACCTGAGCCAACTCACCGTGCTTACCGTAGTGAGAGAGGGACCGGGCAGGCACCATGTTATGCAGTGAGGCGCACGGTGTCCCTGGTGCGGTACATAGCAGTGCCTCGTATCGGCTATTCCACCTTGCCGCACTGGCCTGGCTACGGGGAGCATTCAGCCAGGTAGGGTTGGGCAGGCTTGGTGCTCGAGACCTGCAGTGCGCCTCCACGGTCGGTCTATCCGGTGCCGCCTCCATGCACCAGCCCTCCGGTGGCAGCCCCACGCACCAGGCTGTCTCTCCGTCTCCTCCCTACAGGTGCTCCCGCCTGTCCAGTGCTGCCAGAGTCTTCCACATGCCCAGCGCTGCCAGAGTCTCCCATCTGTCCGGAGCTTCCAGAGTCTCCCGTCTGTCCGGAGCTGCCAGAGTCTCCCATCTGTCCGGAGCTGCCAGAGTCTCCCGTCTGTCCTGAGCTGCCAGAGCCGCCAGTCAGCCAGGAGCTGCCAGAGCCGCCAGTCAGCCAGGAGCTGCCAGAGCCGCCAGTCAGCCAGGAGCTGCCAGAGCCGCCAGTCAGCCAGGAGCTAAATCCCTTCTATGCTCGCTTCGAGGGAAGCAACACTGAGGCATGCATGAGAGCATCAGCTTTTCTGGACTACTGTGTGATCACGCTCTCTGTAGCCAACGTGAGTAAGGCCTTTAAACAGGTCAACATTCACAAGGCCGCGGGCCAGATGGATTACCAGGACGTGTGCTCCGGGCATGTGCTGACCAACTGGCATGTGCTGACCAACTGGTCTTCACTGAAATTTTCAACATGTTTCAAGCAGAGCACCATAGTCCCTGTGCCCAAGAACACTAAGGCAACCTGCCTAAATGACTACAGACCGGTACCACTCATAGGTGTTGCCATGAAGTGCTTTGAAAGGCTGGTCATGGCTAACATCAACACCATTATCCCAGAAACCAATTTGCATACCGCCCAAACAGATCGACAGATGATGCAATCTCTATTGCACTCCACATAGCCCTTTCCCACCTGGACAAAAGGAACACCTACGTGAGAATGCTATTCATTGACTACAGCTCAGCGTTCAACACCATAGTGCCCTCAAAGCTCATCACTAAGCTAAGGATCCTGGGACTAAACCCCTCCCTCTGTAACTGGATCCTGGACTTCCCTACAGGCCGCCCCCAGGTGGTGAGGGTAGGTAGCAACACATCTGCCACGCTGATCCTCAACACTGGAGCCCCTCAGGGGTGCGTTCTCAGTCCCCTCCTGTACTCTCTGTTCACCCACGACTGCGTGGCCAACACCATCATTAAGTTTGCAGACGACACAACAGTGGTAGGCCTGATCACCGACAACGACGAGACAGCCTATAGGGAGGTTGTCAGAGACCTGGCCGGGTGGTGCCAGAATAACAACCTATCTATCAACGTAACCAAGACTAAGGAGATGATTGTGGACTACAGGAAAAGGAGGACCGAGCACGCTTCTCATCATCAGGGCTGTAGTGGAGCAGGTTGAGAGCTTCAAGTTCCTTGGTGTCCACATCACCAACAAACTAGAATGGTCCAAACACACCAAGACAATCATAGAGAGGGCACAAAAAAATCCTATTCCCCCCCAGGAAACTGAAAAGATTTGGCATGGGTCCTCAGATCCTCAAAAGGTTCCACAGCTGCAACACCGAGAGCATGGTTGCATCACTGTCTGGTACAGCAACTGCTCAGCCTCCGAACGCAAGGCACTACAGAGGGTAGTGCGTACGGCCCAATACATCACTGGGGCTAAACTGCCTGCCATCCAGGAAAAAAATCAACTTTGATTTGAATTGATGTCAAAGCTGAAGTGCATACCTTTATAACGTTTTACAAGGATGTAATGACACCATGTAAAATTTTGCGCTACACGTGTAACACAGCATTCCTAGCCTAGACCACAATGTCTGCTGTGTGGATCGAGCAGTCATTTGAAAGAGTAAGAACATTTCAGCGAGACAACTCAATGGTGAAATCCATTAACGGCAAGATAATGGAATTTATTGCCCTTGAAATAGCGTCACCGTCACCGCTATTAGCTTCATGACTGACATTTGGACCATCTATAGCATCCCCATGAGCATGCTGAGTCTGACAGCAGAGTGGGTCTTTGAGGATTTCGTACTGGGGAAAATTGTATTTCATGCTCATGAACGTGCTGGTTGACATACCGCTGCTGCCATTTCAATGGCATTTGAAACATGCTTGAAACATGGAAACATGAACACACACCTAGCTCCATTCAAACAACTGACTGGAGAAATAAGCTCATCAACTGTGTCTGCAGCAGACGTGATACCCTCTGTCATGGAATTGAAACACCTGCTCAACAAAACTGCCGACACAGGCCGTGAACAAGCGAATCGGTGGCATTCTCTCTTTACTGGGTTGCCACCATGCTCGATGCTATGTAAAAGGACCGCTACTTCGATGCAGACAGGAAACAGAGAGAGCAGAGAGAGCTGAAACTTCACTGCTTTACGTGTATGATGAAGTCCTGGTTGAGAATGAAACGACTGAACAAATGAACAACGAAATAGCAAAGCAAGTAAATGAAAGAAATTGGTTTTGATTATGTTTTACAAAATAACTTTTTGGTCAGTGTGACGTGTGTGTGTAACCTTTATTTAACTAGGCAAGTCAGTTAAGAACAAAATCTTATTTACAATGGCGGCCTACCCTGGCCAAACCCAGACGTCGCTTGGCCAATTGTGCGCCTCCCTATTTTTTATTTCACATTTATTTAACCAGGTAGGCTAGTTGAGAACAAGTTCTCATTTGCAACTGCTACCTGGACAAGATAAAGCAAAGCAGTGTGACACAGACAACAACACAGAGTTACACATGGAGTCCCTATGGGACTCCCAATCGAACCAGGGACTGTAGTGATGCTTCTTGCACTGAGATGCAGTGCTTTAGACCTCTGCGTCCATGTGTGTGTGTTAACTATTAAACTGTACTAGAATGCTTAAAAGGCCGCTACATTTTAAATATGAGTATTGTTTTTTTGGCAAGGAAAATATCAGATATCGGTATCTGCCAAAAATGTCATTTCGGTGCATCACTAGTCAACAGCGTCACTAAGTTTACCCAGTACCAGAATATTTTTACCAAAAACCTAACCAGGAGTCTGAAACTTGGCCAGAAGTGGATCTTCCAGCAAGTTAATAACCACAAGCACACATCAATATTCACAAAGAAATGGTTAATTGACCACAAATCAACATTTTGCAATGGCCATCTCAGTCTCGGGACTTGAACCCCATTGAAAACCTGTGGTTTGAATTAAACAGGGCAGTCCATAATCTGGAAAAATAATGTTTTTAGGAATGGTCTAAGATCACTCCCAATGTGTTGTCCAATCTCATAAAATATTTTAGAAAAAGGCTCAGTGCGGTTATCCTCACAAGATGATATTGAAAGGAATTGAAAACAGAGGTGCCAATCATTTTGACCCCTATATTTTGGGGGAAAAAAACAAATATTTCTCTTTCTCTGAGCAATTGTATTAGTATAAAATAATATAATTGTACTTTTTTGTTGTTGTTGCATAAAATATAGATCAATATTTGTCATATTTTATAGTCTTTTTTCCCTCATCTTTTAAATGTATTTATTTAACTAGGCAAGTCAGTCATCGAACAGTGGGTTAACTGCCTTATTCAGGGGCAGAACAACAGATTTTTACCTCATCAGCTCAGGGATTTGATCTTGCAACCTTCCAGTTAGTAGTCCAACACTCTAACCACTTGGCTACCTGCAGCCTTTGAGATACCAAGGGTGCCAATTATTTTGGACCCAACTTTATTTTTTACAATACATAGAATGTGGTTTTCCACAGTACTCACTTTTGGGAACCCACCATAGGCCCTGAGATAAAGGGAAAGGTATCATGTAGGGATTCTGCAAAGAGGTATGGAGTATCTCACACGCAACCACCAGAAGTTAAATTAAACAGCATACAATTTCTAAAAGCTGGACTAGAGGATCAATATAAATGTTAGTTTTCTAATTACATACCTCCTTTGAAAATGTTACATATTTTCAGATTCCGGCAAAAGTAATCTGTCTCGGAAAATTCGATGTACTTCCAATTCTTATACCAGACACACACCTGGAAACCAATGTGGCTCAACTGGAAGTTAAACTAAAGGATAGTGTGTTAGCTATGGGTTAGGCCCAAGGCTGTTTGAACTGTCCTGAATGCAACAAGACTAGAAAGTGATTACAATGTATATTGAAAAATAAATCAACTTAAATTCTCCCATGAAATCACTGAGTAGGTAACTGCAAATACTGTCACTCCATTGTTGCAGGGTGACATTGTCAGAAGATTTATACATTGCCTCTGGTAAAAGTGTGTCAGATTAAATATAGCAAACAACTTCCAGACACCTAGTAGTTCTGGTATTACCTTACTAGATTTATCTAAATGTTATAAAATGTTGTACATTCTCTATTTGGTCACACTAGATAAGTACATGGAAAGTGCTGTCCTACCATGCCAAGTATACCAGGCTTTGATACGTTCTGAAAAGCAAAGCAATCTCTGTCCATAAGCAGCCAAAACACTTAAAACAATACCCAGGATTTGAAACATCGTGGTAATTATTGCAACTGAAATTGGAAGATACTCAATGGTTTGACTGCCGTTCTCCTGTTCATGCAATATACAAACTGCTAGACAAAATAACCAGAAGTAGGAATTTGTCATTTTTCTATCAGAAAACTGGCAGTTTTTCCTGAAGAGAGGCATTGTTTGAAGCAGAAGAGAGGCATTGTTTGAAGCAGAAGAAAAAACACAAAAAAAACTCTAAACACAGTCGTGTCAGGTGAAATGTACTTTTCCAGCAATGACATTATCCATTAGCGTTGTTCAAAACTTTTGTTTTACCATAATACTCCTCTACATCTGTACATGACCTCTTCCTAGTCACCAACATTTCAATGGTTCTCTTTAATATGCTATTGTGACTACACTTTAAGTTGTACACACACACACACACACACACCATTCTGCAGTTTAGACTGTCTTATCTGTAGAAATCAATTAACTTTTATTTGGATTATCATCCAAGTCTTCCGTATTAAATGAAAAGGGCTTATCATAACCCATTAGGTGGTTATAGTCATGAGGAAGTGGGAACAGCATCGGGTTCACAAGCATAGACTTCTTGTCGGCATAGAATGTGGTTAACATTTTGCTGACACTCGGTATCTTGACCTCACTCTGACGGAACACAGTCTTTTTCTCCATCAGTAGGACATTGTAAGTGACAGCTGTGTATGTGTCAGTGTCCTGGTTGTGGTACAGGCGGACGACATAGCCTTTGGTGATGATGTGGAGGAGGATGGGAGTCAGGAATGTAAAGAAACCAATGACACCGCAGAAGGCACCTTTCAGCACCAGACTCTGAACACCAATGCCCGTCTTCAGAAGGATGTATGGCATCACGCAAAGGCTGGCCCCGCTACTGGTGTAGGAGAACATCTTCACACCTGCAACAAACAGACAGAAAATACAGTATTATTAAAAAGGTGCAATTTATGTTTAGTTATGCAGTGATATCACCGATGTTGATGATGGTAATAATGAGATGATAATAAATTAATACCTCGAACAGCATTGCCGAGGCTCCCAGAATAGATCAGCTTCCCCTCTTCAGAGTGGCAGGTGGAGGATGTAGACAAGTTGCGGTCCATCCGCTGTATAGAGGCTAACTGTACCTGGGCAGAGATGGACACAAATGGGAAAGTATTTATTTCCATTCAATGTCTGCTACAATTTATAACATAGAATGTATCCATTTAAAATAACCTCCATTCAAGAATGACCTTTTAGAATGAGGTCTTGTACAAATTGTTATAATATTGCATCATTCAAATCATGCACAGGAGTTGTAGATTTGAATACCTAATGCACTTTAAAAGTTAACGCACTGGCCTGTACAACCAGGCTAATCTGCAGAGCATGAAGTCAGACATAAATGCTGTAATTTATAAATTATCGAACGCAGAGCCAATAACTAGCTAGTCAGCTAGCGAACATGACATTTCATAAGGAAAAAATGGCTGATAGGACATATATTCATTGAATGGAAGTAGCTGATACATTTGAGAGAGAAAGGAATAAAGCCAAATACCTTGTTAGTAGCATCATTGAGAAACGACCTTTTGGCAGTGTGATACAATTGCTCTTGGGTCTTCAATGGCAGCCTTCTACACGCGTGAGAAGCAGGCCTCCCACGTCGGGGGGCAGCAAAATGGATACTAAACGTTTGCGAAATACCAGTACGTAATCCACGTGCAAAGTGAAGCTGAAACATTGTAAAATATTAAAGTTAAGTCGCCTTGGCTAGCTTCTTTGCTGACTATCTAGGTAGCTAACTGAAACTAGCATTTACAACAGAAGCCTACAAACCCAACCCACTTTCTTATTCTGTGAGAAAGGCTATACGGACACGGGACCATAGAGACCCCCTAGTGGCCAGAAGGCCGCACCATTTTAATGTAGTCAACTGGGTGGGACTTCCAACTTCATTGGCTAATCCCTCCTGGTGACCCTCATGTCCAACCGGGTCAGTAGAATAGATTAGGCGATCGTGAATAAGAAAATAGACTACCTAGAAATGGAGATAGATCAATGTCGCTGTCCTTGGATGAAGGAAGGTAACGGAAGTGGATGCTGATTTCAGATTAAGCAGCACGTTGAACAAAATTGGTGAAGACGAATGTTCCGAATGGACAACAGTAGTATCGACAACTGGAACAACAAGGAAATTGATAAGTTTATGAATGATAATGAATCGCGTCTTGTTGATATGCGTTTGTTGGGTAAGAATGCATATGTGAGAGGCCCGTTTGAGGTGTCAAATGGTGAAGTATGCGCTGGGAAAAGTGGAGTCTGTGAGAGTGACTAGGAGCGGTCTTATTTTGATTAATTGTATTTATGAAGAATATAGGAAGATTGCAGTGAGCCACAAAATAATCTGGAAACAGAAAACAGAAGTTTTGTGTTTTGAATTTCGGAATAGAGCACCCGTCAACGAAGTCATCTCAATCTCGGGAGTGATGACAGATGTTCAGGTAGAATACCTGAACATAATTCCTGGTGTGGTTGGTGCCAGTCATCTGACCTGCTGGTTAAATAAAGAAAAAAGTCAGTCGGCCCTGTTGTTTTTTGTTCAAGAGAAAATACCTACACATTTGAAGCTTGATTATGTAATTTAAACTGTAAGAGCTTTTGTCCCCAAACCATTGCAGGTCAGAATTGTAAAGGATTTGGCCATGTTTCAAGTATGTGCAGATGGACAGAGTCTACTGAAGAACGGTGTGTAGAAGGACAACAGTGTTGCAATTGTGGCGGAGATCATGATTCCGAGTTCCTGGAGTGCCCTGTAAGGGTGAAGGAGATTGAGGTGGCAAAAGTTTGAGCGGTCAATCGAATCTCGTATGCGGAGCTGATTAAAAGAATTGAGAAAACAAGTGATGCTATTGAAGATATGGTAGTGGACTCACCAAAGCCTATAGTAAATGTTTACTGCCAGTCAAAAGATACCCTGTGTGTTAAAAAGGTAGATTTTGTGGGATTCATTGCCACAGTTATGAACTGAACGGCACAAGTCTCAAAGAAGTCTAAGAAACTGTACATAATATTGTGGCTGCGGCAGAAACGTTTTTGGGACATCTGAAGACTTGCCAGGGGTACTGCTGCTGGAAAACCCGCCCTCCCAGGCTCCCCTTGAGCCTGTGTAGGGATCAGATCTGTTTTATTTATTGTTATTATTATTATTATGAATTGTTATATATTTTTAAAATATATTTTACCCCCTTTTTCTCCCCATTTTCGTGATATCCAATTGGTAGTTACGATCTTGTCTCATCGTTTCAACTCACATTAAATTGTGCGATCGCTAATACAGTGCATTTGGAAAGTATTCAGACCCCTTGACTTTAGCCTTATTCTAAAATTGATTAAATTATTGTTTTCTGTGACGTGAAGGCTGGGAGTCGGGAAGCAAGTACAGGTAGTGAAAATGTTATAATAAATAAAACATGGCGCAAACAAGAAACACGAATAGCGTTATACATGAAACAGAAACAATAATGCCTGAGGGAAGAACCAAGGGGAGTGACAGATATAGGGGAGGTAATCAGGAAGGTGATGGAATCCAGGTGAATCTCATGAGGCGCAGGTGCACGTAACGATGGTGGCAGGTGTACCTAATAATCTGGCGATGTTGAGTGCCGGACAGGGGGAGCAGGAGTACATGTCATTTTCCCTCATCAATCTACACTCAATACCCCATAATGACAAAGCGAAAACAGTTATGAAATTTTTGCTAATTTATTACAAATAAAAAACAGATACCTTATTTACGTAAGTATTCGTACCTTATGCTATGATACACGAAATTGAGCTCAGGTGCATCCTATTTCCATTGAATATCCTTGAGATGTTTCTACAACTTGATTTGACAATATTCAATTGATTTGACAATATTTGGAAAGGCACACACCTGTCTATATAAGGTCCCACAGTTGACAGTGCATGTCATAGCAGAAACCAAGATATGAGGTCAAAGGAATTGTCCGTAGAGTTCCGAGACAGGATTGTGTTGAGGCAGAGATATGGAGAAGGGTACCAAAACATTTCTGAAGCATTGAAGGTCCCCAAAAATACAGTGGCCTCCATCATTCTTAAGATGAAGAAGTTTGGAACCACCAAGACTCTTCCTAGAGCTGGCCGCCCAGCCAAACTAAGCAATCGGGGCAGGGCCTTGGTCGGGGAGGTGACCAAGAACCCGATGGTCACTCTGATAGGACTCCGGAGTTCCTCTGTGGAGATGGCAGAACCTTCCAGAAGTACAACCATCTCTGCAGCAATCCTCCAATCAGGCCTTTATGCTAGAGTGCCAGACTGAAGCCACACCTCAGTAAAAGGCACATGACAGCCGGCTTGGAGTTTGCCCAAAGGCACCCAAATGACTCCCAGACCATGAGAAACAAGATTCTCTGGTCTGATGAAACCAAGATTGAACTCTTTGGCCTGAATGCCAAGTGTCACATCTGGAAGAAACTTGGCACCATCCCTACGGTGAAGCATGGTGGTGGCAGCATCATGCTGTGGGGATGTTTTTCTGCGGCAGGGACTGGGAGACTAGTCAGGATCGAGGGAAAGATGAAAGGAGCGAAGTACAGACTGATCCTTGATTAAAACCTTCTTCAGAGTGCTCAGGACCTCAGACTGGAGCAAAGGTTCATCTTCCAACAGGACAAAAACCCTAAGTACACATTCCAAGACACAGGAGTGGCTTCGGGAGAAGTCTCTGCATGTCCTTGAGTGGCCCAGCCAGAGCCCGGACTTGAAATCGATCGAACATCTCTGGAGAGACCTGAAAATAGCTGTGCAACGACACTCCCCATCCAACCTGAGCTTGAGAGGATCTGCAGAGAAGAATAGGATAAACTAGCCAAATACAAGTGTTCCAAGCATTTAGTGTCATACCCAAGAAGACTCGAGACTGTAATCGTTGCCAAAGGTGATTCAACAAAGTACTGAGTAAAGGGTCTGAATACTTATGTAAATATGATATTTATTTTTTATACATTTGAAAAAATTTCAATTTTTGCTTGGTATTTATGGGATATTGTGTGTGGATTGAGGGGAAAAATAGAATTTTGTCAATTTCAGAATAAGGTTGTAACATAACAAAATGTGGAAAAAGTCAAGGGGTCTGAATACTTTCCGAATGCACTGTATATGGTTCAATCATCAGCATACATTGGCCGCCCGGCCATACTAAGCAATCGGGGCAGGGCCTTGGTCGGGGAGGTGACCAAGAACCCGATGGTCACTCTGATAGGACTCTGGAGTTCCTCTGGCTTCATCCACCATTCCTTCTGACCAGTTTCTCAGTCCCTGCCGGGTATAAACATCCCCATAGCATGATGCTGCCACCAGGGGTGATGAGAGGTGTTGAGTTTCTGCCAGGCATAGCTTTTTCCTTGAAGGCCAAAAAGCTCAATTTTAGTCTCATCTCTGACAAGAGTACCTTCTTCCATATGTTTGGGGAGTCTCCCACATGCCTTTTGGTGAACACCAAACGTGTTTGCATATTTTTTTTCTTTAAGCAATGGCTTTTTTTCTGGCCACTCTTCTGTAAAGCTCAGCTCTGTGGAGTGAACGGCTGAAAGTGGTCCTTTGGACAGATACTCAAATCTCCACTGTGGAGCTTCAGGGTTATCTTTGGTCTCTTTGTTGCCTCTCTGATTTAATGCCATCCTTGCCTGGTCCCTGAATTTTGGTGGGCAGCCCTCTCTTTGCCGGTTTGTTGTGGTGCCATATTCTTTCAATTTTTTAGTAATGGAACTAATGGTGCTCCGTGGGATGTTCAAAGTTTCTGATATTTTTTTATAACCCAACCCTGATCTGTACTTCTCCAGAACTTTGTCCCTGACCTGTTTGGAGAGCTCCTTGGTCTTCATGGTGCCGTTAGCTTGGTGGTGCCTCTTGCTTAGTGGTGTTGCAGACTCTGGGGCCGGTTTCCAACCATAGCTGGCAGACCGGACTAGTTGGTGCAATGTAAGACAGTCTCGTGTTCCAATTGGTTGTTTTCATAATGTGAATCGTTCCTGTTCACACTGAGGTGAAGAGCGGAATAATTGAAGCAATGCATCCGAGCCTCACGCTTATCGCCTGTGGAATGCAGGTCTTCCAGCGAGGCACAGATTTCATTGGCCTTGTCAGGCGTGCATTTAGATCTTTCAGCCAAAGTCCCGATAGTATGTTGTACAGAAGTTGACGAACTGAAAGGAATCTAGACTTTACACATCACATCATTTCACTTTTGTGAAAACTGGTCCGGCCACTTGGTAGCTAGCTATCATTAGTTCAAATAAAGAAAAATTCTGTACTAATATGAAAGTGCAATTGTAAACTATAAATTGTAAACCCACAAACTCGCCTGGTGCCCAAATTGATGTTGTATGTTGTGCAGCTGAGAGTCGAGTGTGGAGACGAATGAATTCGGTTCAAGCACTCATCCTGAGCAGCCGTTCCTAGCTGGCTAATTGATATTGTAACGACCCTGGGTTTATAAGCGCGGAAATTGACTCTGCCGTTCGCGTATGCTTTTGCGGCAGTCGATAGCGCGCCGGACCTCGTGCTCGAAGGTCGAGGGTTCGAGACCTGCTCCCTGCTGTTTCATTAAAATATTCCGGGCTGGCTAGCTGGAAACAACAGCATTGCAGCATGAAAATCATGTTTATTTTGATGGGCGATTGAGAAATAAATTGTAGTATTGGTCACCATCTGGATGTCATCGTGACAGGCCAATTAGCTAACGTAACAAGCCGGCATGAATGACCATAGCAACAGTGTTGTATCGAGCATCTTTGCCGATGTGAGTTGCATCCCACTGGGCAGCAGTTGCGTCCCACCGGGCAGCTGTATGGCATCCACATACATAGGTTCGGTTTGCTCCTAGCAGAACTCGGCGAGGTGAAGTGAAAGACCTTCGATGTTTGTCCCTCTTGAGCTACCTTAGCAACAACATAGCCAGAAACGCTTCTAAGATAAATCAATAAATCTGTCTTTCATTTTGACTTTGTTTCGCAAAGGTCTTAGTTGCACAATTTTACACCTAAGATGTTGGTGCAGTATTTCTCAAGTAAAAAAAGTGCATGAAAACTAGTCGTCACTCTTTGAATGACAACAAACACTTCATGTTCGCACTCCTAATAGGAGTAGTACTGTAGACCAATCATAGATGAAGGGGCATAGACTTTGGCTATCAAACTTCGACTTACCTCGAAAAGAAACGTTGTGTGCACAAACAGCCCCCAAAAAACCTGACGAAGACCAAATCATCACAAAATGTTGTCATAATATATGTGGGAAAAGTAGAAACCCGCACACTGCTCTTGGTAGTATCACTGCTCTTTATTAAGGTTTACGTATCGGCCTCAAGGCCTTCGTCAGAGATTTTTTTTTCACCTGCAACAAAGATAGCCCAGATGTGTGAGTGCCTTTTGAATCATAATATATGCCCAAAATGTTTTGACTGGGAAGTATACGGTAAGCTGTAGACTATCACATGTCGCAGGCGGTAGCTAATGTGGCCAAGTTTCGAGTTAAGTTTTATTAGTCACACACATGGTATACACCGTCCAACAAAATGCTTACTTAGAGGTTCCTTCTCGACAATGCAACAACAAAAGGAAATAACAAAAAATTGTCCGAGGCTATACGAAGACCATGCTCAGATAAGCACAGGGCAAAGTTATATTTAGAATATTTTTTTTAACTTCCTTCCCGAGTTGTTGCGCTGCTGGGATGGTGTAAAACTAGGCTATACTGTATTACACACTGCAATGGATAGGCCATCCCAATCATGGGCCCTGGCCTGCCCTGCTCTTGCTGATGTAGGCCTAAAGCCTTTTGTGCTTCCTAACCAATGGCTGTGCTGTGTACAGTGGCACTTCAGAAGGCGAGTCAAAAGTTTTCTGAAAATATTTTTTTTTTTTACAAATAAACAAGGAAATATCTACGTATGCGAACTAGGCCTACTGATGTCTTGTTCAGTTAAAGAGGGAGGGTGCGAACTGAATGCTGAACTATAGTCAATGAACAGAATTCTCACATTGGTGTTCCACTGGGCCAAATGTGTTACGACATAGTTTGTAGTCTGTGCCACATGCATTGTGTGTCTGAGTTGTTGAACATCAATTCAAGTTTGAGTTTTGTATTGTTTTTACATCCCTAATGGAGCTCGTACCTGCTTGCCTTGAACACGTAGCGTGCCACCGAGTCATTAGGGTTCGTTCTGCTACCATTGAATGCTGCAGTATGGGCTCTCAGCATAGTACGGATATCGCTGTTCATCCAGGGTTTTTGGTTGGGGTATGTCCAGATTAACATTGTGGGTACAACATAATCAACACATTTCCTAATGAAGCCTGTGACTGATGATGCATATTCCTCAATGTTGATGAATGAGTACTGGGTGGATGAATATTTTAACATATTCCAATCAGTATTCTCAAGAGTCCTGCAGCATCGAGTCTGCCTCTTCTGCACATGTATTGTTGGCTAGTGATTTTCACCGAAAATGTACAACTACGCAATTAACGTCTGCATTAAAAAAAAGTCCCAACTTTGGCAGACGAGTTTCTAGCCACAATCAGAAACTAGCTACAGTAGCTGGAAAGGGCTCATTCGGACAACAAATAAGGTTTTGGAATAAATGCAGAAAATAAGGTCTGAGATGAACACAGGTTTAGGAGATCTTATACATTTTGTTCTATGAGATAATTGCAGTCAGTCAGCATGACCTTTTATGAATTGTGAAGCCCTGTGATTTGTTTTTTATTAATACATAAATTCTTCAAAATTCACAAAAAGTCAAGTTAGCTAATGAAGATTATCTCATCGAACAAAACATATAAGATCTCTTAAGCCTGTGTTAACCACAGACCTTATTTTCAGCATTTATCCAAAAACACCATTCATTTTCTTCATAGGCTTCATGGCAGAGTTAGTGTGTACAAAAAGATGACATTACAATTTATCTCTATAGCCTCTATAGCCTCTCCCTTCTGTGCCAAGGTACACACAGGATTTCTAACATCACAATACAATTCCTTGTTAGATATAATGTACAAGATCACAAATGTAAAAAAAAAACGAGATAATTGATCCTCAATCTTCAGCATCACATATGCAGGCTATTTATAAGCTGCAATATTTGATTAACTATACTGTTTAATATTGAAAAGTTATCTGATTCAAAAGCACAGCTCACTTATAAAATTGGTTCCCAGTTACTTAATCTTCCTACTGATAATCAGAGCTGCAAAATGTCCTTAGGCTTTCTCTGATTAATACAAACTCAGTCAAGTTGTTTTTGTTGACTTGTTAGGACAATCAAATGAGAAAACTGCAGTGGTTCATCTCACTGGAGTTCCAAGTACAGAAGCAGTTGAACATGATATTTGCATGTACAGTTAGGACATTGTTATTGTACTAATACAGGGTCTCATCTCCAGTTCTGAAAAAAACAAAGACTTAAGTGAATGACTGCCACGGTAGATCCAGTCCTCTGTCTATAGTTTTATGAAGTCTTGAAATGGTAATAATAGAAATAGTTATTCTGTTCAGGTTAGTGACAGTGCTGTCACATACTGCACGTCTGCAGACGAGTATCTCATTGTTAATTGCTTAGCTTTTGTTTCTCTTTTGTATCCCAAACAGATAAATTGCTTTCAGCTATGTCGTAGCCTGGAAGGATCCCCAGAAATAAACACACAAGTTATGCACACAGGGGCAGCATTCTAGGGAGTGTCCACATTCAAAAACATGTGGCACTTCGAGTGAAAAGGACTCTTTCCCAAAAATCTGTTTTCGAAATGAAGACATTCTACACAAAACTCATTTATACAATGCAAAATACAAAAAAAATATTTAATGACTCAAAGGCAACCAGAATAAGGCACTGCATGAGGAATGATCAAGCCGGCCACCATGGAACAAAGCGCGGGATAGGGCTACACAAAACAATCACATTTACAGTCAATTATTATGTTTTAAACAAATACAAAAACTGGTTTCAAGAAACCAAAAGAACCAATGTGAACCCTTAATAAAGTACACAGCATATGTAGTTTGTTCCAGAGGGACAACGTGGTAAACCTCTCCATCTGATAATTCTGAGTTTCAAAGGGTATATGTAACATTATTTATTCTCCAGTGGCAGCTGCATGATGGCAGGCAGCTTGGATTCATTGTTGTTCATGGACTCCTTCCGGTGAGCCAGGAACGGGTACATGCATTTGTCTGCTCCAAGAAACTGGTACATGCAAACAATGGCGTCAAAGGGCAAGACACTGAAATAGCCAGGGATACAGAAATGAATAAATGATCAGTAAGCGTATAAAGCTATGGCTCCCATGATATACATTTGATGGTGGCAAGAGGGGGAAAATCAGATAATATAGAAGGATGTCATTAATTTCACCTAAAAGAGCTGTTGACAAAAGCTGGGTATCTCAATATTCATGTTGTGTACTACTTACGTCTTCATGAAACTAACCATGTACATAATCCGAGGTGTACAGATCATGGGCTGGTCTGTTAGGATAGCCCTCATTGCCTGTTGCACACACTGCTCTGGCTTCAACGGAGGGAAGAGTGGGGCAATCTCTTTCCTGATGGGACAGAAGTAGTCATCAATTGGTTTGTAGTGTCTTTGCATGAGTTCACATTTGATGATGCCAAGAAGAAATGAGCATTGTGTTCAGATTTGAATACACTTGTTAAATGTAACACTTTACCAACCTGATTTTACACCCTTTGAACATGTCAGTATCAACTAAGAAAGGACAGACCAGTGTCATTTTTATCCCGTCTTTCTCAGCTGCTTTCAGCTCGTGGCTGAGGGACTCATGAAAACCTATAGCACCAAACTTGCTGGCACAGTAGTCCTGGTAAAAGACAGAATTTGCGATAGACAATGGTTTGACCGAAGTTTTCAGATTAAAGACTCGGGTACACTGTAGGAAGGTATACGGTAGCTTTATCAGAGGAGAATATGCTGCTAACCTCAACACCAGCAGTGGTGAACAGTCCCAGGGAGCTGGCTACCGTCACGATGTGCCCATGGTTCAGCTCGAGCATCTTGGGAACAAAAGCCTTGGTAGTCTGAATTTGAAAAACATGCCAAAAGAATCTTTACGGTAAGAATATAAATGTTGCATGGCAAGTGACAATTGATATTATGGTGTAAGAATTTGTCCTAAGCGGATTTTCATATAGGTTTATTCCATCTACCTTTGGAAATACACTTCATTGTCACTGGACTAGTCCATGTGAAACTAAGTGATCAGATTGAGTGCAATGCAACTGACCCAAAAGTGAGCATGGCAGTTGACCATCATGGTGCGCTCTAGGAGTTCATCTGGACACTCCAGCAGGTGACGTCCTGAGACCACCCCAGCATTGTTGATCAGGATATCAATGTTGCCCACTTCACGTTGCACCTTATCTGCAGTCAAGTACACCTCCTCTCTCTTGCTTACGTCACACAGATAAGTGTAGACCTTGGGCTGAATCTGAGATACATCTCCCTCCTCACCATCCACTGAACCTGTAGAGCAGGGGAGATGGTCCTCGTCTGGTTTAGTGGACCAATATTTCAAGGTGCATTCCGTAACATTTGCAAACACAAACAGCACTTTATTTTGTGATATCCCTCAATCTTTAGGGTTAAATTAATTAGAATAGAGATGCATATTTGACCATCATATAATTTGAAACTAAATAGTGCAGGCCTACCTAAGTGTCCTATGACAACACGAATGGATTATGTCCTAGTTTTGGGGTTGTAATGTAAATCATAGTATGAACCACAGGCTTCTCTCTTTTTTTAATCAAGAGTTCTACATTGAAAAGACCAATGCTATAAATACTGGATTGCACCTTTAAAAGGGCAATTTATCAGTTTCAGTAAAAAGCTGAAGGATGGGGCTGGATAAATGCAATCACTCAAATTCATTGAGCTATGAATGCAAGGACCATCCATGATATTAAAAGTATAGTTTTAACCATGTTTTGATTCTATACAGTGTTACTTGACATTTACCTTTGGGATGATGACAACAGTTAAACTAAGCCCATGAAGCATGTCATTTATAAGTTATATTATTCAATGGGTACATATTAATTTATAAGTCCAAACATTGATGTAGAAACTCATGATTTCCCCTTTAAAAGTAAAGTAGTATAATTGAATAAAGCAGCAGTTTGCCAACCTTCAGGGTTCCTATTGGTAATGTCGCTGTAGATTTGTCGCACCATCTCAGCAGTCTCTTCGTTACTTTCCCAATTGATGTCCCAAAGAATAACCGTAGCACCTCTTCGGGCAAACTCCTTGGCAAAGTGTCTTCCAAGACCGCTTCCTGCCCCAGTGATCACACAAACCTGACCCATTACATTCTTCTCTTTTGGACGCACGAGCCATCTCGTTCCAGCCAACACAAAAGTCCAGAGAACTTTGCACGACACCAAGCAGAATTCAACAAAGATATTCATGGTAAGCAACAAAATAAATATGCCTTCAGAAAGATTTCCTGACCATGACAATTTCGAGGAAAGATGAGACAACAAAATTTACTTTGATAGCCTATTGTGCAGCTGTTGTGCTAATTATTGCTAGTTGCTACTTTGTTGTGAGTACTCATGCTTGTTCACGAGGGTCAACTTGCACAAGGCACTGCGCATGATTCTTATTTTCTTCTTCTTGGAGTTTAACGGCGGTTGGCATCCACACACACACACATACATATATATATATACATACATATATATATATATATATATACACACACACACATACATATAATATAAATATATAATAATAAATATATATAAAAATAACAATTTAAATAAAAATAAACCTCTAACAAACCCTACATTGATTAAAAACCCTCTATCCCATTCCACTACTTTGTCCCTTCTACTCCTGCACCATGCCAACCGCCTGGGAGGACGGGATACCACCACTCAACACACACTATAACTCTTCTGAAGTCAAATCTCGTATACCCAAATACTTCTCTGCAGCTGCCACCACAACATATATTTTCTGTGATTTTACGTTCCATTTCTGTGGTAACCACACAATTTTCACAAGTCCACTACAGGTTACTTTCACTGACTAATCTGCACCCAACTCCTTTCTCACCCACCCTGAAACCACATATGAATCTGCCAAAAGCCAAGGATCCACTTTCTCCAAAAATGTTACTCCTACTAGACCAGATTTTTAACATGTCCACTGATTCTAGAGCTTTACCACACCTCCCACCTTACTTAACTCACGCTCATTCACTTCCATTTAACCTCGGTCTGGAACACAGCTCACTCTGTTTGCACTTGACACCAATCTTCTTCAACACCCCATCTCCCTTTTTAATTTGACATATTCCTCAAATCCAACCTCTGCTTTCCTCATTCTCTTTGACCTCATTTCCCCCCTTGATTAATCCTCAAAAATCAACCTTTTAGTGACCCTGTCCCAATATTCCTCTTCTCCCAACTTTGCTTGCAGCGCAGTGGCATCCCAACATAACTCCATCTCATAATCATAATTCTCACTTAGGAAACATGTCTTCTCCGGGCACCAACATTTCGAAAGCATGAGCAGTGGCCACACAAAGAAAAACGACCTGAGACGGTTTTATGAATCCTCTCCCACCGCACACTCTTGCAGACAGTTGTCTCTACCTTCTTGCCCTTTGTGCTGTTGTCTGTGCCCAATAATGTTTGTACCTTGTTTTGTGCTGCTGCCATGTTGTGTTGCTACCATGTTGTTGTCATGCTTTGTTACTGCCATGCTATGTTGTTGTCTTAGGTCTCTCTTGTCTTGATGTGTATTTTGTCCTATATTTTTATTTTTAATCCCAGCCCCCAGGCCTTTTGGTAGGCCATCATTGTAAATAAGAATTTGTTCTTAACTGACTTGCCTAGTTAAATAAAGGTTGAATGAATAAATAAATACATCTACAAATCACCTCCTTCTTCTAATTCTTCTTCAAGGTTTTATTGGCAGATTGCAACCAACTGACATGTGCATACACTGCCACCTACTGTACTGAAGTGTAAGAGCAGTCATGGCATACCTACTTTAAATTCTGGTAATACAACATTGGGGAAAAGGCAATTACCCTGCCAACTAGTAGCCCTCACAAAAAAAATATTATATATTATTATTATAATATTATTCGGAAGTAAACAGAGAATTCTGAACCTTAGGTCCAAGTGTAAGGTACATCTATTGCTGTTGCATTATCATTCAAGGATCATTCAATGATCACTAAAGCACTTCCCCTAAACATATCCCTGGGTTAATGCTTTTTATTATTTAGTGTTAATTTGGCAACAGCCAGGGATTGACTGATTATCACTGAATTGAGAGCTCCCCGATGGACTTGGTTGGATGGTTCATAGATAGGGCTACTACAGGGCCATTCCATAGAAGGGAATTTGGCACATTTGCCCCAGAAAATGTGTTTTTGTTCTCTGCTCTCATACTGTGTACGTTTGGTCTATTCGCCTTATTATTGAAAATGTCCATCACATGTAAAATAAGAATCTTGATGACCCCTCTGTAAACACACAATTACAAAGGCAAGGTCACATGAGCACATTTTATTTGTCTTGCATATGGTAATCAACTTATTGGAAACAATAAGTTACTACTCATTCACTATCAAGTTATGTTGACTTACAATTAAGATGACTATGGTCACATACCTTTAAAATAACTAAAGAAAATTGGGTATATGGAGGGAACATCACACAAAGCAGGCAGATGAGGAATTGACCCTAGAGTTACCTACATTACGCTGTGGTTGTCAGTATTGATTTGAGGATATGAGTAGGATAGAGCTAACTGTACAAAAGAATGTAAGATAATTACAACAAAAATACAAATGGACATTGAGGTTTTACAGATGTCTTGGTGAATGAGCTGGTGTTATATCAAGGAGTGTCAGTGCAGTAACTTTTCCAGTTGCCCTGACATCTCAATCATGAACTAACATAAGCCTACTGTACTGTACATTACTGACAACAAATGGTACTTTGAAAGGAGGATGTAAGCCATGATATGACAAAGCTTTCAAGTTATACAAAACTTGATAACTCAGAACAATAGCTATTTGCATATCATCACCTATATCTCCCTACTAGAAATACATTCTTTATAGATCTCTATGAACCAGCCAAATTATCTAGGTTTTCGCCTTCTCATAAATGTCTATTTATGAAAAGGCACACAATTCATAAATTTACCAGGAAATATTACAGTCCTGATCCATTTTATCTTAGAAAAATGGAATCAATCATACAAGCAAACAAACAAAACATAATATGGTAACAGGATCTACTTTAAATAGAATATATACTGTACTACTGTATATACTGTAGTATTCAGATTGTCTGCAGATGGCCCTCCTGATTCAGTTCAGATTTATAAGTATAGTTTTTTTAAGATGCAACAGTTGAGATGTGCCATGCAAAACTTGAAAATGCTCAATGAATTGAATAAAGAGGTTATTTTCTTCAATATCAACAGGAATTCCAATTAGAGATATGCATGAATTCTTGGATGAATTAAAATGCCTTAAAATCCTCTGTCTTTAGAGGGCAGTGTTACACTTTCTCCCTGAGTGCTGTACTGTATTGCAGGGTTTCCCAACATCAGTCCTTGGCCCCCCCCCTGGTTTTTGCCCTAGCACTACACAGCTGATTCAAATAATCAACTTGTCATCAAGCTTTGATTACTTGAATCAGCTGTGTAATGCTAGGGGCGAAAACTAAAATGTGCACCCAGGGGCGGCCCTTGGACTGATTTTGGGAAATCATGCAGTATTAGACCTACTGTGACCACAATCATCCCCATACAATATAAATTAAACTTGACACATCAAACATACACATTATTTGTTCCAACTAGCATACGCACATGTACATATCCAATACATTTTTTTCTGCTCTTCTCTAAGCAAAAGGCAGCATTACAACAACATAAATACAGTGAGGAGTGTAACAACACAGATTTCCTTAGATCATGATGGATCTGGAAGTTAGCAATAATACATGTCCATTTTAGTGAAGAACCTGAATAACCATTCAGTTGATATGATCCGTATCTAAGTGAATGAAGTGCTGCTGTATGGTAATATTTGTTTTAAAGTATAATGCCATTATCTAATCAATTTTGTCATAGTGTAAATACCAGTACTTATATGGCCTGTCCATTTCCCATTCCATCAATGCAGGGTTGCACCACAGCAATGCTAAACATAGAAATGAGGGACATAAGCTCATTCACATGAACAGAATATAACATAGTAGAATATAAAGTATTTAAAAGCAATCATAGATAGTCATGTATAGGCTATTATTAAAACTGTTTTTTCTTATTGGTCTATTTCCATATAGGCAGATGTTTACGAATTGCTATATAATATGCTTCACTTTCGTTTTCTTTTTGCTTAGATTCATTTCTCATTTCCCTGAACTAGGAGGCCCTTGCTTGTTCCATATACAGTATGTCTCTCGGTTGACTTGATTGAGAACGGTGCAAAATCTAAACAGATACAATAACATGAGATGGAATTGAAACTTTGCTAATTAATGCAAGCCATATCAAGTACAGAATATGACATGACATTGATACTGCTCGACCAATGATGAGGCCTTATATAAAAATCCCAAAATCTTTCCACATTCCCCTCTTCAGTCGATGTCCTTGTCCCACCACACTTCAGAAAAAAATATTCAGCAAGCTAAAAAAAGAAACTTGCAATGTACAGCGAGCTGCGTAAAAAGTCCAGGACCATAAAGTACAATTTGTTCATAAATGTCCTCATTCATACTAGGTTGTTTTTTTGCTCACATTGGAGCCTTATAGTAAAAGTCACTGTTAAAAGTTCAATGTCTGCAGCAAGCAGCAGTTCTCATAGGTCTTCAGAAACAGTGATGTTATCAGAAAAAAATATTGTCAAGCCATGCAGACAACTTATTTTTTAATACATTAGTGTGCTTCATCTTTTTGTTCTTCATAGACAACAGAGAGTCTGTTCAATCTTTCCTTGACCTTCCACCTATACTAGTCACATGCTTGTTTCACAAGATGGAGATAGACTTCCATCCAGAACTATGTGGTTTTCCTTTTGGCTGTTGCCTGCCTCTCCTTCACCGTTGCCAGCAACAACCACTTCCTGAGTTGTGCAGTTGGTTGATTTAGGTGACAAAGGGCTGAAGACAGCGGCCCTGTCCATGTGATTTCCCCTGTGGCTTAAGCTGGAAGGCTGACCTTCGCCCTCCAAGCCCTTGGCTGCATCCTCGCCTTGGCCTGACTCTCCTGGAGCCCGTGGGCTGGTCACTGGGACCTGGCCTGGGGGTGGGGAGGACTGGTATCCTTGTGGAGACAGAGTAGCACAGGGAGGCGTTGACGGCATCTCTGCCTGAGATTCAATGAAATTCACTTTTAGAGCTTTCGTCTTCTGTGGGTTGCCTCTGAGAGAACTGCGGATGTTTTCGACGCTCATGTCAAAGCTTTGATTATCCTCCCCCTGTGACGCCCTCTCTGGATTGCTTGAGACAAACTCATAAAGACCCTCCTTGATGATGGTAGCCGGCGGAACTTTCTCTTTGGTTTTTGGTTCCATAGAGCTGATCTGGCTGAGGTCGAGGGGGGAGGAGGTGCCTTCCGTCCTGCTACGTTAGGGAGGAGGGCACTGCTTTCTGCCACACTGAACTCTGTAGTGCAGCTGGCGAAGCTGTCCACGCTGGATGGGCTCCTGAGGTCACCACTGACTCGTTCCCTAATTAGGGGGGGCTTTAGTCCAGAAGACACCACCCTCATTTCCATTTCCTCCTTAAGCTTCTGTCCTTGTTCATGTGGAGCACCCGAGCCAATGTTGGCAGTGGTCGTCATCTTGTTGTACATCTCCTCCAATATCTTGGCATTCAGGTGCTGTGGGCTGGTTCTTAGAGGATTGACCCTATCTGGAGATCCCAGTTGAGCAACCTCTTTATACCTCGCCTGGGATTTTGGACTAACCTCAGAGATGCCTTGCCTACTGCTCCACCTACTAGGTGAGAGATGGTTATCCATTGGCCGTTTCTCGTCACCTTTCTCTACCATAACATCCGTCAGCTCCATACTGCGAGCGAACGCATCCTTCAGATTCATAGACACAATACTGCCATTCCTCTTGGCCCGCTCCAAGGCCTCTCTCCTCTTGATGGCTTTCTCCTGTCTCTTCTGCTCCCTGTAGAACTCTGAGAAGTTGTTCACAATGATGGGGATGGGCAATGCAATGACCAACACACCTGCAATACAGCAGAGCCCACCGACTATTTTACCAAGAAGAGTTTGTGGATAAATGTCCCCATAACCTACAGTTGTCATGGTAATGGTAGCCCACCAGAATGAAGCAGGAATACTAGTGAATTTGGTGGCATCTTCGTCTTTTTCAGCAAAGAATACCAGGCTGGAGAAGATCATGATGCCCATAGCCAAGAACAATATCAACAGACCCAGTTCATTGTAACTGCGCCGAAGGGTGAACCCAAGGGACTGCAGTCCAGTGGAATGCCTGGCCAGTTTTAAAATTCTTAGGATTCTCATGATCCGGAATATCTGGACCACTCGTCTGACATTCTGGAACTGCAGAACACTCTTGTTGGATTCGGTCAGGAAGAGAGTTACATAGTAGGGCAGGATAGCGAGTAAATCAATGACGTTCAGTGGGCCTTTGCTGAACTGCCACTTGTCAGGAGAAGAGAGGAAGCGGAGGAGGTACTCCATCGTGAACCAGGCGATGCACACAGCTTCAACATGCGCTAGGCTGGGATTGTCATTGACCTGTCCAAACTCATCAACGACTTGTAGCTCCGGCAAGGTATTGAGTGATAATGAGATTGTTGATAGAACGATGAAGAAGACGGAGACAAAGGCCAGGAACTGAAAGACAAAGAAACAAAAAAAATAGAAAATGAGTCATGATCAGATAGCTGAGACAACTCTTATTACACACAAACATCAGTGTATGTGTGTGTGCGTGCATACTGGTTACTTATTCTAGTTAACCTGGTTTCTCAGGACTAAGCCTTCCTTACTAAGATGGATGGAAAACATGAATTATGTCTTCAAGTGAACAGATAGTAATTGAGATTGATATTTGCTCACATTTAACGATGCCAGGAGGATCATTAAGAGCAGGTGCTGTATTTGCAGCTAAAAATCATCAAGCTGTAAGTCCACAGCGTACTGTGCTTAAGGTCTAGTGATGTTGTTTAAGTAAATCAACTGTACTGCACCTCAACTGTCATTTTTGTCTTCATTAGCTATATTGCCTAGGCCAAGGGTTGTTCTCCCCATGCAACCACTTAACTCTACAGTGTCCTGGTGGGGTGGTCTGACAGAGGCATCAGACTTGTAAGGTGCCCTGACCTCAAGTGAGAGATTTCTTAGCGCATCCAACCATAAAGTAATTTTGATATTGCTGGTAAGTTACTTAGTTACTTAGAATACTTAGTTACTTAGAATACTTAGTTACAGTACAGTATTCACTCAACACCACTTACACCAAATTTGTCTTATTTACTACACAACATCCTTTGATTAGATGGTTCTACAACAGTACATGTCTATATACTGTACTGTATAAGCCAATGGATAAGGTGATGTGAACAATACCAGAAATGGTTGTGTAAGGCACAGATGAGAGAGCAGAGGGCAATATTTCCTTACATCCATCTAAATGTGGGCGGCATCAGAGGCTCTATTATGGATTGATAATCAATGTTTAAAGCAGATATCCTCTCAACTCTGCAGCACATTGGCCACTCCTTCCTTAACCGAAGAAACACTCAAATCAGAGATATCTGATACAGGAAACAAACAAATCACCACTTATTACATCAGTTAATTAACAGCATATAGATTTCTGTCTGCTATTTCCTCTATGTCATGGTTCTAAGAAGTCTTTGTCAACGTCCATTATGCTCAGGTTAAATTAGCACTAACATGTGTAAATAACAAAGGTTGTTGTAGGTCAAACCTGTGAGGTGTGTGTGTGTGATTGCGTGTGTATGTTCACTTCTTCATCAAGACAAGGGCACAGGTTTAGTTCCCTGTGGAAATAATCCAATTCTTATCATATCTCTCTTAGCTATCCCTGGTCGGTCCAGCCGCCCTCCTTCCCTTCCTGGGTCCCCAAGGCTGTGACGCTGTCATCGCATGGGCCTGACCTCCCTGCAATACTCTCTTAATCACGGCTATAGAGGAGAATTAACCCCAGGTTACAAAAGAGTCAGACACCATAATAGATCTGCATCTCCAACTCCTGTATAGAAACACAATCAGTTGTGATTAGCAGACAGAGCCCAAAAACTATGACATGAGAATACAGTATCTGTGGGAGATTCAATCACACAGACAGTGAAAGACAAAGAAAAAGTTGCCGGTTTCATTTGAACTCGTCTTAAAGGATTCACAGGTGTTTGAATAAGATAACTAATTCAATAGAATGACAGTTCCCTCATTGCATGTAATAGAGTTAGAAGTAACTTTTCAAGATGTGATCATTACTTTGCAAATAAAATGCAAGGACACATTTGCCTACACAAGGTATATCCAAACAGGTCGGGCAATACTGTAGTATTTAGCACAGTTGATGTTCACATGACAACCTTGCTGCAGTGCTGCAGGACGTAACACGACTAATTGACATAACTGTGACCGCTCTCCACATCTCCAAGTGCTTTATGCAAACAAGCCCAATTTGCATATTGTGAAATGAGCAATACTGTATGCGTGCAACAAAAATGTGAGAGTATGAGCTTAAGTCTCAATATTGGCATAGTGGCTGTATTGGCAAGCACCTGTAGTGTTTCAGTGTCATTAGTCCTTTAAAATATGAGTGCAATGAAAGTGAAATGCAGTCTTGCCAGGGACAAGTGGGGGAGCTCAAATGACTGGCTTAGAGAGCTATTGATGAGACTCTTGGCCTTGTGAGAGATGGCTACACAGAACAATCCCTTTCTGGAGGGGTTTCCCCTCATCCCATGAAGCAAATGCAAATCTAGAGTTTATAACCTGTCATGGATTCTCTTATCATTTCAAACATAAATATAATAGTTGTAGGCTAATACCTGCTATCTTTTAAGTTCCTGCATATAGCCTATAGCCATACATACACGTTGTATGGATCACAATGCGTTGCGTTAAATCAATGATTATGCACAATCAGCTTTCTATGCACAATATCCTGTCTGCGGCTTGCATTTTTAGTGGGTGTGTTCGGAATGACAATGTTGACTGAATAAGAAGTATCAGATTATTGGTTGATTCTTCCTGTTGAGGAAAGAATGAGTAACCACTTCTAACCTCTCTCTATCCTTACTATAGATAGCCACCAAATCCTATTACAATTATCCTGAAATGTCCTCCTCACAGAGACAAGCACATGCTGAAGCTCCCATACTTATGGCCCTCTGGAGAAGGGGAGGGTTCATACAGACTTATTATACCCACATCTATATATTAAGTGAATAAATCACAGATATGTTAAAGAATGAAAAATGTCCAGAAGAGCACCATAGGTGACTTACGATGGAGAGTGGCCATAGCTGTGACAGCCTGTCGATGCCACGTGAGTCACTGACAACCGCCTGCATCCGTTGCCAGCTACTTCTGAGAAAGCCTCCTGCCAAGACCGAGCCAAGGACTAGCTAAGAATCTACTCTATCACACCTGAGCACTGATCCATCAGGCAAATGGACACTCTATAATCATGATATACTGTAGGGTAGTTTTGGCTTGTAAATATAAAATCAAAAAGTGTGCTTAAAATGAGCCACAACTGGTGGGAAAACATATCTGTTGGTTCCAGTAACAAAGTACCGTGATTCATACAAGTATTGGTAATGCTGATTTTTCTGAGCAATTATGTGGTTAGTAGCAATGGGTAGGCCTACTTCATGGTATTTTGATAGTTATATAGTTGTCATAGCGCCTAGTGGCAGCCAAGGCAGAGGGCTAATGCACATTCTGTACATATATAATCATATTTAATGCATGCAGAGTTGGCAGTGGGACAGTTTGCCATTGCACAGGAGGATACTTCTGAACAGGGCTTTAACCAGGGTTTGAGTTTTAGTGAGGTCCAGAAGGGGGTGGTGTTTTTGACATTGAAGCTAATTTACTGCATTCTATACAATTAAAACACTTTAAAAATGCTATTTGGAGAACAGCAAAAACAAGGTAAAATTACCCCAGCCATTATCACCTCGGCTGCTGTGGGTTCTATCATCTCAGTCAATCTACAAAAGCCTATTATTTATACAATTGTAATGTTAAACCCCTGAAAGGGGAGGAAATATGATTCACACTGACACATAGCATCAGCGACTGTTGTAATGATGAATTGCTCTTTACCTAGATATCTATTTTGTTAAAATTGCATAGCGTTCACATTTGTATTTCTAGGCATTACTAATGAAGCTCTGGACACACAGACATCAATGGAGCACATAGATTTTTTTTATTAAGCTTTATTTAACGAGGCAAGTCAGTTAAGAACAAATTCTTATTTTCAATGATGGCCTAGGAACAGTGGGTTAACTGCCTGTTCAGGGGCAGAATGACAGATTTGTACCTCATCAGCTCGGGGATTTGAACCTGCAACCTTTCGGTTACTAGTCCAACGCTTTAAACACTAGGCTACCCTGCCGCCCGATTGCTGCTTTCACAATAATTATTACAATATTACTTAAGATTCTGTATGAATATCAGTGATGTAATGGTAAAAAATGGTAAGTAATGGATAAGACGAACAACCACCGATATAAACAAAAACGCATTACATTATTATTATACTGTATTGTTTGCATTTTGATTATATTTTAATGTAGGCCTATAGGGAAGATAGGCCATGTGGAACCGTTCATATTGAAACATATCTTATTTTTTGAGTTCCTAACAGGGGACCCCCACACGGGGCCCTGTCCCCAAGTTTGGGAACCATTGTACTAACCTCTCTCTCTGCTTGCTTCCTCCTTTTCTGTCTCCTATGCTTCCTCCTGCATGCATTGTAGCCTGCCTCAGCCTCACCACTGAGATACACAATACTGTATGTGTTTTGATACACCATCCAAAGTGTAATTAATAACTTCACCATGCGCAAATGGATATTCATCAGGTGCTTTTCTTTGCGAGGCATTGGAAAACCTCCCTGGTCTTTGTGGTTTGTGTTTGAAATTCAATGCTCGACTGAGGGATCTTACGGATAAATTGTATGTGTGGGGTAGTCATAAAACAATCATGTTAAACACTATTATTGCTCACAGAGTGAGTCAATTTAACTTATTATGCGACTGGTTAAGCAACTTTTTACTCCTGAACTTATTAAGGCTTGCTGTAACAAAGAGCTTTTCATTTTTAATTAATTTTAATTATTTTTTCGAAAAACATCTGTTGTGTGTAGACCAGTAACAAAACAAATGTAAATTTAAGCCATTTTAAATTCAGGCTGTAACACAACTAAATGTGGAAAAAGTCAAGGGGTGTGAATACTTTCTGAAGGTACTATATCTATAAGCGACTACCAGTTGTGCACTCATTCCCCTGAGAGTCGTTTTTTGTTTGTTTGGGTGATGTCTGTAGACACGGCAGGAGATCATTTAAAGATGACCTTTTGTCCGGCATCTCACAAACACACTGTCAGCAGCACCTCTAGTGTTGCCTACTTCTCCAGTGAGCCGTTTGAGAGAGTGGTGAATGTGCTGCTAAAAAGGCAAATCCGGGAGTCAAATCCAGGGGACGCAGGCGAATATAACGAACATTCCACTGTTCATGATTCCACCATTTCACAAAGAGGCGTGATTAGCATTCTGAGCTTTGATCAAAGCTGTGACTAACATTTAGATATTGACCCATAATTAATTTTCTTTTTTGTGTACAAAATATGTATACTTTTTTATTCTAAAAATTACAGAAGTTCAGACCTCGGTGTCCTCATAGTTACAGCCATGCTTCTGAAGTAAGGAGTGGGCTGTAGTCTGTGGGGAGCTCAAACTTCACCGGATCCCAATACAGAGAAGCTGCAGACGGCGGAGATGCACTGATAACATTGAGCTGCCCACCTATCTGCCTGCCCTTGGACATGCTGACCTTACCACCATCTCCGCTGACCATCTAGCTATGAGCGTCTAGATCCTCTCATGACCATAGCTGCCCATCCGCTGGAGGCTTCGAGAAGCATTCAAACAGATTTGATCGATCTGATCTAGCATATTTTGTAGCCTATATTTCTGTCTAATACTTGCTATTGTTTATTTTGCTGAACAAGCGCTTCGAGATTTTGTGAGTAAGAAAAGTGCTATAAAAGTTTAAAAATAATAATAATGATAATAGATAATCAGTAGCTACCTTCAGGTAGTATCCATCATACTTGTGCTTGGTTTGATGAATCCTAAGGGGGGAACGTAAATACCTATGTAACAACTATTTTACTACAGTTCTAAGTAAATACCAAAGAACCCAAATAATTTGAAAGATACCAGCTGTAAGAACATTAGAAACACTTTTAACTGAAACTACTTCAAAGAAAGGTGTCTCACATTACACTACAGAGACCTAGAGAGGGAGTCTGTCATTGTGTGATGCAGAGGGATGGATAAGACAAAGCCTCTGAAAAGCCTTGGCTGTAGCCATCGCGTGATGCAGGGATTGTCTCGGGCATGTCAGGATGAACACCCAGTCTGGCCACAGTCATGGCTGCTGAGGTCAAATCAATGGTCATGCAGCATTATGCCTATTGGCTGTGATGGCAGAGCTGCTGGAGGTCTCATTGGTCAACTGTGACCTGAACTATCACCCACACAGGTGAGTCAAAGGGCAATTGGGATTGAGTTATATGAAAGTCCATTTTGTCAACACTAACTAATGTGGCATAATAGCTGCCAAATGGGACACTGAGGTCAACATTCATCATTACACGATTACATGACTTTTCTGTGAAAATCACACTAGTGGGCCACTACCATGTGTCTTTGTCTTCTCTATGAAAAAACATGGCATTTATGTCATTGAGAACACTACACTCTGCCTTCTTCAGCAAACACTCTATAAACTATACCCTCACAAATAAAAGAAAAAATAATAATACAAAAATTGCTAACTGACATTTACTCCTGAGTTGCTGACCTGTTGCACCCTCTATAACCACTGTGATTATTATTATTTGACCCTGCTGGTCATCTATGAAGGTTTGAACATCTTGGCCATGTACTGTAACACCCCTCATAGCCTGGTTCCTCTCTAGGTTTCTTACTGGCTTCCTGCCTTTCTAGGGAGTTTTTCCTAGCCACTGTGCTTCAAATCAAATGACAATTTTATGGGCTTTCCTCTGACATCGCCTATTATATAGGTCCTGGATTGCAGGATGCTTGGCACCAGTGATGTACTGGGCGGTATGTACTACCCTCTGTAGCGCCTTACGGTCAGATGCCGAGCAGTTGCCATACCAGGCGATGATGCAACCGGTCAAGATGCTCTCAATGGTGCAGCTGTAGAACTTTTTGAGGATCTGGGGATCCACGCCAAATCTTTTCAGTCTCCTGAGGGGGAAAATGTTTTGTCGTGCCCTCTTCACGACTGTCTTGGGGTGTTTGGACCATGATAGATCGTTGGTGATTTGTGACATTTGCTGATGTAAAAAGGGCTTTATAAATACATTTGATTGAATGATTGCTATGTGATATACTACCAAAGCACTTAATACAGATTAATTCACTCATGGGCCTTGCGTGCGTGTGGTGCATTTAGATATAGTCTAGGTCGACAGACATCATTGGTGAGGTTGTGGGGGTGGAAGGAGCAGGATTAGCTTCCTCCTGACCTGATCTGTCGATCTGCAGAAACGTAATTACGTGAACAGTGATCTGGATACAGAGAAATCGCTAGCCCACGTCTTGAGAAGATTCCAGGGCAGGGCATGCGTGTGCAAAGAGGGAGCGAACGCCAAAGGATCAGCAAATACTCTGCCACAAAACAACTTTGTGACTCAAGTGTAAGGGTGTTCGTTGATACCCTGTGAAACAGTCATAAAACACCTGAATTGTTCTTCTCCTGCATTACATCCTGGATGGTTTTATCCTCCAACAGTCCTGACAGACAATCTTTACCCACTAAAAGAGCACTGTCTGTTGCTGCCAAATCTCTCATTAAGCACTGCAAATGACAGTCTCCTCTTTGGCCCTGGAGCTCTCAGTGGAGTTGAACAATTACCATTGAGACACATTGCTGTGTTTTTATTGAATTTCTAAAAAGGAACTAATAAGGTGAATTATAGACAACATACACTAAGTACATGTACAGAATATGTTACAGTACTTTATTACTTTCTCAAATCAGATATGGTTATGGGTATCTACAACAGTTATTGTACAGTATTACCATATCCGCCCATAGTCTTGTACATGAAATACCTTTTTCACAGCAATAACAATTTACAATGTTCCATTTGGATAACATATATTTTCATATAACACTACAGATTACATTTTTTTTTGTTCCCTCAGGGGACAATAAAGTAATTTGCATTTGAGGTCAAATAGATGTAGCCATGTTCTGTATTTAGAAACGACCCTTTGGATATTTTAAGATCCAACAAAGGAATCCATTCCGGGGACCCAGTCTAAGACCTTTGAGTATTATACTCTGCTAATCCACATTTTCATTCAAATATGCTGCAACACTAAATCCTTTTATTCATACACAGAAATCCCTCAAAACAAAACCAAGAGTATGATGATTGATCATGACTCAATCTGAGCATGATGCTCTATGTTTATGAGTGGCAGAGGTGTCCAATACATTAGGTGAGAGGTGGGACTGCGGGACAATGGGGCTAGTACACAGGCTGAGCTGCCTCTGCTGTGTGTCTCTCTGCCCCAACCAGGCTCCATGCATGTGTGACCTGGACCGGCATGGTGCAGTCCTTGGGAACATCTGGCTACTGAGAGGTAAGCAGATTAATTGAAAGATCTGGATTTCCCTCATTAAGCCCTGGCCAGGTCTGTCCTCCCACTCAGTTACGTTTAGCTCTTGGTTTGCTGCTAAACTTCAAACAAAGGCTCCCAGGAAACAGACAGAAAAAAATCCAGGGAAGATTGTTTGTTGAGGTTCAATCAGGCAAAACACAGGGATTTGTCCAGCTATAATCTGTGACAGGAGTTTGGATTTACAGCAACATCTGAGAGGAAATGAACACGTGTGGAAGGCAGAGAACTGAGGCTTAACATCACAAATGTTATGGTGATGACATAAAAGAGAAACACCACAGGCAAACAGTGTTACGGTTCCACACTTGCCTCAAACCGACCTCACCTCAAGTCCAGTAGCATTATCGTGATCTGACTGCCAAAGGCTAAATGTAATCAACTAAACAAATTCATTGAGATGAAAGTATGCCTGTAAAATGTATGCCAGTACACAGCCAATAAAATGAATCCTATATAAAATATTTATTCTGAGCCAATAGCAAAATGGCTGACATACAGAACCTACTTCCTCCGAGGCATACAGGCCATACAGCAAAGAGCCCACAGCTTATAGATCTGATAGACAACGAGACAAAAAAGCAACAAGACAAACAACACACTGTAAAATTCCCAAGGAAAAAGAAGGAAATACCACCTCAACGCAAAGGATGTAAGGCTTGAAGGTTAGATTATTTCTGGCAAACATTATCACTGCTGCAGGCCGTCCTCGGAGGGGAAACTAACTCGGCAAGGAAACCCAAGAACGTCTTGATCAATATCAGGAGGTATTTATGGAAAAGTGACATGGGATATATTGGATTGGCTGTGTTTTTATATGGGAGATGTAGCTGGAACCAACCCACCACATTTTTCAAGGAGCTTCTGCTGAGTAAGGGACGCAGTGAAGGAGTGCCATTTAATTGTACAGGCCATTGTACAGCAATACCAACTAGAAAATGGTTATATAGCCTTCTAAAGACCATTACTACACCAATATCAAGCCTTATGTGTTTGTGTGTATGTATGTGTATATTTTCACTATTGATTAAGGATGTACCACTGGATTGTAATTAAACCTAAAATATGACACTTCCTTAGAAGCATAATGACACAATTTTCAATTATCAATAGACAGTGAAGCTGCATATAGACACACGTTTTTTAAAATCAATATAACATTGCAGTATCAAGACAATTTGTATAGATTTCACTGTTCATTACTATGGTGACACACACCATGCTATTACCTCCCAAAAGAGGCTTTATTTAGACCATGTTGGCTCAGGCTACTGTTTCTGACTGTGATCCATGTAGACCAGAGCCCACTGGATTGTGCTCAGTGAGTTGCTGATGGTGGGATGGTTTCTCTTTGTGTGAGGGGAAAAGGGAGAAGGCCATGATTACAGTAATTAGTCAAATAGATGCGCCTGATTGGTCATCACGACGTACAGGCCAACCGCAAGCTTGGTAATTAAGGTGACATGACCATGTGACAGATTCAGACGACGTGATGATTGGGCAACCTGTAATTAAACACAGTGTGTAAACTGAACTGATATTTAACCAAATAAAGTAAATCAAATATCCAAGGTATTATGTTTTAGGGACAAACATTGGATCCTGCAATGGCTACATGCACACCACACACTATCGCATGGAGAAGAACAGACTGCCACAGCATGCTTACACATGTTTTTTTAATGTGATGTTTGTGTCATCTGCTAATGCAGAGCTAATTTGCATACGACATACAACTATAATAATTTGGTATTTTATTAGGATCCCCATTAGCTGTTGCGAAATCAGCAGCTACTCTTCCTGGGGCCCAGACAAAACATGACATCATATATAACACTAATAAACAAGAACAGGACTACATACATTTAAAAATGGCACACATATCAAGACATACACACAATATCTAGGTCAAATAGGATAGAGGCGTTGTGCCGTGAGGTGTTGCTTTATCTGTTTTCTTATACCAGGTTTGCTGTTCATTTGAGCAATATGGGATGGAAGGGAGTTCCATGCAATAATGGCCCTATATAATACAGTGAGCTTTCTTGAATTTGTTCTGGATTTGGGGACTTTGAAAAGACCCCTGGTGGCATGTCTGGAACAGATTACCCTGTTCGTCTCATGTGCTGTAGGCCTACAGCCTGCCGACTGCCATCAAATAAATCATATTACACTCACCACCCTCAAACCATGCAATCAATTTTACACTCTTAGAAAAAGGGGTTGTTCAGCTCTCCCCATAGGAGAACCCTTTTTGGTTCCAGGTAGAACCCTTTCGGGTTGGAACCGAAAAAGGTTCTACCTGGAACCAAAAGGGTTCTAACAGCAAACAAAAGGTTCTACCTGGAGCCAAAAATTGTTATTTAAAGGGTTCTCCTATGAGGACAGCCGAAGAACCCTTTAAGGTTTTAGATAGCACCTTTATTTCCCTAAGAAAGAGTGTATGATTTTTTAAATGAACACCATTTCTTTTTTTCAAGTACAGATATAGGATGTTAGTTTGATCAAATTCTCACAGCAGGAAAATAATCCTGCAGCAATGGATTATAATTGTATGGATTATAATTAATGAACATTTTTGTAGAGGTTGAAACATTTTTGTTAGGACAAATCAAAGTTAAAAATGTTAAGTGGATATTGCAAACTGTAGAAGCCTTTTTAAACCTTGAATACAACCCGCTGGGCACAAAGTCATTTCAACATGGAAATTTGGGTAAGATTTGGTTGAAACGTTGATCAATGAGCTTTCAACCTTTATTTATCCACTCAAAAAGACAGACAGAAATTTGTTGAATTCTCAGTGTGTTATCACTATGCTTACAACCATACAGTCATGGCCAAAAGTTTTGAGAATGACACAAATATGAATTTCCACAATGTTTGCTGCTTCAGTGTCTTTAGATATTTTTGTCAGATGTTAATATGGAATACTGAAGTATAATTACAAGAATTTCATAAGTGTCAAAGGATTTTATTGACAATTACATGAAGTTGATGCAAAGAGTCAATATTTGCAGTGTTGACCTTTCTTTTTCAAGACTTCTGCAATCTGCCTTGGCATGCTGTCAATTTTACTTCTGCGCCACATCCCAACTGATGGCAGTCCATTCTTGCATAATCAATGCTTGGAGTTTGTCAGAATTTGTGGGTTTTTGTTTGTCCACGTGCCTCTTGAGGATTGACCACAAGTTCTCAATGGGATTAAGGCCTGGGAGTTTCCTGGCCATGGACCCAAAATATCGATGTTTTGTTCCCCGAGCAACATAGTTATCACTTTTGCCTTATGGCAAGGTGCTCCATTATGCTGGAAAAGGCATTGTTCGTCACCAAACCGTTCCTGGATGGTTGGGAGAAGTTGCTCTCGGAGGATGTGTTGGTACCATTCTTTATTCATGTGTTCTTAGGCAAAATTGTGAGTGAGCCCACTCCCTTGGCTGAGAAGCAACCCCACACATGAACGGTCTCAGGATGCTTTACTGTTGGCATGACACAGGACTGATGGTAGCGTAGGGGATTCATCAGAGAAAATGACTTTACCTCAGTCCTCAGCAGTCCAATCCCTGTACCTTTTGCAGAATATCAGTCTGTCCCTGATGTTTTTCCTCGAGAGAAGTGGCTTCTTTGCTGCCCTTCTTGACACCAGGTCATCCTCCAAAAGTCTTCGTCTCACTGTGCGTGCAGATGCACTCACACCTGCCTGCTGCCATTCCTGAGCAAGCTCTGTACTGGTGGTGCCCCGAGCCAATTTCAAGTCTTGCCATAGATTTTCAACCTATTTACAACAAGCCCAAACTGTAACTAGGCCACTCAGGAACATTCAATGTCGTCTTGGTAAGCAACTCCAGTGTACAGTTGAAGTCAGAAGTTTATAGACACTTAGGTTGGAGTCATTAAAACTCATTTTTCAACCACTCTACAAATTTCTTGTTAACAAACTATAGTTTTGGCAAGTCGGTTAGGACATCTACTTTGTGCATGACACCTGTCATTTTTCCAACAAGTGTTTACAGACAGATTATTTCACTTATAATTCCCTGTATCACAATTCCAGTGGGTCAGAAGTTTACATACACTAAGTAGACTGTGCCTTTAAACAGCTTGGAAAATTCCAGAAAATGATGTCATGGCTTTAGAAGCTTCTGATATGCTAATTTACATAATTTGAGTCAATTGGGGGTGTATCTGTGGATGTATTTCACGTCCTACCTTCAAATTCTGTGCCTCTTTGCTTGACATCATGGGAAAATCAAAAGAAATCAGCCAAGACCTCAGAAAGAAAATTGTAGACCTCCACAAGTCTGGTTCATCCTTGGGAGCAATTTCCAAACGCCTGAAGGTACCATGTTCATCTGTACAAACAATAGTACGCAAGTATAAACACCATGGGACCACGCAGCCGTCATACCGCTCAATATGGAGGTGCGTTCTGTCTCCTAGAGATGAACGTACTTTGGTGCGAAAAGTGCAAATCAATCCCAGAACAACAGCAAAGGACCTTGTGAAGATGCTGGAGGAAACAGGTAAAAAAGTATCTATATCCACAGTAAAACGAGTCCTATATCGACATAACCTGAAAGGCCACTCAGCAAGGAAGAAGCCACTGCTCCAAAACCACCACAAAAAAAGCCAGACTATGGTTTTCAACTGCACATGGGGACAAAGATCGTACTTTTTGGAGAAATGTCCTCTGGTCTGATGAAACAAAAATAGAACTGCTTGGACATAATGACCATCGTTGTGTTTGGAGGTAACAAGGGGAGGCTTGCAAGCTGAAGAATACCATCCCAACTGTGAAGCATGGGGGTGGCAGCATCATGTTGCTTTGCTGCAGATTGGTGCACTTCACAAAATAGATGACATCATGAGGCTGGAAAATTATGTGGGTATATTGAAGCAACATCTCAAGACATCAGTCAGGAAGTTAAAGCTTGGTCACAAATGGGTCTTCCAAATTGACAATGACCCGGCAAAATATTTAAGGACAACAAAGTCAAGGTATTGGAGTGGCCATCACAAAGCTCTGACCTCAATCCTATAGAAAATGTGTGGGCAGAACTGAAAAAGTGTGTGCGAGGAAGGAGGCCTACAAACCCGACTCAGTTACACCAACTCCGTCAGGTGTAACTTATTGTGGGAAGCTTGTGGAAGGCAACCTGAAACGTTTGAAACAAGTTCAACAATTTAAAGGCAATGCTACCAAATACTAATTGAGTGTATGTAAACTTCTGACCCACTGGGAATGTGATGACAGAAATTAAAGCTGAAATAAATCACTCTCTCTACTATTATTCTGACATTTCCCATTCTTAAAATAAAGTGGAGATCCTAACTGACCAAAAACTGAGAATTTTTACTCTGATTAAATGTCAGGAATTGTGAAAAACTAAGTTTAAATGTATTTGGCTAAGGTGTATGTAAACTTCCGACTTCAATTGTATTTTATTTGTGACATGTTGACATAATCCTGTAGTTTAAATTTCAACAACAGTTAACTTTTTTTCAAATCCAATGTCTTTTCGGTGTAGATTTCATGTCACAATACGTTGACAAATGACGTTGATTCAACCAATTTGTGCCTAGTGGGAAGTTTGCATTTTCAAATTAAGATCCTACATTTGTACATTTAAAGCGCATTTATGGATTGCATTATCTTGACTTTCCAGTGTTCATTACAGAGGATCATCTCTGACTCATTCAATCTGCACCCCTTCCAAAAAGTAGCAAAATCACATTACAGTAGATCAAACTACTGTACAACAAATCAAGTCGCCTTTGTTTGGCAACTGAGTAATATTGAACAACCTCACCGAAGAGTGTAACTGATGATTCACATCTGAAAAGGTCCAGATGGACCTCTGCCATAATGGAATGAATTTCTCTCAAAGTTGGTATAAATCTGGGATAAAAAGGTGAGTCGTCATTTGAAAGGTTTAACCAGCAGTTTCTAAAAAGAGAGGGGATGGCTCATGCTTAGAATTTTAACAACTGGCTACTGTAGTGGAATGTGAAGGGCATTTAAATGACTTAACACCACAATGTATACTGTATATGTAGTAACACATAGTATGAGAAGTGATGGGATTATTGCTTCCCTGGAGATAGAAAATCAGCTAATTGTGGCTTTTAATATCAAGGTAGTTGCAGATTGAGGAGAGGGGAAGAGGGATGAGAAATAGTTATATAAATGGCAGCAAATTACCACACAGATGCCTGTGGCATTTTCCTGTGCCTCACACTGCCATGCTTGGGTACACGATCTGAAGGCAAAATGGATTATGCTGAGAGGTGCAGTTTACTTGCCAAGACTCAAAATCCCTCATCCAATATATCAATAACAGGATAACATCCTTGATGTGAATATACTTATATATACAGTAAATGCCCAAAATATCAAGAGCACTTAAGTTGGGTAATGTGATAGGAAATCAATCCATTTCCATTTGAAAATGGATAATAAAGTATTGCTCTGAGTTGACCAGGTACCCATGGACATTTTGTTGACCTTTTCTATCCAGTGGTAATTGAGGTGGATTGAAAGATGCCTCTCATTTTAGATTGAGAGGTAGACAGCTCTCAGTGGGAGATAGATTTCTGTTCAAAACAATCATGTGCAGGCAAAATCTTTGGAGAACAGTTTCACCATGTACAACATTCCAATCTAGTCAAGGCTAAAATAACCCTGTACTGCTATAGTACATGTCCAGATTGCAACAACTGAGCCACATGAGTTACAGGTGAAAAACCTGTACCTCTATTTGAGAATAATGCCCTATGACATATTCAGCTCCAATTGAAGGTCAATTGACATAAATGGGTGAAAGAATCCAATTTAAAAGACAACACATTTGGGAAAAACGATTATGCTATCCAAGCATTCTGTCTAACCTGCCAAAGGGACAAATTAATCTCACTCAAGCTTTTTAATCATTCTTCAAGATTAAATTGAGCGTGATAAGGAGACATGCTCCTGCCGTCTGCACTATCTCACAGTCATTAACTCAAATTAACCAGTGGGCACTCAACCTGTATCTATTCAACAAGTACCGAACAGGAACTAATCATGAAGAGAGGAGACTGCTTTTACGTCATTTGTTAATCTTATAGCAGCAGCCAACCCAACTGCAGTAATTGCTTAACAGCTCTACCGCACATGTGACCCCCGCCCGGGCCGGTCGGCATATTGCAAACCCAGCTCGCTGTGAGCCAGACGGTGTGCAGCCTTCACAACAGTCTATTTGCAGAAGCAGCCTGGGTCAAACCCCCAAAGAAGATTAAGTCTCACTTCCATCACTCCCTACAGTACTGAGCCGCACAACCAGGCCTCAGCAAAACTAGGGACACACCCCATTATGTAGTAGGCCTACCTGTATGAGAACCTGATTGCTGTCATAGCATATAAAAGTATGTTAAAACTGACTGATGTGTAGAATTGAGGAGGTGGCGAACAGTGGTAGGACAGGTAGGACTGGTAGGACAGGGCAGGACACAGTAGGCTGTAAGCAGCTGACACTCACATGGAAGTCACACACGCTCTGTGTCAAGGAGTTATTCACATTTGCTAAAGTTTTCAATGTTTGTTTGTATCATTGGAAAATCACACAGAATTATCTTTTGAGACCCATTGGAAAGTTGTTTCCAATATTTTCAAAATAAAACATTTTGATTCTATACGCATACCAAATCAAATACTGTACTGTAATAAACTGGAAATAAGATTTGACAGTATTGAACAGTAGCCTCACAAAATTGTGAATGACACTTCTTCTGGAGTAGTAATTTGATTTGGTCAAGCAAGGCCCCTTTCCGTTCCTGTCAGCAGTTGTGTGTGATGTCATGACAAGAGCCCTGAGTGGATGCTGTGTCATTGTGCGGACTCACAAAATATAACTGACTGGGAGCCAACCATAACATACTGCTCTGTTGTGACAGGCTGGGTATCCCCCTTGACCACTCCTCCGGTATCTCGAGTTAGCCACACACACAGCCAGTGTCCTTCCCTGTGCCTTATGCTTTTCCATGTCCTTTCTCAGGCCAAAGGAGGCAACACACCCTGGCATTACCCCTGTGCTTTAAGCACTCCCTAAGCTCCATGTGCTAGTTAGTGCTACCCCCATGCTTCCTTCCACAAGCCAACAGGATCTTAGTGTCTGTCATTGGGGGGTAAGGGATGCCCTATCTTACTTCACTGTTCACTTAATCGTTACAAATCACCAAGCTCATTTCACAAAGACCTTTGGTCTGATGTCACTGCACCCATCTCTGGGTAGTCAGGTGTCAATGTTACAGTTAATAAATACAGTACATGTATGTGAAGTGGAACATGTTTCAGGTTTTGGAGCCCGTCAGCTTGAATTAGATGATGTCCATAGTGACTCAAATATTGCACAAGGACAAAATTCAATTAAAAGGATTGCCCCGTCGGCAGTTGCCCATCTGATTGACAAAATCAACTCAGCATTGGTCTCCATTCATCCATGTTTCTCCATGCAGGCCTATATTAAAGTCACATGATGTGACCACTGGTACAATTACTACCTTGCCTAGTCAAGGAGCGACCTGTGATGTCACTCTGATGAATGCGATCAGGAACTGACGCCAACCCTCTGAGCAGAACCTAGACAACCCCTACATAACACGTGTAACCAATGTTCATAAAACACACTGCAGTCTGTTGAGTGTCCTGCCAGTTTACTGAAGCAGGATAATGGGGACTGACCCATGTGTGAGCCAACAGTGGGTTCCCCTGACCATCTGTCACCTCCAGCACCTCCTCCTAAAACATTTTCCTATCAGGCCTACTGCTAAAACTCCTAACAGACACTAACCACCTCCTCTTGAATTAGGTGACTAAATGTTATTAAAAGAAGATAAAAATGTGTACACTGCGCTTACTTATATCACTTGTGTTTATCAGCATAACAAAATCTAGTCTCCCTAAAACTCCAGCATGGTTCTTCAGAAAACCTCCTGTTTATACCATTTGAAGTTGGCAGTGGACTGAACCATTAGATGCTTTAGATTTTGCCCATAGAGAGGACAAATGTGCAATTGTGGGAATACAATGCATTGCACTTCCCCACTCTAGTAAAAAAAAGAAGATAAAAGCATGCACATTAAACTGTTACTAATGGGTCAATTGACTGCTCTTCTTGGACTGAATTCTGGGAAGCACAGTACACATGGTGTACCATTGGGAGTGTGTATGCAAGACAATAAATAAAGCTGTTGTCTGTAAAATATTATTTAACACTTTATCACATTAGACAGATTCATATAAGACCTTAGTCCTGGAGACGTATATCCAAGAACTAACTTGAACATGAATACCAAACCATAATACCTAACCTTAAACTACAGGCATTTGGTGCAGGAGTTCATATGATCAACTGATCAGCATATACTAAAATTAACTACACTAAAGAAAAATATTAACACAACATGTAAAGTGTTGGTCCCATGTTTCATGAGATGAAACAAAACATCTCAGAATTTTTCCATATGCACAAACAGCTCATTTCTCTCAAATTTTGTGCACACATTTCTTTACATCCCTGTTAATTAGCATTTCTTCTTTGCCAAGATAATCCTTCCACCTGATAGCTGTGGCATATCAAGAAGCTGATTAAACATCATGTTCATTACACAGGTACACCTTGTGCTGGGGACAATAAAAGGCCTCTCTATCATGTGCAGTTTTGACACACAACACAATGCCACAGAGGGAGCGGGCAATTGGCATGCTGACTGCAGAAATAACAACCAGAGCTGTTGCCAGAGAATTTAATATTAATTTCTCTACCATAAGCCTCCTCCAACATTGTTTTAGAGAACTTGGCAGTACATCCAACCGGACTCACAACTGGAGACCACGTGTATGGCGTTGTGTGGCCAAGCGGTTTTGCTTACGACAACGTTGTGAACAGAGTGCCCCCATGGTGGCGGTGGGGTCATGGCATGGGCAGGCATAAGCTTCAGACAACAATCACAATTGCATTTTATCAATGTCCATTTGAATGCACAGCGATACCATGACGAGATCCTGAGATCCATTCTCGTATGATAATTCACTGCCTCATGTCAGAAGGATCTGTACACAATTCCTGGAAGCTGAAAATGGCCTAGTTCCCAGCATACTCACCAGACATGTCACCAATGGAGCATGTTTGGGATGGTCTGGGTCGACATGTACGACAGCGTCAACCAGTTCCCGCCAATATCCTGAAACTTCTCACAGCCATTGAAGTGGAGTGTGACAACATTCCACAGGCCACAATCATCAGCCTGATCAACTCTATGCGAAGGAGAGGTGTCATGCTGCATGAAGCAAATGGTGGTCACACCAGAAACTGACATTTTTTTTATCCATGCCCCTACTTTTTTTTTTTTTTTTTACAGATGCATATCTGTACTCCCAGTCATATGAAATCCATAGATTAGAGCCTAATGAATTTATTTCAATTGTCTGAGTTCCTTATATGAACTGTAACTCAGTAAAATATTTGAAATTGTTGCATGATGCGTTCAAATTTTTGTTTAGTATACATGTATTGGTTAAGAGTGCAAAATACTGTGCATCAATATACAGCATGTGTGATATTATTCATATACTGTATTTGTTTAATGTATCATCTCAACTGTACAACACACAGAGCAGTATGCACTAAGCACACATTAACCATAATCTTCCGGGTTTTTTCTTATCTGATTACTTCATAGGTTAAAAGAGGATTAAGCTGCTGGTGGCACAATATTCTCCTCTACTGTTTTGATTGAGTTGGAAGTAAAGAGATATCTAAAGACAAATTCAAATTGGGACACAGGATCTGTTATTAATAAACTAATTGATCAAATTCCATATATCTGATATATTGAGATTCACTTCATATCGAGTTTTGCCAGCAGCTGAACTGAAGTTGAAAACGGGTTAAGGAGGTCTAGCCCCTACAGTACTCCCCTACTTTACTGCAACCAAGATCATATATTATGAGACTACATTATGAAATTAGAGAGATTCCTGCAAGCAGCTATGATACCATGGGATGGGATGGATTTGAACTGACCCATAGTCAGTAGGCCTAAACTCAACCCAGGTCAACGCTTTGGTCTTACCTTAGCAGCAAGAGAAGAGCTTGGCTTCTCGAGGAGGTCCCACAGCTTCTGTCTCTTGTCTGGACAACAGCCTTCTTCAGGCTCCTCCCCGTCCTTTTCTCTGAGCGACTCGGCCTCCCTCCTCAACTCCTCGTTCATCTGCTCCTTCTTCTGGTGGTACCTGGCCTGGCAGCAGGATTCCAGGTAGATCTCATCTATACCCCAGTAGTCGAGCTCCTGGCCGAAGGACAGGGCGCACATCTCCTCCATCATGTGCAGCTTCCCTGTTCTGTAAAAGTTCAGAATGGAGGAGAATGCCCCTGGGTGCCTATCGAAGAAGTATTCATTATCAGTCAAGCTGTAATCGTCACAGATCTCCATTAAGGTTTCGTGGGTATTGCAGTCTCTGAGTTTACCCAGCCTGGTCCTGGGGAGACGGTCCAGGGTCCTCCATAGGACCTCGTGGACCAGCCCCCCAACATTGATGCGGACTCTTCTGGATCGAGCCTTAGTACGGATGATGTCGATCGGCTCTGGTGGGAGTGAGCCTACAGGACGTGAGTTGCTTTTGGGGATCCCGAAGCTAGCTCTCTCCGCCATGATGGTCACAGTTCAGGTGTTATGCTAGGTCAGGTCAAATCCACTGACCCCTCAATTAGGATTGGGCCCAACAACTTTGAATGTGAGATGAACTTCAAACCGGTTTCCCCATGGCTTCAACTGAAAGAAAAAAAACGAAAAAAAAAAACAGGGACACTAATTTTACCATTAGTTGAGGACAAATGTGCATCTGAATGCATCATCATTTTTGAATCCCTGATTTTAAAATATCCCCATCAGTTTATAATGACTACATGTAAGCAGTGACATAATTGACTAACTAGTGCTCATCAAGCCTGGTCATGGGGACCCACAGGGTGTGCATGCTCGATGTGCCCAGTAGGCCTCAACTAATCAGCTAATCAACACGCCCTTGACTAGTTAAATCAGGTCTGTTAGTATAGCATGAAAATCCAGACTGAATTATTATCCTTTGCGTGACTCAGTCTAGATTTCCAGGCTAGTGTTATTACATGGCTGGAACAAAATCCTACACACCCTGTGGTTCCCCAAGACCAGGATTGAAGAACAATATAGCCAATCCATTAAATAAATGTTATGTGAGCTCATGGTATTGCAGAACCACCCTGAAAAGTTATTCTTTATCAAATAAAATAAAGAGTGCTCTATGCATTGAAGGCAATAGACCTAAGATTTAATTGTGTTGGCTTAAGTTAACCATAAATCCCACCGCAAGTAGCCTATTACACTTAGCTACACTCTTAGAAAAATTTGCTATCTAGATTTTAAAAGGGTTCTTCATCAGTTCACATAGGAGAACCCTTTGAAGAACCCTTGTTGGTTCAAGGTAGAAACCTTTTGGTTCCAAGTATAACAATGTTGGGTTCCATGTAGAACCGTTTCCACAGAGTGTAGGCTACTGTTCATGACTTCATAATAGCCTCCAAGCTATTTATACAGGAAACTCTAGGGCACTCGTTTTAACCAATTTACACTAGATTTGGAAGGTGTCACGTGGAGGGTAAATTTTACCCAACTCTGTCTTGATATGTCTTGATAATAAGGCACTTTATTATAGCCTAGGATAAATTCTAAGAGGTAACATAGTTGTACTTTATCACCCCAAGGTTACTTATGTAATACACAGAAAACCTCATTCAAGATCAAATGGAACCAATATATGATTTGGTATCCTACCCAATATACCATATCAATTCAGTAACCTGAACTTTTCAAACATCTTATCTGGTAATCAGATCCTTACTGATCCTGTATTTCACTGTAATCAAACATAATTTATTTCACATTTAGTCTATTATGAACGTCTTTGCATTTTACACAACCTAAATAATAGAGCAGTAGATAGCCTAAATAGATAAGATATTATTCTTTTTAAACAACATTTCAGAAAATATATGAAAAGTGAACATTTCAGAAATCTAATAAGCCTAATAAGTCTAATATAAGAAGTCTAATATAGCTAATAATAGAAGTCTAATATAGCCTAATAACAATCCGTGGCCTACCTTTTTGTATCACTCTTATCTTTCAAACCAAACTCCTCTCCCTCGAAGAGAATTGAAGAGGCAGGTTATCCGTGATTAGGCTACCCTCCCATCCGACTAGTACCGCAAGCCGTCTGTAACTGGAGTAGAGGATATCTTCCACATTTTATCTTTGTCACATTTAGAAATAAACAGAGAAATATCGTCCTTGTAGTGAGAAAATACTACTACCAGTAGTAAAACTGCAAACGACGCACTCCATGGGGATATGATAAAAGAGGTTGCCCTCGGATATCGAACATGTAAAAATAAACGGATGAGCGCACCATAGGGCTATCTGTATAGCAAGACGCACAGGATCGAGTAATAGGGGGGAGCTTTTTTTCCACCCGCTGGCTGCAACACAGCCCGGAGGTGAAAGCTAATTGGATTGAGATGTACATCACCAAGGACAGCTCCAGATCAACGAGAGCGAGCCCGGGTAGATCTACGAACTCTACTCAGTGCAAGACCTGTGTCAACGAGGGAGGTTCCATGTTGTAATGTTCTAATGTCTAGTCAAGCATTCAAAGTTTTCCTGAAGACTTTGATAAGAAAAAAAAGAAAAAACACTGTTGCGGTTGAATGAAAATGTTAGCCTATACATTTCGACTTTTGGAATAGACTAGAACTACTTCCTTTTCCTCGTAAAGTTATGTAGTGTTACATTAGTCAGAAATAGGCTAGTATTGCCCAGACAAAAATAAAGCATAAAGTATTACAAATAAATCAGTAAAGTAAATGTTTATATATTTATAAGTCGTTATGGGAGCAAGAAGACCAGAGAAGAACCAAACCAACACTGTCCCCATGGGCGAACAGGATCTTCTTGGCTCCATGAAAATGTTAACTACGTATGTACCTCAATTATACTGAATGGAACATCTTTATACAAAATTCAACCAAGTAAGGCTCGTTATAAAATAATGGGATCAAAGAATCCGTGCTTGAAAATAACCACAACATAACTATTTTTACAGTTTGCACATGATGAATTCCAATGCCCTCAGTTTGTTCCTTAAAACAGTACTTTCTGACTTGTCACCTGGGATGAATGATATGATAATGTGTATTTTGGAGTTGCCTTTCCAGGCTCACCAGACCAGTTACATTACCAGGCTGCGGCAGGGACATCCCACATCCTCAATACAATAATAGATTGGGACTCCTCGTCCTTCCTTAGTACATTGGAATATGTAGACCATTATCAGCCAGGGAACCTAAATATCTCACGTTAGAGGTTTATTCTAGAAGGCTATTTCTGGTGAGCAGCCAGATGCAATCTGCCGCTGCCACCTCCAGCCAAGGGGAGGGTACCCTTTAGTGATGGATCGTACGCCGCAACAACGGCTCTTTTTGAATCGCTCTTTTTGGTGAAAGTTGGGAACCGAATTACATATGTGAAAGAGCCGTTTATTTGGCTCCCTGATTTGCATACTGTACTGTTATTATTGCTTTTTGAGATTCAGACATGGATTATCTGCAGATAAATTATAAAAACATCATCTGAAGATGGTAATTCCTCATTGCAGGAACAAAATATTGAGGAGAGAGCCACATTCTGGTCCACACCATATTAGATTTAGGCATCCAATATTGGCCTACGCTACCTCTGTAGCAGGTTGCTGGCAAGATAATAGGGACAGGTCATTCTTCCCTAAACCAAATGACAAGTCACGACAGTTTTCCAGCAAAGGTTACAGTAGTCTACTGCTAGTATGAAAACAGCATTGTTCCCCACACAATGTTTAAGATCTGACTGATAGTGGGGACATTTGATGACTTCATAACGGAGAAGAGAAATAGCTGTTTCAAACGTGACCACAAGAGGGGGTATGTTGCTTATTCAGAGAACAAAATATGTTCCACAGTATAAGCATATAAACTACTACTTTTCTCTGTAAGAACATTATTTCGCATTGACAAAGTTTGACATTCAATCCAGTGGCGTACTTACATTACCACTAAACAAATCTGTCTGATTTTCCATTGACTCCTGTCTTACCCCAGTAAAATTAATATGAAATGATAGTAGAAAATTCCACTAAATTAAATACCTTACATTATTATTTCATTAAATGCTCATAGTATCATACATTTTAAAGCAATGTTTCATGACATTTATGACTAGGAACTCTGTACAGATGTCGGTTCTTAATTTGATCACCCTGTTGCAGGAGAACATGTAGTGTATTTAAGATTTAAAAGCCTTCTGAAGTTTGTAATTTCCACTTAGAAATTTCAGACTATATTTACCATTACGAAAAATGTATCAACCCATAGAAATGTCCATTAATTATAATCCATATAATAATTCACATTCCCTGTTGCTGCAGGATTCTTTTCCTGCTATAGAAAACTGGTTCAAATTAAGATCCTACATGTGTATGTGTTGGGACATTTATAGCTCAACTATATTGGCAATCAATCAAACATAGTAACACATTTCCAATTAAAAACACAATCAACTAGATGATGGCCAGGGACCATGCTAACCAAACAAATATTGACTGTGATTGGACTCAATAATAGAGCTCCCTATCTTTATTGAACATATTCTTGAACATATAAATGGTTCATTGCCCAGGTTCCCAAAGAGAATTGTTTCAAGAGAAAACATGAACGTCTTATGAAAGTCATCATATAAAATCATTTTAAAAAACAACCATGAAGCCCGAAAAAGAAAGGACATTTACGAGAACCAAAATGTGTACTTCAACCATGCTCTACCAAGGTTTTCCAGCACACAGCTTTGGCCTACTACAGTAGCTATGTTAGTCTATTTGTATTTCCAACAATGTGTAGGCAGGTTGCTTAGGATTCAAACCTTCTCAAACAGCCTAATTCATATGCTCCCACAATAATATGATTTGTACCTCATACATTACTCCATTTTCAATCTTTTCTTCTTATTATATAAAAGCAAGCTTTGTTTTTATACTTACAAGACCATCAGGCTTGATTGAGTGAGCTGTTTTGTCTTGTAGTAATGTGGTGCCTGCCTGTAATTCCTTAAACATTTATTTTATGTCATTGAAAAATAAAAATAAATCATAACATCTTTTTTCGTCAGTAGGTACCCAACGTAATAGGCGGTGGTGTGTTTGACACAGTCACTCATATAGATATAGAGGTCTATAGGGTCTGTCTGCATTCCTTATTTCTATAACAGTTAGCTTACCTATGTAACATTGACATACTGTAACCACTTGTTTTTCAAACATGGTCCTGTTTTATCAAATGGGCAATTCATTACCGCTGTAAAATGACTATGTAGCTTAAAGTTGTGTATTGTATTTACTTTTGCAATAAAGATGACGCTACAATAATACACATTCACAAACCAAACAAAAAACATCAGCGGCAGACCTGTGGGCGAAAACAGCGCGTTGATGAGAAGTCGACGAAGAATAGCAAGAATCGTGCAAACTAACAGGCAGGCCACAAACAGGCAAATAACAGGGCATTGTAACAGTGGTGTGCAGAACAGCTTCTCGGAATGCACAACTCGTCTGTCCTTGTCACAGATGGGCTATTATAGCAGACGACCACACCGGGTTCCACTCCTATCAGCTAAAAACAAGAAGAAGTTGCTCCAGTGGGCATGTGACCACCAACACTGGAAAATTGAGGATTGAGGAGTGGAAAATACTAGATGGTGTACCTAATAAACTGGCCAATGTGTGTACTGCGTACTTTACCCATGCTGTACCAACGTTTTCCAGCACACAGTGTTGAAGTACTACAGTAGCTATGTTGGTCTATTGTACTTCAACAATATGTAGACAAGTTGCTTAGAATTCAAACCTTCTCAAACAGCCTAATTCATACTCTGAGGGATAATGGACGTTATTGTGTCATGCTAAAAAATATATAAATATTATATAATATATATGTATAATACATACAGTTGAAGTCGGAAGTTTACATACACATTAGCGAAATACATTTAAACTCAGTTTTTCACAATTTCTGACATTTAATCTGAGTAAAAATACCCTGTTTTAGGTCAGTTCGGATCCCCACTTCATTTTAAGAATGTGAAATGTCAGAATAATTGAAGAGAGAATGATTTATTTCAGCTTTTATTTCTTTCATCACATTCCCAGTGGGTCAGAAGTTTACATACGCTCAATTAGTATTTTTAGCATTGCCTTTAAACTGTATGTCAACTTGACACTATTCAAATGGACAGTCTGGTGATGATAGCACGCGTTAATTCCAAAATGTTTTGTTCATTCACTCAGTACTGATTGAATGTTTATTTATCTTGCTTTGTAATGCATTTTTGTTGTTGTCTAAAACAGTTTCATTTTATAGCCAACCAAGCATGTCGTTTTCTATTGACTGCGCACAGGTTGCACAAGTTAGCAAACAATGATCATTATGATGTTGTTGTTTTCACTGGATGCTTCGTGTGCAACTCGCTACTTTCTAGTTGCGGATGGTGATTTCCGTTTTTTGGGAGCTTGACTCTGTGTTGATCAGTCACTGCAAATTTGGATTATAATGACAAGACTGAAATTGTATTGACAGAGGAGGGAGCGTACTGAATTAATGCATAAGGCAAGTGATAGAATTCTGTGGAGAGTCCGCAGAGGAGGAAGGGGAGGATCATCCTCCTCAGTGAGTTTCATAAAAATAAAAATAGTGTCGAAGGAGAGTGATGGAGTGCTGCATCATATGACCTGGCCTCCACAATCACCCGACCTCAACCCAATTGACATGGTTTGGGATGAGTTGGACCGCAGAGTGAAGGAAAATCAGCCAAGAAGTGCTCAGCATATGTAGGAACTCCTTCAAGGCTGTTAGAAAAGCATTCCAAGTGAAGCTGGTTGAGAGAATGCCAAGAGTGTGCAAAGCCGTCATCAAGGCAAAGGGTGGCTACTTCGAAGAATCTCAAATCTCAAATATATTTTGATTTGTTTAATACTTTTGTGGTTACTACATGATTCCATATGTGTTATTTCATAGTTTTGATGTCTTCACTATTATTCTACAATGTAGAAAATAGTTAAAAAAATTGAGACTGACTGGTACTGTATACATAGTTTTAATTTCACTTACTTAGCTAGCAAATGCAGCTAACTAGTTTAGTCTACTCAAACACCCAATTCAAACAGATCAAATGCTATGTTAGCTAGCTGGCCATGGCTATCCAACACTCTTCCAAGTCAAGGTAAGCTTTTGGTTTTATTCATTTATTGCCACTAGGGTCCGCCGGTATAACTGCTAAACTGCATGCTGTACACTGCAATGCATGAATGTAGCAGGTTTACTACCGCATTAGTTCTAGTTGTTATCTTGACTATGACGTTAATATGACGTTAATGTGTTGACAACGATGTAGGCTGTGTGTAACGGTTAGCTGTTATGGTATGAAAGTCTGTATTGGAAAGTTTTTTTTCACCTGGTCACCGACAGCTGTTGTATTGTGCACTGAAGTCCACAAGAAAAGGAAAAAGGTGAGAGGAGGAGAGAGTGTAGAAGCGAGAAGGATTTATATATACAACAAGCAAAGTGATCATGTGGTTTATACTGTATGTGGCTGCTAGTTCTGTGTTTGCTTGTGATCAGCGGTACATTAATTCCAGCCAATTCTGTAGAAAAACATTTCTTAAACGGAAGAAAACGGAATGAAACGGGGAAAAATATACCTGAATTTGTCCACTTAAAACTCTCATTTGCAACTGTTGGACTAATGATGACAACTTAGGTCAGCTAGATGCATGCAAAAGTGTGCAAGGTATTATTGAATGTGTCACTGTCTGTCACCTTGACTACTCAAATGTCTCTCGACCTATGCATCTAAGTTGCTAACTTTCATTCGTCGGCTACGTTGTAGCAACCTCATGATGGGTATAGGGAAAATTGAAGTATCATGTCTAAACCTATCAATGTAACATTGAGCTGGGTGAATGGAATATGAATGACAGTCATCCAATATGCTGTAATATAAATAAGGCCATGCCCATTAAAAAAAGTCCTCCCTCATCTTAAACAGCAGTGACTGCCACTGATAGGATTTTCTTCTGATCGTCTAACAGCCACACATCTGTTCTGTGCATTTTTTCTTTTTTTTTACATTTTTACCTTTATTTAACTAGGTAGGTCAGTTAAGAACAAATTCTTATTTACAATGACGGCCTACACCGACCAAACCCAGATGACGGTCAATTGTGTTGCTATGGGACTCCCAATCATGGCTGGTTATGATACAGCCTGGATTCGAACCAGGCTGTCTGTAGTGACGCCTCAAGCACCACCTTAGACCACTGTGCCACTTGTGAGCCCCTGTGCATGCATTATAAATTAGCAGTGTTGCAGTTTTACCAAAATTTGTTGCATCTAACTGATTATAATAGCAGCTCTGATTACACAGAAGTGTCCAGGTCAGCAGTTTAGGGGGGAAACGTAGTCAGTTGTACAACTGAAATGTGACTTCCGCAATTAACCCGACCCCTCTGAATGAAAGGTGCAGTAGGCTGCCTTAATCAGCATTACAGGCCGAACACTCTTAACCACTAGGCTACCTGCCACCCCATGTTTACACAGATTACTTCAGCGATATGAAAAACCTTCCATAGCAAAATATACTTACCTAGCTAGCTAGTTAGCTACCTTCCTTTTGCTTCTCACCCAACTGGTGATTTCTAGCTAGCTACAGCTGCTAGCCTACAGCTGCTAGCTAGATTTGAACTTAACACTGAGCTTCAACCAATGCATACTATAGGCGAACCAACCAGCACAACTATAACATAATAAAATAGTTCACAAAAGCCAAAGTCAGTAAATGACAAAAGAGTTGTGAATACATTAGTTGTATTTTTTTAAACAGCAGACTTTGTGTAACAGCAAGCATTGTGAAAAAACACTAAATGTTAAGTTTTGAAACATCTAGGATCACAGAGCTAAATGAGCACATTTCCAAAATCCATGTAGATTGAATATCAGCTTTGATAGAAAATGATGTAATTTCTTGGTTTTTAAATCATTCTTTATGGTAATGGTATGAAATTATAACATTGATGTGAAAACATAAGTGAATAGGACCATTCCATTGTGGTCATTACACAATTAGGAACAAAGAAAGAATAATTTAATTTATTTGAGTTTACTACTGGAAAATCATAGGACCATAGTGCTGTAATGAGCCTGTGATTCTCATAGGTTTACACTAAATAACAAAGTTACCCCTCATTTTCAACTAATGTTGTTTTTCAGGAAGTACTGTTTTTCCAATTAACTCGCAATGGACCAGATGCATTTACATTAGGATAATAACCCTCTCCAGTGTCAGTCCAAAGTCTGTCCAACCAAGAGGCAATGTCATTCGATCTGCCAAATGTCTCTATATAAACCCTCCCTCTAATAACAGCAGACACTAGAAAGCTCATCTCACACCCAGAGAACATAAAGGTAAGAACATAATGTATTATATCTTATTGGTTGGTCTCATTGGTATAATAAAATTAAAATAAACCTACTATAATATTTTACAGCAGGTTATGCAGTCTGCTGGATGTGTTTATTTGCAATACTGTATGTTTTTTATCTATACTCCGTGCTTATGCACTGACAGATATTTACTGTAGATATTAATATGTATGTTGAAATTGAAATTCTCTGCTCTTACCCATTGCAGAACATACTATTATTCTATGCATTCCGTCACAAGCCAAACCACATGTAATGTTGAAGTCCTTGTGGAAATGTGGACATGAATAGAAAAGCTTGACAAGCCCCTTAAAGACAGGCCTGATGCAGGACAAGACCTATCAGTCTGTGATGTACGGAGATGATGCTACACAGATTTCTGACAAAATATTTGAGGTAAGTAAAAAATAATGTATACCATATCTTTTTTAATAGAATATGAAGGCTATCATTTAAAAAAAAATATAGAAATATTTATTGTAGTGTACATTTTTGATTAAACATATATTTTATTCTGGGTTTAGAGCAGATTCAAAGTTATGAATAATGAATAATCTGACTAAGAATTCAGTTTGTAGATGTGGTAGTGTAGACCATATCGTAATAGAGTACTGTTCTGTGCTGATGTTGCCACAGTGGGCTCTACAAGGTGACTCGGCAGAGTTGGAAAAGCACTCAGCCCACCTGGGTGTCCGTGACCATGCCAATGCCAGCCCTCTGCACTATGCCACCTCACACGGGCACATTAGCACCATACAGCTCATTGTGCAGTTGACTGGTCCAGATGGTAAGACTTACATATTTACTTAAGTATTTATGTTAATATAATTATTATATTCATAAAACTTGAAACTATTTTTACATGTTTTATTTATGCAGTGGTATCACGGGTCATAGGGAATATCTTCCTTATTGTCCCCACATTATCCCGCAAATCTGGACTTTTTTAGTTTTGTCAATTGTATATTATTGATGTATTGAAGAAAAAAAAATCTCTTATCTGTGACCTTGGTGAAGAACTGAGTGCCAGTGATGAGGAGGGCAACACGTCATTACACTGGGCTGTGCAGAGGACCCAGAGAGAGAGCTGTGCTTGCCTTCTGGACCTGGGAGCCAACCCGAACATCCTCAACCGCCGCCTCATGTCTCCCCTACACATGGCTGTCAGCCTCGGACACAACACTCTCATCGAGGTCCGTCCCCTACCTGACCCCACATTCACCTCTACTCTAGTACACTGCAATTATAGCACACCTCCATTCTTTAATACACCTCTATTATACTTCTAAACTTCTAGCTAGCTCACCTCTATGTAGGATGCTATTATTTATTCAGTCTAATAACATACAGTGCCTTGCGAAAGTATTCGGCCCCCTTGAACTTTGCGACCTTTTGCCACATTTCAGGCTTCAAACATAAAGATATAAAACTGTATTTTTTGTGTGAAGAATCAACAAAAAGTGGGACACAATCATGAAGTGGAACGACATTTATTGGATATTTCAAACTTTTTTAACAAATCAAAAACTGAAAAATTGGGCGTGCAAAATTATTCAGCCCCTTTACTTTCAGTGCAGCAAACTCTCTCCAGAAGTTCAGTGAGGATCTCTGAATGATACAATGTTGACCTAAATGACTAATGATGATAAATACAATCTACCTGTGTGTAATCAAGTCTCTGTATAAATGCACCTGCACTGTGATAGTCTCAGAGGTCCGTTAAAAGCGCAGAGAGCATCATGAAGAACAAGGAACACACCAGGCAGGTCCGAGATACTGTTGTGAAGAAGTTTAAAACCGGATTTGGATACAAAAAGATTTCCCAAGCTTTAAACATCCCAAGGAGCACTGTGCAAGCGATAATATTGAAATGGAAGGAGTATCAGACCACTGCAAATCTAACAAGACCTGGCCGTCCCTCTAAACTTTCAGCTCATACAAGGAGAAGACTGATCAGAGATGCAGCCAAGAGGCCCATGATCACTCTGGATGAACTGCAGAGATCTACAGCTGACGTGGGAGACTCTGTCCATAGGACAACAATCAGTCGTATATTGCACAAATCTGACCTTTATGGAAGAGTGGCAAGAAGTAAGCCATTTCTTAAAGATATCCATAAAAAGTGTCATTTAAAGTTTGCCACAAGCCACCTGGGAGACACACCAAACATGTGGAAGAAGGTGCTCTGGTCAGATGAAACCAAAATTGAACTTTTTGGCAACAATGCAAAATGTTATGTTTGGCGTAAAAGCAACACAGCTCATCACCCTGAACACACCATACCCACTGTCAAACATGGTGGTGGCAGCATCATGGTTTGGGCCTGCTTTTCTTCAGCAGGGACAGGGAAGATGGTTAAAATTGATGGGAAGATGGATGGAGCCAAATACAGGACCATTCTGGAAGAAAACCTGATGGAGTCTGCAAAAGACCTGAGACTGGGACGGAGATTTGTCTTCCAACAAGACAATGATCCAAAACATAAAGCAAATTCTACAATGGAATGGTTCAAAAATAAACATATCCAGGTGTTAGAATGGCCAAGTCAAAGTCCAGACCTGAATCCAATCGAGAATCTGTGGAAAGAACTGAAAACTGCTGTTCACAAATGCTCTCCATCCAACCTCACTGAGCTCGAGCTGTTTTGCAAGGAGGAATGGGGAAAAATTTCAGTCTCTCGATGTGCAAAACTGATAGAGACATACCCCAAGCGACTTACAGCTGTAATCGCAGCAAAAGGTGGCGCTACAAAGTATTAACTTAAGGGGGCTGAATAATTTTGCACGCCCAATTTTTCAGTTTTTGATTTGTTAAAAAAGTTTGAAATATCCAATAAATGTCGTTCCACTTCATGATTGTGTCCCACTTCTTGTTGATTCTTCACAAAAAAATACAGTTTTATATCTTTATGTTTGAAGCCTGAAATGTGGCAAAAGGTCGCAAAGTTCAAGGGGGCCGAATACTTTCGCAAGGCACTGTATATTACATGACATTAGGGGTGGCAGTTAGCCTAGATTTTAGAGCATTGTGCCAGTAACAGAAAGGTCGCTGGTTCAAATCCCAGGGCCGACTAGGTGAAAAATCTGTCATTGTACCCTTGAGCAAGGCACTTAACCCTAATTGCTCCTGTAAGTCGCTATGGATAAGAGTGTCTGCTAAATGACTAACATGTAAGAAGAAAAGTCTAGTGTATATGATACTGTATTATATGTAATTGTGTTTTTCCACAGCTATTGCTGTCTCACAGCAACACAGATGCCAACCTGGAGGGAGACCTGGGGAACACACCTGTAATGTTGGCCTGCTGTGTTGATAACCATGAAGCTCTCCATCTACTTGTGTGTGAATATTGAATATATGGCCACTGTATAATTTTCAAATGGTTTGTTCTTGCATGTTTGAACAAGGAGACGTGTGTGATTAATTGTTCATTATTGGTGTCCTACATTCGTTTTTGTAATGTAACTGCTACTATCTGCACTAATTTCATCTGCTGTTCTCAGTTTAAATATGGAGCCAGACTATGTCAACAGAACAAGCTGGGGCATTATCCCATTCACGCAGCAGCCTTTGCAGGGGCCAAGAAATCAATGCAGATGGTTCTTCAGAAAGGTAAATAAGAAACATATGTCTCCGAGCCCCAATGTCCCTCCTACTGTACATATTGTTTTATATTTTGGTAATCAAACAATATTCATCAGATAATTCTTACTCACTCATTTTCTCTGCTGAAGGTGAGGAAGTAGGTTACTCAATTGAATCGCACATCAACTATGTGGACAAATCATTCAGTACTCCTCTTCATCTGGCCGTCCGTGGAGGCAACCTGGAGGTGATCAAACTCTGCATAGAACAGGGAGCTAAAATGGACCAACAACAGGTATTCCGACTGGTGATGATGAAGTTAAGAAGCTTTTGACATGTAAATAATCATTCAAACTGCATCTACAAATATCATATACCGTATACTCATGTGTCTGGATTTCAAAATCTAACACAAAAATAACTTTGGTTCTTCCTCAGAACCATAGACAAAAGCACATGTATTTAGAAGGCTTCTGAGTAATAAAAAATACCAATTAGAAACCTTAATGATCCTTTTCTTCCAATAGAAAACAATGTAAATATCACAGGCATTCATTTGAAAGGTTCTTAGAACTGAGATTCATACAATGTGGTACGGTAAGTAACAATAGGTTATTATGCTTCCATAATCATCCACCCATAATTAGTACATTATCAGTTCATGTTACTCCCACGAGACATTGGAAGATGACCACTAAATCTAATCTGTAATCTGTCATATCCTGACATCATTTCAAATTGGTCTGATTGTTGTAATCTATTTATTTTTTTATTGAACCTTTATTGAACTAGGCGAGTCAATTAAGAACAAATTCTCTGTCATGTCTTTGTGCTTTGCTTTACAGTGTGACAAATCCACAGCCCTCCACTTTGCCTGCACCCAGGGAGCAACCGAGGCCGTCAAACTCATGCTATCAGCACATGATAGAGTCTGTGATGTCATCAATCTCACAGATGGAACTTGCCAAACTCCACTGCATAAGTAAAATACTGTAGTGTACACCGTATATATTTTCATTGGACAATGTTTTGGGGTAAAAATGATATCCCGCTTTCTTAATTTTTTTATCATGTGTTTCACCAACAGGACAACAATATTTGACCATGTTGAATTGGCTGAATACCTCATTTCAAAGGTAAACAGAACATGAAAAGAACCACCTGAAAGAGAACAGAATGAATATTTCCGGTGTTTCGTAATCTTATCCTATTCATATTTCTTCTTTGACAGGGCGGAGACATTAATGCCATTGACTGTAAGGGTCATACCCCACTGCTTTTGGCAACAAGTTGTAGCGCATGGAAAACAGTGAGCCTTCTTCTTACACATGGTAAGTATCTCAAAGAAAGGCGTACGGTATGTCTCCCACATTTAGTTTACACTATTGTATGATTTGTTATAACCATGTTCATTATCTCCTATTTTAGGGGCTAATTTGAAAATAAAAGACAAACATGGCTGCAATTTCCTTCACCTTGCCATCTTGCAGCCTAAAGGTCTGACAAACCTTCCTCCAGAATTCTTAAAGGTAATATTCTACCATTCATCGACCTGACAGAACTTTTAATAACAATGATGAAGCCTCCAAAATGACCACAAGGTCCAAGTTCATTTTTAAGGCATAGTCATAAGTTCTCAATATTGCAAAGATGAGCTCATATTTTTCTATTCTTGTGGGGATCTTGTAGGAAGATGTAGTGCATTACTGCCACCTATTGTAGAGAAGTTGAAACAAACGCAACACTGTTAGGCATTGTATTGAAGGTGAAATATTGAGACCATGTATTTTCTAGTAACATGTAGAATCAAACCATCACTATTTGCAAATCATTGTTCGATCTAGAGGACAGTTTACACTTGGTTTGTTAAACTCCTGAGGTGACAAAGTTCTCATATCATCTGTTCCTACACAGTGCAGCAGTGTGAGAGAGCTTCTGGATGCAGAGGACGATGAGGGTTGTACTCCCATGCACTATGCCTGCAGACTGGGCATTCCAGAGTCAGTGAAGAACATGCTCAGACTGAACGTCTCACTGGACCAGAAGTCAAAGCAGAAGAAATCTGCACTGCATTTCGCAGCCGAGTGAGTTACTTCTGAATAAATTCAACCCTCTAAACCTTTAATACATGACTGACCAGTTGACTTACCTTTAAAGCAGCAATCAGCAGTAGAAACGATAACAAAGCAGCCAGCCCTTCCCTGGTTTGGTAAAAAGCTGAGGGATTGTGCTGGAGAAATGTAATCACTCTCAAATTCATAGACAGAGGAATGGATGCAAGGCTTGACCATCTATGATATCAACATTATAGTTTGAACCATGTTTTGGGGCTATATAGTGTTTGTTTACATTTTCTTTGTTTACAAACATTGTAGTAAAACACGCTTATATTTTGCATTCTGATGGGGTACGACAGTTGAGCTAAGCTCATAAGTTATATTCTTCAAGAATCAATGGGTACATATCATGAATGTATAAGTCCGAGAATGGATGTACATATATTATAGAATATTTGTCTTTGATAACATCTTCATGAGCAATCGTTTCTATTCCAGGTATGGGAGGATAAACACCTGCCACAGACTCCTGGAGAGCATGACCAACACCAGACTGCTGAATGAGGGAGATGAGAGGGGTATGACTCCCCTCCACCTGGCGTCCCGTGGCGGCCATGTTATAGTGGTGGACCTGCTGCTGCGGAAAGGAGCACTGTTCCACAGGTACAGTACTTCAGACCTGCTACACACACACAACAGTATTACCCTCATCAGCACCTGTAGAGGTCCCCAACCTCAATTACACTACGGTCTGTTGAGTGAAAACCAGGGTCTTTATCTTTTAATAATGAATGTAATTAGTAATGAATGTTTACTGTATGCCATTGCAGTGATTATAAAGGTTGGACATGTCTACATCACGCTGCATCAGAGGGATACAGCCAGACCATTATCATACTCCTGGCATCAAATATCAAACTGCTGGACAAAACAGATGAAGACAAGGTTTGGTTTCTCTCATTTTCTACATTCCCTTACCCTGAGGTGTGCTCATCCTTGTCTTTTCCCTTTTTATTTTGCTTAAGGGTTGTAAGATGTCTATGTTGAAATACAGAGGAAGTATTCCACTTATACAGATATCATTCTTCTTTCTAAAAAAAGTTCATCTAAATGTTATAGTTGCAGGTACATACAATCCTCTGTTCTGATTTCAAAGTGCTATGTTTTACTGTTGGTGCAGAACACAGCGTTACATCTGGCTGCCAGAGAGGGCCATGCGGCTGCAGTGACACTGCTCCTGGACAGAGGGGCCCAGATAACGCTCAACAAGAGTGATGCCTCCTTCCTCCACGAAGCTGTTCTCAACGGCAGGAAAGACGCAGCCATCGCTGTCATCCACAATGAGAGGTTGGTCCAATGTTGTAACATACAGTGGATACTTATTCTCGTAACTACTTACAGTATGTGCTGTTATGATGCTTTGACAGTACAGTGATGTGTTTGACGATTGTTATTGAGTTGAATTGCATGACAATGTCATGTTGACATGTACAATATAACCTGCTTGTTTCAGATGTGCTGAGGCTATGCTATTGTTCAAAGTGAAGTCAACTAAGCGATGCGTTGTCATGGACATGATAGAGTTCCTGCCAGAGTCATTCAAGGTTAGTTGTATCCAACAAACTATGCATGAAGGAAACTATCATAAAGGAAATGGATACAAATCTCTCCCATTTCCCAGTCAATGTTGCAACGGTGCAGTGTTTCTCCACAGCATCTTTTGGACACTTGTGTAAAGGAGTCAGATGATGACATAAATAGTACCAACTACTCTGTAAGTCTGTTTTCTCTATTCTATATCTGATATTACTTATTTAAAACTCAGATTCATTATTGCTTAATCAAATTCTAAAAAAAGTTCCAGTTAGGGTATGTGTTGTAATATAATATATATATTTTTTTATACAACAGATCGAGTACACTTTCAGATGGCTACAAGCTCCCATGCATGTCATTAAGCTTGCAAAAGCAGACAAAAGCTTTGACTTCCAGCCTCTCACTGCTCTGAACGTGAGTATCCACTGTAATACTGTAGACTGAACTTCACAGTTTTCAAACGTGGTATTTTGCTCCAGAGTTAAGGGCAATGAAGTTTCCTCAACTAACATTTGAAAACAAAACGGTACAGTATCAGGAACAGGTCATAGGTGTATATGTCATTCCCACAACACAACATTGCTAGATGAATGAAAGGAAAACAGAATTATCTGATGTGTTATCAAAGTGTGTGTATTGTTTTTACTAGTACATGGTGAAATTTAACCGCATAGAGCTTTTGACCCATCCTGTCTGCAAGAAGTATCTGGAAATGAAATGGTGAGTGACAATTCTAGACGGCATATACCTGTATATAGTGTACGAACGTTAGCATCATACTACTGTCTCCAACACTGTAAATATTGGCACCATCAAATTAAAAGTTGTGTATGCCATGCTACTGAATATAGTAGGTCATATACAGTGGGGAGAACAAGTATTTGATACACAGCCCGATTTTGCAGGTTTTCCTACTTACAAAGCATGTAGAGGTCTGTCATTTTTATCATAGGTACACTTCAACTGTGAGAGATGGAATCTAAAACAAAAATCCAGAAAATCACATTGTATGATTTTTAAGTAATTAATTTGCATTTTATTGCATGACATAAGTATTTGATACATCAGAAAAGCAGAACTTGGTACAGATATTACAGAATATTTGGTACAGAAACCTTTGTTTCCAATTACAGAGATCATGTTTCCTGTAGTTCTTAACCAGGTTTGCACACACTGCAGCAGGGATTTTGGCCCACTCCTCCATACAGACCTTCTCCAGATCCTTCAGGTTTCGGGGCTGTCGCTGGGCAATACGGACTTTCAGCTCCCTCCAAAGATTTTCTATTGGGTTCAGGTCTGGAGACTGGCTAGGCCACTCCAGGACCTTGAGATGCTTCTTACGGAGCCACTCCTTAGTTTCACTGGCTGTGTGTTTTGAGTTGTTGTCATGCTGGAAGACCCAGCTACGACCCATCTTCAATGCTCTTACTGAGGGAAGGAGGTTGTTGGCCAAGATCTTGCGATACATGGCCCCATCCATCCTCCCCTCAGTACGGTGCAGTCGTCCTGTCCCCTTTGCAGAAAAACATCCCCAAAGAATGATGTTTCCACCTCCATGCTTCACGGTTTGGATGGTGTTCTTGGGGTTGTACTCATCCTTCTTCTTCCTCCAAACACGGCAAGTGGAGTTTAGACCAAAAAGCTCTATTTCTGTCTCATCAGACCACATGACCTTCTCCCATTCCTCCTCTGGATCATCCAGGTGGTCATTGGCAAACTTCAGATGGGCCTGGACATGCGCTGACTTGAGCAGGGGGACCTTGTGTGCGCTGCAGGATTTTAATCCATGATGGCATGGTGTGTTACTAATGGTTCTTTGAGACTGTGGTCCCAACTCTCTTCAGGTCATTTACCACGTCCTGCCGTGTAGTTCTGGGCTGATCCCTCACCTTCCTCATGATCATTGATGCCCCACGAGGTGAGATCTTGCATGGAGCCCCAAACCGAGGGTGATTGACCGTCATCTTGTACTTCTCCCATTTTCTAATAATTGCACCAACAGTTGTTGCCTTCTTACCAAGCTGCTTGCATATTGTCCTATAGCCCATCCTAGCCTTGTGCAGGTCTACAATTTTATCCCTGATGTCCTTACACAGCTCTCTGGTCTAGGCCATTGTGGAGAGGTTGGAGTCTGTTTGATTGAGTGTGGACAGGAGTCTTTCATACAGGTAGCGAGTTCAAACAGGTGCAGTTAATACAGGTAATGAGTGGAGAACAGGATGGCTTCTTAAAGAAAAACTAACAGGTCTGTGAGTCGGAATTCTTACTGTTTGGTAGGTGATCAAATACTTATGTCATGCAATAAAATGCAAATAAATTACTAAAAATCATACAATGTGATTTTCTGGATTTTTGTTTTAGATTCCGTCTCTCACAGTTGAAGTGTACCTATGATAACAATTACAGACCTATACATGCTTTGTAAGTAGAAAAACCTGCAAAATCAGCAGTGTATCAAATACTTGTTCTCCCCACTGTACAAAATATATGTTCATGCATAGTCACCTGCGAATACTTACCATATAGTTTATTTGATCTGTTTAGGAATGCCTACGGTATGAAAGTGCACCTGCTAAATCTGGCCATCTACTCACTTGGTCTGGGGCCTCTGACACACATCATTCATACGCTGAAGCCTGTCCTCAACACCAATGTCACCAATACCACGTCACCGTCACCGTCACCATCACCATCAGTCAGCATGGTGACCACATCCCTTGACGAGGTGCAGTTTAAGATCTGATTACATCCACAAGACATTGGACGTATTTTTAGGTGTATGTGTCTCACACACCAGTTCAATAATAACTTCTTCATCTTGACAGCAATGCTACATAATCACCACATGCATGTTCCTGATTCTTGCCATGAGTCTGTACGCAGTTGGCAAGGAGCTGGTGCAGATAGTTCAGCAGGTAATCATAGACATCTAAAGCTGTTCTAAATACTGTAGCCCTAAGCCATGATATGTGATTTATCTGGTAGTGCGAATCAACATGTCAAATATATTGTAACGTTAACCCAACACCTGGCGACCTTGTCAAGGGGTTTGGATCTCTTTGCTTAATGGCTAAGGTGTTGGGTTGACAGTTTCTGTAGCGGGGTTCGAGTCCCAGTCAGTGCTACCCCCTGGAATTTGCTACAATAAGTTGATGTAATTTGTTTCTATTCAAGGGTTCAAAGTACTTCGGTGATGTGACCAATGCATTGGACTGGGGTGCTGCCATCAGTTCTCTGTTGTTTGTGATCCCTTTATTGATGGACCTGCAGGACACATGGCATTGGGAGGCTGGGGTAGTGGCAGTTCTTCTATCCTGGATAAACTTTCTGCTCTATTTCCAACGGTATGGACACTGAAAGTTATTTTTTGCCATAAAATAGTGTTGGTTTACTGAGACCCATCTTTGAAGTAACATTTATATACATTGAAGAAATAAATGTTTTGATCAACAAAAGCAATTTTAACAAATACATTTACTCTTGGTCCACAGGTTTGAACGTGTTGGGATCTACGTGGTGATGTTTTTAGAGATTGCAAAAACTCTTATAAGCATCATTGTACTCTTCTTCTTCCTGCTGCTGGCATTTGCCTTGGCGTTCTATGCCCTGATGCTAGATCATGTATGTTTACAGGACCATATAGATATACAAATGTGATGATTGAACATTGTATTGTATCTGTGAAAAACAATGTCTGTGAAAATCTGTTTAAAATGGCAGATAACTTATACCTGTATTTGTATAATGCATTCCTACAATGACTTGTTCCTACATTGTTGTTCTCAGAAACTTTTTGAAAATAGAGCTAGCATACCGCTAGTAATCATGCAAACATTTGTCATGATGGCTGGAGAACTCAACTACCAAGAAAATGTCCTGAAGCCATTTCTGGGAGGGATTATGCCGTTCCCATATTTGACCTACTGCATTTTTGTTATGTTCACCTTTGCTGTGCCCATTCTCCTCATTAACCTAATGGTAAGTACTAAAATGCTACATGAAGCCATTTACCTATACTCTATTTATAAACTACTGATGCTTCATTACAACTACATATTGTGTGACAGATTGGTTTGGCTGTTGGTGACATAGCAGAGGTACAGGCGAATGCTGAGCTGAAGCAAATTGGAATGCAGGTGAGTTTTTCAAACTCATAAAGCATTTTCAAAATCTCTACTAGTGATTGACTGGCAGGATCTTAAAATAAGACATACAGTGCGTGAAAAAATATTTGCCACTTTTCTGATTTTCTCTATTTTTTTATACTGAATATTATCTGATCTTCAACCAAAACCTAATATTAGACAAAGGGAAGCTGAGTTTACAAATAGCAACAAAAAAAGTATGCTTATTTTATTTATTTAATTAACAAAGTTATGCAACACCAAATTCCACTGTGTGAAAAAGTAACTGCCCCCTTATACTCGATACCTGGTTGTGCCACCTTTAGCTGCAATGACTACAACCAAATGCTTCCTGGAGATGTTTATCAGTCTCTCACATCGCTGTGGAGGAATTTTGACCCTCTCTTGCAGAACTGCTTTAACTCAGTGACATTTGTGGGTTTTCAAGCATGAACTGCTCGTTTCAAGTCCTGCCACAAAAATAGAGAAAATCAGAAAGGGGGCAAATACTTTTTCACAGGACTGTATATTATATATCATTATTCAACAGATTGAGCTTCACACTAGTCTGGAAGAGAAAATGCCGTACTGGTTAATGAAGAGGGTTGATCAGATCTCACTCACTGAGTACCCTAACAGAGCCTGTGACGGAAAGGTATGTCCCTACGGATAATCTTTTTCAAGAATATGTTGCAAACCCTCATTTGAATGTTTGTATAAAATTGAAAGGCTTTCAAACTAAAGAACATAACAAATATTTTGAGATCTTCTCAAAGGACATTCTTTAGTTTATATATTGATGATCTATAACATTTTTGAATCACTTAGTTTAAAGGATTGTTTAATGAACTAATATTCCACATGGAAATATTCATGGAGAGACGTGGAGGTTGCCCAAGCCCATCATAGGGCACTGTTAGTATTTGGTATGTGAGGCGCTTGGTAAACAACATAGTCATGAATAGTTTGAATCTCCTTTAACAGAGAGAAATGTTATTTGCAATGCTGGGTATGGCGCATGAGAGAACCACTCTCAACCTCACCTCCCATCCACCTACACCTATGGAACAGGAAATCCGTAAACAGAAGTACAGGTAAGTACTTAGTTCACACCAGTTGTTTGTTTGACCTTATTTAAACACAACAGCAGAGCAATACACTACAAGTATTAACATTCAAATGTTTATCTGCATTTAGTTTATCAGTATTAAAACATGTATGAGTATTTAGTGCATTCTGCAAATGTCTTAAGTGCTTCCATTCTACACTCCTTTTGAGACTATTCAAATAGATAATCTATTCATTCTCCAGGTTGAAGGAAATGTCTAATATTATTGAGAAGCAGCACGACCTTCTGAAGCTGATCGTTCAGAAGATGGAGATCAGTTCAGAGGCAGAAGAGCACGACGGTCCTCAGCTGTTCCAGGGCTACAGGGAGAAGCACCTCCCCTGTCAGAGCAAATGGAACCCTCTGCTGAGGGCACTGGCAGCCAGGAAGTAACAGCAACATATATTATCATGGGCTGTTTCCTACTAAATGCACTGTACACAAAACCATGGGTTGGATTAAGAAGGAATGTCGGGGTATGGTATCACCATTGTTAACAAAAGAAGACTTGGTGCATCCTCCTTGATTTGGACTATTATTAATACACATAACCACCCCCCCTGCAACTACCACCACCCTTAAAACTTATCATATTTTCACCCCTGCACATCACCCATCCAATATTGCAGTTAAACTAATTGACATAGTGTTCCTTTACTAATGCACATTACAGTATGTAAGGAAACACAAGTGTCACGATTTAAAATCATTTCAATTGTAATTTGCATGGTTTTCTGAATCATTTGGTCAAATATAACCACATGGGGATGTTTGCTCTTGGTATTTTCGAATGGTCATAAGATAGGATATATACTAGAAAAGTAGTCAGGATTATACATTTATAGTATGTGTGCATGCTTGATAAAGAACTTTTAGCACCCCATATTTAAGTGTCCTTTAAACAATATTACTTGTTAAGGGTGTATTAATGACATGTTGTTTACGTAGCTGACTAGAAGGACAAGGATCTGATGTGTATACTGAATCCATTATGTTTTTCTCTTTTTGGCATCCTCTGTGGGCTCGGGCATGGGTTTCTTCCTCTTGTTTTCACTGTGTCCTGGAGAGAAATATTTTTTTTTTTAAAGGACAGCTTATTTGAGTGTCAATCCAATGAGTCCAGGACCCGTATTCACAAAGCGTCTCAGAGTAGATGTGCTGATCTAGGATCAGGTCTCTCTATGTCTTATTCATCATGATTTAAAAGGTAAAAGGCTTTGTGAACACAGGCCCAGAACTACAGTATGAAAACTATTGATAACACATTATTACACTTTGAGAATTGAATGCCTACACACGTTCTCCAATCAATGAATCTTGTAAGTAAAACAATAGCTCACTGTACTATTATGGTAATGTTTGGGGGTCATGTATTAAAATGGGTTCTAACCTGAAGCAGGGCTCCTTCCCTCCTCTCTGTCTGGATTGGGACTGTGGGAGGAAGTCTGGGAGGAAGTCTTTACATGATGAGGAGGACAGGAAACAGGGGACCGGGAGGCGTGTGCACTAGAGGAGTGTGCAGTAACAGTTTGTCTGCACTCCTCCTGTTGGACTGCGGCATTAGGCTTTGTCCCTGGAGAGAGGAATGGGGGTGTTGTAAGTACCAGTTACCTCCTACAGTACATACAGTCTTCAATAGGAAATCCTTCAACGGATTTCCATGCATGGATCAGGACAGACATGGAAATAAATTAACCTAAACAGGTGCAACCATCGATGGATAATGTTGAACTGGACAGTTAATTGAAAAATGCATAAAAAGGGACATGGCAGAGACGTTGTAAAATGCTGCAAAATCTTGAACAGGCCGTATTGTCGCGAAAGTGGCGGTTTAGTCAATAAGCTGCATTATTTTGGGGCATGGAAACACATGAGAGATACATGCTGTATCGTGTGTGTAAGAGAAAGAGATCAGTCTGTTGTTCTATATTGCATCTTTTTTTTTATCTGCAACAACGCTAAATATTTCCCTGTAAATAATAATCCCCAGTGCCGGCACTCGGCATAAGAGTTTGTTTTTAGGAACTTACTGTTAAGAGTTAAAATACAAGGTGTAATTTCAAACTGTGGTAATGTATCAGCAGTTTTTCTCTTGTATTGTAATGTCAGTCACTCAATTAAGATGTCAGCTTAAAAAATATTTTAAAAATGAGTAACCAGCTATCTACACCTTGTAGTAATCATGGCCGAATTACTGACCAGGCACACCCAGGACATGTGCCCAGGGGCCCTGACCTCCAGGCAGCCCCAATTGATTTTGTTAGTCACTCTCACTCAAGATATCATATGAATATGGCATAAGTCATGGCAAAATGTGTAGAATTTCAGGAAATTTGCTTTAAAATTTGTTGAAAATTATCTTTAAAACTGCAACATTGTCTCTGTACCCCGTAGCAAAATGTGTAGAATTGTATTAAATGTACATTGAAATATAACTAATAATAATTCTCTCCGCCGTCAACAGGGGGACCAAGAAAATGTATTTAGCCGCAAGGTGGGGGGGGGCACCTAACGCAAATCTCATTTGGGCCCCCAAAAACCTAGGGCTGGCCCTGGCCTGAAATGTATAAATGGAGAGTTGATAATCTCATAGATACATGTGAATGAGGCGAAACAATAAATGCATGGAACTTTGTCAAGTTGCCTTTACCCAAACTACAATAAATTGATTATGGTCCTAGTAGCTCTCATGCCACTTTATTATGGACTCAGCTGACCCATTGATATTATGCACATGGCAATAATATCCCCCACTGATTATGCCTTCACACCACAAAGATAAGTAAATGACTAAGCCATTTCAAGCAAAAGACTAAAGAGAGAACACACGTCGAAAGATATCTAGAAGATAGAAAGCACATCCATGCAGTTAGTACAGTAGCATGCACTCACACAGAGTGACCTATCCTCTGTAATTAAAGTAGCATTTAGCAACTCATGACGATGAATTGCTTGTTCTGTTAAAAGAAACCGCACACCACGCCACCCAAGACTGTTCGTCCCATCCCCAAAAAGGATGAAATTCATATTTATTGATTTTAAATTGTTTTACAAAGTACACAAAATTTGTTGTATATTCATATATAATTTATATAATGAATCATTAATTTGTGCATGGTTATGCAATAATAACATTAAGATTGAGGAACATTTATTGGCATACATGCTGAAATGATCAAAAAAAAATAAAAAATACACTCGTATTAGAACAAATAAAATAGCATATTAACACTTTCTACACGCATTTTACAAAAAATGTTTTACTAACAAAGGTTAGACAAGCAATTAGGTCGTAAACAGGGTTTTAAAGCAAGGGTTAAGTTTTCCAGTTCAACACTCATATTAATGTCCAGACGAAAAAGCCAAGTCATGCTTTATCTAAATGCACAATGCGTTCCTTGTCCAAAACACTATCAAAGGCAATAAGCCCATGGAGACTGCAATAGAGCAAAGAAGTGCATACAGAAAAACGGTACAAACAAAAGTTGTCTGGTCCTAACTTACCCAAACGCAAGTAAAAACACACCATCCTAAGCCAAATTGTTGACAGCTCCAATTCATAAATACATTAACAAAATGCATAGAACATTTTATTTTCCTAATGGACACCTTGACCTACAAATGCTAACAAGGGAAAAACCAAAAGTACATACATCCAAACAATGGTATAACATTGTTTTTTTAAGCTCAAGTTTGTGCTGGTAATGTTCCAGGAGATTACTTGTTATCCAGTCGCAGTAGTTGTTCCTTACCATTGATGGTTAGTGATCTTAACTGTCCGTCTTCTTCCACCTCTACTCGTTCCTGTCCATTCTCCACAATTCTAAAGTATGGGGGAATTTAAGATACATTTTAGTGTTCCTTTTCTAAATCAATGCACTTCTAAAAGAAGCAATGGTAAAGGACACACTATCATCAGATGTTATCTAGCCTAATTGCAACTAGCTATCTACTGTTCTATTTCCCCTTGAAACCATCACAATTAAAGACAAAAAATATCAACTTCACTGTGTGGTTAGAGAGCTACTACTAATGTAAAGTACCTTTTTGTTGTGATTTTCCTGCCGTTGATGAATTTGGTGGAGGTTGACACAGAGCGGAAGTTGCCCATCCCACCACCTCCACCCCCACCTCCACCCCCACCCCCAAAGGAGGTGGAGAAGGCAGTGAAGCCGCCGTGGCCGCCGCCTCCTCCCAGATGACCCATGTGGCCCATGTGGCCCATCTGACCCATGTGACCCATCTGACCCATGTGACCCATCTGACCCATGTGACCAAAAGAGGTAAAGCCTGTCGGAGAACAGAGAAATGGCATTCACTCATGGATCCATCACAAACATATCTAAATGCTATGGATTGATAGCTGTAGGGGAGAGAGGGGTAAGTTGTGCCAAATTATTAGTGAAGCCCCTTTATTTCTAGGAAATCATACAGAAAAATGAATCATGTCACAAAATATTTAGAAAAAAGTCATCATGGAGTCTAAAGGAAGAAACCACATGAAAAAAAGTGGTAAGCAAGTTAGGTCCAATAAGAAGATTCTCAAAAGTAAAATAAATGTAGTGTGTTATAGGTTTCATGATGTTTTTATCTAAACCAAAGTAGATCATTTTAAGACCGTTTTACACATCAGTATGAAAGTGCATCCTTGTAGCTGTGTGGGCTAATATAGTCAGAATAGTTACTTTGGGGTAAATTGTTCCATTTGGCCAGGGCCAAGTTGAGCCAATGGCTAATCGATATACTCCATAAAAAAATGGTCAGTTTTATACATAATATGCACAGTATTTTGAAGACATTTGTGTGATTAGTGGGTGAAAATATATATAAATGCTTTCCTCAGTTGGGTTTGTCTTAACTGACTTGCCTAGTTAAATAAAATGTAAAAAAACATCCTGAAATATATGTAGATATCTTTGTTAGAAATAATACAATATTTCTCTTGATGTAGTGATACCGAATAAAAAAAATAATAAAAGGCTAGACATACCCGACTCACCCCTACACAGTTTGACAGTACCTGGTATTTCCCAAGAAAATACAGTGTAAACTGGTAATTAGTTATATGTAATAACATAATTTAAAGGTTTGTTTCTTTGGAATACATTTTTTAAAGAGGGACCAGTGTTTCCTGACCTGGTTCAAATGCTGTAAAACCTGCACCAAAGGGTGGGAAGCCTCCGAATCCCCCGAAGAAGGGACCCCCCGTCCGACTCCTGCTCACCCCCCTGTGGTGCCTCCGCCCTCCACCAAAAAACTCATCCCCAAACGGATCCCCTCCTGCATGAGAAGAAAAGAAAAACCGAGAAGAGAAGAAAGATTTCAGTTTCCAGATGACAACTCAAGCTATAAACAATGAGAAATAGACTGCAAGCTGTCAGCTATAGGTCAGCAGGTAGGTCGCTAGTTCGAATAATTGAGCCAACAAGGTGAAAAACTGCCGATGTGCCCAAGGCACTTAACCCCAATTGCGCCAGGGTTGACGTAGCTAATGGTGGACCCTGAAACAAATTTCTGAGGGTGTCCAAGGGGGGAGTTGGGATATGCAAAAAAAACACATTTCCATTTCAGGACAAATGTACAGTGCCTTCAGAATGTATTCATACCCCTTGACTTATTCTACATCTTGTTGCATTACAGCCGGAACTCAAAATGGATTAAAATTATATTTTATACACAATACCCAATAATGACTAAATTAAAACATGTTTTTAGAATGTATTGAAAATGAAATATAGAAATATCTGATTTATACAAGTATTCACACCCCTTAGTCAATACATGTTAGAATCACCTTTGGCAGCAAGTCTTTCTGGAGAAATCTCTAAGAGCTTTGCATACCTGAATTGCACAATATTTTTAACTCTGCCACTTGGGAACATTCACTGTCTTCTTGGTAAGCAACTCCAGTGTATATTTTGCCTTGTGTTTAAGGTTATTGTCCTGCTGAAAGGTGAATTTGTGTCCTAGTGTCGGTTGTTAAGCAGACTGAACCATGTTTTCCTCTAGGACTTACACGTGCTTAGCTCTATTTGGTTTATTTTTATCCCCAAAAAACTCCCTTGTCCTTGCCGATGACAAGCACACCCATAAGATGATGTAACCACTACCATGCTTGAAAATATGAAGAATGGTATTGTGACGTGTTGTATTTACCCCAAACATAAGTTAATTTCTTTACCACATGTTGTTTTACAGGTTTACTTTAGTGACTTATTGCAAACAGGATGCCTGTTGATGAATATATTTATTCTGTACAGGCTTCCTTACTTTCACTCTGTCATTTAGGTTAGTATTGTAAAGTAACTACAATGCTGCTGATCCATCCTCAGTTCACCTATCACAGACATTAAACTCTGTTTTAAAGTCACAATTGGACTTCTCTCCAGCAACGGGGTTAAGGACGCTTGTATCTATGCAGTGACTGGGTGTATTGATACACCATCCAAAGTGTAATTAATGACTTCACTCAAAGGGATATTCAATGTCTGCTTTTATTTTTTTACCCATCTACAAATAGGTGCCCTTCTTTGCGAGGCATTGGAAGGTAGTCACTGGCATGTTTTATCAGACGACCCAGCTTTGCCAGCTGAATTTAAGAACCCACCACTTACTGTATATAAGAGGTCGCAATTTACACGATAAATTGGTTCATGCCAACTGCCAGCCACAACAACACAAAAATCAGCCAGTCTCTTATGCCCTCTTCCGAATGGTAGCTATAAAATGCAGAGGTTGTGCATAGTGCAACAATATGATGAAGTGTGAATATTTCTGCCACCCACATACAGGAAAACGGTGCCAAATAAATGACATTATTACGTGCTCCAACACCCATGTTAACTACATTATTAAATGTCCACGTGGGCTGTGCTACGTAGGTAAAACTTCTCATTCTCACAGAGACTTTGTGAACATAAAAGTTCAATTAGGAGAAACAACAGGGATTATCCAGTCGCAGTACATTTTAATGACCCAAAACATGACATTTCTACCTTTAGATTTTGTGACAGAGAAAGCTAAGATATCAGACAGAGGTGGTATAAATCATACTCTAAGCAGAAGAATGACGGATTTTCACCCTCCAGACATTATTTCCTGAAGGTCTTAATGATGAAATGCCTATGTACAGTATATCACAAGTGAGTACACAACTCACATTTTTGTAAATATTTGAGTATATCTTTTCATGTGACACTGAAGAAATGACACTTTGCTACAATGTAAAGTACTAAGTGTACAGCTTGTATAACCGTGTAAATTTGCTGTCCCCTCAAAATAACTCAACACACAGCCATTAATGTCTAAACCGCTGGCAACAAAAGTGAGTACAACCAAGTGAAAATGTCCAAATTGGGCCCAAAGTGTCAATATTTTATGTGGCCACCATCATTTTCCAGCACTGCTGGGCATGGAGTTCACCAGAGCTTCACAGGTTGCGACTAGAGTAATCTTCCACTCCTCCATGACGACATCACGGAGCTGGTGGATGTTAGAGACCTTGCACTCCTCCACCTTGTTTGAGGATGCCCCACAGATGCTCAATAGGGTTTAGGTCTGGAGACATGCTTGGCCAGTCCCAGTCTCCGAAGGGAGGGGGATCATGCACTGCTTCAGTATGTCACAGTACATGTTGGCATTCATGGTTCCCTCAATGAACTGTAGCTCTCCAGTGCCGGCAGCACTCGGGCTGCCCCAGACCATGACACTCTCACCACCATGATTGACTGTAGGCAAGACACACTTGTTTTTGTACTCCTCACCTGGTTGCCGCCACACACGCTTGACACCATCTGAACCAAATAAGTTTATCTTGGTCTAGTCAGACCACAGGACATGGTTCCAGTAATCCATGTCCTTAGTCTGCTTGTCTTCAGCAAACTGTTTGCGGGCTTTCTTGTGCATCATCTTTAGAAGAGGCTTCCTTCTGGGACGACAGCCATGCAGACCAATTTGATGCAGTGTACGGCATATGGTCTGAGCACTAACAGGCTGACCCCTCCCCCCCCCCCCACCCACCCCTTCAACCTCTGCAGCAATGCTGGCAACACTCATACATCTATTTCCCAAAGACAACCTCTGGACATCATGCTGAGCACGTGTACTCAACTTCTTTGGTCGACCATGGCGAGGCCTGTTCTGAGTGGAACCTGTCCAGTTAAACCGCTGTATGGTCTTGGCCACTGTGCTGCAGCTCAGTTTCAGGGTCTTGGCAATCTTCTTATAGCCCAGGCCATCTTTATGTAGAGCGACAATTCTTTTTTTCAGATCCTCAGAGAGTTCTTTGCCATAAGGTGCCATGTTGAACTTCCATTGACCAGTCAGTATGAGGGAGTGTGAGAGCGATGACACCAAATTTAACACACCTGCTCCCCATTCAAACCTGAGACCTTGTAACACTAACGAGTCACATGACACCGGGGAGGGAAATGGCTAATTGGGCCCAATTTGGACATTTTCACTTAGGGGTATACTCACTTTTGTTGCCAGCGATTTAGACATTAATGTGTGTTTAGTTATTTTGAGGGGACAGCAAATTTAGACGGTTATACAAGCTGTACACTTACTACTTTACATTGTAGCAAAGTGTCATTTCTTCAGTGTTGTCACATGAAAAGATATACTCAAAAATGTACAAAAATGTGAGGGTTGTACTCACTTCTGTGATATACTGTATATTGTGTTGTAAATGTGAACATGAATTATGCCCCTATCAAGAGCAGTGAGCAGGTTTCTTATTTTATTCAACTGTTACCATGCACCTGCAAAAAAGATAGATGTGCGAGTGCCTTCTGAATTTTGAAGATAGTCGTTCAAACATCATGTTAAACATTAGTTTTGCTCAGTTTGAGTCCATGCAACTTGTTAAGCACATGTATACTGCTGAACTTATTTAGACTTGCCATAACAAAGGGGTTGAATACATTTTGACTCCAGACATTTCAGCTTTTAATTTTCCATTAATTTCTAAAAAATTCTAAAAACATAATTCCACTTTGACATTATGGGGTATTGTGTGTAGGCCAGTGACACAAAATCCCAATTTAATCCATTTTAAATTTAGGCTGTAACACAACAAAAATGTGGTGGAAACAGTCAAAGGGTGTGAATAATTTCTGAAGGCACTGTAAGCCAGACATAAGTAGCCACCAAATGATTTGTATTATTATATAAATAGATCTAATAATTGAAAGTGAATGTAATGCAATTTACTAACCGTAAAACTCCAATTTAGTAGATGCTCTGAACTAAATTATTAATAATATCAGTTGCTAGAATAAGCCTTCTAAGTCTATAGTAACCAACCCAACATGGCCCTCATAAAGGACTGGCTCCCTCTTTCATCTCTGTCCTTCATTCTCTTTGCTCGCCTATTTCCTACTGATTGTCCCTCACTTCCGTCTGCAGCTCGCTCGCTCTGACAACAATACATATATTTTCACAATGTCTTACCAATACTCAAAAAACAATACTCAGAAATGCTCACCAAAGAAATCAGCAAAAGGATCTCGACCCCCAAAGAACTCCCTGAAGACGTCTTCTGGATTGCGGAACGTGAACCCTTCGTTGAAGTGATCACCATTGTGGTAATGTCCACCTAAATGAAAACAAAGGTTAAATATGGTTAGTGGAAATAATAATAAGTGTTATGATTGTTTATTACAGATTTACAAAATTAACACTTCCACAAAATAAATGCATACATTTGAGATATCCGTCAATAGCCTAATAAAGAGAGGACTCACCACCTCCGCCGTTGTTTGTGGTTAGACCTTCTTTACCATAGCGATCATACATGTTCCTCTTGTTGGCTACAACAGAAAATAAAACAAAAGTCAACTCCCATCAAAACAAAGTGAAATGACTCAAACAGCATGATAACAAGTGAAAAACACTATGCTTGCCAAGCGTTCAGGTGGAAATCATTCTGGGTCAGTACCTGCAGATCAGCGTACATCTCTTATTGGATTATTAAGGGGAATTTCAAAAGGAATCAAATGCTATCTTTTTCAACCTCAACTACTCACATTGCATTAACACATAGTTCAACAATAGCATAACTGTTGTGGGCGCTGCTATGATGTGAACAAACAGTTTCCTTGACAAGAAAAAAATATATGTTTTGGTTAGATGGACCTTACATGTCACGGATGCCGATATAAGTGCATTATTCATAAATACTGAACAAAAGTTAAAAAATGCAACATGTCAAAGATTTTACCGAGTTACGGTTCAAAAGGAAATCAGTCAATTGAAATAAGTTCATTAGGCCCTAATCTATGGATTTGACATGAATGGGAATAAAGATATGCATCTGTTGGTCACAGATACACTACATTACCAAAAGTATGTGACACCTGCTCGACCAACATCTCATTCCAAAATCATGGGTATTAATATGGAGTTGGTCCCCCTTTTGCTGCTCTAACAGCCTCCACTCTTCTGGGAAGGCTTTCCTCTATATCTTGGAAAGTTGCTGTGGGGACTTGCTTCTATTCAGCCACAAGAGCATTAGTGAGGCCGGGCACTGATGTTGGGCATTTAGGCCTGGCTCGCAGTCTGCCCCTTCCAATTCATCCCAAAGGTGTTTGATGGGGTTGAGGTCAGAGCCCTGTGCAGGCCAGTTAAGTTATTCCACACCGATCTTGACAAACCATTTCTGTATGGATCTCTCTGAAAAAGGAAAGGGCCATACCCAAACGGTTGCCACAAAGTTGGAAGCACAGAATCGTCTAGAATGTCATTGTATGCTGTTGCGTTAAGATTTCCCTTCACTGGAACTAAGGGGCCTAGCCCAAACCATGAAACAGCCCTGACCATTATTCCTCCTCTACAAAACTTTAGTTGGCATTATGCATTGGGGCAGGTAACGTTCTCCTGGCATTCTTCAAACCCAGATTTGTCCGTCAGACTGCCAGATGGAGAAGCGTGATTCATCACTACAAGGAACGCATTTCCACTGCTCCAGAGTCCAACGAAGGCGAGCTTTACACCACTCCAGCCAAAGCTTGGCATTGTGCATGGTGATCTTAGGTTTGTGTGTGGCTGCTCAGCCATGGAAACCCATTTCATAAAGCACCCAACGAGCAGTTCTTGTGCTGAAGTTGCTTCCAGAAGCAGTTTGGAACTGGGTAGTGAGTGTTGCAACAGAGGACAGACAATTTTTAGACGCTATGCGCTTCAGCACTCGGCAGTCCTGTTATGTGAGCTTGTGTGGTCTACCTCTTCACGGCTGAGCCGTTGTTGCTCCTAGAAGTTTCCACTTCACAATAAGAGCACGACAATGGGCCTCAGAATCTCGTCACGGTATCTCTGTGCATTCAAATTGCCATCGACAAAATGCAAGTGTTCATTGTCCGTAACCTATACCTGCCCATACCATAGCCCCACCGCCACCATGTGGCACTCTGTTTACGCCATTGACATCAGCAAACCGCATGCCCAAATGACGCTGGCTTGGTAACATGTGGTCTTCGGTTGAAAGGCTGGTTAGATGTACTGCCAAATGCTCTAAAACGACGTTGGAGACAGATTATGGTAGAGAAATGAACATGATATTTTCTGGCAACAGCTCTGGCGGACATTCCTGCAAATCAGAAGGTCAATTTCACGCTCCCTCAAAACTTGAGACATTTGTGGCCTTGTTTTATATGACAAAACTGCACATTTTAGGGTGGCCTTTTATTGTCCCCAGCACAAGGTGCACCTCTAATGATCATGCTGTTTAATCAGCTTCTTGATATGCCACACCTGTCAGGTAGATTAATTATCTTGGAAAATAAAAAATGCTGACTAACAGGAAGGTAAACAAATGTGTGCACAAAATGAGAGAAATATAAGTTTTCGTGTGTATGGAACATTTCTGGGATATTTTATTTCAGCTCATGAAACATGGGACCAACACTTTACATGTTGCGTTTTTTATTTTTCCTCCGTGTATCATAAATACTGTTCTCTCGACTTCAAACACCGTTCAAAATGTATGACTTACCATCTGACAGAACTTCATAGGCCTCAGAAAGTTCCTTGAACTTTTTCTCTGCCTCTTCCTTATTTTCTGGGTTTTTATCTGGATGCCATTTTAGTGCCAATTTTCTGTACCTGAAAGTTTAGAAATACATTAGACAGCAACTCAAGGGGCCTGTTTCATACAAAATGTAATTATCCCAGTATAGATCACACATTTAAAATACCAGGAAAAGCCATCTACATCTAGTGCCAGTCTATTGCAGGGATGGGCAACTGGCAGCCCCCTTTTGTATGCCCGCGGATCAATAATCCAAAACATTTATGAAAAATAAAAATAGAATAGCAGTTAGAATAATAGAATGCAATTTCCAAACGTGGTTGTGCAGCAACAGTTTCTCTTATGTCAGTCACTCAATTAGTTACCTGACGACAAACTGAATTCTTCCACTGCGTCATGTTCACTACAAACTACTTCAGTCAGACTGCCATTGTTGAAGTCATTTGTGGCGAGGTCAAAATGAGGGGTGTGATACAAAAAAGGTAATCAGCAATTGGAACATCTCTATCCAATCAGTCTCAACGCCAATGATGTATTTTCAAAATGCTGCTTCTCCTAAGTGTGTTCTGGCTCTGGCCCAACCCACTGGTTTCTGGGACCAACCAGAATGGTTAATGTATTTGAGTTTTAGAAATTGTCAGGGAGGCACTCAGATCCAGACTCATTGCGAACTCTGGAACAAGGAGTTTGTGTAGCCAGGCAACTCAATTAGCCCATGTCAGCTAAAACCATTTAGATTAATGTATCAATCTAAACTTGTAGTAATCATGATCAAATTATGGACCGGTGGGTCTCCATTGATTTTGTTGCTCGCACTCATATCGTATTAACATACCATGAGTCATGGCAAAATATCCCTTAGGGGCCCTCTCTGACTGCATGTGTGGGTACACAGACCCGCAAACCACTGCAGCCCCTCATGATGAGTTCAGATCAAAGTTGACCCTTCCTGACCTATTGGAATACATACAGTGCCTTCAGCAAGTATTTATACCCATTGGCGTATTCCACGTGTCGCTGTGTAACAGCATGAATTTAAAAAATGAATTCTCACCCATCTACACACAATAACTAAGAGCTTTGCACACCTGGATTGTACAATATCTGCAGATTATTATATATATATATATATTTTTTTTTTAATTCTTCAAACTCTGAAGTTGGTTGTTGATCATTGCTAGACATCCATTTAAAAGTCTTGCCATAGATTTCCAATTTACCCAAACATAATGCTTTGTATTCAGGACATAAAAGTTCATTTCTATGCAGTATTACTTTCGTGCCTTATTGCAAACAGGACGCATGTTTTGGAATATTTTTATTCTGTTCAGGCGTCCTTCTTTTCACTCTGTCATTTAGGTTAGTATTGTGGAATAACTTCAATGTTGTTGATCCATCCTCAGTTCTCCTATCACAGCCATTAGTTTTGATGTCACCATTGGCATCATGGTGAAATCCCTGAGCGGTTTCCTTCCTCTCCAGCAACTGAGGTAGAAAGGAGTCGGACATCTGTATCTTTGTAGTGACTGGGTGTATTGACACACCATCCAAAGTGTAATTAATAACTACACCATGCTCAAAGGGATATTCAATGTCTGCTTTAAAAAAAAAAAAAAAATAGGTGCCATTTGCGAGACATTGGAAAACCTCCCTGGTCTTTGAGGTTGAATCCGTGTTTGGAATTCACTGCTCGACTGAAGGACCTTACAGATCATTGTTTTGCACACAGAGTGAGTTTGTGCAACGTATTATGTGACATAAGCACATTTTTAGTTCTGAACTACATTTTAAGTTCTGAACATATAACAAAGCGGTTGAATACTTATTGACTCAAGACATTTTAGCTCATTTATTTAATTTGTACAAATGTATAAAACATAATACCACTTAAACATTATGGGATAATGTGTGTATACCAGTGATACAAAGTCTCAATTAAATCCATTTTAAATTCAGGCTGTAATACAACAAACCATGGAAAAAGTCAAGGGGTGTGAACATTTCTGAAGGCACTGTATACAGCACTTGACAAGGATACTTACGCTTTTTTAATGTCTTCCTGAGATGCATTTCTTTGGACACCTAAAATGTGATAATATTCCACCATGGTTTTGTAGAACTTTTTCCAACCTGTGTAAAGAGAAAACAGTAAAGTATAAGATACAGGACTGCACATCTTAAACTAGTTGAGTTTCTCAAATCCACTATATATGCATCTCGGTGGAGTTGGGTTGCGACGACTGTGGGCGGAGCATACCTCCGACTAGATTGAGTCGCTGTCGGTGGTTGCATTTGACAAATGTTTTAGTAAAAAGCAATCATTTCAGAAATCAAAGAAAAGCATGCAGCTCGGGTGGAAAAACAGAGGTACACGGAAAGGGTGTAAGATGTTTATTTTGACAAGTTATGACTGACAGCAACTCGATCTAGTTGTCTCCACTCAACTCCATTGATGTGATCAGTGGTGTGTATTCATGGATGCCAAAATGAAAGCCAGGTTTCCCCAAATATTTCACCAATAAATACATTAAAATGTATAACAGAATTATCTTTAATCTCTCTGCGTTTCCAAAATTGTCTGTCAATTTGCAAGAGGCTGAATCTCACTGGAGAAATCATCAAAGCTAGGGAAACAGCACCTCTGTCTCAGTATGTGTAGCCCACATATCTATGTATTCTAATCCATAAATGAGTATGCTGTGCCACTGGCCTGAGACGATTGAAGTTCAATATGTAGCCTAGGAGTCTCACATTAACTAACTAGCTAGCCCATGAAAGGAAGTCAGGCTAGCAAGCATTTCAGCTAGCTAGTCTGACAACAAAAATAACAAGTGTACTGTATGACAGAGTCATAGACCGTTTTGCCAACATGAGTGAGAAGGATGGCATTGGCATTCAACTAGTCTACAAGTAGGGCAAGTCAACATTTCTTGTTTTAATTGCATGCACACACACACTATTTAGCATCATTGATTAGACTCAATTGTTTTTGGTATCTTAAGTTAACTTAATAAACTGAAAACAAAGCCTATATAGTCTTGTTGATTTGATGATGTTTAACTGATTAAGTTGAAATGGTGCTGGAATAGCAGAGGCAGTGCTCCTGTTGTCTTTGTGCTGACTTACAGTCACTCCATGGTTCTAAATCAGTAGTTGTTTAGTAAACTGTTGAAAACATTAACATGCTTGACCATGCTGCAGGTGACATAACTGTTTGTATGCAATATTTGCTTTTTGGACTTCACCGGACAGATGTTGCTCTCTGGTTTTGTGATGAAACAAACATATGCGTTGTTGAATTTATTCCACCACTGTGTGACTTGTCTTTTTGTGGTCACTGCCTTATTGTATATCATGGTGGTGTATGAACTAATGGGTTATAAAGCAAACGATGCAATTATCCCAACATAGGTTGTAATATGGCTTTTTACTGGCTTGGCTAGCTCAGTGATTTTACCCACGCACCGTTACTGGATGTGATGTACACCATGGAGTTGAGAAAAACGTGGCTAATCTTATACAAACTACGGTGCAAATGGCCAATCATTTCCCCGGGATTCAGGGAACAAAATATCCAATATAACAATGGAAGTATCAAAGCACCTTGAAAATGGGCTAATCTTAGACTCCAATTATTTTATCCACCCGAGACTGGCCTGGCAGTTGTCTAGTAACTAATTTGTATGTCTGAGTGACAGCTGGAGGGTTACGGTGCCATAAGGTCAACGCTTTATCCAAAGAGGTCACATTCTGGCGCAGCGTTGAGTTTAACCCCTGGTACAACTTCACAATAAACAGGCTTGATTGACAACTCCCCCCCCCCCCTCCCCCTCCGAGTCAACCACAGGGGAAAAGCTACAATAGTACGTATAATGAAACTCCAGGTCTGTACTAAGAATTACTAGTAGTGGGAAATGACGCGATGTGCTACGCCTGCTAGCCAGGTATGTGTCAGGTAGCTAGCTACTGTTTAGTTATGTAGCTATTTTTTACACTTCAAAATAAATGTAACGTTATAGACGTCTCCCTTTCCACCATATCTAGCTAATGCGTTTGTGCTGCTCATTATGATAACGTTAGCTCGACAGCATAACCAGGGGTGTATTCATTACGCTAATAGTTGTAAAACGTTTCGTCTGTTGCAAACCGTTTTGCAACAGAAAACGTTTTGCAACGAAGACGCATTTCTATTGGACAAATTCTGTTTCGTTACGCTTGCTCTGTTTCCGTTTGGTTCTTAAACTGTTTCCGTTGCAAGACGTAATGAATACACCCCCAGTTTTGTTCGCCGTCCTGACTGTGCCTCCTAGCATGAAACATTAGCTAGCAACTCAACACTAATAACACCAAAGCGAAAGACCATACGGAGTGTTCTATCCAACATCTAAATGTTGCTGTAACTCGCGTTGCTGTCAAAATGACCATTATGACTAGATAGTTAGCATTACCTAACAGGCCAACAAGCTACTGCTAGCTAACGTTAATGTTTTTGTGATGGTGGTGCCCAGCAATCAAACTCAAAGTAATGTGTCACTTGTAAAACAAAAGACGAAGTCAAATTACCTTGCTCTTCAGTGTCCCAGTTTTCTTTTATAGACGGATAAATTTCCAGTGCTGATTTATAATCGTTTTCCACTTAGGGTTATTCCAGAAAATGCTGCTTTGCTCTAGAGAAATTTCAGCAGCCTTGGGTTGTTTGTGGATTTGACGTAACATCCGGTTAACGACTGCTCTTCTTCTTTGGTGTTTTGTGACCACGACCAGACTATCAGTTGGCGCAACCTCGCCTCCACATCTTTTTTTACGAGGGGTAAAACCAACGATATACACTAGTATTTACTGTCGACGGGTTGTTTACTAACAAAACCGACGCGTGCACAAATATGCATGCAAAACAGATGGGTTTGGCTTAGATAGTTTACATGTTGTCAACAATTTTTCGTCTCCAATGTTTATTGAACATATAAAAACACTTGAACAATGAGCATTTTGTTGTCTCTCAAATACATAATTACAGTTTAGTTAGTTAGCTAGCGATTTTTAAACCATATTATAGATTACATGAAATCAGTCAAAACAGCTCAAAACATGACATGGAATCAAGAACAAGATTAAACTAGCTGAAACGAGCCTTTTTTGTTATTGTTGGTGGCTATCTGGCCATCCAAATTCACAATAACTCATGGAATTCTGCCCCAGTGAAGCATATACATCGTTTTCGTGACGTTGTCAGCTTTACCTCATTAATATAAACATGGCAAATTCTGTGAAATAACAGTGAAATAATAGAAGATGAAACCTTATTTGCATGCATTTATTTGTCTCTTGTTTGAGTAACAAGAGTGAAAAGGGGAAAAAGAGTGAAAAGGAAGGGGGAGTATTTTGCCACTAGAAATTCTCATTACTTCTCACCAATATTTACTGTCTCTATACAATGAGCACCAAAAGTATTGGGACAGTGACACATTTTTTGTTATTTTAGCTCTGTACTCCAGCATTTTGTATTTGAAATTATACAATGACGATGAGGTTAAAGTGGAAACTGTCAGCATTAATTTGAGGATATTTTCATTGATATCGGGTGAATCGTTTATAATTACAGCTATTTTGGTACACAGTCCTCCCATTTTAAGGGACCAAAAGTGGGACAAATTCACTTATGTGTATTAAAGTTGAAGTAGTCAAAAGTGTAGTATTTGGTCCCATATTCCTAGCACGCAATGATTGCATCAATCTTTTGACTCAACAAACTTGTTGGATGCATTTGCTCTTTGTTCAAATCAAATTTTATTGGTCACATACACATGCTTAGCAGATGCTATTGCGGGTGTAGTGAAATGCTTGTGTTTCTAGCTCCAACAGTGCAGTAATATCTAACAATCTCACAACAATACACACAATACAAACAAATCTAAAGTACAGGAATGGAATAAAGAATATTTAAATATTTGGACGAGCAATGCGGAGAGGCATTGACTAAAATACAATAGAATATAATAGAATACAGTATTTACATATGAGATGAGTAATGCAAAATATGTAAACATTATTAAAGTGACTAGTGTTTCATTATTAAAGTGTACAGTGATTTCAAGTCTATGTATATAGGGTAGCAGCCTCTAAGGTGCTACTGATGGCTATTTAACAGTCTGATGACCTTCAGATAGAAGCTGTTTTTCAGTCTGTCGGTCCCAGCTTTGATGCACCTGTACTGACCTCGTCTTCTGGATGATAGCGGGGTGAACCGGCAGTGGCTCGGGTAGTTGTTGTCCTTGATGATCTTTTTGGCCTTCCTGTGACTTCGGGTGTTGTAGGTGTCCTAGAGGGCAGGTAGTTTGCCCCCAGTGATGCCTTGGGCAGACCGCGCCACCCTCTGGAGAGCCCTGCTGTTGCAGGCGCTGCAGTTGTCGTACCAGACAGTGATACATCCCAACTGGATGCTCTGGTTGTGTTTCAGATTATTTTGTGCCCATTACAGACAGTCCTGAATGAATCGTGAATAATGATGAGGTATAAAGTTACAGACGCACAAATATCATATCCCCAAGACATGCTAACCTCTCATCATTACAATAACAGGGGAAGTTAGAATTTTGTGGCGGGGATGATATTTATGCCTCATGAAATTCTCACTCATCATTATACACGATTCATTCAGAACTCTCCGTAATCATGATAGCATCCACATTAATGTAGAATTGTTTAGAACCATTCCATTATCATTTACAGTAAATGTGTCACTTTTGGAGCTCACTGTAACTCTCCTTGTTATTCACACTCAGCATCATTTTCTTCTTGAAAATCAATAATAGATGAACCAAGAAAATGATGATCACCCCCGAACCTTAAAAATTCCACTCCTTCATTCCCTCCCTCAGCTCCTCAAGTAAGGTTCTATGTCTATTTTTATCTCTAGTCATTAAATAACAGCTCATAAGAATGAAGAGTCAGAGTCAGTCTGAATAATCGATTCTGCCATCCTCAGTCGCCCAGTCTTATAAATAGAGTCAGGCCCGGTGCTGCATTAGTGGGAGAGGGACTGATTGGACTACATTTGCTGTGTGAAAAAAAGAGCTTAGACCGCTTGTAACAAAAACTACTTCTGATTACCTTGGTTGGCTAAAACAGTGGGCTGCAAGCTACTCGAACCAAGACTTACTGTATAATGATTACATTACCTTTCCAATGATTACACCTTAGAAATAGATTTAACTGGAAATAACCAATCTATGAATTTAAAGAGATATAAGTAAATTACTCAGCAACACACATCTAAAATATTGTCTAGGCCTGCATCGTACATAAACCAAGTGAAAATGGTGAGTTTATTATAATACAAATGATTTGTCAGTGTTTTTTTCCCCCATTCAACAATTTGTGAATAAAGGTTTGTGTTAAACAATTCATAATTCCCTCTTCATTCAATGTTTTGGAAAACGAGAGAGAGCATAAAGGAGAAGATGAGACTGGAGTGAGAGTTATAGGCTTTTTATAGACACTGCCTTGAATGAATTACTTCCAATGAGCAGCATAGTCAGATTAGAGTCTTGTAATGGGGCTTCCAATTAAGCCTGACAGACTGCACTGGGGAAAGCAAATGGCGTCGAAGCGATACCCTCTCCAGATTAAAGGAATAGAATTTCACATCGTGACACTGTGCATTGCATTACACATACAATGTACATCGTTATATACCAGATATAGGATTGTAAAGCATGTGATCCTTTAAGCGTCAACATTGTATCAGCGGCTTCATGAGTAACCTGAATCAAATTGTTGCAAATTGTCATTCTCTCACATTGATGCTGTCAGTGTTTTAGTACTATATCTCTTGACACAATGATGAAATTAAACATTGGCCTCTAAACCTTCAAGCTGCATACTGGACCCTATTCCAACTAAACTACTGAAAGAGCTACTTCCTGTGCTTGGCACTCCTATGTTGAACATAATAAACGGCTCTCTATCCACCGAATGTGTACCAAAATCACTAAAAGTGGCAGTAAAAAAGCCTCTCTTGAAAAAGCCAAACCTTGACCCAGAAAATATAAAAAACTAATCGGCCTATATCGAATCTTCCATTCCTCTCAAAAGTTTTAGAAAAGGCTGTTGCGCAGCAACTCACAGCCTTCCTGAAGACAAACAATGTATACGAAGTGCTTCAGTCTGGTTTTAGACCCCATCATAGCACTGAGACAGCACTTGTGAAGGTGGTAAATTACCTTTTAATGGCATCAGACCGAGGCTCTGCATCTGTCCTCGTGCTCCTAGACCTTAGTGCTGCTTTTGATACCATCGATAACCACATTCTTTTGGAGAGATTGGAAACCCAAATTGGTCTACACGGACAAGTTCTGGCCTGGTTTAGATCTTATCTGTCGGATAGATATCAGTTTGTCTCTGTGAATGGCTTGTCTTCTGACAAATCAACTGTAAATTTCAGTGTTCCTCAAGGTTCAGTTTTAGGACCACTATAGTTTTCACGATATATTTTACCTCTTGGGGATGTCATTCGAAAACATAATGTTAACTTTCACTGCAAGGCGGATGACACACAGCTGTACATTTCAATGAAACATGGTGAAGCCCCAAAATTGCCCTCGCTAGAAGCATGTGTTTCAGACATAAGGAAGTGGATGGCTGCAAACATTATACTTTTAAACTTCGACAAAACAGAGATGCTTGTTCTACGTCCCAAGAAACAAAAATATCTTCTGTTGAATCTGACAATCAATCTTAATGGTTGTACAGTCGTCTCAAATAAAACTGTGAAGGACCTCGGCATTACTCTGGACCCTGATCTCTCTTTTGAAGAACATATGAAGACTGTTTCAAGGACAGCTTTTTTCCATCTACGTAACATTGCAAAAATCAGAAACTTTCTGTCCAAAAATCATGCAGAAAAATTAATCCATGCTTTTGTCACTTCTAGGTTAGACTACTACAATGCTCTACTTTACGGCTACCCGGATATAAAGCACTATATAAACTTCAGTTAGTGCTTAATACAGCTGCTAGAATCCTGACTAGAACCAAAACATTTGATCATATTACTCAAGTGCTAGCCTCCATACACTGGCTTCCTGTCAAGGCAAGGGCTGATTTCAAGGTTTTACTGCTAACCTACAAAGCATTACATGGGCTTGCTCCTACCTATCTCTCTGATTTGATCCTGTCGTACATACCTACACGTACGCTACGGTCACAAGACGCTGGCCTCCTAATTGTCCCTAGAATTTCTAAGCAAACAGCTGGAGGCAGGGCTTTCTCCTATAAAGCTCCATTTTTATGGAACGGTCTACCTACCCATGTGAGAGACGCAAACTCGGTCTCAAACTTTAAGCCTGTACTGAAGACTCATCTCTTCAGTGGGTCATATGATTGAGTGTAGTCTGGCCCAGGAGTGTGAAGGTAAACGGAAAGGCTCTGGAGCAACGAAACGCCCTTGCTGTCTCTGCCTGGCCGGTTCCCCTCTTTTCACTGAGATTCTCTGCCTCTTACCCTATTACAGGGGCTGAGTCACTGGCTTACTAGGGCTCTTTCATACCGTCCCTACGAGGGGTGCATCACTTGAGTGGGTTGAGTCACTGATGTGATCTTCCTGTCTGGGTTGGCGCACCCCCTTGGATTGTGCCGTGGCGGAGATCTTTGTGGGCTATACTCGGCCTTGTCTCAGAATGGTAAATTGGTGGTTGAAGATATCACTCTAGTGGTGTGGGGGCTGTGCTTTGGCAAAGTGGGTGGGGTTATATCCTTCCTATTTGGCCCTGTCCGGGGGTGTCATCGGATGGGGCCACAGTGTCTCCTGACCCCTCCTGTCTCAGCCTCCAGTATTTATGCTGCAGTAGTTTGTGTCGGAGGCTAGGGTCAGTCTGTTATATCTGGAGTACTTCTCCTGTCCTATCCGGTGTCCTGTGTGAATTTAAGTATGCTCTCTCTAATTCTCTCTTGTGGAGGACCTGAGCCCTAGGACCATGCCTCAGGACTACCTGACATGATTACTCCTTGCTGTCCCCAGTCCTCCTGGCCGTGCTGCTGCTCCAGTTTCTACTGTTCTGCCTGTGATTATTATTATTTGACCATGCTGGTAATTTATGAACATTTGAACATCTTGGCCATGTTCTGTTATAATCTCCACCCGGCACAACCAGAAGAGGACTGGCCACCCCACATAGCCTGGAGATATCAACTGATGTACGAAGGGTTATATAAATAAATTTGATTTGATTGTAATTGTCTATATGTCTCAGACTTTGGGTAAGAACTAGGTGATATCTTTCAATTTATTTGGGAGAGGGGAGGAGCTGCTGCTAATGCTGTCGGTGGTGGTATGGAGGTTTGGCCTAGCTCGTATTGATTGATCCCTCTTCATATTGTACCTTTGGGAGATTGAGAGAGGTGCAGAGGCACTTAGGATATTAAACAGGTTGCAAACTTTAGTGGGCCAAACCTTTTAGTGATGTCATTAATTAAACTGGCATTGTGTACATGGGCACTGGCTGGCAGCAGAGGCAGACAGCGGGGGCATGCAGTGTAGCTGGAAGGCTCACTCTCAGAGAACAACCAGTGCCAATTAATGATGCAATGGCGCTAAATTCCCATAGATAAAAACTTTTCATGAGTCTTTCTCAAAAGACTCCATTACAGTAGACCTTGACTGTTTTTTTAACAGCATGAGGTCCAAGTGAGTAACCATTCTGCTGAACTACACTAACACATTTTTCACATTTGGCCATAACCTTTCACAAGCTCATGAATATGCTGGGAAAGCTTTACATCACTTCCTCTTCCGAAGACTTTTCCCACCTTTGAACACCATAGCAAAACCCACTCCGGAGTCACACTAACATATCTTACATCAAATGTAGGCATGGATGTTGCCTGGGGGCATCATGTTAACATGATCATTATCCATATCCGGCTTGAAGGACCATGAAAAAGAGTGTATCGTGTGGCATTCCGACCAGATGTTTTACCAATATTTTCACTCAATATAGTCATGTAAATGTCATTTTCTCTCAATATATGATTCTTGCCCTCAAAGTAATGGAAACTGGAACCTGTTCCTTCTCCAAGACAGTGAACAATCAATATAGCTTCTAGGAACATGTTATCTGAAACATTCACTCATAGTTTCTGCCATTACAGCAGCCAACAGCTCCTGTATTTGTCCAAGCCTACAGTATGAACAAAATAAATGATTTCTTTTAGCACATGATATGCTCACAACCATAAATGTTTTATGTGCTATTAATGGTTGTTTCAAAATCTATTAACACCCATTCCTGTGAGGTTAATTTGTCATAAAACGTAGATCAATATTTTACAATTAATTACGTTTTTTTGCCACTGTATCATTTTCTAATGGATTTTCCATTTTTTTTCCTCCATGTTAATGAAATGCTGCATTAGCAACCCATTTTTTACTTTGAGGAATGTGAGGTACTTTATTCCTGATGTACAGTATAAGGAATAAAATCACTGTATTTAAACTCAAGCAAATTTGTAATTCTGTACACAGGAATCAATCACTTGATTTAGTCCAATGGCTTCATATGCACACTTGCACACTTCCTTAATTCTCTTCTCACTTTGTGCCACCCTGTCATGCTTTCATACATCACACAATGTTGTTTGCCAATTCGCTTCAGCTTCTTGTCAATAGTAAATCAAGCAAGAAACCTATAAAAACCTGACAGTTTGAAAAAAGCTCTAAGAGAAGGATTATAGCATTTTCAACATGTCTCAATTAAATAGCATGTCAACAAAATACACTAACATTTTATGTGGACTTAGTACAAGTATCTTGTGTGCAGCACTGAGAACATACTGGCTCATGTCAGATTTATAGTCACTTAAAACTACTATGGTATTTTACCTACGAGTTCATTTGAGTTACCTGTCCTATAGCAAGGTGACTGTTGAGCGACCACCGGTCTCAGACCAGATAATTGCAGAGAGACATACACGGGCATGTGAGTTTGATGGTCTACTATGTGCAACGTTATGAGGCACTTCAAATTAATGATATATCGCGTCAGTTGTGCTGTCCTTGAGCTGCTTACAGTGGGTAATCATTACAATCCATTAAAAAGGAAATACAATGACTGTAATAGAGTACTATGACTGGTTAAATGGACGTTCTATGTATGTATCTCTTGCAATTAAAATAAAAAAATATCAAGAACAAACATAGGCCCACACATACTTTAAGGTGGACCTTGCTGCTCTCGATTCCAAGTGGTCTTGACTTTTTAATAAAAAATGTCATGGTACAGATGTAGTAACCTAATTTTAGCGCCATTTTGTTGCTGAGAATTTGGAGGAAAATCTGATGTGCTTCGTGATTTGCATCAATTCAGTGAAAACATACAAGTTATATTAACCGTATTGGACTTTTCATGTAGCCTACTTTTGGCCAGCTAATTGCCTAATCATCAATCAAGCAACATGATGGACTAAACATTCAAATCCTGTTGCTACAGGATTATTTTTCTGTGACAATATAGGTCAAATTAAGATCCTACATTTGTATGTATATTTTAATAATTGCTAGCCGTAGCTTCTTTATGGTCTGCCAAGGACACCAAGGGCTCCTAAGATGTATATATTTTTTACTCTAGTAAATACTACACTATTTAATTTACATATACCCTGCCTATTTCCATCCCCCATATCCCAATTTGTGCGACCCGTAAGTGAGAAACATACATGCCAGGTATAGACCATATATTGTGTTCCCTACAGGTTATAGTATACTGTAGTATTTACTAAAGTATTTTAGTTTTATTATCTTTGACATAGTAGTGGGGGACTTTCTCCTTGAGGAATCCTATTGGAGAAATACTAAAATAGCACATTTTCAATAACCTGTGGAGAGAGAGTTCTGCTCTTTTCTATAACCTTTAGGGAACATATAAACACGATATATGTTCTATACATGTAGGATTCTCACATCATCTGATGGAGTCTTGGTTGCTATAATGGACAGAAAATGATGGCATCAATCTTAAAGGTAACTAGACTCAATGAAATGACGTTGCCACGAGCAGCACCGTAGATATTGAGATGAGCGAGATGCAAAGCTGCTCTCACACAGTTTCTGTGCATGTGCACGGGTTCGCCTTACGCTGTTCACAGCGGGACCAAAACAGCAGAGAAATTGAGCCACGCGCTTCAACACTCTTAGTTGCGGAAATTGACCCACTATAGTCCGGCACAGTGGACGTGTCATAATACCCATAAAACCTAGTTGTAAAACCCGGTAATTGTTTCAATCGTTTTTTTAGCCCGTTCATTTTTGCATCTGGGATTTTAGAACTACTTCATATAAAGGTCTGTGTTTCGTGTAGACTTACCCCGGGGTGACGTTTTGATAGCCATGCAATTCTCTCTCGGACAAGGTGAGTTTTATCAATATATTCGCCTCAATTTACTCAAAACTATGAAATGCTAATTAGCAACAGAGAAGTCCTCAGCAGGACTACAAATTCCTGCAGGAAGCTCCTGCACGCCATCTCTTGCCGACACTGTCATGCTGTGTTCAAAACAAGTGGGAACTCGGAAAAATACGAGGTCAAATCATGACGTCAGTAATTTTCAGGTCGGAAAGTCAGAGCTCTAGAAAGAGGTCCGAGTTCCCGAGTTGGAATTCTGAGTTGGATGACCGTTCAAATATATTTTTTCCCAATCAGAGCTCTTTTCCAGAGTTCCTAGTTGTTTTGAATGCACTGTAGTCGGAAGTCTAAAATTTCCCAGTTCCCAGTTGTTTTGAAAGCGGCATCAGCTATCAGAGACCCCTGTCCAAACCATTAACTCTTTCCGTTGCCTTTATTTTTTTCATACACTTGTTTTTTCTTACTTTTACCCCAATTTCGTGATATCCAATTGGTAGTTAGTCTTGTCCCATTGCTGCAACTCCCCTACGGACTCGGAAGAGGCGAAGGTTGAGAGCCAAGCGTCCCCCGAAACACCACCCTGCCAAGCCACACTGCTTCTTGACACACTGCTTGCATAACCCGGAAGCCAGCCACACCAATGTGTCGGAGGAAACACCGTCCAGCTGGCGACCGAAGTCAGCTTGCAGGCGCCTGGCCCACCACAAGGAGTTGCTAGAGCATGATGGAACAAGGAAATCCCGGGCCGGCCAAACCCTCCCCTAAGCCGGACAACGCTGGGCCAATTGTGCGCCGCGTCATGGGTCTCCCGGTCACGGCTGGCTGTGACACAGCCTGGGATCAAACCCGGGTCTGTAGTGACCCCTCAAGCACTGCAAGCACGGATACCAGACTTAGATGAGTGGTAACTCAATTCTAGTATGTTGTCTATAGAATCTGACTTTTGTAGAACATCCCGCCTGTATTGTAGTTTCATGCATTCACACAGTCTTGATTTACAGTGGGGCAAAAAAGTATTTAGTCAGTCACCAATTGTGTAAGTTCTCCCACTTAAAAAGATGAGGGAGGCCTGTAATTTTCATCATAGGTACACTTCAACTATGACAGACAAAATGGAGAAAATAAAATCCAGACAATGACATTGTAGGATTTTTAAGGAATTTATTTGCAAATTATGGTGGAAAATAAGTATTTGGTCAATAACAAAAGTTTCTCAATACTTTGTTATATACCCTTTGTTGGCAATGACAGAGGTCAAACGTTTTCTGTAAGTCTTCACAAGGTTTTCACACACTGTTGCTGGTATTTTGGCCCATTCCTCCATGCAGATCTCCTCTAGAGCAGTGATGTTTTGAGGCTGTTGCTGGGCAACATGGACTTTCAACTCCCTCCAAAGATTTTCTATGGGGTTGAGATCTGGAGACTGGCTAGGCCACTCCAGGACCTTGAAATGATTCTTACGAAGCCACTCCTTCGTTGCCCGGGCGGTGTGTTTGGGATCATTGTCATGCTGAAAGACCCAGCCACATTTCATCTTCAATGCCCTTGCTGATGGAAGAAGATTTTCACTCAAAATCTCACAATACATGGCCCCATTCATTCCTTTACATGGATCAGTCGTCCTGGTCCCTTTGCAGAAAAACAGCCCCAAAGCATGATGTTTCCACCCCCATGCTTCACAGTAGGTATGGTGTTCTTTGGATGCAACTCAGCATTCTTTGTCATCCAAACACGACGAGTTGAGTTTTTACCAAAAAGTTATATTTTGGTTTCATCTGACCATATGACATTCTCCCAATCTTCTTCTGGATCATCCAAATGCTCTCTAGCAAACTTCAGACGGACCTGGACATGTACTGGCTTAAGCAGGGGGACACGTCTGACACTGCAGGATTTGAGTCACTGGCGGCGTAATGTGTTACTGATGGTAGGCCGTGTTACTTTGGTCCCAGCTCTCTGCAGGTCATTCACTAGGTCCCCCCGTGTGGTTCTGGGATTTTTGCTCACCGTTCTTGTGATCATTTTGACCCCACGGGGTGAGATCTTGCATGGAGCCCCAGATCGAGGGAGATTATCAGTGGTCTTGTATGTCTTCTATTTCCTAATAATTGCTCCCACAGTTGATTTCTTCAAACCAAGCTGCTTACCTATTGCAGATTCAGTCTTCCCAGCCTGGTGCCAAGTCTACAATTTTGTTTCTGGTGTCCTTTGACAGCTCTTTGGTCTTGGCCATAGTGGAGTTTGGAGTGTGACTGTTTGAGGTTGTGGACAGGTGTCTTTTATACTGATAACAAGTTCAAACAGGTGCCATTAATACAGGTAACGAGTGGAGGAAAGAGGAGCCTCTTAAAGAAGAAGTTAAAGGTCTGTGAGAGCCAGAAATCTTGCTTGTTTGTAGGTGACCAAATACTTGTTTTCCACCATAATTTGCAAATAAATTCATTAAAAATCCTACAATGTGATTTTTCTGGAATATTTTTTTTCTCATTTTGTCTGTCATAGTTGAAGTGAACCTATGATGAACATTTTTTTAAGTGGGAGAACTTGCACAATTGGTGGCTGACTAAATACTTTTTTGTCTCACTGTATCTAACTAGCTAACATTAGCTTACCATTCATCTAGTCAGACTTTTTAAAGTGGTAGCCACCTATCCATGCCATGGTGCCGGCCTAACGTTAGCTAGCAAGTCTGACTACACGAACGGTGAGTTAACGTTAACTAGCTAACGTTAGCTAAATATCCCTTCCTTGGTGGGCTAACACTAGCTAGCATGTCACCACGTGAAAAGATATAACCTACAAACCGTGAGCTAATGTTATATAGGGGCGTCAGGGTAGCCTAGTGGTTAGAGTGTTGGACCAGTAACTGGAAGGTTGCAAGTTCAAACCCCCTACCTGACAAGGTACAAATCTGTTGTTCTGCCCCTGAATAGGCAGTTAACCCACTGTTCCTAGGCCATCATTGAAAATAAGAATTTGTTCTTCACTGACTTGCCTAGTTAAATAAAGGTTAAAAAAATATATTTAAAAAACTAGCCGGCTAGCTTACTAAATACTTGTCAATAAAAAGGTCACAACAGTCTGCTGTTTTTTTTCTTTTTTTTTTTACTTGTAAGGAAGGTATCGTGTGTTGTACACCTAACTACAGTCGGTGGTTATCTAGCTAATTTTCATAAGCACCTAGCTCTTTGACCTAACCCAAACAGCTTATTAGCAGATAGCAAACAGGGATTACCTTATGACATGGCTCCAGAGACACCTCTCGATTACAGAGGTTGGAAAATTATAAAATGCACGTGTACTTATCAGAGTAGTGGTTACAAGCTGGTACATAGCACAGACCCATCCTGGCAGCTCGCTTCAGATTGACGGACAGACCTCAGTGTCAAGTCCTGACAATAGAGAGTCCTTATTTTCTATGGTGGAGTAGGTCAGGGCGTCACTGGGGGGTTAGTCTAGTTTATTATTTCTATGTGGGTGTTCTAGTTTTCATGTTTCTATGTTGGTGATTTGTATGATTCCCAATTAGTGGCAGCAGGTATCTTTGTCTCTAATTGGGGATCATATTTAAGTAGTGTTTGTTCCCACCTGTGTTTGTGGGATATTGTGTTTTGAGTAAGTGCATGTAACACCTATGTAGACACTGTTTGTTGTTGGTTTATTGTTTTGCTAAGTTTCCCTTTCAATAAATCATGTGGAACTCAAAATCCACTGCGCCTTGGTCTGTCTCTACAAACAACGTTGACACTAAGTTTAGTTAGTTCTCTACAAAGGGTAATTCTAGTAAGGGTAATTCTAGTAATAAAAAATGCTAAAGTAGCTAACTAGGTCATTTTAAAAATGCTAAACAAGAATACACATGAGAAACACACAATATCAAACTTACTTGGCTACAATATCTGCTTGTTAGGTTACTGCATGGAGAAATGTGCCTTGAAGGATGACCTCAAAGCTTGTGACAGGATGCATAGTTTTGTATGATAGCCATATTAGCGGCTAATTTGCATTTTATTTTTGGGGGGTGATTACAGGCAAATACACTGATAAAAGTTTGTCCAGAGAGATTTGTAAGGCTATCAAAATGTCACACCAGGGTAAGCATATATCAAACACAGCCTTTATATGAAGTAGTTAAAAAATCCCAGACACAAAGAATGATGAAAAAAACGATTGGAACCACGTCCGGGTTTTACCAATAGGTTTTATGGGTATTATGACTCGTATTGTGGTACTCAATGCTCTTTACTTTCTGCATCTAAGTCGTTTCGCTGTATCTACTTTTAATGTTAACCTGAATTAGCCAGCTAGTTAAGGTTAACTCACAGTTTGGTAGTCATACTTTTTCACGTGGTGACATGCTAGCTTGCGTTAGTCCACCAGGGAAAAGATATTTAGCTAACATTAGCTAGTTAATGTTAACTCACTGTTCATGTAGTTAGACTTGCTAGCTTCATTCACAACCCAGTAGGCAAAAGGACGCTGGAAATACATCTAAAATACCAGTTAGGTTAATTTTAGGTTCCGAATGAAAGGTGAAAATACATATTTTCGGGAAGTTGAATATATGTATTTTCCAGACGTTGAATTTAGATTCATTATTGGTTTTGAATTAAAGAAAATATGTATTTTCTGATCTTTGAAAAGACGTTTCCATACGTTGAAAATATATTTTTTTACAGACGCTGAAATCAGAGTAATCTTCAGTTCTGAATGAAACAGATGAAAATACATCTTCTTTGGTCATGGATTCTATGGCCAAATTTCAACTGCATATACAGTGCATTCAGAAAGTATTCAGATCCCTTAACTTTTTCCCCCTCATCAATCTACACAAAATATCCCATAATGACAAAGCAAAAACAGGTTTTTAGAAATGTTTGCAAATGTATGAAAAAATAAAAAATGAAATATCACATTTACATAAGTATTCAGATCCTTTACTCAGTACTTTGTTGAAGTACCTTTGGCGATTACAGCCTCAAGTCTTCTTGAGTATGACGCTACAAGCTTGGCAGGTCAGGTTCAAGTCCTGGCTCTGGCTGAGACTTGTCCCGAAGCCACTCCTGCGTTGTCTTGGCTGTGTGCTTAGGGTTGTTGTCCTGTTGGAAGGATATTCTTCGCCCCAGTCTGAGGTTGAGAGCGCTCTGGAGCAGATTTTCATCTAGGATCTCTCTGTACTTTGCCCCGTTCATCTTTCCCTCGATCCTGCCTAGTCTCCCAGTCCCTGCCTCTGAAAAACATCCCCACAGCATGATGCTGCCACCACCGTGCTTCACCGCAGGGATGGTGTCAAGTTTCCACCAGACATGACGCTTGGCATTCAGGACAAAGAGTTCAATCTTGGTTTCATAAGACCAGAGAATCGTGTTTCTCATGGTCAGAGTCCTTTAGGTGCCTTTTGGCAAACTCCAAGCAGGCTGTCATGTGCCTTTACTGAGGAGTGGCTTCCGTCTGGCCACTCCACCATAACGGCCTGATTGGTGGAGTGCTGCAGAGATGGTTGTCTTTCTGGAATGTTCTCCCATCTCCACAGAGGAACTCTGGAGCTCTGTCAGAGTGACCATCGGGTTCTTGGTCACCTCCCTGACCAAGGTCCTTCTCCCCCAGCTGCTCAGTTTGGTCAGGCAGCCAACTCTAGGAAGAGTCTTTGGTGGTTCCAAACTTCTTCCATTTAGGAATGATGAAGGCCACTGTGTTCTTGGGGCGCTTCAATGCTGGAGACATTTTTTAGTGCCCTTCCCCAGATCTGTGCCTTGACACAATCCTGTTTCGGAGCTCTATGGACAATTCTTTCAATCTCATGGCTTGGTTTTTGCTCTGGCATGCGCTGTCAACTGTGGGACCTTATATAGACAGGTGTGTGCCTTTTCAAATCATGTCCAATCAATTGAATTTACCACAGGTGGACTCCAATGAAGTTGTAGAAACATCTCAAGGATGATCAATGAAACAGGATGCACCTGAGCATATTTTCGAGTCACATAGCAAAGGGTCTGAATACTAAGGTATAAGGTATCTGTTTTTTATATTTAATACATTTTCTAAAAATGTCTAAAAAAAAACGTTTGTGCTTTGTTATTATGGGGTATTGTGTTTAGATACACTAATATTGATTTTCCCAAAAAATTAAAGGATTTAACGTTAACATTTTGGGAAATGTTAAGGGGCCTGAACACTTTCCGAATGCAACGTATACACTAAATGTAGAAACAATTATGAACTCCAGCTCTTTCCATGACATAGACTGACCAGGTGAAAGATGTGATCCCTTATTGAGGTCACTTGTTAAATCCACTTCAATCAGTGCATGGATTTTTAAGCCTTGAGACATGGATTGTGTATGTGTGCCATTCAGAGGGTGAATGGGCAAGACAACATATTTAAGTGCCTTTGAACGGGGTATGGTAGTAGGTGCCAGGCGCAATGGTTTGTGTCAAGAACTGCAACGCTGTTGGGTATTTTATGCTTATGCTCAACAGTATCCCGTGTGTATCATGAATGGTCCACCACCCAAATGACATCCAACTTGACACAACTGTGGGAAGCATTGGAGTCAACATGGGCCAGTATCCCTGTGGAACAGTTGACACCTTGTAGAGTCAATATCCCGACCAATTGAGGCTGTTCTGTGAGCAAAAGTTGGGTGCAACTCAATATAAGGGAGGGTGTTCTGAATGTTTTGTATATTCAGTGTATTCTCAATGAAATAAACATCATATAACAAATTATTTTTCAATCAATTTAAATAGGAAACAGGAGCCAAAGATTGCAACATATATTATGTATTATTGCTTCCATCTGTCACATGCACTTATGTTTTGTTATTATTAATACAAAAAATAAAATAAATTACAGCTTTAAAATTGTCAGTGATGATTTTCAAAGTAGTCCAACCTCCAGAATAAACCAACAGAGCACTTCAACAACAATCACATTCTCAGTATCGGTTACATAAATATGTTTTCCTTGCTATGACTGTGATATGTTGTTATTTATCTACCTTAGTTGACTGTAAGTCGCTCTGGTCAAGAGCGTCTGCTGTATGACCAACATGTAAATGGATATTATTCTAATGAGCTCCACCCCCCCAACAAGTACACATTTGGTCTTCCCGGACCTGACCAAATCTGAACAAATAATAGATGTATAGGCAATGTTTCAGAAGCTTGAACAGCACAGTACAGTACGGCTCAGTACAGTAGAGTACAGTATGGCACAGGGCAGTAGAGTTTTATTCAGCAAAGTAGGGTACAGTAGAGTTTGATTCAATAAAGTACAGTACAACTTCATTCAGTAGAGTGCAGTACAGTAGAGTACAGCAGAGTACAATAGAGTGCAGTACAGTTTAATTCAGTAGAGTACAGTTTATTTCAGTAGAGTTGAGTACATTATAGTAAAGTAGGGTGCAATACAGTACATTATACTGTACTACACTCTACTGTGCCCTTCTGTACTGAACTATACTTTGCTCTACTGTATTGTGCTCTCCTTTACTGTACTGTAATACAGAAGCTCCCAAAATGTTTCACTCAGGCATTGGGTACACCCTTCTTGTGTCCTGTTCATGACACAAACTGTTCACACCCCAATTGTCGGCAATGAGAACATTTTGCATTTTTAAAGCTCGTTTTGTAAAACATACAGTACCAGTCAAAAGTTTGTACACACCTACTCATTCCAGGGTTTTTCTTATTTTTTATTTATTTTTTATACATTGTAGAATAATAGTGATGACATCAAAACTCTGAAATAACACATATGGAATCATGTAGCAACCAAAAAAGTGTTTTTAATTAAAGTAAATTTTTGATTCCTCAAAGTAGCCACCCTTTGCCCTGATGACAGCTTTGCACACTCTGTATATACAAATATGATTCAACTGACGCTTTATTTGTAGAACTTATCGATTTTAACACTGGTTGGTGATGTCAACGTGAAAGGTTATGAGGTTCATATGCTGATCCATTGAATGGTGGCTGGGAAAAAGATTATGAAATAGAAATTAATCTCATTTGTGGCAAGAATTAGCACAAATTCCTCTGCACATTTCCCATAAAATCCTCTTTTGTTAGTCGGTCAGTGCAGAGTTGCAGACACTCCATGTTGTTCTCTTTAATGGGCCATTTAAAGGGCCCTAAAGTCACACTGATGAGAAAGTGGTTTTGACCGAAACAGGATAACATATTTTATCTGAATGTTTGTAAAATGGCGGCGTTGTTTTTTTCTCGTAATATATCATTGCCTAGTAGTTGCTTGCATTGGAAAGAGGATTAGAATCATTTCATACTCTAGCTCCATGTTAGAAAACTCTACACAAACACAATTTCAGACACCTTTCTAGTGATATCCAATTTCCAACAATTAACTCAATTGTTTCCTTAATGTTAGATTGATTACTTATTTAGTGTAGACGCTATGTGGTTATCACATTTACCAGTAAGTTGTTAAAGATTTTTCCAAATGCAAGTACATTGCTTATCCAACAAACCCTGTTGTGGATTTGCAAAATGATTGCCTTAATTAGCATGTAACTGTTGCAAAAGGCTTGTCAAGAACAATCTGGAACATATGGTGACCTTTTCTCCCCTTCAGCACTAGAGAATGTGTCCGACTTAACTAGATATCTACTGTAAAGCAAAAGGAAAATGTCCCCATGAATGAGCTTTGTGTGGAGGATTTATTATAACAATCTTCACTTTCCTCCTATTTCTTTTCTTCTTAAAAGACAAGAACCCGAGCATAATACATCACTTGTTAAAAAGAACCGCATACATGAGGCTAGCACAATACGTTTCTAATACAATACATCTACAATTACGTCATGGAAGGGCCATGACCACAGGTGTCAGTCAGAAAGGAGAAATGGTTTGCTGAAAGGTTTTTTCTGTCTAAATTGTTTTACTTTGGTGGAAGTGTTATATTTCTTCACACTGTTCTGGCTCCTGCTCTAGAACATGAGACAAGACTCAACAGAGGAATAAAGGTGTGGAATACTTGATATACTATAGCTGAGTAAAAATCCTGTGGTTGTGAGTTTTGGGTGTGTGAGTTTGAGGAACTTGTGTCAACATTGGCACATTTTAATAGGTTGCTCATCATTATGGTTATTGTCAAGCTTAGTAGGGCCTTTTTTCAATGATTTTGTATACTTATGGATGAGGTGGAGGTAGGTCTAAGCGGTGATAAATCTGAACAATTTATAGTTTGATATTGACAGTGATAAGCAATGCACTTTATGCAAAAACAAATATCAAGCACTGAACACGTTTCATACATTCGTATAGGCCAAATGAACATACAGTAAAGAGAAAAGTGTATCTGTGGTTCAGGTGGGAGGCATCTTTCAGAGGAAGGTTAATCTTCACAGTTAATCTTCATTATTCTTGGCTTTATTGATTATGTCTATCCTGCCCACCTCACAATAGTCTTTTCCTTCACCTTGTGGAATTGCCAGCCACTTTTCTTCCCGGCAAAGAGTGGTTGCTATAGCAATAGACTGTTCCATCTAACCACAGATCCAAGTTTTGATTGATGAAAATAGTACCTCAGTGTCTCCTCTCTTAACTGCAGTTGGCTTGGACGAATGGTTCTGAAGATTCACTTGCTCGTAAAAGGACAATATGAGGATGAAATGAGAAAGGAATAGCTGGAGAGGGTATAGAAGCAGCTGACCTGCATCCAGAATACCTAAGGACTACTGACTTGCCTAGTTAAATAAAGGTTAAATAAAATTGAGACATGAGTTGTAAGGATCTCTTTACAAATAACACTGTACAAAGCAATGTCCAAAATTACCCTACCTGTAAGTGAATAATGCCTAAAAAACAAGCAGAATGGTGTCACTCAGAGGTTACCATTAATTCGGAACAATATTATTATCCTGCTAAGTAATGAGATTGTGAAATAATGGATATCATGGGCCACCCCAGACATCACATCAGACCCAGGATGCGTCCAAAATGGAACCCTATTCATTTTATAGTGCTCTACTATGGAATAGGGTGCCATTTAGGACCCCAGAACAGAACAGATGTAGACTGACCTCTGGAAAGACTATTCTCTCATGTTGTTCCACTAATTGAAAAGAACGCCTGGGATTTCCAGTTGACACAAATGACTCTAAGCCTCTTTATTGTCTAGGAAAAAGACTCAACATGTTTGCAACAGCTTAAGCTTTCTGTCTCCCTATGGGTAATTTAGCACTTAAGTGCAAATTAGAGACAATAGTCAACTATTTATGGAGAAATGGTTGATTAGATGTTTGAGGCTGGAGATGCTAGTGTCAATCTACTAACGCAGAATAATGTATTACGGTTATTGAGGATATTCAAGCACTTGCACCTTCATTTGGATACAGGATTATGGTAAGTGAAGGAAGGAAAAAAAAAACATGGAAACAGCTTAACATTTTTGACCTGCTAATATGGGTTACGGACACTGTGGAATTCTACCATTTACTAAAAGAAAACATAAAGTAGTTTCAAAACATGATTAGATGATTTCTGATGAATTACCATGGAATTTCAAGGATAGGCCTATTTTTTTGAATTTCACAGTTTGTTGTGGCTGTTGGACATCATTGTTCTGTGTGTGGTGCTACATGGCGCGCATTCATTCTGTTAAACTGGAGGTGCTCATTTTCACCCTGGTCCATGATGGATACATGTGACCAGCAGCAATGGAAAGGAGCACTGCATACACAGATATGTCACTTTTGTAAATCTACAACTGGGTTTGTTGGATAAGCAGTGCACTCTTCACAGGACTGTACGATTATATAGTAGTTCCATTTGGGTTGTAGTCTGTTCCTAAATTGTATTTTCACCCAGTTGGAGCTGCTTTGTACAAGGCCAGTTATGGAGCCCACATCTAAGTGAGTCTGTGTATGTCTCTTCTGCCAACAAACCAACTACAGTACAGACAAACCTACTGTAGTAGACCTACGGTATGCCAATCACAGTTTTTCATATTACATTTTTTTCTAGACATTAGGCCGGCCCATGGTCACATTGAAAATGTAATCCAATCTTTAGAGCCATATGCATATGGGGATTAAATACAGTATTTTCTTATGTTTGTAGTATTCTGTTTTGTTATATGAAGCTAAACTTAATTGGTAGGTTGAAAGAATACTGTGTCCTGAGGTACCCTGGGACTTGAGGTGAAGTCTGGTTTTGCAGCAAACAGCCTTTAAATCACACACTTACTCAAGAAATGTTCAATCTGCAAATTGGCCTCTCTCTTTTATTTATTTATCCGTCTTTAATCGAGAGTAGTATTCTGTCTGAGCATTGGGAGTGATGTCATTTGTTTCTTAAGAGTGCCAGTGGTGAAGAGAATGGCTTACCTCATGCTGAAAGACTAATTCAAGGTAGACATGGTAGGTTTTTGAGCTCGAATGACCAAGAAATCTGTCTGTGTAAGTCTGGTGTCATGGTATACGGGAAAGGTTTCCAACCATTCTATTAACTTCATAGGCACAATCCAACCTAGAACACTTGAGATCCTTACACTCAATTTTTACATTTCTTTTCTTTTCTTTGACCTTTGTCCCATGTGTTTTTATGTTCCACCACCAGTATATTAAAGAGAGTGTCCTCATTTGAAAATGTTACGGATTGAGTATTTGAGTCCTTCTAAGACTCTTACCATAGTTTGAGGATTAGGATCAATGTTGTTTTTAATCTGAACATTTTAACAATTCATTCCTGAATTCCGCCTCTTAATGACTCAAATGATGTCCTTTACAAATGAATAAAACAAACACCATATAATTGAGAGATGGCCTACTGAGATATTACAGCTTGTTATATACTGCGTGTTTCGATAATGCAGAGCGTCTCTGCTATTGGATATTTTTTTCCTATTAATAAACGTACCTAGGCCAAATTGTTTAAAAAAAAGAATCACAACATGCACCTAAAATTAACCTTACTAATAGCAATGTTGGGCGATTTGGAAAGTCATAGTCAGTCAATAAATAGTATAATAATACTCGTAGGAAAATTGTACATCTTTAGCTCAAGATTTTTGGGTAACTATGCGATTAGAAAAGGTAATAAAATGATGTAAAATATCACAACACAATTGAAAAATATATGGCACATGGAAACCAATCGAGGGTGGTCTATGGTGATAGGTGGGCTGAGAGTGGCTGAGAGTTGGGATTAAAGACCTGAGGTCTATGGTGATAGGTGGGCTGAGAGTGGCTGAGGGGTGGGATTAAAGAGCTGAGGTCTATGGTGATAGGTGGGCTGAGAGTGGCTGAGAGGTGGGATTAAAGAGCTGAGGTCTATGGTGATAGGTGGGATGGGCTGAGAGTGGCTGAGGGGTGGGATTAAAGAGCTTATTTTTGGTAATGTATTATTGTTATGTGACTGCTTAATATAAAAGTACCATGTACAGTTGAAGTCGGAAGTTTACATACACTCCACAAATTTCCTGTCAACAAACTATAGTTTTGGCAAGTCGGTTAGGACATCTACCTTGTGCATGACACAGTAATTTTTCCATCAATTGTTTACAGAAAGATTATTTTACTTATAATTCACTGTATCACAATTCCAGTGGGTCAGAAGTTTACATACACATTGATCCTAATCCTCAAACAGCTTGTAAAATTCCAGAAAAGAAGCTTCTGAAGCTTTAGAAGCTTCTGATAGGCTAATTGACATCATTTGAGTCAATTGGAGGTGTACCTGTGGATGTATTTCAAGGCCTACCATCAAACTCAGTGCCTTGACATCATGGGAAAATCAATAAGAAATCAGCCAAGACCTCAGAAAAAGAAAAAAAATTGTGGACCTCCACAAGTATGGTTCATCCTTGGGAGCAATTTCCAAATGCCTGAAGGTACCCCGTTCATCTGTACAAACAATAGTACGCAAGTATAAACACCATGAGATCACGCAGCCGTCATACTGTTCAGGAAGGAGATGCGTTCTGTGTGCTAGAGATGAATGTACTTTGGTGCAAAAAGTGCAAATAAATCCCAGAACAACAGCAAAAGACCTTGTGAAGATCCTGGAGGAACCAGGTACAAAAGTATCTATATCCATAGTAAAACGAGTCCCATATCGACATAACGGGGGGCAGGGTAGCCTAGTGATTAGAGAGTTGGATTAGTAACCGGAAGGTTGCAAGTTCAAATCCCCAAGCTGTCAAGGTACAAATCTGTCGTTCTGCCCCTGAACAGGCAGTTAATCCACTGTTCCTAGGCCGTCATTGAAAATAAGAATTTGTTCTTAACTGACTTGCCTAGTTAAATAAAGGTCAAATTAAAATAAAAAAATAAAAAATCCTCAAAGGCCACTCAGCAAGGAAGAAGCCACTACTCCAAAACCGCCATAAAAAAAGCCAGATGACGGTTTGCAACTGCACATGGGGATGAAGATTGTACTTTTTGGAGAAATGTCCTCTGGTCTGGTAAAACAAAAATAGAACTGTTAGGCCAAAATGACTTTCATTATGTTTGAAGGAAAAAAGTGGAAGGCTTGCAAGCTGAAGAACTCCATCCCAACCGTGAAGCATAGGGGTGGCAGCATCATGTTGTGGGGGTGCTTTGCTGCAGGAGGGACTGGAGCACTTCACAAAATTGATGGTATCTTGATGATGGAAAATTCTGTGGATATATTGAAGCAACATCTCAAGATATCCGTCAGGAAGTTAAAGCTTGGTCGCAAATGGGTCTTCCAAATTGACAATGACCCCAAGCATACTTCCAAAGTTGTGGCAAAATGGCTTAAGGACAACAAAGTCCAGGTATTGGAGTGGCCATCATCACAAAGCCCCAACCTCAATCCTATAGAAAATTTGTGGGCAGAACTGAAAAAGCGTGTGTGAGCAAGGAGGCCTACAAACCTGACTCAGTTACACCAGCTCTGTCAGGAGGAATGGGCCAAAATTTACCCAACTTATTGTGAGAAGCTTGTGGAAGGCGACCTGAAACGTTTGACCCAAGTTAAACAATTTAAAAGCAACGCTACCAAATACTAAATGAGTGTATGTAAACTTCTTACCCACTGGGAATTTTGCTACACTCGCATTAACATCTGCTAACCATGTGTATGTGACAAATAAAATTTGATTTGAATGTGATGAAAGAAATAAAAGCTGAAATAAATAATTCTCTCTACTATTATTTTGACATTTCACATTCTTAAACTAAAGTGATCCTAACTGACCTCAGAAAGGGAATTTTTAAATGTCAGGAATTGTGAAAAACTGAGTTTAAATGTATTTGGCTATGGTGTATGTAAACTTCCTACTTCATCTGTATGTAAAATGTGTATTTAAAATCAATGTGGATGAAGCAAAAAAGCTATAAAAAACAAAGATATTTGTCCTCTGAAGAGGGGTTAAAAATTATATATTTTTTATTTTAAAAAAGAACATATATGTAGGCCTACCTGTCAGTGTTTCCACAGCATGAATTTTGCTATGGTGCTGCAACACTAAAAAAAAATCATTGCCCCCACTGTTTTTAACATAGTACACTAGTATGTGGACACCCCTTCAAATTAGTGGATTTTGTTATTTCAGCCACACCCGTTGCTGTCAGGTGTATGAAATGCAATCTCCATAGACAAACATTGGAAGTAGAATGGCTCATACTGAAGAGCAAAGTGACTTTCAACATAGCACAGTCATAGGATGCCACCTTACCAACAAGTCAGTTCATCAAATTTCTGCCCTGTTAGAGCTGCCTCAGTGTGCTGAAGCATGTAGCGTGTAAAATTGTTTGTCCTCAGTTGCAACACTCACTACCGAGTTCCAAACTGCCTTTAGAAGCAACACTAGCACAAGAACAGCTCGTCGGGAGCCTCGTGAAATGGGTTTCCATGGCCGAGCTGCTGCACGCAAGCCTAAGATCACCATGCGCAATACCAAGCTTCAGCTGGAATGGTGTAAAGTTCGCCACCATTGGACTCTGGAGCAGTGGAATCACATTCACCTTTTGGCACATGCCAGGAGAACACTAGCTGCCTTAATGCATAGTGCCAACTGTAAAGTTTGGTGGATGATTGGTGGAGGAGGAATAATGCTCTGGAGCTGATTTTCATGGTTCGGGCTCGGCCCCTTTGTTCCAGTGAAGGGAAATCTTAATACTACAGCATACATTCTAGATGATTCTGTGCTTTCAACTTTGTAGCAACAGTTTAGAGAAGGCCCTTTCCTGTTTCAGCATGACAATGCCCCTGTGCACAAAGAGATGACCATATAGAAATGGTTTGTCGAGATCAGTGTGGAAGATCTTGACTGGCCTGCACAGAGCCCTGACCTCAACCCCTTCGAACACCTTTGGGATGAATTGGAACGCTGATTGCGAGCCAGGCCTAATCACCCAACATCAGTGCCCGACCTCACTAATGTTCTTGTGGCTGATTGGAAGCAAGTCCCCACAACAATGTTCCAACATCTAGTGGAAAGCCTTCCCAGAAGAGTGGAGGCTGTTATAGCAACAAAGGTGGGACCAACTTCATAATAATGCCCATGAGTTTGGAATGAGATGTTCCACGAGCAGGTGTCCACATCCTTTTTGGCCATATAGTGTATTTCTACAAACATACTTTCGATAATCTGTCCACCTGCAACATCATTCTAAAGGTTATTTAGCTTTTTGGAACTTTGTCATTCCTCCTCAGACCTAACCCAGTCAAGTCTCACTCCTCCTCCTTAACCTTAGCTTTTTATGCTAATCTCATGCTATTCTACACATTTTGCCATGAGCCTAAGAGAAAGTTTTGCAGTTTTAAAGCAGTTTTCTACTTTTAAAAGTTTTTTTACTGTAATTCTAATCATTTAGAATTTTGATATTGTAACTTCCATCCCTGTCCCTCGCGCCTCTGAACACATCGACAACAGTCACCCTCGAAACATCATTACCTATCGCTTCAGAAAAGCCGCGGCCCTTGGAAAGCCAAGGAAACAACTACTTCAAGGTCTCAGAGCGAGTGACATCCCCAATTGAAACGCTACTAGTGTGCACCGCTAATAGCTATCTCAGGGATGGGCAACTTAATAGACTCGATCCTCTCAATCCATTCGTATACGACGTGAGACACATTTGATAGAAGTACCGAAAGTAACAAAAATTCTAGTATCGAATCGTTTTTCATGTTCAAATAACGAAAAAGTACTGAAATTTCGGTATACCATGCAATACTATTTGAGAGAAGATTTAGCAATTTTATAACACATTTCATGCAATTCTACTAATTTTGCCATGGGGCGGAGAGGAAAATGTGCTGTTTTACTGCACATTTTCTGCAAATCTACACATTTTTGCCATAGGGTGGAGAGAATTGTTTGCAGTTTTTAATATGATATCTGAGTGAGACTAACAAAATCAATGGGGGCCCCTCCAGCCTGTAATTCCACCATGATAACAAGTTTAGATGGCTGGATGCTAAACTAACTTAGCAATGTAAAAAATGTTAGCTGACATGGGCAAATTGAGTGACTATCAGTAACTGGCATAACAAGAGTAAAACTACTGATGCACAACCAAATTTCAAATTGCACCTTGTGTAGTCTACTATTCTAACTCACCATAGTAAGTTGAGACCACAACAGAGTTCCTAGAAATAATAACCATTGAAAAACACACTTTTTTGGGGGGTGGGTATTGATCTGAGGGCCTTCAAAATGCGGGTTGTGGGCCACAAGTTCCCTATCCCCGAGCTAGCCATTTCACACTGGTTGCCCTATGGATTAGTTCATACGTCATTCTACAAAAATGTATCTGTGCCCAGTGGGATGTGTTCATGACTTTAGTACAACATGTGGTTAAGCAAGGTGAATACATATTAATGCCAGAGTAGTACAGGTAGCAGTGCTTCCTCTAGAAAACAGATTTTGTACTAAAGTCATGAACACATCCCACTGGGCACAGACGTCAATTCAACATCAATTCCCCGTTGGTTCAATGTAATTTCATTGAACCAGTGCAAACCAGGACCAAGTAAACGTCAGCAATGGGACAAGGGGAAAATAGTTTTACACACGTCAACTTGGGGACAGGAAACAATCTGAAATGTCAACCACATACAGTGGGGAGAACAAGTATTTGATACACTGCCAAATTTGCAGGATTTCCTACTTACAAAGCATGTAGAGGTCTGTAATTTTATCATAGGTACACTTCAACTGTGAGAGACAGAATCTAAAACAAAAATCCAGAAAATCACATTATGATTTTTAAGTAATTAATTTGCATTTTATTGCATGACATAAGTATTTGATACATCAGAAAAGCAGAACTTAATATTTGGTACAAAAACCTTTGTTTGCAATTACAGAGATCGATTCCTGTAGTTCTTGACCAGGTTTGCACACACTGCAGCAGGGATTTTGGCCCACTCCTTCATACAGACCTTCTCCAGATCCTTCAGATTTTGGGGCTGTCGCTGGGCAATACGGACTTTCAGCTGCCTCCAAAGATTTTCTATTGGGTTCAGGTCTGGAGACAGCTAGACCACTCCAGCACTCCTTAGTTGCCCTGGCTGTGTGTTTTGGGTCGTTGTCATGCTGGAAGACCCAGACACGACATCTTCAATGCTCTTACTGAGGGAAGGAGGTTGTTGGTCAAGATCTCACGATACATGGCCCCATCCATCCTCCCCTCAAAACGGTGCAGTCGTCCTGTCCCATTTACAGAAAAGCATCCCCAAAGAATGATGTTTCCACCTCCATGCTTCAAGGTTGAGATGGTGCTCTTGGGGTTGTACTCATCCTTCTTCTTCCTCCAAACACGGCGAGTGGAGTTTAGACATAGAAGCTCTATTTTTGTCTCATCAGACCACATGACCTTCTCCCATTCCTCCTCTGGATCATCCAGATGGTCATTGGCAAACTTCAGACGGGCCTGGACATGCGCTGGCTTGAGCAGGGGGACCTTGCGTGCGCTGCAGGATTTTAATCCATGACGGCGTAGTGTGTTACTAATGGTATTCTTTGAGACTGTGGTCCCAGCTCTCTTCAGGTCATTGACCACGTCCTGCCATGTAGTTCTGGGCTGATCCCTCCCCTTCCTCATGATCATTGATGCCCCATGAGGTGAGATCTTGCATGGAGCCCCAGACCGAGGGTGATTGACCGTCATCTTGAACTTCTCCCATTTTCTAATAATTGTGCCAACAGTTGTTGCCTTCTCACCAAGCTGCTTGCCAATTGTCCTGTAGCCTATCCCAGCCTTGTGCGGGTCTACAATTTTATCCTTGATGTCCTTACACAGCTCTCTGGTCTTGGCCATTGTGGAGAGGTTGGAGTCTGTTTGATTGAGTGTGTGGACAGGTGTCTTTTATACAGGTAACGAGTTCAAACAGGTGCAGTTAATACAGGTAATGAGTGGAGAACAGGAGGGTTTCTTAAAGAAAAACGAACAGGTCTGTGAGAGCCGGAATTCTTACTGGTTGGTAGGTGATCAAATACTTACGTCATGCAATAACATACAAATTAATTTCTTAAAAATCATACAATGTGATTTTCTGGATTTTTGTTTTAGATTCCGTCTCTCACAGTTGAAGTGTACCTATGATAAATAAAATGACAGACCTCTACATGTTTTGTAAGTAGGAAAATATGCAAAATTGGCAGTGTATCAAATATTTGTTCTCCCCACTGTACACAAAAATCTCATTCACTTGTTTTACTGTCACACTGGAATTAGTAGCCATTGTTGGTGTAAGAGCAGTTGCTGACCCATAAAGTTCAGCTGGCCCTACAGATGCTTGCCATTGGAAGACTGGTGGTGATAGGCACAGAAGTCCAGAGGCAGAGAGGGAAACTCAGAGATTGCAATAAACTCCCCTACATGTTAATCCCCATTGATGGACATTCCGTTTGCTTCCCAAATTGCACCCTATTCCTTATATAATTCACTACTTTTGACGACTGTGTCCCTCACTTCACATCCTCCTTAGTTAATGTATTCTGACCTGCATATGCTCTCTGTGCAACTAACCTGCATCGAAATGACTATGCAGACCATAGTGGCAGATTTAAATGTAGGCATAAAAGGAAATTGCCCCAGGCATCACATCATCAACGGGATTCGTGAGCCGGCATTATAATTTAAAAAAATACGAGCCTCCCACCTCCCAATCATTTCTTTCAATATGAATATAATTCAAGTGTATCTCATAATAATACAAAAAAAGTGTAATTAATCAGGAATTTATGTTAAGTGGCCTATTGACACTGTCAACCCTGCTATTTGAATAGCATGGAGCAAAAATCGGGTTATCAAGTGGAGCCAAGCAGGTTCTTTACTTCACATACATTGATGAGCTATCAAATATAGAGCACTAGAGCAGAATGAAGCCAACTCATTCACGCGTCTGGACCGGAGTCTGGGCTACGGCTATCCATCGTCGAACAGCGATTTCTGAAGCAGCAGCAGCACAGCTCCAATGTGCTCTGGGCGCAGCGACATACAACACAACTGTCATTACGACACCTGCTTCAGTAGAGGGTCGTTTGACATCCTCCTTCTAAAGTAGAGAGAAAGAAACGAGGAAACGGATACAGGGTAGAGAGTGAGATACTCCGAGATAAGCGAGAGGATATAGTCAGCCTACACCACAGGAACCTAAAGACAATTCATCCAATGGACATGATGCTGATGTCGATAAGACTTGCGCTTGTGGGCTTCATCTGCCTGTCTTTAGTATCCGCTGGCTTCGCCTGTGGTCCAGGTAGGGGATATGGAAAAAGAAGACATCCGAAAAAACTGAAGCCTTTGGCTTACAAGCAGTTCATTCCCAACGTGGCAGAGAAGACCCTTGGGGCCAGTGGCAAATACGAAGGGAAGATCACAAGGAACTCTGAAAGATTTAAAGACCTGACACCAAACTACAATCCTGACATTATTTTCAAAGATGAGGAAAACACTAATGCTGACAGACTTATGACACAGGTGGGGATAGTAAGACGTATAGTGAGACATTGAGTAAGCGCATGGAGATGCATCTTGTGAGTCCTGGGTGATCATTTGGCACGAGAATAATGAATGGCAGCTTAGTTTGAAGTGACAGTTGTTAAACATCGACGAATGACATTTATGGTTACTATGCAAACCTATGTAGGCTTTGATAGTTTGAAATGGCTTAAAATTGATCTATGCACCATATCGGACTATTTCTGTATATGGACAGTTCTACCCTTTATGTCTCCAGTTGGGCTTATCCGAGCATGAAAATTAAGACGTCGTTATGGATGCCCCGTGCACGACTGCTACAACTCATTAAAGGGGTTGGTTCTAGACGGTTAATGTTAGGCTATGATACACTTGAACTATAGACTACCCCCCCCCCTTCCTCCCTCTCTCAGTCGTTCAGTAAGTCTATGATCTATCAATAACAAGTTATCCTTTCAGCTGGTCCCATAACAATAGGCATTAACAATAGCCTACATCTCTGCCTCTGTTTATCTGTCTGTCTCTGTCTGTATATCGCTCTCATTCTCTCTTTCTTTCCCTCTCTCTCTCACTTACACACACGGACGCAGAAAGAGGGAGAGAGAGAAGGATTCCTTCTGAATTTGACTCTGATATTTAAACTTAATTCTGATGTGTAGATGGGTCAACTGATTTTAGTTGATGTAATAGTAGATGTAATTTGTAATTATATCCTTAACAGTTGCGTTATGTATTGCCTGTGGATATATGCTTAATTTGCATAGTTCGGAGGCAGGAGCCCAAGACCTATATAGACAACTTTTTCCTCTAATTATGACTTGGTCAAATCTGACTGAACAATAGTCTACTTTTTAGTACCACTCAGTTATCGATCGAATGTGGCTTGGGATTTGTATGTTTTAATTTGACCGATGACAGCCGCAGGGTCTCTAGGGTGGTCAGTTGCATTTGATGCTCGTTCAAGCGTGCAATGAAAGTTATGCAACCTCTACATATATATATATGCGCCACACACATATGATAAGAATTATTTTTTATGATGTTACATTTTTTTCTGACCTTATAGGCCGTACCTTTCAAATCGAAAAATGAATCAACAGATGCTTCTATATATGACTATGTCTTCACCCGGTCTTGTACATGCTATAGACCGATATTGAGTGTGTCTGTGCGTGTGAGACCCTCCTGTTTAACCCCTTGTGTTTCCTGACATCTCAATTATCTTTCTCTCCTTTTCAGAGATGTAAGGACAAACTGAACTCTTTGGCTATTTCAGTCATGAATCAGTGGCCGGGAGTGAAGCTGCGCGTGACAGAAGGCTGGGACGAGGATGGACACCATTTCGAGGAATCTTTACACTATGAAGGAAGGGCTGTGGATATCACCACCTCTGACAGAGATAAAAACAAGTATGGAATGTTATCCAGGCTCGCAGTGGAGGCGGGATTCGACTGGGTCAATTATGAATCCAAAGCCCATATTCATTGTTCTGTGAAAGCAGGTAAATAACAAATGAACAAATAATAATAATAATGCCGTATGTACATTTGAAATGTTGTCCAAAAAATGTCAACATTATTTCCACAACCGTTCATTAACTGTTTATTACATACGTGGTACGTAGCTATGCCAAGAAAACAATTTATTCGTTAAGTTTTGTGTTCGATAGGCCTATGTGTGTGCCTTGTTGTTACAAAGTTATAAGACAATGCCTGTGACTCATGTTGCAGTGTAGCCGATCAACTGCTATGCCCCATTTTGTTAGAGCAGTAGGTCCCATATTTGTCCAGGTCATTCGGTTTACATTTATAAATGTATATGGCAATAGTGACTTGGTCCAAATTCTGTATTATTTAATTATATTTATTCTGCGCTCTTCTCTAGAAAATTCAGTTGCTGCAAAATCGGGTGGCTGCTTCCCAGGATCCGCCTCGGTTCTTCTCGAGGATGGTCGGAGCAAGCTGGTAAAGGAACTGGAGGTGGGCGACAAAGTGTTAGCTGCAGACAAAGAAGGACATATTGTATCTAGCGATTTCCTTATGTTCATGGACCGAGATCCAGTAACAAGTCGAGAATTTTATGTTTTTGAAACGGAGAAGCCCAAAAGAAAGTTAAGACTGACGCCGGCACACCTTGTCTTCGTCACCAATAACGTTACGGATGGCGATATGACTGCAGTGTTTGCCAGTAATGTAAAACCTGGGCAACAGGTGTTTGTCGTGGACGAGGCACTAGACCACCTAAAGGCAGTCACAGTGGAAAGGATTTACGTGGAAGAATACGAGGGATCTTATGCACCAGTGACTTCACAAGGAACCATCATAGTTGACCATGTTTTGGCGAGCTGTTACGCGGTAATCGAGGACCACAAATGGGCGCACTGGGCCTTTGCACCAGTCCGGTTGGGTCACGCGTTGATGTCGTTGACAGGTCTAGTCAAAGAGCGCGAGGAAATCCCTCAGAGAGATGGAATAGACTGGTACTCAGATATTCTATACCACATAGGGACATTGCTGCTGGACAGAAACTCCTTTCATCCCCTTGGAATGTCACAAAGTTGAGACCATTTCAAAGACACAATGTTCTTAAAGATGGAAATACTTTTGGGCACTGGAGCCATACATGTATATTCTTATTTATTGTCTTATGTATTCCTCCTATCATGAACCAGTCGAATTTATTCGTCTAGAATAGTGTAAAAAATTCTGTGAAAAATGTATTTCTAAACATGTTTTTTTTTTTTATGATTGTTTAATGTTATGTGAACTGACTTATATTTTCATGGATGAACATGAAGCATTGCCTCAATAAATTATATTTGTGTACATGTAGCTTGTATGTTAGCCTGAACAAATACATTCTCACATTTCGTTTTCCAAAATCCACAATAGAAGAATTAGTTATCCTATGAAATAAGTGCGTTTATGTCTGTAAATGCATAAATGCTCAAGCCTACTGAAAACGATTAGTCGAATTCAAGGAGTGATATAAAACTTTGTAAATCGTTGGTATAATAGTCTACAGTAGGCTAATTTTGCCAAATACCTTTCAGATGAAGCATTGTTTAAAAATCAGTATTTCCATATGCATAGTTCAACCTGCTTCCCCTCAGAGTGATTTGGTACTATCAGAAATATTTCTGTGCCTGCTGATTCTAAATCAATCCATGGAGCAACTGGAGCCTCTGGTGGCCACGAACCACCCATCCATCATCTGATCAAAGCTACCACTTTGACCCTGCAAGAAAACACCTGTTCGATATAAGAGTAGGCCTACTGATATTATAATATTCGCAGTTATTTTATTGGTTCTTCAAAATGGCTCTCACATTCTGAATGAATAAAGTTAATTAATAAATGAATGAGAGAATGCATCAGGGAGCCCATAGCCCAACCTAACAGGTTGACTCGATTTTCTTAAATTGGCCAGGTTACGAAGTCAAGAAAACCGCTGGCCTAGAGTGCTAGACTTGGCTACATCGCCTAACCAGTCATTGTAATATTAGGATGCTCACAATAAAACTGCTCCCCTTTGACACACTTGGCAGTTGGTCAAACAGATGTCATGTTAAGAACTGAATCACACAACTTAATCAATAATTGCTCAGTCTATTATCATCAACCACAATCTCCAACATGCTTTTATAATTTATTTCCCTGATCCTCCTTTTGCCATTAAAATGCTCAGGCTGATCGTGTGCGCGTCAATACAAATTTGAATACATTTACATACACAGCCCTGATTGGCAGATAGGATGACTAGATCCTACCCTGCTTACCCCTTCAAAGTAGAAGGATACATATGCAAATAAAAGATGAATGGTCATTGGTCAGAATAATCACATCAGAGTGTGATGTCATGATCTGGGCCAAAAAACCCATCCCACCTGAACAGGTTGAAATTCCAGCCATTTTTTTCAAACAGCACTTAAACAAAAAATTATTTTCATAATTTTCATAAATTCAGTGTGGAAATATATATATATAAAGGAAAATCACGTTAACTGCACTGCCTCTCTCTTTAACCGACAGAAATCCAACAATCCAATAACATTTAGTCACTATAATTGTCCATTTATAGAGTACAGCATTGTATTAGATGTTTGAGCAGAATATGACCTTAGACCGAGTAAAATGTTGGTATGCCCATAACTGAATCCCCTCTCTTCCAGAACTGTATCATTTTCAGTGGTGTAAAGTACTTAAGTAAAAAATACTTGAAAGTAAAACTTAAGTCGTTTTTGAGGGTATCTGTACTTTTATTCTGCCCTTGAGTTGCGTTCCCATGCAAAACTAGACAGATAGCTAACAACTAAGTCTTCACTAAAACTCCCAAGGCGTGACTTCTCTTGAATGAATATATTGAAAACGTTTGTTGTCAAAATACAGAAAATAATATACTTTAGTATTGAATTCACACCGACATACTGTAGCTGTACATTATACATTTGAAGAAATTACATAAATACAAAGCACGTGCTAAGGTACCATGCATCTGGCATGATGCCAAATCACATAGCTAATTCTTACTCATATGGTAATTGGCTAACTCCTCTCATTACTCTAATAATGTACAACCATCTATGTAGAATAACAAAGCATATTACACTAGAAACAGTAACAAAACTACAGTATTGTATATTTTACAATTTGTTTGCATGACGCACGAGCAAAGTAATACAGCTAACGACATACATGAAAGGCATTGCCATTTGTGTGAGTAAATGCAACCAACATTGATATGTAAGCAACTCTATAAATAACAAGATTATCATCATTAGCTAAATACCTGAATCGAACTTACAAACAAATATTTTCCAAGGCTGAAATGAAGCGTGACAAGAAATAACTACACTGAAAGAATTGACCGTAGCGTTGTTTTTAGCTGTGCGGAACAATTCTCTACTTCCTGTTTGCGTACAGTCTAAGTACCAGAAAGCTCCACTAGGGGGCAAATAACACAATTGAACACAATGAAAATACATTTGAACCATTATTTTATTACAATCTGTTACCTTCTAACAGGATGGCAGCACAACTTTACTTTTCTGGTTGTCTTTTTGACAACTTTTACTTCACTATGTTCCTAAAGAAAATAATGTATTTTTTACTACATACATTTTCCCTGACACCCAAAAGTACTTGTTACATTTTGACAGGAATGGTTCAATTCATGCACTTAAAGAGAACTTCCCTGGTCATCCTTACTGCCTCTGATCTGGCAGACTCACAAAACACAAAACACTTTCATTTGTAAATTAAGGTCTGAGTGTTGGAGTGTGCCCCTGGCTTTCTGTAAATAGAAAATCTAATAAAAATTGTGCCATATGAGTTTGCTTAATAAGGAATTTGTAATTATTAATACTTTTACTTTAGATACGTTATTATATTTTAGCAATTCCATTTCATTTTGATACTTAAGTATATTTTAAACCAAATACTTTCAGACGTTTACTGAAGTAGTATTTTACTGGGTGACTTTCAATTTTACATGAGTCATTTTCTGTTAATGTATCTTTACTTTAAGTATGACATTTGAGTACTTCTTCCACCACTGGTCATTTTTCACATTACTTTTTTTCTGTTCAGAATGTGAACCAGCAGTATTTTCTGTTCCCTTCAGTACTATGCAGCATTGCCCACAAGGTGGTGCTATGCACTAAACATAAAATCGTCCAGGAAGCATTTCTGTTGTGGGTGTAATGGGGGTGTTGGGCCATTGTCACTGAAAAATAAATAGGCCAATCCCATGAAAAGCAAACACTATATAAAAATACCCCCAGGAGCTACATGTTTTCACCACCTGTCCAACTGCTCTAGGAGCCATTCTATCTTGAGAAGTTTATGGCCAACCAGTAATAATGTGAAGTCTGTTGTGGCATGAAAGAAGGCCCCATTGGCTCCTGTAGAGGTAACTACCTATGAAACTCCACTAGCACAAGATGAGAGCAATTCAGGATGCATCCACATAGAATTGTCTTTCCAGACGTAGATCTGAATTGAAGATATAGAAGACAAGTAACAAGGAGCATCATTGCATGTAACAATTCAAATCAAATTTTACTTTTCACATGCGTTGAATCCAACAGGTGTAGTAGACCTTACCGTAAAATACAGGGGTACAGGTTAGGTGAGGTAATTGATGTAATATGTACATGTAGGTAGGAGTAAAGTGACTATGCATAGACTATAGATAGTAAACAGCGAGTAGCAGCAGTGTAAAAAAAAACAGGGGGGTGTAGCCATTTAATTAGCTGTTCAGCAGTTTTGTGGCTTGGGGGTAGAAGTTGTTAAGAAGCCTTTTGGACCTAGACTTGGCACTCCGGTACCGCTTGCCGTAGCAGAGAGAACAGTCTATGACTAGGGTGGCTGAAGTATTTGGCCATTTTTAGGGCCTTCCTCTGACACTACTTGGTATAAAGGTCCTGGATGGCAGGAAGCTTGGCCCCAATAATGTACTGTGCCGTACGCAGTACTCCTTGTGATGCCTTGCGGTCGGAGGCCGAGCCGTTGCCATACCAGGCGGTAATGCAACCAGTCAGGATGCTCTCGATAGTGCAGCTGTAGAACTGTTCGAGAATCGGAGGACCCAAGCCAAATATTTTCAGTCTCCTGAGGGGGAATAGGCATTGTTGTGCCCTCTTCATGAATGTATTGGTGTGTTTGGACCATGATAGTTTGTTGGTGATGTGGACACCAAGGAACTTGAAGCTGTCAACCTGCTCAACTACAGCCCCGCTGATGAGAATGGGGGCGTGCTTGGCCCTCCTTTTCATGTGGTCCATGATCATCTCCTTTGTCTTGATCACATTGAGGGAGAGGCTGTTGTCCTGGCAACACACTTCCAGGTCTCTGACCTCCTCCCTATAGGCTGTCTCATCGTTGTCGGTGATCAGGCCTACAGTACTACCATTGTGTTGTTGGCAGACTTAATGGTGTTGGAATCGTGCTTGGCCACGCAGTCATGGCTGAACAGGGAGAAGAGGAGGGGACTAAGCACGCACCACTGAGGGGCCCCCATGTTGAGGATCAGCGTGGCAGATGTGTTGATGCTTACCCTTACCACCTGGGGGCGGCCCGTCAGGAAGTCCATGATCCAGTTGCAGAGGGAGGTGTTCAGTCCCATGGTCCTTAGCTTAGTGATGACCTTTGAGGGCACTATGGTGTTGAACGCTGAGCTGTAGTCAATGAAGAGCATTATCACGTACAGCAGGTGTTCCTTTTATCCAGGTGGGAAAGAGATTGCATCATATGAGGATCTGTTGGGGCGGTATGCAAATTGGAGTGGTCTAGGGTTTCTGGGATGATGGTGTTGTGAGCCATGACCAGCCTTTCAAAGCACTTCATGGCGACAAATGGGAGTACTACGGGTCGGTAGTCATTTAAGCATGTTACCTCGGTTTTCTTGCTTGAACCACACACACAAAAATAACCATATGCTCTCTCCTCTCACCTGTGCTAACATATCCTGTTCACCTCCCACTGAGCACCAACTGGTTGAATCAACATTGTTTCAATGTAATTTTTCAACATATTGTGGTGTGGAATCTAAATACAAAATACATTGGATTTTAAAAAAGTCATCAATGTACAAAAACTGTTTAGGCAGATTTTATGAGAGTGAAATATCAAAAACAGGATTATGTCATCATGGTAAACAATTTTCAACATAGACAAATCTTGTATAAAATAGGTTGAATTTATACCTTTAAAATAGCATCAGATCTCCAATGTTACATCCACTATAAGAAAAACAACAACTATTGGCTGGGCAGCAAATAATACTGGAAAATTGACCTATCTGGAGCTATCCCTTTGGTCCCCTATCCAGGGTTTTAACCATGGTCAGCCCTGCTTACCATATTTGTCACTGACTATTACTAATGTGCTATCATGAGAATAATTGTTGAGAAACCTCAACTTAAAAACTGAAAAGATTCACTGTTGCTGTCAAAGTAATTCCAAAAGGTTAGGTTTAAAGAATGTTACATTTAGCAGACACTGTTATCCAGAGCGACTTACAGTAGTGAGTGCATACTGTTCAGTTTCATTAGTATTGGTCCTCCGTGGGACACAAACCCACAACCCTGGCGTTGCAAGTGCCATGCTCTACCAACTGAGCCATGCGGGACCGAGCAAATTAAATGTTAACACTACACTATATCAATCATTCTATTTAGGCCTATATAGCATTTGTGAAGTCTTCAACAGCTATTGTTTAAATTTAACCCAGGATTCAACAAAAAAAAATAGACAATACGTATACAGTACATTTGGAGAGTACTCAGACCCCTTGACTTTTTCCACATTTTGTTACATTACAGTCTTATTCTAAAACCTTTAATGCTGCAGAAATGTTTTGGTACCCTTCGCCAGGTCTGTCCCTGGACACAATCCTGTCGGAGCTCTACGGACAATTCCTTCAACCCAATGGCTTGGTTTTTGCTCTGACATGCACTGTCAACTGTAGGACCTTATATTGACAGGTGTGTGCCTTTCCCAAATCATGTCCAATCAATTGAATTTACCACAGGTGAACTCCAATCAAGTTGTAGAAATATCTCAAGCATGATCCTGATCTCAATTTAGTCTCATAGCAAAGGGTCTAAATACTTAAGTAAATAAGGCATTTCTGGTTTTTATTTTTAATAGATTTGCAAATATACTAAAAACCTGTTTTCGCTTTGTCATTATGGGGTATTGTGTGAAGATTGAAGAGGAAAATGTTTTATTTAATCCATTTTAGAATAAGTCTGTAACGTAACAAATTGTGGAAAAAGTCAAGGGGTCTGAATACTTTCCGAATACACTGTAAGTCTAGGGTTTAAAGCTTTGGTTGATTCCAAATGTATATTTAAATGTTAGATATACAGTACGTCTCCATCTCAATCACAAATAAAAGTTAATTTAACCCCCTAAGGTCGATGTCCTTGCCCCCGCGGAAATCCAATTAGCATGATGCAAAAAAAATCCCCATAAAAATCTGTCCATTTAAACTAGAGATTTCTGTCTTTTTGCATTGGATGCATCTCAATCCACTGCATCCGCCTTAAACATTCACGGAAGACCAGTGGAGGCTGCTGAGGGGAGGACGGCTCATAATAATGGCTGGAATGGAGTCAACGGAAGGGTATCAATCATCATACCCTGATGAAGACAGCTTGGCTGTCGAAACGTTGGTAATTCAATGTTTGCATCTGAGCTCCTAGAGTGGACGGCTCTCTTTAATTTTCAAGTTTTCTACTCCGCTAGCCAGCACCTCACCTAAATAGGAGTGCGTTTATTTTTCTTCTCGATCAACCACGTAGAAACCACGTGTTTGAGGTGTTAGCATTCCATTGACTCCATTCCAGTCATTATTATGAGCCATCCTCCCCTCAGCAGCCTCCACTGATGGACTGTTTAGTGCCAAAAGTAATGTAAAAAAATATATAATGTTTCCTGATCTTTCTTGTATCTCTCAGATATATGAAAGACAATTCAGAACAAACTTCCTTTTGATGTATTTTTTGTGACTATGTATCTGTTGTTCCATGTCGTGCATCTGTTATTCAATGCGTTTGTAGCATTTTGGACTAATAGCAGTAAGGCCCCAAAACATATGATCAAATAATTGTTTCAAGGAGTCTTAAATTCTAAAACAAATAGCAAAATGATCCTTAGTAGAACCCCCTCCCCAGGCTTAGACAGGGTTTAGACTTATGGGTTTAAAAGTCGCAGGTTTGTGGAGTTGTCCACAATTTCTGTAATTATCTGCACAGAATCTCAAGCACTAATCACTTGCACCATGTACTTTTAATGTCATCTCAACTGCAATCCAGGTCATTTGGTTCTGCTATTAGATGAAGCACAGTGACAACATTTACATTACATTTACATTTAAGTCATTTAGCAGACGCTCTTATCCAGAGCGACTTACAAATTGGTGAATTCACCTTCTGACATCCAGTGGAACAGCCACTTTACAATAGTGCATCTAAATCATTTAAGGGGGGGGTGAGAAGGATTACTTTATCCTATCCTAGGTATTCCTTGAAGAGGTGGGGTTTCAGGTGTCTCCGGAAGGTGGTGATTGACTCCGCTGTCCTGGCGTCGTGAGGGAGTTTGTTCCACCATTGGGGGGCCAGAGCAGCGAACAGTTTTGACTGGGCTGAGCGGGAACTGTACTTCCTCAGTGGTAGGGAGGCGAGCAGGCCAGAGGTGGATGAACGCAGTGCCCTTGTTTGGGTGTAGGGCCTGATCAGAGCCTGGAGGTACTGCGGTGCCGTTCCCCTCACAGCTCCGTATGCAAGAACCATGGTCTTGTAGCGGATGCGAGCTTCAACTGGAAGCCAGTGGAGAGAGCGGAGGAGCGGGGTGACGTGAGAGAACTTGGGAAGGTTGAACACCAGACGGGCTGCGGCGTTCTGGATGAGTTGTAGGGGTTTAATGGCACAGGCAGGGAGCCCAGCCAACAGCGAGTTGCAGTAATCCAGACGGGAGATGACAAGTGCCTGGATTAGGACCTGCGCCGCTTCCTGTGTGAGGCAGGGTCGTACTCTGCGGATGTTGTAGAGCATGAACCTACAGGAACGGGCCACCGCCTTGATGTTAGTTGAGAACGACAGGGTGTTGTCCAGGATCACGCCAAGGTTCTTAGCGCTCTGGGAGGAGGACACAATGGAGTTGTCAACCGTGATGGCGAGATCATGGAACGGGCAGTCCTTCCCCGGGTGACAACACATTAGGTTGACATTGTATTCAGATTTGAACTTTGAAGTGCTTTTAAATGATTGAAAGTGCAGTGATAACATTTAGGTGACAACTAAACCAAAAACCAAACATTGTTTTCCATTGGAATTTGGTAGTGCTTGTATATGGTTTAAGGCATAGTGATAGCACATTGGGAATTCAACAAACTTTTAGCTGTCTTTTTGATTGTGTGAATATAGGCTGTAATCTCATTGATCAACATCTCAACCAAATATGACCCAATTGTCCACATTGAAATGACTGTGGTGTGCAGAGTGGGCTGTGTACCTACAGTGGGGCAAAAAAGTATTTAGTCAGCCACCAATTGTGCAAGTTCTCCAACTTAAAAAGATGAGGCCTGTAATTGTCATCATAGGTACACTTCAACTATGACAAAAAAATCCAGAAATTCACATTGTAGGATTTTTTTATGAATTTATTTGCAAATTATGGTGGAAAATAAGTATTTGGCCACCTACAAACAAGCAAGATTTCTGGCTCTCACAGACCTGTAAACTTCTTCTTTAAGAGGCTCCTCTGTCCTCCACTCGTTACCTGTATTAATGGCACCTGTTTGAACTTGTTATCAGTATAAAAGACACCTGTCCACAACCTCAAACAGTCATACTCCAAACTCCACTATGGCCAAGACCAAAGAGCTGTCAAAGGACACCAGAAACAAAATTGTAGACCTGCACCAGGCTGGGAAGACTGCATCTGCAATAATCAAGCAGCTTGGTTTGAAGAAATCAACTGTGGGAGCAATTATTAGGAAATGGAAGACATACAAGACCACTGATAATCCCCCTCGATCTGGGGCTCCACGCAAGATCTCACCCCGTGGGGTCAAAATGATCACAAGAACAGTGAGCAAAAATCCCAGAACCACACGGGGGGACCTAGTGAATGACCTGCAGAGAGCTGGGACCAAAGTAACAAAGCCTACCATCAGTAACACACTACGCCGCCAGGGACTCAAATCCTGCAGTGCCAGACGTTTCCCCCTGCTTAAGCCAGTACATGTCCAGGCCCGTCTGAAGTTTGCTAGAAAGCATTTGGATAATCCAGAAGAAGATTGAGAGAATGTCATATGGTCAGATGAAACCAAAATATAACTTTTTGGTAAAAACTCAACTCGTCGTGTTTGGAGGACAAAGAATGCTGAGTTGCATCCAAAGAACACCATACCTACTGTGAAACATGGGGGTGGAAACATCATGCTTTGGGGCTGGTTTTCTGCAAAGGGACCTGGACGACTGATCCGTGTAAAGGAAAGAATGGATGGGGCCATGTATCGTGAGATTTTGAGTGAAAACCTCCTTCCATCAGCAAGGGCATTGAAGATGAAACATGGCTGGGTCTTTCAGCATGACAATGATCCCAAACACACCGCCCGGGCAACGAAGGAGTGGCTTCGTAAGAAGCATTTCAAGATCCTGGAGTGGCCTAGCCAGTCTCCAGATCTCAACCCATTAGAAAATCTTTGGAGGGAGTTGAAAGTCCATGCTGCCCAGCAACAGGCCCAAAACATCACTGTTCTAGAGGAGATCTGCATGGAGGAATGGGCCAAAATACCAGCAACAGTGTGTGAAAACCTTGTGAAGACTTACAGAAAACGTTTGACCTCTGTCATTGTAAACAAAGGGTATATAACAAAGTATTGAGATAAACTTTTGTTATTGACCAAATACTTATTTTCCACCTTAATTTGCAAATTCCTTAAAAATCCTCCAATGTGATTTTCTGGATTTTTTTTCTTCTCATTTTGTCTGTCATAGTTGAAGTGTACCTATGATAAATTACAGGCCTCATCTTTTTAGGTGGGAGAACTTGCACAATTGGTGGCTGACTAAATACTTTTTTGCCCCACTGTATATACATGTGACCAGCGACCTATAACCCCATGCGAGAGTGCCCCTAGTGTACAAAACATCCCTAGACAGATAACATATACACAACACATTACATGAGCACATTCCTCCTACACACACACGTTTGTTTTACTATCCTTGTGGGGACCTAACAATTGATTCCCATTCAAAATGATATTTTCCAAACATAACCATTAAACCTAAAATAGCATGTTTCCTTGTGGGGACCAGCGACAAGGATAGTAAAACCACCCGCCATCCACACCTGTCATGGAGTCTGTAGATAGACTGTGTTTAAGGTGTAAGGGGAATGAATCCATTCCCCAAAAAGAGATCCTTCATTAGAGGGGTTAACCTGTTTCACAGCAAATTGCACTGATCGTATCAACCTTCTCGATTGAAAAGACAGGCTCACAGTATGATACGCAGAGCAGGTTTGACCTACCTCAATGGGTCCAACTGACATCAGCAGGTTTTTCAGTTGGACACCAGCAGCTGACAAAGGAAGACCTTCAATTGACATGGCGGACGAGCGAATGTCCGCTGCTCCGTCCCTTTGCTCAAGTGATGGTTCGTTCTGCAACGAACGGCTCTTTTTGAACGGATATTTTTTGTGAACGTCGAAACAGAATCACATCTGTGAAAGAGCCGTTCATTTGGCTCCCTGATTTGCATATTGCTACACTGCTCAAACCAAAGTTTTTCTGCTGATAATTTACAAAATAATTATCTAATGAGTGTGAAGAAACAAGAAACAATAAATATTGTGGAGAGCGCGTCAATCTGGTCAACGCATTTTTTCAGTGCATTTTATATTTTTTGCAAGACGTCTAATAACTTGGCCAGGTAAAAATGTAGTTGAAGCTGCATTTCACTATCTGGCATAATGGTAGCTTACCCTTCGAGCTTTGCAATCTTTCATGGTTCTGGGAACAATGTAAGCATTTTGAATGAAAAATCATTTTGGAGTCAAATGAGCAGGCTCACCGAAAAGACTCGGAATGCTCATCACTACTTTGCTCCCTCCCTCACTCTCATCTGTTTGTTTGGCACCGGGCGGCCGCAGCCCATCTGGCTCGCTCCGGCACTGTCGCGCCCATGAACAACGACCTGCCACGAGAGCCAGGAGTGTACTGAGCCAACCAATTTAGTTTGCCCTTCTGGTGTCTCGTGATGTTTCAATACATGGGAGATAAGAGAAGGGCCAAAAAATATCCACATTCTTGTAGGTAATTTCTTAATTACTTGTTGAGACACTGATTGAGAGGTGAGATGAACAATTCAAATTACACTTGCTCCTTTAAGTTTTGATAGGCTATAGTAGGCTAGTCCAAAATCCCCTGGACATTAATTTCATATCCCATGTTTTCACACCAGTGAAAAACCCACTATCACCTCACCTCATGGAGAGGGCCCTCTGTGGTTCTCAGTGTGTGGCATTAACAGCTCCTGTGGTTGTGGTGTTTTCTGCCATCAGGTGGTCACAGTAGGCAGGTACAGAAAGCACAGAGACTCAAAACAGGCACATAATAGGACAACGTTACATTTTGAATCATTATTAGCTTTGTCAATTTATAGTGCACTACTTCTAACCAGGGTCTATAGGGGCTCTGGTTAAAAGTAGTGGGCTACAGTAAATAGGGAATGGGGTGCCATTTGGGACGCAACCATACAACCAGTAATCCCAACATACGGTTGTCTTTGTGACCTTCCCAAGCTGCATGGCCTCTCCGCCTCTCACTGTGAGCCCTCCCACCACATATCCTTAATGAGAACCCTTGGAGCAGAATCAAATTAGAGAGGACTCCATGTAAGCATCCACCCACCACACCACACCGTGTCACACTGTACCACTGAACCCACACAACAAGTTAGTGACTCCATTTGAAAACATCAAGGGAGATATTAAGATAATGAAATTGAGAAAGAGCAAAGGTGAGACTCGTCGTTGGCACTGCAGGGGCAGTAGGCTTACAGCAAACTACAGCAACCGGCATCTAAACAAAAAAGCAGGACTAGAGAGTAATTGGAATAGATTGATCATTTCCTTTCATAGTAGACTATCCCAGAGGACACCCTTTCACGGGTTATCATCTTGAATCATACAATGAAAAAGGATTAGATTCATGTCTTGTGTTCAACATTGCAGTCCACACCTTCAAGATAAACTGACAATTACAGCTGTTGGCAACACTCCAACAGACCCAGAGACATAACTCAAATCAGACTGATCAAAACTCCTGCGAATTCCATTGAGCCCAGTGAAACGGCAGCATTCAACCGGCTCCCATCAGCCCAGTGAATACTGGTTTAGTCCCCCGTCCTTAGACATCACACCCCCTGATTACTCCGATCAAACGCTAAGCAGTATTATCCTGAAGTGACAACACGTGACAAATTCCCTGTCCTCTTCACCTACTCCTTGTGCTTTCTTTAAGCGTCATATTATTCCTGATGAAAAATGTATTTTCTTTATCTGCAGCTAAGCCTCTCAATCCAAAGCCTCCATAATGGCACACACAAAATATTAATTGTGCATCTTCAGGGGGTGACATGTGTTGCTGTTTACCTGAAGGATATTTGCTCCTCAGGAGAGAGGAGAAGAAGAGAGCAGAGAAGAGAGAGATTACATTGTTAGGCTGCCGAGACTGACAGGAGAACAATGTCCCAAGGTAGCAGCATCTCACAAATCTGCCTTTCAGCAAGCCTACACCTTCTTGTCAAAGGAAACCCCATTGATTTGGCTGTCTACAGACATCCACCTCTACCAATCTGAAGACTGGCACTGTGTTATCTTCATTGCCAGTAAAATGCATGTAGCCTTTATTCTCCAGGCTATATGACAAGAGTGGCGGTTCATTTGAGAATGATTGCATTAAACCGGAGAATGAATTCAACATGCATATGATAACTGAAAGAAAATCTCCCACCTATAAGAGATAATTGTTCTAAATGTTAGGATTGGGAAGAGCAAATTCCCATATTTACATACCTAACGTGTGCATTAAATGCAATGCCCATCCCTTTCCTCTTTCTCCCACTCTGATACACTACCGTAGACTCATCTTTACCTCATTTAATCTAATCTAGCTTGGACCATTAGAAATGCATTAATCAAGGTGCTCCCTCAGCCAGCCTCAGGGTCTGGGTTGAGCCCTGTACAATATCCATGATGATGCCAGAGGGCACTGCAATGCTGGCCTGGGACATACTACCGTGCCAGAGCCCTTCTCAGGTACCCACTCCTCCACCCTCTGTGGTGCTGGCTTGGACGCTGATGTAGGAGATACTCTGCAATAACTCTTCTTCTAAAACCTTCTCCTTAAAAACAGTCTAGTATGCCATATAAAATGGTAACAATTCTGTTATATTGCTGGATGCATTTCCTTCACAGACTGAAAACATACATGTATATATACAGATTACTATGGGCTAGAAGGGTTGCATCAATATCCATCATCAACATGGGAGAAAAGATGTGTCTGGCACTGAGTGAGATTGATTGGAAGACAAGCCCTCTGAAAGAGCTCTGACCGGGGCTATTGATTTGTTTGAAACGCATTGTCCGACCTAATAATTGGCTCTAATGATAAGCCCTCATTGAATCCTCTTGACCTTGAGCTGTAGGATCTATGTGCTGAGAATACATGCATCTCTCAATGGTTTACGTTGTAGGAGGAAGCCCTCTTATTCACATCTTCGAATGAGAGGTACAGAGTCTACCTTGCTATTAGCTGACAAAGGTATTTTGAGAAAAACAAATGTGTTTTCTTATGACCTAAATATCTGTAACTTTATCCAGTTATGAAATGAATAATAATGAAAAAATAAAGGTTATTAGGATTGACCCATCACTGCATTACAATTCATAGTTTCACACTGAACAGAAACAAATATAAAGATGCTATTCTCACGGGACACAGAGGTTGGAACAGATGGGTAGTCTTGCTTGTGGTTGGTAAGCGGAAAGGCACTCCTCCTCCTTGACTTTTTGAACCCAATTCCACTCTGGCACTTTGGGTACTGACAGCTAGCGCCTTGGCAGAGGGCTAGGGTGTGGGTGGAGGGCTGCTCTCCAGTAATGGGCATTCCCCTGGCAAGGACCGTGGTCTGGCCTGGCAACGGGCCTAGCCTTTCAGGCAGGAGGGAGTCTGCATGGTGGAGTATAAGCATAACTGGCTCTCACCTTCGCCAGAGCCAAGGCAAACAAATGCTGCAGCTGTTGTTGTGGTGAGCTCAACCCTTCAGGGTACAATACTAACATTTATTCAAAGATAGCAAGATTTAGAAAAGGGGATAGCTAAACTTTCGGTGGTGGGCAAGATGAAAAGCTGTACTTTATCTACAGATCTTTTAAAAGTTACTACTGTAATACCTTTCTCTCAGTAAAATAGCATAGACAATACATTTGTTTCAAGGCAGCACTAGAGGGCAGTATAGCTCTTACCCAGCTATGAGGCATTTATTATAGCTGTGATACAAAGACACCATGACATTTTAAAGACTGTTACATTTGATTAAATAATGGTTTATCTGAACAGAGAATTAAACCGAAAACAAGTGTAAAGACAGAAAAATGCATCTTAACACACAATATCCAGAAGGTAACAATATAAAATAGTTTGAACCTCAGTTGAGGATCTCAATATTGTGATCCCTAATCCCTACATAAATGTCACAGTGGTGTCATTTCGATGTGTCAATGACTACTACCTCAATACGTAAGCAACAGAAAGTATTGACGACAAAGTATTGACAACATGAAGTACAGGAGATAACACAGAGTTATTGGTCATTTAGTACCTCTGCCATGACCCTGTGCTGTGGGACATAAAACAAGGCCTGGCTGGGGGTCATCTTACTGTGTCTAGAGGGGAGACAATGCCTGGGGTTGGCCAACCCAGTCCCACTCAGACAGGGACTCCATGCATCAGACAGCGGGTTTGGCAATGACGGACCTCCTCGGAAGGAAGCCCCCCCCCCCAGTGTCCCCACGGAGCATGGGGGGCTGGCCCCGTTGATAAAACTCCAGTCCCAGGCTGGCTAAAATCTATGGGACCCTGGCCAGGGAGAGGGACATTACTATTCATGAGTGGAGCTGGGATCTGCTGATCAAACATATGCTGTCCTGGGAACCTTGGCACTCTGAATGCCAGACAAGATAAAAAGAGGGGAAGTGAACATGAGGCCCTGTATTGCAACACTTCCGCTGATCTGACGTGACATCTCTACTTCTGTTGCACCTTAGGTGCAGGACAACACTCAGCAGGAGATCAATGTAAGTATGTCTCCACAAAGGGAGACAACACTAGAATACAGTGATGCCCTCACATGCTCACACAGATTCATCACTGGAGTGTTTGTTTATCAGAAAGGAGCATTAAGTGACTGATAAAAAAAGATAATTTCTGAATGACCACCAGTTTGATTCAACGACAGCAAAGGCAAAGCAGATCATCTGACATGCTAAAAAGTACCAAACAGAACGGCCCTTATTCATCTTAATGTACTTCCAGCAGACAGGTGAGGGAGGTGATCTGAGATGGTGATTGAATAATTACAACTCCACTGACTGAACAAATCTAGCCTTCAGTGTCCAGCCTTGTCCCCATTAACAGAGACTCAGTTAATCATATATCTATGCAGACAGACAGACAAGAGGAGGACCTCGCAATTAGGGTTTTAATTATCCCCTCGAAAAAACGTCAGCTCCAAACCCACAGTAGGATTTAAATTAAAAGACCCACAACAATGCGATAGCATTGTGAAAATGTGATAACCAACCATGTTCTCCTGATGGCTAATCCCCCCATTTACAAAAATATAAACTGTTCAATGGGACTCTTTGGGATGAGGTGTGGGATGGGCAGAGTGGAAACACAAGCAATTTGTATGGAGATGACGGTTTCTGTTAGTGCTCTCAAATCTTTCACATCTTGAAATTGGCTTGCATTACAATTAATTGGAGAGAAATTAACTGCAATTGACCTTGATACTGTCTGCATGATTAATTTCACAATCTGATTAGACAGCAACAAATGCCTGCCCTGCCTTCCTTTCACTACTGTGGAATCAACATACAGTCTATGTATTACCAGCTTCCCTCACATTCATGGGGGGAATAAAACACAAAATGAGGAAGAATCCCCTTTTCCCTGATATGTGTAAATATACGTGCCTGGACTTGGCTTGGCATACATAGCCTGGCTGTGACTCAGACTGGAATCAAATTTTCTCCATCCCCTTTGGCATTAATAAGCTTGCCCCACAATGTGTCAATCAGAGCCACCTGATACCAGGGAAATGCAGCCTAGCCTACTGCACGCTGGAGGGGGCTAGACATTAGATCCCCACAGCCCATTTAGACTCTTTATACGGTTGTAATTAATTTACTGAACGAGTGAATGCTGAAAAATATATTTTTATTTTTGTCCGACTTTGATTGCACCACTTTTTGTACATACATGGAAAAGCTTATAGGCAGGGAACCAAAAGAGAGTGATACAAAACAACTACTTTTTTAGGACCTCTTTTTAGTGTCCGTCATTGGGGTACGCCTTGATATGCTAGACCCATGACTCTGCATCCTTCATCCTTCACAGCAAAACTAAGCCCCGCCCCTTGCCCTCTAAATGAAATAAATCATTAAATCCCTGATGCTCATATCAAACATTTCCAGTTGTGCAAGGATGCTTATCAATGTTTACCGATTCTCCAACCGTGTTTAGCCATGGCGGAGCGTTAAATAGTACCCCCTCATCCGTCACCCCATGTGTGTGCTGCCCATGTTGGTTTGGAGAAAGAGTGAGCAGCTGCTACTCTCTGGGTGTCTCTGGGGACCCACAGCAGGCCTGGGTTTGCTTTGTGAGCACATCAAGGGCACAGCAATGAGAGGAAGGAGATCTTTACAGATACAATGAACAGAACACTCTCTCGCTCTCTGGAAAGTATATGGGCTGTAGTACCTATAGGCCTAGATACACATCTTCCATTTCCCCTGAGAGGTAGAGGTAAGCCAAGGACGTGCAGTCCTCTGAGGCAGAGGGTACTGTAACATGTGATGAAAATGTTGATTGTATAAATGGTCTTTATACATTATAGGTTTGTAAATGTAACACTGTTTCATAACAGAGCTGTGCCAACTAGGTGTTGGGGAGAAAGCACTTAATTATATTTATTAAATATCTCAACATTACAATCCCATATCTTTTCAATATTGTCCCTTTGCGTTCATTTTTAGCCGTGTCATATTCTTTGTTCACCTTTAAACCCTATCCCACACAACCTCTTCCCAAAACGTGTTTCACATAAATAGTTGATGCCTGTGTGCTGTGCCTGTGTGCTGTGTTGGCTGGTGAAATAACAGCACAAATGTTATTCCTCGTCTTCACGATCACACTCAGATCATACACATTAAATCGAGGAACACATAGGACATCAGATATGTAAAATAAAAACAGGGCAGATAGGAGGAGAACACAGCCCCATGCTTAAATTTAGCCAGTTGAGGGGTGAAGGAGCGGGGGTATATTTTGGTCTGACGAGTCCCTCGGCTGTATGTGTATATATTAAAGCTGTGATTGGATATTAGCCCTGAACTGAACCCAGGAGAAGGACAATACTGATCATAAGGACTCATCAGTGGACTATCAGTGTCGACACAAACTGTAGAGGGAGGGACAGATATTACACACATAACACAGCTGTTTAGAATGGGCAACTAGTGAAATACATCACAAAGCTTCATTTTGTAATGGAGCAGCATATTCATTCTTTGTGAAACTGTATGCTGTATTTGAGTTGTTTTTGGCCAACATTATAATGAACATGTCACTGTCTGTGGAAGCTATACCTTGTACAGCAGTGGTGTAAAGATCAATGACTGCAGGCCTACAGTTGAATATCCTGTGACATCCCTTTAGTGAACATCACCTGGAGCACTGAAGAAAGCCAACAACCCTGACATGCTCCATATATTGTACATGTACCTGAATACTTCACATACAAGTAGCCGTCAGACTCTGAGAAATGCCACAGTAAATGAGTGTACAGTATTACTCACCAGTGAATAAAGATGTTGACTGTTCATCCATGCTGCTCCTCCTCTACTTGACTCTGCTTTTGCAAGACTACCTCTTTTACACACCACCTGAAAACTCAGAGTATGACTAAAGGGACTATGGAATGGGAATTAAATGTATCATAATCGTATACATGTTTAAGCCGGTTATGGTAGACAACGGTTTTAATTAAACCCCATGAAAGTTTTCACGGGCATATTGCTAGCTCTAACACATATTTAATTAAAATCCTAAAAACAAGGAACAATATGGTAAATCACAGGCAAAGCACACGTTTCCTTTCATGTCATGCGCTCACACAATGGACGATTGCCAAGTCATCTAATATAATCCATGTATCAACATGGATAAGAGAAGGAAATTACTTGGTTTAATTGTCTTTTTCTAAAGCAAACTCATACTACACCCACAAGGACATGTCAATAGAAGGGTAGAAGCTACCTGAAAAAAAAGACATATGAGAGGATGGCAAACATTACCACTATATAAACATGGTTGAAATAAAAATTGAAGGGCATCCCATAGGGCAATTACATTCATCCGCAGGCTGAGCGGATGGTCGGAGGCTGGAACATAGTTGTAAATAAGTTGTACACTGCAAAATGATCACAAGAAGCCCAAGTATTTGACAAAAACAGAGTAATTTCAAACCTTGATTATATTGGGATACAATCACATAATATGGCATAAGCACATACTATGCCCCCTCTATTTATGTGGGAATACTTGAAAACAGATTTCCTCATTTAAAATCCCTTTAGGATGATTTCCTAGTGATTTTACAGTCTTTTATGTCCAACATCGAAAACAAAACAAAAAGTAAAACAATTTGGGGGGGGGGGGGGGGGGGGGGGGGGGGGGCAGCCTACTGGGGAACCCTGCCATATGGGTTCCTGCAGCTTCACACACCAATAGTCATTCTTAAAATACTGTAAGAAAAACATGGAAAAAGAAAAGTGCTTACAACATTTCAGAAATCAGCAGCTGAGGAGAAAATATTCCCTAGAAGTACTGGTAATACAGTTCAAATCAATAACACAATTTATGAAAATAACCTGGCTCAAATGGGAATAGGTCCAGAATCGTAGATGGAAGCTTGAATACATAGCAAAAACATACCATATTATTTCAACTGACAGGCAATCTCCTTTAATGCTGCGAATCAACAAGTATTTCTCTGATACTAAATGTCAAGATTAATTCCACCACCCTACGTAATAAGATCTTCAAATCAGTAGGCTTGAAATGCTTTCAACCGATAAAAAAAAAAACCTGTCACAAAGTGAATTTGGCTCCTCTTAAAATGGGTTGTATCATGAGTTAACACTAAATCTCTGCTGCCTACATCCAGAGAGGTGCCCCTGTTTTTCAGACAAAAATGGCACATCTGGGTTTCATTTAAAAATATATGTGAATGATAAAACAGTCAGCCCACTTTTTTGAAATACTTATTAACAGAAGTGTAAAAATTAATGGCATTCCTAAAAGTAAAGATGACAGAGTGCATCAACTACAGCAATGTGCCTGTCACATTTGTAAAGCGACCAATCTCCCTACTACCCCCCCCCCCCCCGATAAGCCACCGACCCCTCTCACCCACCCCAAAATCCCCCTCTCCCTGCCCTTTTGTTCCCCACTCCAGACACAAACAACGTGGCTCCCTGCTACAAATGATGGCAACCTAGCTTAGCATAGAGCCTGCTGCACGACCATACTCACTGCAGAAGAGATCTGTGCATGTCTATCAGGACTCTAGAGTCTGTCACTAAAAGAGGTCCATCTTTGAGTAACAAAGTATTTTTAAAGATTGACTGGTGACCACGAGTTGTCAGTTTCATTAAAAAAAATGAATCACTCAAACTAGGGGTAACATCATAGACACTGTGTATAATTCAATTCTACAGAATGTCAAGATACAGTCTATGGTCAGGACAGTTAAATATAAAGTGATAATATAAGTCATACCTTATTATCTGGTTGCATGCAAGGATTCAAAAAGCATTACAACACTTTGCAGCAATATCCTGTGAATTAAAAAGTGACATCTTATCTTGGTGTTATAGGAAGCAACACATCTTTATCCATGGTGTAGATAAAGAGAGAGGGTTTTCTACAGTGTCCTTGCACCACATCGTATGCGAGTAACAGAACATCGACCACGGTGGAGAGGTATCACTCCAACACCAGCGGGTAATCTAGGGTCTCATGAGAATGTAAAAACAAAGTCAGAGGAGCAACAATTATCCTCATTACATCCATCTAAAGAGGTCGATACTCTTTTATCCGGTGAAGATCTTTATCAGATCTAGTCTTAGTGTAGACAGAGGCCATTGTATTACCTGTCACTTGTAATTGGCAGTGAATCTCTGCAGCACAATGAATCTCTCTCCAAAGGGCCACAGCTCCCAAGGTCAGTGCAGAAAGCAGCAAGAAGGACGACAGAGGAACGTCAGCTCCTGCCAAACAAGCTGTCAGGACAAACTTTGTCAGTCAGGGCACAGATAGACAAATAAACTGCTGGATAGTAATAATAGATGTGATCGTCCCCCTCCCCAAACCCAGCCCATCCTTCCTCCATCCCTCCTGGGACTAGAATAGATCTGAAATCTTACCTTCTTTAAAAATCCAATGCAATGTTATCTTTCATGATACAAAAGAAAAGAATACTTACTTGAAATTCATTACCTTGAGTCATTGATTTTGATGTCATCTATGTGGATTTCACCCAACGATGTGTATAAACCCTGGATTGCTGATGCTATGTACTGGCCAATGCGAGACTTTGAAGCCACTGGAGGCCACATTGGTACTCCACAGAAAGAGCAGTCCTCAGTGTATTTAAGTATTTATTTCTTGTAGACTTAAAAAAAACTTGAAGGAATATTTTTGTATATGTTTTTTTATGTTCAGTTCACTTAACATAATGTAAAAGCATGTAGTTAGGTGTCTGAAATAAAATAGACCTGTCAAAAATGAATGTAGACATTAATAAATATCTTCTATAGCTTCCAAAATATATTTTTTCACAATGGAAGAGTTCAGTGGTGGGCCGAGGCCAAAATAAGTCAATTCGATCGATCTGCGGAGAGAGGATCTGATTTTTTGTATATGACTAAAAAATTTCTACAAGACTTGTAAAATATGTCGGCACCTCTAGTTTGTGCACATTTATCTAAAAACATATCTTACCTGTCTGGTCAGGCAAAATCCCGGTACTGCTAAATGCCACCACTATTCGATGATCCAATCAGAACTCTAGTTCACTACATCATGGAAAAAGCAAGCAATATTTTTTTTTACATTTGCATGTGTTACTGTTATATTGTACAAGAGCCAGATTTTTTTTTTTACAGTTGCATAATGTCTTCATCCTGCAGTGTAAATTGCTAATCTTATTTTATTATGAACAAAGAACGAATGAAGATATTCAATAGCTGTTATATTCCTTACTTTGACTAGTTTCTAAGTTAAAAACCATTGCCGATTAAGCGCTCAATGACTAAATTAGCATTATACAACTGTGGCAGCATTACTACAAGAACTGACAGTCCTCATCTCGCTCTCTCTCTCTGCCTCAAATCTGGTCCCAAATGAGCTTTTCAATTTCATTTCCTGGACAACAGGCATGAAAATAGACCCCTCTACTGACAATGTACGTGTGAATGTTAGAGGAGGAGAGTCAAAAGATTGTATACAACTTACCAGGATTTTATGAACCTCACAATGAAAGGGAGATGGCTCATGCCCAAGCATTCCTCATTAGCCATGGCTGTTCGACACATGACAGGATCAGCTTAGCTGATCGGTTTATTGAATGGTCTCAGGCACTGTTCTTCCCGGGCACTGTTCCTCGAGATCTTTTTGCAAGGCTCATTGTGGTAGGCACAGTGAGAAAGATCAACAGTGAAATGCTCATCTAATAGTCTGGGGCCCTTGCCTGCAGCAATTGCCAACATGCATGGCTCCCTCGTGAAAACCGATAAAGCAAAGTTCATGTACTTTCTAGAGGGATCAGTAAACCCACCAGCCACAGTTGAAAGCATCCCTGATGGCTCAACCTGGGTGTGGGATGCAACTACACTTGTTCAAGTTATGAAACAGCAAGATACATTTGGGATGTTTGCCAACAGGGCAATAAAGTTCCTGATAACTACAGACAAATCCATCTAATCTAAAGTGGTGCATTTTGTCCCAGACACATACAAAACAATGGGCATCAGGAACGCTGAAGGAAGTCATTGAGCAGGTGACTAAAATATATTTGGACGACCAGAAAACCCCCAAGCAATTGTCCAAATTCTTGTTGTGTGGCGATAACAAAGAATGTCTGCAACAGTTTGTCTTTGTGACATGATCCAAGACCAGGAAAGATCTGATTGAGGACATTACCCTAATAGATGGACATGGATCTGAGTGCCATGCGCTCAGAATGAACAGCAGCGGCACAGATCTTGTGGTTTTACCACTGCCAGCACTGTTCACAATACAACAGGAGGCCGTCACTTGGCTATTACTGGATTGCGAGCATGCATCACAGTACAGCACGCATGTAGTAATCAAGAGTCCTGACACTGATGTGTTTGTACTGGCAGTCAATGTTTGCAAGGTTGGAGAAAACCTGTACTTCACACAGGGAAAGGGGATAACACACGCACATGTCCAAAGGACAAACGACCACCTGGAAGAAGAAGTCTATAATGCTCTGATCGATCTCCACTGCTTCTCCGGCTGTGATACAGTGAGCGCTCTAGCACTCTGCATGGCATTGGCAAAGTGAAGGCAGCAAATACACGACTCTAGCCATGAACATTGCTCTACCTTCATACAGTTGGGAACAGCTTTCCAACAGCCACCAGACCTATAATCCATAGAAGCTTTCACATGTTCAAGAAAGTTGTCAGATGTTCAGGAACAGAAAGCGCTCAAATCAAATAAAATCATTTTACAGTGCCTTGCGAAAGTATTCGGCCCCCTTGAACTTTGCGACCTTTTGCCACATTTCAGGCTTCAAACATAAAGATATAAAACTGTATTTTTTTGTGAAGAATCAACAACAAGTGGGACACAATCATGAAGTGGAACGACATTTATTGGATATTTCAAACTTTTTTAACAAATCAAAAACTGAAAAATTGGGCGTGCAAAATTATTCAGCACCCTTAAGTTAATACTTTGTAGCGCTACCTTTTGCTGCGATTACAGCTGTAAGTTGCTTGGGGTATGTCTCTATCAGTTTTGCACATCGAGAGACAGACATTTTTTTAACCAAGAAGTAACAAAAGCATGGATTAATTTTTCTGCATCATTTTTGGACAGAAAGTTTCTGATTTTTGCAATGTTACGTAGATGGAAAAAAGCTGTCCTTGAAACAGTCTTGATATGTTCGTCAAAAGAGAGATCAGGGTCCAGAGTAATGCCGAGGTCCTTCACAGTTTTATTTGAGATGACTGTACAACCATTAAAATTAATTGTCAGATTCAACAGAAGATCTCTTTGTTTCTTGGGACCTAGAACAAGAATCTCTGTTTTGTCCGAGTTTAAAAGTAGAAAGTTTGCAGCCATCCACTTCCTTATGCTCAGACAGAAGACTACAACCAAACAAAGACTCCTCGCATAAACACATCCAATGGACAAACTACCAAGCAGGAGAAGCCTACAGTAGAAGCCTGCAAAGCCAGCCAGACATCTCCACCAATGGCTGGAAGATTGAGGGAGACTTCTTTGTGGTCAACTGGATAACACTCCCTCCAGCCCCAGTTAGCATCTTGGAGCTTGTGCTCTGCTCCTGCAAGAAAACTCAATGTGTAAAAGGGAGATGGACCTGCAAATCGAACAAGCTACCATGTGCAGATCTGTGTCTTTGTGTGAACTGTGCAAACTGCACATCTAAGTGTAGCCTTTTTCACATGACAGTGACAAAGTTGATCTGCTCTTGAATAGGAAAATTATGTTGACAAACCTTTGTTCAATTATATTTTACTTTTCCCACTATAATTTTTGTCTGGTCAACCACAGGTAAGGCAAGTGAAGAATTATACATTTTACACTACTTACAAAATTGTGGATGATGTCTCTTCTATCTGTTCATGTTCTCCAAAGCCCCAGCCTTCACATGGAACTGGGACCTGGGCCCTTACAGGTCTCAAATTGAAACAAGCCGTACCTTCCAGGAATATCCACACACAGACACCACCGTTCAAAAGTTTTGGGTCATGAAATCTCCTTGTTTTTGAAAAAAATAAAATATTAATAAATAAATAAAAATGGTCCATTAAAATATCATCAAATTGATCAGAAATACAGCATAGACCTTGTTAATGTTGTAAATGACTATAGTAGCTGGAAACAGACACCTCACAAGTCCTCAACTGGCAGCTTCATTAAATAGTACCCGCAAAACACCAGTCTCAACTTCAATAGTGAAGAGGCGACTCCGGGACGCTGGCCTTCTAGGCAGAGTTTCACAGAAAAATCTATATCTCAGACTGGCCAATAAAAATAAAATATTAAGATGGGCACAGACACAGGACAGAAGAACTCTGCCTAGAAGGCCAGCATCCCGGAGTTGCCTCTTCACTGTTTAGTGTCTCAAAATCGGAGGACCTGTTGTCCGGACCTCTGGCAGTCTCTATGGGGTGCCACAGGGTTCAACCTTGGGCCAACTCTCTTCTCTGTAGACATCAATGATGTTGTTCTTGCTGCTGGTGATGCTCTGATACACCTCTACGCAGCCGACACCATTCTGTATACTTCTGGCCCCTCTTTGGACTCTTAACTAACCTCCAGACAAGCTTCAATGCCATACAACTCTCCTTCCGTGGCCTCCAACTGCTCTTAAACGCAAGTAAAACTAAATGCATGCTATTCAACCAATCACTGACCGCACCTGCTCGTCCGTCCAGCATCACTACTCTGGACGGCTCGGACTTAGAATACGTGGACAACTACAAATACCTAGGTGTCTGGTTAGACTGTAAAATCTCCTTCCAGACTCACATTAAGCATCTCCAATCCAAAATTAAATCTAGAATTGGCTTCCTATATTGCAACAAAGCATCCTTCACTCATGCTGCCAAACATACCCTCGTAAAACTGACCATCCTACCGATCCTCCATGTCGGTGATGTAATCTGTAAAATAGCCTCCAACACTCTACTCAACAAACTGGATGCAGTCTATCACAGTGCCATCCGTTTTGTCACCAAAGCCCCATACACTACCCACCTGTAACGATTCTCGTTGGTGGAAGGAGAGGAGGACCAAAATGCAGCATGGTAAGTGTTCATCATATTTTAATTGAAGAACTGAACACTACACAAAATAACAATGAAGCGAAAACGAAACAGTTCTGCCAGGTGAACAGACACTAAACAGAAATTAAACACCCACATCCAAAATGGGGAAAACAGGTTACCTAAGTATGATTCTCAATCAGAGACTACGAACGACACCTGCCTCTGATTGAGAACCTTACTAGGCCAAACACATAGAAATATAACTACATAGAAAAAAGAACATAGACTACCCACCCCAACTCACGCCCTGACCAACTTAACACAAAGACATAAAAAAGGAACTAAGGTCAGAAGGTGACACCACCATTGTGACCTGTACGCTCTCATTGGTTGGCCCTCGCTTCATACTCGTCGCCAAACCCACTGGCTACACGTTATCTACAAGTCTCTGCTAGGTAAAGCCCCGCCTTATCTCGGCTCACTGGTCACCATAACAGCACCCACTCATAGCAAGCGCTCCAGCAGGTACATCTCACTGGTCACCCCCAAAGCCAATTCCTCCTTTGGTTGTCTATCCTTCCAGTTCGCTGCTGCCGATGACTGGAACGAACTGCAAAAATCTCGGAATCTGGAGACTCATATCTCCCACACTAGCTTTAAGCAACAGCTGTCAGAGCAGCTCACAGATCACAGCACCTGTACATAGCCCATCTGTAAACAGCCCATCTAGCTACCTACCTCCTCCCCATACTGTATTTATTTATTTATCTTGCTCCTTTGCACCCCAGTATCTCTACTTGCACATTCATCTTCTGCACATCTACCATTCCAGTGTTTGATTGCTATATTGTAATTACCTCGTCACCATGGCCTATTTATTGCTTATCTTATCTCACCTCATTTGCACTCACTATATATAGACGTTTTGTTTTCTTTTGTTCTACTGTATTATTGACTATGTTTTGTTTATTCCATGTGTAACTTTGTGTTATTGTATGTGTTGAATTGCTATGCTTTATCTTGGCCAGGTCGCAGTTGCAAATGAGAACTTGTTCTCAACTAGCCTACCTGGTTAAATAAAGGTGAAATAAAAAAATAACTGTTGACGTTGAGACTGGTGTTTTGCAGGTACAATTTAATGAAGCAGCCAGTTGAGGACTTGTGAGGCTTCTGTTTCTCAAACTAGACACTCGAATGTACTTGTCCTCTTGCTCAGTTGTGCACTGGGCCTCTGGTCTGATGAAACAAAAATGGAAATGTTTGGCCATAATGACCATCGTTATGTTTGGAGGAAAAAGGGGGAGGCTTGCAAGCCGAAGAACACCATCCCAACCATGAAGCACTGGGGTGGCAGCATCATGTTGTGGGGGTGCATTGCTGCAGGAGGGAGTGGTGCACTTCACAAAATAGATGAGATCATGAGGTAGGAAAACGATGTGGATATTTTGAAGCAACATCTCAAGACATCAGTTAAAGCTTGGTCGCAAATGGGTCTTCCAAATGGACAATGACCCCAAGCATACTTCCAAAGTTGTGGCAAAATGGCTTATGGACAACAAAGTCCAGGTATTGGAGTGGCCATCACAAGGCCCTGACCTCAATCCCATAGAAAATGTGTGTGCAGAACTGAAAAAGTATGTGCGAGCAAGGAGGCCTACAAACTTGACTCAGTTACACCAGCTCTGTCAGGAGGAATGGGACAAAATTCACACAACTTATTGTGGGAAGCTTGTGGAAGTCTACACGAAATGCTTGACCCAGGTTAAACAATTTAAAGGCGATGCTGCCAAATACAAATTGAGTGTATGTAAACTTCTGACCCACTGGGAATGTGATGAAAGAAATAAAAGCTGAAATAAATCATTCTCTCTACTATTATTCTGACATTTCACATTCTTTAAATAAAGTGGTGATCCTAACTGAGGGAATGTTAGGGAAGGATTAAATGAGGGAATGTTTACTAGGATTAAATGTCAGGAATTGTGAAAAACTGAGTTTAAATGTATTTCGCTAAGGTGTATGTAAATTTCCGACTTCAACTGTACATCCAGAGAACCTTGAAGAATAAAAAGTGACGTGACAATGTATTTAACATGTCGGCCTCCAGAGAAAATAGCATTCTGACATAGAATTACATTACATACTACTGGTACCACGGCCTACCATTAACTTACTTTTACTAATAGCAAACAAACATAACATTACCAAAATGTTACATTCTATAACGTTATGTAACAAATTGTGCTCTAACCCTGGTGAATTCCTCAGCAGCTGGAAGTCGGCATTTAACATGTGAGGGAGGCACTCATCTTTCCCTGACCTCCTGTATCTCCTCGGTCACACTCTTGAATACACTGCATTAAAAGCTTGCTTACATAGAATGTACACACAACTTTTATGCATTATTTCAATACTAAAATGATGGAATATGATCCTAAAACGCCTTACCTGGAAGTACTTCATTCCTTCTTCGCTGAGCTTGTTTACATCCTGTTTTGATGAATATGATTGGCAGACTCCAGGTCACACTAAGATACAACAAATTTATTTAAAAAAAAAGTACACTAAGTGAGATGGCCAACAAACGGAAATGTGTTCAGAATTGCATTTTTTTTTATAGCCAATACAAAAAAAATGTGCGGTGGCTTCAAAACAGCACACCTTATCAGTCATCTAGGGTTAATACGTATATGATGGGTTTCACCCTGGCCTGGACATTTTGTCCTTCAGTGTGAGTAGTTTGGTCTCCACCCCGCTCTGCCTCATCGTCCTCACATCTCAATATTCAGTATTTTCCAGAATATTCCCATCGTTAGTCCCCAGTTCACATAGACATCTAGTAATATGTGTACCCCAAAGGTTCCTATTCGGGTCCTACGAAGACCAAAGGTGGGCTATAGGCCTACTGTTAGGCCATGGCTAGAAGAGGGGGGACACCACTGACACCTACCTGTTCATTATGCTGTAATTCAACTCCAGTGACGTACACTAACTTCCCCCCAAATTACTATCAATCCATGTGAAAACTGAGCACTAGCATGCTCCTGCGGTGCCAAGCTGGTTGCAAGTTTTCCCAATGGCTGTTGGTCAACGCAGTCACGTAATCCCTGTTTGCTGATTTGTCAGGAGTAGATAACACATCGTATTGTATGTTTACTCTGACCTTGTTCTCATCCAGAAGCTCTCTGGGACATCAAAAAGCAACCTTTCAACTAAATGCTTACCTTTACCACTGACGGCTGCAGATGCGGGAAAAGTTCATCCAACCTCTTAGTTTGGGCCTCCTGCCCATTGTGCTAAAGGTCATCATTCAGCTCTTCATATGACATACCAGCACAGTTCTGGGGAGCAAGACCTACTATCAGTATATCACTATCAGTCCTTACTGAAGACCAAGTAGATAATAATTTACCATCAGAATTGTATCACTATCAGCCATTTTTACACACTATATACAGTACATGCTGAAATGCTTCACATTGATGGATATAAATATATCAAAAGTGTCTATTTCAACTAATAGTTTAGTAATAATACTATTCTCTTTCAGAATAAAGAACCAACTCTATCATATCTATCACAATGTTTCATTTCTATGGAGACTTCTCAATGTACACATACTCCCCATTCATAAGAGAAGGGGATTTGTGGATAATATGCTGTTACTGGTCAGAAAACCAGGTTGAATTCCCCTGTGAAGGGACCACCTGTCACTAGCTGGAGGCACAATGTGAAACCAACAGTCATTCTAGCACACCTCTAGTTTGCTGATAGTGTTTGACTACTTTGAATTACTAACCACCAAAATTAAGAGACAAAACATTTTTATGTATAGAAAAGAAGCACCATGATATCATCACTTTGTCCATGAATGCAAAACAATGATGTCTAAATCAACACAAGCAATGAAAATCTCCTTTAACATGGGCCCAGAATTAAGCTAAGCTAACATAACTAATTGTTCATTTCTAATAGAATGGACTAGGGTGAAAGGGTAATCCTAAAAGCCTGCGAGGAAGAATGATACCAGCACACCCATGGTTATTATACAATAAATGAGGGTTGCGGTATTGACCACTACCCGTAAGATGAATGATAAATGGTTAATAAAAAGTTTATAAACTGTTAATTATTTGTTTATAAGATGTAAACAAACTATTATAGCACATTGTTGAAATTGTGTTATTGTTATTGACTGAGGAGCTACTCACTGATATACAACACACCCCCGTAGCCCCCAAGGTGGAGGGGGGGGCATGGGCTCTCTGGAGATCCCCCCCTCCCCAGATAGCATATGAACAGGTAATAAGCATGACAACAATATTTAGAATGACAGAATTTTGCACATTTTTCTCTCTGCACCATGGCAATCTGTAGAATTGCAGGAAATTATCTTTAAAAATGCTAAATTCTCTCAGCCTTATTGCAAAATGTGTAGAATAGCATGAGATTAGATATATAATTGTACATTTTTCTATTTGTCCCATGGCAAAATGTGTAGAATTGTAGGAAGTTAGCTGTTTCCCCCAAAAAAATTGTCAGGCAGGTCACCCATGACACTGCTACAAGTTTGGTTTGTTTACCTGCACCTGCCCGCAATTGTTAATAACCCATCTGCAACCGCTCTAACAGGCTATGTGATGAAGTGAAAATCTGAGGCCTGCATCCGAGCCTAACCCACAAATAAAGATAATGCACTATAGGCTACAGTCACATTTTTGACAAGGGGTGTAGGATTTTTTGTTGTTGCCCGATTTAGATATGTTTCTGCTTATATTTTCCAACATTTTGGTAGGCTATTTGTTAGTCAGCTTGTCTATAAATATATAGGCCTACATGCAGCTTCTCATGTCATTATATGTTTCCCTAGAAGACTAAATAAACCCTTGCTCACCAGAATGTCATAAATTGATGGAATGAATGCTTCAATCTAGTTGACATCGGTAAAGTTCTCCGTCATCTTTCGTGAAGCAAAGACGTTTAGGGACCGGGGAGAAAATGCAAAAACTCAACAACAAATAAACTGGAAAGATTTTCTTTGCAAAATCTCAAAATGACATCCGATTGTAAGAAAATAGAATGCTGTGGAAAATGACCTAACATGTTTCTGATAAGATTTCAGTTCAGCTTGGATGCATATTTTATGTGGTTGAAATACTATCAGCTTTTATGATGCTGATAAAGATAGCACCTCTACAGATAATATCTAACTGTGCATTCCCATTCTCTCAAGATGCTGAAATAAATAAATAATATTTCTCCACTCCTGTTCCCAAGTCCAAATTGTGTCTACATTTTCTGTATCATTTTACTGGAATACATTTTTAATTCTGCAGGGGTTATTTGAGGCTATGTGAGAGGTGTTAGACCTAACAGTCAGGGTCCAGATTTCAGTTTCCATTTAACCCATCTGGACAGTAGGCTACAGTTCAATTGACATGTCATAGGCCTATTTGAAGTCAACATCATATGACTGTCAACATTGTTTACCACTTCACCAAGTCGTTCCTTAACATTACTTTTCTGGCCCAACCTTCTCTTTATTTTCAAATCTCCTTTTGCAGATTTTCTCTTTACTGAATTAAACTCAGAGACTGTCCTTTTTGCCTCCTTGGATTCACGTTTACTTTTTCTGCCCGGTCAGTTATAACCGCGGAGACTGAGGGTTATGAGTCAACCCGCGCATCACTAGCTAGCTAATGACTCACTCACTCACAAGCATCAATTTAAAGTTATCTCAAAAGCATGCGATTGTTTGGTCGATCTGGAACACACCTCAGAGCAACTAGACGCCGGTGTTCTCAGCATGTTCATTCATGAGGCAGCGTTCAGTCATTGGCTATAATGTGCTGAGCTTACACAATACTATTGGCTCACTCAGATGTCATTGTTGTTTCCTAGCTGAACGTGGCAACTCCTGGAACAAGCATGTAAGTATGCACTGTCAGTAGACTAAGGTAGATGATCATGTTTCATTCAAAACAGATGAAGAGCAAAAAAAGAACTTCACTTTAGCCGTTTGTTTTATGTTCAGTCAGAATCCACAACCTTGTCTCAGGGGTCTGAAGTCCGAATTCACCGATATAGCCCACCGTGCTGAAAAGTTGTTCCCCATTCTTACTCACCTGACCGTTGAAACAGGTAAGTTCACGTCTAGCCAAGGGTCTATTGCAAGCTAGTCGCCTATTATGCTTCTGACTGATGGAATTGTTAGTTCATGTCCGGATAGCATATGGTCTGTCTTCATAATGTTTTTACCCTACGTAGGCTACATGAAAAAAAAGGCTGCCCGACAACTTTATTTTGTTTCTCTATGCTGCAGTCAACGTATTTTGACGCTTTCAAAACGCCGACTGGACGCCAGTGACATGTTGATCAGTATGTATGGACCACACCGCTTGCGTTGCAAAATAAATGTACACGTTAATGTTATTTAATCATTGCACCCACAATGCTCGCGGGCGTGCGTCCGCCTTCGCGCGCATGTTTATTTTGACCAACACCAGACGCGATCAGGACACGCAGGTTGAAATATCAAAACTAACTCTGAACCAACTATATTAATTTGGGGACAGTTCGAAAAGCATTAATCATATATGGCAATTTAGAGACTGAAAGCTACAGCAAGCTAATTTGTCCTGGGATATAAACATTGGGTTGTTATTTTACCTGAAACTCTACTCCCAACAATTTATATTTCTGTAAACCCTGGCTATGCTGGGGGTTACTACTAAGCTATATGGAATTGTTTTAAGAAGGTCATACCTAGGATCATTTTGAATTTTAAAACCCCTTGGGGTATCCAAAACATTATATTTTATGAAAAATATTTTTGGCTTTACTGCTATTAGCCCATACAAACACATTCAATAACAGATTCACTAAATGGAACAACAGATACTTAGATGCTTGTATGCTCAGTCAGATTATATGCAACGCAGGACACGCTAGATAATATCTAGTAATATCATCAACCATGTGTAGTTAACTAGTGATTATGATTGATTGTTTTTTTATAAGATAAGTTTAATGCTAGCTAGCAACTTACCTTGGCTTACTGCATTCGCGTAACAGGCAGTCTCCTTGTGGAGTGCAACGAGAGAGAGGCAGGTCGTTATTGCGTTGAACTAGTTAACTGTATGGTTGCAAGATTGGATCCCCCGAGCTGAAAAGGTGTAAATCTGTCGTTCTGCCCCTGAACAAGGCAGTTAACCCACTATTCCTAGGCCGTCATTGAAAATAAGACTGTGTTCTTAACTGACTTGCCTAGTTAAATAAAGGGATTAAACTTTTTTTTCCGGCAAATCGGCGCCCAAAAATACCAATTTCCGATTGTTATGAAAAAAAATCGGCCCTAATGTATCGGCCATTTCGATTAATTGGTCGATCTCTAGTCCAAACACACCAATAAATTTGTGAGGAGAGCACGACAACGCATTTTCCCATTCAGGAGACTGAAAAGATTTGGCATGTGTCCCGAGATCCTCAAATTTCTACAGCTGCACCATCGAGAGCATCCTGACCGGTTGCATCACTGCCTGGTATGGCAACTGCTCGGCATCCGACTGTAAGGCGTTACAGAGGGTAGTGCGTACAGCCCAGTACATCACTGGGGCCAAGCTTCCTGCCATCCAGGACCTATATACTAGGCGGTGTCAGAGGAAGGCCCTAAGAATTGCCAAAGACTCCAGTCACACAAGTTATAGACTGTTCTTTCTGCTACCACACAGCAAGCGGTACCGGAGCACCAAATTTAGGTCCAAAAGGTCCAAAACAGCTTCTACAATTAATCAAATGGCCACCTGGACTATTTGCCTTTGCTTTTTTTTTACGCTGTTGGTACTCGCTGTTTATTATCTATGCATAGTCACTTTACCCCTACCAACATGCACAAATGACCTCAACTAACCTGTATCCCCGCATGTTGATCCTCAACCCTGGAGCCCCACAAGGGTGAGTACTTCGCCCCCTCCTGTACTCCCTGTTCACCCATGCCTGCGTGACCAAGCACGCCTTCAACGCAATCAACAAGTTTGCAGACGTCACAACAGTATTAAGCTTGATTACCAACAACAACAACGAGGCTCTGGGAGTGTGGTGCCAGGAAAATAACTTATCACTCAATGTCAACAAAACAAAGGAGATGATCGTGGACTAAAGCAAACAGCAGAGAGAGCATCCATCCATCCACATCGACAGGACAGCAGTGGAGAAGGTGGAAAGTTTTAAGTTGCTCGGCGTACACATCACTGACAAACTGAAATGGTCCACCCACACAGACAATGTGGTGGTGAAGGCACAATAGCACCTCTTCAACCCCGGGAGGCTGAATACATTTGTCTTGTCACTTAAAACCCTCACAAACTTTTACAGATGCACAATTGAGAGCATCTTGTCGGGCTGTATCACCGCCTGGTACAACAACTGCACCGCCCACAACCACAGGGCTTTCCAGAGGGTGGTGCGGCCTGCGCAACGGATCACTGGGGGCAAACTACCTGCCCTCCAGGACACCTACAGCACCCGATGTCACAGGAAGGCCAAAAAGATCATCAAGGACGACAACCACCCGAACCACTGCCTGTTCACCATCATTCCGAAGGCGAGGTCAGTACAGGTGCATCAAAGCTGGGACCGAGAAACTGAAAAACAGCTTCTTTCTCAAGGCCATCAGACTGTTAAATAGCCATCACTAGCACAAAGAGGCTGCTGCCTATATATACAGATTTTAAATTATTGGCCACTTTAATAAATGGAACACAAGTCACTTTTATAATGTTACAATGATGTTTGCATATCTTGCATTACTCATCTCCTATGTATATACTGTATTCTATACTATTCTACTGTATCTTCGTCTATGCCGCTCTGACATTGCTCGTCCATATATTTATATATTCTTAATTCCATTCCTTACTTAGATTTGTGTGTATTGGTTATATGTTTTAGAATTGTTGGATATTATTTGTTAGATATTGCTGCACTGTCAGAACTAGAAGCACCACCATTTCGCTACACCCGCAATGTGTGTAACCTTTATTTAACTAGGCAAGTCAGTTAAGAACAAATTCTTCTTTACAATGACAGCCTACACAGGCCAAACCCGGACGACGCTGGGCCAATTGTGCGACTCACTATGGGACACCCAATCACGGCCAGATGTGATACAGCCTGCAAAACACGTGTATGTGACTGATTTGATTTGACTCTGTACCGGTACCCCCTGTATATAGCCTCATTTTTGTTATTTTATTGTGTTACTTTTTATTTATTTATAAAAACAAATGTTTTACTTTAGTTTATTTTTTAAATATTTTCTTAACCAACAATGCAGTTAAGAAAATAGAGTTAAGGGCTTGTAAGTAAGCATTTCACGGTAAGGTCTACCTACACCTGTTGTATTCGGTGCATGTGACAAATAACCATTTTATTTGATTTGGTATTCAGTATTTGTTTACATCCATGGCCACTCCATTCCGGTGCCGCTATTTTTCAATAGCCGGCTTTTCACTACCAGCTTGAAGTTGTAGACTAAGTTCTATTTCAATATTTTTTTCTAAAGATGACACAACTTGGCCAAGTTGTGGCCAACCTCTGACACACTTGTGGAGAGGCAGTCAGTTTTGTGGCCATGTTAAACCTACTTATACTCGGTCTCTGTACAATTATACCCCTTCACAGATGGAGTAACACATTGAAGCGCTACACATTCTTTTTTTTGTCTAGACAGTTTATGAAAATCTTTTTTCTTTTTTAAAAAACATTTTCTTTCTTAAGAAAGGCAACTTTTACAGTTATTTTCCTCCCAACCTGATTTCAGAATATGACTTGCTATATAGACTGTGGGAGGCGATGAATGGCAAATACCTTTTTTGTATTCGTATAATGAATTGGCTTTGCTTGCTTGCTTTATACATATCTCTTTCCCTCAGGCAACAAATATGGCATCATGGATTATAAAAATTGCCTTGATGGCAATGAGTATCTTAATCGAAACTACAGAAGGGAAAAAAGACAAGGTGCTGTATTGTTCAGGTAGGTCCTTTTTTACCTATTAGATATGGGGTTTTCAGGATGTACATGTAATTCAATAGTTATTGATAGTAAATGCAGACTATAGATTTGCATAGTGAACAAGTATTGTCATAAAATATAAACTTTTGTGAAAGTTGAGTCACGCAAACTAAAGTCTTGTAAGCTCGTTTCATATCATTTGACCTGCCAGGGCAACAGTTTCCTATTCTAGATTTGATAGTTTTCTTGATTATCAACCGTTTCGTTTGTAACCTTTTGCTAAACACAATTTACACGTACAATTCTGGACAATCATTTTATTTGTCAAAATATTTTGAAGTGTTTTTTTTTTTGTGCAGTTTGTAAATATTTCTGTTGAATTTCAAAAGTATACGAATGACAGAGACAAGTTACAATGATCTTTATCTAAAAATAAAAAAGGATCACTATGGAAACCTTTAATCATAATTCAACTTTTTCAGTTAATACATAGTTTTAGTAATTTTATTTTACATCGCCAAATTGAACTTGGTGAAAGGCAGCTCATCACATGGCCATTTTCTTTCTTTGAACACTACAGCAACACCAAGACTACAGTCTTACCAAACCTTGGAGTCATCCTTGCATGACTATGTAACACTTGTCAAGCTACCAATACAAAGTCTCATCACGGTACGCCATTAGTGTAGCCTACTGTGCGTCATAGTATCGATGACATTTTAAGAACTGTTAGAAGCCCTCCAGGCATACAGTCTGACATCTGGAATGAAAATCTTGTACAATTCTTAGTGAAGCATTACCCCCAATTGTAGATCAATTTTGTTTTTTGTTTTTACCACAACGACCAAAGCCTCGGTTTTTAATTAAAGAGTGACTGGATGCTATCTAACTTACCATTCTCTGGGTTAAAAGGTTAATTTACTTTGGTGTTGATATAATTTATATACATTTTACTTGGACCTTGTCAAAAGATGAGGCTTTAACACTTTTTACAGCAGTTTTCATACATACTCATTAAATTGAGCTTTGATGGATCGTAACACTTAATCATTGAAATGGTCTTGAAAAAAATGTCATGGATAGCTGTGGAATGTGGACACATAAGGAGATATCAGTATACAAAATAGTATTGCATGGCTCTAGTCATGGTTTTGCATTTCCTTTGATGCTTATGTGAGTATTAAGACTTTTGTTAAATGAAAAAGTAACAAAAGTAGCGTTTTACATTGAGCTATATACTGTATGTTTTCTTATCAACAGTTCTATAAATATAATTGCTTATTTACTTGTGTTTCTAGTAGTATCTCAATGTTGCTGTCATTCTGTTAATCATCCATCTGTCAAGCTTATTTCATTTGAACAGTTTTACTGTTCTTTAACTGTAGGCATACTATGGATCTACAGTGTAAGTCGGAAGTTTACATACACCTTAGCCAAATACATTTTAAACTCAGTTTTTCACAATTCCTGACATTTAATCCTAGTAAAAATTCCCTGTTTTAGGTCAGTTAGGATCACCACTTTATGTACAGAATTTGAAATGTCAGAATAATAGTAGAGAGTGATTTATTTCAGCTTTTATTTCTTTCATCACATTACCAGTGGGTCAGAAGTTTACATACACTCAATTAGTATTTGGTAGCATTGCCTTTAAATTGTTTAACTTGAGAATGTTTCGGGTAGCCTTCCACAAGCTTCCCACAATAAGTTGGGAGAATTTTGGCCCATTCCTCCTGACAGAGCTGGTGTAACTGAGTCAGGTTTTGTAGGCCTCCTTGCTCACACATGCTTTTTCAGTTCTATCCACATATTTTCAATAGTGTTGAGGTCAGGGCTTTGTGATGGCCACTCCAATACCTTGACTTTGTTGTCCTTAGCCATTTTTCCAGAACTTTGGATGTATACTTGGTCACTGTCCATTTGGAAGACCCATTTGCGACCAAGCTTTATCTTCCTGACTGATGTCTTGAGATGTTGCTTCAATATATCCACATAATTTTCCTTCATCGTGATCTCACCTATTTTGTGAAGTGCACCACTCCCTCCTGCAGCAAAGCACCCCCACAACATGATGCTGCCACCTCCGTGCTCCACGGTTGGGATGGTATTCTTTGGCTTGCAAGCCTCCTCCTTTTTCATCCAAACATAATGATGGACATTATGGCCAAACAGTTCTATTTTTGTTTCATCAGACCAGAGGACATTTCTTCAAGAAGTACGATCTTTGTCCCCATGTGCAGTTGCAAACTGTAGTCTGGCTTTTTTTTTATGGGGGTTTTGGAGCAGTGGCTTCTTCCTTGCTGAGCGGCCTTTCAGGTTATGTCGATATAGGACTGGTTTTACTGTGGCTATAGATAGGCTTTGAAATACATCCACAGGTACACCTCCAATTGACTCAAATTATGTCAATTAGCCTATCAGAAGCTTCTAAGGCCTTGACATCATTTTCTGGAATTTTCCAAGCTTTTTAAAGGCACAGTCAACTTTGTGTATGTAAACTTATGACCCACTGGAATTGTGATACAGTGAGTTATAAGTGAAATAATCTGTCTAAACAATTGTTGGACAATTGCTTGTGTCATGCACAAAGTAGATGTCCTAACCAACTTGCCAAAACCACAGTTTGTTAACAGGAAATTTGTGGAGTGGTTGAAAAAGGAGTTTTAATGACTCCAACCTAAGTGTATGTAAACGTCTGACTTCAACTGTATATATCCCTAACCTATATTGTACTAACCTATATCTGTTTCTTTTAGCATGCAGGGCTATTGTTGATGAGCTCAATTATTCAATCAGTCAGATTGATCCGAAGAAGACCATCAATGTGGGAGCCTTCAGACTCAAGCCTGATGGGAGCCTGACTGATAAAAAGGTAGCTACCTAAGTAAAAGCTTGTTGCCAAAGTGCACTCCGCTGATGCCAAACATCTCATCGTACACACACGGCTATTGATTGAACTTCCTGGAAATAAAATATTTTATGAATTTAGAGATTGGATAGATGCATCATTCATATAGAATGCAAATTTATACATAAAATACTTGACAAAACTTAGGCTAGGCCTAGTGGTTTTATAGTAGTTCCTGGTTTCCTGTAGCCTCGCAAGCCACCTGATCTTGTGAGCTTACATGAATGTTCGCTGCACAGCGGTAATCGTCTGGTAGTTACGTGGCTCGATTTCCTGAATCTCGTACCTTGAGAAATGGAATTTAGTGTATTGTGAAATATCCCGGCAGAAGAAAATAAGAAAAGTAACATCAGTATATAACTTCATGTCAGTTTGTGTCATTGTAAGCATTGGTAAATGCTTTATCACCGTGTTTCACCTACATTTCTGAAATCAGAAGCTTTGCTTATTGGTTAACACTCTGGAAATTCAAAACCACGGTCTTCTCCACTTTTTCTAACCAAGTATTGTTGTCATGTGAAGAGGTCAGGCCTGGTGGTGTTCCAGTGTCATATCCCTAGTGTCCAGGGACTGTCATTAGCTGGTCAGCTCCCCTATTGATCTCAGGGGTTAATCCCCTTTTGATGGTAATTGATAGCTAATAACATGCTGTTTATTAACCTCGGTTGCTTCATGTTTTCCTCTTCCTCTTAAGTTAACTTTCAAGTAAAAGGGATTATGACATATTTCCTAATATGACAACTCCAGTTCTCTCATTCATATTGTTTATAAACATTTGAGTTGTCTTGGTCTTCTCTTGCCATCAAGTTGTCTCATTCCTTCCTGTTCATTATGCTCAATCTATGGATCAACTGTGTATGTCATATTCACAGACTCTCATTAAGTGTTTTCTAAAAGAGGGTTCATTTGAAAAATGCTAATTACAGTTTGTATACCCATGTGAGTCTTGTTCATATTCCATTTTGTTTGCCCTCGAGCTGTGGGGGTGTGCCTCTGCATTACCCCTCTTGTTGTTAGTAGAGAGAGAGTGTATGAATGCAATGATATAGCGCAACTATAATTACTGAATCAAAATGAATGTTCGTAAGAGAAGAGTTAAGTAATGACTTAAGTAGTTTGCTATTACAGTGCTCTGAACAGTAAGCACACTGACTTTTAAAGGGGCAATCAGCAGTTGCTACGTCCACTTTTGGACTTATAAATTAATGATATGTACCCATTTGATTCTTGAAAAATATAACATAAAAATGCCTCATGAGCTTAGTTGAACTGTCAACTCATCAGAACCCCAAATAAAAGCATGTTTTACTCCAATGTTTAGAAACAAAGAAAATGTAAGCAAATACTGTTTATCCTCAACATGGTTAAAACTATAATTTTGATATCATGGATGGTCAGACCTTGCATCCATAGCTCTGTTATATGAATTTGAGTGGTTACATTTCTCCAGCCCCATCTCTCAGTTTTTTACTTAATCAGTGGTGGGGAAACACTTTGTTATTGTTTCAACTGATGATTAGCCCTTTAAGTGAAACGGCCAACAGACAGTGATGGCTGATCAACTTCTGTACTAACTGCCCTATTGAAGTGTAGGTCTACCTGTTGCGCTAATCAATGGCTTGTTTTGACTTCTGAGCATAAATCAAAGAAACCCTCCCCCACCCCACTGGCTTTTGACCCTGTCAGAATCAAGGAGGGAGGGGTGTCCAAGCTTAGATTCCATCATACGAGATTAGCTGGTCTCAAGTCTCCTTTGCTCTCCAGCAACCAGTGGGGCTCCCTGAAGGCAAGGTTCACACCACAATGTTAAACCTACAACAATAAATCATTAAGCCAAAGACATTGAACTTAATTGAATAAGTTGATGGTAGTTATTAATGTCTTACCTTTGTCTTACCTTTTTCTGTACACACACACATATATATATATATATATATATATATATATATATTGTTTTCTTCATTCATGTATTCATTCTCAATTAATGGCTTTTAATGATTCTGGTTGGACCATAGAGAGAAATTGCTGTCACTCTTCATTAAATTCAATTTCTGGATTGTCATGATAAAGGTACATACTGTGGCAATCGCTTTTCTGAAGACTATAACAACATTACACATTGTTGTAAATGGTGGCATTAATAGGTTCTAGTTTTTATTAATTTGTGTTTTTCATTGGTCCATATTATTCTCACAAGAAATTGAAAGCCCTTTTCCTCAGTGTTACAATAATGGCTGGTTTTCAAATGGGAATTCAATGGAAGATAGCATCCCTAAGAAGCCTTTTCTCTGCCAGGCCTGCCTAGTCCCCTCCTCATTCTTCAGGAAATGTGTGATTGACTGGTCCCTTTCAAACCCCTCATACTGGTAAGGAAGGAATTTAATTCCACAACATTTTCAGGATTGCCTGATAAGGTTCCTCTTTAGGTTGGATTTTTTAATACTGGACGTTTTTATTTATATATATTTTTTTACATTTAAGGTAGATGTTTCTTTAACAACTAAGTCAAGAGCTCATCATACATTTTCATAAAATTCACTAATGGTGTAAAATAAAAATATAGAAACTAAGAATATCAAAATTGCATGTGAGCATCTTTAGCCCAATAATTGCTGTTATGGTTGAATGCAGTGCACACTTGAAATTCCACTTTGTTTGGTTTTTGTTTTGCAATAACCTATTAGTTAACAGTTCAACATTAATGTTGAAGTCGTCAAGCCTTTGTTTTCTTTGATAGACCATCCTCAATATTAACTATTTATCTCTACATTCAACTAGCTTCCTGTCCTTTACATTGAAAAAGGAGAGATGGGTGGCAGGGCTCAGGCAGTTCCCTGAAACCTTTTTATCTTATTTGTGAGCAGATGGTAGTGAGCCATGGAAGCCCCTTTGTGTCACTAAGAGTCAGATATAAAAAAAGGAGGAGGGGGAAATGCTTCTGTAATGTAATCAGTGGGTCCGGAAGGGTCCATACTGAGGATGAAAGGGGACAATAGGGTCAGGGATATATCTACATTGCACAAAATCCAGTTCATCTGCAATATGCCTCCCCCTTCCCCTCACCCAGGATCTTTTGACCGGGATTGACAAGGAAAACGTCCTGCTTTGATCATTCGAGGGTGGAGAAGATGAACCACCAAAAGAGACCAAAGGATGAGACTGAACTGTTTACCCTGCACTTGGCTGCTGTTTTGGCTTCCCCCTGCTCCTTAACTCAGCCCCCCTCCCCGGCACTTTCACTGCACCCAGTCACCCTTTCCCCTCTCTCCTTCTGGGGAGGCCACGGGGGCGGGAGCATAGTGCACCTTGACCTGTCTAGACACTACTGCATGTTTTGTTCTGTTTCCAAGCGGAAGGGGTATACTTCTACAGGTTAAATGTCATAGTTCCAGCATAGGGGAAGTAGGGGTTGTTTGTGTGATGGGAATAGTAGTTAGGGGTCACCAACATGACCCAGACGGATCCTAAGCAACGTCATAGAACTGGACTCCATTAAGTTAAATTTAGATTAAACCTGATACATTTTTTAAAATATATTTACTTTTGTGTCTTTTTATCCACCAGGTCCCTCTTGCTAGATCTGAGACCAACTTGAGTGAGCTTCTGGATGGAGTTTGTGGTAGCATGAGTGACTATGCTCTTCATGTGGACCCAGACACCAAGAAAAAGCAATACAAAAGATTTGCTCCAAGAAGTTCTGATGCCGGGGATTTTCCTGATTTTAACAATTTCAAGTTTGACGGCCCAGAGGGATCCAATGCCCTACAATTTGCGGTTAGTTTGGCAATAATTTATTAATTTACTCACATTTTAATGTATTTATTTTTATTTTCAGTCATGCTTTCATACATGCTTTCATATAACATTCAGATTAGTATGTGATGTAGCTAAATTATTTCCTATGTCTTTCAAAAAATCTATTGAAATATTGGTAGCGGTGGGTAACTGCCTCTTATGTTTGGTTAACTGAGGTAAACTTCCATTTTTTTAATTTTGAAAGCACAGAAGTCAATGTTATGCCTTGGTCGTTGATATCACAGCTTCATTTTATCTGAAAATCCAGTTCCGTTCTTAATAATTGGGGCCATAACTTTTTAATCTGTACGTTGATATTGTTTTTCCACTTTACTTTAGTTAAGGTATATCGCATGCACCGTAGTCTATAATATAGAAAGACAATAAATATCTGGAAATATGTGTATTAAAGCGTGCATTTTAAATTGTAATTATTATGATTATAATTTGTTTTACAGTTATTACAGTAACATTCCGTGTTGAAGTTTTCCATTCTGGAGACGTGCCAGGGGTTAACCCAAAATGCAGACGATAGCGTATTTTCCTTTGTTCCTTTACAATTATCTTGAGCTCTTGCATGTAAATTGCACATATTTAAGATCAAGTTAGGCACCACAAGCAAGTAATCTTATGATGCGCAAAGATGTGTGTGTGGAATCGCTAACTTGGAATCGTGTTGCCTATCTGTGTTACATGAGTCATCCAAGATGGCTGAACAGCATGGCGAGAGGAAAAATGGCAGTCTCACTCACTGCTGTGCCCACTATTGTGTGAAACTACATGCTTGTGAACCTCTCATGTGCGGAGGACCTGGAGTGCTGTCTGTTGTGTGGTAACCTATCCCCTCTCTTCTGTTACAGTGTGAAAGCATTGTGGAGGAATTTGAAGATGATATCATCTCTCTTTTTGCCAAAGAGACTGACCATGTGGTCGACAAGTTATGCAATGAAGTATCAGGTACGGTTTCAGACATGTTGTGGTTTCTCACTCACCAGGCCTCCTGTTTGCCCCTTTCTGCATAGATACTAACTAGAACTGTTATTACTCACATTATTACCCAAATGTATAACACCATTGGGTTTTGATTAGCTTTTTTATATGAATTTATTTAAATGACTTACAATGATTATTTGTTCATAGAAAATAGTATCTGGGTGTTTGGGCTTTGGATAGCTTTGATTTGTAAAGAATAGAGTACAGATGCCCTGCGAATACTCAATTTGGTTATCGTAACATTTTAATATCGCAATTTTTCATGGCGCTACCCATGACATGTTTAGATGAGTACCGTGTGTGCCTACCAGGGAATGCCTTCATGACCACTTTTGTTTATTATGCATCCTAAAGTAGAATATGAAAATGGATACATACAGACAATTACCATTTAAAACAGCTCTATTTGTAGTGTCATGATTTCCCCCTTACGTAACTATCGTCTTTGATCCGCCATTTTGTTTCAACCCTGTTAACTGAGGGTTCTGAAACAGAGCAGCGTAACATTTTTAACCGTTTGTTTTTGAATCGGTATAGAGTCGCGGAGGATGATGTTGTGGATTTATATGACACTGATACTCTATTAGATGAGCAAAATAGCCATTTTTGTTTAACAAGATTGCGGTTGTAGGCCGATAGTCTGAATGTGCTACGTGAAGTATGAGTTATTTGGAATTTATCATCCTATTTACCGCTCCTATCTCGTATGTTTGTCAATATGATGTAGTTTGTTTTTCTGCGAGTGTCATTGCAGTAAATGGTGTGTCACCTACTGGATGTCTGCAAATATTGATAGTTATTTTCAGCAGGCCAACTGACAAGATGGCGGTCTAATTTTTGTCAATATTTCATTTTCAGATCACTGTAAAGGCACAAAATTCCAGAGTGATGAACTATAGTTTAACATGCGTCTCTGCTGCGGGTGACTGGACCAGTTTTAGATATATATTTCAAATATTTCAAATCAACCGTTGGAGATGGTGGATTTCTGAATGACAGGTTGCATTTGATTTGCACGGTGAATTCTTAGATGAAGGAGGGAGTTGATTCTTGATTTTGAAATGGGCAGTCCCTTTACGTCCCGTCATCTGCAACAATTGAATTTGTCGTGGTATTATTTTAAACCATTGTGAGCTTTAAAATCTGTGGGAGAATGACAAATGTACAAACAATTTATCCTAAAATATGTATCCTCCCCTAAAAAATACACCTGTTTGCTTGATCTTATTTTTAGATGTTTTGTATTTTGTTATTTGAACTTTATGTTTTGATGTTATGACCCATTTTTTTGTATGGATATAGATCAGAATAGACCTGGGATGTTCTATTTTTCATTATCACATCAATTTGGGGAATTTATCACAATATGAATTTCTGTCCATATTGCCCAGCTTTAGATCAGAACATGTACAAAATGAATCCAACGGGATCTCCCTCTATCAGTGAATTTGCAATGTTACAAAATGTTTGCAGTGGGGGGAAAAAACCTACATGAGAGCCTTAATAGTTATACATTGGCCTGATATAACCACCTCCCAATAACACAAATTAGTCTAAGTGCCTAAATCAAGTAAATTATCGTCCCAATTGTGATAACACTCATATCTCAGAGCACACCGGTTGTAAATTCACCTACAGATTGAACACTTCCTCCAGAGGAGATATCTTTGTGCTATATATGCCAGGAAAAAGCTCAACTTCATGGACAATGTTAAATTTTCATATAATGACCCTCACAGCTTCATCATATAATGACAATTTTGGGGGGGGGTTTATGATCTAAATATTTTAATTTCAAGGGACATAATTTATCATTTTGGTACAGTTTTACACAAAATGTATCTATACTTCTTTGTGGAAATATTTGGGTCAGTTTTCGAAAAACATGTCAGACCTTTGGCCAAAGAACAAATGCATGGGTCAAGCTTTCACTGGCTACATGTGACAAATGAAACCCTATGAACCAGACTAGTTGAATACAAACAAGATACAATATATAATTTTCATTACCATCAGGAATTACAGCATTTTCCCCATACTGCACTTCCAGTTCTTTCAAAACAAAAGTCTTCAACTTGTTGCATTTTCCTTTAAATTGTGTGTTGGGAGTTTGTTCTGGTTTAAGAAAGTGTAAGCTTTTCTTTGTGTGTATAGCGTCTCTGGGTGTCTAGGGCTTGAGCTTAACTTCATGATAGATCAAGGGCTACCAAGGTGCTGTTGGCAAGGGGCTCAAAGTGGCAGGACAAACTGGACCACTAAATGCTCATTTTTTTATACATGTTAGTTCATTTGCAGTATGCTGAGTGGACTGCTGGAGGGGGTTTCTCAGATGAAATGCAACCCTCACACAGGTAATGAGAACTATATGATAAACTATTTGTACAATTTCTCAAATGTAATTTCAATGGTCCAGGAAGACCATCTCATTCAGAAATGTTGTGAAAGTGAATCTTTCCCTTTGTCTCTATAAAGTTCAGTCACTGAGCTGCGGCATTAACTTGTATTCTAACAAGATTAAAATATATTTGTCCTGGAGATTAGCATACTTAAGTCCTCTTTTGCCTTTTTGGTAGTGGCAGCGTGCTTTGATCTGTGTTGCGTGGCAAGAGCCTAGCTTGGGCCCGGCCATCCGAGTGCCAAGTGTGAAATTGGCCTGATGTCATCCCTATTCTTCACCATATACATCTTTCACCAGCTTAATTATATTTCCGCCACAAAGCCCTAGCTCTTCATTCCATATTCAAGTTTGACTAGGAAGCGTTTAAAAACTATGGATGAATAACTCAGTGGGGGGAAGGGACAGGATGGGTCTTTTGTTTGAGAGACACACGAGGCATCCAATACTTTTCTGATATGTATGTTCTTTTTGAATCAGACTGCCCTTTGCCTCTGCCAATTGGAAGAGGTTAAATTTTATGGCACAGGATATGTGAACTTATGATAACTAACACGTAGGGCAAGCTATTTATTTAGTTGTCTTTGGGCATTTGAATGTGGACCTTTTTTAAGGTCTTGTGACTAGTGGTGGCTGGAGTGGTCAAATAATTTTCAGGTCGAGGCAGGCAATGAAAATGTGTTAGAACTTTAATTTTCATCAACATGAAGAGTTCTTCATGGAGGAGTTGTGTACTTGATGCTCAAAAGCAGAAGTGTCATGCCCATACGGGGCACAGATTTGTCCTGTTGAAGAAAATAATAATATTTCAAAAGATTATTCTCTAATACTACTAACCACCTAGCAATTTTATGAAGTTGGCTTTAGCTAGCACATATAGGTTCCCAATCTCCCTAAACAGAAGTCTTCAACTTGTTGCAATTTCCTAGAAATTGTGTTTTGGGAGTTTATTCTGGTTTAAGAAAGTGTCAGCTTTATGTGTATAGCATCTCTGGGTGTCTAGGGCTTGAGCTTAACTTCATGATAGATCAAGGGTTACCAAGGTGCTGTTGGCAAGGGGCTCAAAATGGCTGGACAAACTGGACCACTAAATGCTCATTTCCTATGCATGTTAGTTCCTTTGCAGTATGCTGAGTGGACTCCTGGAGGGGGTTTCTCAGAGGAAATGCAACCCTCACACAGGTTATAAGGACTATGATAAACTATTTCTCAAATGTCATTTCAATGGTCCAGGAAGACTATCTAATTCAGAAATGATTTGACCACTTGTGTGTTGTTGATGCTCAGATGCAGAGGTGTCATGCCCATAGGGGGCACGTGCTCCCTCAGATTGGTCCTGTTGTAATACTACTAGCCACCTAGCCGTTTTATGAAGTTGGCTTTACCTAAGACATCTAGGTTCCCAAACTCATGACTAGCTACCAATAACCCATTTCAGGCTATCAATGCTGTTAGAATAGCTAACTTGTTTCGTGGTACGTGCCCCAGCATACTGCAAAGGAACTATTTTAGCTGGCATGTCACATTCCTTTCAATATTTTACCCACATTAGTGCAGAGATGCAGAGAAGCATATTTAGGATACAGAAAAATATGAAGAAAAATACACCTTTTTTGACATCTTAATTTTAGCCAGTTTGCTACAACAACAAAATAATCCTGCAGCGACAGGAAATGTGGATGAAAATTAATGGACATTTTTTGTAAGGGTTGATGTATTTTTTTGTTAGGGCAAATCAATTCTGACACTTTTAAAGTGGAAATTACACACTTTAGAAGCCTTTTTAAACGTTGAATACACTGCAATTTTGCATTTACTGATGTACAAGAAAATTCTCAGCATCAAAATAGTCATCAAACATCTACATCTGTAGAATTAAGCATAATGATTGTGTCTAGATATCAGTAAAAAATGTACTGCTAAATTCTCAAATTTTGGACTGGGGTGGGGAGGGGCTTGCGTAATTTGTTCCACATCATATTTTTGAGGTGCTCAATAGACATCATTCATCACTGTTATCGAGAGTTGAGGTACAAGCTTATTGAGGATGGATTTTTTTAGAACATTTTGATATTTACATAATTTTATGAGACTCCTTTTTAGGGACATTTTGAATTCTGATGTGTAGAAGAAGTGATGGGTTAAAGGAAATGAGCCTCCTGCAGCTGTGACCGAAGGCTTTGACCTTCATCGGGCTCCCGGCCACAGACTCTATTGAGGAACCAACCAAGTTGCTCAGCTCAGCGTCTGAGAGGCACCAGCTTTTCTCAACCCAGAGAGCTCATCAAGTCAGTGACCGTTGGGTGTTACTTCCACATACAAGCTGGGAAAGAATAGAAATGCAGATGAGGTTCTGGGGCATTGAGGAGCAGGTCAATACTGCGAATGGTCCGCACAGATAATTCTCCCTTTTGTGTTTGGATCCTTTTCTATTCTTTTTTTTAAAAGCATCAGGTAATACTGAGACCGCAGAGTGTTGTAACCTGTATTGGTGACTGAAGTTCAGTCATATTTGATTGCGTTTGAATTGCTTGGTTATGTATGGCAGTTTTGAAATTAACATGAGTATAGTGTATTATGATCATATTGAAACGGTGTCATTGTGATCTGGATTTGACCAACCTTACTTGGTTGATGTATGATAGGGGAAATTGATCTTGTTGATAAGAGACTCCGTTACAGGCAGAAACTGGGGATGGGATAGCTCTCAACATTCTGGGTTATTAACTTCTCTGTTTCCAAACAACACAGAAAAGTCTCAATGTTCATTTAATGAGGATATGTATCCTATTGAACCTACTAGTTTGAATGTTTCCATAAGCTTTTTAATTTCCACTTTGTTATCTGCTGTGGACATGTCTGACAGAGCAAATTATTTCAAGGTAAATGTTATTTGTAGCAACTGAGTGAAGATGCTGTTATGGGATTCCTACAACACTTTGAGATACTTAAAGAGTTTTGGCACATTTAAGCAATTTCTGGGATACAGAAATAATGTGTACAACTGTACTACATTTTGCTGTTGAGATGCTGGGTCTTCATGTTAGGCTCCGAAGCTCTATTCATGACTACTAAGTATAGGTGGCTTGCATTCAGCATAGTGCACCGTTGACTTGAGAAATGGAAATCTGCATTTTGACTTCGCTTTGACTTGTGGGGTGGTCACCCGACTAAAATTAGGTATACTATGCTGCATATCACTTAGGCTGTCTATAACATCATGGTGCGCCTTGGTGCAAGTTCATGTGTAACTTTTTTTGTGGTCAACATTTCGGTAGTAGTTTTCATTTAGTAAATACATTTTAGACTGTTTGCCTGGTGAAACTAACAGTTATATTTTCCATTGTCATTGGGGACAAGATACTTTCTCTATATACCATGTTTGAATTCTGTTCATTTTGAACAATTAAACTTTTTTTTAAGGAACTTGAACTCTGCAAGTTGCCCTATTACAGTAGGCCATTACTAGCATTTAATGTCTATGTAAACACCACTTTAATTGCAGACTGTGAAATAAAGTATAACCATAATTTTGATGCATGAAATAATGTATTCTTTCAAGATTTATTTAGCTGAGGACCCCCTGCAAATAGCCAATTACACAATGCTGTTTACTCTTTATGAGAAAACAAGTCCACATATGTCTATTGAGAGCAAGCCCATCCAACAGTGAACTCGCATCATAGTATATTACAAAAACTTACCAACTGCTTATTAGAGGAAAATATTTTGAAGTTGCCCTATTGCCCACATTTTGTTCTGTACTGTTTAGCAGAATGAAATTTCCCTTGCTGTCTCATTAACCTTCAAGACAGGCCAGTAATTGTTATGCTAATTGATATTCTGTTGTTTCAACACACATGTGACTTGGCCATATCACATTTATGCCTCAGAAATTATTCCCAGAGTGGATGTTTCTGAATTAACAGTAGGCTATTAGTCAGCCTGTATTTTTAGAGTACTGATTGCTGTTTATTGTTTATAAGCACAAAAGAAAATAAAGGATTTAAAATTGTGTTAGTATTCTTGTGGTTTATTTACTTACAGTTAAATACACAGTTATGATACAAATTATTTACATTTGTCTGATATCAAAGAATACTGGGGGGGGGGGAAACACAACCAAAACTTTGTCCTTCTTTATACAGGTTTCAAAATGATGTTGTAAATTCACGTTGTATACCATCTGTAATGGTAATAGCCCATTCCTGATAGAAACATGTAATGTGTTAGTTCTTTGTAGCACAGTACTCATAAGAAAAGTTCATTTACGGAACTTTTAAGGCAAAGTGTGTTTTAAGTTTGGATTTTAATTTACACACACTTTAATATTGACAATGAAAGAAATTCACATCATAAGACCACAATTTGGTATGGATACAGCAACGTTTGTCTCACATGATATACAGGTGACAGATTGCAGCTTTCATGCAAAGGCCTCTAAACGTTTCATTCACAAAAACAAGGTATTGCAAGATAAATAAGTTATGTAAACATTCCAGAAGTCTCTTTTCGAGAAACATGACCACTTAGACTATGAGTATTGTTCATAAATATGAATTATGTTATTTGCAAATAATATGGATTTCATACTATAGAACGCATGGACTATTTGATATAGATAGATGCGGTAAAGGATTCAATGGAACGCAGACCAGATTGGCGCACATTCAACAGATCTGCTCTATAACAAAGTGGATTTTTTAAAAATCCGTCATATATTGTAACAGGCCCACAATGTGGTTACTTAAGTCCGATTTTGAATATATTTGGCTGTTCTCGCTGCATAACATGTAGAAGTTGTCCCTTTTCAGGTTTAGAAGTGACTGCTAAATGCTAACTCCTGCTCGTATAAACTAGTTAGCATAGCTAGCGTACAGAAATCGGTGGTGGTAGTCAAATTCGTTTGTAACTGTAATGCAGTTGATTGGTAACGATTACATGAACATGTGTTTGTGTTGACATCCATACACGCATTATACTCCGAGTTTTACCTCAACATAGTGTGAAATACACATAAACAATAGCCCAAATTTAGGCTACTTTTACTGGGGGACAATGAGACTCGGGATCTTGACCCCATGGCCCTTTCCCCTAATCGTTTCCATGGCAATTCCAGTGATTTGGTCGAGTTCGATTGACCTCTTTACCGTATCTATTGCCTACATTATTTGTACAGTAAACCTATATATGACGCCCGTTGACGTTACTTCATCCCTGAAGTTGTTAATAAAACTATAATGATTGAAATGAAGACATACAGTCCGTATAGGCTTCACTTGGCACTGAAATCCTGATTTGAGCCGGGGTAAAAATGTATTTTGTTGGTAGTGGAACTGACCCAAAACGGATATGAGCTAAGCGCGCATGACTTAAACTTTTGGTTGCATCGTAGCATTGTTAACCAATGGAAGTCGGTGTTATGCATACCAGACCCATATTTCGGTTTATATAATACTGTTTTGTTTTTCTTACAATATGCTATCTATTTCAACAGAGGTCCTTTAGTGAAAGTGAAGTTAGGTTACATTCCTTTTAAGCCTCAACTAATTTCTATAGTTTGGGTCAAGTTTAAAGTAACGTATAGGCCTGTTGAATATATTTATTTTTATCAAATCTGTCTCATATCAATAGCCTATAAGTAGTCTAGGCCTACCAAAAGTGGAATTATTTTGCTGAAATAATTCAAATGTAATGCTCACGAGAACTATAGCCTAGCTAATGCAGAATTCGAATATAAAAAGACATTATCAGATAATACGCATAATTCGATGCGTATGGTCCCTCCATATCAACTCAGAAAGGCTGTATTTTTTACACAAAACAAAGGAACCTCAAATGTATTTTCAACATAAACATCAAAACACAACGAAACAGTGTGATAAAAATTAAAATCATAAACAATTTAGGCTATTTAAATTCACAGTTTGCAAAATGCAGCAGAAAAAATCTTTGGACTTCAGCCTGTTTTCATTATTTCGTTAAACGTGTCCACAAAGTCAAGTACGCCTACCAAAAAAAAAAAGAATAACTTGCTAAAAACCCAACAAAATCCCAACAAACTTTAATGATGATGAAGCATTCTAAAGTTTCAGGGAGTACATGGCAAGTGTTACAACACAACATGGTTTAGTCCCTATATACTGTATATAGGCTACAGAAAATTGCAAAATCCTGTCTCATTCTTGTTTAAATATCTGCTGGTATTATGTACACTGGCCCTTTAAAGTTATTTATTGCATTGTTTACTTTTCTTCAATCGCTGTCTGATTTTTCATCTTTAGATGATGTGGCATGATTGTATAGTCCTTGTGCCATCAGGTGCAAGGCTAAAGAGTTTTTATTTCCAGTAGCCTTCTTTATTTTGGCCCTCTTGTTTTGAAACCAGATTTTAATTTGAGATTCGTTGAGGCCGAGTTCTTGTGCCAGACTTTGTCTTCTCTGTTCGGTCAGGTACCGATTAGTCTGAAACTCCGTTTTTAGTCTCTGGAGCTGTTCTGCTGTGAAGGCCGTTCTTGGACGCTTGTCATCCTTGCTTGGTGTCGTTGTCGTGGTCGACTTCTTTGGTTTTCGAGATCTTGGCCCTGTAGATTAGAATACATTCAATTACCAAACTTTGAAACGAAAAAAAAGTATACCTTCATCGTCCTCAATAACATGATCACTAATGTCAGACTAATTAATATGATGATTATCAGAACCTAGTAACATGCAAGAATAGGCCTAGTTGTAGGCCTAGTAGCCAAGGAGGCCTGGTAGGCCAAATGGGCCTTTAGTAGCAGGCTAGTAGAATAAGTATTGTGTTGGTATTAATATGAGCCACATTTCCAATATAGGCACAATAAACTATAGGCCTAAATGTCATTAGAATTTAGTGTAGCCTATTCTAAAAGGGTGCGGGGTTTTGTGTGCATAGTAGACGATGATGGTGTTGATTGGGGTGGGGTTTAGAGGGAGGCGGTATAGGCGCCCCTTTCTCACTGTTACCATAGGAACTACATTTATAAACTTGCATTTTCATAAAAGTGTAATGAATATTGTAAACATTTATTGAAACTCTGCTGTTTGGAGTAGGCTAGTTCTACACCAAATAAGAGATCGATTCGCAGCTACACGTTTATTGGCTTCACAATGTAGCATTTGAATATTATTATGATCAATTGGCCCATCTTCCATCGAAGCATATTTTTTTCGTACTGCAAAATACCCTCCGTTTTCTGGAATGGTTTTTATGACGTTTATTTCGTGAAATGCACGCCTATGCTATTTCAGACTAAGGTTAAACAGTGGAAACGATTTTTGTTTAGTAGCATAATGAAACTTTCTTTTGTTTGCCTATTATTTTTTAATTGTTCGGAGAAGTTAATGTATTCATTCCATTATGCATAATATAGGGACTATAGGCAACATGTTATAGACAATGGGATATTAACAATATTAACTTTGTTCGTGCTTCTAAAGCTAAATTAATAGTCCAATATGACAATTCCTAAATTTAATAAACGATGTTAACTAGTAACTAGAAATTAAATGAAAAATGGCCAACTAAATGAAAATGGCCAACTATAATAGTTGCTCTGATACACTTCTGAAGTTGAAGAAAAAAAAAAAATAAAACAAACATTCGGCTATAGGCCATAATGGAAGATTATTAATGTCAATCACAACCAGCAGCTAGGCCTAGACCTAATATGAGAATAGTTTGAGAATTGTATGACAACTACAGGCTAAATATATCAGAGGAGAGAAGTAAAAGTAGCTAAAGTTTTTATTCCTAATATTTTTCCCAGTTCTTTTCTCCAAACGTTGCACTCTAATTGTCTGATTGCACGCATATTATATTGCATGTGGACGGAATACACTTTTTGACTCGCTCCATTGTAAACAAAATTCAAATGATATTTTGTTCTAAAGACTACTGAGGAGCAATGGTGTAAACGTTTCACTACTGCTTTAAAAGTTACTTTGAAACTTTACTACTTCGATATTTTTATTTATGTCGATAGATTCAATCATTTTTTTCTCCCAAAAATGATTTACTTCTATTTTTTCCTTCTTCATTTTCTTTTTCTCTCTTTATAATTCAACTGGAATTGTCAGCTTGATAATAATTGCATGACTACCCAAATATTTGTATGGTGACAATAGACTTATAATAGGCTAACAGTAAAAAATAAAATGTACTTGTAGTAGCCTGATATATAGGCTATTTGGTTTGTAACCGCCAATATTATCCAATCAGAATTCCTAGGATAATCGAGGTCTTCTGTAGTTATGGATAAATTTGGAATATTTTTCATTAATTGGCAGGTTAAAAAAAAGATGTAGAATATTATTTTATTAATTTCCTAAAAGTTCAGGACAAAGCCTTGAAAATATGTTACACAAAGAGATACTTTAAATGCTTGTATTATGTGGCTGCAGGATGTGGTTTCAGGTTTATTTTTCGACATATTTAGTTCACCAAGACAGTTTATATTGCACTCAAGCGATCCAATGGCTCATGGTATTCATATTCGTACTAAATACTAAGTCAATAAAAATACTAGACGTTACCTGATGATGGTCGGTCCGAATATCTTGTACAATACACCCAGGCTGGCCAGAGCATAGGTTTCGACGAAGGTGCAGAATTGGCATGAGAACTTTCCGAGTCGGAGCTCAGGCACTGATCTCCAATTTCTTCTCCGGGCTTGAGAAGCGTATCTGCAACAATATCTGCTTTTTTTGGCTCACTGACTGAACGAGAATTCGATGTTCCTTCCCCTGACACCGTCCCACCGAACTGCCCAGATTTTGGGGGAAGGCCAGGACTATTCTCTCGTCCATTGAGGTGATTCTCATCATAATTAAAAGTCCCATCTTTCCTCCGTCCAAAGTCTGGTCGTAAAATATTATCAATATAAAAGTTGGTGATCCGGTGCGGTTGCTGGTTCCCAGGTGCTTGGAGAAGAGGAAGAATAGCTCTGTTGGACTCTTCGCCCGAATCTTGATGCTCTCTATTGCCATTAGAATTTTCTTCCATAGTGAAATACTCAATGTCCAATTGTGGCACTTTTCTCGCTCTCCCACACAAAAGTATAAATATGAATTTATGAGGTTTCTAGTTTATTCCTCGTCCAATGCGTTTTTCAATAAAACGGAATAGGAAATAAAAACTAGTTCAGTTTTTTTCAGTATCTAGTTGTGGTAGTAGGCCTACTGAAAATCCGCCTCTTGCCTTTTTCACAAAGAAAAAACATAATTTAAAATGTATTTCTCCGCCTGGCTATGGTTGATATTTGTTGAGAAAGTAGCCTACCATATAAAATGCTGAGTTGCAGTGGTTCCCTTTTAGGACAAATCCAACATTAATGCTTCAACTTCTAAACTACGAGTAGATAGAGGTGCTAACTGCTCCTGAAATACTTCCACTATGGATTTTGGTTCTTATTTTTAATAGGCTACGAGTCCCCCCAGTGACGTTGCCGTCCGGTATCCAAGACACGTGCCTTGGACCAATAGAGTTCCTGAAATGTTACCACATGACCGATGACTCAACACTTGACAGCACCCATACTCCCAATTCCCAAAACTCTAGTATTAAAAAACATAAACAAGTAGGACACTATTTCCGATTCAGTCAGCCACCACAGGTAAAAAATTTTATAATAAAAACCAAAGTATTTTCTGCAGAGTTTTTTGTAAGGCTATAGAGAAATCATTTCGTTGGTTTCTCGGTTCAAAGAGCACTAGGCATGCCCATGAAAAGGGGTATCCCCGAATGGGGGTGGGGTGTGAAAACCTCGAATAGGCCTATGTTTTTCGAATTGAAAATAGTTGCATCATATTGATGGAGACGATTACCAAACATATAGGGATGAGCCAGCACTCGCTAAACGCTTTAGCAGTCCCCAACATTACCGAATAAGTTCCCAGCGGTGTTTCCCGACAAGGTGCACATTGATGGGTGGTTCACTTGCGAGGCTACTCGTTTTTTCGGCTATTGCACTTGAAGTAGTCCTATATTTCAAAATACATGGGGAATTTCATATTCGCCTATGGTGTCAAAGTAGCCTAATCAAAGATGGTGCATAATAGTCATCCGTCGTTGGTGTCTGGTTATCTAATTAACTGATTGGCTACAATTCTACATAAAGATTGTTGCCCTAGTAGACGCTGACTATCTGTTTGGTCTATAAGTCCATTCATGAACCAAAATTTGGGTTGCGCTTAAAAAGGACCGTGGCGCTTTAAATATTGGCGATGCAACACAATGCTGTGATTTCACATGTTGCAGTTAAGAATTGAAGCCAAGTCTTCTCTCAGTGGCCTAAGCCATGGGTGATGTCCTCAGGTCCAGTCTTTAGGTAAAATGCAGCCATTAACCCAAACAGGATAGCCTATATGCTAATGAATAATCATGACTGCTGATTCAAGGTTTGTGGTGAGGTATTTTGCAGAGCAGCATAGCCTAGGCTAGCCCACATAGGCCAACTCGTTCTCTCTTAAGTGGGATGCAAATTTGTTTCAGCAATGTCTGTTATTATTTTTTAAAGACAAACCTAAATCCTTTATGGCCAAATAACTACATCTTATGATTATTTGCAAAAGTCCCACATGGCATTTTTGATTGTATAGTGGGTCTATATACTGTCTAACTGTCATATATGCCTACAATCGAAGTGGGTCATTTCGACATATGCGGAGCGAAATTAACTCATGTTAACAAGAGCGCATCTTGCGCTTCAAAATTGTTGCACTATAGGTGAGCCGTATTGAGCACATCGTTATTTTCTATTTTTGATAACTGTTGCATATAACATCACCAAAAAACTCGATGTAGCCTATTGTTGGAAGAGGTCATATACCTGAATCCATATTTTGTGTTTGTTGGCCTATAGTTGGGGAATGTAGAAGACAGAAGTTACTCCAAATGTTATCAACGACCCGCAAAAGATTACTGTACAAAAATAATGCACGAGAATAGCCTATTGATAATGATGACCTAAGGCTGTCGTGTTTTGATGGGAGTGCTTGTAAGTCCAACTAATACGAAAATATATGTTTTCGACTGCTACTTTTAAAATATGAAATGTCCAAAACTGGCTGCTGTTTGAGAATATTGAGTTGGATTGAGCTGATCTATTTTCCCCTTTTCATTGTCTACGGGTTTATACATCACGAATAGAAAACCTTTGCATATAGGTCTATCAAAAACAGGTGGAAAAAAAGTGTTCACGAAATAGTGTCAAATCTTTGCGTTATATGGCTGTATTAAATCATAAAAGGTTTTGAATAATTTCTACCCCCCCCCCAAAAAAAAAAAATGTAATTCAGCAAAATATTGGCCTATTGTTTTGTAGACCTAGTGTCTCAATATATGTTTGTGATTAGTTTTGTTTAGGGTATTTCTGTCGTGATACAGGCTATTATGACTATGTTTGCATATCATATTGATGCCATATTGATTAAGGTAATAAAAAAAAGTGCACCTACACCAAACATTAAATGCAACAATTAATAGCACTTAAAAGGACAACGTGCTTTGCTTATGAACAGCTTTTGAAACGCTCACTTTTATCATGGACGGTTCGGTATAGGCTACTTGTGACGAAGCAAACACGGAAATTCCAATTGGCTGAAAAACTTTTTGGGGAATACTGCATTCGTGTTCCAATTGAAACTGATGTGCCGCAGACGTGTTGACGTTATTTGAAATGATTTACGCTGTTCTACAATGCTTATTTTCACATTTACCAGAACTCATTGGTGAAGTCGGAGCCTGTAATCGAAAAGACAGCTTGAAGTTGTCAGAGGTCCAAGCAGATGTCAGATGGGTTTTGTTGAGCCTGTATTATGGCTACTCCATTATTCGAAATGTCGTTTAACCTGCTTTGAACTTCTCAGGCAAAACAAGGATCCTAGAAGGACATTCTATAGGCCTAGCCTACTTTTCCGTCATTTAAATCAGGGCAGGTGATAGAAAGTAGATCCTCCCTTCAATTACCTTTTATTTAACCGCTTTCCCGAGGATTTACAGTCAAAAGTCCAAATACTTACTTCACTTTTGAGCAGTAACTTTAGCTAATTAATAAACCACAACAAGGGTGTAATGTTTATTTTATATTAAGCTCATGCAGATTCGATAGCCTACTGAAATGGTGACTATGCCTTGTGTAATTGAGCAAAACCTTATCTTATATAACCTAATATTGCAATTGAAGTGCAAAGATGAACAAATGTGCAGAGATTAGCCATTGAAATAGATTTCATGGACATTTCTGTGCTTCATGGTGAAATCCTCAACTCTCACAATCTGCAAATCTGTCTGTAAAACAGAAATACAAATTAGGCGTAGGCTATTGATTGCAAATGTGCAATCCGTCCCTTTACAGAGTTGGTCTTAGGCCAACTCATATTTTTTTCAAAATGATAATTAACTGCTCATATTTAAAACATCGCAGTTCAACCAACCTCTATGCACCTTTTCCTTAAACACTTTTCTGTATAGGCTATTATTATTATTCAACTCAAAACATCTGCATCATGACTTAGCCTAAACAGTTGGGAAAATATTGCCTTGTGAGTCTAATAATTCTAGTCTAGCCTATTTGAACGGAATAATCTCCAGCCATATTTATTAGGCCTACCTGATGCCCATTTTCGTTATTTCCATCCTAGCTCTCCTAGCCCAGCCAAAACATTCTATTCGGGTAAATGTATCTTTCTATTTGGTTTATCTTCCCCTTCAGAAAGGGTTATACGCTAGAGGGTCAGAGGGATTTGTGAATGAACGCTAAAGCGTTGGCTGCAGCTCACAGATCATAGTCTCAGATCAGCAGCACACAGATGTGCTCTATTGAATGGCTGTGATATCTGCTCTGTAACAATGCAGGGGTCATGTGGGATACTGCTGCTTCCTGTTGGCCTTTGAAAAACAAACGGAGGGAGAAAACACTAAGGGGGTCCCCGAGGATGCGGATAAAGGTTAGGCTACTGACCACTTCCTATTTAGTCTGGAAAGCTGTTGGTGAAAATTGTGCGGCACACTGGTCTCAACTCTGATAAGGTTTTTCTGGCCAGGACATATCCAACTTTCATAGTGTTTTCCTTTAGGTTAGATTATGTAGATCTGTTGAACATACTGTATAGGCCTAATAACTAAATCTTCCCGACACATTTTATCAGTTGACCAATGTTTCCCAAAGTCGGTCCTAGGCCCCTCCCGTGCACGTTTTGTTTTTTTGCCCTAGCACTACACAGCTGAATCAAATAGCCAACTCATCATCAAGCTTTGATTATTTGAATCAGCTGCGTAGTGCTAAGGAAAAAAAAAACGTTCACCCGGTGTGGGGTGGGGGTGCGCGTCGTGAAACACACCGTACACGTCGTTCAATATTATTTTCCATAGAACGCATAGGCCCTCGTTGATTATCCCTTATATAACCCATTAATGTACAACGATGTTACATCACATAATGTCATATCCCAGGGAAATTAATTGTGAATAACGGTAAAATAAATCCTTTACAAAACTCAATTGCTTGTTGTCAAGGATGTAATTTTAATATATGTATAGGCTACGTGTCATTTACACGTGTATTTGTCCATAAACATGTAACTTATTGGAGAAATAGAGTGAAACTAGTTTAGGACATGCTGGTTATCTACTTATAGCCTAGATCAGAGGTACTCAACTCTTACCCTAAGAGGTCCGGAGCTTGCTGGTTCTGTTCTATCTGATAATTAATTGCACACATCTGGTGTCCCAGGTCTAAACAAATCCTTGATTAAAGGGGAACAATGAAAAAATGCAGTGGAGCTGGTTTCGAGGTCCGGAGTTGAGTTTGAGGGGCCTAGATTATTGATCTGTCCCACTGTCCGCACTTTCCTTTAAAGTGGCCAAGTCTCCTTGATCAGTGACGAGACGTTGAAAGGGCCAAGGGGACGATTGCTTTTGGGGTTTAATTACGGGTTACTGGTTCATCACCCTGATCGCCCTGGCGTGGACAAATCCCATCTGAATAGGCGTTTGAAACTGAGCCAGTCTGGGTTTCTCCAGTCAACTCCACTCCAGTCTTTCCCTTTGCTTTTTGGGGTACCGTGGTTGCAGCAACTACCAGGCTACAGCGACAAAAGAGGGTTTTGGTCCATTGCATTTTAATTTCGGTCAGTTCAGTAAAGACATTATGGCGTAATTCAGTGAAATAGAGTACTTGATCAATTCTTATAGGCCTATATAATGATTTGGATCTTTAATTTAATGGAATTTAACTGACACCAGCCGTGTAATTTAGGGCCACTTGATAATGCTAAGCAAAAGTGTCTTGATCCATTTACAGACAAGGACTGTGTTCTCATGTGCATAATACGAATTTAGTGGACTTTTACTTGTCTTCAGTAGTCTATGATACAGTATATTACGTTTGAGTCATTGATCATAATACATTCTAATATTCTAAGATGATCTAACCCGTAAACTCACATTTGACACTAATTTAGCCCTGTAGAAATACGCACGTACATTCAATAGTGAATTTACAATACGCACAACTGTTATGTGACATCTTTTTATGGCTCATATGAGACATTTGATTTGATAAAATACCTGGCCTCTCATTATAATGCATTTAGTCAAGAATACTTCATGAAGAGCTTCACACTCTCTCAGAGCTAGAGACAAGAAAAGATGAAAAAGGGTGGAAAGCAGAAATGTTTGAACCTTGGTGCCAAAATAGGTTCATTCGAAGTGCAGTAAATGCATTTGCTTGATGTTAGATATTATTTAACAAATAATCTATCACTCTGTCCTGAGGACTTTAATCATTTGTCAGCATGGAGGTCAACAATAGCCTATACTGTACTCCGTTCAAAGACGCAAGTCACGAAATGCATTGACTTAGAAATATTGAACTTTTGAAAGACTGAGACCACGGTGTTGTGCTTGGTGTAACTGGCTTGAATATCCACATTATAATTGACCATGAAATAACATGTTTGTTTTCAATCACTTCTCATAATATGCATTGATAACTTAAGACCTTGACCTAATGTAGAATAACATTTAGAAGCTATCTCCTTGACAGTACCTTAGTGATGTGTTATTTCATCGACCAAATAGTATTGTTCTGATAGATTATCAGGGAACAATGCCCCAATTAAAAAATGTGTTGCTCCCTTTTATTAATCTGATATCACTGATTGAATCCCTGTGTAAGTACTAGTGTATATGGACCCCAGGGATATTTTATTAGACATCTTGGCTCTTTCCTTTTTGCTCCAGCAGGTCATTTTCAGGATTTCAATTAACAGAATGTTATCAAAGTGTAATAGTCCTGATAATATTTCACTATTTCTTTAGAGAATATTTCCATAATTTAATTGACGTTACCCCCATATTGAAATTAACAATAGGTAGCCTATGCTGTACCATAAAAGTTGATGGTTTGACCTATTGGCCCTAGAAAATGTTTGAAAGTGCCTTGAAGTGTTTCTTGAAGTGTGTGCACAATGCACATGCGTTTGTGTGAGTGATTTTCTGTGATTTCAAAAAGAAAGTAGTTATTGAATTTCTTTTCACGGGCAAAATAAGTAATAATATCTCATTCCACCAGGGGTCTCTGCTTTCCATTATCCAGAGTTATTTTGATAACCAGCCGGCATATAAGCAAAAAGCGTAAACAGTGCTCCCTAGTGGTGCATTTGGGTTCAAGATATTTGGGATACACATGGGATTTTATAAAATTTCTTTCAGTTGATTTTCCAACTGTAATCTAAGAACATTTTGGCATATCAGATACTTTTTTTAACCATGTTAACATGCTAAACTAAAAACCTGGTTTATGATAATTGTCCAAACAATCTGTTATGTAAATAAGTCCATAAAATTAATAATTGTCATTACAAAATGATCAACACAGGCCACATGTGATCCATGATTCATGGATGGAATACACACGTATCTTCATGACCCGAGGCACAGCTCGTATAAGAAACAGAACCGTTACCATGGAGTTGATCCAGAGAGGAAATGTTGGCCCTGCTCCCAGAAATTTCTGGGCGGAAGACTGACTGTCAGTACCCCACCAGGACTGTATAAGAAGCTGCCTCAGAAGGGAAGGGACTGATACTGGATGGTTGCTGCTGGTGAGCCTGGTGGCAGACCTGTTAGTGAGAAAATATACGTCTCAGTGTAATTCAAATTAAAAACTCAAATAAAAGATAGACTACAAGGTCTACTTGTGATGCTTCGTGGCAGCTTGTTGTAGTCCTGGGAAAAACATTAAGTGAATACAAAGAAGATGGATTATTTAAATGGATAGTTCACCCAAATTTACCTCATAGAAAGTAATCTATTGAACCAGAGAATCAGTGGCCCAACAATTGGGTTTGTTTATGTGCTCTATGAATGATCAGATATTTCTGATGTCGAAAATATATGAAACATTTTCACTGTCCAAAATGTTTCCAAGGACCTCGGCACAGCATGTTAGCTGTTGCTTCAAGATGGACTCCCTGTCATGAAATCATAGAGCCATAATGCTCACTACACTTAATTTATGAACTGACATGATGTGCTTGCAATTGAACAGGTACTTACCTCAATAGTCATGCTTGATTAATGTAATCCTCTTGAGCATGCTATACCTGTAAAGGAGAAAGACAATATGCTCGCATGGGTAAAATGGACGTTAATCAAACTGCTTCACCTTGTCAAACACTTCAGATAAAGGATGTCAAATTCTAACTCTGAGGTCACAAGGTCACATTCTCATATGTAATGTAGCTGTCAATTAAGTGATCCCATTACAGATTTAATTGGATGAATTTCAGAGTTTGTCAAGGTCTTTTCACACGGATGTCCATAATTCACTATGGCTATTTAACTATAGGCTATTTCATACACACCCGCTGTGGCCAGTTTGACAGGACTTCAATTTGACACCTTCTAATTAATGAAGTAATTAGGCCAATTAGCTAAGAACTGTGGAGGAATTATTTCCAGAGTAGAAGACATCTCTGAAAATGTGAATTACACGTGTTTGAAATATTGGGAAACCATGTTATGGTCTCAAGAATATAGAAAATAACCGTCTTTATCAGTCCTACAGTCAATGGTGTAGTGGAGGGTAAACGCAAGTAAACACAGTTTACTCACCTTTTTTATAGAAAATAACTGTCTTTATCAGTCCTACAGTCAGTGGTGTAGTGGAGGGTAAACGCAAGTAAACACAGTTTTACTCACCTTTTTTTATAGAAAAGAACTGTCTTTATCAGTCCTACAGTCAGTGGTGTAGTGCAGGGTAAATGCAAGTAAACACAGTTTACCCACCTTTTTTGTTGCCCAACAGTTTACCCACCTATTGTTTTGCACTATATCATTGCCTATAGTAGATGTTAGCCTGATAGCAGTCACAATCTAACATACACATTATTACCCTTAAAGATGAATATAGTACGTTTATATACATTTTATTCATGGGGGGGGAAGGCCTTTAAAACATTCTGCATGTCCACACTTGTGATCTGTCCTTGTTCGCATGACTTGCCTCATTATATCATAAATTGTGACTGCTACAGTCTGATAATATGTCTCTTTTCCTGCTCTGCCACAGCTAGGCTAAATAAAAGGCCATCGTCTAGGAGCTGCCTGCCTTTTTCTTTTTCCACATTCTGTTGTGTTACAAAGTGAGATTAAAATGGATTTAATTGTCGTTTTGTGTCAACGATTTCTGTAAAAATAAAACATTGAAATAAAACACTTCATCAGATAAGTGTTTAACCCCCTGAGTCAATACATGTTATAATCTCTCTCCTCTGCTCTCATCCTTCTAGACCTATCGGCTGCCTTCGATACTGTGAACCATCAGATCCTCCTCTCCACCCTCTCCGAGTTGGGCATCTCCGGCGCGGCCCACGCTTGGATTGCGTCCTACCTGACAGGTCGCTCCTACCAGGTGGCGTGGCGAGAATCTGTCTCCTCGCCACGCGCTCTCACCACTGGTGTCCCCCAGGGCTCTGTTCTAGGCCCTCTCCTATTCTCGCTATACACCAAGTCACTTGGCTCTGTCATAACCTCACATGGTCTCTCCTATCATTGCTATGCAGACGACACACAATTAATCTTCTCCTTTCCCCCTTCTGATGACCAGGTGGCGAATCGCATCTCTGCATGTCTGGCAGACATATCAGTGTGGATGACGGATCACCACCTCAAGCTGAACCTCGGCAAGACGGAGCTGCTCTTCCTCCCGGGGAAGGACTGCCCGTTCCATGATCTCGCCATCACGGTTGACAACTCCATTGTGTCCTCCTCCCAGAGCGCTAAGAACCTTGGCGTGATCCTGGACAACACCCTGTCGTTCTCAACTAACATCATGGCGGTGGCCCGTTCCTGTAGGTTCATGCTCTACAACATCCGCAGAGTACGACCCTGCCTCACACAGGAAGCGGCGCAGGTCCTAATCCAGGCACTTGTCATCTCCCGTCTGGATTACTGCAACTCGCTGTTGGCTGGGCTCCCTGCCTGTGCCATTAAACCCCTACAACTCATCCAGAACGCCGCAGCCCGTCTGGTGTTCAACCTTCCCAAGTTCTCTCACGTCACCCCGCTCCTCCGCTCTCTCCACTGGCTTCCAGTTGAAGCTCGCATCCGCTACAAGACCATGGTGCTTGCCTACGGAGCTGTGAGGGGAACGGCACCGCAGTACCTCCAGGCTCTGATCAGGCCCTACACCCAAACAAGGGCACTGCGTTCATCCACCTCTGGCCTGCTCGCCTCCCTACCACTGAGGAAGTACAGTTCCCGCTCAGCCCAGTCAAAACTGTTCGCTGCTCTGGCCCCCAATGGTGGAACAAACTCCCTCACGACGCCAGGACAGCGGAGTCAATCACCACCTTCCGGAGACACCTGAAACCCCACCTCTTTAAGGAATACCTAGGATAGGATAAAGTAATCCTTCTCACCCCCCCTTAAATGATTTAGATGCACTATTGTAAAGTGGCTGTTCCACTGGATGTCATAAGGTGAATTCACCAACTTGTAAGTCGGTCTGGATAAGAGCGTCTGCCAAATGACTTAAATGTAAATGTAATGTAAATGGCAGCGATGACAGTTATGTGACTTTCTGGGTAAGCCTCTAATATTTGCCATCGATTTTCAAGCAATTCAATGTCATCTTGGTAAGCAAATCTAGTGTTGCCTTGTGCTTTGGGTTATTGTCCTGCTGAAAGGTGAATTTGTCTCCCAGTATCTGTTGGAAACCAGACTGAAGCATGTTTTCCTCTAGGATTTTGCATGTGCTTAGCTCTCTTTCGTTTATTTTTTTAAATCATAAAACATCCCTTAGTCCATGCCAGTGACAAGCATACCCATAACATTATGCAGTCACCCCCATGCTTGAAAATGTGAAGTGTGGTACTCAGTGATGTGTTGGATTGGCCCCATACATGCTTTGTATTCAGGACATAAAGGTTATTTTTTTGCCTATTTGTTTTGCTGTTTTACTTTAGTGCCTTATTACAAACAGGATGCATGTTTTGGAATTTTTGTATTCTGCACAAGCTTACTTGTTTTCACTCTGTCAATTATTGTGGAGTAAGTACAACCTTGTTGATCCATCTTCAGTTTTCTCCTATCACAGCCATTCAACTCTGTAACTGTTTTAAAGTAACTTAATTGTTGTCCCTGTGCGCCCCTTTTGAATCAAGAATGTTATTCTGTCCCACTCCACTCATCGTCACATCCTCCGGTCCATGGCGCGCGCAGTGAGATTTGGCGCTAGTGTTGCCTTGAGATGAACATTTGCAGTGGAATAACTTTTTCATGTCCTTTAACTTGCTAGTTATCTTTTTTTACATATACCGATTAGCATTTTATGAATAGTAATGTCGGGCGAAGAACCGAAGGTCCCAGAAGAGCTCTTCAAAGATGTTAAATTCTACGTGGTCGGGGACATTGACCAAAAGGTGAAGAGCTCAACGTTAGCTAGCTTAACGTTAGCCAACCAATGTTTACCGATAGCCGTTTAGCTTAACGAAAAGCTAACGACCAGTCTACTGTTCCAATTTCACCTCAAATTGATCATTTGTAACCCAAATGGTTTGCGGATGTGCCGTTTGAATTAATGCATTTATTGCGATTTACAAATAGATATGTAGTTGTCATTGATCCAGATGAGATTACCGAACTACCATAGCCAGCTGGATGCTAGCGAGCTAGTTTTGATAGCTACCTAGCTTGCTAACCATTACCCTGGCATTCTAGGGACTTTGTTATCCAATTCAATGAAGCTAGCTAGCAAGACAAAAACACAGAAATTTCCTAATGTTTGAATTGTATGTGTATGGATTACCACAGAACGAGATGGATTGACAATATATTGAGGTGAGAGCCCATCGTCCGCTTGCTGAATTGTGCGCCTGACATTGCGCATGTGCGAGGACATGCCCGCCATTGTAGAGCTACAAGTTCTAAATTCCTGCCAAATAATGGCTTAAATTTACTCTCTAGTAACTCCTGTAATTTGATCAATCGTGTACATAGGGTATATTAAAAATCAATTACGTCTTGAAAAATGTAATTGTTTCTCGATTGCGCTTTTGTTTGCAATTTTTTTGTTGTCATTTACTAATACAGCTGCAATCAACAGTATCTTCTATTGGTAATGTCCATTTCAGGCCGCCCCATGATTTATGAATAGCATCTTGGAAACCTACTGGCTTATATTATCACACTTTGGTTTGAGACAGGATTTTACACATGGACATATGATGTGCCTATAACTGGTGCAATCGACCCCAGGTGTTCTTTTTTGTTTTATTGGTGTGATTTCATGTGCACTATAGGTTGTCCAGCTCCTAAAAGCGGGGAAAGGAAAAGAGGTCTCATACAATGCCTTGGCTACACACATCATAGCAGAGGATGGGGATAACCCAGAGGTTGGGGAGTCTCGAGAAGTCTTTGACCTTCCAGTTGTCAAGGTATGGGTGTGAATTGTAGATCCCTTTTATATAGTCAATTCACTAACAACCCTGTAGCCTTGTTGGTGCGAAGGGAAGAGGAACAGTTCAACAATTAAACTCTGTTTTCTTTGTTTTTCAGCCGTCTTGGGTGACTTTGTCCGTAAGATGTGGAGACCTGCTACCGTAACCTTTCTTTTTGCGAGCAATTGATTTGTGTTTCTGATTTGATATTCTGACACTTAAGCTGAACGAATAGCCTAACACTTGAGTTGAATGACTTCCTTGACAAAAGATAATACAGAGTTACAGGATTCTCCCCAGAGTCGGGACAAATATTCTTCGGTGTCACGGCATGCCTGCCAAAGGTATGTGCCTTTACATATTACCTTTTAACTATTGTGCACATATCTATGAAATGGTTTATGGATTTATAGGATGAGTATTTTATAGAATTTTAACATCTTTCTCATGCATGTCTTTGTTTAGCTACCAGAAGATCTCAACAGTCTTTGGGCCTTGATCACTTTTTATGGCGGTGACTGTCAACTCAACCTAAACAAGAAATGCACTCACCTGATTGTTCCAGAGCCAAAAGGGGTAATTCTTTTTAAATTCTATAAGAGCCATAAAAAGTTGCTTTGTCATTCTTGTGTTATGGAATAAGTGTTTTTTTTTTTTTCATGTAAAATAATTCCAATGCTCCCCTGACTCAAAGGCAAATATAGGGGTGAAAACATGGAGCACATGGACAAATTAGTGAATTGAACAGTCTTTTGAGAAAGAATGTCTGCATGTTGCTATTTTTAGGATATTTTGAGGCACCTGCTGAAGCCTTCATTGTGTTGGATATTTTATTAGCTTTGCTTTGGCTTGTTTTACTGCTGTCTTTGTGCTCAGGCACCAGGAGGTAGAGCTTTCCTGTGGGTTGTCTAGTCCTTGCTTAACCACTGGACACAACACATCTTTATTACTTCAGGTTGTATTCTAATAAAACGATGAATCTTGACATCTGCAATATTGTTAGCAATACTGTGTTGGTCAGATGACACCACAACACCGATTTTGCAGTAAGTTACACAGTAAAATATTGTATACCGGAAGTGTATGTCTGTAGATCCATGGTGTAAATTGTGTGTTCCAGGAAAAGTATGAGGTCGCCCTGAAGCACAGCAGCATCAAAATCGTCACGCCGGAGTGGATCACACACTCGGCGTTGGACAAGAGCCGGAAGGACGAGGCTCTGTACCACCCCCGGTTGACCTACCAGGAGGTGGAAGAGGATGAGGAGAGTGAGTATGAGTCGCTCTCCGAGGGCAGCTACAGCCCTCCAGGCCGCAGGCGCCCAGGCCCCAGGTCCCGGAGATCCAGCTCCTCCTCAAGAGACGACTCCCCTGCTAGTGGCCGAGGAGGGACTTCGCCCAAAGCCGAGCGACGAGACGAGCTCATGTTCGATGACTCGGATGACTCTTCCACGGAGAAGGAGGAACGGAACCTGAACTGGACCCCAGTAGAGATAACCGGGCCACCCCCGGGTCCCAAACGCAGACTGCAGCCAGGGAAGGACTCTGGCCTGATCAACCTCTGTGCCAGCGTGCCCCCTGTGCCGGGCAGTGCAGGACCACCAGACCCCCGGGCTGCCCTGGGACCCAGTGGTGCCCAGCCGGGGGCAGAGAGGCCAGAGGGCATGGCAGGCTGGAGCCCAGCGGCCAGGACGCTACGGAACATTACCAACAACTCTGACATTCAGCAGACCACCAGACCCTCCAACGTTGCACATGTAAGAATATTGTCCTTTAATGTGCTCAAAAGCCTTATTTCTTGCTTGGTTTCTTTTTGCTTTAGTGGTATAAAATACTTGGATGTCAAAATTTCCTAGTCCATTTCTAAAAGCAGTGCTAAAATGTAAATTGTTTGGTTTCTTACCACGGATCCTACAGAGTCTCTCTGCCTCAACGAAGACATTGGAGCAGCAGCAAACGAACCAGGGCCAGCCCAACACCCAACCCAACCCGCTCCTGTTCAACCAAGTGAAGCCCCAAGGTCAGCAGCAGCTCACAGTCGAAGCACAGCAGCAGTTACTGCAGCAGCAGCCCCACCAGGTCCCCCAACAGCCACAACAACACCCACCTCAGCAGCTGCCACAGCAACAGCACCCCATGCTGCAGCATATTCCACCACAGCAACTCATGCAGTTGCACCACCAGCAGCAACAGCAACCGCAGGTTCCTCAGCAAGGTTTCCCTCCTCAGTTATCACAACAACCGGCCCATCAGTTCATCCAGCAGAAGCAGCCGCACCAACAGCAGATCCACCAACAACAGATCTTCCCCCAGCAACAACAACAACAGCAACCGCCACGTGCATTCTCGCAGCAACAACTGCGACCACAGCAGCTCCAACAACAGCAGCATGCTTTACAACAGCAGTTACAGCAGTTCCAGCAGCACAGGCTCCAGTTACAGCTCCAACAGCAGCAGAACCAGCAGCAGCAACTCCATCAACAACACCTCCAACAGCAGCAGCATTTCCTGCAGCAACAGATGCAGCAGCAGCACATGCAGCAGCTTCAACAACAGCAGCAGCAGCAGCATCTCCAGAGCCAGCAGCAGTCGCTGCAGCAGCAGCATCCGAGCCAGCAGCAGCAAGGTTCACTACAGCCTCAGCTTCCTCAAGTGCACCAGTTATTTGGTCACGAGCCAGGCCAAGAGAGTAAGTTCACTCTTACTGACATAGATATCAGTCAGTTTCACCTTCTGTTTCAGTTCATTACAAAAAAAATATATTAGAAAAATACATAAAAATATATGAAACAATTGTGATCGGATGAAATACAGCCAATGATCATCATTATGTTTTTAATGGTTGTGATTTTTTTTTTTGACTAACCAATCATCTTTCTATTTGCTGCTGTAGTTCCAGAAGATGGCTTCTTGGTGGGCTGTGTGTTTGCTATCGCTGACTACCCAGAGCAGATGGCAGACAAGCAGCTCCTAGCCACGTGGAAGAGAGTAAGAGAGACTTTCAGTCTTTTCATGGCCTTATCTTGTACCTGAGCAAACAGCATTATAACTGCATTTGTTCAACTAGTATTGTGCCCCTTGCATTGCTGAGTTGTATTTTGTCAATCACAGATTATACAGGCCTATGGTGGAATTGTGGACTCCTCTCTCAGCAACCGCTGCACTCACCTGCTCTGTGAAACTCAAGTCAGCAGCATGTATGTCCAGGTAAGCATCACTAAATCGTTTTTCATCTCAGCTAAAGGGCTCCCGAGTGGCGCAGCGGTCTAAGGCACTGCATCTCAGTGCAAGAGGCGTCACTATCACATCCGGCCGTGATAGGGAGTCCCATAGCGCGGCAAACAATTGGCCCGGGGTAGGCCGTCATTGTAAATAAGAATTTGTTCTTAACTGACTTGCCTAGTTAAATAAAAAATGAATAGGCCTGCTTGAAGGCCAAAATCTGTTTGTGTGTATGTCAGTTAGATTAGGTTTTAAATGTAATCTCTCTTGTTGCTGTACCTCAGGCCCTACGAGAGGGGAGGCGCTGTGTCACTGCCCACTGGCTGAACACCATCCTGAAGAAAAAGAAGATGGTTCCTCCTCACAGAACCCTACACCTCCCCTTCGCCTTCCCACCAGGAGCCAAGCCCTGCTCACAACACGTACGCATCACTTCCTTTTTATCGCACCCCATTAAAAACATCTAACATGGGTTGCGGTCGTATGTTTTTAATTTGAAACAATGGTACAATGATACATTATGCTTTGGTGTATCATGAGGTAATGACTAGACTTGCAAGCCTATGACTCATAAATGGTGCTTATAGCTTAGCTTCTATACTAAGTCATTGACATTGCTATCATTCTCTCCTCAGATCATCTCCGTAACTGGCTTTGTGGACTCAGAACGCGACGACCTGAAGCTGATGGCCTACCTGGCAGGAGCCAGATACACAGGCTATCTCTGTCGTAGTAACACTGTGCTCATCTGTAAAGAGTAAGAGATGACCTTGATATGTTCTCACCTATTATGAATGGCATGTAAATGTTGTTGGCACAATCAAGTCATTGGCGTATTCATGTTTGTGTGGATGGGTGTCAGGTTTAATTAATGTGTGTGTTAATGCTTGTATCATGTCCGTTTTACTCTACTGTATTAAACCCATCTATTAACCCTTTCTCCCTCCCTGTCTCATTAGGCCCAGTGGTCTGAAGTATGAGAAGGCCAAGGAGTGGAGGATCCCCTGCGTCAACGCCCAGTGGCTCTGTGACATTCTCCTGGGGAACTTTGAAGTCCTCCGGCAGGTCCAGCACAGCAGATACTCCAACTTCAACCTGCAGGAACCACTCATCCCCAACCAGCATCTGGTTCAGAACCTACTGGGTACAGGGTTCAGAAGTCTTACAGTGGGGGCAAGGGGACTTGAAATTGAATTTTTTGTTAAGCTGGACAGCCATCTGTTAAACATAGGTGTGAATATAATTACTTTTTCTCCTTTTGGACTTAATTTTAGGTGCTTGGCGGGCTCCTGTGAAGGTTTCGCCTGACGCGTTGGCGGCATTGCAGTTGCAACAAAAGCAGAAACCGTCTGAGTCGAACTCCCAGCATCCAAATAAGAAACCACGGTGAGACTCCATCACCCTAGTTTTCAGTGGTGTGTAGCATGGTATGAAGATGAGTTAGACAATCTGCAGAATTTGTATGTAATAATATTTGTTTCTAAAAATACATCTTTGTATATAGGGATATGTGACTTTCATTGATCTTATGACCGTTATCTATCTAATCAACTAACTGTTTTAATTGTTATCAAATTTAAATTAATCATGTAACAATTAACTCATTAGGAATTTGGGGCAACACGAGAGTGGTTGTTTAAAGGGTTACCATCTCCCAAATTAACTAAATGATTACACAGGATAACTTACACACTTAATACATTCGGAAAAGGTCCCTAGCGGACTGACACAACATATGACGGCTTGTTACACAACGACATGGAGAGGGGGAGAGCGAGAGAGAAAAAATTAACTCTTACCGTTGATACATTTGAGAAACTTTTCTCACCAGTAATCATATACTTTGTACACGAACTGCCGCCCGTTTGGAGTAAGAAATCATGAATGTATTTACGTGTGAATGCCTTCGTTCGCTGTGGATCTCTGTCGGAACCAGCCCTCCCTAGGAAGGGTGATGGGCCTTTCAGCGGCACGCTTGTAAGGCTCTGATTGTCCAAAAGGGCTCTCCTCCTACTGTTGTTCACTCTGGAAGATGCCCCTTGGAAGGTAGGCTAGCCAGGCGTGTCGACGGGTTCCCATTGGGTGATGAGAGTAGTGTACTACAGTGATTTGAGAATAGTAGTAGAGTGGTCCCACTTAAATTAGCTTTTCTAGATACCTTTCTTAGGACAGCTAATTAGCTGTACCAGTAATTGTCTGAGAGGGGAGTTTTCTTCTCCAAATCGTGTTGATATTCAGAGTTTGACCACTGTGCTGCAGCTACACGCCTTTTGTCTAAATGTTAATTTCCTTACCAATCCTTTTATGTACTCTAGTCGAAGGGGACGGTTCTGTCAGGCTCACGCTTTCTGACCTCACTCGGGGCGTGGCTACTTACTGTGCAAAATTTTATAGGAGAAAAATGATCTCATGACTCCTAAAATTGCATTCGGGTCTTATTTCATATACAACGTAGAGGATGGAGACTTTGTACATGTACTGTTATTTCCTTTATAACATTTTAATGACATCACAAAATATCAACCCATATGACATTAGTTTTCTATAGATCACCACTGACCATTCCCCACATTCTTATGTTACAAATATTTTTCCACTATTCACTTTTTGAACGTGTTAGTTTCGTCGGGGAAAGTCTGTTAACAAAGACAATCCTTTGGTTAATACTGGCGAGGGTGACTCTAGATCTCCTCTCCTTTAATTTAAGACAGGGTGTGAGCTGTCAACCCGGCGGCAGCTCCCTCCTCCCCCCTCTGTGGGTGGGAGAAGGTCTGGTTACTGTCAGCCATTGCCAAGCTGATCTGACCCATTCGGATCCTCACAGGACAGTCATGACAGATACAACTCAAAGTTTATCTCCCAATGACCCAAATATTCTCTCAATTGTAGACTTGAGGAGATCGAAGCCCCAACCAAGAAGCTTCCACCAGAATCCACACCGTACATTTTCTTCACTGGCTTTGAGCCAACACAGGTCCAACAATTCATGAAGGTAATTGTTATTTCTATGTTTGTGCACAGCTTAGCAAGAGTCTGCAGGAAACAGCCTTTGTTGTGAATTATCAATCACCGATATTTAGGTATAAAAAAATGTAAAGGCTCACATCCGATTCGCAGCACTCTCTGCCTCTAACAATGCATCCAATGTCCCTTTCTGTCTGTTCAGAGGCTGTACAACCTTGGAGGGGAGATCGCAAAGAGTGCTCAAAAGTGCACCCATCTGGTGGCCAACAAGGTGACGAGGACTGTGAAGTTCCTCACGGCGATGTCCATTGTCGAGCACATCGTCACCCCTGAGTGGTTAGAAGAGAGCTGGAAGAGCCAGAAGTTTGTTGGTACTTTAAAGCGAGAATCCTTAATCGAAACAATGACAAAGTGGTCACCCCGCCTCTGCTTTAGTAAAAAAAAAAGCTGAGGGATATGCCTGAAGAAATGTAACCACTCAAATTCGCAGACTCAGCTATTGATGCAAGGACGAATAATATAGTTTTAACCATGTTTTAAGGCTATATGATAGTTGACCTAAGCTCATAAGGCATTTATAAGTTATGTTGTTCAAGAATCAATGGGTACATATCATAAAGTCCAAAAATGTATGTAGCAACTAAGGATTCTTGCTTTAAGTTGGCATTCAGTTATTAGATAATGGATCTGTGGGAGGGAGTTTCATGTTGTGGGATACTGTTGTGAGGTCATCCTTTTTGTGTGTATGTTCTTAGAGGGAGTCTGTTTGGCTTTAGAGTATGTGTGTGTTTGTTCATTCAGATGAGCAGAACTACATGCTAAAAGATGCAGAGGCAGAGGTGCTGTTCGGCTTCAGTCTGGAAGAGTCACTGAAGAGGGCCCACGCTGCTCCACTCTTCAAGGTTAGTGATCCCATACACTAGTGGAATCTATCCCCAATATCCATCTGCCTGGTTAGTGGACACCCATGTATGGATATTTGGAAATATTTAATTGTTCTGTTGAGTCAGATTGTGATAAGAGTCCATTTGTCTGATTGGATGCATTAGATTCCCAATTAAACATGTCTTCTGTTTTCTTCTCCCTCCCTAGGGCAAGTATTTCTATATTACCCCTGGGATCTGTCCTAGCTCTACCACTATGAAAGCCATCATAGAGAGCGCAGGAGGCAAGGTGCTTCCCAAGCAGCCCTCCTTCCGCAAAATAATGGAGCACAAGCAGAATAAGGTACTGGTCATCTCCATGTAGTCACAGAACTGTTATAACTGTGTACTTGAAGAATGACGGAGGTGATCTTCTATTACTGAACTCATGGAATGTTTTCTGTTATTTTCAGAACCTTCCTGAGATCATTCTGATATCCTGTGAGAATGATCTTCATCTATGTAGAGAGTACTTCTTGAAGAACATTGGTAAGAGGAACCTGTCAATGTGGACATGTGCTATGAATATGGCTGATTGTTATGGCATCCTGTTTTGACTCGAGGCTAAACCTGCCTCTTGTCTCCCCTGTTTCTTCCTTACAGACGTTCACAATGCTGAGTTTATATTGACTGGAGTATTGACACAGAACTTGGATTATGAATCATATCCTTTTAAATGCAAGAGAAGGAACGGTCTCCCACTGTGACAAGTACCTATCAGCAGTGAGATTCTGTGTTTTTCATGCTTTACAGGGGATTGCCTTTCGGATTCCACCGAGCACAGCCAAAAACAAGAGTGTCAATTGATTGTAATGATTCTTATTGTGATTAATTGAAACCATAACAAAGTGGCCACCCCGCCTCTGCTGAGTGACGGGCCTGGTAAAATGTTACCACCTTCAATTTCAGGACTGACCCTCCATGAGGTCAAAATTATAATTTTAACCATGTTTTGAGGCTATACGGCAGGGTTAGGCCACTGGATTCAGGGGTAGGCCACTAGATTCAGCTGCGGGACGATTTTTGTCCTGGGGGGATAGAAAATAATTATAATTTGTAGACTGCAAATTGACAACAACTAATCCCAAAAAGAGTGTTTTTTTTTCTTCTCAAATACAATAATGTCATACTTTGATTATATTGGCATGATCACATACGCCTTTTTTACTTGGGAACGGATTTCTTAAATTTAACAAATGTTTTACTGAATTCCCTGTGGTTTCAGTATTTTATTTACCATTGGGAGTAAAACAAGTTTATATTTTGCTTTCTGATGAGGTACGACAGTTGAACTAACCTCATGAGGCATTTCTAAGTTCTATTCTTCAAGAATCAATCTATATATATCTTTAATTTACAATTCAAAAAATGCATGTTGCCATTAAGGATTCTAGATTTAAAGCCCTGCTCACCACTTTCCTTAACAATCTCACAAATAAATTCACATGATGGCAAAGACCAAGGAGGAGAAGACTCGAAGAAGTCCGGTGAAGATGAGGGTTTCAGTGAAGTGCATTTTTCCATTGACTGAGGTCCTGTACTGGAGGAAACAATGAAGACGACTGAAACAAGTTGCAATGTACAGTCACACTGCTGTACAGTCACACTGCTGTACAGTCACACTGCTGTACAGTCACACTGCTGTACAGTCACACTGCTCTTGATATTTTGCAAGATTTTGTACCCTGTGAATAGATAATCGTTGTTTTGTAGGTTTTTGTAAGAATCGCTAATAATGCATACATAAATTGATGTTATTTTTGTGGACTGAATGTTTAAATTATGGATTGGTTTTAATTTTTTAAGATTGTATTAATGTTTCTAGCAATTATTCAACACTTTTGGAATAAAATCAGAAGTTTGTTGTTAAAATGAATCTTAGATTTCTTTGCTTTCTCACAAATATACCTCTTTAGATATTCATGGAACAGTGCTGAAACTCTTATGCCAGTGGCAAATATACAATTGCAAAACTAGAAGCGGAGTTTGTTCGTTTCATGTATTGAACCAAACAGCACTGACTACCAAAACCACTGCACTGACCAGCTTTCCCTGTTTTCACTGACATATTCAGTCAGCCTGAATGACTACAGAGCTGCATCACTCACCTCGGTCATCATGAAAACCTTTAAGCATCTCTTCCTGTCCCATCTCAAAACCACCATCGACACCCTCCTTGACCCCATGCAGTTCGTCTACAGAGCCAATAGCGCTGTCCCAAGGACATGCAAGAGGATATTGTTTGAACTTTAGCTCAGCCTTCAACACAGTCATTCTGGACTTGCTACAGCACAAACTCCCCCAGTTGAACGTATCGGACTCCTATCTGCTCGTGGATCACTGACTTCCTGACCAACAGGACACCGCACATTAAGATGGGACAACATGTTTCAGAATCCCTATCAGCACAGGGTTGCATGCTCTCCACCCTCTACTCCAATGACTGCACCTCCAACGACCCATCTGTCAAAACACTCAAGTTTGCTGATTTTAAACCTGGTCATCCAAGTAGAAAGGTTGGTGGCCTGGTGCAGTCGCAACGACCTAGAACTCAACATAGTCAAAACTGTGGAGATGGTGGTACACTTCAGGAACACACTCCCCCCCCCCCATCATCTCTCTCTTTCGAGATTGATTGCTCAGCTGTCAGCACAGCCAAGTCATAATTAAATTCCTGGGGACCATCATCTCTCAACCTCAACTGGGAGGACAACATCACAGTGGTGACCAAGAAGGCTCGACCGAGGATGTACTCAAACTCTTGGACAATTCTGGTTCGGATCTATACGTCCATCATTGTCAATCCTCATCTCTTCTATCACCATCTGGTTTGGATCTGCCTGCTGCAAGTGCAAACTGCAGCGCATTGTTCGGTCTGCGGAGAAGTTCGTAGGCTGTCATCTGCCCACCATCAAGGACCTGCAGAGCTCCAGGACTAGGAAGCATGCAGGTACAATCATTTCCTACCCTGCCCATTCCAGACCCCCCATCTTTCAAAGACTCCACTCTGGCAGACAGGTTAGGCCAATCATGACCAATACCGCCCTGCCCCTGAACAGTTTCTTCCCTGCTGTGGCCCTCATCAACCAGGCTCATGGGGATTAAGTGACTGCATTGGGGACGATTACTGCACCTTGTCATCAATGACCTCAAATACCAATCTGCACTATACTTCATTTTCATTATGTACACCTCTGGTCTTCCTCACAACGCTGTATATGCACTGTGTAAAATCCCTCTGTTTATATAGATATATGTTCCCACTGCGATCAGCCTAAACTCCAGTGTTATGTTTACTGTACCGATACTGTATATGATGTTTATGTGGACTTGTGTCTATTTTGTTTGTATATTGTCTATTGCTGGCAGCACCTTCACAATGAAGCAAATTCTGGGTATGTGTAAATGGCAGTACTTGGTGAATACAGGTGATTCTGAAAATGAACATGGTCTTTATTCTTGATCTTACTTTTAAGACATAATTCCTCAAAGACTTGATTTAATTAATTGTTAATGAAGTATTAAAGTAGTTAATGGTGATAGAAAATTGCTTGCTGTCAGACAAGTGCCTGGAGTTATCTCTTGGCCCCTCTGGTGAGTGAATAGCCCGAGGTGATGCCCTCAAAAACACTCAATTGAATTAGTGCCTCAGCCAAGGTCGTGTGCCAGAAACGCTTTTGGGGAGCTGAGCATGTATAGTACATTTTTTTTCCAAAGAAGTTGAAGTTTGGGAATCTGGAACCAAGTAAATGTTGGTGCATTGTTGATTTTAGTTTTTGGTTTATAAATATGGTTTGTGTCGTATTAGATATCCTGTACTGTACACAATGGTAATATCTTCTACTGACATTATAGTTTTCTTTTGAATAACCTTCATTTTTTCATACTTGTATAATAATAACCTTGATATTCCTGTTGTCTGGACCCATGTGTAACTATGGACAGGAGACCCTCTTTCTTGAGACCCTTGGGTTTGAAGAAATCTTGCACTGTACAGGGATTCATAGTAATCTAAAAATAAACCTAGCTCTAATCGAACAAAGGATGTACCAAATCAGTAATAACGCAATTAGGCTACAAGAGGAAAGTCCATTGAATAAAAAAAAGAACAAAGACAGAGGGTACCTACAGTTTGATGAATAGTTAGTAGCTATTATTGAACTAAAATACATGTCTCTATATGCCAGAGCTTACCATCAGTGCCCTCCTGAAATGAATTGCATAAAGCCTCTGGACTTAAAGTATATTGCACACACTTTCATTATTGATTTAAGTCATCAGGTGTCGTGGCACATCTGTGTATGAGGGTACTGTACTATGGTCATTTTGATAACTAACCACAACAAATGTTATTGGGTTGTTGCTGCATGTGTTCTGGAATGAAAAAAATTGGTTTGGTTAGTATGACTTTACTGTAGTGTATGTGTGTACAGGTTTCTTAGATGGGGTGACCCGTTGAAAACCATGAAAAACCGACATACTATGAAACCTTGCACTGGAATGGTAAGGCTGTCATTCTGTCAATTATAATTTAACAATCGAGCTTTTGGTACTAGAATGAATAGTAGACTGTTTTAAAATATGATAACCATTCATGTAAACAGCTTTTATATTTTATGACATTTAGATTGATAGTACTGTCTCGCTTCCCCTGAATGGTGTTACAATAGTGGGACAGGGACCTTTCAAGCTATAAAAATTCACAAAATAAACCTTTAATCAATTTAAATGTAATTTCCTTCATTAGATATTCCAAAGTACTGTACATTGAATTATGTTGTTTTAGTTGTTCATAACATTTCAAAATTGAGTCTAAATAACACATAAACCGTATAGGATGACAGTGGAAGGAAATAACAAGGGTAGGAAAGGAAGGACACTGACTGTAAGAAACTTAGGGTAGAAAATATGCTCAATTTGTGAAAGGGGACAGCATTTAGGGAATAATAGAGGTGTTTCAGGATCAAGTAAAAGCTATGCAGACTCCTTTAGTTATATTTTCATCAGAAGCTTGGAATGTCCCCAAAATTGTAAAAACACTGTTATCTATAAACCTCTACAAAATCTCATTGATACTTTAATGTGCCACGTGAAGTGGGACACGTTTTCTAATTAGAAAATAGTGCCCCACTTCATCTACCCACTACAACTTAGTGTCACTTACTGTCACCCCCCCCCCCCCAAAAAAAAAAAAGATTATTTGTTTGCTCTCTGCAGTACTGGTGTGTAATCATTAGTCCAAACAGTTGTGTTTTGCAACTAAAACAAGAGTTTATATTGGAAATATATGTCATTTCCGATTGAGCCAAGATATGCACCGTTTACCGTGAATTCAGTCTCTGATAAAGCGGGAATATTGCCTTTAAATTTCAATCATGCTGTAATGCTGAACTTCCGCGATATGGATTTATACCAAAAAAGGCCACCACTCACGTGATGCACTTCTATTGATTTAGGGCAACAGTGTTAAAAATGAAGACAATAGATTTGAACACATTCTACCCTAATCTATTTTTAGCCACAATTATAGATGGTGGCCATTGGCTGTGACCGACCATAGGAAACATTTCTTTACACAACACTGGTCACCAACACTTGTTCTGGGGAGCTACAGGGTCATATGTAGACTTCTGTTCCTGCCAAAGAGCAAAACTTTAACATTTTCCTTCATTCCACTAATGAGCAAGCCCTTGATGATTGGAATTAAAGCCTGTACACGCCAGGACCAGGGTTGGTGTCCACTGCTCTATGGTGTGATTTAATAGGCTAATTGTCATTCTTGGCAGTACTGGATATGTTGGTATTTGTAAATACAGATTCTTATTGGGTTAACAGCTTGACTTCTCCTCTATCATGCCTTCTACCATTGCTGAAGATCTAACAACATGGCAAACTAATTCACAATTGTAGTATTACAAGCCACTTTACTTACAGAAAACTACTTGGCTAATTTGGCAAGCATACTAATTCACACCCTCATTACAGTAATTCCAATTAGAAATGCAAATTAGGGAGCCACATCTTTGATTAACTGACAGGAAGTTCCTTGTTGGTTTGTGGATGTCCTCCTAGACTTGTGCTGTTGATGTAGCTCTACCATAATGCATTGGGAGATATAATAATTAACCCTATGATGCTAAAATGAGTTATTTTTAATTACCAGCCATCCCTCCCTCTGAGTTGCATCTCACAATCTGGACTCTCTTCAACTTTCCTGTGTTAAATATGATGCAGAATGATGATATGCTAATTACAGTAGATGGGCATTGGGATTCATTATGTCTGGAATTTACATATGAGCTAATTATCATTTAATGAAACTAATTACTAATAATTTACTAATTAAAAGGATGAGAAATCTCATTATGTTTATTTCCCTCTGTGATAAATGTGTTAATGACATTCTCTCAGATATTTGTCAAGTCTAAATGTGTTTTTATGTAATGTTTATTTCTTTGTCAGAGCAATATCCATGACCTAATCAGAGACCATATTTAAGATCTATTGTTTCAGCTCTTTTAGAATTTCACACATTTATTTTGGACTCGAAGCAAATTATTGCTTCAAAATCTGTTTGAAATCTGTATTACATTTACGTATAGTTATTTTATGTAAATTATTCTGAACATTTGAAAAATACTGTTACGCAAAAGCTGTCTGGCTGCCCTCTTTCCTGTGTAAAATTGCATGTGTACATTGCCCTCTGTTGGGCAATAATAGGAAGTGCAAACTTATTTTGCATCAATACCTACTCCAGTAAACATATTTTCATACAATTATACAAATGAATATAACATGAACAAATAGAAGCCTACAGCAAATCACTAACAGAAAGCCCTTTATTAGTTTTTCAACCTCACAAGTATTTCATTCCACAATACATTTTTACAACATGGTTGACAGCTTTACAAAATCAGAGAACACTAAATAGGAGTTGTGCAAACACAATAGTTCTCTAATATTACAGATAAATATGTCAAATCTCTATAATGTACTTGTATGTAAACGTCTGTCACTAAGTATGAATGTAAACACCAGTTACTGATATGAATATAAGAGTATCACAGTAAGCTATTTGGTTAAAATAAGTAGGTGCCATCCCAAAGGAAAACATTACAACATCCACACAGTGCATGTCTTAGATACATGGTCTGTAAAACCAAATACTTTGGCATTTACCACATCTACTGCCATAAAAGTCCTCTAAACATCACTTTGATTGTACAGCAGCTATCTTGTTAGCTCAAACAATTTGGCAGTGCCAATGCCATGGTTGGGTCGGCCAATTTGGCAGTGCAATTTCACACTCTACACATCTAAGATCATTGCATAGAAGAGATTCTCTGACAGATGACAAGTGAATGACAGATGCTAGATGAAATATACTATATCTATCCCCAAAATTATTTGATTTCCTTATATAATAAATTGTTATTTTAGATAAAATCTGCATATTATCTGTCACTCAAATTCTTATAAAATATACATTATATTCAACACCATCAATTAAACCAAAGATTTCTCACATCAATAAAAATAAAATCCAGATTTCCAGCACCACTAAACTGCATTAGCATTATTTCTAGAATGTTTGCACCTTTTTGTGTTGATCATTTGTAATGCAAAGTAGTTATCTTGTTAATATGGTTATCATCATACAAAAGCCGAGGCAGAAATAAAAAGGTCCTCTTGCTCAAAGTGAGTGTTGAATGAAAACCAGGTCAATGTATTTTCTTTTTCAAACGGTTCATTATCAAAAACGTATGGAAGGGATAGAGAGAATCAAGACTGCCCTGTAATTGTATTATGTTGCCATGAAAACAGCATTTCCCTCCACTGTAATTTATATAGATATAAAAAGATCATGATATGTCCTTGGATAAAGAAGCTGCTGGTGTTTGTGTGGTTTTGCTGCTGTGTCCACATTGCATCTTGTGACCGGTGAAGCTGGGTATATGTGCAATGCGGTGGATACTCCTTGCACCTTGACTCATGGCAGTCGGGGAGAGGAGGGAGGGGAGGATGAAGTGGAGGACGTGGATGTGGGGGACAAAGAGGATGAGTTGGAGGAGGGGGAGTTGGAGGAGGAAGAGGAAGATGAGCAGTAAGAGAAATGGTTGGGTCGGCCATTTTGGGTTTGAGACGAGAGGGAAAGATTTTGACGTCTGTCATTGAGAGACGGGCTAGGAGGGACGAGACGACTCAGATTAAGAGACGGGATGAAAGACTTGTGTGAGGAGGATGGGAAGGATGAAGGTGATTTAATAGGGTTAGGCACTGAGTTAGGATCTGGGGATGACGTGTTTTTTATAGAGCTATGACAAAAGGCTGGGATCTTAGAAGCAGGTAAAGCAAGGAAAGACTGGTTACTATCCCCACCTGCTTTCTTAGTACTTCTGATGGCCTGCGAAACAAAGATGGCAGGAGACATGGAATGTCAAGAAAGGCAAAAGAAGTGTTATTATACAAAGATAAATAAACAATGTTACAAAGCAAACAGATGTCACTAAAATACACAAAAAATAGATGATTGATTGAAAATATAAACAACCACAGTAAAACAGATGAAGTCAGGAAATGATCTAAAGGGTTAATGATGCCCACTAATTAACCAATGAAATGCACTTACTCATCAAGCACACGCAATGTTTATGACATAAATATCATGCTACTCAGGGTGAGATGAAGAGGGTTAAAGAATACTTGGATAGCTGACAGGGTGAATTTAGATGGATCATTTGAGTTGCTTTAGTTCAAGTTTAGAGAATCGCATTTGTTTGCAAAAAATGAAAATGCTTAATTCAAGGAGATCTTCAAAAAGTGAAGTGAATATATCCTTGGCAATCTTCTATCCTTGTCTCCATCTCCAAGGGACTGAAAGTTACATGCTGAGCATGCTCATAGAGCATATAGAGGTGAAGAGGGTACATATGGTAAGTCAAAAGGTCTTGAAGACATAGGAGAACAAGACAGAGAACGCATGGATTCAACAAACATCTTATAATTGTACAGTTTCCAATGCTTTACATGAACGCACTTCTCTACATCATGAAAGTGGTTGCTCCAATACTTCCTGACACAGGCCATCTTATAGTAAAACTACCTGTCGAAACTGCTTCTGATTGCCCTGGAGCTTCTGAGCTTTTCCCCCTGGTTTGTCAGCTGACCCGGCTGGTTGCTGCCAGGACTTTGAAGATGCAGAACGTGACATCTGACTTGAAGAAGGAGAGCCACTGGTATTCTGTAAATATTCAAACAGACAAAAAGAAACACTAAAATGATACTGTATTTTAGGGACGGATTGTGAAAACACCTAAGAGCCGAAGCAACAATAAAGAAAAACCTGTATCCAGAAATAAGATTCCAGCATGCTTACAGTAGGTTTGTGTTTCCCAAACTGGGGTACAAGCAGGTGTAGCTCTAGGGCATGGCCTGAGACATTATCTGTAGTAGATTTTGTGTTCACCTGTATTTTATTTTGTATATGTAGGGAGCTGGTGGGTCAAGTTATGGGTACACAACTTTTTTCCAAGTTTGGGAACCACTGACCAACCTGCACCAACTCTGAGAGCAGAGCATGCACAACATAACCACAAGTACAGTATAAAGCCAGTCATTTTAAAGCCTGTCACTTTGACCCAGACAAAGTTAACTGTTCAAAGTTCACAAAAACACATCATAGCAACCCTGATCCCAAGGGACAACAATCATGTCAGCTGACACCACAAAGACAGGTTATAAGCAGAGGTAGATCCCAGTTGTATCCCCAGCAACACCTGAAAAACATGTTAATCTTTATTGGTTAGAAAGTTTAGAGGTTGGAAATCTACCAGGGACCCAGCCACCAGTGCAGTTAGAGGGAAGCAACTTTAAGAGAGACCTGTTTCTTGGAGCTGCTCGTGATGGACGGTCTGGGAAGCTGTGGAAGTTGTGGTTTGGACGTCTTACTCTGAGGATTAAGGGACTTAGAGACCTGAGGAGGGGCAGACCTCTTGGAGGGACTGCCCTCCCTCTCTTGTTTGAGTTTCATGGTGGATAGAGACTCTTCACAGGAGTCTATCTTAAGCGCAGAGGGGCTTATATTATCCACGATGATCTCCCTTTTTTTAATGGTCTCATCTAAACTGTTTCTGGACTCGTAGGTGTTTTTACAGATCGCCTCTGTTCTGTGTTTAGAGTTTGACCAGGTGAGAGTGCTTGATGACATTACGTTATTCACAGTGGTGAGGTGACTGGAGTCAGTTTGGGGTTTGCTGCTGTTGATCTCAAACCTCTTGGTCTCCTTCATGTGTCCGTCCTCCCCGTCCTCATAGACCACCACCTGGAGCGTCTTCTTGCCTGTTTTGGTCCCAGTGCGAATCGCTTGGCTGATGGCCGCCAGCTTTTTTGTTGGGAACTTGAATTTGAACTTATTTTTGGACTCTGGTTTGCTGCCATTTGAGGACTCTGTTTTAGACTGTTCTGGCGATGAGCACTCTGATGTACTTGTCTGTTGCGCAAACACAGCAGGAGTATTACTGTGACCATTTGCAGTGTTTTCTTTCACTGCTGTCTTGTTTGCCTGTTGGAGATCAGTGTTAGGCTTTACCTGAGGTACATTCTTCTCTGCTTCCTCGTTCTCCTCTTCGATGCTCTTCTGGTGCAGCATCACATCCAGCTCCTCCTCACACTCAAAGATGGTGGACATACGCTTGTAGGCCGACCGGATGTCCATGGGCTCGTCGAATATGATGATCACAGGCTTCCTATCGAAGCCACAGTGCTCCTCCTGGCTGACGCTGGTGGTGGTGTCGTTCCCCACCTTGACGGTCTGAACCTCGGACCCGTTGGTCCTACTTACTATCTCCTGGTACTGCCTGGTGGACAGAGCCTGCACTCTGTTGCTGGTAATCATCATGAAGGAGATGTTCTCAGGGGGAGGAGAGCCCTCCTCGTCGGGGAGGTCAGGGCTCAGGCTGCTGCTCTCCTCTACATACTGTGGTGCTCTGCCTCTGGATGACCTAAATACTACCTGCTGGCTCTGGCTGTCATCCAGGTTCACACTCTCTACTGGTGGAGGAGAAACTGGACTACCTGAACCCTCCTGAGCTATAATAGTCATAGACTGATTTACTGGTACTGGTGGAGATGATGGTATACTGTTAGCAGGATGAGTGCTCAATTCGGTAGGTGCAGGTAAGTCCTTCTCCTCTGCAGGTATTGTAGAACACACAGGTTCAGCCACCTCCTCTTCCTGACTCTTAACAGGATCCTTCAGGTCATTCTCATCTACGAGGATCGCCTTCTCACTATCTTCTCCAACTGCTATCTTTTGTGTTTCAGGAGGACAATCTTCGCACTCCACCACTAGAGGTGACTCATCTGCTGTTAGTAACTCTAGCTGCTGGGAGTCAAGCATATTTGTGTTTGCCACCTGTGAGGGGGACACTGTTCCCTCTCTCCCTTCCGATTGGTCTGTTCTTCCCGATGGAGGCTTTTCATTGGATATCTGTCCCATAACATAATACATGACCTGGGAAAAAAGGAGGGAAATATCTATTAATATAAAAAAAATATACAGGTAACTGCCAAAATAAAGGAAACACTGAGTCATTTAGGAATACAACGTATATTGAAAGCAGGTGCTTCCACATAGGTGTGGTTCCTGAGTTAATTAAACAAATAAAACATCCCATCATGCTTAGGGTCAGTTGACCATTATTTTGGCTACCATGGCTAGAAGAAGAGATCTCAGTGACTTTAAAAGAGGGGTCTCAAAGGAGCATAGAGTGTTTAAAGACTGTTTGTGTGTCTCAGTCACCAAATCTCAACCCAATTGAACATTCATGGGAGATTATGGAGCGGTTCCCGCGGGAATCTTTTCCACAACCACTATAAACAAAACACCAAATGATGGAATTTCTCATGGAAGAATGGTGTCGCATCCCTCCAGTATAGTTCCAGACACTTGTATAAACTATGCCAAGGCACATTGAAGCTGTTCTGGCCACTTGTGGTGGCCCAATGCCCTATTAAAACACCTGATGTTGGTGTTTCCTTTATTTTGGCAGTTACCTGTATATACTGTATTCAGACTGAGGAACATGGGTAATATGGGGATGAAAGACTTACCCTGGGACTCTTTGGTACAGTGTCAAATCTGTTTTCATCTGTGTTGAGCACACTTTTTTCTTTACCCTGGTTCTCCTGACTCTCCTAGGACAGTTTAGGGGATAACATCATTGCACAACAGCTGTTTGAATTCTGTTTACACTTTCATTTACAGTGACGAGACCAGCCATGGCAGCCAAGAGAGCATGCGTAGAACACTAAGGGAAATAGAGTCAAGCACAATGTGATACGAATGTGATAAGGGAACAAAATATCAGATACAGATTCATTCACAAAGCCAGGCAAGAACACTGCACAGTGTGAATGATTAGTCCGTTATCTCAAAGTGGAAGGGAACTGGAAATCAAGAGCAAATATTTTCCAACACCAAGAGACACCATACATCTTTTATATGAGACATCATTCAATTCTTTGAAAAGCAGAGATAACATTTTCATGAGAAGAAAACATGAGAAACACCAAACCTCCGCCCCCCAGGCCATTCCAGCAGCAATAGCAAAACACAGCACTGAGTGGCAGTCAGACCAGTATTCAGAAGCACATTCAATCACAAGCAAGCTCTAGTTCCAAGCTTAGACCAGATTCAGAGGCTGATGAAGCTGAAAGCACAGACAGTCAGGCCCTAGATTAGTGTTAGAGGCCTAGATAAGCATTGAATTAAAAATCCAACCTTATTTACATAAGTATTCAGACCTTTTGCTATGAAATTGAGCTCAGGTGCATCTCGTTTCAATTCAACATCCTTGAGATGTTTCTACAACTTGATTGGAGTCCACCTGTGGTACATTCAATTGATTGGACAATATTTGGAAAGGCACACACCTGTCTACAGTTGACAGTGCATGTCAGAGCAAAAACCAAGCCATGAGGTCGAAGGAATTGTGCGTAGAGCTCTGAGACAGGGTTGTGTCGAGGCACAGATCTGGGGAAGGGTACCAGAACATTTCTGCAGCATTGAAAGTCCCCAATAACCCAGGGGCCTCCATCATTCTTAAATGGAAGATGTTCGGAAACACCAAGACTCTTCCGAGAGCTGTCCGCCTGGCAAAACTGAGCAATCGGGAGAGAAGAGCCTTGGTCTAGGTTAGACTACTGCAATGCTCTACTTTCCGGCTACCCGGAAAAAGCACTAAATAAACTTCAGTTAGTGATAAATACGGATGCTAGAATCCTGAATAGAACCAATTTTTTTGATCATATTACTCCAGTGCTAGCCTCCCTACACTGGCTTCCTGTTAAGGCAAGGGCTGATTTCAAGGTTTTACTGCTAACCTACAAAGCATTACATGGGCTTGCTCCTACCTATCTCTCTGATTTGGTCCTGCCGTACATACCTACACGTACGCTACGGTCACAAGACGCAGGCCTCCTAATTGTCGCTAGAATTTCTAAGCAAACAGCTGGAGGCAGGGCTTTCTCCTATAGAGCTCCATTTTTATGGAATGGTCTGCCTACCCATGTGAGAGACGCAGACTCGGTCTCAACCTTTAAGTCTTTACTGAAGACCCATCTCTTCAGTGGGTCATATGATTGAGTGTAGTCTGGCCCAGAAGTGTGAAAGTGAACGGAAAGGCTCTGGAGCAACGAACCGCCCTTGCTGTCTCTGCCTGGCCGGTTCCCCTCTTTCCACTGGGATTCTCTGCCTCTAACCCTATTACAGGGGCTGGCTTATTGGTGCTCTTTCATGCTGTCCCTAGGAGGGGTGCGTCACTTGAGTGGGTTGAGTCACTGATGTGATCTTCCTGTCTGGGTTGGCGCCTCCCCTTGGGTTGTGCCGTGGTGGAGATCTTTGTGGGCTATACTCGGCCTTGTCTCAGGATGGTAAGTTGATGGTTGAAGATATCCCTCTAGTCGTGTTGGGGCTGTGCTTTGGCAAAGTGGGTGGGGTTATATCCTTCCTATTTGGCCCTGTCTGGGGGTATAATCAGATGGGGCCACAGTGTCTCCTGACCCCTCCTGTCTCAGCCTCTAGTATTTATGCTTCAGTAGTTTATGTGTCGGGGGGCTGGGGTCAGTTTGTTATATCTGGAGTACTTCTCCTGTCTTATCCGGTGTCCTGTGTGAATTTAAGTATGCTCTCTAAGTATTCTCTCTTTCTCTCTCTCTTTCTCTCTCTCTCTCGGAGGACCTGAGCCCTAGGACCATGCCTCAGGACTACCTTGCATGATGACTCCTTGCTGTCCCCAGTCCACCTGGCTGTGCTGCTGCTCCAGTTTCAACTGTTCTGCCTGTGATTATTATTATTTGACAATGCTGGTCATTTATGAACATTTGAACATCTTGGCCATGTTCTGTTACAGTGCCTTGCGAAAGTATTCGGCCCCCTTGAACTTTGCGACCTTTTGCCACATTTCAGGCTTCAAACATAAAGATATAAAACTGTATTTTTTTGTGAAGAATCAACAACAAGTGGGACACAATCATGAAGTGGAACGACATTTGTTGGATATTTCAAACTTTTTTAACAAATCAAACACTGAAAAATTGGGCGTGCAAAATTATTCAGCCCCTTTACTTTCAGTGCAGCAAACTCTCTCCAGAAGTTCAGTGAGGATCTCTGAATGATCCAATGTTGACCTAAATGACTAATGATGATAAATACAATCCACCTGTGTGTAATCAAGTCTCCGTATAAATGCACCTGCACTGTGATAGTCTCAGAGGTCCGTTAAAAGCGCAGAGAGCATCATGAAGAACAAGGAACACACCAGGCAGGTCCGAGATACTGTTGTGAAGAAGTTTAAAGACGGATTTGGATACAAAAAGATTTCCCAAGCTTTAAACATCCCAATGAGCACTGTGCAAGCGATAATATTGAAATGGAAGGAGTATCAGACCACTGCAAATCTACCAAGACCTGGCCGTCCCTCTAAACTTTCAGCTCATACAAGGAGAAGACTGATCAGAGATGCAGCCAAGAGGCCCATGATTACTCTGGATGAACTGCAGAGATCTACAGCTGAGGTGGGAGACTCTGTCCATAGGACAACAATCAGTCGTATATTGCACATATCTGGCCTTTATGGAAGAGTGGCAAGAAGAAAGCCATTTCTTAAAGATATCCATAAAAAGTGTTGTTTAAAGTTTGCCACAAGCCACCTGGGAGACACACCAAACATGTGGAAGAAGGTGCTCTGGTCAGATGAAACCAAAATTGAACTTTTTGGCAACAATGCAAAACGTTATGTTTGGCGTAAAAGCAACACAGCTCATCACCCTGAACACACCATACCCACTGTCAAACATGGTGGTGGCAGCATCATGGTTTGGGCCTGCTTTTCTTCAGCAGGGACAGGGAAGATGGTTAAAATTGATGGGAAGATGGATGGAGCCAAATACAGGACCATTCTGGAAGAGAACCTGATGGAGTCTGCAAAAGACCTGAGACTGGGACGGAGATTTGTCTTCCAACAAGACAATGATCCAAAACATAAAGCAAAATCTACAATGGAATGGTTCAAAAATAAACATATCCAGGTGTTAGAATGGCCAAGTCAAAGTCCAGACCTGAATCCAATCGAGAATCTGTGGAAAGAACTGAAAACTGCTGTTCACAAATGCTCTCCATCCAACCACACTGAGCTCGAGCTGTTTTGCAAGGAGGAATGGGAAAAAATTTCAGTCTCTCGATGTGCAAAACTGATAGAGACATACCCCAAGCGACTTACAGCTGTAATCGCAGCAAAAGGTGGCGCTACAAAGTATTAACTTAAGGGGGCTGAATAATTTTGCACGCCCAATTTTTCAGTTTTTGATTTGTTAAAAAAGTTTGAAATATCCAATAAATGTCGTTCCACTTCATGATTGTGTCCCACTTGTTGTTGATTCTTCACAAAAAAATACAGTTTTATATCTTTATGTTTGAAGCCTGAAATGTGGCAAAAGGTCGCAAAGTTCAAGGGGGCCGAATACTTTCGCAAGGCACTGTATAATCTCCACCCGGCTCAGCCAGAAGAGGACTGGCCAACCTTCATAGCCTGGTTCCTCTCTAGGTTTCTTCCTAGGTTTTGGCCTTTCTAGGGAGTTTTTCCTAGCCACCGTGCTTCTACACCTGCATTGCTTGCTGTTTGGGGTTTTAGGCTGGGTTTCTCACAGCACTTTGAGATATCAGCTGATGTACAAAGGGCTATATAAATACATTTGATTTGATTTTGGTCAGGGAAGTGACCAAAAACCCGGTGGTCACTCTGATAGAGCTTCAGAATTCTTCTTTGGAGATGGGAGAATCTCCCAGAAGGACAACCATCTCTATATCACTCAACAAATCAGGCCTTTATGGTAGAGTGGCCAGACGGAAGCCACTCCTCAGTACCCAAGAAGACTTGAGGTTGTAATCACTGCCAAAGATGCTTCAACAAAGTACTGAGTAAAGAGTCGGAATACTTATGCAAATGTGATATTTCAGTTCAGATTTTTTTAATACATTTGCTAAAATAAAAAACACAATGTTTCTGCTTTGTGATTATGGGGAATTGTGTGTAGATTGATGAGGAAAAATAACAATTGACTCAATTTTAGAATAAGGCTGTAGCGTAATCAAGAGGTCTGAATACTTTCCGAATGCACTATATAAGCAATGAGTGCAGGCCTCAGGTCAGACCATAGGCACACCACACACAGGGGGTTAGTAATAAGGCATCTGTTACCTTAGGGACTTTGGGTGAAAGGGAGAGCTCTGGTTCTATCTGTCTGACTTGTGCTGCAGTGCTTGTGAGGTCTACAACGCACTTTGTGCCTACATCTCTAAGAGTGCACTTCTGAAACACCTGAGGAGGTCAAAGTGCACTGATTAGATCACAGATTCCAGATTGCAAGAAAAGGGCTCTGTACAACAAATGCTGAGTTAAATATCACACTATCTGATGTATTTTTCTGCACTTATTCTTGTTCACACAGACATTCCTCCATTAAACAACAGAAGGTGACATACATGTAAAGTGTTGGTCCCATGTTTCATGAGCTGAAATGAAAGATCCCAGGAATTTTTCATATGCACGAAAAGCTAATTTATCTCAAATGTTAGTGAGCATTTCTCCTTCGCTAAAATAATCCATCCATCTAACAGGTGTGGCATGTCAAGAAGCTGATTCAACAGAATGATCATTACACAAGTGCACCTTGTGCTGAGGACAATAAAAGGCCACTTTTAAACATGTAGTTTTGTCACACAACACAATGCCACAGATGTCTCAAGTCTTGAGGGAGTGTGCATTTGACATGAATTTAGTGTAAATTTATCTCCAACGTCGTTTTAGAAAATGTGGCTGTATGTCCAACCGGCCTCACAACCGCAGACCACGTGTAACCACGCCAGCCCAGGACTTCCACATCCGGCTTCTACACCTGCGGGATTGTCGCTAACCCAGACAGCTGATGAAACTGTGGGTTTGCACAACCAAAGACTTTCTGCACAAACTGTCAGAAACCGGCTCAGGGAAGCTCATCTGTGTGCTTGTCATCCTCACCAGGGTTTTGACCTGACTGCAGTTTGGCGTCGTAACCAACTTCAGTGGGCAAATGCTCACCTTCGATGGCCATTAGCACGCTGAAGAAGTGTGCTCTTTATGGATGAATTGCGGTTTCAACTGTACCGGGCAGATGGCAGACGTATGGCGTCATGTGGGTGAGCGGTTTGCTGATATCAACATTGTGAACAGTGTCCTATGGTGGTGTTATGGTATGGGCAGTCATAAGCTACGGACCACGAACACAATTGCATTTTATCGATGGCAAATTGAATGCACAGAGATATTGTGACGAGATCCTAAGGCCCATTGTCATGCCATCACGCTGTCATCATCTCATGTTTCAGCATGATAATGCACGGCCCCATGTGGAAAGAATCTGTACACAATTTCTGGAAGCTGAAAATGTCCCAGTTCTTCCATGGCCCCAATACTCACCAGACATGTCACCCATTGAGCATGTTTGGGATGTTCTGGATCAACATGTACGACAGCGTGTTCCAGTTCCCACCAATATCCAGCAACTACGCACAGGGATCGAAGAGAAGTGGGACAACATTCCACAGGCCACAATCAACAGCCTGATCAACTTCATGCAAAGGAGACGTGTCACTCTGCATGAAGTATCTGTGAGCAACAGATACAGATCTGTATTCCCGGTCATGTGAAATCCATAGGTCAGGGCCTAATGAATTTATTTAAATTGACTCAGTACCTTATATGAACTGTAACTGTGGCGGCAGGTAGCCTAGTGGTTAAGAGCGTTGGGCCAGTAACCGAAAAGTTGCTAGATCGAATTCCTGAACTGACAAAGAAAAAATCTGTCATTCTGCCCCCGAACAAGGCAGTTAACCCACTGTCCCTAGGCCGTCATTGTGAATAAGAATTGGTTCTAGACTGGCTTGCCTAGTTAAATAAAGGATAAAAAATATAGAAGGAAAGATTGCAACATGCAAATTATTGCATTTCTATTTTTGTTCAGTGTAGTAATGCATGTACACTAGTGTTAATGTTTATGTTAAAAAGGTCCAAAATGGACAAATGCTTTGTACATACACTATATAGACAAAAGTATGTGGACAACACTTCAAATTAGTAGATTGTACAACAGTGTCTGCTATTTCAGCCACACCCATATCTGACAAGTGTATGAAATCCATAGACAAACATTGTCAGTAGAATGACCCGTACTGAAGAGCTCAGTGACTTTCAACATGGAATCGTCATAGGATGCCACCTTTCCAACAAGTCAGTTTGTTAAATTTCTGCCCTGCTAGAGCTTCCCAGGTCAACTGTAAGTGCTGTTATTATGAAGTGGGAACATCTAGGAGCAACAATGGCTCAGCCCGAAAAGTGGTAGGCCACACAAGCTCACAGAATGGGACCGTGCTGAAACATGTAGTGCATAAAAATTGTATGTCCTCAGTTGCAACACTCACTACAGAGTTCCAAATTACCTCTGGAAGCAACGTCAGCACAATAACTATTTGTCAGGAGGTTCATGAAATGGGTTTCCTTGGCCGGGCAGCCTAAGATCACCATGTGCAATACCAAGCGTCGGCTGGAGTGGTGTAAAGCTCACGCCATTGGACTCTGGAGCAGTGGAAATGCGTTCTCTGGAGTGATGAATCACGCTCACCATCTGGCAGTCCAACAGACATATCTGGGTGTGGCGGATGCCAGGAGAACGCTGCCCGTCCAAATGCATAGTGCCAACTGTAAAGTTGGATGGAAGAGGAATAATGGTCTGGGGCTGTTTTTCATGGTTCGGGCCCCTTAGTTCCAGTGAAGGGAAATCTTAACACTACAGCATACAATAACATTCTAGACGATGCTGTGCTTCCAACTTTTTGGCAACAGTTTGGGGAAGGCCCTTTCCTGTTTCAGCATGACAATGCCCCTTTGTTGAGATCGGTGTGGAAGAGCTTGACTAGCTTGCAGAGAGCCCTGACCTTAAGCCCATCGGACACCTTTGGGATGAGTTGGAACACTGATTGCGAGCCAGGCCTAAATGCCCAACATCAGTGGCCGACCTCCCCAATGCTCTTGTGGCTGAATGGAAGCAAGTCCCCGAATGGAAGCAAGTCCCTGCAGCAATGTTCCAACATCTTCCCAGAAGAGTGGAGGCTGTTATAGCAGCAAAGGAGGGACAAACTCCATATTAATGCCCATGAATTTGAATGAGATATTCGACGAGCAGGTGTCCACATACTTTTGGTCATGTAGTGTATTTGTGGTATGTACAGTTGAAGTCGGAAGTTGACATACACTTAGGTTGGAGTCATTAAAACTAGTTTTTCAAACACTCCACACATTTCTTGTTAACAAACTATAGCTTTGGCAAGTCGGTTAGGACATCTACTTTGTGCACGACACAAGTAATTTTTCCAAAAATTGTTTACAGACAGATTATTTAATTTATAACTCACTGTATCACAATTCCAGTGGGTCAGAGGTTTAATAAACTAAGTTGACTGTGCCTTTAAACAGCTTGGAAAATTCCCAAAAATTATGTCATGGCTTTAGAAGCTTCTGATAGGCTAATTAACATAATTTGAGTCAATTGGAGGTGTACCTGTGGATGTATTTCAAGGCCTACCTTCAAACTCAGTGCCTCTTTGCATGACATCATGGGAAAATCAAAAGAAATCAGCCAAGACCTCAGAGAAAAATGGTAGACCTCCACAAGACTGGTTCATCCTTGGGAGCAATTTCCAAATACCTGAAGGTACCACGCTCATCTGTACAAACAATAGTACGGAAGTATAAACCACATTGGACCACGCAGCCATCTTACCGCTCAGGAAGGATGTAATGTACTTTTATGCGAAAAGTGCAAATCAATCCCAAAACAACAACAAAGGACCTTGTGAAGATGCTGGCGGAAACAAGTACAAAAGTATCTATATCCATAGTAAAAGAAGTCCTATATCAACATAACCTGAAAGGCCGCTCAGCGAGGAAGAAACCACTGCTCCAAAACTGCCATAAAAAAGTCAGGTTACCGTTTCCAACTGCACATTTGGACAAAGATTGTACTTTTTGGAGAAATATAATCTGGTCTGATGAAACAAAAATAGAACTGTTTGGCCATAATGACCATCGTTATGTTTGGAGGAAAAAGGGGGAGGCTTGCAAGCCAAAGAACATCATCCCAACCGTGAAGCACAGGGCGGGGGTGGCAGCATCATGTTGTGGGGGTGCTTTGCTGCAGGAGGGACTGGTGCACTTCACAAAACTGATGGCATCATGAGGCAGGGTATTTATGTGGATGTATTGAAGCAACATCTCAAGACATCAGTCAGGAAGTTAAAGCTTGGTCGCAAATTGCTCTTTCAAATGGACAATGACCCCAAGCATACTTCCAAAGTTGTGGCAAAATGGCTTAAGGACAACAAAGTCAATGTATTGGAGTGGCCATCACAAAGCCCTGACCTCAATCCTATAGACAATTTGTGGGCAGAACTGAAAAAGTGTGTGCGAGTAAGGAGGCCTGCCAACCTGACTCAGTTACATCAGCTCTGTCTGGAGGAATGGGCCAAAATTCACCCAACTTATTGTGGGAAGCTTGTGGAAGGCTACCCGAAACGTTTGATCCAAGTTAAACAATTTGAAGGCAATGCTACCAAATACTATTGAGTGTATATAAACTTCTGACCCACTGGGAATGTGATGAAAGAAATAAAAGCTGAAATAAATAATTCTCTCTACTATTATTCTGACATTTCACATTCGTAAAATAAAGTGGTGATCCTAACTGACCTAAGACCGGGACTTTTTACTAGGATTAAATGTCAGGAAATGTCACTCTGTATCTGACAGAGTGTTTATTTACCTGTAGTTCCTTCATGAATGTATCCTCCTCCTCATCCTCTTCTTCATCCTCCTCTTCCTCTGGCTCAGCTGAGGCTGTGATAACAGATGTGGTTTGGGGCTTGGGCTTGACCTCTGGGGGCTGTCTGGTGGGTTTGGGACTGGGTTGAAGGAACACCTCCTCTTCATCGTCCTGAAGGGGATAGTAAAACACTGACTTGGAAACTTGAAAACTGTCTTGAATAAATTGACACTCTATCCCCCACTAGGTCATATGTGCATAGTCCGCATACACTACTAAAGATTCCATTTGACTTGCAGTGTTACAAATATTATGTATATGAATGTTGGGTCACATGTTGAATGCTTATTTCTAGACACTGAGGTTATCCTTTTGAAGACACATGTCTTGGAATGCTGCTTGACTAGGGAAACTGCCAAACAAATTAGTCACACACCCGTGTGGTGGCAGCTTCGTTCCTGGTAGTAAAGACGACTTCTCCAGACCTCCCTGTGGTCAGCCCTGGGCTTGATGGTGAGGTGAAGAACCTCCGTGGTGGGGGTGGTGGAGGGGACTTCCCTCCTTTCTCTGGGCTGTTCCTCATCTCTCTTTCCACACTGGGCCTGCGAGGCTTCTCAACCATAGGCCTGTGTGGTCGCTCAGGGCTGCCCTGAACAGTCATCTCAGAAGCCACATGAGCTGGCTGAGTGGGTTCTGTCAGACGACGACACACAGACACAGACAATGTACTGTACACTGTATAGAATGTACTGTACTTTACAAAACAGAAAATAATATTGATATATCTTCGCATTTAGTCAAGATACTAATCCTAAACTGAACCCAAATAAAATAAAACACATGTCCTTCCATAGTTTCCAACATTTTAATGGATCTATTAACTTCCAAAGTTTCTTACCTGGAAGAGATGCCTCAGTAGGTTCAGGAACATCCATCTCGTCTAGCAGTGGAGTGTTGAGGGGCATCTTTGGGTCTGGGAGGGTCTGGGGGAGAGATGGCTGGTCTGGAGCTAAGGGTGGATTGGGAGACTGAGACTCACTCCTCCCCATCTCGGTCAACTCTAAGTCAGGGATGGCCATCATTAGGCTGGCCTGGGCCTCCTGGAGAATCTGCTCAAACTGACTCCCAGCAGAGGTGGCTGATCTCTGTGGTGGCCTCCCCTCCTCCAGGTCCCCCTCTCTCTCTGCAGCCTATATGGTGGGAGAGAGAGGCCCAGACATCTCAACTCATACCAATCTGAAATTTAGACGCACTTTGCTGAGATTACTTTCTGAGAGAACTGGCAGAAGCCTATGATTAATCAGTTATACTATGCTTTATGATTATATTACACAGTAAGTAACAGACCACTGTGGTTTAAAGACACTCTCCAGTTCAACCTAAGACACCTTGTCTCATTGAAGTCAATTAGATAATTGCTGAGAATATATATCAGACGGATGACTACCTCAATGTCCATGACTTTGTTTTTGATGCTGCCCCTGTTGGTTTGGTTCTCCGCTGAGCCAGGTGGTTGTGTGGTGGTCTCAGTGCTGCTAGCCGTGGGGGCCGGTCCATCTCCGCACCAGGTGATCATTCTCTTCTGCAGGGCTGGGCTGTTCTCCCGGCTGCGGGGACTGACCGTGGCCACGGTGGGGGAGTCTCGGCCATGGGTGGGGGTCAGCGGGGGGCTGGGGTGGTGGTGGTGCGGCAGGGCCACTGAGTGCTGACACGGTTGCATATCGACGGGAGAGCTCTTCACACGGTGGATGACGACAGGAGACGTGGGGGCCATATCTGGCCTGACTGCAGGGTTCTGACCCTGGAGCTGGGGTAGGGGCGGTCTGACAGAGGACCTGGGCTGGGGATTGGGGGACTCCACGGTGGGGCGATTCCTCAGTGGGGGATTGGACTGGGCAATGGCAGGCTCTACAGCCACCTCTATGAATGCTTTGGCTGCTCCAGGCTCGGGATCGTGAGGATGATTCTCTGTGACACATCTGAAGGGAATGCAACATGACTTTATTCGACTACTCAGATCATCAATCATTCTCTTACATGTTATGGAGGATATACAGGGGCAGCATGTACCTTCTGAGACCGCTGAGAGCTTCTGTCAAGGCTTTGACCCTCTTAAGCATGCTGTCCATCTTGTGAGGCTCCTCCTTCAGAAAGTGCACTGCCTCTACCTCCCCACGCAGAACTGTCCGCATCTTCCCCTGGAGGCTAGGAAACTCACCTGACGAAGGGAGGGAGGGAGAGAGAGGGGGAGGGAGGGAGGAGGTAGTTGGGCCATTAATCCAAATGTTGTCACACATTCAAAGAGGCATCAGCTAACCCTTACCTTAAAACATGACATAACTGGCTGTGAATAACTATTGGATTTGATTAATGCTGCTACTGTGGCTGTGGAATAACTCCTGCTATTGGTAACTCTGAATTGCTTGCACAACATCTTCTACCTGTGGTCAGTGATGTGCTAACCTCTAGCTGCAGCCCCAGACAGTGCTCACCTTTAAGCCCAGCCAAGACCTCTCCCACCCTCCTGAGGTTGACAGCTCCCTCCTCCACATCCCTGAGGGTGACTGACAGCTGACCTGGGCAAGAGGACAAGTCTCTTCTCAGACAGTCTACGTACTCCTCCAGCTCCCTGAGAGACATAGGTTAGGTTACACTGGCAATTACATTACAGTAAAAACAATTGTCATGCTTGGAATGACAAGGAAAGACATTGGAGATTGGCCTGGCCCTATGTTGTGATTGTGTTCACTGCGCAACAAATGAATTGTTCAGTTTTTCACTTCTCATAGCCTCCGTAGTTTTTGCATGGTGATTTCTCCTAATGTAATAACCAGCAATAGACAAAATGGCAGAAAACATTGAGTTCATGACATGCAATTGATTTCAAACTTTTGCAGTATAATGTTATAGATAAGATCATGTTTAAAAACCTAAGCTTCCCATTACTCTTTGATACAGTTTTAAGCTAGCCCTGATGTTATGCCATGAGGGAAGTTCAAACATAAAGATATAGTGTTGCTGACAGAGTAGAAACCTGTTTGACATGCTCAGTCAGAAGCTGTTTGTTGACAACAGTCTGACAAGCACAGTCTCTGTGTCAGCTGCTGCAATCAAAATACTCAAAACAGGTGTTTAACAACCAGATGCAGAACAATGACCATGACTAATGTAAACGTATTTAAGTCAATTAAATTCCTGCTGAAATGGTCGAATGTAAAATGACCATAACGGTTGGATTCTTCTGAAGCAACAATGCTTCATCCAAAGTCACACAGCAAGTACATGCATGTCTGGACCTAAAAGGGACTCACTATCCAAAATAACTACAGTAAGCGTGAGAAAGTGTGACAAAGAGCTGTTTCCCAATATATGTTTTCCCATCCAAACAGTGCTCTCAAGATTACATAACAGCTACATACAGTATATAACAGTTGTTCAACAGGTTTTTTCTAACGCCCCCAGTGAGCCCCCAATTTAGTCCAATGAGCTGACATTGACTCCATTTTTTATCTCTCCTATCACAGTCTGTAACACAGTCCCCCCAGATCACAAGGGAAACAGCCTCACTCATTTAAACATTGTGCAACATTATTAGACATTTTTGGCAGAACACCAATGACTCATTCCATAGCTGGAATACTGTATGTACCACATTCCGGGTCAGAGGAGGCTGGTGGGAGGAGCTATAGGAGGATGACTCATTTTTGCATAACATTTGTTATATCACTGGAAACCGATTGCATAACCACAGTTGATTTATTAATCCCACTTTAGCTGAAACTAATTGCGTAATTATATTACTTCACATTTCAACATGAGATAACGCAGTTAGTTCACAATGTTAGTTTCAGCAGCTGCAGTTTTGCCACATAAAAAAAACAAATATGGCATCTGGAGCGGATTACTATCGTCTGATTACTGTTTATTGTTCCAATTGTGAATGTTGAAAGGCTACCATAGCACATCAAATTATAATTCTAATCTAATGCTTTAAAATCATAATATTTAAGTATGCAAGGTAGCATTTGGTTGGACGGTGTATACCATGTGTATCCTGTACATACGACTAATAACTCTTGAAACTCGAACTTGGAAACTAAGATCATATTATTTACTCTTTTTTGACGAGCACCAAAGAGTATGCAAAAGTAAGATAGGCAAAATAAAGTCAATGCCCTCATTAAATGTCTATCCTGTCAATCAGTTTGTGGGGCTCTACAATACTTCCAAACCCTTACCTGAGCTGGGCTAGTACTCTCTCCTCCATGGCCAGGTACTTGTGTCTCTCCTCATCCACTGTGGTCCTCTGTCTCTGGGCAGGCTCTGTCTCATGCTGCTGTCTCTGTAATGTCTCAGACATAACCCCAGTCAGCTCCTGCTCCGCTCTCTTCAGCATCACCCTCACACTGTCTTGGTTCTGCATCTGTGGATGGATCATCACACCCACTGGTCTCAGGACTCTCAGTGGTATTACAAACAGTATATCTAATGACTAATATACAGCTATTTGATGGATGAATGTGATGAATGTAATGGCTGAACTTGTTTTTGGAGGACGACATAAAAACCTAATTAAGATGTACTGTATATATGCAGATTTGGATGATCGTGATGTGCGGCTTGAGTACGCAAATCTGTTGATCACATACAAAAACACACCTCATAAAAATATGCTGTGTACATGTCCAGGTAACTGACAAAATAATGGAAACACTTGAGTAAACAAGGGATAGAACGTCTATTCAAAGCAGGTTCTTCCAAACAGGTGTGGTTCCTGAGTTAATTAAGCAATTAATATCCCATCGTGCTCAGGGTCATGTATAAAAATGCTGGGCAGGCCATTATGTTTGGCTACCATGGCAATGCCCCCATACAATGACAAGGACTTCATCCACAGGGCACGAGTGGTCACTGAATGGTTTGATGAACATGAAAACGATGTTAACAATATGCCATCGCCGTCTCAGTCACCAGATCTCAACCCAATTGAACACTTATAGGAGATTCTGGACTGGCGCCTGAGACAGCGTTTTCCACCACCATCAACAAAACACCAAATGATGGTGGAATAATGGACTCACATCCCTCAAATAGAGTTCCAGATACTTGTAGAATCTATGCTAAGGTGCATTGAAGCTGTTCTGTCACTTCATCAAGGCACTTTATTTTGGAGTTCCCTTTATTTTGGCAGAGTTACCTGTACATTGTATCTATGCAGATAACGGACGAATGTAATGTGCAGGTGGCTTGACTACCTGTAGCTGTCTGAGATGGTGCAGCTGCTGTCGCAGATCAGTGACGTTCCTCCTGACAGTGGTCAGTGTGACCTGCAGGGCGGGGTCAGGGGGATAGGCCTGAGAGACTAGAGCACTGGCGGCGTCTGCCAGGAGGGCAGGGTTTCTGGCTGCAGGAACTGGTGACACTCCTACATATCAGATCAGTTAGACACAATTCTATGAGTAACTGTAATGTGGGATTAAAATAGGGAAGATACAAAATAACTTTCATTAACCATGTATGGAAAAACAAAAAAACTAATACAATACTGACTTTGTAACACTAATATAGTTATGTAATAACAGTTACCTGCACTGTTGTTTACATGGAAAGGAGAAGCAGTCCTCCCATCTCTCTCAGCTGGCCCAATAAAAAGTGCATGCTGAACAAGGCCAGCAAGACTGGCGATCTGTTGTTCCATGGCCTTCATTCGCTCACTGCCAAAAAACAATACATGTTTGGCCCAAAACAATACGGTGCTACCTACGTAGTTCACAATACTGTGCTATGTAATTATTATTATTTTTTAAATATTTATTTAACCTTTATTCAACTCGGCAACTACGTAGTTCACAATACTGTGCTATGTAATTATTATAATTTTCTTATTTTTTATTTAACCTTTATTCAACTAGGCAAATCAGTTAAGAACAAATTAGTATTTACAATGATGGCCTAGGGACAGTGGGTTAACTGCCTTTTTCAGGGGCAGAACAACAGATTTTTACCATGTCAGCTCTGGGATTAGAGCCAGTAACCTTTCGGTTACTGGTCCAACGCTCTAACCACTCGGCTAATTGCCCCCCAAACAATACATTGTTAACAATACAGCGCTATTTACTTCACAATACAGTGCTATGTAATTCATAATACTGTGTTGTGTCGTTAGTCCACAATACAGTGCTATGTAGTTCATAATACTGTGTTGCGTAGTTAGTTCACAATACAGTGCTATGTAGTTCATAATACTGTGTTGCGTAGTTAGTTCACAATACAGTGCTATGTAGTTCATAATACTGTGTTGCGTCGTTAGTTCACAATACAGTGCTATGTAGTTCATAATACTGTGTTGCGTAGTTAGTTCACAATACAGTGCTATGTAGTTCATAATACTGTGTTGCGTAGTTAGTTCACAATACTGTGCTATGTAGTTCACAATACAGCGCTATGTAGTTCATAATACTGTGTTGTGTAGTTAGTTCACAATACAGTGCTATGTAGTTCATAATACTGTGTTGTGTAGTTAGTTCACAATACAGTGCTATGTAGTTCATAATACTGTGTTGCGTAGTTAGTTCACAATACAGTGCTATGTAGTTCATAATACTGTATTGTGTCGTTAGTTCACAATACTGTGCTATGTAGTTCACAATACAGCGCTATGTAGTTCATAATACTGTGTTGTGTAGTTAGTTCACAATACAGTGCTATGTAGTTCATAATACTGTGTTGCGTAGTTAGTTCACAATACAGTGCTATGTAGTTCATAATACTGTATTGTGTCGTTAGTTCACAATACTGTGCTATGTAGTTCACAATACAGCGCTATGTAGTTCATAATACTGTGCTATGTAGTTCATAATACTGTGCTAGTGTATAACAATATTGTGTTTTGTAGTACTGTGCTATGTGCTATGTTCATAAAACCCCAAGTTCAAGTGGTAGTTTGCCTCAGACTGCCCAGCCCTTCTCTCTGTTTTTTGTCTCACCTGGTCTGAGGGTCATTGGGGGTGAGGTGACCCTGGAACAATTTGTCGCCATGGTGCCCTGGGGGGAACTCCAGGAACACAGGAGAGGACACAGAGGACACACCACCCCTGGTCCTGTTCACCACCTCCACAGTATTACCATTACTCTCCCTCCGCAGGGACCGGCGAATAGGAGACCCTCTCTCCGGGGCCAGAGGGCCATGGTTGTCAATCATCCTGACCTCATTCACTCTGTGAGGGGAAGGTGGTGGGGTTTTGGTGTCGAACTGCGGTAGTCCCTGGTTTTCACCATACCTCCGGCACTTCTGTCTGTAGAGGGAGTGCTGCTGCTCTGGGTTCTCTGAATAGGAGGCTGTGGACTTGCCTGAAGCCCGGAGGAGGCCACCACCCATGTCGACCACGTCCCCCATGTGGCTGCCCCCCTGTGAGGAGGCGATACTCAGCCGGCCCTCCTGGACAGCGTAGGGGTCAGTGACGTTGACATACAACCCGTCGGCACGCCCCAGCGCCATACTCTTACTGCTCAGGTCCTCATCAGGTTTGACATCTCTTCTCTCCAGGATGGCGCTGGGGCAGGGGGTGACGGACCTGCTGGGTGGCCCGCTGGACATGCTGGCCCTGGGGAGGGTGGCACTGCCTGGCACCCTACCCCCAGCCTGGCGACCATAGGGGATCCTGGAGGGGGAGGAGGGCATGGAGCGGGCCATGGGGGGAGACATGGACCCCTGAATGGCGTGGACAGGAATGCGGGTAGATTGTAAAGTGTGGACAGGGCTATGACTTCCATACAGTATCTCTCTTGGTATCTGTAGACAGGAGGAAATTCAGAGCACATATCATCTTAAAGTCAATGGAAAGAGACTAGAAAAGCCTGCTAATACAAAACTTGATGAGCTATGCAGAGAGATTCTCAGTCATTAGGTTAGCGGTATGTCTGTGTTCTCAACAATTAATCTATAAAAAACATCTTCTGTTGTCCCTCCCTGACTGTCATACATGTCAAAATATTACCTTCAAAATGACAAATCGCAGACAGAACGAGGATCTGTTCTGACAAAGGCCATATACAGAGTGTGAGAGAAACAGAGAGGAAAATCACATCCACAAAGGTTGAATGGTACCATAGCTAAACAACACTGTCATGCCTCGCCATGTACAGAGCAGACACAGAGAGCGTTTGTTGTGTTCACTATGAGTGCAGGACAAGATCAATATGCAGTATGAGGAACTCCTAACATGACCATTGCATTGACATATAATTCTCCCTGATCTGCCTCTTTGTCTGTACTCACTTCCGAACCTTTTCACAACAACAATCCAAAAAGATTGTTTACATCATCATACTGTCAAATAAAATGGACTCGTTTCCGTGAAACAGTCAATTAATGTTGATGTTTAAACATACAGCATGGCTTTACGATGACCTTTTTTACAAGGAGCAAGTGTGTGCCAAAGTTGAAAAATGTAAGAGCACACAGTAATCTTTGTAGTAATGGTACAAGCATGGTAATTATGAATCTGCGCTCAGTGTATTCTCCATGACACTCACGGGCTGCGGTACAGTGAAGTAATCATTGTAACAATTATCATCTGGGTGATTTTTAAATGGGCGCATATGCGAGTAAAATGGTTGCACTGTAGAGCCCTCTGCAGCTAATCCTTTATTACCTCCAATTTCATGGTATCCAATTGTTAGTAGTTACTGTCTTGTCTCATCGGTACAACTCCCGTACGGGCTCAGGAGAGACGAAGGTCGAGAGCCATACTTCCTCCGAAACACAACCCAACCAAGCTGCACTGCTTCTTAACACAGCGCGCATCCAACCCGGAAGCCAGCCACACCAACCTAGCGACCTGGTCAGCGTGCACTGTGTCCGGCCCGCCACAGGAGTCACTAGTGTGCAATGAGACAAGGATATTCCTACCGGCCAAACTCTCCCTAATCCAGACAACGCTAGGCCAATTGTGCGTCGCCCCATGGACCTACAGTACAATTTTTTTTTGTACACTCTTAGAAAAAAGGGTTTCAAAAGGGTTCTTCGGTAGATACCTTTTTGGTTCCAGGTAGAACTCTTTTAGGTTGTATGTACTGTATATAGAACCCTCTGTGGAAAGGATTAAACCTGGAACCAAAAATGGTTCTTCAAAGGGTTCTCATATAGTACTCACACTCTTCTTAGTCCTCGTGCTACATGCTTTACCTTCAGCAGATCAGCAGATTTGAACAGTGATAAGAGAGTTCTACAATGGTTGCATGATGCAAGAGAGGTGTGGGCTAACTTGGCTCTCTGCTATTTCATAGGGATTGTTTATTCCCCCTTCATAAGGCGGCGTGTCATAACAGATACAACTGTAATTTGAATATTCCAGTATTAACCCTAGAGTCAAAGAGGTGACCTCATTTACAACGACCGCAAATAAAGCGAAATAGAGTATTAAACCGATTGTATTTTTATGCAAATAAGAGAGCAGCTCATTCATACACAACTTGCCATCTGCTATGTTTGCTATAGTTATAGTATTTTGTGCATAATTCTAGCATAATTATCTTCATGACCTTTTGAGCTTAACATTGATACCACAATATTTCCACAACAAAGCACACATACATAGACAATTAACATACACTCTTGTAAAAAAAGGTTTCCAAAAGGGTTCTGCGGTTGTCCCCATAGGAGAACCCTGTTTGGTTCCATGTAGAACCCTCTGTGGAAAGGGTTCTACCTGGAACCAAAAGGGTTCTACCTGGAACTAAAAAAGGGTTCTTCTAAGGGTTCTCTTACGGGGACAGCTGAAAAACCCTGTAGGCCTGCTACAATGGAAATATTTTCTATCTTGTATCCCCCCATTAACCTTTGCTCATCCTGTGATAAAACAACAACAATATTTTTAGAGCAAGGCATTATCAATGTTATCTGCTCAGAAATACCCCCAAAACACATACCCCATCTATGGAACAACATGCTGGGCTGACCACCAGTGGGTACAGTAATAAACTTAAACAAAGACACATTTCCAAGCTGCGATGCATTCCAGACCAGTGCAAAAGTGAGATCATCTTTCATCCATGGGGCCGAACAGTCTCTGTCTATCTATATCTGAGGTGATCTCTCATAGGAGAGGAAGATCTGCGCTACCACTAAACTCACATAAATACTCTGATCATACAGTGAGGTGAGCCTGATTTAAGGTGCGAGTTAAATCAAGTAGATCGGAGGATCAATCTGAGGATGATCGGGCAGGCTCTTCCTCTGGTGGAGGTTCGACGCGGTACGTCTATCCATCAATCTAACAGGACGCTCTGGAAACAACAGGACATCGGATCCCTAGGCATTACTTCTCCTCAGACCACAAAACAACGTGCTGAAAACAACACCCACCGAAGGAATTTGAGCGCTTTCCTAGTAGGATTACATGCCTCCCAATCCCTCATGGCACCCTGGCTCTGTGATAAAGCTGATAGTTGGAAAAGAAAGACTCTTCTCAAGCCTCTATGGCCCCATCCAGTGCCCAGTCCCTGATAAATGCTGAGAAATATGATGCAAATATGCCATTGTGTAATGCAGCAGGATATGAATAACACACGGTACTCTTTGTCGGACATATCCAGTCACACAGCTTCAAATCGAATCAAATCAAATTGTAATTGTCACATAGACCGAATACAACAGTGGAATGCTTACTCACAAGCCCTTAACCAACAAAGTAGTTTTAAGAAAAATACCTAAAAAACCAAAGAAATAAAAGTAACAAATAATTAAAGAGCAGCAGTAAGGTAACAATAGCGAGGCTATATACAGGGGGTACCGGTACAGAGTCAATGTGCAGGGGCACCGGTTAGTCGAGGTAATTGAGGTAATATGTACATATGGACTATGTCACTATATTGTAGACAGCCACTATCTGGAGAAAGAAACAAGATATAATATCATATGACTTTCAACAGTTTGTTGAGACACATCTTATGTGGCTATGGTATTACTTTACTCTGGCTTTCTTTCTATATGACATGAACTACATCATTGGCGGTCAATAATATCCTAATGTTGACATTTTGTTGCTGTAATAGAAGTACAGACAATTCTACTGTAAATACTTGTCATTTCTAATCCAGAATGGGAGCTTGCCTCGAAAGGATCAACGTACTAGATATTACATTAGTACATGTAGCATGGTTTCAATTCAGACCAATGTAGTGATCCTATAACATGGCCAATGTGATTATTGGATAAAAGACAGTTACGAGAAGAGTGAGTTTATCATATTATCAGGATCATGGTATACTGACTGGTACTACAGCGGATTCCTGTCATGTGAGAGAGGAGTTTCTGAAAACAGAAAGCTTGATCGTGTTACCTCAGAGTAACACGAAAAAATTCTAATAGTAAAAACACTGACATTTCCTAAAAAGGATCAAATTTAATCAAAATCGTCTGCCCAGTGGATTCTAGAGGCTCCAGGATATTGGTTCCTCTGACTAGGAATCTCAACATCAGTTGGAAACCAATGCAGAGGGGCATCATAACTGCTTATTAGGGTATACCCAAACACAGAAGAAAAACCCTGCTTCTGATCCTGCTTCTGCTACAGTCGAGAATAAACAAGGCTGCTTTTATCCCTGTGTGTCTCAGCATGATGAGCTACGGGCCCCTGCAGAGGTGCAAAGAAGAATTACTTTGACGTACTCCTTAAGTAGTTCTTTGGGGTGTCTGTACTTTACTAGTTATATTTCTGACAACTTTTACTTCTACTTCAATACATTCCTATATTGAATGTACATTTTCCTCCATACATTTTCCCTGACACCCAAAAGTACTTGTTTGAATGCTTTAGAAGGACAGGAAAATAGTCAAATTAATGCCCTTATTAAGAGAACATCCCTGGTCATCCCTACTTCCTCTGCATGTGTTTAAACACACGCTTAGTTTGTAAATAATGTCTGAGTGTTGGAGTGTGCCATTGGCTATCCATAATAAAAAATTAAAATGGTGCCATCTGATTTGCTTAAAATAAGGAATTTGAAATGATTTAGAATTTTACTTTTGATACGTACAGTACGTACACTACCGTTCAAAAGTTTGGGGTCTCTTACACATTTTTTGTCCATTAACATAACATCAAATTGATCATAAATACAGTGTAGACATTGTTAATGTTGTAAATGACTATTATAGCTGGAAACAGCAGATTTTCTTATGGTATATCGACATAGGCGTACAGAGGCCCATTATCAGCAACCATCACTCCTGTGTTCCAATGGCACGTTGCTCATCCAAGTTCATCATTTTAAAAGGCTAACTGATCATTAGAAAACCCTTTTACAATTATATTAGAACAGATGAAAACTGTTGTGCTAATTAAAGAAGCAATAAAACTGGACTTCTTTAGACTAGTTGAGTATCTGGAGCATCAGAATTTGTGTGTTTGATTACAGGCTCAAAATGGTCAGAAACAAAGACCTTTCTTCTGAAACTCATCAGTCTATTCTTGTTCTGAGAAATGAAGGCTATTCCATGTGAGAAATTGCCAAGAAACTGAAGATCTCGTACAACGCTGTGTACTACTCCCTTCACAGAACAGCACAAACTGGCTCTAACCAGAATAGAACCAGAATAGAAAGACAAGTGGGAGGCCCCAGTGCACAACTGAGCAAGAGGACAAGTACATTAGTCCTCAACTGGCAGCTTCCTTAAATAGTACCCACAAAACACCAGTCTCAATGTCAACAGTGAAGAGGCGACTGCGGGATGCTGGCCTTCTAGGCAGTGTTTGTGTTCTTTTGCCCATCTTAATCTTTTCTTTTTATTGGCCAGTCTGAGATATGGCTTTTTCTTTGCAACTCTGCCTAGAAGGCCAGCATCCCGGAGTCGCCTCTTCACTGTTGACGTTGAGACTGGTGTTTTGCAGATACTACTTAATGAAGCTGCCAGTTGAGGACTTGTGAGGCGTCTGTTTCTCAAACTAGACACTCTAATGTACTTGTCCTCCAATACTTTTAGACATTTACTCAAGTAGTATTTTACTGGGTGACTTTCACTTTTACTTAAGTCATTTTCTATTAAGGTATCTTTACTTTTACTCAAGTATGACAATTAGGTACTTTTTCCACCACTGTCCCCTGGTTAGGGATTTAGGAGCGGAAGCTTCCTTGGTGCCAAATATATAGACAGCTAGATTTAGGCGACTTAGGGGAGTTTGTGCACTTGGCTGTGTTGCCGTGCAAGGTCAGGCTTCACTAACCCCGCCGTCGGCATTGTTGGACCTTGCGTTGCTGCGATTGAAGGCGTGTGCAGGGTCTTTGTGGTACACCTTCAGACAGCAGCCAGGTGTGATATTTCTGGAAAGAAGAAAAGACACGTCAAAGTTACACTGGTTGAAGTAAACACAGGTCATCGCCATCTAACAGCCTAACAGTGAACTCCACTCCACTGTATAACTGGAAACCCTTCCGGTACTATATTCATCAGTCTACTGTAGTGTCTGTGCAGATTAGGGTGTGGTCAAGACAGACACCCTGTTATCAGCAGCACACGCTCAGACATCGGCCTCCTCTCTAATTTCCTCAACAATACCACGTTTAATGCCTCCCTGCCTAAACTGAAAGAGCAGGAGGTGGAGTATTATTCATGCAGCGCTTTGGATGCTGAAATGCCAAAGTAGAGACAAAATTAATTGCAAGCCTCCCCTGTAATTTTAAGATCCATACTAAAAGATGGATTGTTTTAACAGCATAGATAGGACATAATTTACTCTATTACTATATAGTAGTATACATGGTGCTGTACACAAAGCTTGACAATCCCTTTTTTGCCCAACCTCAACATAGAGTAGCATTAGGTAGTATCATATTACTGTACCCTGTAATCCTTCCAGTGTTGCATGCACTATAGACTAGCATAACATGCTTACTGGAGGGGAAAAGTCATTAAAAAAAGCAAAGTCATAAATATAGCTAGATGAACTCACCTGACATCAGTTAGCTCGTAGTATATATTTCTTGTGTCATCCTTGATGTAGACGGCCACACTGGGAGACTCCAGCATCTTTATGGTGAGCTGATGGGGGAAGGCACTCACAAACAGAGCCCTGACGGTGTCTCCACTGGTGATTTCATTGGGCATCCGGATCTGCTTGGTCTCCTCTGCGTACTGCAGGTACAGCACACCTGGAGAGGTGAGGGTGAAAGAGTGAGAGTGAGAGTGAGAGAGAGAGAGAGAGGGGGGGGGGGACATGTGAGTGCTCAAGGAGAGTGATTGTGTGAGAAATTGAGTGATAGAGAAAGCATGTCATCACACACTGAGAGCCTGTGTGACACAGAGCTTGCAGGAAAGAAAAGTCCTGACAGCTCCATAGTACCTACCTAGTGATCTGTCCCTGGTCTGGTTGGCAGAGTGGACCACCGGCAGACTGGCCCGTGCCCGACAGCCCCGGGTGAAGGCAGCAGGACCATCTCCCTCTGACATGGTCTCCTTAGACTCCAGAGAGACCACGGAGAGGTGCTCCAGTTGCTCCCCTACACCGGGCGGGGGGCTGACAGAGTGCGGGGGGCTCCTGACCTGGAGAAGCAGAAGGAGAAATGAAAAATTGAGGAACAGTCACCAGCACACACTCACTAAAATCCTGTAGTCAAAGATGTGGTGTATTCAACCTTAAGCAATGTCTACTTCCACTGCATAACTGTGAAACATGCACAGACACACACACAGTATGTCTTTAAGTCCACTACAGATTTGTAATTCTTGCAACAAAAACCCCCCCAGATATAATCACGTGTGATGTGAATGTGTCCCTGATGCATCCTGCATCTGTAGGGGGACTTTTGGGGACATCTGCAACCTGATACAAACACACACACACACACTGAGTCACTCACTGCATTTACATTTTAAGCTTGGCACTGACTGGGCTATGGTGACACACTGGTGAATAACCACCTCAGGCAGCTCTATGGATCAGAGCACCCTGTCCACTTCACTTTGACTGGCATAATAATCATTACATTACAGAAATACAGAATTTGTTCTTGACTGACTTGCCGAGTTAAATAAAGGTTCCATTTTCTTTTAAATAAAAAAATAAAAAAGTGGGAGTAAAACCATGTACCACACATAATAACTACAGACAGGTACAGTGTAACTACAGTGTAAAGACAGGTTCACATTGTGATAGTGCTTACAGCTTGTACAATAATGCAACAAAGTAAATGTAGCACATTGTAGCTAGTACATGTTAAAGCCAGTGTCACTAAAGTGGGACTCACCGATCTGACTATCAAAGCTTGTAAAAGGTCCCCTCTAGAAGGACCTTGCCATTTCTGAGCAGTGAAAACAAAGACTCCACTTTGTTCAGCTACAAGCCTCTCAGACCAAGATGGACTCAGCCTGTCAAGAGTTCATTAGAACAAAAACACTTCCAAGTGTGCCCCCAAAACATATGGACCCCATCTACAATTGCATACCTTTCCACCATAAGGTAGCACTCAGTTACTATTCAAGATGTTACTAATAGTGAAGTGAGGGGAGAGCGCAGCACAGTGAGCCCACTAGGGAAGAAAGCTGGGTCCAAGCATTAGTTTGCTCAAATGGCACACTTTGATCTCCTCTAATCGCTGGCAGAAGCACGGGCTTCTGAGAGACCAGACCATGATCCATCTGCTTTGGTGAGATGCCAGGTCCTTGAACTCAATTGTAAAAATGTTTTATCCTCAACCCCTCCCTTTTAGTGCAAACCATTAGAATGATCACACTGGGTAACAGGTGGATGGATGAGCATTTTAGTCCCACAGCAATGTTGACTTTACCACATAAGAAGAGGGCTATGGTTACACTGTTCAATTGTTGGACTTTATGATATGTACCCACTGACTCTTGAACATAATTTATAAATGCCTTATGAGCTTAGTTCAACTGTCATACCTGTTTAACTCCGATGTTTGTAAACAAAGCAAATATAGACAAACGAGACTCAAAACATGGTTAAAACTATAATTAGTATATCACGGATGGTCAGTCCTTGCATCCATAGCTCTGTCTATTAATGTAAGAGCGGTTACATTTGTACAGCCCCATCCCTCAGCTTTTAACGAAACAATGGCGGGCAGCCAATCAGCAGCTGAAACAATTAATGCAAATATACAGCGATGTGCTTGGGGTGTTTTTGTATTTATTTTGGATCCCCATTAGCTGCTGCTACTCTTCCTGGGGTCCAGCAAAATTAAGGCAGTTATACAATACAGGCGCTACACTAAATTGAAATGGGGAAAAATACAAAATACAAAAGATTAGATCTAACGTTACTGGTAGCATAGGCTACATTGATTAGGAAATGTGTAGGACAGGCCATTGCGGGTATCTGCTTTCCTCATATCGAACAAGTTAACGTTAATCTGCAAACCACCAACAAGTTATCACTAGCCTACTGTAAAAACATATGCACTATACCTACTATAATTGCACAACTAATAGCAAAGTAGGTAAAGTAGGCTTATGTACTTTCATTGATAAATTACCTGAACGTAAATATCAAAGCCTCATTCGGAAACGATTAACATCCATCTATAAAATGTCGACTCTGATTTGAAATGCGTCAAGGTGAGAGCGCGCTACATGCGATGCGCCCTTCTACTTAATTCCGAACAAAATAGGAGGCTTCTTTCGCAATGACTCCAACAAAACCGCGTTCGTTTGTAAAATGAGCTCTCCTTGAGCTTGCCCTTCCATGAAGTGGCCATGGAAACAAACTCCACCTAGCCCACATGCGGGTCTAGACTTACCCGTCAAACTTGCAGAACAGTCAAAGTTTATTTTTACCACATGGGAGAGTGCATGTCCACACTTCTAGCATAAGCGCGCGCACGGCACCTCCCCCCCTAATGCGGCAACGGTTATGTATACAGACAGAGCGCCTGCTATTTCAGGTAGGATGGACAATAGGCTAATCCTATGGTCCATTCTTTATGCTGTTTATGCTGTCAGTACTGAGAATGTTTATTCACCTGTCTATTTCCATAATTTTCATTAGGCTATTCTCCAGGCCACTATGCAGGGAAATCAGAACCAACAAATTATTTTTTTTCACTTACATCTCTGAGGCGATCCTGATGGCCCATGAGGTGGTCCTGATGGCCCATGATGACAGCAGCATGGTGAGGATACCTCTGCTTCAGGTGCTCCAGGAACACCTCTTTCTTCCTCTCTATGTCAGCGTGCTGCATGGTCAGGGGGTCCCTGGTGCTGCGGTGCCCTTGCCCTCCGATGGTGTACCTCCTGGGGACAGTGCTAGGGGAGTGTGGCTCAGAGTGGTGGTTCTGGTTCTCTAGGTTCTGATGTCTGTAGAGGCGCTTTACATCCTCAGGTGATGACAGTCTTGGGTTGTTGTTTCCTGACTCTATTGGTAAAACAGATATTAAATATTAAGATATCTGGATTCAAACACACCAAACACATTATGTTGTTATGAAGTAAAAAACAACATCAACCATTCTTACATGGATTCTGACACATGTTCACTAATATATCTACTCCTGGATTGTTAATTGGACTCATTCTGTGATTTCTTGATTTCCTGTTTTGATTTTTGATTATTTGTGTATTTGTGAGCCATTCTACTGTTGGAGCTAGTAGCATAAGCATTTCACTGCACCTGCTATAACACCTGCAAATCTGTGTAACCAACCAATTAACTTTGATTTGATTTTGATGATCATGCATGATGTGTACAACAGTATTTAACGTGATGAGTAATCATAGCTGTCTGTTCCATGAACCTTCAGAAAGTTGTTTTGTCCTGAACAATTCAATGGGTGACAGTCTAAGCTGCACTCATCTCCGGCCATGAGTTCAAAACTCAGCACATTTGTTTATTCATGCAGCAAGCACACGAATACAAAAGCAACATTAACTGTCCCTGTATACTGTATTCAAAGATGCAACACAGACCACTTCAGCATTGGTATGTATATATGTTACCTAAATTTCCTCCATCAGCAAGAAGCCTGAAGATGCACAACACACAACTCTGAACTCAGGCATGTGCCTTACTACGTATGTTGTAAATCCAGAATCCAGAAATGTGGATAGAAAAAGAAAACATTTGACTATGTATGGCTTAAGAATGATAAGGCTACCATGGAGTTTGATTTTATGAAAGGTGTTATCACCTAAACATCTTGAATATGAGGGCTTAGAATCTCAAAGCAGGCAGACCCAATGAGAGAGCAGTGCTAATCCACTTTATTCATTATATCACTCAGTGTTGATTTAGTCTGGAGTCAGACTGTCTGTAGGCAGAGCCCCACCTGTTTTGCAAGTTATTTTGGCATTCATTCGTGTCACATATCGGTTTGCAAACAATGTAAAACACAAATAAAATCATTGAGTTAATAAAGCCGCATACAAATGTGGTCTTTTGTGAGTAAGGTCGCTCCAAAATGCAGGTGTCTAGCTCAGTGCTTTTTGTGGTAAAAGGGTAGCCAGCCAAAATACATAGCAGAGGCATTGATAATCTTCTCTAGTTGCGATGTGATTAGCTCAGTGTTCTGTCATGTTTGTTCATGGGGACAAAACATCACCGCAGAAGCTACAGGGCAAGCTAGGCAGTTCAAGCACTCTTGGGTGCTGCCATAGATTTACATTAGCAGTGCCCATCCAGGAAGGCTCAAGGTCATTGGCCACAGATAATATTACCTCAAATCACATTATATCTACCATAGCTTTGATTGGACTGATCATGTCAACATCATACTTTCACAATCTTAGCTAGCAAGCTAAATAAGCAATTATCATCATGAATCACATTGACAATCTACTGGCAAATAATTTTCAATCCTTGTCAGATGAAGAGAAGTTATGAGTAAAATGTATCGGTGCTTATTGTCCATTGGACATAAACATTACACAGCAAGTCGGACATCGCAAATTCAACAATGAAGGGTTTGGAAGGAAACAATGGCTAACTGCAAGCAATCACTATATTGCTTCCCCTGCTTGCTATTTGGTGGAGAGGGTATGTGGTCCAAGTCTGGGTAAGGATTTAAAACGTGTCTGAAAGGGTCTCTTTTCCAAGCTTAAAAGGATAAACATTCACACGCAGCATTCAAAACAACTGGAAACTCTGAACTGAGAAATCTTAGACTTCAGTGCTTTCAAGACAACTGTGAAAAAAAAAACTTGGACTGGGAAAATTCTGTCTCGGAATTCCAAGTCGGGAACTCTGTTCTCTTTCTAGAGCTCCGATCTGAAGATCACTGACGTCATGGTTCGACTTTGTTTTTTTTCCAAGTTCCCAGTTGTCTTGAAAGCACCAGATAATCTAAGACTTTGATGACAAAGTTTGCTCACAAGAAGGACCGCCGCGCCACTTTCAACTGAGCACAGCACAACAACGGTGAGTCCAAAAATATGTCTTGTATTCTGCTAAATGAATTATGCCAGGGTGATCAGTAGCTAATAAAGAAAGACTAAGTGTATGTTGTGTAGCAAGCTGTTAGCAGCCCATGTGTCTTAACCTAAACATTTGGTCCCTTTCCCCCTCAGAATTTATCCTACGGTTTTGACTTGGTGTACAGGGAGAATACAGTAAGAATAACATGTGTTATCAATTGTGTCGCTGTACATTTCAAAAGTGCTGAACAAGTAGTTATATCGACCGCTCACTCATTAAAGTTTTAATCTAACTGACGGTTTATTAAATTACGGCCTTATGCCGTGGTTTGTACATCTCAATTGTTATATTGCTTACAGTGCTTTCGGAAAATATTCAGACCCATTGACTTTTTCAACATTTTGTTACATTACAGACTTATTCTAAAATGGATTCATCAATCTACACACAATACTCTATAATGACAAAGTGAAAACACATTTTTTTGCTATGAGACTCAAAAATCTATCTTAGGTGCATCCTATTTCCATAGATTATTCTTAAAATGCTTCTACAACTTGATTGGAGTCCACCTGTGGTAAATTCAATTGAATGGGCATGATTTGGAAAGACACACACCTGTCTATATAAGGTCCCACAGTTGACAGTGCATGTCAGAGCAAAAACCAAGCCATGAGGTCGAAGGAATTGTCCGTAGAGCTCTGAGACAGGATTGTGTTGAGGCAAAGATCTGGGGAAGGGTACCAAAACATTTCTGCAGCTTTGAAGATCCCCAAGAACACAGTGGCCTCCATAATTCTTAAATGGAAGATGTTTGGAACCACCAAGACTCATCCTAGAGCTGGCCGCCTAGACAAACTGAGCAATTGGGGGTGAAGGGCCTTGAACAGGGAGGTGACCAAGAACCCGATGGTCACTCTGGCAGAGCTCTAGATTTTCTCTGTGGATATTGGAGAACCTTCCAGAAGGACAACCATCTCTGCAGCACTCCACAAAAATCTCTGCAGCACTCCACAGCACTCCACAGTATTATGATATGCAATGGTCAATATGCCACGTTCATTGGTTGTGAGTTGACAAACTGTGAATGCAATAGGTCTACTTATTAATAGAAAATATCCTTCTTATGATTGAGTAAAAACTGAACACTTGTCCTACATCAGGCATTCGACTTTGGAACGTCTCTAGAGAGGTTGTTGTAAGGTAGATAACATTTTATGACATTCTGTTCCGTACAGATTGCAGGCTGTGAAGGTGAGCAGTTTGACAAATTATAAAGATACAATGCTTTAAATGCTTTAATCAGAACATGCAAAAGCTATGTTTACTTCATCCTGACTAATGACTAATGCCCTGTCCACATTATTGTGTAGTATTTAGCACAACTTCAGGCAAAGAATGCTGTGAAACATTGAAGTTGACATTTTAAGTGGACCTAAAGGTATGCCTTTGATGAAGGCCATTTTGGTTAAGCAGAAATGACTTTTAGAATTCTGCTAGAAGGGTGGAGTGTGCGTGCCCGGGTTGTACGGGAGATGATGTCACAGGAAACAAGTGGCATAGATTTACACAAAGCTGCAGTGTCGTAAGAACATACCTGTTGTAGTGTAATTGCAAATCTTATATAGGAAAGAATTCAATGATGGGACAAAAGCATCACCAAGAGAAGACTCTTATAGGTTATGTTCAACATATATTTCCTTCCTGCTCTAAACAATGCCTATCCCACGAGAAAGCCATCCCTCGTTGGTTAAGGCTCTGCTGAAAAACAGACTCCCATCTGCATGTGATGTTTGCTGGGAGATGATTGCTATCTTTCCAATCTAACACAGGCAGCCCTAAAGCAGTAATCAGCCAAGTCCGGAGCAAGTCCGGAAATGGTCCCCTAACCTTTTCAGATTTTAAACAAAGGGGTACAAGCAGCATAGCCCAGAGGATGTCCTCAACCAGCATGGAGGAAAAATACATCAACAAAGGGTGTGACACAGACTAAGTTCAAGGAGGGTCCTTCTTTGATTCCAGAGGAAAGCTGGGCTTGTAACCAGAATATAGCTAATTCAGGTCCTCTCTACCACAGCTTTTCTAATTTCAACCCAGTTAGATATCAACTGTGTGTGAGTTTAAATCAGCAAGACGTCCTATTATACTCAGGATATAAAGGAAGAAAGCATGAGACAGGAGGCAGAGACAGTGGCATGTCAGAGACCCATGTACTCGTACGAGTCCTGTTGTAGTGAAGCTGGACTATTTACCTTACTGGAATTAGGTAAGAGGAGCCAAGGGCGAGAGGGAACCCATTCTGGCATGTGCAATGTGCTGTGAAGCCTCCTCAGGAGGAGGGCGGGGAAGGCAGGGATGCACATGTACACAGCTGTTGAGAATTTCACCCACGTGCTTCTATCTTGGCTATGAAACCTATTTATTGTTGATTTATCATAACCAGTTAAATAGGCAGGAATAATTTGTTTTCTGCTGTATCATTTGAGTGCACAGTAGCTCCTGAACCCAAAATAGACCCTAGGTCAGTTGGTATCAAGTTATTCACCTGTTATTCACTAGGGGTGTGTGCTGTATCAAATCTCAGCTCACATGATGTTATTACTTCGATGTGCAGCTGCTTGAAGAAACAAAATACGATACAGAAAGTCCACACATAGCCTAATATAATCTGACACTATAGCGTATAGTATGTAATTCTGGATTATAGTCCAAACCTACAGTTCATCATGATGTAGTCATAGTTGTCAGGAAATATGCTTAGTGTTTGTTGTAAGACTTAAACACTTCAGAGTTCAGACATCTTCTCTGCTTATCAAAGTTGCTGACTAATTGATGAGTTTACGAGAAATGGGTTTGTAATCCACTTATGTAATACCGTTTTGTATAGTAATACCACTCGAGAACCTTGTCCTCCCCCTTGTCTTTTATCCTGTTTGAAATATTTAAGCTTAGCGGTCCCCACTTGACAATCCTGTTAGGCTAAAACTGGGTGTTAGTCAGCTAATACTGGGAATATTATTAAGTATCTCTATAACTATAGCAACCTCCGGCTGCTGCTTTTGTTTAGGTTGAGTTTACTGGTGATTCCTCAATGACTCCTCAATGACACCTTGGATAATTATTCCCTAACATGACAGTGAGAGTATCAAAACACATCCACCAGAAGAATACTGCACAGACCACACGCAGCAAGAGACGAATCAGCAGAGAAAGTAAAATCATGAAAATAACATTTAGTCTTCACCAAGATTATATTACGCTATGGCCTTACCTCTTCTCCCTCTCCAGTGATGTTTGATGTCATGATACTCCATTACTTTGTGCCCTATTCTCTTAAACAATATGAACTCTACATTGACAGAGCACACGGTGTTCAGGTCTTTCTGTTGTGTAAGTTCATACATGGAAAGTTGCGGTTAAAACGTGTCTGTGTGTGTTCCTGAGGAAGCTCCATTGTAAAGCTGTCCTCACTTTTTCCAGACACCCTTTTTCCAGCCTTTGCCTGTGTGTTGGGGAATACTTGGCTGAACCAATTAATATAGAGTTGAAGTCAGAAGTTTACATACACTTAGGTTGGAGTCATTAAAACTCGTTTTCAACCACTCCACAAATTTCTTGTTAACAATCTATAGTTTTGGCAAGTTGGTTAGGACATCTACATCTACTAAGTAATTTTCCAACAATTGTTTACAGACAGATTTCACTGTATCACAATTCCAGTGGGTCAGAAGTTTACATACACTAAGTTGACTGTGCCTTCCAGAAAATGATGTCATGGCTTTAGAAGCTTCTGATAGGCTAATTGACATCATTTGAGTCAATTGGAGGTGTACCTGTGGATGTATTTCAAGGCCTACCTTCAAAATCAGTGTCTCTTTGCTTTACATCATGGTAAAAAATCTAAAGCCAAGACATTGTAGACCTCCACAAGTCTGGTTCATCCTTGGGACCAATTTCCAAATGCCTGAAGGTACCACATTCATATGTATAAACAATAGTACGCAAGCATAAACACCATGGGACCACGCAGCCGTCATACCGCTCAGGAAGGAGACGTGTTCTGTCTCCTAGAGATGAATGTACTTTGGTGCGAAAAGTGCAAATCAATCCCAGAACAATAGCAAAGGACCTTGTGAAGATGCTGGAGGAAACAGGTACAAAAGTAGCTATATCCACAGGAAAACGAGTCCTATATCGACATAACCGAAATGGTCGCTCAGCAAGGAAGAAGCCCCTGCTCCAAAACCACCATAAAAAACCCAGACTACGGTTTGCATCTGTACATGAGGACAAAGATCGCACTTTTGGGTCCTCTGGTCTGATGAAACAAAAATAGAAATGTTTGGCCATAATGACCATTGTTATGTTTGGAGGAAAAAGGGCAAGGCTTGCAAGCCTAAGAACACCATCCCAACCGTGAAGCACTGGGGTGGTAGCATCATGTTGTGGGGGTGCATTGCTGCAGGAGAGACTGGTACCCTTCACAAAACAGATGGCATCATGAGGAATTTAAAATTATGCAGATATATTGAAGCAACATCTCAAGACATCAGTCAGGAAGTTAAAGCTTGGTCGCAAATGGCTCTTCCAAATGGACAATGACCCCAAAAGCATACTTCCAAAGTTGTGGCAAAATGGCTTAAGGACAACAAATTCAATGTATTGGAGTGGCCATCACAAGGCCCTGACCTCAATTCCATAGAAAATTTGTGGGCAGAACTGAAAAAGTGTGTGCGAGCAAGGAGGCCTGCAAACCTGACTCAGTTACACCAGCTCTGTCAGGAGGAATGGGCCAAAATTCACCCAACTTATTGTGGGAAGCTTGTGGAAAGCTACCCGAAATGTTTGACCCAAGTTAAACAATTTGGAGGCAATGCTAACAAATACTAATTGAGTGTATGTAAACTCCTAACCCCCTGGGAATGTGATGGAAGAAATAAAAGCTTAAATAAATCATTCTCTCTACTATTATTCCGACATTTCACATTCTTTAAATAAAGTGGTGATCCTAACTGACCTAAAACAGGGAATTTTTACTTGGATTAAATGTCAGGAATTGTGAAAAACTGAGTTTAAATGTATTTTGCTAAGGTGTATGTAAACTTCCAACGACAACTGCACATATCTTTACAGCATAACATGTTCCAGATGGTCAAAGATTTAACAAATATATCTCATAATACTGTACTTGACTTTACTATTTAAATGTTTGACAACTTTATTTTTACTTCACTACATTCCTAAAGAAAATGATAAATAATAATAATAATTTTACACCATACATTTTCCATGACATCCAAAGTATTCGTTACATTTTGAATGCTTAGCAAGACAAGAAAATGGTCTCATTCACACACGTATCAAGAGAACATCCCTAGTCATCCTTACTTCCTCTGATCTGGCGGACTCAGTAAACACAAATGCTTTGATTGTAAACTATATCTGAGTGTTCGAGTTTGTCCCTGGCTATTCGTAAATTCAAAAAAACAAGAATATCTTGCCATCTGATTTGCTTAATATAGAAGGAATTTGAAATAATTTGTACTTTTGCTTTAGATTCTTATTAAGTATACAGTGCATTCAGAAATTATTCAGACCTCTTGACTTTTACTTTTTCATGACAAAGAAAAAACAGGTAATCAGAAAATGATGCTAATATATAAAACATATAAAATATCACATTTACACAAGTCCTCAGACACTTAACTCAGTACTTTGTTGAAGCACCTTTGTCAGTGATTACAGCCTCGACTCTTCTTGGGTATGACGCTACAAGCTTGGCACAACTGTATTTGGGGAGTTTCTCCCATTCTTCTCTGCAGATCCTCTCAAGCTCTGTCAGGTTGGATGTGGACTGTCGCTGCACAGCTATTTTCAGATCTCTCCAGAGATGTTTGATCGGGTTCAAGTCTGGGCTCTGGCTGGGCCACACAAGGACATTCAGAGACTTGTCCCGAAGCCACTCCTGCATTGTCTTGTCTGTGTGCTTAGGGTCGTTGTCCTGTTGGAAGGTGAACCTTCGCCCTAGTCTGAGTGCTCTGGAGCAGGTTTTCATCAAGGATCTCTCTGTACTTTGCTCCGCTCATCTTTCCCTCGATCCTAACTAGTCTCCCAGTCCCTGCCGCTGAAAAACATCCCCACAGCATGATGCTGCCACCACCATGCTTCACCATAGGGATGGTGCCAGGTTTCCTCCAGAATTGACACTTGGCATTCAGGCCAAAGAGTTCAATCTTGGTTTCATCAGACCAGAGAATCTTGCTTCTCATTGTCTAGGAGCCCTTTAGGTGCCTTTTAGCTAACTCCATGCGGACTGTGCCTTTACTGAGGAGTGGCTTCCATCTGGCCACCATAAAGGCCTGATTGGTGGAGTGCTGCAGTGATGGTTGTCCTTCTGGAAGGTAATTCCATCTCCACAGATGAATTCTGGAGCTCTGTCAGAGTGATCATATGGTTCTTGGTCACCTCTCTGACCAAGGACCTTCTCCCCTGATTGCTCAGTTTGGCTGTGTGGCCAGCTCTAGGAAGAGTCTTGGTGGTTGTAAACCTCTTCCATTTAAGAATGATGGAGGCCACTGTGTTCTTGGGGACCTTTAATGCTGCAGAAATGTTTTGGTACCCTTCCCCAGATCTTTGTCTTGACACAATCCTGTCTCGGAACTCTACGTACAATTCCTTCAACCTCATGGATTGCTTTTTGCTCTGACATGCACTGTCAACTGTGTGTGCCTTTCCAAATCATGTCCAATCAATTGAATTTACCACAGGTGGACTCCAAACAAGTTGTAGAAACATTTCAAGGATGATGGAATGGAAACAGAATGCACCTGAGCTCAATTACGTGTCACATAGAAAAGGGTCTGAATACTTATGTAAATAAGTTATTTCTGTTTTTTATTTTAATACATTTGCAAAAATGTCTAAAAACCTGTTTTCGCTTTGTCATTATGGGTTATTGTGTGTAGATTGATGCATTAAAAAAAACATTTTTTACAGTAAGGCTGTAATGTAACAAAATGTGTAAAAAGTCAAGGGATCTGAATACTTCCCGAATACACTGTGTTTTAGCAATTACATTTACGTTTGATACTTAAGTATATTTAAAACCAAATACTTTTCGACTTTTACTCAAGTAGTATTTTACTGGGTGACTTTCACTTTTACTTGAGTCATTTTCTAGTAAGGTATCTTTGCTTTTACTCAAGTATGACAATTGGGTACTTTTTCCACCACGGAGCATCAGGCTATGATATTTGATGTGTCACATATTTGACTGTTCATAAGAACAGAACAAAATTTGACATTATAAAATTATAATTTCATAAAGTAATGCTTTTGCATGGTGCACTAGCGTATATACATGTGTACTGTATTAGGTTGTTTAAAAAGCTCAAATTAATATAATCACATTATCATGATGATTGGAAATGTAGCCTATATGTTCATAAATAAAATAAAATAATCCTATAGCAGAACATCTGACATTTCAGCTAACACATTCTGTATATGGTAACTATACGGTTTAGTTTTTCAGTCAATCCCCCCCCCCAAAAAAAAATTATATATAAAAAAACTGACACATTTTGTTCAGCAGTTGAATTGATTCAACATGAAAAGCCTGCCAAGTGAATGTGTCACTTAAGGTCCACTGTGTGACAGTCCGCACAAGTGGAGATGGAGAGAGGGAGGGAGAGAGAGAGAGAGAGAGAGAGAGAGAGAGAGAGAGAGAGAGAGAGAGAGAGAGAGAGAGATGTAAGGGAAGCAGCAGATAGAGCTGCGAAGAAGAGAGGAAGCCTAGTCTTTCGCTCTCCTTTTGACAAAGCTGAGCTGATTGATCTAGTTCACTTCAGCCCCGAAGGTGGATCTCTGGTCTGCCATGCTGCATTGGTTCACTGACTACACTCTACACTGCCAGCAAGCGAATGCTTCAGCTTTAACTACATATCGCTTTGTACAGTGCTGGAAAATGCCACTATGGTTATAAGGAGGATTTTTTTCTGGATGGGTTTTTGTATCCTTATCGTAGGGTCGTGTGGCACAACCATGAACATTCTGAGATTTGCATCTCAATGCCAGTGGCGTACTGCAGTTTTTTTTGTGGGGCCCCTATTAGGCTTGAACATACTAGAGGGGCTATGTCATAAACCCTCGAAGCAGAGGCTTCATGCCCATAGGGGGCACAAAGGCACGTCATGTTTAACAAATATTTGTATTTATTTAAATTAATTGAATTTGTTTGAATTTAATTGAATTTGTTGTTGTTTCTCTGTAATACTACTAGCCACCTAGCAATGTTATGAAGTTAGCTTTAGCTAGCACAGATAGGTTCAGAATCTCCAAATCTCATAACAAGCTACCAAGAAGCCTGTAATATGTGTTTTGGATGGGATGTTAAATGGGTGTCCTGACTCTCTGTGGTCACTAAAGATCCCATGGTACTTACCGTACAAGTAGAGGTGTTTACTCCACTGTCCTGGCTAAATTCCCAATCTGGCCCTCATACCATTATGGCCACCTAATCATCCTCAGTTTCCAATTGGCTCATTTATCACCTCTCCTCACCCTTGCAACTTCCCCAGGTTGTTGCTGTAAATGAGAATGTGTTCTCAGTTAACTTAGCTGGTTAAATAAGGGTAAAATAAAAAATGTAACACATAAATAAAATAAGTAATTTCAGGCTATCCATCAAGTTAGAGCAGCTAGCTGGCATGCCTGCTGGCAAGGTTAACAGGCCATAGAAAAGCAAGCAATAACTAGATATACTGAATAAGACTCACAGTCCTTTCAATCTTTTACCCAGATTTTAGCAGAGATGCAGAGAAGCATATTTAGTTTCTTTAAAAAAGAATCACCAGTCAAGAGGATACAGACAGCTCAAGATGTATGCTTAGATACGCAGAAAAAGATACTGCACATTTTTTTTAACGTATAATTGATTCAACATAATGGTTATGGCTCTAGATTGCATTTAAATGGCTGTTTCAGGGGTTAGAAGTCTACCCCCCCAGCAGACCATCCTCATGTAGTTTGTGCTCCCTCAGATTTTTGCCTCGAAGTTCAGAACGGGGTGGATATGGGAGCCATATTGGTCAGGGAGAAATCCAAATCACTCTAATTGGAATGAATGGCAGTAGAAGCATAACCCTGACTCTACTTACGCAGGAAAATACAACAAAGGCATGTGATATATCAGAACTGATGAAATACATTTATTGTAACCTAAAATATTGTCATATAATCATAAATACAGTTTATGTGGGTTTTATACACATTTTCTCTATAGCCTCTAAAATATATGCAAACAGACCATAATGTCAACATTTTTATTTTCTTGGAAGGCTAAGAATGCTATTATATGATACAATATCAGAATTAGTTGCTTTTACAACTTGTCTAAGTCCTGATTTCAGCCAGTGTATGACTGTGCATTGACAGCATTGTTTGAATAGAATGTTGGCACATTGGCAGTTAATTAGAAAAAGGTATGGAATGTTTCCTCTAAAACTGCCTGGCTAGCTAGCTAACAAACATACAGTACAGATAAATTATTCAAATTCATTATTTTAACGCAATATTTTATCACAGCACTGGCAAACCATTGGGTGGGGGCCCCCAGAGCCCGTGGCCGCCCCTGCACAATATGAGATGGTTTGCTCTGGCAAATGACCCCTATTGGTGGGCCAGAAGTATACAGATTTTTGTAAAAGTAACTCTCAATGTGTTTATCATTGAGTAGCATGTCATATTCCAAACGAAATAAATCCAAGGTAAATCTGCTCCCAAAGCTATCTGCTCCCAAAGCTACAATGCCATCCTATTCAGACCCCTCATTTACTAGTCAAAGTAGTGCACTATGTAGGGAATAGGGTGCCATTTGGGACACTGCCTCGCTCTGTCAAGAATACAGCCCTCCTGATCACTGACTCAATAACAGAAAGAAGTTATGTCGCTCCCCCCCCCCACCTTTTGAAACTCCCGAAGGACGGTGGCGTGTCTGTTAAGAGCTGACACTGAAAATTCACTTATCTTTTAATTATCTAGATTGCCCAGCAACTTAATCAAAAAACCTAAACCCTGTATCCATCTCATGTAAAGATGTGGGGAGGTACGCCTCATCCACTTGAAATCAAAACCTGTTCAAAGTCATTAACTCTACCCTTCAGTCAGTTTTGAAAGATGTTGAGAGGGTGGTGTTAATGTGCTGCCTGGTATAGCCTACTAGGCCTATATATAACTCTGATGGCATCCTGTAGCAATAAAACACCTAATATCACAGGCAGACTTTCACAATAATAGCTGCCTCACATGACAGCAACCTGTTGCTTGGATCAGGGTACTATAAATAGAATGAAAGTCTAAACTGGTTATGTACTGTTTAATAATAAGACATGCCCTATTATGCTCAATATCAGCTTTTATTAACTTCGCCAACAACCGTTTCCAAATGACTGCTCTTCTTTTGCCTTGCTTTTGTTGCATATAAGGTAACTTGGCATGCTATCAAGAAGGATTAGGTTAATTACAATAGTTTCAGTAACCTTGTGTGAACTTGCCCCAACATGGCTTTCGGGTACACTAATCTAATGGGTTATTAGCATCAGCTCATACAGAATGTGCTTACATCTTCTCCTCCTAGCTTAGACACTCTTGTTGCACGATTTACATCTCATATTATGCTACCAGTACTAATGTGCGGGGGAGTGTTTTCAATAACTGGCTTGGTGGGGGCTGTCAAGCATGTGGCGTGCAACAGAATTTTACAACAACAATGAAAGCACAGAACAATAATTCCCTTATATACTGTAGGAGGTTATGGACACCAAGAGAGGCGGGGGGGGGGATTTTGTATTTTCTTTGCCTGTATGGCACGATTAGCCATAACATATAGCTACAGATAATGAAAGGCTGTGTCTATGCTCCTCTATCTGCCTGTCAATCTACCAGAGGAAAGATAAACAAACGCCAAAGAAAACTTTCATTCAAAAGGGTTGTTTTCAAGTTAAATAGGTACATATCTGCAGGGTAGATGGGTACTACTGCAAATCAATCTGAGTCAACCATCAACTTGGAAGAGAGGAGACATAGTTCCAGTTATAAGTGCGTTGTTTGGAGAATTGAGGATGGGGATGTGGGAGAGCAGGAAATGGGAGAGCAGGAATGATTTATATTGTTTACGGGGACACTGGCGTCCATGATGCCAACTGTATGCATCTCATCCCAAGACTACACCAAAGCCACAGAAATAGCCATGACATGCCAGTATCACCTAAATCATTCTCAACAAGGGATCAACATGAAGTCTAAATGGACTGAGCAGCTGTTTCAGATTTTGTGTTGTGTTCATCGAAGCACGCATCACAGTTTGTGACTATATAAAAAGACAAATGTCATTGGACCTGTAGTGTAGAGGCTGTAGCAGTGGGAGGTGGGGGTTGGGACTGACGGGATAGGATGGGGCAGAACTCTGTCTGATCTGAAATCACGCAGCTGTCAGAGCAAATCAGGGACTGCTAGCTAGGCTGCTGCCTGCAATGAACATTTTTAACAATTTTGGAAGCACACTCACAAGGGTTACATAACTGAAAATGAAGTGACTTAATCCAAATGAAAAAAGTATGTTATGTCTAATTAGGCACAGATAAGTATTTTTTGGGGGCAATAAGGTATACAATGTAATGACTTGCAGAAAATATTATTCACATCTTGAATCCATTTCTACCCCACATCGTAAAAAACGTTCTTCATGTTTCCATTGACAGAGAACATTTGGGTACAATTTGCTCATTATCTGGATTATTAATCTGATAGTGATACCATCAGATGTGGCCATCAATTTAATCTAGCCTACTGAATGTTGCTGTTTAAAAGCATAAACTTTCAACACACGTCAATACTTAAAAACAGATCTCTATCTTTGGAAACAAGGTGTTGATATGAACAACATCAACTTTATCGAAATAGGCATCACTTTGAAGCTGAAACCTGTGAAAGAGTTTTGAGATCTGTTTTTGCTTTAATACTACAGTTTTTGGGTCATCTTGTGGTTTAGAGATTCACTTAAACCCCCCTTTCTGGCATCAGAAACATACGCTTCAACTGCAGGAAGGATTTCCACCAGACGGTGTCCACTGCAAGTCTTTGTGAGGCACAAAAAAAAGTACATTAAAAGTGAAAACGACAGCTATGATTATATACACCATTCACAGATTACTGGGAGTGTTGAGGCCGGACAAACAATTAGAGATGGGCAGGTACGAGCCTCAAGCCACCGTTTAGAGATACAATTACACTCTATGCTAACTCTAATAACCGTGAAACATCAAAAATCTGTGACAATTAATCATACACACAAGAAACGAAACAGGTTATTTACTCCAAACTAAATTGCAAAATACCTTATCACTCACAATAGAAGACCAGTACTATTCTATTGTATCCTATTTCAAATCAAATCAAATCAAATTTTATTTGTCACATACACATGGTTAGCAGATGTTAATGCGAGTGTAGCGAAATGCTTGTGCTTCTAGTTCCGACAATGCAGTAATAACCAACAAGTAATCTAACTAACAATTCCTAATCTACTGTCTTATACACAGTGTAAGGGGATAAAGAATATGTACATAAGGATATATGAATGAGTGATGGTACAGAGCAGCATAGGCAAGATACAGTAGATGGTATCGAGTACAGTATATACATGTGAGATGAGTATGTAAACAAAGTGGCATAGTTAAAGTGGCTAGTGATACATGTATTACATAAGGATGCAGTCGATGATATAGAGTACAGTATATACGTATGCATATGAGATGAATAATGTAGGGTAAGTAACATTATATAAGGTAGCATTGTTTAAAGTGGCTAGTGATATATTTACATAATTTCCCATTTAACTCTACTGTATGTCATTTGCATTTCACAGCAAGTGTGAGAAGATGTGTGAGAATATTTAAGCCGAGGGCTCAGTGTGAGAAAAATAGTTCATCACAAAGTAAGGAGAAAGGGAAGACATTTCAAAAATAGGATGGTTTAAGGCAGTGGTCGCTACCCCTAGCGGTGGAACTGCATTGGGGTTGCCAAAATGTAAAAAAAGAATACAATATAGAAGTACATATAGATTATTGTATGAGTCAATATACAAACGTTTTGAGAAATATAATTGGAAAAATACAATTTCACTGAGGAAAAATTATTGATGTAAAAATGAAAAATTACAGATTTTAAGGTTGTGTCATAAGATTAGCAGCGGGGTGAAATTATCAGGGAAAAAATGGGGTCCCCAGAAATTCTGACGCAAAAAAATGTGTCCCCACTGAAAAAGTTTGCATAGCAATGGTTTAAGGGTGGTTTAGCGCAACAGTCTTGTATCATGTCCCGAGAGGAGAACAGAGGATTAGTGTTCAGATCTTTCTCCGAATACATGGAGCCGCTGGTGTTAAGTCTGCCACTGGCAGCAGCTGACGATAGATAGACAGTCACAACAAATGTAATCTGTTAGTCATAGGACATGTATTGCAGCCATTATTCGTCAGCTCAAACGACCTAGGGACCCTGGGGAGTAGGTTCTCCGTGCATGAAGACAGAATTACATTTACTTGTAAAATACACTGAGAACTGGGCTTGGAAGTCTAGCAATATTTTCAGAACTCCAAGAGGAAGTTCCTTAAATGCTGAATTATGACATTGAGCGAGTTTTCCTATGACTTTGTTTTGATGTTTCTGGAACATCCCACTTGACTAAAAACATCCCAATAAAAAGCTGCAAAGAAAAGGAAAATAAAAAATGAAAGTGGAAAGCAAAAAGACTTTTCTACTTTTCTACTTTTCTACTTCTACGAGTGTGATTAGGCCACATGCACCTGTGAGTTGAATTCTCTCACACCCTCATTTGTACTCTGGATAGTGTGAGAAATGTTTTTTTCTCTTTGTGACTGATTCCAGCTGCAGAGTTGGCAAAGTCAAATTCAATTTGCAACCAGACGGTCGGCTGCAGCAGTTGCTTTTGAACAGGGGCAGGAGATTAGCTCAACTCTACTGAAAGGGAATGTGATGATAAGAGGGCAAATGTAACTAATCAGCACAATGAGAGCAACAAGGATTGACCCGAGGGCTTAATCCACTGGCCGCTGAGGGGGCCTAGGCAGAACAATGTGGTCAGACTCATGTCCTTCACCCAGGAATGCATGACGATACAAAATGACCCTCTGACAGGGTGATCTAAGCTCTCTGCATACAGTACAGTATTTGTGTGTGTGTGTGTGTGTGTGTGTGTGTGTGTGTGTGTGTGTGTGTGTGTGTGTGTGTGTGTGTGTGTGTGTGTGTGCGTGTGTGTGAATGAAACGGGGGAGGGGGGGTGTATGACTGCTACGGCACAGAGTCATGTACAGTTTTGAGAATGACACAAATATAAATTTTCACAAAGTCTACTGCTTCAGTGTCTTTAGATATTTTTTGTCAGATGTTACTATGGAATACAGAAGTATAATTACGAAGAATTTCATAAGTGTCAAAGGCTTTAATTGACAATTACATTAAGTTGATTTAAAGAGTCAATATTTGCAGTGTTGACCCTTCCTGTTCAAGACCTCTGCAATCCACCCTGGCATGCTGTCAATTAACTTCTGGGCCACATCCTGACTGATGGCAGCCCATTCTTGCATAATCAATGCTTGGAGTTTGTCAGAATATGTGGGTTTTTGTTTGTCCACCCGCCTCTTGAGGATTGACCACAAATTCTCAATGGGATTAAGGTCTGGGGAGTTTCCTGGCCATGGACCCAAAATATCGATGTTTTGTTCCCCGAGCCACATAGTTATCAATTTTGCCTTATGGCAAGGTGCTCCATCATGCTGGAAAAGGCATTGTTCGTCACCAAACTGTTCCTGGATGGTTGGGAGAAGTTGTTCCCGGAGGATGTGTTGGTACCATGCTTTATTCATTGTGAGTGAGCCCACTCCCTTGGCTGAGAAGCAAGCCCACACATGATTGTTCTCAGGATGCTTTACTGTTGGCATGACACAGGACTGATGGTAGCGCTCACCTTGTCTTCTCCGGACAAGCTTTTTTCTGGATGCCCCAAACAATCGGAAAGGGGGTTCATCAGAGAAAATGACTTTACCCCAGTCCTCAGCAGTCTAATCCCTGTACCTTTTGCAGAATATCAGTCTGTCCCTGATGTTTTTCCTCGAGAGAAGTGGCTTCTTTTATGCCCTTCTTGACACCAGGTCATCCTCCAAAATCTTTGCCTCACTGTGCGTGCAGATGCACTCACACCTGCCTGCTGCCATTGCTGAGCAAGCTCTGTACTGGTGGTGCCCAGATCCCGCAGCTGAATCAACTTTAGGAGACGGTCCTGGCACTTGCTGGACTTTCTTGGGCACCCTGAAGCAGTCATCACAACAATTGAACCGTTCTCCTTGTAGTTCTTGATGATCCAATAAATGGTTGATTTAGGTGCAATCTTACTGGCAGCAATATCCTTGCTGTGAAGCCCTTTTTGTGCAAAGAAATGATGACGGCATGTGTTTCCTTGCAGGCAACCATCGTTGACAGAGGAAGAACAATGATTCCAAGCACCACTCTCCTTTTGAAGCTTCCAGTCTGTTATTCGAACTCAATCAGCATGACAGTGTGATCTCCAGCCTTGTCCTCGTCAACACTCACACCTGTATTAACGAGAGAATCACTTACATGATGTCAGCTGGTCCTTCTGTGACAGGGCTGAAATGCAGTGGAAATGTTTTTGGGGGATTCAGTTCATTTGCATGGCAAAGAGGGACTTTGCAATTCATCTGATCACTCTTCATAAAATTCTGGAGTATATGCAAATTGCCATCATACAAACTGAGGCAGCAGTCTTTGTGAAAATTCATATTTGTGTCATTCTCAAAACTTTTGGCCACGACTGTACTGTCGGCAACCGTAGCACTGTAACACTGGCTGTACATCATCAGATCTATTATTCATTTGTGGTGCAGAGAAAGTTCTACAGAACTCCGATACAGCATCCTATGATTGATACAATACATCAACAGAAAACAAAGAGTTAGTAAATTGCCACTAAAGGCTTGCAGTACAGCAGTGACTGCCTTAGACTACATGCTGAGTATTACAAAACATTAAGAACACCTGCTTTTTCCATGACATGGACTGACCAGGTGAATCCAAAGGAAAGTTATGATCCCTCATTGATGTCACTTGTTAAATCCACTACAATAAATGTAGATGAAACGGAGGAGACAGGTTAAATATGTTTTTTTAAAGCCTTGAGACATTTGAGACATGGATTGTGTATGTGTGCCAATCAGAGGGTAAACGGACAAGACAAAAAATGTAAGTGCCTTTGAACAGAGTATGGCAGTAGGTGCCAGGTGCTCTAGTTTGTGTCAAGAACCAGAACGCTGTTGGGTTTTTCACACTCAACAGTTTCCTGTGTGTTTCAAGAATGGTCCACCCCCCAAAGACATTCAGCCAACCTGACACAACTGTGGGAAGTATTGGAGTCAACATGGGTCAGCATTCCTGTGGAACGCTTTCGACACCATGTAGAGTCCTTGCCCTGACGAATTGAGGCTGAGGGCAAAAAGGGGCGTTTGTCCGGTATATGTTTGGTATACTCAGCTTAAGTCTATAGACATTAAAGGACCAGTGCAGTTTTATATATATACAATACCATTCAAAGGTTTGGGGTCACTTAGAAATGTACTTGTTTTTGAAAGAAAAGCAAATTTTTTGTCCATTAAAATAACATCAAATTGTTCAGAAATATAGTGTAGACGTTGTTAATGTTGTTAATGACTATTATAGCTGGAAACGTCAGATCTTTAATGGAATATCTACATAGGCGTACAGAGGCTCATTATCCGCAACCATCACTCCTGTATTCCAATGGCGCGTTGTGTTAGCTAATCCAAGTTTATAATTTTAAAAGGCTAACTGATCACTAGAAAACCCTTATGCAATTATGTTAGCACAGCTGAAAACTCTGGAGCTGATTAAAGAAGCTGTCACGTCCTGACCATAGAGAGCCCTTATTTTCTATGGTAGAATAGGTCTATGTGGGGTTCTAGTTTAGTTTTTCTATGTTGGTGTTTGGTATAATTCCCAAATAGAGGCAGCTGGCTATCGTTGTCTCTAATTGGGGATCATATTTAAGCAACATTTTTTCCATCTGTGTTTTATGGGATATTGTTTTGAGTTAGTGTATGTTACACCGCTTTGTTACGGTTTGTTGTTTGTTTCATTCTTTCTTTGTTGTTTTCTGCGTTTCTAATAAATAATATGTGGAAACCATATCGCGCTGCAGCTTGGTCTGATAATTATTCAGACAACTGTGACAGAAGCAATAAAACTGGCCTTCTTTAGACTAGTTTAGTATCTGGAGTATCAGCATTTGTGGGTTTGATTACAGGCTCAAAATGGCCAGAAACAAGAATTTTCTTCTGAAACTCGTCAGTCTATTCTTGTTCTGAGAAATTAAGGCTATTCCATGCGAGAAATTGCCAAGAAACTGAAGATCTTGTAGAATGCTGTGTACTACTCCTTTCACAGAACAGCGCAAATTGGCACTAACCAGAATAGAAAGACGAGTGGGTGTCTATATTGTGTCTATATTGAGAAACAGACGCCTCACAAGTCCTCAACTTCATTAAATAGTACCCGCAAAACACCAGTCTCAACGGCAACAGTGAAGAGGCGACTCCGGGATGCTGGCCTCCTAGGCAGAGTTGCAAAGAAAAAGCCATATCTCAGACTGGCCAATAAAAAGAAAAGATTAAGATTGACAAAAGAACACAGACACTGGACAGAGGAACTCTGCCTTGAAGGCCAGCAATCTCTTCACTGTTGACGTTGAGACTGGTGTTTTGCGGGTACTATTTAATGAAGCTGCCAGTTGAGGACTTGTGAGGCGTCTATTTCTCAAACTAGACACTCTAATGTATTTGTCCTCTTGCTCAGTTGTGCACCGGGGCATCCCACTCCTCCTTCTATTCTGGTTAGAGACCGTTTGCAAACCAACAAATGCTGATGCTACAGATACTCAACTCGTCTAAAGAAGGCCAGTTTTATTGTTTCTTTAATCAACACAACAGTTTTCAGCTGTGCTGACATAATTGGAAAAGGGTTTTCTAATGATCAACTGGCCTTTTAAAATTATAAACTTGTATTAGCTAAAACAACGTGCCATTGGAACACAGGAGTGATGGTTGTTGATAATGGGCCTATGCAGATATTCCATAAACAATCAGCCGTTTCCAGCTACAATAGTCATTTACAACATTAACAATGTCTACATTGTATTTTTGATCAATTTGATGTAATTTTAATGGACAAAATGTTTGCTTTTCTTTGAAAAACTAGGACATTTCTAAGTGACTCCAAACTTGTGAACGGTAGTATAAATGTAATCCTTTTTTTCCTCCATTTTTGGTGGGATGGAGTTTTAACCTCCACGGTGACATCACCAGGTGGTAAATGAGTTAATAGAACAATAAGTAAGAGAGTTCCAAACCTTTTCTGCAATAAGTTTTCCCCTCCCCACACAGACCGCTCCCAGACAGTTGAACAAAATTCTTGCTTGAGGAAATGTTTTCTACTAAGAAAATATTTTTGTTATAATTTAAAATAATTTTTATTTTACCAGGCAAGTCAGTTAAGAACAAATTCTTATTTTCAATGACGGCCTAGGAACAGTGGGTTAACTGCGTGTCCAGGTGCAGAACAACAGATTTGGGGTTTGAACTTGCAACCTTCCGGTTACTAGTCCAACAGCTCTAACCACTAGGCTACCCTGCTGCCCCAATCACAGTAAGGAAGTAAATTGTTAGCCAAAAATGTTTTGTTGTTTAAATAAAATCAGCTGCATTGGACCTTTAAGACTTCCTACCTTTGGCTGTGATGGAACCGGACTTTTGGTGTCCCCCCTCCAGTGGTGTCTGCTGGGCGGGTTTGGGTCTCACAGCATGTAGGTTCCCCTCACTCCCAGCCCTCATAAGCCTCTCCCCGACCCGCAGCATACAGGAGCGATTACCTGCCGGGCACTCCTTTCTCTGAGAGGGCTGCTTGGACCCTGCCGAGGAGGGTCTGCCCTGCCTGGATGACTTGGATGTCATCTTTCCACCGGTCAGATACTCCAGGGTGTCTTGTATATCCCTCCGGCTTGCTCCTCTCTCTCTCACACACTTCTGTCAGTCAGTCAATCCAGTTGGTAATCAAACTCTCTGGGTGAGTGTCAAGTATTGACTGGACACGAAAGCTGAGCTGTCTGTCGCCTACAAGAAAAATGTGTTTGAAGACAAAGCCCAGCTCTTTAGTTAGATAGACTGTAGTTCATCAGCTGAGAGTCGATTCCACGTGTGCACTCTGCCGCGCTGTGCTGTGCCTTGCAATACAGTCTGCGTTGGGAGAGTCACAAGCCCCCTCTCTCTCTCTCTCTCTCTCTCTCTCTCTCTCTCTCTCTCTCTCTCTCTCTCTCTCTCTCTCTCACTGTTAATCTCTTCACATGCTTATAGTAAACGATCCTTAAATGATCCCACACTGTTGACAAATGACCCCTAATCTAGTCAGGCGGCTGCCAGGGGTAAAAGTTAAACCCATCATTAATATGAAGGTAATCTCAGAGCAGAATGTTTAGCCTACACCATATTAATTCACAAGGCTGCAAACAGCACAGATGATTACAGTTGACAGTTGTAATGCTTCTGCTGGGAAGGAATGGATTCCAGCGCAGGCAGGCAGCTACAGCCTCACTAACAGAGAGGCAGATATATTCTGTAGAGTAGTGAGCTCTGCTCTCTGATAGGCTGCCTCTTGGAAATCTGCATGCCCTCCCCAGCTGCTGGTTAGTGAAGCGGTGTATTAAAGAGATTGAGTGGAAAATGTTTGTTCTGCTGAGTGTGACTCTCTATAGAAGCTTTCATGTTATGATATTCGGATGGATTTTGAGTTGTGCACAATTTTTGGGGAGCTGTTTTGGCTCGTGAGCTCTACTTTCAAAACAACTGGCCGAAATGATACAAAACCTTTATGACACATCCAAGTTCACATCATCAGATATTACAGATATACAGGTGTACTGACAGACAAACTAACAGATCAGCCTAGTTGTAATTTAAGATAATGGTAGGCTACCTAGATGCAACAGGAATTTGGTTCATTGTTAGAATATCTCTGAATAATTCATGGTTCTTTGGACAAAATCCAAACAGTTGATGTGTGTTTAGATGACAGGAGAGATTGGATGTGTTAGAAAATGCCATGACAGAAAACAGTAACAACTAAAATATAGGTGGATACAAATAAATATAATATATTACAATGACAGAAACAGGGTAAATAAAATAGCTGGGTATGGATAAAATAAAACACCATACTGTAGCGTAGCACGTGCATGTCAAAATCCATCTGAATAACATGACATGAAAGCTTCTACAGAGAGTCACACCCAGCAGAACACACTTACCCAGACACTGAAACGTGCCAGACACTGTCCTGATTCAGAGGGGTTGGGTTAAATGTGGAAGACGCATTTCAGTTGAATGCATTCAGTTGTACAACTGACTAGGTGTCCCCCTTTCCCTTTCCTTTCGCCTCCCTCATTTTGAAAAGTCAGGAGAATTCAGGAAGTATTACTGACCCAGTGATGCTCCCAGTATCCGATGCTCTCAGACTCCAATGCTCATAGCCTCCATTGCCCCAAGAGGATTAGGATGTGAGATGTGTCAGTCAGATAAACAGAGCCAGGAAATCACAACTGAAAGCCATCATGTCAACTAAACACCCTCTCCCTAAGCCTTTCTTTGTGGGCACATTTAGAATCTTACGTATGTAATGATTTCTCCTTAAAGACTGGCTGGGGTTGGTTTTTTACATAATAATAGATTATGTTTGTATAAAATCCCTTCTATTAAAAGAGTACACATAGGGTATTGTGGTGAAATTCATCTGTCTGTGTTGCTGGTTGGAACTAACCTCATTCTTATAGCCATAGAAACCCACAGTACAGGTTCTCCAACAGTTAAATGTGGGGTAATGGAATATAGTTCAGCTTCTCACTAAACCACTGATCTCCACTCTCCCTATCCTGCTAGACCTCCAGAAGTTAAACTAAATGATCTGTATTACAATCCTCTATTAAGTCCTGGCCGCCTCACAGTTAAATGACCCAGTTCAATCCTATAGTATAAGGGACCGATTCTCTCTGTAGTGATGGAGGACGAAGACTCTTCCATTGGACTGTTCCCTCACCATGATACTGACACAGGATGGTAAAACTTCATCATCATGGGAACAGCCCTGAGGGGTTCCATGGTATTTGTTAATGAGGAGTTTTTGCACTGATTTTTGCACAGAAGTCCCTGTATATTGGTGACTTAACATTGGTACGGCACTGAAACATTGAGAAGATCATTCCTGTAGGGTGAAACTTTGGCTTGCTGAAATTCTTACCTTGAAGTTGTAGGCTTAACAATGCCTTGGAGACTGTTCTTGTCTTCAATAGAGTAGACCCCCAAACGATCTAAAACACATCCAAATAAATCAATCAAATGTTGATTCAGAAAAGGACATTCACAATCTAATAAGACAGCTAAGTATATTATTTTATTTACAGAACATTTCAAATTTAGAACATGCTTATTGTTCAAATCAATGCACCCAAAAAGAGCCATCATGCAAATTTCCGGAGACCAATTTAAATGTAGCTCAGTCAGGAGAGCATGGCACTTAGTGGATTCGATTCCCCATGGCCGCCTATACATGAAACATTAATGCACGCATGACTGTAAGTCGCTTTGTATAAAAGCGCCTGCTAAAAAGCGTCGGTATACATGCCATTATAGGCCACTACGTGCTAAAACACTATGTTCTTAACTGTACAGACAGTATATGCATACAGAGGCATAGGAGTGTGTAGATTAGATGCATCATTAACTGTCACCATCCTCATGGCCGGAGAACCGCAACCATTTTGGGGGATTTATTTTTTATTTGGGGGGAAATCAGCTAACTTACTGCATTCCAGACTAAGATATGGCTAAGATACGTGTTTTGCAGTTACAAAGCTAATTTCCTGGAATTCTACACGTTTTGCCATGAGGCAGGGATTTTCTTCTTCTGTTTTATAGCTCATCTCATGTGTTTGTTCATATCATTCACATTGTGCTATCATATGCTATATGGGGGCCCCAACCCTCCCAAAATATACAGTATATATTATTTTTTTGCATTGGGGGCCCCCTGGAGATTGGGGGCCTGGGGCACATGCCCTGCGTGTCCATTTGGTAACCCGGCCCTGGTCATCATAATGATTTAAGATCACTGTCCTGGCTCTCTGTATCATCTTTGGGAGTGTGGTCTATTTGCAGGCTAATGTCCAAAAATATCTCCCCACCACATGTTCCAGGGGGAGACAGTTTCTGCTGTCATGATTCTCTGAAGCATACAAAAATGGCTTTAATAGGGGTTTATTTTAAGAAGCTCTGCTCTGCTCTGTCCCTTCATGTCCTGAGAAAGGGCCTGGCCAAGGGGGTTTCCCTAGCCCTGAGAAATAGCACACAGACACAGGCAAGAAAACACACAGAGGTCCCTAGCTATGCTTCAGGGTTATGGGAATATGACCTGGCACAAGCAGTATGACCAGTATTTAGTGGGCACTTGAGAGGGCACTGTTTTACAGTGGGGGTAAGTCGATCAATTCCAGATTAAAGCCTTGCAGAGAAACACCAGTAACACCAGTAAATGCTTGAAGATATACACCACTGATTAACGGGGACTGAGCTAGAGAGGTGTTTGTGGACAAGGGCGGATACCAAAGGAGTTCGGGAGCCGGGTCTTTTCTACAAAAACGTCTGTAGATTCCGAATTGTTTGAGCTACATGATTGTTTTCCTCTACGACTCTCACAAGCTGGTCGTTAGAAGGTAATGGGTTCCTCAACATAGAAGATCATTGGAAATCCTAGGACATACAGTAGTGTCTATAATACTATAATAAGCTCACATAGTTTCTGTGACAAACTCCAAACTCCACACAGTTGTCACTGACTAGTTGGATATTCATTTCCCAGTGAGCAAACAATTCCTGTACTTACATCATTCTTATAAATTCATTTTTTATCAGTTTTTTCTTTGGTGGACCTTATTTTTTTGATTGTCAATAAAACTCATGAATGCAACTGTTCTACTTGTATCCCTGGTTGTCCTGAAATGAAAATGGTCAAACACGTCATTGTGAGGCGAAATATGCAGTGCTTTCAGAAAGTATTCACACACCTTGACTTGTTCCACATTATGTCGTGTTACAAGGTGGGATCAAAATGTATTGTCATTTTTTTGTCAGCGATTTACACAAAATACTCTGTATTGTCAAAGTGGAAGAACAATTCTAACATTTGTAAAACAAATCCAAAAAAGAAAACACTTATATATCTTGATTACATAAGTAGAGTCCATACATGTCAGAATCACATTTGGCAGAGATTACAGCTGGGGAAGTGTAAAAGCTTTGCACACCTGGATTGTATCATATTTTTACGTTATTCTTTTTAAAATTCTTCAAGCTCTGTCAAGTTGATTGTTGATCATTGCTCGACAGCCATTTTCAAGTCTTGCCATAGATTTTCAAGAAAATTTAAGTCAAAACTGTAACCAGGCCACTCAGGAATATCCAATGTCGTCTTGGTAAGCAACTCCAGTGTAGATTTGCCCTTGTGTTTTAGGTTATTGTCCTGCTGAAAGGTGAATTGGTCTCCCCGTGTCTGTTGGAAAGCAGGCTGAACCAGGTTTTCCTCTAGGATTTTGCCTGTGCTTAGCTATATTCCATTTATTTTTTACCCTAAACAATCCCTAGTCCTTGCCAATGATACAGCCACCACAATGCTTGAAACATGAATGGTGGTTCTCTATGATGTGGATTTGCGCCAAACATAATGATGTTTATTCAAGATAGGAAGTACATTTCTTCATCATTTTTTTTGCAATTTTACTTTAGTGCTGTATTGCAAACAGGATGCATGTTTTAGAATGTTAGTATTATGTACAGGCTTCCTTCTTTTCACTCTGTCATTTAGGTTATTGTTGTGGAGTAACTAGAATGTTGTTGATCCATCCTCAGTTTTCTCCTATCACAGTCATTAAACTCTGTAACTGTTTTAAAGTCACCATTTCCTGGGTGTATTGATACACCATCTCAAGTGTAATTAATAACTGCACCATGCTCAAAGGGATGTCTGCTTTTCTGTATTTTTACCCATCTACCAATATGTGCCCTTCTTTGCGAGGCATTGGAATACCTCCCTGGTTTTTGTTTTTGAATCTGTGTTTGAAATGTACACCTCGACTGAGGAACCTTACAGATAATTGTATGTGTGGGGTACAGCGATGAGGTAGACAAAACTGATAGGGTTGAACATCACCTTTATGTAGCTAATAGCCAATGACAGGTGCTTTTCTGTGCTTTTCACAGCACAGGCTGTAGGGTGAATTTTTTCGATGTATTGAATGTCAATACTGTATTCTTCTTTAATATCCCAAATGTATTGTGTATAACCAGATAATTGTAGCTGTACTTTGGTGCTGTTATTGATACTGAATGTTGACTTATTTAAATGTTTGGAACAAGGTGAAGGAACAAGTGTCTTCTCAGAGCTCTCTCTTACGCCCTCGTGTGGCCATACATGGATATCATATTTGGGAACATTTTCAGACCCTGATTCGTTAAACTTTAAAATATATATTTTTTTTACTGTAGAGTAAGTCATATACTATGCTTCATCAGTCAATGTAACATAACATTTTAAGTACCAGAACATCACATGACATTCAACATTAAAAAACACAAGCAATGTTTGCGTCATGTTTCTGAATGAATCAAACCTTGCAGCTCATTTCAGCAGGACTCAGAGAGGGCCCTTTATTACTGCTTCTCTGAGTGAGTTATCAGGAAATGTGATTTTGTCATGTTAATTTAGTTGTGCTTCCCTGAAAGCAGCAGAAGAGGCACGTGAAAGGACAATCTTGTGTACTTTGGCTGAACTCATATAGAACATCCAATGAGAGGTGAATAAGAGAGGTTTGCCAAGTGACTTATGCTTTATTGATTTTATTGCCACTCTTGGCCACAGAAACTGATGGAGAGTTTACTATCACAGAGAAATGACAGAGAACATGGAGGAAAATTACTAAAATATCCTTGTAGGCCTTCAAGTGTTTCCTCTCCATTAGGCCCTGATATAAAAGTGTTGCCAATTCACACACGGTTGGCATGAGATATGACAGTCATTATCTCCACAGACTGGGCATAAAGTGGTTGTGTGTCATAATCATAAAGGAGCCATTCTAGTTTTTACTGTTATTGAAGCACAATGGTCTCTAGGATGGGATATAACATGGCTGAGGCTCCTCTCCTCAAAAGGCTTGTGACCATTAGAGATGCTATTTCTATGCGTGTGATGTCATCACATAAGAGATCAGAGATGATGTTGGAGGGAACAGATGATAATATTATGGATGTAAAATATCTGTAATCTGAATAATATACAATTAGTGTTCTGGCCCCTAAAATCGGTTTAAAACCTTTAGTATTACAACACTTCTCTGCTCCCACAAACAAACCATATGTCTGATTAAACCTCAAAGTGTCAGATGCTGCTAAACCTCTGAGTAATTAATTACTTTATTTATTTGCATATGTAGGCGTCGCAGTTCGGATTATTTCAGTATGGGACGCCATTTGTTCCAAATATTCAAGTTTCCTCTGCGTGATGTTATTGTTGTTGGCTGTCCTGGGTGGGTTGGCCTATAAGAGCTTTGTTTAGATTTTTTTCCTGTCCAATCTGGCTCTCTCTGTGTGTGGACCATGTTGTGATCCCATGGGGTTAATTTGCTGACTCTGTCTGTCCCCTTAACAAGTCGCCTGCTGTGGGCTCTGGCTGCCTCTGAATGATTGCGTCATGTGCTGCCAGGCTTAATCTATTTTGTGGCCAGGGTATTTAGTGATTTCATCAGGCCTTGGCTTCCCCCACGTGAGCTATAACTTTTACTCTCTATTCTATTTTAGAAGCTACAGATATGTGAGGTGATATTTTGGACGTTACAGATATAGTGGGCTGAAAGCAAGGTGATGCTTGATTCTGATTAAATCCTTTAGCAATAAATGAAAAATATTATATAACTTTACATTTCTTAGAATGTTGTCTTTTTTTGTGAATCAAAATTCAATACGCATGCTATGTGTATGCTGCTTGCAGATTATATGGAGTCCACATTATGGCAACAGCCTGTTGAATAATTGGCTGAGTGCCCAACGCTGCCTTGGCTGGGTGATTAAATAACAACAGCTTTGCTGACCTGATTACCCCAAAGTACTAATAATATTAACTACTGGGGTACTGCAATACAAATGCCATTTGAACTATTGTGGTTGTTACCAGTGCCGTCATTCAGGGCTGGTGTTTCAGCCTGGCTCAGTGCTTTCTGTGGCAGAGGGGCAGCCAGTGGAAAATCCAGAGCATAGGGGTTAGGTAATGTTCTCTAGTTGTGCTGTAATTGGCTCAGTGTTCTATCACTCATGGGGACACTGCACCACCGCCAAATCTAAGGGTACTTTCAAAATCTTCAAAATCCTACTTTCAAAATCTTAGTTAGCAGTCATAATCATGAATGACGTTGACAATCTACTGGCAAATCCTTTTAAATCCTTGTCATATGAAGAGAAATAATGAAGATAAATCATTGATAAAATGTGTTCAGTGCTCATTGGCCATTGGACATAAACATTACGTAACAAGTTGTAAACCACAAATTCAGCAATGAGTGGTTTGGAAGGAATCAGTGGCTAACTGCAAGCATCACAAAGCATTCACTAACCTGATATTCAGTGGAAGGGGTGTGTGGTCCCAAGTCTGGACTTAAGGGTCTGACTTCAGTGAGTTCAAGACAACTGGGAACTCTGGGAAGAAACGAGCTCCGACTGGGAAAATTTGTCTTGAACGGTCATCCAACTCAGAATTTTAAGTCGGGAACTCAGGCCTCTTTCTAGAGCTACGACCTGAAGATTACTGACGTCATCATGATTCAACCTCGTTTTTTTTAGAGCTCCCAGTTGTCTTGAATGCACCATAAATCCAGAGAATGCCAGATTTGATGAAAAGGTTTGATGACACATTCTTTCCCACGAAGGACCTTCCTGTTCAAGTGAGTACAGTACAACAAGGTGTGTCAAAAAATGTATTGTATGCTGCTGCATAAATGATGCAATATGCCAGGGAGATATGTATACTGTAGCTAAGACATGTTGTGTAGTAAGCTGTTAGTAGCCCATGAGCCTCACCCTAATCATTTGGTCTATTTTCCCCTCTTAATTTAGCCTACTCTTCTGAAGTTGGTAGTGCACATGTAGCCTATATCCTGTTTTAGAGAAATGTAATCATCGAATATTGTAAGAGCTTTCATTGTCTTCTTATATGACCCCTTTATTTATCCTATGGTTCTGACTTGGTGTACATGGAATACTGTAAGAATGGCCCATGTTCTGAATTCTGTCATTGTACATCTCAAAAGTGCTGAACAAATAGTACATTGAATACATCTGTCCTGGCTCACCTATTAATGTCTTAATCAAAATTACGGGTTGCCTCTTATCCGCTTGTCGTCCCCTTAATGCTAAATTGTAATTATTTTGCCTCTATGACCTATTTATTGCCTACCTCCCTACTCTTCTACATTTGCACACACTGTACATAGATTTTTCTATTGTGTTATTGACTGTACGTTTGTTTATGTGTAACTCTGTGTTTTTTTTTTGTCGAACTGCTTTACTTTATCTCGGCCAGGTCGCAGTTGTAAATGAGAACCTGTTCTCAACTGGCCTACCTGGTTAAATGAAGATAAAACAAAAATATATACAGTGCCTTGCGAAAGTATTCGGCCCCCTTGAACTTTGCGACCTTTTGCCACATTTCAGGCTTCAAACATAAAGATATAAAACTGTATTTTTTTGTGAAGAGTCAACAACAAGTGGGACACAATCATGAAGTGGAACGACATTTATTGGATATTTCAAACTTTTTTAACAAATCAAAAACTGAAAAATTGGGCGTGCAAAATTATTCAGCCCCTTTACTTTCAGTGCAGCAAACTCTCTCCAGAAGTTCAGTGAGGATCTCTGAATGATCCAATGTTGACCTAAATAACTAATGATGATAAATACAATCCACCTGTGTGTAATCAAGTCTCCGTATAAATGCACCTGCACTGTGATAGTCTCAGAGGTCCGTTAAAAGCGCAGAGAGCATCATGAAGAACAAGGAACACACCAGGCAGGTCCGAGATACTGTTGTGAAGAAGTATAAAGCCGGATTTGGATACAAAAAGATTTCCCAAGCTTTAAACATCCCAAGGAGCACTGTGCAAGCGATAATATTGAAATGGAAGGAGTATCAGACCACTGCAAAACTACCAAGACCTGGCCGTCCCTCTAAACTTTCAGCTCATACAAGGAGAAGACTGATCAGAGATGCAGCCAAGAGGCCCATGATCACTCTGGATGAACTGCAGAGATCTACAGCTGAGGTGGGAGACTCTGTCCATAGGACAACAATCAGTCGTATATTGCACAAATCTGGCCTTTATGGAAGAGTGGCAAGAAGAAAGCCATTTCTTAAAGATATCCATAAAAAGTGTAGTTTAATGTTTGCCACAAGCCACCTGGGAGACACACCAAACATGTGGAAGAAAGTGCTCTGGTCAGATGAAACCAAAATTGAACTTTTTGACAACAATGCAAAATGTTATGTTTGGCGTAAAAGCAACACAGCTCATCACCCTGACCACACCATCCCCACTGTCAAACATGGTGGTGGCAGCATCATGGTTTTGGCCTGCTTTTCTTCAGCAGGGACAGGGAAGATGGTTAAAATTGATGGGAAGATGGATGGAGCCAAATACAGGACCATTCTGGAAGAAAACCTGATGGAGTCTGCAAAAGACCTGAGACTGGGACGGAGATTTGTCTTCCAACAAGACAATGATCCAAAACATAAAGCAAAATCACGCCCAATTTTTCAGTTTTTGATTTGTTAAAAAAGTTTGACATATCGAATAAATGTCGTTCCACTTCATGATTGTGTCCCACTTGTTGTTGATTCTTCACAAAAAAATACAGTTTTATATCTTTATATTTGAAGCCTGAAATGTGGCAAAAGGTCGCAAAGTTCAAGGGGGCCGAATACTTTCGCAAGGCACTGTATATATATTTTTTAAATATGCCGTAGTTTGTACATATCAATTGTCAGTAGGAACCGCATTTGTTTAAGCAAATCACATGTTTTTTAAGGCAGTAAATGAGTCTGAATGAACTGTTTCGCTGCGAGACAACGTTCTCCGATAGCAGGTATAGCAGTGGTAAGGTATTGGGACTGCTGTTGGGACTCCGCTGTTGGGACAGCTTTAGGCCCTAACAGTATGTGGGCACCTTTTGTCACCGTTATAGTGCAATTAATGTATTGTTTAGTGTTGTGTTGTGCAGTGGCTTTGCTGTCATACATCCCCCCCAAATTTATGGTTTAACCTACCAAGATTTACACACTAAAATAGCCTCTGATTATTACCATTACAAATGTGTTACATAGGCCTCCAGGTCAGGGTTGTAAAATTAGATACACAATGTAACATTAGCCTGCATCAACAGATTGACTCATGTGGCCTTTCCCTAAAATATGAATGTGATAGATGGGCAGTTTATCACTGCATGATCTAATTCCCCAAAGAGGCACTATCCTATTACCACCAGAGGGCAATGTGTATCCTACAACTCTGCACCATGACATCATTGTGGGAAATTGTCCTCAATTCCTTGGGTCCTCAGGTTCGTCCTCTTTCATTTCATACAAGCACATTAGTTTCCTCTCCTCTCCTCTCTTCCGATTACCCTTGACCTTTTTCAAAATGCGGCGAGGATATACCCGAGCATCCTCTGCCGGAGGAGAGGAGCAAATTCCTCTGTTCAAATTGACACTCTCCCTCATATGGCGACCACTAATCTCGATTAACCAGAAGTAAAAGTGAATCTGTCCACGAGGGTTTAGGTGATCACTTCTCTGCTTTTTCCGGGTCTCGGAGAGGAGGATGTAGGAGTCGAGGAGAGGACCGACTTTTCCAATTGAGAATCTCACAAAATATCAGTAATTCGTGACATAGGCCTAACCGATTTAAATTCCATGAAAATGAAAAGGTAAACAACAACACAATGGAAAGACCACAGTACAATCTTTCTCCCCTGCATAATCAACCAATACAACTGAAATGTAAGCCGACTGACAATGCTGTTTATTTTGTGTATAATGTGTTAAGTTGCTGACACTTCTGGCCTATGAATAAACTTGACTATAACACATAGTTTTTAATGGCATTGCAACAGGGCCTATGCAAAGGCCAAACAACATCTTTACGTCTTTAAACTTTCAATTGCAATTAAAGCATTTAAACTGCAGTGAACATGCTTTTCTTACATGACTCAGAATGACATTAGAAACTATTATATCAATTAGAGACAAAGTGTTCACAATGTCTTGCGTTTTCTCTATTGAAGAAACACACTCCCAAAATACTCCACAAGGGCCCTTCAGCTCGAGCCCTGTTCCACTGGTGCACTAATTTGTGACAGTCAACAAATCAAATGACTGGTACAGCTCTCTCCACTAAATGCACTATGGGTAACCTATGTGCTTCATCAATAGAAATCGCCAGCATTACTGAAGGAGCTGATGGGATGAAGGCTGTTCAACATGTATTTGATAGAGCAATGAGATATATTGATGCATGCATATATTGATGCTCCTGCTCCTGTGAGGTTTAGATCACATTTTTTTACATCCATTATTTTCAAACATTGACAAATGTGTTCCAAAATTCATAATTTGATCAAAATGATTTTTTTTAGCACAAAGTCTTGCTTGAAATAATTATTACTTTTTCATCTCCAATGTATGGTGACAAATGCTAGAGTGAGATACTCATATTTCCAGTCGTAGTCATTAACCAGTGTTACTGAACGGTGACCCCTGTGTTTCTCTTCCTTAAAAATGTGACATTGTTCTTGGCTGCAGATGTCCTATTGTTCTCACCCAGTATGGTCAGGACAAATGGACTCTGACAAGTTGCCCCTCAAAACCAACTGTCTGAAAAAAACAATAGTTTAAGTTCTGTTTAAGTTAGTTCAACTTCCAAATACGCAAACAACCATGAATGAACAAGATGATTTCTGTATACACACTCCTCTGAATCTCCACGGCAGTTAGGATAGATCCCTGTTGATGTGTGTGGTATTGATCTTCAGCGTGTCTCCATTCCAGAACCACACAGCTGTGAGTGAGGCACCAGCATATAGAATATCTCACACAAATAGGATTATATTTACTAGTGAAGACAGAAAAAAAAAATTAATAACATCCCCTTCCGTTTATTGAACTAAACTGTTTTTTTTTATTAATTAAAGTGACATATTGCCTTGGCCCTCAGGGCAGACTCAGAAGTACAGAAAGCAACGCTGTGCAAAAGGGGGAGGGGAAGGAACATACCTAGAGTCTGCTGCCTCCGTGACTGGCTATGAAGGGGCTTCACCAGGGGAATACATTTCAGATTTAGGGATTATGTTGCTCAATCAGACTAAGAGATTATGCTATTTAGACAGACTATTTTAATAGTTCTCACATTGCGGGAAAACAATCAGCTTTGTGATTAGAGGCATCAAAGAACACCACAGATGTAAAGCGATCCCTTTTGAGATAAACCTTTTTCACTAATCTTAGGTCCATTAAATGTCAAATGTGTACAATGTAATTGGCCCATTTTGTCCCGATTTCAATCATCCAAATACAATATGACAAGCTCAAATCCCTAACAGTGAAGCCTGTCTGAATCAATGCAGTCTTCATACATATGCACATCATCTGAAAGTTGCAGTTTCAAATATTACTATTTTTATAATGCCAGGCTGTTGGTTGATATAATGCCAGCAGTTGGTTGATATGAAAAAATATATATAGAGCATTGAGCCAGGAACGGAAAGGTTGCTAGATCAAATTCCTGAGCTGACAAGGTAAAAATCTGTCATTCTGCCCCTGAACAAGGCAGTTAACCCACTGTTCCTAGGCCATCATTGTAAATAAGAATTTGTTCTTAACTGACTTGCCTAGTTAAATAAAGGTTCAATTTAAAACATGTTTCTTAAAAAGAACAAATTCTTATTTACAATGATGGCCTACCCAGGCCAAACCCAGATGGCACAGGGCCAAATGTACGCTGTCCTATGGAACTCCCAATCACCGCCAGATGTGATACAGCCTGGAATCAAACCAGGGACTGTAGTGACGCCTATTGCACTGAGATGCAGTGCCTTAGACCGCTGTGCCACTCGGGAGCCCTCCATAAAGGTAGGTTACGTTGTACATTGCATAATAACATAACTTTTTGTTTCTCCATACAATAGCTACATTCACGTTATATTACAAAATAGATTTATACAATTGAAAAGTTTCTCTTTTCAAAAAACTCCAATTATTAGTCTTGTGCTTTTTGTCTTAGATACAAAACACTACAATAAGACCCGCACCAAATAATGTGAAATGACTGACTGAAACTTGTGCATTCCTCTACATTTGCGCAGTGATTAAATTCACACAGTATCCCCTTTCATCTCATTAGTTAAAAACTCCCATAACTTTAGGCCTAAACGCATGGGTCTTATACTGTGCCTTGCGAAAGTATTCGGCCCCCTTGAACTTTGCGACCTTTTGCCACATTTCAGGCTTCAAACATAAAGATATAAAACTGTATTTTTTTGTGAAGAATCAACAACAAGTGGGACACAATCATGAAGTGGAACGACATTTATTGGATATTTCAAACTTTTTTAACAAATCAAAAACTGAAAAATTGGGCGTGCAAAATTATTCAGCCCCCTTAAGTTAATACTTTGTAGCGCCACCTTTTGCTGCGATTACAGCTGTAAGTCGCTTGGGGTATGTCTCTATCAGTTTTGCACATCGAGAGACTGAATTTTTTTCCCATTCCTCCTTGCAAAACAGCTCGAGCTCAGTGAGGTTGGATGGAGAGCATTTGTGAACAGCAGTTTTCAGTTCTTTTCACAGATTCTCGATTGGATTCAGGTCTGGACTTTGACTTGGCCATTCTAACACCTGGATATGTTTATTTTTGAACCATTCCATTGTAGATTTTGCTTTATGTTTTGGATCATTGTCTTTTTGGAAGACAAATCTCCGTCCCAGTCTCAGGTCTTTTGCAGACTCCATCAGGTTTTCTTCCAGAATGGTCCTGTATTTGGCTCCATCCATCTTCCCATCAATTTTATCCATCTTCCCTGTCCCTGCTGAAGAAAAGCAGGCCAAAACCATGATGCTGCCACCACCATGTTTGACAGTGGGGATGGTGTGGTCAGGGTGATGAGCTGTGTTGCTTTTACGCCAAACATAACATTTTGCATTGTTGCCAAAAAGTTCAATTTTGGTTTCATCTGACCAGAGCACTTTCTTCCACATGTTTGGTGTGTCTCCCAGGTGGCTTGTGGCAAACTTTAAACAACACTTTTTATGGATATCTTTAAGAAATGGCTTTCTTCTTGCCACTCTTCCATAAAGGCCAGATTTGTGCAATATACGACTGATTGTTGTCCTATGGACAGAGTCTCCCACCTCAGCTGTAGATCTCTGCAGTTCATCCAGAGTGATCATGGGCCTCTTGGCTGCATCTCTGATCAGTCTTCTCCTTGTATGAGCTGAAAGTTTAGAGGGACGGCCAGGTCTTGGTAGATTTGCAGTGGTCTGATACTCCTTCCATTTCAATATTATCGCTTGCACAGTGCTCCTTGGGATGTTTAAAGCTTGGGAAATCTTTTTGTATTCAAATCCGGCTTTAAACTTCTTCACAACAGTATCTCGGACCTGCCTGATGTGTTCCTTGTTCTTCATGATGCTTTCTGCGCTTTTAACGGACCTCTGAGACTATCACAGTGCAGGTGCATTTATACGGAGACTTGATTACACACAGGTGGATTGTATTTATCATCATTAGTCATTTAGGTCAACATTGGATCATTCAGAGATCCTCACTGAACTTCTGGAGAGAGTTTGCTGCACTGAAAGTAAAGGGGCTGAATAATTTTTCACGCCCAATTTATCAGTTTTTGATTTGTTAAAAAAGTTTGAAATATTCAATAAATGTCGTTCCACTTCATGATTGTGTCCCACTTGTTGTTGATTCTTCACAAAAAAATACAGTTTTATATCTTTATGTTTGAAGCCTGAAATGTGGCAAAAGGTCGCAAAGTTCAAGGGGGCCGAATACTTTCGCAAGGCACTGTATCTGGCCCAGTCCCCGCAGAGAAGGCATATGGAGGCTTTGTTGTGTGGACGAGAGTGTTAGAAAGGGAGCAGCAAGGACTAACCTTGCCTGCAGAGTTCAGCAAATTGATTGGCACACTAGAAACTTTGTGGAGTACTCAACCTTCAAAATTTGAAAGTGATACCAATTCAATTCAGTAGTTACTTCAGCAGCTAGCCTGGTATCATAGACTAGACGTAACATAGTAAATGTAAATCTGGGACACTTTGTTAAGAGCCGGTTATAAACTCGGGTCTCCGGTGTGAGAAACAGTCACTTAGCAAACTGTGCCACTAATAGTCGGCAGAACCCAGAAGATGAGGCAGACACAGCAGTACTTGAGACAGTGTTTTAATAAAGTAAAAAGGAAAATCAGTCAATTGAAATAAATTCATTAGGTCCTAATCTATGGGTTTCACATGACTGGGCAGGGTATAAGCCCGCCCACTGGGAGCCAGGCCCAGCCAATCAAAATGATTTTTTCCCCACAAAGGTCTTTATTACAAAGAGAAATAGTCATCAGATTCATCAGCTGTCCGGGTGGCTGGTCTCAGATGATCCTGCAGGTGAAGAAGCCGGATGTGGAGGTCCTGGGCTGGCGTGATTACACGTGGTCTACAGATGTGAGGCCGGTTGGATGTACAGTACTGCCAAAATCTTTCATCAGCTTCTTGAAATGCCACACCTGTCAGGTGGATGGATTATCTGGGCAAATGAGAAATGCTCACTAACAGGGATGTAAACAAACTTGTGCAAATCATTTGAGAGAAATAAGCTTTTTGTGCATATGGAAAATGTATGGAACATTTTATTTCAGCTCATGGGACCAACATGTTGCGTTTATATTTTTGTTCAGTGCATTCGGAAAGTAATCAGACCCTTTGACTTTTTTCACATTTTGTTATGTTATAGCCTTATTCTTAAAAGGATTAAAACATTTCATCAATCTACACACAATACCCCATAATGACAAAGCTAAAAACTGAAATATCATATTTACGTACACATACAGACCCTTTATTCATTACCTTGTTGAAGCACATTTGGCAGAGATTACAGCCTTCGACTGTTCTTGGGTGTGAGTTTCTCCCATTCTTCTCTGCAGATCCTCTCAAGCACTGTCAGGTTAGATTTGGAGCGTCGCTGCACAGCTATTTACAGATCTCTCCAGAGATGTTCGATTAGGTTCTCATCCAGGCTCTGGCAGGGCCCCTCAAGGACATTCAGAGACATCTCCCGAAGCCACTCCTGCGTTGTCTTGGCTGTGTGCTTAGGGTCGTTGTTTTGTTGGAAGGTGAACCTTCACCCCAGTCTGAGGTCCTGATCGCTCTGGAGCAGGTTTTCATCAAGGATCTCTCTGTACTTTGCTCCGTACATCTTTCCCTCAATCCTGTCTAGTCTCCCAGTCCCTACTGCTGAATTACATCCCCACAGCATGATGCCACCACCATGATTCACCGTAAGGATGGTGCCAGGTTTCCACCAGATGTGGAGCTTGGCATTTAGGCCAAAGAGTTCAATCTTGGTTTCATCAGACCAGAGAATCTTGCTTCTCATTGCACGAGAGTCCTTTAGGTGCCTTGTAGCAAACTCCATGGGGGCTGTGCCTTCTACTGAGGAGTGGCTTCCATCTGGACACTCTACCATAAAGGCTTGATTGGTGAAGTGCTGCATAGATGTTTGTCCTTCTGGAAGGCCTGTCGTAACATTTTTTAGCCAACATGTACTTTACTTGCATAAAAACGTTGGATGGAGACCTGGTTATAAATGAAATCCATGTAGTCAGAGCCATCTACAAGGTGGACACAGTCTGTGTGTCGCTAGTCTGTGTTTACAACCTTTCAGTGTGCATTCATTCCCAGCCATCACCATGTCTTGAGACATCTGAAGGCATGTCTTAGAAAATGGAGATGTCTTTAAGACCGTCTATATACACGTCTCGAACATACCACTGTCTTGAGACATTTTATAATTTATGGTTGTTTTCGTTTTTTATTAGTTATGAATATAATAATCATTCACTCTACAATCATTCACTCTTGGAAGAAATTAATGTCAATGTCAGTTGACTAAAGAATGTTCCATGAATTTGAAATGTTCAACATTCCAAAATTCTAAACATAATCATGATACAATTTTACATGAATGTCTTGAGACATGTCTTAAAGACACACATAACATGTCTGAAAACAGTGTCTCACCTCGAGACATGTCTTAAAGACACACATAACATGTCTGAAAACAGTCTCACCTCGAGACATGTCTTAAAGACACACATAACATGTCTGAAAACAGTGTCTCATCTCGAGACATGTCTTAAAGACACACATAACATGTCTGAAAACAGTGTCTCATCTCGAGACATGTCTTAAAGACACACATAACATGTCTGAAAACAGTGTCTCATCTCGAGACATGTCTTAAAGACACACATAACATGTCTGAAAACAGTGTCTCACCTCGAGACATGTCTTAAAGACACACATAACATGTCTGAAAACAGTGTCTCATCTCGAGACATGTCTTAAAGACACACATAACATGTCTGAAAACAGTGTCTCATCTCGAGACATGTCTTAAAGACACACATAACATGTCTGAAAACAGTGTCTCATCTCGAGACATGTCTTAAAGACACACATAACATGTCTGAAAACAGTGTCTCATCTCGAGACATGTCTTAAAGACACACATAACATGTCTGAAAACAGTGTCTCACCTCGAGACATGTCTTAAAGACACACATAACACGCCTGAAAACAGTGTCTCACCTCGAGACATGTCTTAAAGACACATAACATGTCTGAAAACAGTGTCTCACCTCGAGACATGTCTTAAAGACACATTACATGTCTGAAAACAGTGTCTCACCTCGAGACATGTCTTAAAGACACACATAACATGTCTGAAAACAGTGTCTCATCTCGAGACATGTCTTAAAGACACACATAACATGTCTGAAAACAGTGTCTCACCTCGAGACATGTCTTAAAGACACACATAACATGTCTGAAAACAGTGTCTCACCTCGAGACATGTCTTAAAGACACATAACATGTCTGAAAACAGTGTCTCACCTCGAGACATGTCTTCAAAATGTGTGATAAGACGTCACGACTCATGTCAAAACAAAGGTGATGTCTGGGCATGTTGTCATCACTCTTATTGTACACCAAATATGAAAGAGCACTGCGTGTGCATGTCACTATGATGCTTTTGAAATATATTGACTGTATATCGTTTTATTTCAGGATAACTACCTTAAAAAAAGAGAAGACATTGTAGCTTTTGCCAGCGACACAGGGAGTCTGAAAGATCTGGGGAATGAGATCCAAGGGAAGAACTTCAAGATCGAGTGTATGAGTGACCAGCGGAGGGAATATGAGAAGAGAATCTTCACAAAGGTAGGTAGGATCAGTGTGTTCTTCACTTTACCCACTTTGTGTAGTGATGCAAATCACATATTGTATTTTGTCTTATAATATGGCTAATAATATTTGAAATTAAGAATGTTCAAAGCTGAAGAATATTCAAGAATATTTCAAGTTTCACCTAGAGCTGCCGGTGGTGAACAATAAGATTGTAGTTACTCATGGTTAGATTAAAATGCCTTCCAAAGAGGGGCGGTAATATAGACACCTCTTGTTTTACCAAAAGCTATTAATTTCTTATCACTCTTTCATCCCTCATACCTTTTATGTGGTGAGTGACACCCCCCAGAAATCAACATTAATGAGATATTTAGTGTTAAAAGGTGACGTGCAGTCCCATAATTGCCTTGTTTTAATGAGCCCAGGCAGCCACTCAGTAAAGTCCTCTCTTGGCCCTCAGTGTTTGAGTTTTGTCCAACCCAAGTGGGACTCTACTGTAGGCAGATGGCGGGGAGAGCAGTCACACAAAACCAGCCTCTCAAAGTGAAACGGATGACTGCAGCTCTGGAGAATCACTCCTTTGTTCTTTGTGCTAATGAGACTGGTCACGGCCATGGGAGAACCGCATGGCTAATCACCCGTAGTTACCACTCTACGGCAGATGGTGGAGCCAGAGGTAAAGGAAGTAGCGTTTCTTCTTCAATCCCAGAGGAAACAGTCCCAGTCAGACATGCGGTGTACTGAGTTTTAGATACAGTTGTTTAGAGAGAAACAGAGACAGAGGGAGCCTTCATAAAACAGGAAAAACGTGTGTCTATGGCTGTCACTCATAATTAGGAGACGTGGTCTTAGATGGGAGAGGGAGAAGAAGGGATGGATGGTGTTTGGTGGTGCATGGAGAGGTGATCATCTGTTGATGTCGGTCGGGTTGGGGCTGTGCCAGGGTAGATGGAACGGTGCCCACAGTGATTACAGAGAGGACCAACTGGGTAATCCTCTGTGGCATGACATGCAGTCTAGCCTAACGCAGTGTCAAAACTGCAGTGTCACACGCAACGCAAGCACTCCTAACCTTGTAATCCCTCTAAATTGTTTATTCATTATTTGATTAACTCGATACAGCAAAATTGGCTAGTCCGTAGAATGCATGCAGTTATGAAGCATGACTTTAACTATCTGTGTTCCGTTTTGCATTCTAATGTGGCTTTTGGCAACCTGAATGTATTGGGTGGGTCTCTGTTACAAAAATCTATTGAATTCACACAGTTTTGGACTTATTCCAAATGAAACAAAAAGGCATTCAAATTATTTTAAAAAGTGAGATTTCTTTACTCAAATATGACCGCTCTTCACAAAAGTACTGTCTTCTTTCATTCTAAAAGAAGAGGAGGAAACAAAACAAGGGAAAAGGAGGGTGGGGGGGGGGACCTTGAAGCTTTGAAAGCCATTGAACGCCGGCACACTGCACAGTCCTAAGTGTGACAGGCATGCAAAAGCCCTGTTAATGTCCAGGGCATGAATGGTGACTGCAGCCCAAAGTGGAGGGCCAATTGCGTGGATATCACAGGAACCTGATGGGCTCCATGCGGCTCCCAGTCTGCAAACTTCACTGCTCTGACATGTGATGTGATCCTGGTGACACTGGCAGCGCTGCCACTGAGGGAAGGGACAAAGGCAACAAGCCCCCCCCCTGGAAGCTGTGCACTCTGCAAACCCCCTGGTGTTGCACAGGCATACTACCCCCAGTCTCTCCCTTCAGCCCTGCCTAGTTACAGGCAGCGGTTGTTAGAGACCAGGGCAAAGACCGTGGATGGAAAGGCCCAGCTGCCTCTTTGGACTTCCAGAATAAATTGACCTGAATGACAGGGGCACACAAACAGTATGATGTGTATTATCCCTGTCAATAAAAATGTCCCCATTAATTATGGTCTTTGTATATAATGTACTGCCTTCTTTCTTCCGGGCAAAGAGGGGAGAGAAAAAACCTAATGGCCAGAGTTTTTTGTGTGTGTGTGTGTGTCTCAGCTTTTTATTATTCAGGGGGAAATCGTAGGAGGCAGAAAGTTGTACGATTGCTTTGTCTCTGAATAGGACTCATATTTGCCACGCAGCTTGCGCTGTGTGCCTTTTGTTTAGCAGATTAAAGAAAAAAACTAAAAAAAGGAGTTGTCATTTTTTTCTTCAGATCAGCTCTGAGGGTGTGGAGGACTGAGACAAGAGAGTGAAAAGCTCAAAGCTGACATTGACTCCATGCAAATTGTCATGGAGCAGGTCTGCAATTCTTTGGAGGCTAAAGAGAAGCGGTTGGAAGACGGTATTGTGTGGATGTTTTTCTTTTTGGTAACAAATCCTATTCCCTGCAGCTTTTTAAGCACTGCTTATTACAATTTTATAGGATTTAAGATGTTAAGTCATATACTATGGACCATAAAATCCATATTGATGTAATTCTGTGAATCTGTTGAGTGTAACTGATAAATCTTTACTTTTAAACCCCATATGCAATACTTCATGTGCCCCCTGGAGCAGATATTGTCTGGAAACATGAGCTAATGACTCAGTTAGGCAGCCATTGGTCAGATTGTAATGTTTGACGACACTTGTCAGATTGGCCATCCAGTCCACAGTGTGGGAGTCCTTCAAGAGGAAGTAAACAGTGCACAGGTGTATTTTCATGGATCAGTGCTTTATCTATCTAAATGTTTGATGTTCATTCATTGCTTATGTAACTTAGGTAACCATCTGAATATGTCCCCCCGAGTGTATAGACTCAAATGGAGCACAAAAGATACCTCTCCAGATAAATTGTGATAGCGCCAATGCCTCAGTTGACTCCTACATGTTATAATTCATATCAGATGGGGTTTTGAAGAGAGGGCATACCTCATTAATATGACGTTAACCATATTCTTTAAATGTGGTGTGTGGTGTTTGCCCAAGAGCATCTCCTCTTGTATATGCCCTTCATTAAAATACAATAAAGAACCACCTGCTAAAGGGTTTTGTATAGGCTGTGACTAACATTAAGAGCATTATCTGAAGGAGTTGAGTGCAAAGTTTGCAAACCCAACTTGGCCCTTGAACTTAGCGGTTTTAGTTCAGACCAGAGGAACAGTGGGTGGTAGGCCAAGCTCATCAAGGGCGGAATTCCAGGTCAGAACCTTGTCAGGAACCAGGCCACACTGGTTTCAAGTGGACTTTCTCAGACCACCACTGTAGTATAATGGGATGTGGATGGTCACGTTATACGACTCTCTCAAACTCCAACAACCACATCTCTTAGACCTACTCTCCCCCTCCGCCCTATTCCTCTGATAGCCCAAAACCAGGTGAAAGTGGAAGTGTTTCCTGTCTCTTGCTATTCATTAAAATAACCAAAGTGCTCTTTCTACTTGTTTCAGCCCATGATCTAACTGATGTGAAAGTTCGAGGGTGAGAAGAAATGCCCTTCAAAAGGTAAATGCAGCAATGGTTGTTTTGCAAATAAAGCAAATGTAAACGTAAGGCAAAACAATTCAGCTGATCGCCATGCATTGTTTTGTATAGAGTGGAGTGATTTAGGATAAATGGTGATCCCCCATTTGAATTCTAGAAGACCATTGACTATGAATATCTGAATGTAAAACTCAACACTGAGGACACCACAAGAAAGAAGGTAAGTATTCTTTCTCTTGTCACCAGTCTTTACAACCCGGACGGCTCTGACTTAGAATACGTGGACAACTACAAACACCTAGGTGTCTGGTTAGACTGTAAACGCTCCTTCCAGACCCACATCAAACATCTCCAATCCGAAGTTAAATCTAGAATTGGCTTCCTATTTCGCAACAAAGTATCCTTCACTCATGCTGCCAAACATACCCTTGTAAAACTGACCATCCTACCAATCCTCAACTTCGGCGATGTCATTTACAAAATAGCCTCCAATACCCTACTCAACAAATTGGATGCAGTCTATCACAGTGCCATCCGTTATGTCACCAAAGCCCATATACTACCAACCATTGCGACCTGTACGCTCTCGTTGGCTGGCCCTCGCTTCATACTCGTCGCCAAACCCACTGGCTCCATGTCATCTACAAGACCCTGCTAGGTAAAATCCCCCCTTATCTCAGCTCACTGGTCACCATAGCATCACCCACCTGTAGCACACGCTCCAGCAGGTATATCTCTCTGGTCACCCCCAAAACCAATTCTTTCTTTGGCGGCCTCTCCTTCCAGTTCTCTGCTGCCAATGACTGGAACGAACTACAAAAATCTCTGAAACTGGAAACACTTATCTCCCTCACTAGCTTTAAGCACCAGCTGTCAGAGCAGCTCACAGATTACTGCACCTGTACATAGCCCACCTATAATTTAGCCCAAACAACTACCTCTTTCCCTACTGTATTTATTTTATTTATTTATTTATTTATATTGCTCCTTTGCACCCCATTATTTTGTATTTCTACTATGCACATTCTTCCACTGCAAATCTACTGTGTTTTACTTGCTATATTGTATTTACTTTGCCACCATGGCCTTTTTTTGCCTTTACCTCCCTTATCTCACCTCATTTGCTCACATCGTATATAGACTTGTTTCTACTGTATTATTGACTGTATGTTTGTTTTACTCCATGTGTAACTCTGTGTCGTTGTATGTGTCGAACTGCTTTGCTTTATCTTGGCCAAGTCGCAATTGTAAATGAGAACTTGTTCTCAACTTGCCTACCTGGTTAAATAAAGGTGAAATAAAATAAAATAAAAAAATACAAAAACCTCTAAATGCATCCATGTTGCATTTGGCTGGTGAGAAAACTATGTTTACAAAAACATGCCTCAGAGCTCTCCACCTTCCACCTTGCCCAGGCTGAACTGCTGTTCTATCCACATTACACAGCCTGGGAGGCAGGTCTTCCTGGAAGTGTTTGCAGTCCACTAACATAGAGTGTGTGTGTGTGTGTGTGTGTGTGTGGGGGGGGGGGGGGCATATGCCATGTCAATATAAGACAAGAGCCCTGTATTCTGATAGATTTCAGTGCAGGTGACTGCCCTGTTAGTTTTGTCATCAAAATGAAGGATGCCAACAGATTGCTCCGTTTCTCTTACTGTAAGGCAACTGGTAAGTGGAGGCAGACAATCTAAATGATTTTATGACGTACTATCAAGCTTTCACTGAGAAAACCAAGGTTAATATTTGACACGGTACAGGGGTTCCATTGACAAAACATTTGGCAAATGGGCCTTGAGGGTTGTGCTTTAATGTGCTGGATTAGGATTATTTATCATGCTTTATTGATACTGTAAAGATATATTATCTCTTTAATAGCTGTATGAGGTGTTAAGAATGTAATTCTGACAGATCATTTTACTGAATTGTGCTAGAAATTCTACAAATTGTGCCTATCAACTATTTTGGAAAGCTCACCCCTACAGTATATATTTCTTCATTATTGATAGGACCTACCAGGTGTCCTATTGATTTGACCAATGTAAAAAAAAAAAATTTTGGACAAAACAACTACCCCTTAGCTTTTGTTTTTTTTTCATTTACAAAAGGTAGTAATCATCGCCCAAAGAAATGGCATGGATTGTTGGTAAAGCAAATATACCAGTCATAATTGTTTTGACAGCCCCCTTCTCTTTTCACCCTAAATACTAACCGGCAGCGGGAGAATCAAAAAGCTGACACTTCCTGGGTTACTCAAGCACTTTTGCCACTTCTAACAAACTATATTGAATGTGCTGCCCTGACCCTGTATGGTTGCTACGATACATAATGCTGACATCATTTTAACCTAATTTAACCTTCGGATTAAGATTCACCCCATTGCATTCCAAATTTGTATCAATTGATCAATACATCAATTATATTGTATTAGGCATACATTGTTAGTTAATTTGTCACATAATACTTAAAATTTACTGCAGGCCTATTCCTCCCTCCAATCATAGGTTTCTTTGGAAATGCAAAACAATTGTCCATCTAAAGGATGCGTTCATTATTAGTATCCAACAATAGCCTAGGTCATTTTGGGCGATGTGGTTGAAACGGTCAAAATAAGAGTGAACATCACAGAAAGCACTCAACACATCAGTTGAAAGGAATCTGAACTTAGATACTAAGCGTCATCATAACCAAAACAACACTAATTGGCAATCTTGGTGAGAGGACGATCACCATTAGAAATTCAACAAAAACATATTGGTTGGAGATCAAAAGTGTGGCTCGTTGATAGACCCCACTCTCGTCACTTCAATAAACACAAAACAGCCAGGGATGAGTAGAGGTTAATGGTGTGTGGAGCAGATGGTGTGACAGAATCACCCCAGAATCACCCCCCCCCCTTAGAAGGTGTCTAAACAGCTTCTAAAGAGCAGCTTTAGTTAAAGACTACTAATAAACACGTCCTTAATATCATTTCAATCATCAGTCAAGCGGATTATCCATATTTAGTGTAACAATTCAGATCCCTCTCTTCTCAAATGTCTTTGTTGCCTGGCCTTTTGTACCCGTCCTGTGACAGACAAACTCAATGTTAACTTCTACTATAATGTTTATACATAAAAATGGAAAATGGGGCGAAAAAGTTTTTCATGTTCTTTTGGTGACTTGAATCAATGAAGCAGAAAATGTGATTCCATAGCTGTAGGCCACCGATGGAGAGACTTCCAATGGGAGTCCAAAGAGTAGCCACTGCAAGCCCAGCTGGGTGTAAGCTTAGCTACCCATCTCAAAGGATCTCTGAATGTCACAATCACATAGAACACCAACGTTGGCTTGCATCAAGGATGAATTATGCATCTGTACTTGTAAGAATATAAATGTATGTTCAGCTATAGGGTGACATTTTTACCATGGTGGGGAGATGTACGTGTTACACCACTGCTTATAACTATAAACAAACTATCTAAGATGTGCCAAATAAATTATCTTCAGCTCAGGGCTCCAGCTATGCATTTGGATGGCTAACTTGCTAAATAAGTGGCTCGATTGCAAGATCAAGCTTATTGGTTACAGCAGAGACAATCAACCTCTCCTGGATCAAGATTCCTGCCGACCTAAATTTATTTTGTGCATTCCCCTTCCCTCAAAACTACTAATTCAAGGGTTTGTCTTTATTTTTCCTATTTTCTATATTGTAGAATAGTAGTGAAGACATTAAAACTATGAGATAACACATATGGAATCATGTAGTAACCAAAAAAGTGTTAAACAAATAAAAATATATTTGAGATTTGAGATTCTTCAAAGTTGCCACCCTCTGCCTTGATGACAGCTTTGCACACTCTTGGCATTCTCTCCAGCTTCAATTGGAATGCTTTTCTAACGGTCTTGAAGGAGCTCCCACATATGCTCAGCACTTGTTGGCTGCTTTTCCTTCACTCTGTGGTCCACTTCATCCCAAACCATCTCAATTGGGTTGTGATTGGGTGATTGTGGAGGCCAGGTCATCTGATGCAGCACTCCATCACTCTCCTTCTTGGTCAAATAGCCATTACACAGCCTGAATATGTGTTGGGTCATTGTCCCGTTGAAAAACAAATTATAGTCCCACTAAGCACAAACCAGATGGGATGGCATATTGCTGCAGAATGCTGTGGTAGCCATGCTGGTTCAGTGTGCCTTGAATTCCAAATAAATCACTGACAGTGTTACCAGCAAACCACCCCCACACCATCACACCTCCTCCTCCATGCTTCATGGTGGGAACTACACATGCGGAGATCACCTGTTCACCTACTCTGCGTCTCACAATGGCACAGTGGTTGGAACCTAAAATCTCAAATTTGGACTCATCAGACCAAAGGACAGATTTCCAAAGGACATATTTCTATTGCTCATGTTTCTTGGCCCAAGTAAGTGTTCTTCTTATTGGTGTCCTTTAGTAGTGGTGTCCTTTAGTAATCTCTTTGCAGCAATTCAACCATGAAGCACTGATACATGCAGTCTCCTCTGAACAGTTGGTGTTGAGATGTGTCTGATACTTGAACACTGTGAAACATTTTGGAAAGAAACAGCGCCCCTTGTGTACACTGCCGGTAATACCGTATACCCCGGTATGGTATAGGAACGGTATGAAGGTATGAAAATCTGGATAAAGTCCAACCCTAGGCTTAGATTGTTGACAACATGTAAACTTAGTCTCCAAATGTTTATTGAAAAAATACCTACATTTGCACAATTTTTTATTTTATTTATTTAATTATTTTATTTCACCTTTATTTAACCAGGTAGGCTAGCTGAGAACAAGTTCTCATTTACAACTGCGACCTGGCCAAGATAAAGCATAGCAGTGTGAACAGACAACAACACAGAGTTACACATGGAGTAAACAATAAACAAGTCAATAACACAGTAGAAAAAAAAGAGAGTCTATATACATTGTGTGCAAAAGGCATGAGGAGGTAGGCGAATAATTACAATTTAGCAGATGATTAACACTGGAGTGATAAATGATCAGATGGTCATGTGCAGGTAGAGATACTGGTGTGCAAAAGAGCAGAAAAGTAAATAAGTAAAAACAGTATGGGGATGAGGTAGGTAAATTGGGTGGGCTATTTACAGATGGACTATGTACAGCTGCAGCGATCGGTTAGCTGATCAGATAGCAGATGTTTAAAGTTGGTGAGGGAGATAAAAGTCTCCATCTTTAGCGATTTTTGCAATTCGTTCCAGTCACAGGCAGCAGAGAACTGGAAGGAAAGGTGGCCAAATGAGGTGTTGGCTTTAGGGATGATCAGTGAGATACACCTGCTGGAACGCGTGCTACGTGTGGGTGCTGCCATCGTGACCAGTGAACTGAGATAAGGCGGAGCTTTACCGAGCATGGATTTGTAGATGACCTGGAGCCAGTGGGTCTGGCGACGAATATGTAGTGAGGGCCAGACAACTACAGCATACAGGTCGCAGTGGTGGATGGTATAAGGTGCTTTAGTAACAAAACGGATGGCACTGTGATAAACTGCATCCAGTTTACTGAGTAGAGTATTGGAAGCTATTTTGTAGATCACATTGCCGAAGTCGAGGATCGGTAGGATAGTCAGTTTTACTAGGGTAAGTTTGGCGGCGTGAGTGAAGGAGGCTTTGTTGCGAAATAGAAAGCCGACTCTAGATTTGATTTTAGATTGGAGATGTTTGATATGAGTCTGGAAGGAGAGTTTACAGTCTAGCCAGACACCTAGGTACTTATAGATGGCCTCATATTCTAGGTCGGAACCATCCAGGGTGGTGATGTTAGTCGGGTGTGCGGGTGCAGGCAGCGAACGGTTGAAAAGCATGCATTTGGTTTTACTAGCTTTTTTTTACTAGTTTAAGAGCAGTTGGAGGCCACGGAAGGAGTGTTGTATGGCATTGAAGCTCGTTTGGAGGTTAGATAGCACAGTGTCCAAGGACGGGCCAGAGGTATACAGAATGGTGTCGTCTGCGTAGAGGTGGATCAGGGAATCACCCTCAGCAAGAGCAACATCATTGATATATACAGAGAAAAGAGTCGGCCCGAGAATTGAACCCTGTGGCACCCCCATAGAGACTGCCAGAGGAACGGACAACATGGCCTCCGATTTGACACACTGAACTCTGTCTGCAAATTAGTTGGTGAACCAGGCAAGACAGGTCGATGAAGACGGCTGCACAGTACTGTCTTTTATCGATGGCGGTTATGATATCGTTGAGTACCTTGAGCGTGGCTGAAGTGCACCCGTGACTGGCTCGGAAACCAGATTGCACAGCGGAGAAGGTACGGTGGGATTTGAGATGGTCAGTGATCTGTTTGTTGACTTGGCTTTCAAATACCTTAGATAGTAATGTCCCGAGCTACCACAGTAGAGGCAGCTGTTAGTCTCACGTCTACGTTGGCGCTCGTCCTTAGTTAACCCGTGCCGCCCCACTTGCATAGGTTCAGGATCTGGCGGCAGGACTCCTCCACTAATCCCGCGTGAGGGAAAATGATCAACCCGTTCTGGTCCACTTCCTGACCCGAATGGTAACCGAGTCTCAGATTGATTAGATGGACCCCACTGCTTCTCCCTCCTTTTCTCTCAGACTCTATTATCTACCCGAATAGCTAAGGTGACCAAACTATCTAGGTCACTAGGCTCTGGATAGGAGATCAGCTCGTCCTTGAGTTGCTCCGACAACCCCTGGTAAAAAAACACTTGTAGTGATTCCTCATTCCAACCACTCTCCACAGCCAATGTCCTGACTTCTATCACAAAGTCTGCCACACTGCGAGCTCCTTGGCGAAGAGAGAAAAAACGTTTAGCTGCGTCCTTACCTCGGACTGGATGGTCAAAAAGCTTTCTCATCTCTGCCGTGAAACCCTGATATGACGTCATGCATGTGTCCCGTCGTTCCCAAACAGCTGAAGCCCATTCCAGAGCTCTACCACACAGCAGCTCAATACAAAAGCTATCCTAGCCTTATCTGTGGCGTAAGAGTAGGGCTGCAGATCAAAAACTAACCCACACTGTAAAAGAAATGAACAGCATCCTCCCAGATCTCCCTCGTACTTCTCCGGTGTCGGAATCTTGGGCTCACGGAAGGAACCCGCTCCCGATTCGGCAGGTGATATGGGTGAAACAGGTGGTGGATGATCCGCCAGCAACCTGAGCTGATCCTGGATACTTGTTCATCTATCCGATAAGTTCTGGATTGAACCCGCTATCTCGTGTAGCGCCGTGTTGTGTTGTCCCAACATCTTCTCCTGCTGGGTAATTGTATGGCAAACGGAGTCCAGGTCCGCTGGGTTCATCACTGGCCGGATCGTTCTGTCAGGGTTTACCAGAATTGGACCCAAAAGAATACCAGGACAAGGTGAGTATAAAGATGGTGAGTATTTATTAATCAATGAGAACGTGGAGGTAGATAGTTCCGGGTAGAGGAGCGGGCAGCTGAGGTGGGTTGATGGGAGTGGATAGGCAGATCCAATGGATAACAACACACTGGCGACGAGCAGACAGGGATGGGGTATGGGTTCCGGGTGAATGGTTGAAGACAAGACAAACGGCGGTAAGTTAAAGGCAAGCAAGACGTACAAAACAATAAAACAAAAAAAAAACTCTATAAACTGGAGGCTGGTTCGTGGGCACAACATACTGTTCATGGCTAACGATCCGGCAGGGAATGGATGTCAGGTCAGAGCTTTTGAAGGGGAGAGGTGATGATCAGGACAGGTGTGCAGATTACTGATGGGATACAGGTGCGGGTGAACATCGATCTCCCAACAAGCTAATTCGCCCGGCAACCAGACAGAGTGCGTTCCAGGACACCGGAAACACACTCCAGGACAGAAACACAGGCAAACACACTCAGGAAGCGGGATTCGTGACAGTTTCTTGGCAATTTCTCGCATGGAATAGCCTTCATTTCTCAGAACAAGAATAGACTGACGAGTTTCAGAAGAAATGTCTTTATTTCTGGCCTGCAATCGAACCCACAAATGCTGATGCTCCAGATACTCAACTAATCTAAAGAATGGCAGTTTTATTGCTTCTTTAATCAGACAACAGTTTTCAGCTGTGCTAACATAATTGCAAAAGCGTTTTCTAATGATCACTTTGCCTTTTAAAATGATAAACTTGGATTAGCTAACACAGCGTGCCATTGGAACACAGGAGTGATGGTTGCTGATAATGGGCCTCTGTATGCCTATGTAGATATTCCATAAGAAATCAGACATTTCCAGCTACAATAGTCATTTACAACATTAACAATATCTACACGGTATTTCTGATAAACTTTATGTTATTTTTAATTTATTTAAAAAAAAATTGAATTTGACCCATTTTTCTCCCCAATTTCGTGGTATCCAATTGTTTAGTAGCTACTAACATTTAACATTTTAACATTTAAGTCATTTAGCAGACGCTCTTATCCAGAGCGACTTACAAATTGGTGAATTCACCTTCTGACATCAGTGGAACAGCCACTTTACAATAGTGCATCTAAATCATTTAAGGGGGGTGAGAAGGATTGCTTTATCCTATCCTAGGTATTCCTTGCAGAGGTGGGGTTTCAGGTGTCTCCGGAAGGTGGTGATTGACTCCGCTGTCCTGGCGTCGTGAGGGAGTTTGTTCCACCATTGGGGGGCCAGAGCAGCGAACAGTTTTGACTGGGCTGAGCGGGAACTGTACTTCCTCAGTGGTAGGGAGGCGAGCAGGCCAGAGGTGGATGAATGCAGTGCCCTTGTTTGGGTGTAGGGCCTGATCAGAGCCTGGAGGTACTGCGGTGCCGTTCCCCTCACAGCTCCGTAGGCAAGCACCATGGTCTTGTAGCGGATGCGAGCTTCAACTGGAAGCCAGTGGAGAGAGCGGAGGAGCGGGGTGACGTGAGAGAACTTGGGAAGGTTGAACACCAGACAGGCTGCGGCGTTCTGGATGAGTTGTAGGGGTTTAATGGCACAGGCAGGGAGCCCAACCAACAGCGAGTTGCAGTAATCCAGACGGGAGATGACAAGTGCCTGGATTAGGACCTGCGCCGCTTCCTGTGTGAGGCAGGGGCGTACTCTGCGGATGTTGTAGAGCATGAACCTACAGGAACGGGCCACCGCCTTGATGTTAGTTGAGAACGACAGGGTGTTGTCCAGGATCACGCCAAGGTTCTTAGCGCTCTGGGAGGAGGAAACAATGGAGTTGTCAACCGTGATGGCGAGATCATGGAACGGGCAGTCCTTCCCCGGGAGGAAGAGCAGCTCCGTCTTGCCGAGGTTCAGCTTGAGGTGGTGATCCGTCATCCACACTGATATGTCTGCCAGACATGCAGAGATGCGATTCGCCACCTGGTCATCAGAAGGGGGAAAGGAGAAGATTAATTGTGTGTCGTCTGCATAGCAATGATAGGAGAGACCATGTGAGGTTATGACAGAGCCAAGTGACTTGGTGTATAGCGAGAATAGGAGAGGGCCTAGAACAGAGCCCTGGGGGACACCAGTGGTGAGAGCGCGTGGCGAGGAGACAGATTCTCGCCACGCCACCTGGTAGGAGCGACCTGTCAGGTAGGACGCAATCCAAGCGTGGGCCGCACCGGAGATGCCCAACTCGGAGAGGGTGGAGAGGAGGATCTGATGGTTCACAGTGTCGAAGGCAGCCGATAGGTCTAGAAGGATGAGAGCAGAGGAGAGAGAGTTAGCTTTAGCAGTGCGGAGCGCCTCCGTGATACAGAGAAGAGCAGTCTCAGTTGAATGACTAGTCTTGAAACCTGACTGATTTGGATCAAGAAGGTCATTCTGAGAGAGATAGCGGGAGAGCTGGCCAAGGACGGCACGTTCAAGAGTTTTGGAGAGAAAAGAAAGAAGTGATACTGGTCTGTAGTTGTTGACGTCGGAGGGATCGAGTGTAGGTTTTTTCAGAAGGGGTGCAACTCTCGCTCTCTTGAAGACGGAAGGGACGTAGCCAGCGGTCAGGGATGAGTTGATGAGCGAGGTGAGGTAAGGGAGAAGGTCTCCGGAAATGGTCTGGAGAAGAGAGGAGGGGATAGGGTCAAGCGGGCAGGTCGTTGGGCGGCCGGCCGTCACAAGAAGCGAGATTTCATCTGGAGAGAGAGGGGAGAAAGAGGTCAGAGCACAGGGTAGGGCAGTGTGAGCAGAACCAGCGGTGTTGTTTGACTTAGCAAACGAGGATCGGATGTCGTCGACCTTCTTTTCAAAATGGTTGACGAAGTCATCTGCAGAGAGGGAGGGGGGGGAGGGGAGGAGGATTCAGGAGGGAGGAGAAGGTGGCAAAGAGCTTCCTAGGGTTAGAGGCAGATGCTTGGAATTTAGAGTGGAAGAAAGTGGCTTTAGCAGCAGAGACAGAGGAGGAAAATGTAGAGAGGAGGGAGTGAAAGGATGCCAGGTCCGCAGGGAGGCGAGTTTTCCTCCATTTCCGCTCGGCTGCCCGGAGCACTGTTCTGTGAGCTCGCAATGAGTCGTCGAGCCACGGAGCGGAAGGGGAGGACCGAGCCGGCCTGGAGGATAGGGGACATAGAGAGTCAAAGGATGCAGAAAGGGAAGAGAGGAGGGTTGAGGAGGCAGAATCAGGAGATAGGTTGGAGAAGGTATGAGCAGAGGGAAGAGATGATAGGATGGAAGAGGAGAGAGTAGCGGGGAGAGAGAGCGTAGGTTGGGACGGCGCGATACCATCCGAGTAGGGGCAGTGTGGGAAGTGTTGGATGAGAGCGAGAGGGAAAAGGATACAAGGTAGTGGTCGGAGACTTGGAGGGGAGTTGCAATGAGGTTAGTGGAAGAACAGCATCTAGTAAAGATGAGGTCGAGCGTATTGCCTGCCTTGTGAGTAGGGGGAAGGTGAGAGGGTGAGGTCAAAGAGGAGAGGAGTGGAAAGAAGGAGGCAGAGAGGAATGAGTCAAAGGTAGACGTGGGGAGGTTAAAGTCACCCAGGACTGTGAGAGGTGAGCCGTCCTCAGGAAAGGAGCTTATCAAGGCATCAAGCTCATTGATGAACTCTCCGAGGGAACCTGGAGGGCGATAAATGATAAGGATGTTAAGCTTGAAAGGGCTGGTAACTGTGACAGCATGGAATTCAAAGGAGGCGATAGACAGATGGGTAAGGGGAGAAAGAGAGAATGACCACTTGGGAGAGATGAGGATCCCGGTGCCACCACCCCGCTGACCAGAAGCTCTCGGGGTGTGCGAGAACACGTGGGCGGACGAAGAGAGAGCAGTAGGAGTAGCAGTGTTGTCTGTGGTGATCCATGTTTCCGTCAGTGCCAAGAAGTCGTGGGACTGGAGGGAGGCATAGGCTGAGATGAACTCTGCCTTGTTGGCCGCAGATCGGCAGTTCCAGAGGCTACCGGAGACCTGGAACTCCACGTGGGTTGTGCGCGCTGGGACCAACAGATTAGGGTGGCCGCGGCCACGCGGTGTGGAGCGTTTGTATGGTCTGTGCAGAGAGGAGAGAACAGGGATAGATAGACACATAGTTGACAGGCTACAGAAGAGGCTACGCTAATGCAAAGGAGATTGGAATGACAAGTGGACTACACTTATCGAATGTTCAGAACGTTAAGCTTACGTAGCAAGAATCTTATTGACTAAAATGATTGAAATGATACAGTACTGCTGGAGTAGGCTAGCTGGCAGTGGCTACGTTGTTGACACTACACTAATCAAGTCGTTCCGTCGAGTGTAATAGTTTCTACAGTGCTGCTATTCGGGGGCTAGCTGGCTAGCTAGCAGTGTTGATTACGTAACGTTACGTTAAAAGAACGACAATAGCTGGCTAGCTAACCTAGAGAATCGCTCCAGACTACACAATTGTCTTAGATACAAAGACGGCTATGTAGCTAGCTAGCTACGATCAAACAAATCAAACCGTTGTACTGTAATGAAGTGAAATGAAAATGTGATACTACCTGTGGAGCGAGGCGGAATGTTGACCGGGTTGTTGAAGTTCAATTCGGAAGACGTTGGCTAGCTGTTGGCTAGCTAGCTAGTAGTGACTCCTACGTTAAGGACGACAAATAGTACTATAGTGTCTCAACGCTATGACTCCCGTACGGGCTCGGGAGAGATGAAGGTTGAAGGTCATGCGTCCTCCGATACACAACCCAAACAAGCCGCACTGCTTCTTAACACAGCGCACATCCAACCCGGAAGCCAGCCGCACCAATGTGTCGGAGGAGACACTGTGTACCTGGCAACCTTGGTTAGCGTGCACTGCGCCTGGCCCGCCACAGGAGTCGCTGGTGCGCGAGGAGACAAAGATTTCCCTACCGGCCAAGCCCTCCCTTCCCCGGACGATGCTAAGCCAATTGTGCATCGCCCCACGGACCTCCCGGTCGCGGCCGGTTACGACAGAGCCTGGGCTAGAACCCAGGGTCTTTGGTGGCACAGCTGGCGCTGCAGTACAGCGCCCATAACCACTATTCCACCTGGGAGGCCCAACTTTATGTTATTTTAATGCGGGAAAAAAGTGCTTTTCTTTCAAAAACAAGGACATTTATAAGCGACCCAAACCTTTTGAACGGCAGTGTATTTATATGGGATGCTGCACCAGTTAGGCTGGGTGAGGTCAGTCATGAAATCAGGATGAAGTTAGGTCTATCATTCAGGCAGGTGCAGCCTGGCATCTTACTAACCCTGTAGGTTCTGTCTTCCTTTACACAAATTATTATTATGGTGGATCTTTGTGTTCACCCACAGTGTCTTTAGAGGGCTCTTCAGTCAATGGAACTGAAGAAACATACAGTACCAGTCAAAAGTTTGGACACACCTACTCATTCCAGGGTTTTTCTTTATTTTTAAAAACTATTTTCTAAGTTGTAGAATAATAGTGAAGGTATCATAACTATGAAATAACACATATGGAATCGTGTAGGAAGCTGATGACAGATTTCTCTGTAACAGCCTTGTTTATTCATTTCACAGATGAAGTCGCTGGAACAAGAGCTGGCAAAAGATATACAAAGCATTGAAGATTTCCGCCAGAGTGAAGTAATTGATATAGCATTTTGTTACACCCGCAATAACATCTGCTAAACATGGGACCAATCAAATTGGATTTGATTTCAATTCGATTTGCAAACGTTTTGTGTGTCGTGGAGGCAACCATTATATTTCCAATACTCTACAGGTAGAAACGTGCCACGGTCAAGTGCTGCCATCTGCGTTAGGATTTGAGAGATCCAGAAGTCTCTCCAGTGAAAGACAGTTAGTTCGTCATACCAGACATTAGGCTCATAAAGCAAAGAGAGGGGATAATGTGCTGGGATAGTGTGTTGACTCTGTCCTTTTGATATTAACCATGGGAGTTGGGTTAGAACACAACCTGTTCCACATAAGTCAACAGTGAAGTGCTGAATCGTGTAACTTTAAAGTCCTGCCGCCTCATAGCATATCACCATATTGCTTCTGTCCTCACATTACCCAGCTGGATTTATTGAAGCACAAAATACATACTTTGTTATTACTGCCCCAGTATATTTTTTATGATACACATTTTATGATTGTTTTAACACCTAGCCTTGATAACCCCCCCCCCCCCACATATCACCTCACCTCCACCACTATATTGACTCTATACAGTTTACTCTATCAACAATAAAGCTGCAGCACTTCAGCTACATATCGCTCTCAGTCTTGCTTATTCATCCCTTGGTCCGGGGGAGGATTGGGGGTTGGGGGTGTTTCTGTCAACACACTGACCACATAGAGACTGACAGCCCCTTTGCTGAGAGAGAGAGTCAGACGGGGACGGGGGGACGGGGGTAGAAAGAGGGGAGAGACAGAGAGAGAGCGGAATGCAGTGTGCAGCTGACACAACACGCTGATGGCTGGAGTGGATGGGCTAGCCTGATTAATGGGCCTCCACAATGAGGGGAGTTGAAAGTCCACTTCATAAAGAATGACTTAACAATACAGGGAGCATAGTGCCTGACCATTATGGATCTGTGGAGTTTTTGAATGGACAATGCGTACTGTCTCATCCTACTTAGGGCCATGGTCTTATTTAACACGTGCCCCTTGTACAGAAAGTCTCTAACCCAACCAGTTGACACGTTTACTTTGGTTCCTGTTATTTGTCAGTGCAATGGGTTCAGTTGTCTATTGTTTCGGCATCTATGTGAGGCAACAAAGGTCTTCCTACATACGAGACGATTTTGCTGGGAGGTTTTCTCAGTACCTAAATTGTTATGAAAGAGAAAAAAACAATGATGATCAAACTGGAAAATGGTATGGATTTATAGGGTAACATATTCTTGTTATGGCCGGGTGGTTTATCCAAGCTGATGAGACTGGCTGTAGGCTACATCCTATTGATGCGGATAAACACCAATGCATTTTCTCCCTTTCTAAAGACAATGAGCCATCCTTTCTTTTATTCGCAAACTGAGACAAAACCAAACCCCATCCTGACACCCTTGGCTTAACTAGACTAACAACACAGGTACTGTATAACATTCCCACCACTCACCATGGCAAGTCTTCATCTGTCCCTATTCATTAATTTCCACATAGGAACCAACTCGCTCTCCATCTCAAGCCTTGACAATGAAGACCTGTGTTACTCCCTCAGATTATGGGAACATACAATATGTAACATTTCCTGCTGTTTAATGGGCATTTCAATTCATGATAGGGTATTCATTGATTATTGAATAATATAACTAAGAATAAATCTATGATTTCATGAGCATACATTTCCCCAGCCCCACCTCTCTTCTTACCAAACAAACAAAGTGTCAGGGTTAGGTTATTGATATTACAGATGCATTTAAGACATTTTCATACAACAGACACCCAGATCTGTCTTGAGAGTCAGAATTTGTCCTTTGAGGTCTCTTACTTGATGGAGGTCCTCTTAAGAAAAGAGGATGTCCAGCAGTGACCTGTGTTGACCTGACCTTCACACGCCCCGGACCATATGCACTAAATCAGCTAACATGGCCATTCACAATGCTGGCTCAGGTTCTGATTATAATGGTCACTAGTTTGTTTAAAAGTAACCATTGTTAGACCTGAGTAAGTGGGATGGCACAAAACATAAGACCCCCTATTTAAATAGAGTTCGAAAATGGATAAAACACCACTGATGTTCACTGATGACCACTGGCCAACAATGTGAGTTCCCAGAACTGTTTCAGTAGCCATGTTTTCATTTCTGAAAGAAGCTGAGGAGAAATTGAGTGCAGAGAAGTAGAAACAAAACAGAGAAGTTATGCTTCCTCAGGAGGCCATTTTAAAAGGTCAAGCAGCAGTAAAACAGCCTGTGGTAAGATTTGTTCTCTTCAATATCCATGGACATGCATGACATGATTTAAACTAACAAAACCGTAGAAGGAAACCGTTGAATAGATTCATCACTTATTTCTTTTTCTACGTCCAGGTTGTTGGAGGGGGGAAGGAGTTGATGCAACAACCCGATGAGCTAAAAAAGACGACCATACAGAAAAAATAAACAGAGAAGTATGTATCTAATGCATATAATCTCATTCATGTTGGATTGTAAAGAAGAGAGACATGAATCGGTCAGACAATAATATGGTATAATGCATTATCTGGTACTAGTATTACAGTGGTGATGAGTTGGCCTATATGCCACTATCACTCTTCATTGCAGCGTCAAAGATCAACCTTGCTATAACAAAATAATCTATAGTAACACATATCATTCTGATCTCAGTGCGTCAGACCCTTAGGATGCATTGCAACCAACTGGCAGAATGTAGCGCTGTGCTATATATTACCGCTGGATTTCTTAAAAACGCCACTAACAGGAGATTACCTGCATCTGCGTGTTAAAGCAAACTTGCTTGCAACTAAAAACCCACAAGATGAAATCAGCAGATTTCAGTTGATCTCTCATTGTTACTGTGTCAAGTGATTATGATACTAGAGATCTGCGTGCGTCTAGGTTCTCTACTCCCGCCCCCAATGAAATATGGATACTAAATACTTAATAGAGTATAAGTAGTAGGTCTAAATTTCGTTCAAACGTTTCACCTTAAATGGCAAAATAATATAACATATGCACATTTGAAATAAAAAAGTTTTTTAGCCTATATTTTCATTCAAGAAAAATATGTAGATGATATAACTAAATCATGATTGATTAAGTTGCACACCTCAAATATGGACAGTCCAGGGAAATGACCATACCAGACCATTTTATTTTAAAGACAGTTGTATTTAATCAATATCATAAATTGGAAACATAAAATAGAAGAGTAGACTACACCAACACTACTTTTCCATTCATTCAACGTGTCGGATAAATTGCCACAGTAGACTTTCGTGGTAAACATGATTTCAGTTGTATGCAATGATTGCCAAATAATGGGGGAATCAGCTAACTTCAACACATCTTTCCATGGTGCAGAGAGAAAAATGTGCAGTTATATAATGCTATTCTACACATTTTGTCATGAGGTTAAGAGAAAATGTTACAGTTTTAAAGATAATTTCCTGCAATTCCATACTTTTTGCCATGGGGTAAAATAATAAATATGTTATTTTATAGCTCATCTCATGCTATTCTACACATTCTGCCATGAGGCTGAGAGAAAATGTTGCAGTTTTAAAGTTAATTTCCTGCAATTCTACACATTTTTCTATCATATGCTATCTGAGTTGGGGCCCGGTGCATTGAGTAATCTGGCCCTGGCAAGCAGGACTAAGGTAACACCAGCATCAGCTTTTAGAGAGCGGTAATGAGGTGATCAATAATGGAGATCAGCTGTGCGGGTAAATTTAGTACATATTGATGAAACATCAACTGGTGATAATCTGGTGATAGCAACAAATTAAAATACAGTGGCAGTGAACTAAATCCCATGTTGAGCCAAGTGTTGCGGGCCTATTGGGACCCGCAACATTGGGACCATCTAACGACACCAAAAGCAGTTATTTCACGCCAATGGAATATGGGAGAAGAAACTTGAGATTCTGAAGGCGAGGTATGTATGAATGCCAGTTGACATTTTGTTTAATTATATTGAAATGTTATTTTTGACCACTTTTTTCTCTAAAACATCGATTTAAAAAGTTTCCATGCCATCAGAGATGAGATGTTCTTACGACAGACGTTGCAGCGGCAGGTAGCTTCACTGCAACATGACTCAGTCAGCTACAGGGTGAGAAACAAAGCATTTAACATGAGATTTCGGGGCTGTGTTTGCATGTAAAGATGTATATTAATACATTTGTATAAAGGTAAGGACAGTACGGTGATCTGAAAGGAGCATGTAGTAGGGATACATTTCACTGTGTATAACATTCAAACCTTTGGTATGATTTTGTAACAATTCCTTGGCTCAGTCACATGAGGAAACCAACGCCTGTGGAATACACACACACACACACACACACACACACACACACACACACACACACACACACACACACACACACACACACACACACACACACACACACACACACACACACACACACACACACACACACACACACAGTCCTTATTACATGAGGCTTTTCCTTGTTTTTCAAATGGATACATAAGAGCACACATATCAGAGTTTAACAGGTGTTGCCCCATTGAGCCCCTCATATAGTCCTCAATTGGATGTTGTTTATGAAAATTCTATGGTTTTTAGTCCCCCCCCCCTCTTTTCCACATATGGCTGTTCTCCGTGAGCTCGGTATGCCACAAGTCAATCATTAGGAAGACAATTAAGATGAAAACAGGGTGGTGTTAAGATCCTAATGCTATGCATGTGAGTTTCACAATGCTATACACTGATCAAGCATCAATGCAACCAATTACAAATAGTTGGCTACTCCAATTATAAAGATAGACAGAGCTTGTGATATAAATGTATTTTTTCTTTCCTGTAGATGGACAGTCCCGGTTCTTACCAAAGTCCTGTGTACAATAGATTCAAAATGCTGAGCAGACATGCTTTTCTTTTGTTTGTACCAAAAGAAAAAGACAAACATTGAAACTCAATTATTCTATGTTGGATTCTTCAACTAAAGTCATCTCTGTGTCAGCCCATCATAGGTGGTTGTTTTCAGAAGATGGACAGGATAAGACTATGGACATCAGTGTGTTGAGTGGCAGAGGAACAAATTGTTCAGGTAAACAATTTAACCGACCATTAGGACCAAATCCTAACCAGAGACATACATGCATAGCTCAAAGCGTATCCTCCATTGTCATTGATGCAGGATTTGCATGAAAGTTGAAGTACGTGCTTTTAATCTTTGGTGTCGAATAAGAAATGATCTATTTCATATTTAGAAAAAAATCCAGGAATTGATTATTTCAATATCCCTGAAGGTGTCTTTTTGAGACACGGCTAGGACCTATATGAAGAGACCTGTATCTACCGTCCTAACACATACATATATATAAAAATAATTTTCCATATAGTTCATATACTGTACATGCATGTCCATTTGCCTCTTTGAAATTAGATTACAGTTGTCTAGGGTTAGGATCCCCTTGCTAACATGTGGTATCAGGAGTGAAGAAAACAGGAATTAACCTGACTAAGCTCTCTTTAATCTCTCTATTTGTGCACTATTGACCTGCTGATAATTGGGATCCCTGCTAATGAGCTTAGCAGACCTGACTAATTAATTAAGTAGGCTGAATTAATTCTGTCCATATGAAATCTCTCTCTCAGACATAACTATCTGATGCACAGAGGCCAAAAAATGTATCTGCTAGATTATCTCGGTCATCCTGCTGAAATCTGTAAACAATCCAATAACCTAAGACACTATAACAGTGTCATTAGGAATGGCTACTTCCTTTCTTCCCTTTAAAATGTTTTGATGTCACAGATACGATATTATTCACATTTTTACGCCAGCCCACCCTGTATGTCACTTTTGGTTAAAGGTATCAATTCAAATTTGATGGCAAATATGAATATACATTTTATAGTTCATATATGATTACATGTAGAACTGTTAGTTGTAGTAGAGTTAATTCATGTTTTTGTGATCTTTATATCATGTACTTTATTTGTATGCTCTTTGAGGTTTTACAACTTGCTCTAGCCGTGTCCAAGTGTCCATTGATACAGATCTAGCTTTGTGTGAGAGATCTAAAGGGCCCTTGATGCAATAGCATAGAGTCAACAAGGCTAACAAGCAGCGTGGTGAAGGGTGACCAAGTTGAAAAGCCACTGGTCTTCAGACCAAGTGGTCCATGGGCAGTGAACTCCACATTATGCAGCCAGCCCCTGACTAAACCATGGGAATTCAGCCCATAGATCACCATTGACACTCCATAATTGAAACATTGGAGGTAAGGCACCAGCCAGCATACAAGTCCTGACACTTATAAGGAGTTGACTAACACTGGTGTCACACAGCATATTCTGATTATTCTGTGGGTCAGTAATCTAAGATGTTCGGAATGATTTTGGCCCTGTGTTGCATGCTTGTGCTCTTTGATTGCTGACCATTTGGATGGAAAGGATTCAGATGCTGAGTGAGTGGTGGGCATCCACTGAGCAAGGGGCACATATTACATTGCTAACAGACTAAGCTATAGGCAGTGATTGGAGAATGTATAAACATATTTTTTGTAAGGGTCTTTCTATAAATTGGAGTACCAGTGAGGATTTCTTATACCGGACAACACTTTACAGCTGTTGATAAGTCATTGATAATAATCTGCCAATTTTTTTCATGTCATTACATGAAGATATAATGGGGGTTCATAGCTATATGCAATATAATTCACAAGTTGATTAAAAACCTATGTTTTACCCTTTATCATGGTTGATGACTTTGATGCATTTGTCCAAAATCTTTCCTTGCATTTATGGCAGTGTAAGTTGTCATTATATCATATATTAAGCATTAATCAGTTAAGTTAGACAACTTGAATCCTGTAAGAATCCTGGATATAGCTGTCTGACAGGTTTACATTTACATTTACATTTAAGTCATTTAGCAGACGCTCTTATCCAGAGCGACTTACAAATTGGTGAATTCACCTTCTGACATCCAGTGGAACAGCCACTTTACAATAGTGCATCTAAGTCATTAAGGGGGGGTGAGAAGGATTACTTATCCTATCCTAGGTATTCCTTGAAGAGGTGGGGTTTCAGGTGTCTCCGGAAGGTGGTGATTGACTCCGCTGTCCTGGCGTCGTGAGGGAGTTTGTTCCACCATTGGGGGGCCAGAGCAGCGAACAGTTTTGACTGGGCTGAGCGGGAACTGTACTTCCTCAATGGTAGGGAGGCGAGCAGGCCAGAGGTGGATGAACGCAGTGCCCTTGCTTGGGTGTAGGGCCTGATCAGAGCCTGGAGGTACTGCGGTGCCGTTCCCCTCACAGCTCCGTAGGCAAGCACCATGGTCTTGTAGCGGATGCGAGCTTCAACTGGAAGCCAGTGGAGAGAGCGGAGGAGCGGGGTGACGTGAGAGAACTTGGGAAGGTTGAACACCAGACGGGCTGCGGCGTTCTGGATGAGTTGTAGGGGTTTAATGGCACAGGCAGGGAGCCCAGCCAACAGCGAGTTGCAGTAATCCAGACGGGAGATGACAAGTGCCTGGATTAGGTTCTTGTATAGAGATCTCAGAAATGCGGTGTCTGTCTCCTTATGTTATGGGGTGAAAACAGCACACAAATCGAATGCTTCTAACCCGGATGTCACATTACCTTGATGCTCTAAACCTAAATCGATACTGTCATTAATGTGGTTCTTCAATAATTACGCATAATACTTGTTGGATGCACATTTGGTGTCCAGCTGATTAGTTACGCTGTGATATTTTCACACAGGAGTTTTCCGATGACAGTCAAGTGAAGAACTGACTCACAGCAGGGTCTCCTTAAATTTAACAGAGAAAGTATCAAGGTAATGTGTTCCTGTTTTTGTGCCTCGAAGTGGACACTCAGTGTGCAATTGTGAACAGGATAGACTATTGCGCAACACCCAATGCAAGGGGATTGAAACAGCCTACCTACTTGAACTTGAATTTTGAGCTCAGAAATTGAAGTACTGGAATAGATCTACCTTGAAACTCAGACTTTTCCTCAATTAGGTGCTTGAAAAGTCCTTATAATTATTGTAGCCAATTTCTAAGCTCTCCTGCTCCCATAAAAATTATCTGTGATTTAATCTTCTGAGAAATGTGGCCTCTTTTGTATGTTTCCCGCCTCTTCAATTGAAGGGTGTTGTGCTTCTCTGTTGCGGTTAAAATCATGTGAGGGTATTATGAGGACCACAACATCTAATGTTGACTTTAACTTGGCTTTCCATACAATTCCTTCCATAAAAAAAAGATCCCCCGTGGTTTTTGGTCACTTTCTCATTATAAAAACAGTGATGGTGTAACGGTCTGAGTGTAGTGGGTGAGGAGTCAGGCGCAGGAAGCAGAGAGTTCAGGGGAGTGCTATTTTAATGCACAGAGAAACGGCAAACATAAGCCAACTCCCACGAAAACACAGGGCGTAATGAACAAACAAATGCCCCAAACTGGGGGACTTAAACTGTCCAGAAAAAACCCACAAAATGGGAAAACACAAAACCCATAGACGTTACACATAAGTACACCAAACAGACGGTCACAATAATTAATCCCGCACAAGGAACCAGGTGGGCCGGCTGACTAATAAAGCCTTACTACTAACTACCTAACTCAAAACAGGTGCACTCAATAAACACATAAGGAGGGGGAGGAAATAATCAGTAGCAGCTAGTAGGCCGGCGACGACGACCGCCGAGCTCCACCCGAACGGGAAGGAGACTGTCCTTTGGTCGGAGTCGTGACAGTACCCCCCCACCCCCTTGACGCGCGGCTCCCGCAGCTCGCCAACACCGGCCTCGAGGTCGACCCGGAGGACGAGGCGCAGGGCGATCTGGATGGAGGCGGTGGAAATCCCTCAACATTGACGGATCCAAAATGTCCATGGTGGGTACCCAGCACCTCTCCTCCGGACCGTACCCCTCCCAGTCCACGAGGTACTGCAGGCCCCTCACCCAGCGTCTCGAGTCCAGAATGGCCCGTATCGTATACGCCGGGGACCCCTCGATGTCCAGAGGGGGAGGAGGGACGTCCGGCACCTCACAGTCCTGTAGGGGACCAGCTACCACCGGCCTGAGGAGAGACACATGAAACGAGGGGCTAATACGATAATAGGAAGGGAGTTATAATCGATAACACACCTCGTTTATTCTCCTCAGGACTTTGAACGGCCCTACACACTGCGGCCCAAGCTTCCGGCAGGGCACGCGGAGGGGCAGGTTTTGGGTCGAGAGCCAGACCCTGTCCCCTGGTACAAACACGGGGGCCTCACTGCGGTGGCGGTCAGCACTCTTTTTCTGCCGTCCACTAGCCTGTTGAAGGGATTCCTGGACGGCCCTCCAGGTCTCTTTGGAGCGCTGCACCCATTCCTCCACCGCAGGAGCCTCGGTCTGGCTCGGATGCCACGGTGCCAGGACCGGCTGGTACCCCAACACACACTGAAAGGGGGACACATTAGTAGAGGAGTGGCGTAGTGAGTTCTGGGCCATTTCAGCCCAGGGGATGTATCTCGCCCACGCCCCTGGCCGGTACTGGCAGTACGACCGCAGAAACCTACCCACCTCCTGGTTTACTCTCTCCACCTGCCCATTACTCTCGGGGTGATAACCGGAGGTCAGGCTGACTGAGACCCCAGACGCTCCATGAACGCCCTCCATACTCGGGACGTGAACTGGGGGCCCCGATCAGAAACGATGTCCTCCGGCACCCCGTAGTGCCGGAAGACGTGGGTGAATAATGCCTCCGCAGTCTGTAGGGCTGTTGGGATACCGGGCAACGGGAGGAGACGGCAGGACTTAGAGAACTGATCCACAATCACCAGAACCGTGGTGTTGCCCTGAGACGGGGGAAGGTTGGTCAGGAAATCTACGGCTAGATGTGACCATGGCCGTTGTGGAACGGGGAGGGGTTGTAACTTCCCTCTAGGAAGGTGCCTAGGAGCCTTACTCTGGGCGCATACCGAACAGGAGGAGACATAAACCTTAACGTCCCTAGCCAAGGTAGGCCACCAATACCTCCCCCGAAGGCTCCCCACTGTCCTCCTCACCCCAGGGTGACCCGAGGAGGGTAGGACGTGAGCCCACCGAATCAGTTGGTCCTGAACACCAAGCGGCATGTACCTCCGCCCCGCCGGACACTGAGGAGGCGCGGGTTCAGCCCGTAACGCCCGCTCGATGTCCGAGTCCACCTCCCATACCACCGGTGCCATCAGCTTTGAGGCCGGAAAGATGGGAGTAGGTTCGGTGGACCTATCCTCCGTGTCGTAAAGGCGGGACAGTGCGTTCGCCTTCACGTTCTGGGAGCCCGGTCTATATGATAAAGTGAACCGGAATCGAGTGAAAAACATGGCCCACCTTCCTTTATGCAGGTTCAGTCTCCTAGCTGCCCGAATATACTCCAGATTTTGGTGGTCGGTCCAGATGAGAAAGGGGTGCTTAGCCCCCTCAAGCCAGTGTCTCCACACCTTCAGAGCCCTGACCACCACTAACAACTCCCGGTCCCCCACATCATAGTTACGCTCCGCTGGGCTGAGCTTACTCGAGAAGAAAGCGCAGTGGCAGAGTTTTGGTGGCGTACACGCTGTGATAGCACGGCACCCACCCCAGCCTCGGACGCGTCCACCTCCACTATGTATGCTAGAGAGGGGTCCGGATGCGCCAACACGGGTGCATCTGTGAACAGCGCCTTCAACTTGTTGAAAGCTCTGTCCGCATCTGCTGACCACCGCAACCGCACCGGGCCCCCCTTCAGCAGTGAGGTAATTGGAGCCGCTACCTGGCCAAAACCCCGGATAAACCTCCGGTAGTAGTTGGCAAAACCCAAAAACAGCTGCACCTCTTTTACCGTGGTCGGAGTCGGCCAATTACGCACGCCCTTACTGCGGTCACCCTCCATCTCCACCCCAGAGGTGGAAATGCGATAACCCAGAAAGGAGACGGCTTGTTTGGAGAACACACACTTCTCAGCCTTGACGTATAGGTCATGCTCCAGCAGTCTACCAAGTACCTTGTGTACCAGAGACACATGCGCGGCGTGAGTAGCTGAGTAGATCAGAATGTCATCGATATAAACAACCACTCCCTGCCCGTGCAAGTCCCTGAGAATATCATCTACAAAGGATTGAAAAATGGCTGGAGCATTTTTTAACCCATACGGCATGACGCAGTACTCATAGTGGCCCGATGTGGTACTAAATGCGGTTTTCTACTCGTCTCCCTTCCGAATACGCACCAGGCTTGTGAAGCACCAATTTTGTGAAGAACTGTGCTCCCTGAAAGGATTCCACTGCCGTAGCAATGAGAGGTAGTGGGTAGCTGAACCCCACTGTGATGGCATTTAGACCTCTATAAGCAATACACGGACGCAAACCTCCCTCCTTTTTCTTCACAAAAAAGAAACTTGAGGAGACGGGTGAAATGGAGGACCGAATGAACCCCTGTCCCAGAGAGTCCATGATATATGTCTCCATAGCCAACATCTCCTCTTGGGACAATGGGTACACGTGACTCTTGGGAAGCGCAGCGTTTACCTGGAGATCTATCGCACAATCCCTTCCTGGTCGATGTGGTGGTAATTTAGTCGCCTTCTTTTTACTAAAAGTGATTGCCAAATCAGCATACTCGGGGGGAATGCACACTGTGGGACCCTGGTCTGGAGGTGGCACCGACGGAAACTCCCAGACACCTTCCAGAACACTCCTCTGACCACCCCTGGAGAACCCCCTGTCTCCACAAAATTTTAGGATTGTGCCAGGCCAGCCAGGGAATCCCTAACACCACTGGAAACGCAGGCGAATCAATAATATAGAGACTGATACGCTCCCTATGATTCCCCTGCGTTACCATGTCCAGTTGGATCGTGGTCTCCCTGACCACCCCTGACCCTAATTGACACGCCTTGGTCTTAGTATTTTGTGTTTTAGTTAATTAGTTGGTCAGGCCAGGGTGTGACATGGGTTTATGTTTTTTGTGTTTCTTAGTGGGGTTTTTTAGTTATTGGGATTGTGGCTGATTAGGGGTGTGTGTTGCATAGGTTTGGCTGCCTGAGGCGGTTCTCAATCAGAGTCAGGTGATTCTCGTTGTCTCTGATTAGGAACCGTATTTAGGTAGCCTGGGTTTCACTTTGTATTTCGTGGGTGATTGTTCCTGTCTCTGTGTTAGTGTTCACCAGACAGGCTGTATAGGTTTTTCACGTTCCGTTTGTTGTTTTTGTTATTTCATGTATCATCATTTGTTCTATTAAAAACATGAGTAACCAACACGCTGCATTTCGGTCCGACTCTCTTTCGACAAATGAAGAACGCCGTTACACTAATGGCCGGCTATCTAGGGAGTGCACGGGAAAGGGAGAATCTATCGGCACAAGCAGAACACCTAATTTAATAGCGAGTCCGCGATCCATAAAGTTCCCAGCTGCGCCTGAATCGACTAGCTTAATTAAGGAAAAAAATCAAGACAAACATGTGACCAACAGGGGGTTCTGAGTGAGTTTGGTGCTGACTCACCTGGGGTGATCGAGAAATGTTCCGCCTGCCATCTCGAATCCCAGACGGACCCCCCCAGCACCGATCGGCCGTGTGTCCTCTCCGACCACAGTTGGTGCAGAGGGAGCCTCCTCCTCCGGTACCCCTCGGCAAAGCCCCTCCCAACTCCATCGGAACAGGAGTGGAGGTGCTGGGTGGTGGAACACACAGGACCCTCTCCGAACGCCCGCGGGCAGCCAGCAGATTGTCCAGTCGGTTGGAAAGGTCAATTAGCTCATCCAGGGAAAGAGCGGTGTACCGACACGCTAGCTCCCTGCGGACGTCCTCCCGGAGACTACACCGGTAGTGGTCGATAAGGGCCCTGTCGTTCCACCCGGATCCTGCTGCCAAGGTACGGAACTCTAACGCGTAATCCTGGGCGCTCCTCTTCTCCTGCCGGAGATGGTGCGGAAGCGGCGACAAAACTCGGGGTAGTGCTCCTTAGCTGAGTCTGGGCCATTCCAAACTGCGTTTGCCCACTCCAGAGCACGACCCGTGATGCAGGAGATGAGGACATTCACCCTCTCCGCTCCCGAGGGAGTGGGTCTGACGGTGGCCAGGTACAGTTCTAGCTGGAGTAAGAACCCCTGGCACCCTGCTGCCGCTCCATCATAGACCCTCAGGAGCGTAAGACGGAGGGTGCTGGAGTCGGGAGATGGGGAGTCCTGAGGGGGGGGGGGGAGCCGAAGGTGGAGAGAGGAGACCGCTTCTCTCCCATCGGTCCATTCTCTCCATCACCAGATCCATCGCCGTTCCGATCCGATGGAGAACGGTGGTGTGATGTAAAACCCTCTCTTCCATCGATGGGAGGGGAGTGGCTGTTGCTCCTGCTGACTCCATTCCTCAGTGGTGCGGGATTCTGTAACGGTCTGAGTGTAGTGGGTGAGGAGTCAGGCGCAGGAAGCAGAGAGTTCAGGGGAGTGCTATTTTAATGCACAGAGAAACGGCAAACATAAGCCAACTCCCCCGAAAACACAGGGCGTAATGAACAAACAAATGCCCCAAACAGGGGGACTTAAACTGTCCAGAAAAAAATCCACAAAATGGGAAAACACAAAACCCATAGACGTGCACACAAGTACACCAAACAGACGGTCACAATAATTAATCCCGCACAAGGAACCAGGCGGGCCGGCTGACTAATAAAGCCTTACTACTAACTACCTAACTCAAAACAGGTGCACTCAATAAACACATAAGGAGGAGGAGGAAATAATCAGTGGCAGCTAGTAGGCCGGCGACGACGACCGCCGAGCGCCACCCGAACGGGAAGGGGAGTGTCCTTCGGTCGGAGTCGTGACAGATGGTGAGAGTCAAATGGTCAGATTAATGCTGCCGCATTATTCATGGCTATGTTATGTGTGCCTGTGTCGGCCACTTAGGCTACGGAAAAATTGTCATGCATGCATCCAATCTATTTAGTAATGCAATGTCCACATTATTCTCACATGTTTTGTAATGTCATGATACTATGAATATCAATGCATTGGCAAGGCCTAAAAAGTCAGTATTCTTAAAGTGCTAATGACCTACTTTGACACTTTTTGCATGCTTAATTGCAATGAATTGTTTGAAAAAGTCATTGAATTTGACTTGCCCATGTCTGTATGAACCCTGCTTAAATGATGTATAGTCCTAGTCCTATGTTGTTGTATAAAGTTGGTGGAGTTATCGGTCAATTTGCATATATTCACTTTTATTCCTCTAAATACACATGTGAAACTGCATGAAAATCCTTTTTTATTTTTGTTTCAAACCATTTAGAAATGTTGATCCCAATGTCACACATTGGCCCCATTATTTATAAAAAGAGCCTTAATTGTTTCTAATTTTTGTTACAGATACATTTTAGATAACTATCGTTTTTCTTAATATATGCACATACTATTTATGCATATTGCTTTTCTCATCATAAGCAATAAGACCCATGGTTTGCTTTTAATCTATATAACATTCCAAGAAAAGTTGAATCTAAACACATACAAGTTAATGCTATCTAAAACCAAAAAATCAAAAGGGTATAAATGTTATATTTTTATGGCAAGCTGTTTAAAATGCTTTGATTTTATGCAAAAAAATCCCCTCAAAATATGTTGTTAGAAGAACATCCAAGGTAATACATTTTGTCCGTCTTTGTCAGTGAATACGTCTGGCCCCCATATGCTTCAGTACAAAGCTATGTGAATACGGCATTTACAAACCCAGGCCTACCCCATTAAACACTATAACAATCTTTGTTCATGGTAAGTTATCAGCCTCAATTAATCAACTTCAACAATGGAAATTCTGATGTGTTCAAGCACCCTGAAAGCTCTAGGTCAGTAGAAGGGCACATCGGAGCCCCGTTCTCAATTCAGCATCCTTTTCATTTTATTGCATTTTTCAAGTCTTAAACGTTGTTTTCCTATATAAATGTTTCATATTTGAACAACTACTAGAAAAAGAAGGAATAAAATAAACAAAAAAGAGAAAAAGATCAGAGAGCCTAAAATGTTTTTTTATTCATGGATTTCTAATTGATTAAAAGCCTCCTAGTCACTCCCAAAGGACCATGTCCTCTGTGCTACAATGTGAATGGTATTGTTATGGCCATTCCTCTGCTGTTCAAAGGAGGTACCCACTGGTTTGATTCAGTTACACGGTTTAGTAAAGTTCCCCTCCCACTGCTTTGGGGTCTATGGAGCATCCATGACCTGTTTAGTATTGGTCAGGGATATGTCGTGTCACCCCTCACATGGGCATTACCCACATACATTTTTATTGGTATAGTGAAACCACTGCTTTCGAATCACAATTTATTGGACTGGACAAGAAAAATACACACTGTAAAGGTGGGAATCAATCCACAAGGATGGAGCAATAGTCCAGACTGCAGTGTGTTCTTAAAAGTGGCAATGATCTTTGAATTAAGAAACTACACCAAACAAATGTATGTATAAGTTTGTAAAATGCATTTGCTGCACACATTGAGTTTGTTGCGAGATATTATACATGTCGTCAAGTAGGTTTATAAAAACTATATCATAATGGCAGTTTTAAAGGTCCAGTGTAGTCAAAAACGGGATTTTCTCCCGAGTTTATATATTCACACTATAAGGTTGGAATAATACTGTGAAATTGTGAAAATGATGATAATGCCATTTTACTGTAAGAGCTGTTTGAAAAGGCCGCCTGAAATTACAGCCTGTTTTGGTGGGATGGAGTTTTGACCTGCCTGGCGACATCATCAGATGGTATAAGTTAATAGACCAATAACATAGAGTTTCAAACCTCTCTGCCAATAGCAGCTGGTTTTCAAGTTACATATCCCTCCCAGTAGACTCATCCAAGTATGCCTCTCAATAAGACCAATCCCACTAAGGTACCTTACAATAATTTACTATCATTTTTTTATTTATTAAAATGGTCAAAACGAAACAAATTCCTTCTTAGCAAAGGGAAATTTCTCAAGCAAGAATTTTGCTAGGATTGTCTGGGACTGGTCTTATTGTGAGGCATTGGCACGCCATTGTTACCCAGTTGCAATGGGCCTTTATCTGTTTAACTTACAGCCCATGATGCCAATATATTAATGCCACATTGATTTCATTCCATAATCCCAGATGAAATCAGCTCCCTCTGTCCCGTCAGGTAAACATCATCCCTCACAGATCTGCAATCTGCCCTCCCTCAAAATAAGATACCTATACCAACGTTTATGCTTTCCAGACAATTAAACCAATTAGAACGTTTCATTCCAGATGCATTCCAGTAGCCTCTTTGACCTTATTATTGGAATACACATGCAATCGAGTTGCTATGTAGAGTGTAGGTTTAGTTCATCCTCTTTCCTGCATGTCTTTCAATTGAGAAAAACTAAGAATTAATAGACAATCATATTTGTCCCAACTAAAAAAAATACAAATACAACAACAGCATTCATATTTGTTCTTAGGAATAGGAATTTAAAAGAAAGTATTGGCATTCATTAACTCTCATTGATATATTCACTGAGTGCTTCTCTGTTGCTGGAATGAGTTGTGGAAACCGTCCTAACTGCATGCAGTCGTTCGCCACAGAGTCCAGTGTGTCTTGTGGATATTCTTTAGCTTTCCGCATGCCTCGTACAGCACAAACCCTGTGGAATGCAAGGCTTTAGAGAGGCTCTCAATAGCTCTGCAGCCATACTCACAATGAGTGTTTTGGGGCTCTGATTCACATAAGCCTTTACATATTCCCTCAGTGAAATAGAAGGGTCAAAAAACATGCCTCAGAAAAGGGCCATCTGCTCTCCAATTCTCTATATAATCTGTTATACTTCGTATAGTATATTGATGATACCAAGTCAATTTTGCTTTCCCTCCTGTGTAGATGTATATTTAAGGTGGGAAACTTCCTAGCGTACTTCAGCTGTTTGTCTTCCCTAATGTTTGGGTATGTATGGGTGGATGGTATCTTAGCTGTTATGCTGCAACATTATAAGAAAATCCAGCCAGCCATTTCCTCTCACTTTTCCATGGCTGCATGCAGAAAAGGCCCCACAGTCTTCTGCTGCAGGCCCCTTTCATGTCTACCCTCATGACGTTCAACGACAAGCTTATAATCAATTAGCAATTTCTCCTTCAATTAAACGTAATTTATTACTGATGATGGTTGGAATATGATGGTCTCTTTCACTGTGCCACAGTCCTCTTTATAGAGATTATGTGATTATGCATGTACTCTTTATTTTCAACAGTAGGCCATTTGCCGACTTTAATAAGACACTTTTACATTCTCGTCCGGCCTTCAGTAAAAAACACTATGGGCTGTAAGCTAACCATGTTGTCATAGAAACTGCTGGCATATATATTATGTCTCTTAACAGTCTCAGGAGGGTTTCTTACTTGGGATGCTGCTTCCTCTTTCAGAGTTTCTGCATTGGTTGTGAAACAACAAAGTGGGGAAATTTTTGTTGGACTCGAAGTAATTGCTTTCATTAAATGCTGGATAAATAGCAATTGCTGGTATGGTGGAGTCCAGCAGAGTTTGAGCACACAGGGTTAATCAGAGTCAGTGCTGGCTGGAAACCTTCCCAACACCATGGCTCTCAGCCAGTCACCCAAGCTTATAGTCACTTAGTACAAAACTTCTCAGATCAAGATGAATAGACCCACTGTCTGCAAGATACACAATCCCTACAAATTAGAATAATATATGCATTTGTCATTATTGATTTATTTGGATGTTCTTCTGCTGCACCAATCTATTAGCATAATTTAGTGAATATCTTTAGAAAGTAACTTTTGTATATATATACAGATCTTCCATAAAACATTGTCAGAATGAAAACCCCATCATCTTGTATTATTTAATTTAACAATTTTGTTTTCATATAAATCTGAATTTATCCTTCTAAACTGAAACATTTTGTGTCACTTGACTCTCAGCTGCATTTGTCCTGCAAACACATCCCTGCTGCGCAATGCTTAGAATAGGAAAATTGATAATTTGGAAAGACAGCAGTGAAGTTCAAGCTAGCGAATAAGTGAAGGGCCTGTTTCATAGATTTACTTTTGTGAATATTAAAATGGGACCTGGTGAAAAATGATGCATGCTTTTACTCTTCTGAAACCTGGCAACTGAGAGGAGGGAAAAATCTTTGCAGAACTCCATCTTGAAGAACAAAAGAGCTGGACACATTTAGCTGGATTGCAGCGAGTTTTGTGTCCCAGGCACATGAAGTCTATCACGGAAACATATTGTATCGAAATAGTTTTGAGGAGAATACTGGGGATGAAAGAGAAAGGGTCTCTTTGATCAGGGCCCTGGGGTCCCCGGCTCCCCGAGCGCAGTCAGACTGGCTGCAAGGCGTTATTCACATTCAGCTAGACACACTTACATTGCCTGTGAATGAAATTAGCATATTTGTAATTTATCACATTTTTGTTGAACTTTTTTGTTTCCTTATGCAAGCTAAAAAGTTGACTAAATTAAAGTAGATCCATCATCTGCGGAGAGAGATTTGCAATTAACAGTTTCCCAAAAGGCAGAGAACGCGTTAATCAAAATCTCTGTGTTTGATGAGATGTGGAACAAATGAGTTCCTAGCATAACTTTTAAAACATACTTTCAAACGGTTTGTTGTGGAAATGTCCTAATATGCCTTTTATTCTATTTTTGAATGAGAAACCTTATGTTTGTAGACTAATCAGTAACTGTCAGGAATAAAGCAGGTCTACCAAAAATGTTTAATCGCTTAAATTACGTTTAAGGTAGATGTAATGGCATGACAATTATTGTAATGAATCTCTATAGGATATATGGCTGTAGAAAGATATATATATATATAATGTTTAAATTAAAATCAAAACGCGTTGTCTTGTGATTTTATGAACTCAGAACTTCCAACCCAAACTTTTACTGCATCCTTGACGTGAAAGAGCGTCAATGAAAGGACAGTAATATTTCATATGGGGCAAGCAAAAGCTGTGTACAATGCCTCATATTAAGCACGATATCCACTCCTCTTTCAGTCGAACAAAGGTCATAGCAAGACGTCTTTATGGCTAATTCAGTCAAAAGCCCATGTCCCATTCCCCCGTGGAAAGGTCAGTGTTGTTGTGTTTAGTCCACCAAGGGGGCTTTTCAAGCCAGCTGTCTGTCATTGCCCAGCTATTGGGTGAGTGCACACTCTCATGCTTGTTATATTGCTATATAGGGTTACTGATTAAAACATTCTGCAATAAATAACTTAATTATTTACAATACTTGTGTAGCATATACAACAAAATCACCAACATAATTAAAATGGAGGTACAGTTTGAGATCTTATTTCTGCTAAATAAAACAATTCAAACAATGTTATTGGCCTGTAATAGAGGATACCACTCAGATATTCTATACTATTATCTAAAACGAAATATACAAAAGTATGTGGACACACCTTCAAATTAGTGGATTCGGCTATTTCAGCTAAACCTGCTGCTGACAGGCAGGAGTGGAAAAAGAATCCAATGTAAATTTTTTAAACATTTATTTATTTCACCTTTATTTAACCAGGTAGGCTAGTTGAGAACAAGTTCTCATTTGCAACTGCGACCTGGCCAAGATAAAGCAAAGCAGTGTGACACAGACAACAACACAGAGTTACACATGGAGTAAACAATAAACAAGCCAATAACACAATAAAACAAATCAAAGACACAGTAGAAAAAATAAAGTATATATACAGTGTGTGCAAAAGGCATGAGGAGGTAGGCAATAAATAGGCCATAGGAGGGAATAGTTACAATTTAGCAGATTAACACTGGAGTGATAAATGAGAAAATGATGATGTGCAAGTAGAGATACTGGTGTGCAAAAGTGCAGAAAAGTAAATCAAATAAAAACAGTATGGGATGAGGTAGATAGATTTGGTGGGCTATTTACAGATGGACTATGTACAGCTGCAGCGATCGGTTAGCTGCTCAGATAGTTGATGTTTAAAGTTGGTGAGGGAAATAAAAGTCTCCAACTTCAGCGATTTTTGTAATTCGTTCCAGTCACAGGCAGCAGAGAACTGGAAGGAAAGGCGGCCAAATGAGGTTTTGGCTTTGGGGATGATCAGTGAGATATACCTGCTGGAACTTGTGCTACGGGCGGGTGTTGTTATTGTGACCATTGAACTGAGATAAGGCGGAGCTTTACCTAGCATAGACTTATAGATGACCTGGAGCCAGTGGGTCTAGCGACGAATATGTAGCAAGGGCCAGACGACTACAGCATACAGGTCGCAGTGGTGGATGGTATAAGGTGATTTGGTAACAAAACGGATGGCACTGTGATAGATTGCATCCAGTTTGCTGAGTAGAGTGTTGGAAGCTATTTTGTAGATGACATCGCCGAAGTCGAGGATCGGTAGGATAGTCAATTTTACTAGGGTAAGTTTGGCGGCGTGAGTGAAGGAGGCATTGTTGCGAAATAGAAAGCCGATTCTACTTGAGTAAAAGTAAAGATACCATAAAATATAATGATTAAAGTGAAAGTCAACCAGTAAAATACTACTTGAGTAAAAGTATAAAAGTGTTTGGTTTTAAATGTACTTAAGTATCAAAAGTAAAAGTATAAATAATTTAACATTACTAATATTAAGCAAACCAGACAACACAATTTTCTTGTTTTTTTAATTTACAGATAGCAAGCGTCACAGCTCAACCCTCAGACATAATTTACAAAAGGAGCATTTGTGTTTAGTGAGTCTGCCAGATCAGAGGCAGGGATGTTCTCTTGATAACTGGGTGAATTAGACATTTTTCCTGTCCTGCTAAGCTTTCAAAATATAACAAGTACTTTTGGGTATCAGGGAAAATGTAAGGAGTAAAAAGTATATTATTTTCTTTAGGAATGTAGTGGTCAAAAATATAACTTGTTAAGTACAGATACCCCCCAAAAAACTACTTAAGGGTCTCCCAAGCGGCGCTGTGGTCTAAGGCACTGCATTGCAGTGCTAGCTGTGCCACTAGAGATCCTGGTTCAAGTCCAGGCTGCCGGCTGCGACCGGGAGACCCATGGGGTGGCACACAATTGGCCTAGCATAGTCCAGGTTAGGGGAGTGTTTGGCCAGCAGGGATGTCCTTGTCCCATCGCGCTCTAGCTACTCCCGTGGCAGGCCTGGCGCATGCAAGCTGAAACAGTCACCAGGTCTACTGTGTTTCCTCCGAGACATTGGTGTGGCTGGCTTCCGGGTGTGACTTGGTTGGGTCGTGTTTCGGGGGACGCATGGCTCTTGACCTTTGCCTTTCGAGTCCCTACGGGAGTTGCTGCGATGAGCCAAGGCTGTAACTACCAATTGGATACCATGAAATTGGGGAGAAAAAGGGGTAAACAAAGAAAAGTTGTACTTATAGTATTTTTACTTAAGTACTTTACACCACTGCTGACAGGTGTTTAAAATCGAGCGCACAGCCATGCAATCTCAATAGACAAACAGTGATTATTGTGAAGTGGAAACGTCTAGGAGCAACAATGGCTCGCCCACAAAATGGTAGGCCACACAAACTCACAGAACGGGACTGCAGAGTGCTGAAGCGTATAAAAATTGTCTGTCCTCGGTTGCAGCACACACTACAGAGTTCCATAAAATCTCTGGAAGCAACGTCAGCAGAATAACTGTTCGTCGAGAGCTTCCTGAAATGGTTTTCAATGGTCGAACAGCCGCACACAAGCCCCTAACAAGTCCGGGTTAAGGATTTGGGGAGGGTTTGGCCGGGGGGTCAAATAAATCAAGGTTAAATAAAAAAATGTAAATAAATATCACCATGTGCAATGCCAAACATCGGCTGGAGTGGTGTAAAGCTTGCCGCCATTGGACTCTTGAGTAGAAACGCATTCTCTGGAGTGATGAATCATGCTTGATCATATGGCAAGTCAAAAGGACAAATCTGGATTTGGCGGATGCCAGGAAAACGCTACCTGCCCGAATGCACAGTGCCACCTGTAAAGTTTGGTGGAAGAGGAATAATGGTCTGGGGTTGTTTTTCATGGTTGTGCTAGGCCCCCTAGTTCCAGTGAAGGGAAATCTTAACGCTAAAGCATACAATGACATTCTAGATGATTCTGTGCTTCCAGCTTTGTAGCAACAGTTTGGGGAAGGCCCTTTCCTGTTTCATCATGACAATGCCCCCGTGCACAAAGTGAGGTCCATACAGAAATGGTTTGTCGAGATCGGTGTTGAAGAACATGACAGACCTGCACACAACCCTGACCTCAACCCCATTGAACACCTTTGAGATGAATTGGAATGCCGACTGCGAGCCAGGCCTAATCGCCCAGCATCAGTGCCCAACCTCACTAATGCTCTTGTTGCTGAATGGAAGCAAGTCCCTGCAGCAATGTTCTAACATCTAGTGGAACGCCTTCCCAGAAGAGTGTAGGCTGTTATAGCAGCAGAGGGGGGGAGGGGGGGACCAATTTTGTTGTTACAGACTGCATTTAAATGGATTACATTTAGATTGGTTTGTCACTGGCCTACAATACCCCATAACATAAAAGTGGAATGATTATTTTTCCTTTTTTTTTTTTACAAATGAATTACAAATTTAAAGCTGAAATGTATTGAGTCATTAAGTATTCAACCCTTTTGTTATGGCAAAGTTACATAAGTTCAAGAGTAAAAATTTGCTAAACAAGTCACATACAGTTGAAGTCGGACGTTTACATACACTTAGGTTGGAGTCATTAAAACTCGTTTTTCAACCACTCCACAAATTTCTTGTTAACAAACTATAGTTTTAGCAAGTCAGTAAGGACATATACTTTGTATATACATATACCCCCCCTCCCCCCGCACCTGGGCGCACACCTGGTTGACCGGGGTGCCGGTGTTAGAAATCAGCGATGAGGCCTTGGTCCAGGATGTCCCTAGCAGGGACTCAGCACCTCTCCTCCGGGCCATAACCCTCCCAGTCAACCAGGAGGCGCCTCACCGTGTACGCTGGTTGTCCGTCGATGAGGCGGGGGAGAGTGGTGGACCTGGAAACAGGAGACAAAGGGCTGTGAGCCATAGGTTTGATTGTAGACACATGAAAAGTGGGATGTATACGGAAGGTACGGGGCAACAGAAGACTAACAGCAGAGGGGTTAATGACTTTGGAGATGGGGAAAGGACCAATAAACCGGGGGGAAAGTTTGCGAGATGATCCCGGGGAGCCGGGGTCCGGTGGTGGTCCGCTTGTCATCAACACCTGGAGGTGGTCTTGAGAGGGGCCGACCGGGCTCTCTTCCAGGTATGATCCGAATGTATGCCGACCTCTTGCTCAGGAAAGAGAGGGGGCTGATAGCCCAGGGAACACTCAAAGGGCAAGAGACCCATGGCAAAGCAAGGAAGGGTGTTGCGGGTGTATTCGACACTAGTTGCTGGCTTCAGGTGCTGGGGTTGGCGGAGACCAGGCAGCGAAGAGTCATTTCCAAGTCTTGGTTGGCTCACTCTGACTGTGTGTTGGACTGGGGTGGAACCCGGAGGATGGGGTTGTTGCCATCAGATAGGTAGAGACCTGTGACAAAGTCCAGGGCTATGTGGGACCAGGGATGGTGAGGAACAGGCAGAGCTTGCCGCGGAGTCTTGTTCTGCGCACAGACCATGCATGCGGCGACAAATGCAGAGACGTCAGGAATAATGGTAGGCCACCAAAAGCATTGTCGCTCAAAGGCCAGGATCCGACGGGAGCCCAGGTGGCAGGCAAGCCTGGAGGAGTGGGCCCCCTTCAGGACCGAGGAGCGGACCGCGTCAGGAAGAAACATCCAGTTATCTGGGCCACCCTCAAGGTTCGGCTGGGAACACTGCGCCTCACAAACCAGCGTCCCTATCCCCCAGCTGAGTGCCGTCACCGGGCATGAGGTGGGAAGGATGTTCTCGGGATCCTGTGTTGTAGCCATGGGGCTATAGCAGTGTGACAGCGCATACTGCTTGACATTCTTGGATCCCGGTTGGTATGAGAGGAAGAAGTTGAACCGGGTAAAAAGCAGTGCCCATCGAGCTTGCCTAGAATTGAGACTCTTGCGGAGATATTCCAGGTTCATGTGGTCGGTACCACACAATGAACGGATGTTCCGTCCCTTCCAGCCAGTGCCGCCACTCCTCCAACGCCATCTTCACTGCGAGATGCTCACGATTCCCCAGATCGTAGTTCTTCTCCGTGGCGTTGAGGCGATGGGAGACGAAGGTGCAGGGATGTAACTTGAGGTCAAAGGCAGAACCCTGAGACAGGACAGCCCCCACTCTGGCATCCACAGCATCGGCCTCCACCATGAACTGGCGGGACGGGTCAGGATGAACCAAAATGGGAGCTGTGGTGTAACGTTGTTTGAGATCCTGGAATGCCCGGTCAGCAGCAGGCGACCACGTGAACAGAACCTTGGGAGAAGTGAGTGCAGACAGGGGCGAAGCCATGGTGCTGTAACTCTGGATAAAGCGGCGGTAAAAGTAGCCAAATCCCAGGAAACGTTGCAGCTGCACCCTGGACATAGGCTGAGGCCATTCCAACACCGCTCTCACCTTCCCGGGATCCATCTGTACACTCCCTGCAGTGGTGATGTAACCCAGGAAGTGATGGTGAAGTGATGGAATTCACACATCTCCGCTTTCACAAAAATCTGCCTCTCCAAGAGGTGTTAGAGAACCTGTCGGACGTGGAGCATGTCTTCTTGGGCGGAGCGCGTGAATACGAGGATTTTATCGAGGTAGACGAAGACGAACCGGTTCAACATGTCACAGAGAACATCATTGACCAGAGCCTGGAACACAGCAGGGGTTTTGGCAAGGCCAAATGGCATGACCAGATACTCATATTGACCGCTGGGTGTCTTGAAGGCAGTCTTCCACTTGTCCCCTTCCCGTATCCGCACCAGGTGGTAGGCATTCCGTAGGGCCAGCATGGAGAACATGGTGTCCCCCTGAAGCGGCGCGAAGGCCGAGGAGATGAGTGGTAGTGGGTAGCGGTTCTTCACAATGATGACATTGATACATGGGTGCAGGTTTTTGTCCTTCTCCACAAAGAAGAACCCTGCGCTGGCGGGGGAGGCAGAAGGACAGATGAACCCTGCAGCTAGGGAGTCCTCAATGTTGGTCTCCATAGCCTAGATCTACGGATCCGACAGAGTACAGTCTTCCCCGGGGCAGAGTGGTGTCTGGGAGAAGGTCAATCCTGCAGTCATATGGTCGGTGTGGCTGAAGCGAAGTGGCCCGGGTCTTACGTCCCGGGGCAGGCTGCACTGACTTCAGGCACTGAGTGTGGCGGAACAGGCTCCAACCCATGATGGCACCAGCAGACCAATCAATAAGCAGATTGTGTCGCTGCAGTTAAGAGAATCCCAATACCACGGGAACCTGAGGAAACCTCTAGGCTACGTGGGACGCTACTGTCCGACCTGACCAACACTGGTGAAATGGCAGAGCGCCAAATTCAAATTAAATTACTATAAATATTCAACTTTATGAAATCAAACATGCAATACAACCAAATTAAAGCTACACTTGTTGTTAATCCAGCCAAGATGTCAGATTTCAAAAAGGCTTTACGGCGAAAGCAAACCATGCTATTTTCTGGAGGACAGCACCCCATCAAACAAACACAGACAATCATATTTCATCCCGCCAGGCGCGACACGAAACTCAGAAATAAAGATATAATTCATGCCTTACCTTTGACGAGCTTCTTCTGTTGGCACTCCAATATGTCCAATAAACATCACAAATGTTCCTTTTGTTCGATTAATTCCATCATTATATATCCAAAATATCAATTTATTTGGCGCGTTTGATCCAGAAAAACACAGGTTCCAAATTGTTTAACATGACTACAAAATTTCTCATGAATTACCTGTAAATAATCAATCAAATTTAAGACGGGATAAACAGTGTTCAATACCGGAGGAAAACAGGTCACGCACCTCTATCAAACAATACACTTCCCTCGAGCCTCGTTCTGAACAGGGCTACTTCTTCATTTCTCAAAGGAAAAACATCAACCAATTTCTAAGACAGTTGACATCCAGTGGAAGCGATAGGAACTGCAAGCAACTGCCTTAGAAATCTAGAATCCCAATGAAAAGCGAGTGACCTCAAAAATGTTTTTTCCTGGATGGTTTGTCCTCGAGGTTTCCCCTGCCAAATAAGTTCTGTTATACTCAGTTTACTTTGAGCATATTTTTCATCTGGACATGAAAATTCTGCCCCCTATCCCAAAGAAGTTAATGAGCAGGAATTGGATTGTCTGGCTGTGGTTCCCTGACACCCATAGGTTGATGGGGTGGCATTGTGGGTGACCTGGCCTATAGAGCGCCTGTCCAGCGCTCTAACATCCATGGGAATGGAGAGGGGCTGAGTGGGGATGCCTAGCTCGGACGCCATGATAGCGTCCATTAAGCTCTCATTAGCCCCAGAGTCGATGAGAACCCGAAAAGATTTCAACTGGATTCCCCACAGCAAAATGGAATGAAAAGGGATGCGAGTATGGGGAGAGGAAAAGTGATCCTTATGACCCACCAGAGTGCACGCTCCTACCAGTGGCCCTGGTCTTTTAGTGGACAGGTGGAGACAAAATGGCCAGTAGTTCCGCAATACAGGCAACTCTTAGTGTGAATCATGTATAGTTGTTCGGCTGGAGACAGCCTAGCGCTGCCTAGTTGCATTGGCTTGGGAAGAGGTGAATCGGCAGCCTTCGGAGACTCGGGGGAACTCGGGTAGCCTCGGGTTCTCTCGGCAACTGAGCCGTCGGGGACTTCCGGGATGCCTTAGAGGCGAGGTGGAATCCTTGGGTGAGCGAAATCAAATCTCCTCTCCTTCCTTCATTCCCGTAGTCGCCCATGGATGCGAATGGTGGTTCCCCGGCCGCAAGCTCGTCCTTTACTTCCTCCGATACTCTGTGCAGGAACATGTCGAACAGTGCTTCCAGGTTCCTAGGCACTCTCAGCTGCCAACGTGCGGAAATCCACCACGTAGTCTGTCACACTGCGGGAGTCTTGTCGAAGCTGGAGTAATTTCCGGGCAGCCTCTCTCCCGGACAATGGAGCATCAAACTTTCTTTACCTCCACCACAAACTCCTCCAGACTGAAGTATATGCCGACTGCTGTTCCCATACTGCCCTGCCGTAGCCCAGGCGAGAGCCCTCCAGGACATCAGTGTGATGAGGTATGCTATCTTAGAGCAGTCCGGGGGAAGGAGGAGGGCTGCAGCTCGATAATGAGGGAAAAATGTGCGAGAAACGCCTGACAGGTGTCCTCACCATCAAAATGTTCCATGGGAGGTAAACAGGGTTCCTGGGAAACTGGGGTGGCTGGGGTGGCGACGCTGCTAACAGCCAGGTTACTGAGGGGCTGGGAGGTTACCGTCGTGGTAGGCTGCCTAACAGGCAACCCACAATGTGTTCACCGCTCGGTCATGGCGTTCGGCCATGACCGAGACCATTCCATAAGACCATGAAGCAACTCCTCGTGCCTTCCGATGATTGCTCCTTGGGAGGAGTTGGCATGGCGGAGCTGGTCTACTGGGTCAGTCATGGCCAGTTCGTACTATCACGTTTTAGGGAATACCCAGATGCAGACAGTGTCAAAGCAACAAAAGTTTATTACGAGAACAGGGTCAGGCAAAACAACCGGTCAAGGGCAGGCAAAGGTCAGCAATCCAGGACGGTGTGACAAGATACAGAACGGCAGGCAGACTCAGGGTCAAGGCAGGCAAAATGATCAAAACCAGGAAAACTACAACACAGGAATTCTAGAAAGACAGGAGCAAGGGGAAAACGCTGGTAGGCTTGACAGACAAAGCGAACTGGCAACAGACAAACAGAGAACACAGGTATAAATACACTGGGGATAATGGGGTAGGTGGGCGACACCTGGAAGGGGGTGGAGACAAGCACAAAGACAGGTGAAAGAGATCAGGGTGTGACAGTACATGTACCCAGTATATGTACCCTACCTGGGCGCATACCTGGTTGACCGGACTGTTATAGTTCTATTTCTATTTTTGCCCTGTTTATCAAAAGTGTTGGAAAAACAATAAAAAATAAAATAACAAATATAAAAACAACTGCCTGGCTTTCTTGATGCCTATAGTATTCCTCTGATATGCAATCTGGTTCTGCTTCAGGTTTTTCACTGCAACATTAAGGTCCTCAATGATGTCACCACTGGCCTTGATTCTAAGTAATGTTGTGTTGCTATTTTTATTGGCTTGGACAAAGATTTTGATACGGTAAACCATTCCATTCTTGTGGGCCGGCTAAGGGGTATAGGTGTCTCTGAGGGGTCTTTGGCCTGGTTTGCTAACTATCTTTGAGAGAGATAGAGACCATCTCTCTCAAAGAGTGCAGTGTATAAAGTCAGAACATCTGCTGCCTCAGCCATTGCCCAAGGGAGTTCCCCAAGGCTCAATTCTAACAAATGTTTGAATTTTTCTTCAACTTTGACATTACAATATTTTGTGTAGATCGTTGACAAAAGATTACATACAGTGTATAGTGCACTCAGATAGTATTCATAGCCCTTGACTTTTTTCACATTTTGTTACGTTACAGCCTTATTTCAAAATTGATTAAATCATTTCCCCCCCCTCATTAATCTATACACAATACCCCATAAAAAAACTTTACTTTGCTCCGTTCACCTTTCCTTTGATCATGACTAGTCTCCCAGTCCCTGCCGCTGAAAAACAAACCCACAGCATGATGCTGCCACCACCAAGCTTCACCGTAGGGATGGTGCCATTTTTCCTCCATGCGTGATGTTTGGCATTCAGGCCAAAGAGTTCAATCTTGGTTTCATCAGACCATAGAATATTGTTTATCATGGTCTGAAAGTCTTTAAACACTTTAAAGACTCTAAACAGGCTGTTGTGTCTTTTACTGAGGAGTGGCTTCCGTCTGGCCACTCAAACATAAAGGCCTGATTGGTGGAGTGCTGCAGAGATGGTTGTCCTTCTGGAAGGTTCTCCCATCTCCACAGAGGAACGCACAGTGACCATCGGATTATTGGTCACCTCCCTGACCAAGGCCCTTCTCCCCAGATTGCTCAGTTTGGCCAGACGGCCAGCTCTAGGGAAGAGTCTTGGTGGTTCCAAACTTCTTCCATTTAACAATTATGGAGGCTGCTGTGTTCTTGGGGACCTTTAATGCTGCAGACATTTTTTGGTACCCTTCCCCAGATCTGTGCCTCGACACAATCCTGTCTCGGAGCTAAATGGACTATTCCTTCGACCTCATGTCTTGGTTTATGCTCAGACATGCATTGTCAAATGTGGGACCTTATATAAACAGGTGTGTGCCTTTCCAAATCATGTCAAATCAATTGAATTGACGACAGGTGTACTCCAATCAAGTCATAGAAACATCTCACTGATGATCAATGGAAACAGGATGCACCTGAGCTCAATTTCAAGTCTCAAAGGGTCTGAATAGTATGTAAAAAAAGTTATTTCTGTTTTAAAATATATATATATACATATACTGTTTTCGCTTTGTAATTGTGGGGTATTGTGTGTAGATTAATGAGAAAAATAATCATTGTATTAATTTTAGAATAAGGCTGTTAATTAAGTAACAAAATTATGAAAAAGTCAAGGGGCCTGAATACTTTCCGAATATACTATATATAGTCTTCACCGCACTTGCTTGAGTATCCATTAAAGTTAAGACGTCCTTTCACATTCACTCTGATCTCACGCTGCATCAAACATCACCCTCACTCATTTCACCCACCCAATGAGTCACACTCCTCCTTCAACATTCAGCGTCTTTTCTCAGTACAATCTCACATCCAAGGTTCATTTATTGAGCGTGTCTTGGTTTAAATGTGGTTTTAATTGGTTAAATAATGCTAAATTACGGTCGGCCAACAGGCTGTGGGTGGTTTTAGATGGCTCTGATTGGTGCCTCATCTGAACGTGCCAGACTATTTTACCTAATATCTGCATATGATTTTCATAATTTAAGATATGTGCGCGTAAACTTCAGTGCATTTTAAGATTCGACTATGGAACTATCCGTTACGCGTAAATGTATTGGATTTATATTTTCATTTAACCAACATAAACCCATAATGGCGCGAACCGAACGACCAACCATACATAATTTGAGGTCTTATTTGGTTATAGACATGGGTAATGTGGTAACATTGACACTACTACTGCTGCATAGGAAATGTATGTTAGGTAAGCCTGTTCAAGTGAAATATTTAAGCGAACATGGACAAAGTACACGACCTGTGATGTGGGTACTTTAGTCTAGATTCAGAATTGGCAAAAATGCGCACCCTTACCTATCCATACACAGCCGAGGATATGGCTCCATGCGCAAAACAGACGCAGAAGTTGGAGTATGTATGTCCTTCACCTTGGGTCCACAATTATAATATTTTTCATCAATAACTGGTGTTCATTTTTCAAGGAGGGTTACAAATGTGTTGAAATTGCGAAATTACTCTTGTTTTATGCTCCAATTAAGAATATTGTCCTTTTTAAAAAACAACTTGCACCATATTGTACGCGCGCGCCTTGGGAACACTTGTTGTCATGATCGGTAAGGCTATTGAGAAGTTAATATCCCGTAAAACACAAGTTACCATATCGAGGGCTTCCCCAGTTCAAAAGACTGGTGCCTTAGCACCATATGCTTAATGGATTCAGCCGTGGAGGCTTTAATAAAGGTAAAATGCGGTCTTTTAAAAGTTGGAAAGGGTCTTTTATTTAATTTAGATGGAGTACTTGCGCACAAACCAAAGCGCGCCCGGGCATTGACTCGCCCTTTCTTTCAGGAAGCAAAGCGACCATCGTGTAGCGTGTTTCATTACAGCATAAGCTTTTCATCACCCTGCTTTGTCCTGAATGAAAGTAATGCTGTGAATTAAAGAAATGCCAATATTTTCTATCAGCTTGAACATCCAAGAGAAGGGCCCTCGAGCTTGGCAAAAATCAGGCACATCATTCATCATGTCATCCCGCACCTGTGGTCTTGCATTGAAAGTACACAAACCTATTCCTATTAACCTTAATTATTCAAAAACGCCACAATGGTTGTAATAGAGCAGGATGAAGTCTGTTTATTGGTCGTAAATGTTTTTCTGAAGATCTCCCCAACCTCTTTGTTAGTTCGGCGCAGAGTCCGCCTCTTTCTTTCAGACAGAATAGCCCTGGAGTTTTCCATTTTCAATCGTAACATCTGCTTAATCTTACGGATCAAAATATGGAGACAAAACCTATGTAATGGAGGATTTGTGAAATCCTTGTAATGAGTTATTAACAGGAGAAAACAATGGGGCATGATGGAAAGAGCCTTATGGTAACAAGAGTCGCCAAATGAAACGCCTGACAGTTTCCTTGTTGGTAAATGGAACCCGTTTGAACGCCAGGTGATGGTAAGAAAATCAATGTCCTTATGAGCCAACCCAGCTCTAAGTTATTTTTTCTAATTGGAAAATTAGCAGACATAAATTGAATTGGCATATCAAGGCCCAGCAAAAGGCCGCAGTAATTGCCTGCAGATAGACGGGGGGACACAACAAGATTGAATGTTTGCTGGCTCGTATTAAGGCTTTCAATCCAAGTGTATCATTGAACATGTTTTATTATAACAAAACGTCATGCTTTACAGTTCCCATATTGTATAGACAATGGTTAATGGAACATTAAAGACGAAAACCATGCCAACAGGTCTTGGAGACATTGTAAGGGCCTCTCTCTTTGCTTGTTTTAAGCAGCTGCTGTCCAGGACCCAGAAGCACAAAAAGAACAAGTTTGTAATACCAGGTGCATCCTAAAGAACCTCGACGGGGATGGATATGTTACAGCCTAGGACATGTGAGTAGCAATAAAGATAGGCCTATCATTTGGATTGTAAGGCGCCTCCACGCCCTGTAAAAGGAGAGGCGCCTGGGCAGTGCGTTCTCTGGCAACATTGCCCTCCCCTCCATGGGTCTCTCTGTACCCGTATCCCCGGGCCAAGTCCTAACACCTGTTGGCTAGGCAAGTGATAACGTCCATACTAACACAATAATCTATTTTGAATTATCACATATAATTATTGAATAATATGTGCGTATATTTTTCAATAATAATTTTGCCACATTTGAGCATTTTGGTGCTTGGTGCGAAGGATTTAAAGGCTACTCACGAGGGTCACACTGCCCCATGGGCAGACTCAACTGGTGTTTGTTCAACCTCGCAGCTGGTACCCCGACGCCACAGTGGAGATACGTTAATGAAATCGCGGGAGTTCGGGGATTTACAGACTCTGGGCCCATATTCTTATGCGCGATAATCCAAAGTATCAGCAGTTACTTACAGTTTATGAGAATCTTGTTAGGCGTCCTTCCCAGTGCTTACCATACGCTTATATACGGATTATTATAGTATTCATGGATGATGCATTTAGCCATGTTACTTTCATCTGATTAATAGAGATATGACTGAAATATGTTGGATATCATAAAGTAGAACTAGCATACCTTCATGAAATAGCCTAATGTTCTTAGAATTTGGTTTTCCAATACAGTCTAATTATTTGTTATTCTCACTGTTGTCATTATTAGCCTATCACAGCTTTTTGTTGTATATTTCTGCATATATTTGTTCTGTCTTCTCCAATTTATGCGCAACAGTTATCCATTCGTTGGCTCTGAGTTGCATGCAAACTGATGCGCATAGGGCTGCGCTTGTCATGAACAGCCTGGTGCGTCATTTTTTATTTGCAACAACTTTCAAATGGTAACAATAGGCTTGATATGTTAAAACCCACGAACACATTGGGAAAGGTGTCACTGTAATTGACAGTGCACAATGACATAGCACATCCATAAACCTCGTGTTTTTGTTTTTTGCCAAATTGGCACAGGCATACCTTGGAGCCACTTCAGTCTAAATACGACTACCGCGCTAACATACGGCTGTTTTCTATGCCTTGTGACACATTTACTGACTATAAACTTGCATTGCATGCCAAAGCAGTCAGCAACATGTAGTCAAAGGCTACTCGAATGCTATAGACCATTGCACGCCATTTCAGTATCACTAACGTATTCTTAACGTAATTGGAGCTTGGCATGGTTTTCCAATGTTTAGCCGGGTAAGAAAAGGAATAAAAACCGGTCAGCCTGTAAATGGTGCTCTTTTAAGCCTTGCCAAGACCAAGCACAACAGTGACAAGATAGAGACCCAAGTGTTTGACTGCTTAAGCCTTTCCCTTCCGTTTGATTGGTATTGCACTAAAGGATGTTTTGAGGGGTTTTGTACTGTGCTTGCGCACAAAAACGCAATATCTCAATAGCATTAGGTGTGACCAAACAACTATGCTATACTGTTGTTTTGATGTTCTCTGCCACTTCACCAAATTAAATAGAAATGTCGCCCCCCGACAAAATAGATGAAGCCCAGCTACTTCCTGGGCCTTTTATTTCGTTTAAGGCTGACTTGCTGACATTTGACGCTCGAATGAAAGTAATGAGATGACATGGTCTCTTGTGTCGAGTCTAGGACGCGCATAACTGTGCTGTTAATGTGGCGGTGATACAACAAGAGATGAAATTATAGGTCTACTGAGATTTCCAAAAAAGCAGATCCACGGAAAACTTGTAAAAATATTAACATCCAGTTTATTTAGAAAAAAAGCACAATCTCATTCATATTTAGCAACAAATTCGAGTACAGTAATAATAATAACAATAATAACCATACTAATATTATATAATACGATGTATCGTTATTATTAATAATAATATAGCAATAAGTAAATAATCGAATTGCAAAGACTAATACAGAAAATTAATCTAACTTTCTTTTACCCCCATCCGAAATGCACGTGTTAACCCGAAATGCTCTTAGCCAGTTGGTTTTATGAATGTGTGTTTGCAAGTTTGGGCACAGGCATATATCTGGGCTACCACTACATAGATATGGGAGAGGTGACGTAAAAATGGCTAGGGAACAGGTTGAAAGGATGCGGCTACCACGGGAAGAGTTTTCCTTGAAGCACCTGCAGAACATTGAAGCTAACAGTTTTTACTGCAAGCCATCGGGTTTAGTCATGCCCCTTTAAACAATGTAATACACCAACATGATAACAGCTATGGTTTATAGCTGCAGGCCCTGAATTTTAAGCCATTGAATTGTATCAGCATGTTAGTTTAATGTACATCTGATGTGCATACCAAATGTAGTTTTACATGAAGTGTGTGTTTGTTTAAGCTACAGAGCTAAGATCCATACAGGCCGCAGCTTCATAAAACGTAGGCCCTGTGAAGGAGTTTTCAGACTCCATCAGATACCCAGTAGAATGAAGATAGTTGCTCATAGAGTATACGCACATGCATGGGTTGAGACCGAGGCCCAGTGTGCATTGCAATTCAACTAATAATGCTCGATATCACTTCAGTTCATTGATTTATGCACGGTTCTGCATGCGTATAACTTTCCTTTTATGGATATGTTATCTTCACAACTTGGATATTCAATGATACTTTTTAAATGTATGTAAGCATATTAGCCTATGAAGAAAAGTGGTATAGACCAGACAACACAAAGTATTCATAATTTAAGAGCATTTATCAGATTGCATACACATATAAATTATTTTACAATTCAGTAGGCCTATAAAAATATTTTGATTTTAGTATATTCATCAATATTCAATTAAAACATATTATCATGGAAACAATTAAATACATGTTGCTATACATGATGATTGCCATGCTGCCTGAATTAAGAATAGAGATCATTGCCATATAAATATAATATTTACACTTAAATAATCAACGTTACATAAGAATCAACGTTAAGAGAACATTATATATTAACATGGATTTACCATGGGTGTATAACAACAGATACCTTTAGACATAAACATAAAATAATATTTATTGGACTGAGATTAAGGTTAAAGGAGGCTCGTTTTCAATGTTGGACAGGGAGGATTTTATGTTCAGTTTCCGTGGGTCCTCAGGTGTCCAGACTTTAGCGGTTCTGATTATGTTCTGGTCTTTCAGCTCTTTCTCGTCTTTCCAGGACAGAGAGTGTCCGGCGAGGGGAGGCAGCCCGTAGTCAGGATCACTTGGAGATGGAGATCCTGAGGAGGGCACAAATGATTAGTAACGGACCAAGTCTTTAACAAATGAGTAACAATACAGTTCAAAGTTAAGTCATTATCATAGGCATTATCTAACCATATGAAATGTAGGCTACTTACTTGTTCCTCTGTGGCAAATTATAACTTTTTTGGATTGAGTCAGTGTGTCACTGTTGGAGTTTCGGATGCGCATATCGGACTGTACGAGCTCAGCGAGGAAGTTGATGTAGCCAATGGCCAGGCGCAGGGTATCGACTTTGGATAGCCTCTTTTCGTACGGTAGAGTGGGGATGTGAGACCGGAGTCCCTCGAAAGCATCGTTAATTGACTGCATCCTCCGCCGCTCACGGATGTTGGCAGCCTGCCGTAATTGTTGCATCTCCATATCGGATCTCATCCGCCTGCGCCTTTTCAGCATCGGGCTATCTCCTCCCACCTGAGGCGACAGCTCTGAGGTGCTGTCAGTGCATTCATACGAGCAGGTAGACGAGGAGGAAGAGAAGGACAAGTTACTGATGTCACAATAGTCCCCATCGTGCGCTATCCTGCTGTCCTTGTAGTAATCTTGGAAATGGCTGGTGAGAAAGTTTACATTGTCATCCAGAAACTCGTCGGTGTCCAAGTGGTCCCTGGAGGACTGGTCAGTAAAGAAATCATCGTCATCAAAATAAGGGGAGGAGAAGGAGTCCAGTCCAGTAAATGGATCCAAGACAGTGTCCATTTTTAGCTGTTGTTTTCGTGTTGCCCAGTAACAGCAAGTTTGCTCTTTGCGCTGTCTCTGGGTGCTCAAGAGTTAGTTCAGCTGAAGGCTGGCACGCGAGGACTCTTATAACTACATCCATAGTCGTGTGCCATTAAGCAAAAAAGACAGCCAATCAGCGTTGAGTATACACCACGCTCGGCAGCGGAGGGTGCACCTAGAGATAATAATCTCTTACCACTCAGCCCCCCCTTCCATTTATGGCGCAGCGTTTACCCCCCTCCTGCCCTACATGGAAAACTGAACATAGGGGAAACAAAGCATTAGAGGACCCATGACCTACTAAGTCTAAAACCTGCAGCCACCCTAACATTGTACCTTTTATTCAATACAGTCATTTTTAAGAGGAACTCGCACACTGCTCTTGCACGGATCACCTTTTAGTATTGTATTTACTTATTAAAGCTTAATTAACCTGTCGGCCTCATTCTTGGCCTTCATCAGAACTTTTGTGAACATCTGTATTTCAGCAAGAGCAGTGTGCAGGTTTCTCTTTTCTTTGAAGTTCTCGCATTATTCCCATTCCTCTATTTCATTTTTGTTTCAATACAACCATTACATTATTTGCGTGGATCATAAGTGTCCACATCTGGTTGCACGTTTCCACAATAATAGATTATTATTAGGCTGTTATATTGTAATACACATCAGAGTCCTTTCCGAGGCTCCACGGAGGCTCCACGTCTTAATTCTCGTATTGATCTTTTGTCAAATTGGTTTCCTCTTATTCAAAATCTCAATTTCGAGAACAGAAAAAGTCTGCATTGAATGGGCTTATCTTGCATCTACTGCACGCGTGCATCCATTGGGACTAACCAATGTGTAAAGTGAACAAAAAATATGTAGTAATTAAAGGGTCGGTCATATAACAATGATAACATCTCTGACACCTCATGAAGGCAGTCATCTTAAAGCAGGTACCTGCTCAATTCAATAGCCGACCACTCGTGCCCGCAGCAAGCTGTTAGAGTCCTTTGGTCTGAGCACTTCATTATTGGAGGAGTCCAATTTCTATTAGAACCCATAGAACGCAGAGTAAACATTTGTATGAGAATAATGTCATTGAAATGAGACGTAATTTCAGTGATAGACAGGCGAACATAATGATGTGTTCATCAGTCATAGGTTTTACGATGCTGCTCTGCCTACCCATTGGCTCTGCACAGTGGACACTCGCCTGTTCACGCCGCAACAATCAAAAGAGAATAGAGAGCACTTTACCGACAAAGCAGGGGCGTTTCTTGCCTCTCAATAGCGACATACCCTCTGTCACCGTAAACGAGTAATTTATGACAAGGAGTGCTCTTATCTTAAAAAAAATGTGAAAAGGGCACAATGCAAAACAGCCACAAAACATTGAGAGCCCATTGCAAGTGTGACTACAAAATCTGTAGCTCAAAAATAATATTAGGCTACGGCAAAACAATATATATGGAATTCCTCTTTGATAAACAGAATAGTTGGAAATAGGCCTACTTTTTCTAGTGCCAACAGGGATGTTTTATAACGTGTCGTCATATATATGAGACCTTATGAAGTCCTATCATAATGTTACGATGTCTTAAAATATAGGGGAAATGTTACAGACTGAGAATAGCTGTAGTTATTTATAGTCATCATTATGAGATTATTTTACGATACAAAATGGGTTATACATGCCTATGATTTGACAAAGAAAGCTTGTATAACTGCATCATACCTGTTTGATTTGAATGAAACCTAGTGGGAGGGATGAGGGATTATCTGTGGATGATCATCTGTCTCGTGCAGAGTTGAAATGTATCCTATATCGCAGGCAATGCTCAAAATAAATGATTAATTTTGTTTGATCTCAATCAAAGATAAGGATGCAATTATAGTGCAACACTTATAGTGCAACAGGTAGACTACCTGAAGGCGTAGTGAAATATGTGCGGGGTAGCCTATTAATATCAAAAGCAGCCACAAAATATCAGGCTAGCAAAATGTTCAAACTAAACTAAACTAAACTAAATTTTAAAATCTCATTGACTTTTTTGTTTCAGTTTTCACATTAAAGGTTGAATTCACCTGCCTTTATCGAAAAGTAGTCTTTCTGGTTGTCTTGAAACCATGTGTGCTGGAGTATTTTTTTAAATTGAACCTTTATTTAACTAGGCAAGTCAGCTAAGAAAAATGATTTACAATGACGGCCCCTGAACAGTGGGTTAACTGTCTTGTTCAGGGTCAGAACGACAGATTTTTACCATGTCAGCTCGGGGATTCTATCTTGCAACCACTATTATTATAGTCATAATTGTACCCCAATGACAACTATATAAATTGTCTGATTAGGAAATATCTGACGATTTGTATCATATGTTGGTCTAATATGTTGGAAGATGTCTGAAGAGGTTACAGGAGACGTACATGTAAAAAGTGTCCCACTTTTTCTGAATTCACTCCTATAACAGTACTACAAGAAAACACGTAGTATTACAAGAACCAGAGCCTTGCCTAACATACGGTGGGGGTGGGGAACAAAAATGGTTGCTAAATATATTTTCAAACACCAATACATAGTATCTACATTTACATCCCAATTTGGCACAGTGCATTATTTATTCGTTTTATAATCTTAACATCAAAACAGAAAAAAACGATGTCAATGATCTTACCATATGCGTCAGGGGATGAGCTTCCTGTTTGAAGCTTGCTCTGCCCCCCTATATGATGTCACACCAATGTGATTTTGATCATGTAGTTTCTCTGCAAGGACTTATTAACAGTAGGTTTGATTTTCTCTTGTCAGACCAAGATATAAATGCCTCGGGATTAAGCTTTCCCAGTTTATATGATGTCCCATTATCCTTCTTCACCCTAGTTTAGATTTTTAAGGGAGGTTAATTTGTGTTCCAAAATTACGTTTTTTATGTTTGCCTTTTTAATTGAGCTATTGTTCGTTTTTTTTCTAGACTGCAGAAATGTGTAAAAATAAGGGTAAAGCTAGAAGTTAAGACAATATTACTGAGTTACATTGGCTTATATCAATTAACATTTCATATAGTCGTATTCAAAACGAGTTCTGAATGTGCGTAAAAATGTGCCCAACATTCTATGAATGCGATACCAAATAGTCCATAATATTGTAAGATAATCCTTCAGGTGTTCAGCACCATAATAAAAGTTCTTAAGCCTAAGTGGTTCCATGAACATAAATAAATTCACCAGTAAAGAGAACGACACACTGACGACAGCAAGTATGTTTTTTTTTTATGGGGAAACTGGTGTCAGAGTAAAGGTAATGTGCCCTCACAGTGCGCGTCAGAGGGCGTTTACGCCGGTACCTGAAATGTTGACTGGTCGGAGTCTACGAAACTCCCATTCACTCCCATTCAGATTAAGATGGAGGGGGTCACTTTGTTAGTCGAAGGAGAAAACAAGTCTTTAACTGTAGGCTCGCCGCAAGCTACAACATGAGGCATTGGAGGCACAGGCCGTGGGAATAACGCCACTTGCGCGGTGAGCCAGTCAATGCAACACGTCCCATTAATAATGAGTGCTGATGCTGCTTTGCACCTTGCATGCGCATTTTGGTTTTCTTATAATATGCCTACGTTTATGTTAGAAGAGCTAATACAACATAATATAATATATTTCCACCTATCCTAGAACTTTTAAATATATTTTGGAATTGGAAAGTATGCTATGAATCTGATAATAAACACATTTTCTTGATTCATACTGGCTTAAATGATATGTTAATGTTTACATGCAATAGATCCACAGGTCTATATGATGGTTTATTGCACCAGTCTGGTGCCTGAGTGCTGACTGGTCGTTTATTTACAAATTGCTCGCAGACAGGACCGTGACTGTCAACGTCACACGATCAATTCACCAGTGTGACATACAGTATCTCAGTGCCAGCGGACGCTGCAAAGCGAGCGCCGGCATGAGAACAGCAACACTTGGGTCGCTTCAACAGACGGTATAATGGTGAACATTATAAATTAGGTGTATTACCAAGGTCATGGTGTATTACAATTCATGGTGAGAGAGGGCCAGTGATGCATGATTCCAGGACTCAATAGCCTACGCCTATAGTTTAATTGTAGATTTTTCAAAGTAGCTTTACGCTCACTAAATCAAGTGATAAATTAACATATAGCCTACTTGGTGTCTGCTGTGCTCAAAACACATGGATATGGAAAGCCCAGTGCAAAAGGTGGCTGTAATCATCACAGAAATCCATCTTGAGTGTCCAAAATATTAGAGAGATGCGAGACAAAAATGCAAACTAAATGGTTTAAACAGATACAAAACGATTAAATAAATGTTACACCTTGCTATGCAAGTTTACACGTGCTTTGGAGCGCACATGTAAACATAGTATCAAGTGGCAAGGTATTTTTGGGGTTAAGAAAATGTGCTATAAACATTTATGCCGAATATGAACGTTCTCAGGTGAACACTAACCTATGGGCCTAATCATTAATAATAGCACCTGTAACTAATACATTCATAGGTAGTGCAATTTACCATAACGCGTCCACACAGAACGAATGATGACAGAAATCAAAATATTAAGACTCACAGGTTACCCAATGTAACCAGCATATCCTGTGGTGCTGGAGTCAGCCTCCGTACCATAGTCGCACGCCCAGCCTTGTGCCATTAAATTGCTTTTATTCTGCTCGCACGCTTTTCTTTTTATCTCACATTTTTAGTGACCTGGTACCTGAAAAGCTTGCTGGTAAAGTGTCATTGACGACCACAACCATGCGTTTTCATGGCCTGATTGAGGAGGTCAGAGTGTCAGCACGAGGTGGATGAGCAAGCTGCCGAAACACTGGTGATTCCCTGGGAATCCCACCACATGCGCCGTGGCAACTGAAATAGCGCGCGGGGCGCTAGCTCTCCAGATTGCAAGACAAATTAGAACGGTGCTCATGGGGTCTGGAGAGTCTTGAGGCATTGATAGCAATGAATGCGCACGAAGTTCTTAAACCAATGTATTGTTTGAGATATTGTCTTCTAATTTTCCACCGACACACTATTTAGGCGTTCTCTGCTCACCAAGTGCAGCATCCATAAATTGTTAACTAAATGTTTGAAGGCTCATAGGCACACAACGCAGAGCAGAGTCTTGTGTTTCCAACAAGTCTGATGACTAGCCTATGATTCAAACAATTATTAAACATTTAATCAGGGCACTTCAAAAGGTAGCAAAATAAATTACCCCACTAATCAAAGCTCCCAATGTCTCTCTCCCTCCACCCATATACCCTTCTTCAGTCGACAACATATTAACATTACAATTGCTTAAGTATATCATTCATATATGTGCATATATATATATATATATATATATATATATATATATATATATATATATATATATATATAGAGAGAGAGAGAGAGAGAGAGAGAGAGAGAGAGAGAGAGAGAGAGAGAGAGAGAGAGACAGAGAGAGAGACAGAGAGAGAGTATTGATTATTGATTCACTATTCCTTGGCCTGATAGTTTTTAGCACTAATCTGAAAGTCTCGGACTGGAGCCCTGGGCGGTTAAAGCTGTTTCACGCAGAGAGATTAGGGTAGGGATATTCGAGCGTCATACACATTGTAATACAACGCAGGAAACCTGGTGCTTCCTGTCTTGTTTGGTCTCGTTTACAAAATCTAATCTTTCGGTCTGTTTCCTTAGTAGCCAAAATAGCAGTTTAGTCAAGTGGCATTAAATGATAAGTGAATAACTAACCCGACATATGGCTAACCATTCTGTACGGGTTTCAGGGTGGCAATCTGGTGACCCGTGTTAACCTGTAGGTGGCCATTTACTGTTTCTTTCCCAGAGCTCGCTCGCACACACACACACAGAGACAGACAGACAGACAGACAGACAGACAGACAGACAGACAGGCAAAATAAACACACAGGCCTACAATTTAAATTGATTAGTTGGAATCAAGTGTGACATGGAATAAAATATGCGCTGCTGCATGGGACAAAAATACCCTGCAGTTCTATGGCTCTTGTCTTGTCTCACCTGCATATGTCGAAGAGGTAGCCTTAATTGCATTTGTTTTAATCATTTAAGACCTTCCTTTTCAAAATTACTTTTGATTTTGAATATGATTATGATTTGCCATAGATAGGTGGTGTGTTAAGCACATTTAGTGTGGGAAATGCGCTCTACAAATGAATACATGTAGCATTGGCTATATTATTTGATAGAATCTTGAGCAAATTGTTTTAATGCTATTGTCACCTATCATTTTACTTACCGGCATGTAAATTGACACAATCTAGGCTAAAGCAATAACCTGAAGAAAAGTTGAAGGTAGAGTAAAGAGTTTCAATTAGCCTAATAACTAGGAATTTGACACGATATAATAAGTCAGGTTGAGAATCTAGCCGGGACACTGGGGTTAACTCAATTGGGATTAGTGTCGGGTTAGAGTTTTTAGCAGAGGATCTGTACAGAGTTCTCAGTACTGCCTGGAGCGTTTGGGTGTAGAGCGATAAGTGCCCCCTACTGGCAATTCAATACCATGCACTTCCAGCAGCATCTGGTCTCCCATCTCGGGATGGACCAGGCCCAACACTCTTGAGTATCAGATTGCCCTGGGGCAGGTTTAAATCCAGATCAAAATAATGTTAGATTATTTTCCCGATATCCTCGGTAAATCCTCGTCCTTGTTCAAATGGAAACGGGAAAGTTAATTACTATTTCAACCAAATGTCATGGGATTATTAGCATGACCTTGATTATAAACTACAATGTGGTATCATCGGATGTAATCAAAAAGCAAGGAGGGACCAACATCATTGAAGATGGCACAGGGTTATTTGAACCCCCCCAAAATAAAGGTGAAAAGTTGATCCCTGATGTGAAATTTCACCCATCTGCTCTACCCTTATCTTGAAAGGTAAATTACATGTTCATATGCATATGCATATCTGAATATGAATTATTGACAAACAACGGAATTTAACTTTTACACGAACATAGTTTTGATGCACAGTTCCTTTAAATGGAGTAATTTAATTCGCAATGTAATATACCATCAATGGGGTGCTCCTAATAACACATATGTGGAACCCTTTCACCACTAAAATGCTGTGTATCCCTTTTCACCACCAAAGTGTTCCACCTGGAAACAAAAGGGGTTCTCCTATGGGGAACACGAATAACCCTTTTCTGTTATATACACTCTTAGAAGTAAAGTAGGTCTGTGTCTGTTCTATGCAATACATTTTTTTTATCTGAACATTCTGTAACGTTTTCTAGGAAAAGCCCCAGTTGTTTCTGACCATTGAGGACGCCTGGTGGTCAACAATGATATTATCATAATGTGCAGGTATTAAACACGGCTTAACTATGTCAAGAGCATGCATACTGTAGCTTCTCCTCCTTTGTACATCTACATTTTGGGCATCTTTTAATTATACAATATGTTTAATTGATTTATGTCCCAATATTGCAGATATAATGCTGTTTTTTTTGGTCAAGAAGTGGATCATAAATGGCGAGGCATCACATTGAAGAAAAAATGCTCACAACACATCAGAAAACAACTTTGGAGTAGGCCTATTTTAAATGAAATTATGGGCACAAAGACATATTCAACTCCATCGTTCATAGAATCAGATGGAGGATTCATCATAAAACCATTTGATGTTCCCAATTATTTGAATGATTCCTTCACTGGCAAAGTGGACAAATTTAGGCAGGAAATGCCAACAGTGAACAGTGAGCCATCATGCACATGCAACAAAAAAATAATAAAATAAAATCATTTGAATTTTGTAAAGTTAGTGTGGGGGAGATGGAAAAAATATTATTATCGATCAATAATGACAAACCTCCTGACATTGACAACTTAGGTGAGATACCTAAGTTGGATTTCAGTGCAGCCTTTGATATTATTGACGATAACCTTTTGTTGAGAAACCTTGTGTTATGGCTTTTCAAACTCCATATTGTGGATGAAGCGCTATCTAATTGAACTCAAAGGGTTTTCATTAATGGAAGCTTCTCTAATGTCAGACATGTAAAGTGTGGTGTACTGCAGGGCAGCTCTCTAGGCACTCTACTCTTTTCTATGTTCACCAATGACCTGCCACTGGCATTAAACACATCATGTGTGTCCATGTATGCTGATGAGTCAACCATATATGCATCAACAACCACAGATAATGAAGTCACTGAAACTCTTAACAAAGAGTTGCAGTCTGTTTAGGAATGGGTGGCCAGTAATAAACCGGTCCTGAACATCTCTAAAACTAGGAGCATTGTATTTGGTTCAAATCATTCCATAAATTCTAGGCCTCAGCTGAATCTGGTAATGCATGGTGTGGCTGTTGAACAACTTGAGGAGACTAAATTACTTGGTGTTACCTTAGACTGTGAACTGTCATGGTCAAAACATACAGATTCAATGGTTATAAAGATGGGGAGAGGTCTGTCTGTAATAAAGAGATGCTCTGCTTTTTTGACACCACACTCCACAAAGCAAGTGCTGCAAAGACCTAGTTAAGCTGCAGCTGGCCCAGAACAGAGCCGCACGTCTAGCTCTTCATTGTAATCAGAAGGCTAATATTAATATGATGCATGCCAGTCTCTTGGATAAGAGTTGAGGAAAGACTGACTGCGTCACTTCTTGATTTTATAAGAAACATTAATGTGTCGGAAATTCCAAATGTTTTATATAGTCAACTTACACACAGCACTGACAAACACACATACCCCACTCAACATGCCACCAGGGGTCTTTTCACAATCCCCAGGTCCAGAACAAATTCAAGGAAACATACAGTATTATACAGAGCCATGAGTGCCTGGAACTCCCTTACATCTCATATAGAGCAAGGGAACAGCAAACCTGGTTCCAAAAAACAAATAAATCAAAACCTCATGGCACAATGCCTCTCCCTCATGTGACCTACTTGTTGTGTGTATGTACTGACATGTACAGTGCATTCAGAAAGTATTAAGACCCTTTGACTTTTTATTCTAAAACAAATTAAATACATTTTTTTCTCAATCTACACACAAAACCCCATAATGACAAAGCAAAAACAGTTATGACATTTTTGCAAACGTATAAAAAAACATACAGTTGAAGTCGGAAGTTTACATACACTTAGGTCAAACTCGTTTTTCAACAACTCCACACGTTTCTTGTTAACAATCTATAGTTTTGGCAAGTCGGTTAGGACACCTACTTTGTGCATGACACAAGTAATTTTTCCAACAATTGTTTACAGACAGATGATTTCACGTATAATTCACTGTATCACAATTCCAGTCGGTCAGAAGTTTACATACACTAAGTTGACTGTGCCATTAAACAGCTTGGAAAATTCCAGAAAATAATATCAGAAGCTTCTAAAGCCATGACAGGCTAATTGAAATAATTTGAGTAAATTGCAGGTGTACCTGTGGATCTATTTCAAAGCTTACCTTCAAACTCAGTGCCTCTTTGCTTGACATCATGGGAAAATCAATAAGAAATCAGCCAATACCTAAAAAAAATGGTCTGGTTCATCCTTGGGAGCAATTTCCAAATGCCTGAAGGTACCATGTTCATCTGTACAAACAATAGTACGCAAGTATAACACCATAGGACCACGCAGCTGTCATACCACTCAGGAAGGAGACGCGTTCTGTCTCCTAGAGGTGGACATACTTTGGTGCGAAAAGTGCAAATCATTCCCAAAACAACAGCAAAGGACCTTGTGAAGATGCTGGAGGAAACAGGTACAAAGGTATCTATATCCACAGTCAAATGAGTCCTATATCGACATAACCTGAAAGGCCGCTCAGCAAGGAAGAAGACACTGCTCAAAAACCGCCATGAAAAAGCCAGACTTTGGTTTGCAACTGCACATGGGGACAAGATCATACTTTTTGGAGATATGTCCTCTGGTCTGATGAAACAAAAATAGATCTGTTTGGACATAATGACCATTGTTATGTTTGGAGGAAAAAGGGGGAGTCTTGCAAGCCGAAGAACACCATCCCAACCGTGAAGCACATGGATGGCAGCATCATGTTGTTGGGGGTGCTTTGCTACATAAGGGACTGGTGCACATCACAAAATAGATGGCATCATGAGGAATTAAAAATTATGTGGATATATTGAAGCAACATCTCAAGACATCAGTCAGAAAGTTAAAGCTCGGTTACAAATGAGTGGCTATCACAAAGCCCTGACCTCAATCCTATAGAACATTTGTGGGCAGAACTGAAAAAACTTGTGCGAGCAAGGAGGCCTACAAAGCTGACTCAGTTACACCAGCTCTGTCAGGAGGAATGAGCCAAAATCCACCCATCTTATTGTGGGAAGCTTGTGGAAGGCTACCTGAAATGTTTGAGCCAACAATCAGGGGGAAAATGCCTTGGTCAGGGAGGTGACCAAGAACCCAATGGCCACTCCGACAGAGCTCCAGAGTTCCTCTGTGGAGATGGGAAAACCTTCCAGAAGGACAACCATCTCTGTAGGACTCCACCAATCAGGCCTTTATGGTGGAGTGGCCAGACGGAAGCCACTCCTCAGTAAAAGGCACATGACAATACACTTGGAGTTTGCCAAAAGGCACCTAAACGACTCTCAGACCATAAGAAACAAAGATTCTCTGGTCTGATGAAACCAAGATTGAACGCTTTGGCCTGAATGACAAGCGTCATGTCTGGAGGAAACCTGGCACCATCCCTGTATTTCAGTGGCATGGACTGAGTGACTAGTCAGGGTCGAGGGAAAGGTGAACGGAGCAAAGTACAGAGGGATCCTTGATGAAAACCTTCTCCAGAGCGCTCAGGACCTCAGACTGGGGTGAAGGTTTACCTCCCAACAGGACAACGATCCTAAGCACACAGCCAGACAAGGCAGGAGGGGCTTCGGGACAAGTCTCTGAATGTCTTTGAGTGGCCCAGCAAGAGCCCGGACTTGAACGAGATTGATCATCTCTGGAGATACCTGAAAATAGCTGTGCAGCAATGCTCCCCATCCAACCTGACAGAGCTTCAGAGGATCTGCAGAGAAGAATGGGAGAAACTCCCCAACTACAGGTGTGCCAAGCTTGTAGCGTCATACCCAAGAAGACTTAAGGCTGTAATCGCTGCCAAAGGTGCTTCAACAATGTACTGAGTAAAGGGTCTAAATACTTGTGATATTTGTTAATTTTTTATAAATTAGCAAACATTTAAAAAAAACTGTTTTTTCTTTGTCATTACGGGGCATTGTGTGTAGATGAGGGGGAAAACAATTTAATAGATTTTAGAATAAGGCTATAACGTAACTGAATACTTTATGAATGCACTGTATGTGTGACTGATAGATGCACACACACTACATGTTAATGTTTTTAAATGTATGTCAATTGTAAAGTATTTCGTATTATCTTTTTCGTTATGTGTCGGACCCAAGTAAGACTTGCAGTCACCATTAGGGCCTGCTAATGGGGATCCTAATGAATCAAATAAAAAAATGAAATCAGCGGCACCGATTGGTCAAGACAGAAAAATAACATCAGGCTGACTGAAAACTGGAATCAGTCAGTGCAAATGAATACATGGTCAAGACCGGGAACAGAGTTCATAATTATTTTATTCTGTGTTCATATGTATGCACATATAATCCCTATACAATACAACATAAGATCAGAGTAGCATGACAGACCACTAAAACAGAATCCAAACAGTAAAAAAATGAAATCATCAATAAATAAATAGTTAAATAAATAAACTAATACAAGTATAAATTAGGTATAGATTTTGTATTTCTAATATTGTCTGCATGCTTAAAGGAACATCCTCATGTATAATTTCTGTACAAACACACACATGGCTATTTTCAAGTACAAGTGTTGTTTTGACTATGTACATTATGTTCATGAGGCTACTTGACCGTATTGAAGAAAGGCCAACATATCAAACAAGGAAATTAGGAAGCACTTTAAGAGACCCACACTCAAACACACACACTCACCTCTAAACACTGATGGACACAAACCGACACGCACACACGCACACGCACACACACGCACACACACCACCAGCACTAGGAGACCCTGATTTGACAGACTGAATTTCCATCTCTTCCTGAGAAATAACAGAGCTAAGCCTGCTCAACCACAGTCACATGGCATTCCAGGAGTCCATTTGGGATTAAACTAACATACCAAGAAACAGTTTACTAATACAATTAAGCCACTGAACTTGCTACTGGAAAGACATTGTTAAGAAATTAAACAACTTGCATTCCAGATGTTTTTTAGTGTCCCTCTCTAAGTGTTTAGGGTATTTCATATTGGGTTGCTTATCACCACAAAGATCCTCACTTGTCATACAAATCTACTTTAGACACCTGTCTGAATTTACAGAAGGGAAATCACCAGGATGAGTTCAGTACATGTATCAAAGAAAATTGTCTCTAGCTGTCCTTGTACCATTAATGATTAAAATGTTTAAACAGATAGTTGCTTATTCTAGAGAATCACTATGTCTTTACAATTGACAGCACCAGCAGACAAAACCAACAGAATTGGCTACAGAAACGAAGGCATCCTCTTTATCTAAAATCTCTGATCTTTACAGATGGGACTTCAAAACCAACGTGTTCCGTTGTTTTACACATTTACTTGTTCTGATTTCAAATGAATATTGCTTAAGCATAATATACCCTGTTTGTTTGCCAATTATGTTACAATCCCCCCCAAAAAATATTGAGAAGGTTGAATGGGGCATCAAGCAAGGGATTCTGTTTGGCCCATGCTTAGGTAAAAGTAAAAATAGCTAAAGAAACCAAATACTCAAACATACTTATTTGCTATCTTTTAGGATATCAACAGGTGTCTACATTGATTAAGAATGCTATACATTTCACAAGATCATGATATATGTTACTCAGGTGTGGGTAAAAGTGATACACTTTTTAAAAGAAGGATCACGAAGGAGTCATCTTCAAGCGAGGATCTATGTTACATAGATGGAAACAAGGCCAGGATCAAATTTGTGAGAGAGACAAGATTATGTAAAAGAAACAACTATACTGTTGGCATTTTTCTTCCCACTACAGAGAAAAGAGTTAGTGTGGTTATATTACAAAATCTGTGTGGGTCTGTGTGCTCACAGGAACCATACCGTTAAAAGCATATGTGTGCGTTTACCTGTGTGTGAGATCTAGCGGTGTGTGAGATGTAAGTGAATCTGTCTGTATGGGTAGTGGTGAAGGTGTGCCTGCCGCGGAGCTCATAGCCTGGTCTGGGCCTCAGGGATATAGATCTCGATGCTGTCTGCACTCTCGGTGGCTGAGTTCTGCCGCACCGACGCGGCTCGTTTGGCGGCCATCAAGCGCTTGCGCGCATCCAGCCGCTGCTTCTCTGAGCTCTCCAGGGACCTATCACGGGCCAGGGGAGGGTGACCTTTTGGGGGTTTCTTTGGCACAGGAGGGGGGATCCGTCTCTCCTGAACAGGGATGACAAATAGTCAGTTAGCCCTCTGGGGGAGGGGGGACAGGAGCGTAGACAGCATTAGTACACCTATAGCAGCACACGGCTAGCGCTACAGATAGACAACCACACACGACGCAGCGGCGGGGGGGCGACTGACTGCATGAGGTACGGTGGCCCAGCGAGGTCAGGCCCCGTGGTGCGTGCCAGATGGAATGACTTCTCAAAACCAGCTCACTGTCGACAAGAACAACAGAACAAAAACATGGAGAAGCGGTCAGGAAATCAATAGTATAAAATGCAACAGCCATGATACTGTACAGTAACAACATCTTTACAGTCGCTAATACAACAAATGACAGGAAATGGCAACATTCAACTTTTGGGTGTGAGGTGTTTCACTGTGTTAAATTATTGTGTATAAAACTGAATGAATATGATGGTGTATAAAACTATTGATGGCGTATAAGTTGTAATGTGTGATTCACGCCATGTGAAGCACTTAAAGGTATGCGGTACATCTCATAAACCCTCACCATCTAGACCAGTGGTCACCAACCGGTCGTTCTCCAAGGTATTCCAAGTCAAGCTCCAAACATTTCTGTAAAAACCCCAATGATAAAGCCTTGCGTTCCTATTTTATTTTATTTAGTCATGCTGTTGGCGGTAGGTGCACTTGATTCAGCAGCCCTAGTGCCGGGAAGGCAAAGTGTTCCCATTTTTTAAATATTTCATGTGTCTGAAGGGAGAACTCCATCTACCCAGCAGGCCCAGAGAGCAAATCAAGTGCACCTATAGGCCTACCACTGGCCAATCAAACTGTCTGCACAGTTTCATCAAGCCATAGACTGTAAAAAGAAGACTCGATCGCACAGCAAAATCGACACTGTGAGATTTCAAATGGTTTAAAAACATGAGTCTCAACGAATACAGCAAAGAGCTGCTGTGTTTATGAGCAAAAGCTCATGTTTAAGTTGTTATTCAGCAATGTCAACACTTAAAATGCACGTTCTCCCTACTTCCACTTACGCTACAAACAGCACTGCCGCTGCATTAAAGGAGTAGCCTCTAGCAAAGTGTTCCCATAAGCTTGCATTGTTATTATTAGCGGCTTGTGTCTTTTTTTAATATCCAGGAATATTTAACTTTCTCTGGTTATAGGAGTAACATGGATTGGTCCATGAGGCAGAAATAATGCAGTGCCACTTGAGTTTCGCCATCAACTGAAAGACTGCATCCCCTTTTGTCAGTGGAGGGAGGGACAGCAGAGGGACAGTGATTCGGGTGAGAGGCAGCCTCACTGCTGCTCTCTCCCTCCCCTCAGACTGACCATCAGATGCAGGCCATCAGTCAGCTGTGCCTCACAGGTAATACAACAAAGTATCTATTACCAGTATGATCATATACCTCCATTTAAAATAAATATAATTTAACAATAGTCTGAGAAGAACAACATTGGCAGGGCAATTCAAGCATTAAAATTATGCAATGATAATGTTTTGGGTGTATAGCCTACTGCACAAATCCCATTGCTACAGACCTGTTTTAAAATGGTTAATGTTGCATAGGCGTATGTTAAAGTAATGTTTAAAAATAATCTAAGCGGTAGATCTCAAATTGTATTTTGACTCATGAAGTGATCTGGACTCAGAAAAGGTTGGTGACCACTGATCTAGACAAAAGTAATTTGTTGCCAAACCAGGGAAAATTATTGATACAGTATGTTATTAATAAATAATAATAGTGAAGTTACAACAGCAATGCTAGATCATGCAATGAGTTGAAGCTACTGATTTGTTTCTGCATGATCAGTATATCTTGGCTGGTCGGAATGATGAGCTGAGTCTCCATTGACTTAGACAGCACAGACAGATACTGGCTGGTCCTGGACGCCTGTTTTACCTTTCTCTCCGGGGGGTCCAGGGGCTTCCAGTTGTTGGCCCTCAGCTGGTGCAGCTCATCAAACTTCAGGCTGATGTTCTCAATGGACAGCTGGAGCATGTCCCAGAAACCAGCCAGGTCCTGAGAGATGGGCCGCGGGCGGGCGTTGGGGTTCTGATCCCAGATCAGTAAAAAAGGGAAGAACGAAACAGAGTTTTACCTCAGATTTTATGTGAAGAACAGGGGGAGTCAAAGGAAACTGAAGAACTAGAAGAGTCGCACACCAGGTTCTCCTCACAAAGTTCCCGGAACTGCTGGAACTTCTGTGACATCAGGAGCTGAGCACTTCCTACGGCAAGCCTCATTTTCCCCAAGACTGTAGAGAGATAATGTAAATACAGATCAGATCACACAGGGAGAACTCAGAGGACTGTCTCATTGTAATGGCTGGAATGAGGTCACCTAATTGTACCTATCACAAGTACAATTACGCGGCACTAGCCTCCACTGCTCTCACACAATTGTGATAGGTAGTGGTGTAAATGCTTTTGGACAGGCCAGACTCACTGTCATCCGGCAGGTCGTTCTCCTGTTCGTCCTGCTTCATCTGTCTGCACCAGCCCTTCATGCGGTCCGTCTCGGCTTGCAGCAGCTTGAGGAACCAGCGTCCGTCCCTCTGGCACACAGACTTCTGGACTACCTCCAGGGGATCTTCAGTCACACTGTCGATCCAGGGGTCAGGCGGGGGCAGGATGGATGGGTCAAAGCACACGTCATCGTAGTCATCTGAGGTACAGGCGTGGTAGTGGTTGCCCGAGCCCTGGATGCTGACGGTGGAGGCAGAGGCTGGCGAGGTGGCGGCTTCGCGGGAGTACTTGCGGGACACAGAGCCTGAGAAGGGCAGGTCTGTTTCTGGGGAGTCCAGGGGGCTGTCTAATATGTCAGGCATGTCCAGGTCTGCCTGTACTGCTGCCGTTACACTGTTGGAGCGGATGAACTGCCGGTATCTGCCAACAGGGGGAGATATGCATCAGTGCTCAGTCTGAGGTGACCTGACTAGGAAAAACTTGAACCTAATTTAAGGCTATACATAAGGTGCAGAGTTTTTCTGGCCAGGTCACAATGTGGTCAGAAGAACTTAATGCCCTGCATTTGCTCTGAAACTACCAGTACTGCAATATTCTATTCTCCATCCATTCTGATGGATGGAAGGTTCATCTTACCACATTTTGAGCCAATCCATGGTACCATGAATGAACATCCCACACAGAGTGTTAGTGTGGGAGGTGTACAGAGACACAGAGTAAGGGAAGGGAAGGGGCCCTAGGCTGCAGTCATCATGGAGCAAGCCTACTACTCTAAAACACCCACCAGCCATGACTATTCCTTTAGAGGGAGCGCCCTTCACTGCAGACACAGCAGAGCTGTACAAGAACTGCCTCACGATGCCGATGACTATTGCTGCTATATTTGTCCTATACAACACATAGGGTGGAGCAGAACACACGTAGCACAAGGAATAAATATACAATAAGGTGTATCATGTGAATAATTTCACTCTGATTCATATTCAAACTCTCACAGTCTTTAGTATGACTAAGCTGCTGTAGTGGGCAGTCAGTGCTCCTCATTAACAGACAGAAGTTGGAGAAACCAGCTGCAGTCAGCTACTTTAAAGTCTACCCAGACTATTTCTCCAACTTCCATCTCCAGTATCAAAAATTTGAGAATAATCTTGTGAGTGAGAGTAGGCGTTTGGTTTGCCTCATCAGACTGCAGTCGCAGGTGAGCTGGAGATGACTCAGCTGAAGTCACTGACGAGGCGTCACCGGCGAGGCTAACAGACAAACATAACTCACTCACCATTTCCCTTTCAGAGAAACGGGGCAGGAAATGCCATAGTTCCAAATGTCTGTTTTGCTAGCGCAGCTGTTCCTCCGCATTAACAACCCTAGGCACAAGCTGCTTCTCCCAGCAACCCCTGACTCACTTAGTAACAGCCTTCATTTGTAAATGGATGGCTTTCTCTGGACATTCACACAAAAAGGTCATGAAGGCAAGAAACAGTGAAGGACTGACATTCTGAACTGACTGATAGAGAGAAAGCGAGAGACTCACCCCCTCTCGTCCTCCACCTGGACCCCAATTGATTGGTACTTGGACTGGTCCTCCATCTCCAGAGCTTCCTCTTCTGGCCCATCCACCTGGACATAAAATTATCCAAAAAATGAATTCTCCTATAAACTAGACATCTATTTTTCAGTCACTACAATATCCAGAACACCAGGGTGAAGTAATGTAAACATCTGCCACTAGAGGACAGTATAGAGCAAGAGTAGAACCTGTCAACTCAGAAAGGGGATGAGGATCCAGTCTCTCAAAACTTGGCTCGTGTGTCAACTAATTCATTTCTTATTATTCCCATATCAGATCAAACAAAATGTTAAACGACACCAGAAAAGTGGTTGTGAGGTAGTCTCTACCACAGACCTGGATGCCGATGGACAGCTGGCACTTGGCCCGCCTGGCCTGCTCCTTCCTGCTGTCCTCAGTGATATGGGCCAGGGCCGAGGTGGTGGTGGTGATGGTGATGCTGCTGTTTGCAACATGCTGGCTAGCAGGGCCGTGGACCTGGGCGTTGGCCGCCTCAATGGCTGCCGTTAGGGCCTTCATGCTGTCGATGCTCTCTGTGGAGTTAGACAGGCCTGACTGGATGGTCATGTCTCCCTGCGGGTGACTATCCCTGCCCCCCTGGCCATGGCCATCCATGTAGGCATCCTGGGCCGACTCGGTGCTGCTCTGGGCTGTGATGGAGATGAAGGGTTTGGAGGTGCGGGGCGGCACCGGGGGAGGGGTCTTCTTATAGGTTGTGATGCATGATGACACTGTGGGGAACCATGGGAGAGGTAAAGTACTTGCGAGGGGGATATTTAACACACACGTCATAGCTTTCTAACATATCAAAGTAGGAATGTATATTCTACTCTCCCGCTGTGGACAGGTTTTGATGTTCTCAAACACACAGTCAAATCTATAGGTGATCAGGGGAGGGCAACACGTCTCATTGATGAAGAGGGAACATTTTAAAATCTAGAGGTAATGGTGATAGTAGTGGTAGAGCTCTGCGAGCCAATTTATAGAAAGACAGGAATAAAACAAGGTTTTTTATTCCTACTCTTTCCACCTCTTATTCTCTACCACACTCACCCTCTTTTTAAAGTTTGTGATAGCTTGTTTTTGTGATGGCTTACACAATCGAGTCAAGAGTTAACTGCTATTTACAGAATGTGCAATTACGGCAAAAATAATGAGGGTTAGTCATTCATGTAAAGTTAGAGGGAAACACCAAAGCACAGCAAATGAACAGCCGTGGAGTTTCTCATAGAATGCAGAACTGTGAGATGGTAAATCATGCAACACAAATGAGCAGACAGACGATACTATGCATTCGGAAAGTATTCAGACACCTCAATTTTTCCCCATTTTGTTATGTTACAGCCCTATTCTAAAAGGGATTAAATCTACACACAATTCCCCATAATGACAATTCAAAAACAGGTTTGTAGACATTTTTGCAAATATATATTTATTTTTTAAAACTGAAATATCACATTTACATAAATATTTAGACCCTTTACTCAGTACTTTGTTGAAGCACCTTTGGCAGTGATTACAGCCTCAAGTCTTCTTGGGTATGACACTACAAGTTTGGCACACCTGTATTTGGGGAGTTTCTCCCATTCTTCTCTGCAGATCCTCATGTTTTGTCAAGCTGGATGGGGAGCGTCGCTGCACAGCTATTTTCAGGTATCTCCAGAGACGTTCGGTCGGGTTCAAGTCCGGGCTCTGGCTGGGCCACTCAAGGACATTCAGAGACTTGTCCCAAAGCCACTCCTGCATTGTCTTGGCTGTGTGCTTAGGGTCGTTGTCCTGTTGGAAGCTGAACCTTCTCCCCAGTCTGAGATCCTGAGCGCCCTGGAGCAGGTTTTCATCGAGGATCTCTCTGTACTTTGCTTCGTTCATCTTTCCCTCGATCCTGACTAGTATCCCAGTCCATGCCACTGAAAAACATACCCATATGTGTGCCTTTCCAAATCATGTCCAATCAATTGAATTTACCACAGGAAATTAAAGAAACATCTCAAGGATGATCAATGGAAACAGGATGCACCTCTGTCATTATGGGGTATTGTGTATATTGCTGAGGATTTTTTTTTTTTTTTTCATCCATTTTAGAAGAAGGCTGTAATATAACAAAATGTGGAAAAAGTCAAGGGGTCTGAATACTTTCCCAAAGGCACTGTACAGTACAGAGAAAAACTTTGTACTTCTATCCATAGAAACATCAATACAGGTCCAATTGTACAAGAAAAATACTTTTCAATTGAGTTCTTAAATGAATGTTTCACTTGTGAGAAATATTGGGATCGTCTCCAGTACATATTAGATATTTTATTCCATGGCAAGCTAACAAAGTGAGGTGTCTGTGGAGGAATGATCCATGTAGGGCGGCAGGATACTTATGTTACGTCGATGCAGAGAGTCTAGGCCCAGCCCCAGGTTCTGTCTGCTTTGACAAGTACTTCAAAACGCAAACTCTGACAGGACTGAATAAATAGCACCATGCCCTCAGACCACACAGAAGCAAAGAACAGTCTCTCTCTCTCTTTATCTCTCATACACAGACACACACCAACTCATGATCTCTTTTGACATCGCCACTTCTAAAACTTTGACGATAGAAATCAACTGTCTGGCTTTGTTTTTGATGAGCGATGGCTGGCAGGGAGAGGGAGCACACCAACACCACCAGCTCTGACAAACTGTGGAGCTTATTAGTGTGTAGCAGTGACACCGCTGCACTCCGCCCCCTCTGCCCCTGGACCCCCCCTGGCCCTGCTGCCTGTACTGTATCTATTACACACACACCTGAATAATCTATAGCTAATAACAAAACCATCATTTGTCAAACAAAGTCTATTGTGCTGTAGAGACAATACTCATTGAGGCAGAATACACATAATATGCTGTTCGGCAGAATACACATATTATGCTGTTAAATCAATAGCCTCCTAGTAGCAGGTCCTTCCAGGGTTGTGTATGACATATACTCCCCTCCATATGCATTTGGACAGTGAAGCTAATTTATTCTTAATTTGGCTCTATACAACACCATTTTGGATTTGAGCTCAAATGTTTCATATGAGGCAGCAGTACATAATGTCACCTTTTACTTGAGGGTATTTTCATACATATCTGTTTTACCATTTAGAAATGAACGCAAAAAAAACCAAATTCACTTATAGTGTCAATGCTACATCAAGTTTGCGACGATACAAACTTGTTGGATGCATTTGCAGGTTGTTTTGGTTGTGTTTCAGATTATATTTTTGCCTAACAGCAAGTGAATTGTTAATACATGTATTGTGTCACTTTGGAGAAACTTTAATTGTGAGTAACAATAGAAGATGTTTCTGAACACACATACCATGGTTATGGATATGATTATGGATAATCATGGTAGCATCCACATTAATGTAGAAGTGTTCAGAAAGTTACAAAAGACACAAAGATCATTGACCCACCCACCCCACAAAAAACAAACCTCCCATTATTGGTAATGGTGAGAGGTTTTGTTTTGTTGTAGCCTCTAACCTTCTCACTCATCATTATTAATGAATTACTTCCTGATTTGTCTTAATCATGGCATTCTCTGGATTAATTCAGAAGTGTTCAGGAACATCTTATCTACTCACTGAGAAAGAAAATTACACCAGTCATCACTCAGTTCCTATTGGGTAAAACATGACCCAATTTTTTTTGGATAGTCCTAATCTAATCATCACATTAGGAATGGCGCACGTGTGCAGACGGTTTAGGTTCCGTGTAGCCCTGCTCTGTCTTACACGGAACCCAAATCGGCTGAGAGCGTGCGCCATCATGCATAAATGTATTTTGTCTCCCCACACCAAATGCAATCTTTTATTTATTTACCTTTATTTAACTAGGCAAGTCAGTTAAGAACAAATTCTTATTTTCAATGATGGCCTAGGAACAGTGGGTTAACTGCCTGTTCAGGGGCAGAACGACAGATTTGTACCTTGTCAGCTCGGGGGTTTGAACTTGCAACCTTCCAGTTACTAGTCCAAAGCTCTAACCACTAGGCTACCCTGCAGCCCTGATCATGACACGCAGGTTAAAATATCAAAACAAACTCTGAACCTATTATATTAATTTGGGGTCAGGTCGAAAAGCATTAAACATTTATGGCAATTTAGCGAGCTTACTTGCACTTGCTAGCTAATTTGTCCTATTTAGCTAGCTTGCTGTTGCTAGCTAATTTGTCTTGGGATATAAACATTGAGTTGTTATTTTACCTGAAATGCACAAGGTCCTCTACTACACCAATTAATCCACACATACAACGGTCAACTGAATCGTTTCTAGTCAACTCTCCTCCTTCTAGGCCTTTTCTTTGACTTTATATTGCAATTGGCAACTTTCATAAATTATGCGCATTACCCCCACCAACCTATTTCATCTTTCAGTCACCCATGTGGGTATAACCAATGAGATGGCACGTGGGTACCTGTTTGGGAGTTGCAGGACTTGCAGCGTGATCTGCATCAGAAATAGAACTGACTTCTATTTTAGCCCTTGGCAACGCAGAATAATATTAAATAATATAGATATCTAAATTTATTTTGCAACGCTCGTGCACGCCACGCAAGCGGTGTAGTCAGCCTGTTATAGGACAGACTGAATGACACTGACACTACCAAGAAGACTAATCAATCCCGGCCAGATAACTAGTCTCCATTTCACGGACAGGCAGCACAGTTCTGTGTGTTCCCTCTCTAAAGGCTCACACATCACACCAAATGTGGATCTAGCGTTCGTCTGCAAATTTTCTCAGCGCACTGTGTGTTAGTGACCACACAAAATTTTACATGTGATTCTACATGTAGAATCGGTGTGCAGTCGGTTCACAAATTACGTTCAGCGATGTTAAGTACTATCACCCGCAAACACCATTGGTGTGTCTGAGCCCTGAGTGTGTGTGTTCCCTCCCTTATACACAATAACAGACCTAAATACAGAGATGGATGTGTGATATAGCACACGAGCTATGTGGAATTCTTATTTTTTTTGTATTCAGCCATGCAGGTAGTGTAGGTGGAAGTATGTAAATTCTTGTGAGTCATATCGTATGTCTATGTTTATACGTTGCACATCTGGCTTCAGGGAAGAGAACACTCATTAGCTAAGTACAGCGTTATGCGCCATGATCTAATCAGGATCTTCCTACAGTGGAAACAACAACCACAGCAACAACAAACATGGCTGCTTACAAAACAAGTGTTACTTGAGTTACTGATACCATCCTTACCTTCACTATTCTCTACCACCAGCACAGTGTGGAAATGAAATTAAGATATGATTCAATTAAGATATAAGTAAGAACCCAAGAGAACGGATGGAGAACTTGAGTGTGTATGACTCAGCGGCTTTTTATTGAGAGAGAGATAGTCCATCATAATTGCGTCAGTAAAAGCTAAATATGAAGATGTAGGAGTAGGTCACATATGCTATAAACCACGCTGGAGGTTACTGTGGACCAGGGCATCCATTGTAACACAAAGTACCATGACAACCATTTTACCATGACAACCATTTCCTTTTAATTGCCCACAATGTCGTCACTTTCTTCTCTGTGCGAGCCCTGGTGAAATGTGAAAAGGGATATGTGCCTTGTTGTGCGACAGTGCTGTGCCTCTATGCACTTTATCTTTTTAAAGATCTCCATGGTACTGTACATGTTCTGGTTCATGATGTGAAGCAGAAAAACATTAGAAGACTTCAAAACAGCCCCAATCCTCCACCGCCACTGCAGGAATCTATAAAAGGATCCGCTTTAGCTCCATAAAACCACTGGACTAACTGCTAAACATGTACTGCAGTGCATAGTAAAGATGATCCCATATTAACCATCTCATCTCGTCTGTTCCAGTCCGCAGTAGGAAGTAGCTGTCAACAGATTCACAGTTTCAGCAGAATATTCAAGTATTCCTTGACAGGGTCAGAGTGGAGGCAGAACCCCTCGTGTGTGTTGGCACACGCAGCGTCAGCGGAAGGAAAGATGGGCTCATTCATGCCCTGCTAGGCTGGAGGTTAACAGTGGTTGACAGACAGGCAGGAGCCAGGGCAGGGCCGGAGGGTGATGAATGAGGCCTTCTAGCCATAGAACACAGATGGGTCATTCACCAGCGGTGTTACTCAGGCTGCTTTGGGGGAATGATCTCAGTCCATGGTGGACTTCTTTCTGGGAATGAGGCATGGAGACAGGCCCCACATGACTCCGATCTCCAGCTATAACCAGTGTTGTTTGCACTGTACGACAGCGTCTGAGGAAATAATAGTCGAGGGTAAGATGACGGCTATTTGTATTCTACTGCCTTGCAGGAGATGAAGGTCACTATTTGTTAAATAGTTTGTAAGTGTAAATGCATTGCCTCTTGAAGAATGTATTATTAGCTGGCAGTTGTAGAAACACTGTAAATGTCGCTGAAACACCTGACTACACTATAACAACTAGTGCTTTGAGAGTGCTTTCTTTCCCAAAACACTGATCCTTACACTGAGTACCACCAGTACCTACACTCTATTCTCTAAGTCCAGGTGACATCCTCTTGTAACAGCTCTGACTGCACAACTCCTGAGCTGTAATAGTATCCCCTCCTCATTTCGCTCTTTCCCTCCTCATCGCTCTCTCCTCTGCTGTATGTATGAGCCAGCAGGAGTCCTAGGGCACAGCTTGCACCAGTATTACACAGATGTCATGTACAATCACCCATATCTACTCTCAGCAGCAGCAGCACCCACACCCACTCACCGCTACACACCAAAGGCCTCTTGGCATCCCATCATCTTAGCTGTTTAGGGAAACACGTCAATCGCACACATCAGTCTCACAGATTACTAAGGATGGGAGGATGGATGGAAAACACTTTCACAAGTATCATGGGATTAAGAAGCTTTATATCTGATCTGCCGCGTACCGTATGGAAAAATATAGCCTCGCTTTCCAGGCTTCCTCAAGTGATTAACAAGACTTGGAAGGATGGCATCACAAGTCTAGTAAAATATGACACAAATCATCAAGAATCACATGTATATTCATCAGATAAACAGAATCAATTTTATCTGACCTACAAGGCTTCCTTGTAAAATGCATTCAACTAAAATAACCTAGAAACCTGAGTTACAACTTTGAACTATGCCCATCTCCTGCTTTCCATTCCCTTAGGCAGATGGTATGTCTCAGGGAGCCAGACTCAGAGCCATGTACGAGGGGTAGAGGTGCCCTCTGAATGTCAGCACCAACACTCCTCCCCATTAACTCTACCATAAGTCTCTCTCTCCTCTCTCTCTCTCGTACAGCAGTGTATAAATCTCTCACAGCACCATGGCGATGAGCCATCACTGGGATCGCCCCCTTCCTCCATTGCACACCAAGCGTCAATGTCAGGGCCTCACTCTGATGAGCTTGGCTCTCTTATTTCTGCCTCAAAACCTTGTGGGCTTTCTTTTTCACAAAACCTTGAAGACCAAAAACATTTTCCTCTCAAAACATTGTGGACCAAACCCCTTTTCCTCTCAAAACCTTGTGGACCAAACCCCCTTTCCTCTCAAAACCTTGTGGACCAAACCCCTTTTCCTCTCAAAACCATGTGGACCAAACCCCTTTTCCTCTCAAAACCTTGTGGAGCAAACCCCTTTTCCTCTCAAAACCTTGTGGACAATTTCTGTTGAGCTGTGTTATTAGGAGAAGAGTCCACAAGGTTTTGTGAAGAAAGGGTTTAGGTTCACATGGTTTTGTCAGGGCTGTACGCTCCGGTTTGATTCCCTATTCTGCCTCTACTCCTCACAAAACAGCTTATGACGTTGTTGCTGCTGTTTTCAATTCACACACAAGCTTATCAAAGGATGTCGACGCCCTGTGTTCATATTAATATAATTATATATTTTTAGGCAGAATTATCTACAAAAAAATGAACGTCTTGTCTGCCTTTTTGAAATGTGTGGGGAAATTATAAATGGTGGGAAAGTAGGATATCAGAGATGCAGATAAGTCAAAGCACAGAAAGGGGAAGTGATTTGCATGGGCTTTAGATGTCTTAGCCTGGCTCTTAACTGAGGGTGACCTCTTTCAGGGCCATGCTCCCCTAATGCCTAATTAATCTGCTGCCTCATTAGAAATATTCTTCAACTGCTTCTATTTGTTGTGGACAAGGACGTCATAGGACAGATTATCGGGAATTGACGAAAACGTATGATGCAGAGACAATAACATACCTGTACAGTACGGAGTACAAAGAACACATATACTGCTTCTGTGCCCACATACAAGGAAACATGGTACCACTCTCAAACCCATTATCTAACATGCAAACTAGATTTCGGCATCATGTTCAAACTTATGAGAGCAGCCTCTGATCCCCCCCACAGCTCAAATGTCTAGAGATGTTGTGGTGTGCTGACGGCAGAGTCGGGACAGGACGCAAATGCCAGCTTGATGTTTTCACTCAGACCCAACGGCCATCGTGAAAGATCAAATAGTCCAGAAACTTCCCTCCACACATTTTCTCATCGAGGGTTGCAAAGCTACCGTTAATTTACCAATGTTAGTGGAATCTTCAGTAATTAACAGGTAATCTATGGTAACTTTGGCAATTTATACTTGAATAACTTAAAATAAATTTATTCATATATAGTATTTTTTTTTTACATCTGTGTCCATATAGACCATATGGTCCAAGAGAAATGTGTCCAATTAATGAAAAAATTATCTAATCAACAATGGCATTATTTTTTTATTAACTCTGAAACTCTTTTTTTCCTCAACTGCCACCAGTTTGGCACATAAACATTTACAACAAAGACATATTGACATCGTGAAATAAATAATGTGTATCAAATAAATAACATATATTTCACACGTTTTTCTTTCTCTCTCTTTTCTCCACTCGCTCAAGCAGCTCTCCTGCGGGTCCAGCCCACATGTCTGCCTTGACTACCCCCGGGTGCAGAGCAGCAGGATGGAAAGTAGCGAGCGCACATCTCCAGTCAGACATGCAGCACCAGCAAAGAGTTGGAGGTAGAGTTAAAGAAAGCCCTTATTATTTATCTGTTTCAGATGACCTGTACCCAGCTTATTTTTCATCAACTATGCATATCTGAAGTCTTTGTTGTTGCAGTACTGAAGCATTATACGTTTTAAGAGCTAAACGTGAACATAGGAAAATGGCTGCTTTATTTTCACAAGACAACTCAACATTAGAGAGATCTGTCCTTCGCAGTTTTGTTATTATTTCATTCTACCTCTGCATGGCAACAGCACTTTCATGATCATCTATAAACTCAACAATTATTTTCAAACTACATGTTGGTTTAATTTAAAATATGGCAAAAATGGTCCTGATGATCATTTCCTGTGACTACAGAGATGTCTCTTAACGTTTCATCCTGGGAGGTCAAACTGAGCCTTGCTGTCAGTGGATTGCCACTAGGAGAACAAGAATTCCCATAGGAACAGTCAAACTAGGTTGTAGGAAGTACAACTCAAATCAGCACTGACACCTGGGACTCATCTGATGGGGCAGTCTCTAAGTTTGATAAAGTCCTTTGAAGCATTTCAGTGAAATTATAAAAACAATGACATTTTTTTAAATAAATAACTTGATAAGTGAATTTTAGAGGGTCCTTATCACATACACACACTTTATCTCCGAAAATATTGTATTCATTATAGAAATTACAGAAAATGTGTTTTTTTCTTTTAAGTTTTTCTTGTAAGGATTTTCTTCAGATCCATTAACCACATTTGAGAAATTAGTGCCATTTCCAAGCCTATTACACACACCAGCTCGGATTTAAAATGTTCTGTATATAACAGTGATTTAATATACCAGGGAGAGACGATCATGTTCCTCATGCTGGACTGGACCAGGCAAGCAGCAATGTTTTGACCATAGCACCAATAAAAGTAATCTCCTCTCAAAGAGATATAATGGTGATAGGCCTCAGGCTCTACTTCTCCTGCTTAGAGCATCCTCAGGCTTAGTGCTGCAATGATTGTGTGTTGTGTGAGGGTGGTGTATGTTCTGGGAGTCAGGTGAACATACTGTGATCCTGTGGAGAGAGTCTTTCTTGACATTGACCTTTGCTGGTATGTCCTGCCCTGACAGTGTTGGTACAGTAGATCAATGTGCGCTGTGAAAGTGATAAACACAGACCTGTGGTGCTCTTGAGCGTCTCCATGGTGGTGGTGGTGTGAATTATAGGCGTTCCAGGGGAGACATTGACCTTTATTGGTCTATGCAATGCTGACAGTAGTGTTTGTTTTTGCTCTTGAGGGTCTAATCGTGGTGGTGGATAGAGAAGACACTTCCTTTTGCTACAGTGGTATGACAGAGCAGTGTGTGTTTTGACTCGCCAGACAAACAGCGCAACAGATCAAATCAAATTGTATTGGTCACAAACATATTTAGCAGATGTTATTGAGGGTGTAGCGAAATGCTTGTTTTCCAACAGTGCAGTAGTATCTAACAAATCCCAACAATACACACACATCTAAAGTAAAATAAGGGAATTAAGAAATATATAAATATTAGGACAAGCAATGTCGGAGTGGCATTGACTAAAATACAGTATATACATACTGCTTTACTCATTTCATATGTAAACATTATTAAAGTGACTAGTGTTCCATTATTAAAGTGGCCAGTGATTCCATGTCTATAGGGAAGCAGCCTCTAAGGTGCAGGGTTGAGTAACCGGGTGGTATCCGGCTAGCTAACTGTCTGATGGCCTTGAGATAGAAGCTGTTTTTCAGTCTCTCGGTCCAAGCTTTGATGCACCTGTACTGACCTCGCCTTCTGGATGGTAGCGGGGTGAACAGGCCGTGGCTCGGGTGGTTGATGTCCTTGATGGTCCTTTTGGCCTGTGACATCGGGTGCCCCCGGTGATGGCTTGGGCAGACTGCACCACCCTCTGGAGAGCCCTGCGATTGCGTGCAGTGCAGTTGCCATATCAGGCGGTGATATCATCTGTAAAAGTTTGTGAGGGTCTTAGGGGCCAAGCCAAATTTCTTCAGCCTCCTGAGCTTGAAGAGACGCTGTTGCGCGTTCTTCACCACACTGTCTATGTGGGTGGACCATTTCAGATCGTCGGAACTTGAAGCTTTTCACCTTCTCTACTGTGTTCACGTCAGGAGAGTGCTTTCTCTGCTGTTTCCTGGAGTCCACAAGCATTTTTTACCCCCTTTTCGTGGTATCCAATTGTTAGTAGTTACTATCTTGTCTCATCGCTACAACTCCCGTACGGGCTCGGGAGAGACGAAGGTTGAAAGCCATGCGTCCCCCGAAACACAACCCAACCAAGCCGCACTGCTTCTTAACACAGCGTGCATCGAACCCAGAAGCCAGCCGCACCAATGTGTCGGAGGAAACACTGTGCACCTGGCGACCTGGTCCATCCCGCCACAGGAATCGCTAGTGCGCGATGAGACAAGGATATCCTTACCGGCCAAACCCTCCCTACCCTGGACGACACGAGGCCAATTGTGCGTCGCCCCATGGACCTCCCGGTCGATGCCGGCTGCGACAGAGCCTGGGCTCGAACCCAGAGTCTCTGGTGACACAGCCAGCACTGCGCCACCCAGGAGGCCTCTAGTCCACAAGCATTTTGATGACGTTGAGGGAGAAGTTATTTTCCTGGCACCACTCCGCCAGGGCCCTTAGGCTGTTTCGTCATTGTTGGTAATCAGGCCTCCAACTGTTGTGTCATCTGCAAACTTGATGATTACGTTAGAGGAATGTGTGGCCATGCATTCATGGGTGAACAGGGAATACAGGAGGGGGCTGAGCACGCACCCTTGTGGGGCCGCTGTGTTGAGGATCAGCGAAGTGGAGGTGTTTCCTATCTTCACCACCTGGGGGCAGCCCGTCAGGAAGTCCAGTTACACAGGGCGGGGTTCAGACCCAGGGCCTCGAGCTTAATGATGAGCTTGGAGGGCACTATACTGTTGAAGGCTGAGCTATAGTCAATGAACAGCATTCTTAGATAGGTATTCCACTTGTCCAGATGGGATTTGGCAGTGTGCAGTGCGATGGCATCATAGGTGGATCTATTTGGGCGCTATGCAAATTGAAGTGGGTCTAGGGTGTCAGGTAAGGTAGAAGCGATATGATCCTTAACTAGCCTTTCAAAGCACTTCATGATGATAGAAGTGGGTGCTACGGGGTGATAATCATTTAGTTCAGTTACCTTTGCTTTCTTGGGTACAGGAACAATGGTGTAAATATTGAAGTGGGACAGTAGACTGGGAGAGGGAGAGATTGAATATGTCCGTAAACACTTCAGCCATCTGGTCTGTGCATGCTCTGAGGACGTGGCTAGAGATTCCGTCCTGGCTGGCAGCCTTGCGAGGGTTAACATGTTTAAATGTCTTACTCACGTTTGCCAAGGAGAACGAGAGACCACAGTCCTTGAGAGCGAGCTACATCAGCCAATTTGTTATCCTCAAAGCGGGAGAAGAACGTGTTTAGCTTGTGCGGGAGCAAGACGTCGGTGTCCTCAATGTGGCTGGGTTTCCTTTGTAATCCGTGATTATCTATAGACCCTGCCACATACGTCTCGTGTCTGAGCTGTTGAATTACGACTCCACTTAATCTTTGTACTCACGTTTTGTCTGTTTGATTGCCTTATGGCGGGAATAACTATACTGTTTGTATTCAACCAAATTCCCAGTCACCTTGCCATGGTTAAATGTGGTGGTTCAAGTTTTCAGTTTTGCACAAATGCTGCCATCTATCCACGGTTTCTGATTTGGGTAGGTTTTAATAGTCACAGAGGGAACAACATACTCTATTCACTTCCTGATGAATGTGTTCGTGTTCACGTCGATGTTGTTCAACCTGGAACATATCCCAGTCCACGTGATCAAAACAATCTTGAAGAATGGATTCCGCTTGGTCAGACCAGCATTGAATAGACCGTAGCACGTTTACATCCTGTTTGAGTTTCTGCCTATAGGAAAGGATGAACAAAACGGAGTCAAGATCTGATTTGCCAAAGGGAGGGCGGGGGAGGGCCTTGTAGGCATCCCGGAAGTTGGAGTAGCAGTGGTCAAGTGTTTTAGCAGTGCGAGTACTACAGTCAATGTCTTGATAGAACTTTGGTAGCGTTTTCCTCAAATTTGCTTTGTTAAAATCCCAAGTTACAATAAATGCGGCCTCAGGATATGTGGTTTCCAGTTTGCACAAAGTCCAGTGTAGGTCTTTGAGGGCCGCCGTGGTATAACCGAAGAGAATTCTCGTGGGAGGTAATACGGTCGGCATTTGATTGTGAGGTATTCTAGTGTGGATGAACAAAATGACTTGAGTTTCTGTATGTTATCACAATCACACCATGAGTAGTTAATCATGAAACATACACCCCCGCCTTTCTTCTTCCCCCGGATAGTTCTGTTAGATATTCCTGTCTGTGCAATGTGCTGAGAACCCAGCTGGCTGTAAGGAGGGGGTTAGTATATTCGGACAGCCATGATTCTGTGAAACAGAGTATGTTACAGTCCCTGATGTCGCTCTAGAAGGACATCCTCAGAGACTGAACATTAGTGAGTAATATACTCGGCAGCGATGGATGGTGTGCACGCCTCCTGAGTCAGACTAGAAGTCCACTTCATATACCTCTTCTCTGCCGGTGGAGTTTTGGAGCAGACTCTGGGATAAGTTCAACTGCCCTGGGGGGTACGAACAAAGGATCCAATTCGGGAAAGGCGTATTCCTGGTCGTAATCTTGGTTACCGCCGCTCTGATATCCAAAAGTTATTTCCGGGCTGTATGTAATAACAAAAAACTTTCTGGGCTAATAATGTAAGAAATAAACTCAAAAAAACGAAATACTGCAAAGTTGCTTATGAGCTAAAAGCAGAGCTGCCATGTCTGTCAGCGCCATCTTGCCAGACTGACCTGTGACTAATCCGTGTGTATTGTAAGAGTGATTAACCAACTGACCTGTGCTGCTCTGGATGGTCCTGACAGTGGTGGTGGTGGTCCTGGGGGGTGAGGCGGGCAGCAGGGACATCCCCTCATCCTCGGAGCAGCCCTGGTCCATGGCCCTCACATAGCTGTGGCTACGCATGCGGAAGCAGCTCGGCATGGGCAGGTCCAACGCATCCATGGCCTGCGACTCCATCTCGCTGAACATCTGCTCACACACCTGCTCTATCTGCCCGTTCACCTCCACCTCACTCACCTGCAAGGGGACAGTGATTGGGGGACGATGGGGGAGAGAGAGGCGGTGCAGCACAACCAGATATCAAAATATCAGTATACTAATCCTAACCTGGGATACGCACCATAGAATAGCCACTTACCTAGAGTTTAATAGCCTTTAACATTTAACGCTGAGGGGCAGAGTAAACATATCTGGAATCATTAGGAGAAGTAAAGGGAGAAAACTACAACAGAAGAAGAGGAACCACAAAATAGCAGTAACAAGAGGAGGAAGAGTCGGAGGGAATGAGAGAGTGAGGGTCAATGTTAATTGGAGAACAAGCAAGTGCAGTGCCTAGAGAATGTTTGGGATGAGGAGGTGGCTTCATTCAGGGTCTAAACCAGAGTTAGGCATTCCCTTCTCAATTTGTCTTTCCTCAAATCCTGGCATACTCTCTCCTCGACTGCATTTCAAAAAACATTGGAGGAAAAGGGGGAGTAAGAGGGGAGTAACCTTGGATCTTCAAGAAAAGACTAATTGAGAAAAAGCCCTAGTCTATGAGGGTGAGGGGGTCTTGCAGTGGATCAGCGCAGAAACATAGGATCATGGGAGATGCAGGGGATGGGCCTGACAGTAGGTAAGATGAGTACCAGAGCATCTAAGATGGTTCAATAACATACTGTAGGTTTAGGTGGGATAAGGAGGGTTTGGATACAGTCTAAAGCATACCACTCCTACACAAAAAGATAAGAGCTTGAGGCGCTTTTGGCAAGACTAATGCTGAGATGTTTTGTAATTCCATCTGATTTTCACTGATAACTGAGGGAGGGTATTAAAGAAGAAACAGTTGGTGAATACTGATCCTTTATCCAAATATTTATTGCATTTTAGTTTGGGAGATGATTGTTCAGTGAGTTATATTTGTAATTTCAGACATGAAAAGCAAAGGGCATAAAGGTGACCGATTTTGGGTGACTTGTTTACTCCGAAATGGAATGTCCTTGGAATAGTTGAACATCAATAAGAATATGGTACAATACTTTGATTATTATCTTTGAATCAATCTTAAAATGATTATTTAGCTGAGAGTTAACATGAAGTAATGTGCATGACATACAGTACATTATGGAAGTCATATGATAATGGTTTATTTTTTATTATAATTGATTCTGTTATGCTATCTTTGAAATACTATGAAACAATTCACAACCGGTTTGAGAAGGCAGTGGGCTAGGATTTTTACACTGGTTGTAAAGGCAGACAACCGGAGCATTTTTACTGTATCAAAACACGTGAGAGTTTTAAATGATAAATGGAACGGTAGTTTCATTTGGCTTCTCCTCTTCGGTTGACTCTTGATGTTTGAGGGCTGAACATTGACATTGGTTTGAAATAAAAATTCATCTCATCGCTGGAGAGATGAATTTGTGGCTGAGTTAATGGCTGACTGGACGTGACTTTCCTCCCTTGCACAGACGTAGCACCAGAGATGGTGACGTAATGCCGGGAGCACCAACCTGGCTGATGGTGCTCATTGCCCTCATGTAACTCTCGTTTCGCGAGCGGTATTGGGGTGAGGAGAGCAGCGCTTTGGGGTCCAGGAGCCCTTTGGGGTCCAGGGTGTCCAGGCTCCTATTGATGGAAACTTCACTCACCGCCCGCAGGTAGCTGTGACTCCTGATCTGCAGCTTCGGAGAGTGTTCGTTGGAGATCCTGCCAATGAAGACAAGTCAACAAAGTTCAAACAGGTGTTAATAATATTGGCCTCCTGCCATTAGCCTGATCCCAGATCTGTTTGTGCATCTTCCCAACTCTTTGTCACTCATTGTGAGTTTGTGTGACATTGAGATGGCAAGATAGCACAATCAGGCTACTCTGATGTCATGGGCTCTCATAAATGTGGACGTCATTGATGCATGTTAGTTATAGTCTGATTCACTGTGATCAGCAGTCAAAGGTATGGTGCAGTAGTTATGTCTGATGGACAGATCAAAGAGAGACATTTCTGGAGCACTGGCAAGTTGTACCGGTGTCATAATTATAGTTTCATGAATCACAGCAACAGACTGGAACATTGTATGAAACAAATATTTTTTTTCCACACTAACAATGTTTCTTTAACATGCTGGGCTCTATTTTAACACAATGGTAAAGCTAAGTGCAGGCGGTAGCGCTATAGTTTCAGCGGTGTGTCAGAAATATTTTTAGCTATTTTCACGATTACAATTAACGGCGCGAAGGGGCTGGGTTTTGATGAATAAGCAAGTTGTGGGTGTGTTGAGGCTTGGTCTCTCACCGGTCAATCACAACATGCTCCATGGCGAAATAATGTATGTGGTAGCTTTAAGTTGTGTATTTACGTAATATTATGTATTGCCCTGGAATCAACTCCAATTCGAATGTTAGTCTGTTATAGTTTGATAAATGGCTTACAGAATTAAAATAACAATATGTAGACCTGTCTTTGCTAAATACGTTAACTTGAATCCATTTGCATTGTTCTAAGTAATTTCATGGCTTCAATAGCATTCACACTGATATATGGGCTAGGCATACTGTACATTCGATTATGTCTGAGCAAAAACATGACAAACATTGTCAATAAGCAAGATGAAATTAATTATTGATAAGGTCTAAAAAGAGAAAAACAATAAAAAGTTTAAAAACAAAACAACTCGTTTTAAATAGGCTATGTCACACTTACAGGCACCACAATGTATCCCTGTGGACATATAATATTAAAACAGCGAAGACTATGGAGGGTTTTACACACATCCAAACTGCTCTCAGTAGCTGGACAAAGATCCAATATAAAGAGAAAGGGAGAATGTCCACTGACCGTTATACTGCACCCAAATAGGCCTATTTTATGAACATAATCGGAAAAACATCTTACAGATCTGATCGCATTCACACATCTCCAGAAGTTCCATAAAACCAGGAAGATTAATCATTTTAATAAGTTTGGTTGTAATACAATGTAACGAAGAACAAGCTGTTGAAAAATACAACAATAAATACATGTAATGGTATCATAAAATGGCCAGGATATTAAAAAAAGACAGGCATTGCTGTTGAACCAGCCTTCACTATAGTAGGCCTAAGGGAGTGCTTGGGTTTTGAACAGATGGAACGTAAAACAAACCATTTTTACAGGTTACAGATAACTTCTAAATACAAGGTTCATCAGTATTCACCCAGGTACTCATCTCTCGTTTCATGTTGGGCATGGACACGTAGCCTACATCATGGAAGAGGTTTTACGCACGTCCAAAACGGGACCTGCATGGATAAAATAATGTGGGCCTGCCTACAATGCATAGATAAAAAGTGAATGTCAGCTCACTGTTTTACTCCTCTCAAACATCATATTTTAATAAAGCTTTGGTGATTAAGATTTATTTCCAAGCGGTCTCAGGAGCCAACCCCTTTATCGACAGTCTTGACTACTTTGAGATTGCATTGGGCAGACAAAACAAGGCTTCATTGAGAGGGTGGGAGGGTATGCACACCAAAAGCACTTTAGGCTACTCTTGTTTCATGTGCATATGGGCAGTGCGCGTCACGGCTGAATAGGCTAAGTTTCCGCTGTCAAAATTCATGCCATAACCAGCTTTTGGTTGGTTTTAAATATCCATATCAGCGCTGCCAGAAATTAGCACTTTGGATCAGGTTATTAAGGACACGCCTAAAAGATTTCTACCCTGCCCATCTGAGCGCAAGCGAGCTAAAATAAGACGGGTTAATTGCTGAACCTGGCGTTAGAGCTGGAAAATGTCAGAGCGCCAGTTTTTACGTGACGAAATTGCAAACTAACGTCCGTTTGACACTAGCGCCGCCTTAACACCAGACGAAAATAGAGCCCGCTGTGTCTCATTTTCACCATCAAACAAAATCAAACCAGGTGAAATTAGATCGCAACAATGTGTCTGATCCCCTCTCATCAAGACGGGCTCAGTGCACGTCACATTCACATCAGATTTGCTTAAACCTCAATCTGAGAATTTAAATACGTCCAACGAATCTCTTGATTGATTGACTTGATGTTTGTCCACTCTGCTCCTTGCATGTATTATAATATGCATGGTTTTAAAATAGACCCTGGTTACAGCTGCAAAGCCCTACCTCCATTATGCACTCTCCCATAAAGCAGGTCGAGCCAGCCATCGACCACAGTGCTGAGGAGAAACAGCTAAATTCACTTAAGGCCACCCACGCAACACTCTAAGCAGCAGCAGTGAGGGAAGCCAAGCAGACAAGACAGCTAGGACAGTGCTGGGTTGGGTTGGCACTTGAGAAACTCTGTGTCTAAACTTGGTCTGCTCTGCTGCTGCAGCATGGTTCATTCGGTTCAGAAACTTCTACTGAAACTCCACTGTGGTCCAAAAAGCCTTCTGGGAGCTGGACTCCGAATCCAGCAGAACAAAAGAAATTGAAAAAGTTGGGACCTAAAGTGCTTGAAGGGCCAAGCTGCGGATTCCTCGGTGTTTGGCTCTAAAGGGGTTTGGTTATGCCTGATGTCACTGAAGCAGAAACATTTTGGCTTATTTTACACCAATCAGAGTTGGGGTTGTGTCGTCCTTTGACATATGTGCTGCGTGCTCTCCTTCCTTCACATTAGCCTCCTCTATGACTATCACTGTACTGTACTATCAATGGCATGAAATAGCACTGCGTCATAAATGGTATTGCAATCAATGTTCACAGTAGTACAGTACTTGTACACCATGTAGTAGATCTCACAATATACTTGATGCAATATGGCAAATAAAAACACATAAACCAACACACTGGTCATTAGTCATAAGACTCTTGATCATTCCAAAGCAAATGATATGAGACAGCAATGGGATTCATGACAAAGCATATTTGTGTCTCTCTGGTATTATATCCCTAGGATTTCTTGATTACCATTTGGTAACAAGAATCACATGACTGTGGTGCATTATCTAACAAGCACTGAAGGAAAACAGGTAAACGTCAAGAATACGCACGCACAAACACAGAAATGTGGGACACGTACAAAACATTGACTTATCAAACATTACCATAACATTATCAATAAATTAAACCAAACCGGCCTATACAATAACTGCATCAAAATGGAAATAACATAAATGAATGACACATAAATAATAATAACATAAATAACATAAATGAATGACACATAATTAATAATAACATAAATAACATAAATGAATGACACATAAATAATAATAACATAAATAACATAAATGAATGACACATATCCTCTGCCTGTAATCCAAGTCAGACAAAACAGCAATGAGGTTCCATTCTGTGAGTGCAGGCTAATTAATGTAATTACTCACCATACCTTCTCCAGCAGTGTGGGTACTTAGAGATAGAGACATGCATGGTGTGTTTGAGAAGAATCTAATTCATATCCCTGCTGTTAGTGAAAGGTCCAGGGAGCCTAGATACTACTGTAGGCCTATGTCATAGAGGGACAAAGAAAGAAATGCCAAACTATTAAACTATCTTCTTTTGTGTAATAAGTCAACCTTGTTCTTGTTGATTGGGAAGGTGATTTATCAGTGTAGATTATCACATCATTACTCCACACAGTGGAGCAATAGGCTGCACCATGCGTTTACACAGGCAGCCCAATTATGATCTTTCTTCCACTAACTGGTATTTTGACCAGTCACATCAAATCTGTTGTTTCAGTGCTGACCTGATTCGTCAAAAGACCAATTAGTGAAAAAACATATCAGAATTGGGCTGCCTGTGTAAACGCAGTCCGAGGGCCAGCCAAACTGTTTCTAGCACCTAGTGGAATACAGAACTGGAACAAAATAACTAGGAGAGGCACAGTACACTATCAAAGGCTAAGAAGTATGCAGACCTTCAGACAAAAAGCCAATACAAGCAGAGTTCAGAAAATGGATCACAGCCATGTTTTTCACTTATGTTGTCCTTCAACCAATACCTTTAGTGAAACGTTTGTCAAAGATCCCTTTCACATTTGCATTGAGATCATTGTATTGCTCAGGGATTGACAGATTTGTTCATTGTGCACATTGCAATGAACCAATAAGACTAGAATTAAGATCATTAACTGAAATGTTAATTTACACAGGTGTTTTTCACTTTAGCCACTTCATGTAAAACTAGGAGAACCTTACATTCATTTCCCCTGGTGTTTGAAACGTTAATACTCTTTACTCATCGAGTGGAAAAGGATGCAGAGGGGATGTATAAAGCACCAGGCTGGGTTGTCTTTTGACTTGGATGGCGCTTAAATAAATTCACAAATGCGAGCTGTACGCCCCAGATATGTCAGAGTGATACTGAAGGCTACGAGCAGCCTCTCTATATAATGGTATCAAATTATCCACCACTCGAAGGGAGTCCAAAGTACCATTAAAGCTGGAGGTTGGAGAACCTCATCCTGTCACTGTTGTCCGATTTATTCACGCTATGCTTCTACACCACTGCAGTAAAACATTCCAGTAGGTACATCCCATGCCCCAAAGAATTCAACATCATAAGAACTATGATAGTTAGTTACATTCATTTAAAGTTAAAGTTATTTTCAAATTAGTTAAAGAGAGGAGTCTTACTTTAAGGTGGTCATTTCAGTCAGTGATGGCTGGGTGGCTTTGAGATAGCTGGCCCGTCGACCTTGGGCCTGGATCTTTGGACACAGCTTAGGACTTTCTTCTGAGTCTCCGCTGTCTTCATCCTCTGCCATAGCCTTCACGTAGCTGCCGCTGCGCATGCGCCGACACGGGATATCGTCCTCCTTCCCCTCCAGAGGTGAGAAGCCACTCCACTCATCCTGGGGCACCTGTGGGGATAGGGAAGGTGACAACAGGGCTTCAGGCACCTCCATGGATGACTGCATGGTGCCAGGTACCATCCACCTGGTCCAGTCCGGCAAACGAGGCGTCACAACTATATCCAACACAGTCAGATGCGCCTCTATTTATCTCTCTGTCTCGTACTGAGCGTTGACGGTAATAGGTAATTAAGAGACTGGTGTGAGTTCGCATGATTACACTTAAAACCCTTTCCTGACAACCTGGGCATCTGTTAGCTTGGAGTCTCCCTATGGGCACAGCCTTATGAACAGGATGCTCACAGAGAACTAGGGTGTCAGGGTGGTATGACATTTTAATTAATATGACTGACTACTATTGTGGGTTAAGGAAAATAAATGATTGAAGGAGAAACAATGAGCTAGCCATATATATGGGCTAAACTAAATATTATAACTAGGGCACAAACACAACCTGAGCTGAAACTATTGTTAGTTGCTTAATAGATGAAGTACTAATATGAATACAACTAAATCCACTCCTCCATACTGAGAGGAATTATGGCGGCCTTGGCTCAAAAAGGTTAATTCAGACACTTTGAAAACATTTGTTACCAGAGAGTATCAATTTATCTTCCAATGATATACCTTATTTGGGTAGTTAGCATAGAGCATACAAAAATACTTTGGAGACTAAGTTGATGCTGGAGAAGAGAGAATCCCACTCCTCTGAAGTCTTAGTAATTACATGAATCACTACAGAGGGAGAGGAGCCTTGGTAACTCAGGAGAAAGCCAGAGCAGAGCAGGCTAGGATGCTAGGGCCTTTGACGTCAGAGCAGAAATGAGCAGGTTGTATATAAAAGGAGGCTGTGGAGGCAGAGCGACTCAACCGCTAAGCGGCTCTATGCCCACACACTACAACACAGTACACACCGTGCTTGTTCTGCCTGTGTCCCCTGCTCGTCACAGAAATAGGCCTATCTTCACAAGTTCACACAGACCCACATGTACCTTAGCTACCATACTGGATGTGTTCAGTGCTTTGTTGTTGTGATAACTCCACTATAACAGCTCTGTTTACTTTTATCTACTGTACCGAAATGGTCAATGCACATGGTGTAGGGCTGAATAGTTCAAGATCTGAATGTTGTGTTGCTTGGCTACTGCGGTAGCAAATAATTTATGAGTTATAAGAATATGTCAGTAATTGAGTACTGTATGTTTGTGTATTTGTCACTGGGTTAAACCTGTTGAACTGTTTGTTTGGGCATATATGTACAGAATACAGTATCCATAATACTTTAGTATACATAACTCAACAACTCTACTCACAACATAACATTGACAGCAAAACAACTACACTAATTTAGAAGTTTTGATTTCAGAAAAGCTGCATAACATTTTGGGCATCAATTCTCCCATGGCACTGAACTTATGGACATAACTGGTCTCCATTTGTACTAATAATGCAGCCACTGCTATCCTATCCCAGCCTTCAACTCAAACCTGCCAATAATGTTGGTAGGTGTTTCTATGGTAACAGGGTAACTATATTACAGTAGAAAAAGATAGCAGGATATGAGGGAGTAAATGGGAAACATCTATGCAGACCAATACTCCAAGTCGGTATTCACGTAATAAGAAGGAATTCCACTCGACCACGCACACAAATTGGGAAAACAAACATTCTTTCCTATTGACCCCAATCGTAAAAGAGTCACATTTGTCGCTGATCTATTGTTATACAGAGATAACAAGACATGCCGGAAAGCTGCTGTGTTGTTCCAACGTACATGCAAACAGGTAAAACAAATCCCGAACTACGGTTCGCAATGCTCCCACGTAGGGAAGTAGAGCCTGCTAGAAGAGCCCTGAGGGTTCAGGCTATTGGGAGAGTGGGAAATGTGGGGACCATGTGTCCAAGTAGGCTTCACATACTGTAGCTGTGTGTGTGGAAAACATTTCATCACAGGTAAGACATTTAACTTGTTTAGTATAGTCCGTTTGTAACGCCCTTCACTACTTGCAGCTGTATAGTCTGTTTGTTTGTGTTATTGGTCTTGGCTAGCTTAATGTTCGGGTTGGTAGCTAACTAGCACTCACTCACGTGGCACCATCATGAAAAGGGGCATGAGGGAAGCCAAACAATTTTCAGTATTTAGAAAACTCGGGAGCAGGCAATGTTAAAAAGTAATCTTTAGTCATGTTCTACTTTTCTTAAATGTAGTTTCGTAATTCACTAAAACAAGCAGACAAGAAAATTGTGTTCGAAAAAGGCGAGATATTTGCTGTGAGCCAATTGGGTAACCTAGGTTACCACAGGTTATTTTCTGTAATTCTGACTACTGACTGTCCAAACAGCAAGTGACTAAATAGTATTTGTGTGTGTTCAGACAGCGGTCATCTGCTGACAAGGCTTTGCTAGTAGTCATAGTAACAACAGGTGTGTGCGCAGTGGTGTACGTTGATTGATGGTGGTGCTACTGCTTCCTATCCCTCAGAAGTGATGTAGCAAGCTAAGGTGACACCATTGCCTGCTATGGACGTTTCACAGTTGCTTTGAATGTTCAAAATCATTGTGTAATAAACACTTTTAAAGCCTCAAAGGATAAGATGATCCAACTTTCAAAACGAGTCTTAGCTAGGTAGCTTTCTAGCACATTCAATAATTTGTTTGTGAAACATTAACAAGCTAGTTAGCTACCACATGTTCAATGCCAAATAGTCTAAAAACCACTTGAGGGCAAATAAATTAGAATGGACCGCTCAGACTTCAAGTCACATGGCCAGGAATCAGTTTGGGATCTGACTTCAAACCACCTAAAAAAGGTGGTTTGAAATGTGACTTGAAATATCTGATTCCATGTGCTTTTTGGCTGTTCAGACTGCAGGAAAAATAACATATTTGAATCGGATATGCAAATAAATAGGATATTTTTATTACCCCCCTTTTCATGATATCCAATTGCGATCTTGTTTCATCGATGCAACTCCCCAACGGGCTTGGGAGAGGCGAAGGTCGAGTCAAACAATGCTCCTTAACACCCGCCTGCTTAACCCGGAAGCCAGTCGCACCAATGTGTCGGAGGAAACACCATTCAACTGACAACCTAAGTCAGCCTGCAGGCGCCCGGCCCGCCATAAGGAGTAGCTAGAGCCATGATGAGCCAAGTAAAGTCCCCCTGGCCAAACCCTCCCCTAACCCTCCCCTAACCCGGACGATGCTGGGCCAAATGTGTGCCGCCCTATGGGACTCCCAGTCACTACCAGTTGTGATACAGCCTGTGATCGAACCTGAGTCTGTAGTGATACCTCAAGCACTGCACTGCAGTGCCTTAGACCGCTGCGCCACTCAGGAGGCCCCAAATCAATAGGATTTGAGTCACTTCAAACTGCCAATGTGAACGCGGCTTTAGAGACTTACCCAGAAAGACTCACATCTGTAAACGCTGCCAAAGGTGGTTCTACAAAGTATTGACTCAGGGGTGTGAATACTTCTCTAAATGAGGTAATTAATTTTCAATAAAGTGACAAAAATAAAACATGTTTTCACTTTGTCATTATGGGGTATTGTGTGCAGATGGGTGAGAAAAAATATATTTAATCCCTTTTGAATATAGACTGTAACACAACAAAATGTGGAATAAGTCAAGGGGTGTGAATACTTTCTGAAGGCACTACTACCGGTGACTTTTTATGTATAAACCCACCTCATCGAATACAGTACCCCTGCACATTGAATAAGGTGCTGGCACTGACCTCTATATACTACTTGGCGTTCGTATATATTTCTTTAAATCTCATAGGAGAAGCTTGTGTTTTTTATTTAATTTAAGTTTTTATCGTATTTTCTATATTATTTGTGATGCACCGATATTACATTTTTGGCAGATACCTATATCCGACATTTGTCTTGCCAAAAAACCCTGGTCTTTTAAGCATTCTAGTACAGTTAAATAGTTAACACACACAGCGGTCTAAGGCACTGCATCTCAGTGCAAGAGGTGTCACTGGTTCGAATCTAGGCTGTATCACATCCGGCAGTGATTGGCAGTACCATAGAGTGGCGCACAATTGGCTTGAGTTTGTTGAAGAACTGACTTGCCTAGTTAAATAAAGGTTACACACACACACACCAAAAAGTTATTTTGTTGGCATCTACGTATGTCCCCCATTACCAGTAAAACTTCATCAAAACCTATTTCGTTCACTTACTTGCTGTGCTGATTCGTTGTTCAGTCGTTTCATTCTCAACCAGGATTTCTATGGAAATTGACACGTCAAACAACGTTACTTGACACGTCAAACAACGTTACTTGACACGTCAAATAGTGATTGTTGACCAATCAGGACCTGAATATGACTGCATGTTACATAATAATTTAACGCATTCATTGATTGACATAGTTATTAGACATTGATTACACTATCACTCGTATTTCATATGTCACAACGATTCATCAATACGTATGCTATGATGCTGGTAAGCAAGCATTTTGCTACACTCGCATTAACATCTGCTAACCATGTGTATGTGACCAATAAAATTTGATTTGATAAAGTTGTATTGCACACCTAGTGTTGGTCGTAAAAAAAAGCTAGCTAGCTCATGACAAAATGACAATCTAGGTGTCATCTAAAAGAACCTTAATTTATAAAACAGATTAATGGTGGTCGGACCCATCTATGTGAAGCTAGACACAATAAGGATTAGCCACAATAGTGGACTTTGAGGTTAGCCTTCAAAATAAAAGTATGGCCGGCCCGGTCGATCCTCAGTAGCCAGATGAAGATAGCTGGCTGCTTATAACGTTTTGCTCTGGACAACAGGGTAAGTAGCTGGCTAGCTATTTATTTTCATGAATGAAAGTTTAATGTCAATAGGCTAACAACAAGTGGCAACCTAGCTAATACTTACTCACAAGGATTCCTAAATCATTGCTAAGAAAAATGAAAATGACTGCAGTTTCTACTGGTCATTGTTTTCAGGCTGGTTGTATTGGCGCTAGCTAGGTACCAAGCTAAAGCTAGCTATCCCAGAAGTTGCGGTTGAACACATTATGCTTCATTACCAACGCAGTATTGTAAGCACATCATTCGTGGCCGGTGTTTGCTTGTTTTCAGACTTTTTTGTACAGCTTTGACAGTACTACTGTATATGTTTTGACACGCAAGAACCAAAAGGCATTCCATAGTATATATGTCGTGAAGCTAATAGCAGTGACGCTATTACTGTGCAACATCTGGAAAAAAAGCGCACTTGGTAGTATGTAACAGTGCTCGACCAGTCAGCGAAAGCCAACATCATCCACGACAGAGAACGGTTGATTGTCAAGGGCAATGAATTCAATTATCTTGGCTTTAATGGATTTTGCCTTTGAGTTGTCTCGCTGAAATTCTCTTACCCTTCCAAATGACTGCTCGACTTATTGACTGCTCAATCCACACAGCAGACATTGTGGGCAAGGTTAGGAATGCTGTGTTGCACGTGTAGTGCAAAACTTTACATGGCGTCATTACTTCATATAGGTATGCACGGTAACTGTGACATCGGTTTTTAACATCGGCATTAAACTATCGGGCCAATACCAATGTTGGCATTTTCAGCTAATATCGTCCGATTCTGATATGTTCACCGATATATCGTGCATATCTAATTATTATTGTTAATATTATCATCATCATCACTGCATTGTTGAGATGAGCTCTCACGGTAATAATTTCAATGTACTGTTTTACATCTGTTGTATCCTGTGCATGTGGCAAATAAACTTTGAACCTAGAAACTGCTGACCAATGGTCTGCTTTCAGACACTTTTGTACTTGGTATGGGGTCAAGAAAACGATGCCTGATTATACATTTAATTTTTGCAATAGCAATTTAGCCTCTAGCACAGCGTTATTGTATGTGAGTGATCTAGTACAGTCGAAATCAGAAGTTGACATACAGTTAGGTTGGAGTCATAAAAACTAGTTGTTAACAACAATTGTTAACAGACAGATTATTTCACTTCTAATTCACTGTATCACAATTTCTGTGGGTCAGAAGTTTATATACACTAAGTTGACTGACTTAAAACAGCTTGGAAGATTCCAGAAAATTATGTCATGGCTTTAAATAGGCTAATTGACATAATTCTAGTCAATTGGAGGTGTGCCTGTGGATGTATTTCAAGGCCTACCGTCAAACTCAGTGCCTCTTTGCTTGACATCATAGGGAAATCAAAAGAAATCCGCCAATACCTCAGAAAAAAAATTATAGACCTGGTCTGGTTCGCCCTTGGAAGCAATTTCCAAATGCCTGAAGGTACCACATTCATCCGTACAAACAATAGTATGCAAGTATAAACACATTGGGACCATGCAGCCACTATACCGCTCAGGAAGGAGACGCGTTCTGTCTCCTAGAGATTAACGTACTTTGGTACAAAAAGTGCAAATCAATCCCAGAACAACAGCAAAGGACCCTGTAAAGATGCTGGAGGAAACAGGTACAAAAGTATCTATATCAACAGTAAAACAAGTCTTATATCGACATAACCTGAAATGCCGCTCAGAAAGGAAGAAGACACTGCTCCAAAACCGCAATCAAAAAGCCAGACTACAGTTTGCAACTGTACGTGGGGACAAAGATCGTACTTATGGTCTGATGAAACAAAAATAGAACTGTTTGGCCATAATGACCATCGTATGTTTGGAGGAAAAAAGGGGATGCTTGCAAGCCGAAGAACACAATCCCAACCGTGAAGCAAGGGGGTGGCAGCATCATGTTGTGCGGGGTGCTTTGCTGTAGGAGGGATGGCATCATGAGGTAGGAAAATTATGTGGATATATTGAAGCAACATCTGAAGACATCAGTCAGGAAGTTAAAACTTGGTTGCAAATGCATATTCCAAATGGACAATGACCCCAAGCATACTTCCAAAGTTGTGGCAAAATGGCTTAAGGACAACAAAGTCAAGGTATTGGAGTGGCCATCACAAAGCCCTGACCTCAATCCTATAGAAAATGTGTGGGCAGACCTGAAAAAGTGCGTGCGAGCAAGGAGGCCTACAATCCTGACTCAGTTACATCAGCTTTGTCAGGAGGAATGGGCCAAAATTCGCCCAACTTATTGTGTGAAAGAAATAAAAGCTGAAATAAATCACTCTTTACTATTATTCAGACATTTCAAGTTCTTAAAAGAAAGTGGTGATCCTAACTGACCAAAGAGAGGGAATTTTCACTAGGATTAAATGTCAGGAATTGTGCAAAACTGAGTTTAAATGTAGTTGGCTAAGGTGTATGTAAACTTCCGACTTCAACTGTACATTCCATCTTTGCCTTGTTCAAATGTTTAAAGCAGTGGTTCTTAACCTTGGAGGTACTGAACCCCACCAGTTTCATATGCGCATTCACCGAACCCTTCTTAATTGGAAAAATAAAATATGATTTTTTCAAATTCAAAACATAGGTACAGTGCCTTGCGAAAGTATTCGGCCCCCTTGAACTTTGCGACCTTTTGCCACATTTCAGGCTTCAAACATAAAGATATAAAACTGTATTTTTTTGTGAAGAATCAACAAGTGGGACACAATCATGAAGTGGAACGACATTTATTGGATATTTCAAACTTTTTTAACAAATCAAAAACAAAAATTGGGCGTGCAAAATTATTCAGCCCCTTTACTTTCAGTGCAGCAAACTCTCTCCAGAAGTTCAGTGAGGATCTCTGAATGATCCAATGTTGACCTAAATGACTAATGATGATAAATACAATCCACCTGTGTGTAATCAAGTCTCCGTATAAATGCACCTGCACTGTGATAGTCTCAGAGGTCCGTTAAAAGCGCAGAGAGCATCATGAAGAACAAGGAACACACCAGGCAGGTCCGAGATACTGTTGTGAAGAAGTTTAAAGCTGGATTTGGATACAAAAAGATTTCCCAAGCTTTAAACATCCCAAGGAGCACTGTGCAAGCAATAATATTGAAATGGAAGGAGTATCAGACCACTGCAAATCTACCAAGACCTGGCCGTCCCTCTAAACTTTCAGCTCATACAAGGAGAAGACTGATCAGAGATGCAGCCAAGAGGCCCATGATCACTCTGGATGAAATGCAGAGATCTACAGCTAAGGTGGGAGACTCTGTCCATAGGAAAACAATCAGTCATTTATTGCACAAATCTGGTCTTTATGGAAGAGTGGCAAGAAGAAAGCCATTTCTTAAAGATATCCATAAAAAGTGTCGTTTAAAGTTTGCCACAAGCCACCTGGGAGACACACCAAACATGTGGAAGAAGGTGCTCTGGTCAGATGAAACCAAAATTGAACTTTTTGGCAACAATGCAAAACGTTATGTTTGGTGTAAAAGCAACACAGCTCATCACCCTGAACACACCATCACCACTGTCAAACATGGTGGTGGCAGCATCATGGTTTGGGCCTGCTTTTCTTCAGCAGGGACAGTGAAGATGGTTAAAATTGATGGGAAGATGGATGGAGCCAAATACAGGACCATTCTGGAAGAAAACCTGATGGAGTCTGCAAAAGACCTGAGACTGGGACGGATATTTGTCTTCCAACAAGACAAAGATCCAAAACATAAAGCAAAATCTACAATGGAATGGTTCAAAAATAAACATATCCAGGTGTTAGAATGGCCAAGTCAAAGTCCAGACCTGAATCCAATCGAGAATCTGTGGAAAGAACTGAAAACTGCTGTTCACAAATGCTCTCCATCCAACCTCACTGAGCTTGAGCTGTTTTGCAAGGAGGAATGGGAAAAAATGTCAGTCTCTCGATGTGCAAAACTGATAGAGACATACCCCAAGCAACTTACAGCTGTAATCGCAGCAAAAGGTGGCGCTACAAAGTATTAACTTAAGGGGGCTGAATAATTTTGCACGCCCAATTTTTCAGTTTTTGATTTGTTAAAAAAGTTTGAAATATCCAATAAATGTCGTTCCACTTCATGATTGTGTCCCACTTGTTGTTGATTCTTCACAAAAAAATACAGTTTTGTATCTTTATGTTTGAAGCCTGAAATGTGGCAAAAGGTCGCAAAGTTCAAGGGGGCCGAATACTTTCGCAAGGCACTGTATGTATTTGACTGGTGCACAAAATGAACCGTGCATCAACATCACTGTGTTCAAAGAACAAAATCATCAAAACATGATCTTCATACAAAAACATAATAATGAATATTTACTGCAAATCAATGTGACTTCTGCTGTTGTCTTTCAGAGACCAGTTCAGAAATGTGCGGCTTCACCTTGCAAGTGCCACTCATGTCATTTTCGCAACAAAGTCTGTTCCTTTTCTTCGTTTTTATGTCCAGCATCCTCGAAAAGGATTGCTCGCAAAGATATGTTGTAACAAACGGTATGAAAATCTCCAGAGCTTTCTTAGCAATAACAGGGTACGTTACCATTTGTTGACACCAAAACGTTGAAAGCGTTGTTGTTTGGAAGAGTTGCTGTTGAACCTGGCTCTGCTGAATTTCAATGATTTCATCGAGGTATTCATCATTGACATCTGTTGTCTCAACACTAAACGTGAACGGCTGTCTCACCCATGCTGGATATGACTCTCTTGTAGAGAAGTATCCGTCGAGAGACTTTGCAAGCTCATCTAAGTGCGTGGCAATTGCTTGCTTCAGTTCCGCGGGTACAGAAATGTCTCTCCGATTCCAGATACATCTTCGATCTTACTTACAGTTGTCCAGCAGGGGAAAGTTTGCAAAGTTATTGTTCTCGGTTCATCGTTTGCATAACGGTAGCTTTTTTTGAAAAGCCTTCAGGTTTTCCTCCGCTTCGATGATGTTGTCTCCACCGCCCTGCATCTTTTGATTGAGATGATTGAGAGCTGCGAAGATATCAGCCATGTACGCTAAAATGATAATGAACTCAGAATTGTTGAAGCAATCTGCACGACAATGTTGGTGCTCTTGCAAAAACAGGGCGAATTCCACACGCACGGCAAAAACACGATTCAGCACCTGTCCCCGGGATAACCCACGAACGGTAGAATGGTACAGAAGTACCTCGAATTCAGAGCCCATTTCTTTACACAGCTCACTGAAGATGCGATGCCGCAGAGCACTAGTTCGCACATAGTTCACGCATTCCACTACAATTTTTAATACTTCTGCCAGTTTTAGAGGCAAGGTTTTTGTTGCCAAAGCATGCCTGTGCAGAATCTAATGCGTAACAATGATGTGTGGTGCATCGGCTTTCACTAGCGCACCAAAACCAGACTTTCTTCCCAGCATGACTGGAGCTCCGTCCGAACAAACTGCAGAAACCATATCCCACGAAAGATTGTTGTCTTTGAAGAAGTCATCCACAAGTTTCTTCACATCGGCTGCCTTAGTTGTTGTTGTAAGAGGCTTACAAAATAAAACAATCTTCCTTTATCACGTCGTCTTTCACATAGCGCACGAATACAGCAAGCTGGCTTAGATTGGAAACGTCTGTGGTCTCGTCGAGTTGAAGGCTGAATTTTGCCGGGCTTAAAATCAGATCTGCAACTACTTGAGCCAAGATGTCTTTGCTCATGTCCTCTATTCTGTTGCTGATGGTGTCATTTGAAAGAGGAATTTGGGATAACTTAACTTCAGCCTCTTTTCCCAACATGATATTCGCCATCTTCAACACAGCTGGTTTTATGAGTGTTTCACCAATGGTGTGTGGTTTGCCCTGTTTTGTGATCAGGTAAGCAACTTTGGACGATGCTGTGAGGATCGGTTTGTTGATGGGTACAAAGCCGAGAACAGGCAGAGTAGCCTTTTCATCTGGCTCTCTTCACCTTGAATTCAGCGAGCGTTTTGTTCTTGTATTTTCCATCTCCATGCAGCTTAAGGAAGTGTTCTCTTAGTTTTGCCGGTGCTAGACTAGAATTGCTCAACTTGGCATTGCAAATCATGCAGTTAGGACGCTGACTCCCATCACGTTCCATTATACATGTGAATCCATATTGTACATATTCGTCTGACCACTTTCTTTTTTTGCTCGACATAGTAAGTATGAAGGGGTTAAAATATTAAGAAAGAAATCACAAGACGTACCATCACGACAGTCACAAGTCGACTACTGAGCGCACCAAATTCCCTGCAGCACAGATAGGCCAAGCGATGTAGCGTGATCACCTGCAGCCAATGATAGCCAAGCGGGGTGTGTCATCACGAATCATATGAATTGGATGTGTCTTGACCTCCGCCGAACCCCTGAGACTGACTCACCGGTCGAACCCAGGTTAAGAAACACTGGTTTAAAGGATTATAGTGCAGTCTCAGGATACAAATTAAAACAATGACAAAAGTGAGGTAATGCTGAATAATATGGATCATGCGACTATTAGAAATCTTTTTTGACCTCTGAAATAGTCACAGGAGGGTTTTAACTACCTTGGTAACATGTAAGGAAAGAATGTTATACTTTTGTGAAAGATAATCATAGGACTATACTAAATATAACTAAGATAGATATCAATAGATGGATGCACTGCTTCTTTCATAGATAGGCAGAGTCAATATATATATATATTTTTTTATATCCTCCCCAAATTATTATACCTATTTCAGTGCATACCACTGAAGCTACCTGCAAATTTATTACAAAATGTAAATAAAGTAATATGGGGCGGCAGGGTAGCCTAGTGGTTAGAGCACTGGACTATTAATCAAAAGGTTGCAAGTTCAAATCCCTGAGCTGACAAGGTACAAATCTGTCATTCTGCCCCTGAGCAGGCAGTTAAACCACTGTTCCTAGGCCGTCATTGAAAATAAGAATTTGTTCTTAACTGACTTGCCTAGTAAAATAAAGTTAAAAGCTTTAAAAAAATCTTATTTTCAATGGCAGAAAACCTGCCTATGTAAGCATTCAAACTCTTCAAGCTCCTTATCCCAAAGGAATACTTACACTTCCTCATTTTGAACTCTATCATACCACTCATTTCTGTCCTATACGGTGGCTATCAATAGAACAGCAATACATTACATCTGTAACTTTGAAAGAGATCCCCTTTGTGGGACACCAAAATAATATCATTTACAAAGAATCCCATCATCAAAAATACGTTTAACTCATAGCAGAGAGCTCATAAACTGCTTGGATTCAATAACATACTTTAAAGATCTATTCCGTTTATGAACAATCCACTTATTCGAAATGCAATTGCTAATAGAACAATACATTTATGGAACTCTAAAGGAATTTCTATTGTTGGGGACTTATATAAGGAAAATACACTCATATCATTTAAACAACTCAAAGACGAGCATGAGCTTCCTCAAACTAGTTAAAAAAAATACCTTTAGATATGGCACTGGGTAAAACAGACAAAATACAATTTCCCTAATACTCCAGAGGAATCACTGCTCAAAAATCGTATCTATAGTACTAGGGCAACTCTAGGTCTGATCTCAAGGATGTATAACATACTCAATAATAATCTACCTACATATAATAACCTAAGATAGGTTGCATTTATGACTCAGTTGACTGGGATGACTTGATTGAAACTTCTCAGAGCTTCTTGATGGCAACCAAACATAGACAGATGCAATTCAATATATTGCACAGGACATATTTTACTGCATATAGACTGAATTGACTTGATAAGATAACTGACAAATATCCTAGATGTGAGATAAGTACTGGATATATTTGCCTGTGTTATGGAGTCCCTACCTATAGAATTTGTGGGAAAATATCAGTAAAATTACAGAGATATTAGAGACAATACTTCAAAATTACACCAGGATGTGGGTGTTAGGGAATATAACCTTGTTAAATACAGTATCAGATAGCACAAACAAATATGTATTTCTTCATGCTGCTACAGCAGGTAAAAAGTACATCTTAACTAAATGGAAATCAGAACATGCTCCATCAACACGACAATGGTTAAAGGAGGTGATGTCATATTGTACCCCAGAGAAAATATCATGCTCTATCAGGAAAAGCTACTCTCAATTCAGGAAAATCTTGGGTCCTTTAATAGATTTCTTCCTAACATTCAAAACGTTTCTGATTGAGTGGAAGTTATCTGCTGATTGATGCCTTGCCTACTTGTTTAGGCTATATTTTATAATGTAAATTTTCTTCTTATGGTGTTTTATTTTATTTGAGTTATTTTAATTTTAATTACTTAGTCCTGTGGTTTGTCGGTTTTGTTTGCAAAGTAAAAAAGAAAATGTCCAATGGGGATCATTATGTAAAAATGGAAGAGCCATATTGATTTTGTTTTGACTGATTTAGAATATAGAACCTGTGAGAAAGAGATGAGAAACTAGCATACTGCACAGAACCACATTTACATATAATTTAGCTACATGAACATCATAATTTATAATCCTTCTTTTGATACTTCTGTAAAAACTGTGTGGAAGTGGAGTGCTTAGATCTATTTAGAGATGTGCTATTTGTGCTTCTGTTGGGCAAACTGTCTTGAATGTGGAATTTCAGATTTTATGGGTTTAGCAGGAGAACAGGACACAATCAACATCAGGAGAATAGTACACAATCATTCTTGCGCGCGCACACACACACACACACACACACACACACACACACACACACACACACACACACACACACACACACACACACACAAATAATTAAGGAACCCCAAAACTGGGAAATCTATGAAATTAAGAGGTTTATAAACAGGAAATAATGCCAGTCACTGATGGGTTTAAATTAAAAAAGCCTACTAAAGGAAGTAAGGCCACTACTGGTTTGCACTTACTTCTCTCTTCAAATCAAAAGAAAGTGGAGGGGGGGTAGGTCCTCTCCAGTGGGGTAACTAGGTGGATGAGGGGGAGGTTTAGGGGTAAATTTTAAGAATTGCATACCTGCAAGAACTGGCATGAGCGCTCCTGCTGACAAGCCTCAGATTTCACTAGTGCTTTATGATCTAAGTTAACTGAGGCCTTCTGGTAGACTTCGCGAGCCCTGCTCACCGTTAGACTGGACGACCACAAGCTCTTCTTCATGAGCTGGGCGTCCATGCTTATGGGGATATGGGAGGGGACACAGGTGTGTTTTACTACATCGTTATTGCTACGCGACGTTTTCATGGCGTGTTCGCTGATGGTGTTGTAGGCCTCCATGAAGTACTGTGACTGGGACTTGTCAGGGTGGCGGCCCATGGTCATGACTCCGGTGGGGCCGTGGAACAGGCTGTGGCTGTGGCAGACGTCTCGGTCATCCAGGAGGTCGTCTGAGCTCCAGTAGCCCGAGGTGGAGCTCCTTTGCTTTGGCTCTGCCGACTTGCAGCGCTCCCTGCTCTTGCTGCGTTTGCGGTGCTTCTGCGTGGGGGGCGTCTCACTCTCGGGGCTATTCCTGCTGCCATTGATGCTGCCCTGCTTGGAGTGCGTTTGTGGACCCTCCAGGGAGTGGGACTTGGCGAAGAGTTTCTGGACGGAGTGGACCAGGTGGCGGATGCGTCCGGGGCTGTCGCTGCGTTGCTCCAGAGCCGTCCTCTTGTACTGCAGCGTGTGGTACCCATCCCGCGTGAACGACGGCTGCCTCTCAAACTGGTCCAGCAGGTTGACTGGCAGGCGAACGTTGACGCCCTTGTTGGGGACCATGTTACCCACACCAACACCCACACCATAGGGCACCACAGGACACTCATCCTTCCCCATCCGATCCTTCAACTCGTAGTGTGAGCTACTGTAGTGTCGTCTGGGGAAGGTCCCATAGGGCACCACACTACTGTCTGAGGGGAAGGCAGTGTGGTTCCTCTGCTGGATGTGGCTCTGGACCTGGCCATAGTAGGGGTGGTCAGAGGGGTGAGACATGGGCATGTCCATTTGATTGATCAGGTAGGGATTGCGATCAAGGTGGTGGCCATGGCCTAGGGCATCGTAAGAAGCAGGGTCATAGGTGACCACATGGTGGTGACTGCGGCTGCTTGATAGACCCTTCATGGTGTCTGTTCAGTCCACAGCCTGGGAACTGCTGCAGATGATCTTCCTGATAGGAGCTGTGAAGACAGGAGGGGAGAAACCACAACAAACTGTTAGAACAACTGGAAATCCAGACGGTGGACATTGTATGTTCCTTTTGTTTGTGCGCTTAGTGCTCTCAAAACAATCCACTCAGTAATAATTATTTTTCAAATCTACTCTAATAAATTGTGAAGGTTAGGATTGCGTGGGGAGAGCTGAGATCCTAAAATCAGTATTTTCAACACACAATGTTTTGTCAGTGAAGTATTAGTTTCTGAGAGGTTATTCAAACACTCACAACACCAGGGCAGTATTGGTTTCCCAGCATAGAGAATGACAGACAACGAGGACATGTCAAGGAGTAAAAAGCTTCACTTCAAGAATACTGTCACAGTTCAGCTTCGATTTCATAATTCTGCGACACTAGCTAGTTTTCCTGGGCCCATGGCTTAGACTGGCAAACTGGTACTTTGATGTGCTTGTCATTAGTGAATCTTCATGAATATCAAATGGTGGAACAGCGGGAGCGGCATCCTATCCCCTGGTGATGTCTCATGGTAGATCATTACTCTACTCGAACCATATGGAGAAAGACCATTTTTATTTTAGGCGTGGATCGAAATTTACAGAATTGGTACCTGGAGGAAAATGGGGGAGGGCTTTTTCAATTGCAGTCAAGGGGAGGCTTTAGTCTTTTTTGATCTTGTCCAGGGGAGGATCATGTCATTTGTAATTGATAAAATTGATATAATTCTGTGTTTTAGAATCAGTTGCTTATTAGGCTATACAGTGTGGGAAAAAAGTATTTGATCCCCTGCTGACTTTGTACGTTTGCCCACTGACAAAGAAATGATCAGTCTATAATTTTAATGGTAGGTTTATTTGAACAGTGACAGAGAATAACAACAACAATGTTAAATTGATTTGTATTTTAATGAGGGAAATAAGTATTTGACCCCCTCTCAGTCAGAAAGATTTCTGGCTCCCAGGTGTCTTTTATACAGGTAACGAGCTGAGATTTGGAGCACACTCTTAAAGGGAGTGCTCCAAATCTCAGTTTGTTACCTGTATAAAAGACACCTGTCCACAGAAGCAATCAATCAATCAGATTCCAAACTCTCCACAATGGCCAAGACCAAAGAGCTCTCCAAGGATGTCAGGGACAAGATTGTAGACCTACACAAGACTGGAATGGGCTACAAGACCATCGCCAAGCAGCTTGGTGAGAAGGTGACAACAGTTGTGATTATTCGCAAAGGGAAGAAACACAAAAGAAATGTCAATCTCCCTCAGCCTGGTGCTCCATGCAAAATCTCACCTCGTGGAGTTGGAATGATCATGAGAACGGTGAGGAATCAGCCCAGAATTACACGGGATGATCTTGTCAATGTTCTCAAGGCAGCTGGGACCATAGTCACCAAGAAAACAATTGGTAACACACTACACCGTGAAGGACTGGAATCCTGCAGCGCCCGCGAGGTCCCCCTGCTCAAGAAAGCACATATACATGCCCGGCTGAAGTTTGCCAAAGAACATCTGAATGATTCAGAGGACAACTGGGTGAAAGTGTTGTGGTCAGATGAGACCAAAATGGAGCTCTTTGGCATCAACTCAACTCGCCGAGTTTGGAGGAGGAGGAATGCTGCCAATGACCCCAAGAACACCATCCCCACTGTCAAAAATGGAGGTGAAAACATTATGCTTTGGGGGCGTTTTTCTGCTAAGGGGACAGGACAACTTCACCGCATCAAAGGGATGATAGACGGGGCCATGTACCGTCAAATCTTGGAAGAGAGCCTCCTTCTCTCAGCCAGGGCATTGAAAATGGGTTGAGGATAGGTATTCCAGCATGACAATGACCCAAAACACACGGCCAAGGCAACAAAGGAGTGGCTCAAGAAGAAACACATTAAGGTCCTGGAGTGGCTTAGCCAGTCTCCAGACCTTAATCCCATAGAAAATCTGTGGAGGGAGCTGAAGGTTTGAGTTGCCAAACGTCAGCCTCGAAACCTTAATGACTTGGAGAAGATCTGCGAAGAGGAGTGGGACAAAATCCCTCCTGGGATGTGTGCAAACCTGGTGGCCAACTACAAGAAAGGTCTGACCTCTGTGATTGCCAACAAGGGTTTTGCCACCAAGTACTAAGTCATGTTTTGCAGAGGGGTCAAATATTTATTTCCCTCATTAAAATGCAAATCAGTTTATAACATGTCTGACATGCGTTTTTCTGGATTTTTTTGTTGTTATTCTGTCTCTCACTGGACAAATAAACCTACCATTAATATTATAGACTGATCATTTCTTTGTCAGTGGGCAAACGTACACTGATACTTTTTTCCCTCACTGTATATCAATGTGTGCCTGATGCCCCTCTTGATCTCTGATTCTCCACTCGGCACACAATATCAAGTGTGCCTATAGGCTATGTAATTTGGTCTCAATCAAATGATCCATAGCCTATAGGCTATAAGCTACGAAGTACATGCTGGGAGAAGCACAGAGCAAAGTTACATTTCTAAGATAGCTGCTGGGATGGTGTAAATAAAACTAGGCTACATTACACACCGCAATGAATATTACAACCCTGAGCCCTGACCTGCTCTGCCCTTGAGGATAAAACACTTTTTTGTGTGCTGCCTAACCAGTGCTGTACTGTGTAGGCCTACATTGGCAGTGCAGTAGGAGAGTCAAAGACTTCCTCCCCACAACATTTCTTTCTATTAGGCCTATCTTGCGGGCAGACTAGCCTATAGCCTATGTTATTTTCAGTTTGAGAAAGAGAGTGCGACGATGAGGAGGAGGACCGGAGATAAACGTTGATACTATAGCTTGCTACTACTCTAATTTAATTTTTATAAGAACAACTTGTTTCTTGCCATTGATGTATTTATCAGAGTTATTGACCTCACAATAAGCCAGATTTGAGTAACTGACAATTTGCTGCTGAAAGTTAGATATGGACTGCTCATGGTGCTCAAAGTAGGCAAATTCCAGTAGACATAATTGATTTAAATAGTCTTAATTTAAATTAGACTTTACTAACAACAAGATGACTTTGTTTTGGAGCCTATTTCTTTTTACGTAAAAAAATAAGAGGTAGGCCTACCTTTTCGACAGACGAAATTAGGCTATTAGCTGCAATATCCATAGATTTGTATGCCAATTCCTCCACCCACCATGCACTCTTTAAATAACAACGATTCACTGACACGGAAGTAGGCTAAGTTAAAACCCGGACTCGAATTGAGGGGGTATGAGGGGATATTTTATTCAAAATTGCAAAAAGTGATCTATAAGAGCACTTTGATCCACGATACTTTATGCTACAAACAAGTTGTAAATACCTGGGAAAGACGTGACTCCGATACATATGGTGAAATCATTGTTTTGTTTCTTTGACTTTCAGAGGCTGAGCTACAACCTTCTATAGCCGAGGAGAATAATTGACTTTGCTTGGGAATGAGCCTAATTCTCTCACTATCAATTGATTCAGCTATTCACTTTCTGTACAATGGAATATGTTTTAACCCAGATAGTTTAGGGAAACACTTGTGACCTTCTCTTGTTGGGTTATGCCACAGAAGAAGAGTAGCCAGCAGTTAAAGCATTTTTCTGTGTCGGTAGGCCTACTGTATTTTCTTCACCAGGTAGACCAGTTGAGATCTAGTTCTCATTTACAACTGCGACCTGGCCAAGATAAAGCAAGGCAGTGCGACACAAACAACAGAGTTACACATAAACAATCATACAGTCAATAACACAATAGAATAGAAAAATAGAAAAATCTATGTACAGTGTGTGCAAATGTAGAAGAGTATGGAGGTAGGCAATAAATAGGCCACAGAGGCAAAATAATTACAATTTAGCATTAATACTGGAGTGATAGATGTGCAAATGATGATGTGCAAGTAGAGATACTGGGGTGCAAAAGAGCAAGAGGGTAAATAATAATATGGGGATGAGGTAGTTGGGTGTGCTATTTACAGATTGGCTGTATACAGGTACAGTGATCGGTAAGCTGCTCTGACAGCTGATGTTTAAAAGTTAGAGAGGGAGATAAGACTCCAGCTTCAGAGAATGTTTTAATTAATTCCAGTCATTGGCAGCAGAGAACTGGAAGGAAAGGCGGCCAAAGTGTTGGCTTTGGGGATGACCAGTTCAATATACCTGCTGGAGCGCGTGCTATGGGTAGGTGATGCTATGGTGACCAGCGAGCTGAGACAAGGTGGGGCTTTACCTAGCAAAGACTTATAGATGACCTGGAGCCAGTGGGTTTGGAGACGGATATGTAGTGAAGGCCTGCCAACGAGAGCACAGGTCGCAGTGGTGGGTAGTATATGGGGCTTTGGTTACAAAACAGATGGCACTTTGATAGATTACATCCAGTTTGCTGAGTAGAGTGTCTGGGGTGGAAAGGTAGGCAAAACTTTTAAAGTACCATGCTCAGATTCTTAATGACGTCTCAGATTGGTATATTTGCAAACAGAGACAGTTTTGTTGCAAACAAGACGCACACTGATTTGGCATTAGAGAAATATGATAAGATGAACACATAGGTATATCTCTGTCCATTCTTATACTTTGTAATTTGAGTAATTTGTGTGGTTTAAAAAATATTCTGCTTATATGTAAAATTATATAGAATTGTATGAAATGTTTATAAAAGGCTATTGTTTCTCGGACCTGCAAATACGATGACAGATTCATGCACTTACTATAAACTAGATCTTTCCACCCCTACTCTTGTCCACGGTTGTCAGTGAACCCACAACCGTCTGGCCCACAGCCCTCTGCGCTATAGAAATCCTGTGTTGCCATGTGATGCTTACAGGACAATGATAAAATCATTTAGAAAGTTAAAAGATAAATGATGAAATAATTCTACCCGGATTAGAGGTTATGTAGCATGGATAAGGAGTAATTAAAAATATTAAACATAAGTCCGACTATGTTAGACTGGGAGAGAGAGGAATGTGTGTGTGCCCAAGAAAACACCTAGAACAATTAAACTGTGGTTGAACCGACCCGGCTATAACTGTGAGAACGTACGATAGGACAGGGAGTACCCAAATCAAATCAAATTTATTTATATAGCCCTTCGTACATCAGCTGATATCTCAAAGTGCTGTACAGCAACCCAGCCTAAAACCCCAAACAGCAAGCAATGCAGGTGTTGAAGCACATTAGCTAGGAAAAACTCCCTAGAAAGGCCAAAACCTAGGAAGAAACCTAGAGAGGAACCAGGCTATGAGGGGTGGCCAGTCCTCTTCTGGCTGTGCCGGGTGGAGATTATAACAGAACATGGCCAAGATGTTCAAATGTTCATAAATAACCAGCATGGTCAAATAATAGGTCTGGAACAGGTAGCACGTCCAGTGAACAGGTCAGGATTCCATAGCCGCAGCAGAACAGTTGAAACTGGAGCAGCAGTACGGCCAGGTGGCCTGGGGACAGCAAGGAGTCATCATGCCAGGTAGTCCTGAGGCATGGTCCTAGGGCTCAGGTCCTCAGAGAGAGAGAGAGAAAGAAAGAGAGAATTAGAGAGAGCATACTTAAATTCACACAGGACACCGGATAAGATGGGAAAAGTACTCCAGATATAACAAACTGACCCTAGCCCCCTGACACAAACTACTGCAGCAGAAATACTGGAGACGGAGACAGGAGGGGTCAGGAGACACTGTGGCCCCATCTGATGATACCCCCAGACAGGGCCAAACCCCTCCAGGTTTCCCTTATCTGGGGGGAATGGAACTGTCAGCTGGGTAGTGATAAACTATGGTGAGAATTCTGGAGAAGAAGATAGCTCTCCTAATGTTAGTATGCATGTGTGTGCATAAGAAAGAAGAATGTTATAAAAGGAGTGTCTTTGTATATGAACGGCAGAGCTCTCGTGAATAAACCTTGATTTGTTTATTGTGAGCTGGGAATTCTGTCGGTTTCATTTAAACCAGAACTTTACACACTCTGGTTTGCAGACCGATTAGAATAATTGAAATGTATAAACATTGATAATAGAATTCCATATCAGACAATAACAGTTTTTAATATGGCATATCTAAGCCTCTGGTCTGTCCATGAAGTGAGGGTAAATGGTAGGCATGTTCACTGGTATCCACTTTGTTTTAATTATTATTTTGGGTATAGGGGAGTGTCACTTTTATTTTTAAGCCATCTTCACTGAGTCTTCTTCTGGTTACACTGTACAACAGAACAGATCATGCTAGGCGCATCATAGTAATTGCAGCAGGCGGAGAGCCCCTCATTCAGCTGTGTTGACTGTGTGAAGTTCGTCAGGACAGGAAGCAGAACCCGCAGGGTCGCGCAGCAGGAAAGAAGGGGGCTCAACGGGGGGCAGAGGGAAAGCAGCCAGCCCTGTTATTATTGGACTATTATTGGCCCCTGTGATCCTCTAATGACACTGGGGGTTGAACCCCGGGATCCTGGCATCACTCACTGTGGAGGCATGGATGTAGTCTAGAAGGCTGTCTCTGCTCGTTGACTGGCTTTAGCTGCCTGGTTTTCAATGAAGTGTAAATGCTAACACCTTTAGAGCATTTAGATTTTTATTTAACTAGACAAGTCAGTTAAGAATAAATTCTTATTTACAATGACGGCCTACACCGGCCAAACCCGGACGACGGTGGGCCAATTGTGCGCCGCCCTATGGGACTCCCAATCACAGTCGGATGTGATAAAGTCTGGATTCGAACCAGAGACTGTAGTGATGCCTCTTGCACTGAGATGCAGTGCTTTAGACCGCTGCGCTACTCGGGAGCCTCGAGTGTGTAGCAACGGTAACTTTGGAAGCACACAATGACAGCCCACGCAGTAATGATTTATACGTTTATGATAGAGCCATCATGTCTAGCAATAACATAAATTACACTTGTGGAGAGGAACTGGCAAGATTGGGAGGCGATCTTCTTGAAAATCATGCTTGAATGTTATATTTGCCTATTGAACATGACTATCTGAAAAATGATTGGGAATTTAAATATATATATTTTTTATTTACAGTAAGTATATCTGCTCTGCTGTTGTCTAGGGATATTTTTTTAAACAAATCTGGAGGTGTTACAGTGGCTGTTTCCCAAATGGCACCCTATTCCCTATATAGTGCAATACTTTTGACCAGAGCCCTATGGGCCAGAGAGTGTGTGTGAGGGGAGTCTGGAAGTTGGTCTCCTCTACACCTTCAGAGAGAGGACATCTGAAGTACAGTATGCAGCCTCTCTCACCCCACAGAGGACCATCTTTCTGTGCTGCTGGCTTCCCTGACCTACTTGGTCTTCATTAGGCAGCAGGCTGCTTAACATAAGATGACAGCTCCACTAGTACTGTACAAGCCAACTCTAACAAGGTGCACTAGCTACCCTTCACTGCTGAATACTAAAGCATGGGGAACTTTGAATAATAACTTGCAGTTGGTTGCTCAGTTTGTTGCCCAACAAACAATGTAACAAGAGAGCCAGCTACTTGTCAACACTTTTCCAGATACATTACCCAAATGGTGCATTTGGTTGTATTAAGCATTTCGCTACACTCACATTAACATCTGCTAACCATGTGTATGTGACAAAATAACGTGATTTGATTTAATACTGCGTCATCACAGTTTTGATTGAAGCAATATTACAGTAAAGGAGGCTTAATGAGATCTGTAGTTTCCAAGTGAAAAAGAAATAACTCATTATTTTCAACTGAACCTTATACTGGATACTTCACATTGTATGTTCAGATAGTCTTAAGACTAAGGGTCTGTACAAAGTTGTGGAAAAAGCCGTTTGAATGTCCCAACCTCCAATCACAGTCATTACCAGTACGAGAAGGCTAACTACAGTTACAGTACATGTATATGTTTAATTACAACAGTGTTGCATGAAAACTATCCATCTGTCTGTTTCATAACTATTAATGAGAGTGGTTACGGTTAGTGAGTAATTGGTCTCTGAGGGAAAAGGGTCATTACACAGAGGCAAGGAGAGCAGATGGAACAAAAGGAAGAGAGAGATGGAGAGAGAGGCAGCAAGCGAGAGAGAGAGAGAGAGAGAGAGAGGGAGAGATAGAGAGAGAGACACAGAGAGACGGAGAGAGAGGCAGCAAGCGAGAGAGAGAGAGAGAGAGGGAGAGATAGAGAGAGAGACAGAGATGGAGAGAGACAGCAAGCGAGAGATAGAGAGAGAGACGGAGAGCGAGACAGCAAGCGAGAGAGAAAGGGTGAGAGAGAAGAGAGAGGGGGGATAAAAAGAAAAAGAGGAAGAGAGCATAGAAAGATCAGGTAGTTAGCTATTCCATTTCCAAACATACCATCAAGCATTTGAAACTCCACTGGGAAGCAATTTTCCTAACAAACAGAAGAGAATAGAGAATTGTAATTCAAGTTAGGGATCTGACAGACACACGGAGAGAAGTGCTTGCTTGCCAGTATTAGAGTGCTGTCGACAGACAGACCAAGTTGTCTACATTTCAAAAGGGACTCAGTTCTCACCTTTGATCAGTTGTCCTCTACTGCTTTTCTCATGTTTCTTTGGAGCCAGCAACATACGTACATTTGACTATCTGAACAACTGAGAAAAAGAACCATACAGTGACAGCATTATCAAAAGCACTCACGGAATCCTGACATTACACTACTGCTTCAGATATTGTCTTTGCATTCCATTGCCCGGGTTCATATTCTGAACATACCAATAAATTATCAACTTCTGTTACAATCAAGAGTAACCGATCAATCAATGACCTAGTCTCTTACTATTTCCTGCGGATTACCACTCTGTAAAGGGAATCCAACAACAACAACCAACTCTTCCAGGGTTATGATGTAAATGAATCATGATATTTCAGGTCTCCTCCACAATAGCAGTGACAGGCAACTGAACATTCAATATCTTGCTATTATCCTTTTTGAAGTACAGAGATCCATCATGTGATGTCTCCTGACAATCCTCAGCCAACCCATTAGAGTTCCACCCAGCTCTACCTGTCTGAAATGAGAGGGCCACCTCCCCATCCATCTCCCTGTCACAACAGACGCTGCCTGGGTGACACACAGAGGTGAAAATGTGACATCTATATGGCCTTCAAAAGTCTCCAATTCACAGTGCTGTCATGTAGTGAGTGAATTTCCGTCTGGACTTAGCTTTGACTATCATTCACAGTTTTGGTTAGGTACAGTAAGTGAATGTAAAGACCAGGCATTTGACCGGTCTTACTCATGCAGTTTGAGATATAGAGAAATGTGGAAAAAAAAATAAGAACACCTCACTGTAATACCAACATCGTTGAATACAATTTTACACCACCACCGCAGCAGTATATTGTTGCTCTAAGGCTTTTCTGAAATGATGCATGATTTGGTTCATTTGATTTAAAAGGACCCAAGCTGCCTATATCAGGCAGACAGGAAGAATAGAGACACAAATAGAACACCCATGGCCATTAGATTTGTGCATTGTAGTGCTTTGGGGACGACAAAAACAACTTGAAATGTTCAAATTAGCATGTACAGGATAGTCATTCTCAAAAACTCACTAAGGAAACGTATCTAAATGCTGGACAAACTGCATTCCCTAATGGAGGAGTGGAGACATCAGAAAAACACATCAGATTGACAGTGAAAACCTCTCGACGATCGTTTTCAAAGCGCATGTGCCAAGCGTTTTGATGTCTGTTTATTTTAGAAAGCCGGCAAACAAAAGCCTTTGAGTCACAGAAATGCAGGCCAACACTACTGAGCGACAACATATGTAGAGTCTATCTCACTACATGCCAACACTACTGAGCGACAACATAGATTCTACATATCTCACTATATGGCCATCTCTTTATGGTTTGTGTGTTGCTTGGTAGGACATTATTATAATAATTATGTGCAATCATTGGATGACCTCCTGTGTTGGAAGTGTCATTGGTTTAACCTTAGATGCATAACCTATGGAACTAACACATTTCCATAACAGGTACCTCACATTAGATTATGTTATATAAAATATAAAAAAGGACAAACTGACCAATATGTTACAGTACAAATCTTCATCAATAAATGAGATCAATTTGACACATTTTAATGTCATTTGTCCCTGTGCACCTCCGTGGCCCATGTTATGCATCTACGGAAGGCGTAAAGAATAAGCAATTCATGGCCAAGGCAACGATTACAATGTGTCAATATCAAACAGGAGTCCGGCAAAGTTATTGAATGAAGCAGGAGACTTGCATCATTTAAGGTAACTGTCCAGTAAACATTATTTTATCTCATACCCAAAATATGTTGTTGACTCATCCTATACTCATGTGGCCAAAGCATGAATTACAGAAAAAAAAAACACAAAAAACTCAGTCTCAAACAGACCATTTAAAAAAATGCTTTCCATTTCCTCAAAGAGAATAATATCAGTCAGCAGTCTACTCGCATTCATGTTTTTAATGACTGGTATATTTCACTCATATTGTAATTAATTATAGGTCATATTTCATAGAAATCTGTAAACACTGGACAGTTACTTTAAACAATGGATTTTTTTTCTTTCTCTTTGTAACACTAACAATTTAGGTGTTAGATATTTAATGTGATATTTGTATTTATTATGGATCCCCGAGCTACTCTTCCTGGGGTCCAGGAAGAGTAGTAAAAAAAAAATCATTAAATTACACAACAGATTTGTGTGCCTGTGTGTGTGTGTGTCTCTTCACAGTCCCTGCTTATCCATAAGGTGTATTTTTATCTGTTTTTTTAAATCTGATTTTACTGCCTGCATGAATTACTTGATCTGGAATAGAGTTCCATGTAGTCATGGCTCTATGTAGCACTGTGCACCTCCCATAGTCTGTTCTGGACTTGGGGACTGTGAAGAGACCTCTGGTGGCATGTCTTGTGGGGTATGCATGGGTGTCTAAGCTGTGTGCTAATCGTTTAAAAACAGACAGCTCAGTGCATTCAACATGTCAATACTTCTCACAAATACAAGTAGTAATGAAGTCAAGCTATCGTCTATTTTGAGCCATGAGAGACTGACATGCATATGATTAATGTTAGCTCTTTGTGTATACTTAAGGGCCAGCCATTCCCGAGTCCTTTTTGTGGCACCTGACCACAGGACTGGACCTTAGTAGTCCAGGTGTGACAACTAGGGCCTGTAGGACCTGCCTTGTAGCTTTGTTAAGATTCCCACTAGTTTATTATTAGCTACTGGTTGCAACAATATGTTTTGACCATGACAGTTTACAATCCAGGGTTACTCCGAGCAATTTAGTCTCCTCACTTCTACATTATTCATTACAAGATTTTGGGTTTAGTGAATGATTAGTTTAAAAAAACAATGTAAAGCCCAGCTCTGTGGAGTGTACGGCTTAGTGATCCTATAGGACAGATACTCCAAACTCCGCTGTGGAGCTTTGCAGCTCCTGCAGGGTTATCAAATCAAATTTATTTATATAGCCCTTCTTACATAGCTGATGTCTAAGTGCTGTACAGAAACCCAGCCTAAAACCCCAAACAGCAAGCAATGCAGGTGTAGAAGCACGGTGGCTAGGAAAAAAATCCCTAGAAAGGCCAAAACCTAGAAAGAAACCTAGAGAGGAACCAGGCTATGAGTGGTGGCGAAGTCCTCTTCTGGCTGTGCCGGGTGGAGATTATAACAGAACATGGCCAAGATGTTCAAATGTTCATAAATGACCAGCATGGTCAAATAATAATAATCACAGTAGTTGTCGAGGGTGCAGCAAGTCAGCACCTCAGGATGTCAGTTGGCTTTTCATAGCCGATCATTAAGAGTATCTCTACCACTCCAGCTATCTCTCGTGACGGACGGTCTTCTTTGTTGCCTCTGATTAATCCCCTCCTTGCCTGGTCCATGAGTTTTGGTGGGTGGCCCTTTCTTGGCAGGTTTTCGTGGTGCCATATTCTTTCCATGTTTTAATAATGGATTTAATGGTGCTCCGTGGGATGTTCAAAGTTTCGGATATTTTTTTATAACCCAACCCTGATCTGTACTTCTCCACAACTTTGTTCCTGACCTGTTTGGAGAGCTTCTTTGTCTTCATGGTGCCGCTTGCTTGGTGGCGCCCCTTGCTTAGTGGTGTTGCAGACTCTGGGGCCTTTCAGAACTGGTGGTGCCCTTGCCCCTAAACTGAGATCATGTGACACTTAAATAAAGTCCAGCTGTGTCTAATCTAACTAATTATGTGACTTCTGAAGGTATTTTGTTGCACCAGATCTTATTTAGGGGCTTCATAGCAAAGGGGGTGAATACCACTTTTCCATTTTGAATTGTTTAGAATTTTTTGAAACAAGTTATTTTTTAAATGTCACTTTACCAATTTGGACTATTTTGTTAATGTCCATTACATGAAATCCAAATAAAAATCAATTTAAATGACAGGTTATTGTCATGCATAGGTGTAATAGGTGGCAGGGAAGTCAGGCGCAGGAGAGTCAAATGGAGTGTAAAATGGAGTCTTTTAATAAAGTTCCAAGAGTATGCTCCATAACAATAAATGTACAAACAAACAAAACATGGGTACGAGGACCCGACGCGCACCTATACACCAATCACACTACACTGACAATAAAACAATCTCTGACAAAGACATGAGGGGAAACAGAGGGTTAAATACACAACAGGTAATGAATGGGATTGAAAACAGGTATGTGGGAAGACAAGACAAAACCAATGGAAAATGAAAAAAGGATCAATGATGGCTAGAAGACCGGTGACGTCGAACGCCGAGCACCGCCCGAACAAGGAGAGTCAACGACTTCGGCAGAAGTCGTGACAGGTTATAATGCAACAAAATAGGAAAAATGCCAAGGGGGATAAATACTTTTGCAAGGCACTGTACATAGACATATAGGCTTTACACAGAGCCAGTGCCAGGCCATTAGTAAAGATTGACAAGAGTAAGGGGCCTAGAAAGCTGCCCTGGGGAATGTCTGACTCTACCTGGATTATGTTGGAAAGGTTTCCACTAATTAACAACCTCTGTGTTCTGTTAGACGGGTAGCTCTCGATCCACAATATAGCAGAGGATGTAAAGCCATAACACATATGTTTTTCCAGCAGCAGATTATGATCAATGTGAAAATCTGCATTGAAGTCTAACAAAAGAGCTCCCAATCTTATGATTAATTTCTCTCAGCCAATCATCAGTCAATCAAATTTCAAACAATCAAATGTATTTATAAAGCCCTTCTTACATCAGCTGATGTCACAAGGTGCTGTACAGAAACCCAGCCTAAAACCCCAAACAATGCAGGTGTAGAAGCACGGTGGCTAGGAAAAACTCCCTTGTCATTTGTGTAAGTGCCGTACATGTTGAATGCCCGTCCCTATAAGCATTGCTGAACATTTGTTGTTAATTTGTTTACTGTGAAATAGCATTGTATCTGGTCAACACAATTATAAACACAGCTATTATGTGATTTACTGGTCATTTACTGATAATCAATTTTCTAGCTGAAAGAATAAGAACCAGAATGTTACATGGACCTGAATGTTGATGGTTGTCTCATCTGATTGGATACTTTTTCAGTAAGGGTAATATTCCGAAAATATATTAACAGTCTCAAATTCCCAGGTCTGAATTAGTTAATATGTGGTGCACATAAAAACCAGAAGCCTCTATAGCCCCTAACAACTGTAGCTAAATGCATCCTTGACAAATGGATTTCACCATGTGGCGCAAGCTCAGGATGGGAGGGGAGTGACGTTAATGGATCTAAACAAGGCTGTGAAAGGCTCTATCAAACGTACTAAAATTATATAATACACTACTGTACAATTTACTGTTGATACAGGTCTATTTCAAGTGGATGTTGTTTACAGTAAAGGACACATTACTGCAACATAGTTTCACATTTCCATGGCCTTTAGTTTGGGGTGTTAATATGGGTTGTCAAAGTGAGGCATGCGCGTGTGTTTATATATATATATGCTTCAGAAATATTGCTGAAGGAAAGGAAGGATGTCACCATGGAAACAAAATAAAACCTTGTTGCAAAATTTGTGCAAACATATCTGATACATTCAATAACAGCTTGAACAATGACAAAATCTAATATATAGCCACCAACAGTGGAAGTGACTCTTCGGTTGATGTCAATAAAGACATTGGTTGATTTCAATAAAGGCATGGAGGAAGACAGTCCTGGCATACTCAGCCACTGAGAACAGATAGTGCTCTACGACAGGCTCAATATGCAAGATGGATACTACATACTTAGATAGTAGATACTTGAATGTCAAACCAACAGTTTAAAATCACAAACGTAGTGGGAATCTGAGGCTTCTGCGTATGGGGGCAGTGTGTTTTTTTCTTGATTGACTATTGTCTTTGAAGTTTTTATGTTAATTACAACACGTTTTACTGAACTATGCTTCCTAGAGGAAAGCTGCTGGGTGAGTGGATGGATAAGTAAAGACATGGGGGGAGGGGGGAGGGGGGGAGGAGTTTTCTGGAATACCAAATAGGGCATTCTAAAATGCCCAAATCTCACAGCACTGTGAACACAGTTGTATAAATGAAATAATTATGTAATATGACGTGATGCTACTTCTTATTGTTTGTCAATAATGTTATTTTATTTTTAAATTACTGTGACTATCATTGGGATCAAATCCACCACCAATACCATGAAGTTTGAATTTGGAGTAGAGAAACAGCGATAGAGCATTCAAGGCTAATTCATATGTAGCTAACAAGTTTTCACTGCGTTGTGTTCCCATGACTGGCTTGTCTGTGAGAATCACTATCAAGCAGGCGGGCTGGGTGTGCAAAAGCCACCCCTGAAGCAGCAAGACAGGCCAGCCACATCTCTAAACTAATTTTAGCATGTATAGTAGATCTACTATAGAAAACTATCCAATCCACAGGAGTAAGACAGAGGAACAAGAAAATGAGCTATGGGGCTCTCAGTGGCCTACATTCTCCATTAAGTGTTGGAGCTGTTTCTTATAAGACATTAAATAACATTGTGCAACACTAACGGTGGTTTGAGGCTGACTCTCCAAGACATTAAATAACATGGTTCAAGGCTGCCCTGACTGACACTCCAAGGAGTGCACTCGAAGAACTCAAATCTGGTGAGGGATAGAAAATTCTCCTCAGCACTGTGATTGAAAACCCTATATAATTTTGCTCCCTAAAGTAAGGGACTATTGTGTGACCAAGCCAAATCCTCAGATTTATCACAAAATGTCAGTTAATAAATGGTTTAGATGCTAACAGATCACAAGGCCTATGCCAAATACTTGTGGCTGGCCACATAGTTGCCAGAGCCAGACAGACTATTTATATTCAAAACAGAATTTGATATTCTTTCTAATAGTATCTTTAACTATTAGAAAGCTTTAACATTACTTTGCCAAGGGAAACCCTCAAACTAACACCTTTGCAACACACAGTAAGGTGATCTATCTAGGAACTGTAGTGTAGTGCCATGGTTGTTATAGTTTGTTGTTATTCTGAACCTAGGTATAGTGCACTCACTGCTATCAGCAGATCCATGTTACTGTAAGGACATACCAGAGGAGGCAATGCTATTTGTGACACGCCAGCCCAACGTGGGTGGATGACGCTAGTTCCTACTTCACAGTAGGGCCTTTAAAAAATATATGTTTTTGTGTGCAGAAATGCCTTTTTGAACATGTGAAATGGCATGTGCCTTAAAGACAACATTTTATGGGATCCTTAAATATGAATACAATTTTAAATTAGGAGCCTAGTTTAGACAAGGAGAAAGCACTGCTATATAGGGAAAAAGACTGGATCCTTCCTGGCTAGCCATGATTGGATGAGATAATGGAGGGGTTTGACCATGCTGATGGTTGGCCATGTGTTTACATGTGAAATCTTAAAGAGATGGGTGGGTCTATGGCTTAAGAGGGTGTGGACGATGTTGACTGGGCGTAAACAAAGAGCTCTCAAGCACTCATCAAAATCCTTCTTGTCTCCTAAGTGGGATAACACGTTTATACATGTTTAAAGCAGCATAACTGTCCCATGTGTCCTCCAATCACAATGAATGACATTTCATTTTGGAGCTCTGAATCTGAACCTTTGTAATCTGTAAAAACAAGCATTTGGGATTTTTCTACATTAACACCAGTTGGGATGGGCCCTCACATTTGTGTTCAGGAGGCAGAGTACTGACGATCACCCAGCTGACAGTGGAAGGAGACACCGATGGCAGCTCCATAAATCAAAGCAGACAACAGCACGAGGACACTGCTCAAGTGCTCTCTGGATTTGTATCACGTGTCTTCTGCACACTGACCTGACCTCCTTCATTCATCTGCCTCTATGATGAAATCCAGGGCGTACATGTCCCACGTGTACACACCCCACTGTCTTACACCCTCCTCTATCCCATTACAATATATGACCTGTACGCTGCAAGTCTGAACAGGTCAGCTTGAGTTCATAGTCTGATGGCGAGAGACTGTATTGTTATCTGTTGCAGGCCATCAATCAATATTTACAGCTTTGTCCAGCCTAGCATCCATATTAGTGTGAAAGGAAATGGTTTGGTACTGTATGGAGGTTGCGTAATTCTATAAAAATGGTGTTTGCAATGTATGCATATACATTTCCTGTCTGCTGTCATAGGTCAACGATGACGTCATTCTGTTAAGAGTACAGACTCCCATAATACATAGTCACATTAAAATTAGAAAGTGCGAGAAAAATAAATGTCAGAGAAAAACCTGCTGGAGGCTGTGTTCTCCAGTGCACCAGAGATATACGTCAGAGCAGAATCTCTGTCTTTCTGAGGAAAGAAATGCGTATCCCTCCCACTCACTCTTATGATTCAGCCCAGCCTGCAGAGCGTGGGCTCAGACTCCTTTCTCTTTCACACAGAAAATAGCAAGCTCCAACACGCATTTCTCTGCCATTCTGTTCAAAATGCAAAGATGAGGATCTGGACCAAATATGTTTTGTGTAAAGATTGAATACCCAAATGCATGTCTGCGTATATGGACATTGTATGGACCCACCAGTGAACTGGCTGTTATATTTTAATGGTATTCTATATGTAATCCCTCTGTCACATGTAGAATAATTAACTGTCGGCGGAGCAACAATGTGAATGCAAACAACAGTTTTAATTCCCATTTCTGGCAACGGAGCAGATTGCTGGCTGGCTGAGCCTATAGCGAGAGTCACTGATGTCACCCCAATAGGATGCTCCTATAGGATTTTGATCTATAGATTAAAACATAGTCGCTACCATTTGCAATTAAAATAAATCACCATGCATTACCACACTGCAGATGTAGGATATGGATTGGAAAGCAAATTAAAAAACACCATAAAGACATTCATAATGTATAGGTGACAACTCCATCAACCGCATACATAATGCACTTATGGTAATCAGTATTACTTTCAAGAGAGGAAAATCTAATTCCATCATATTTCAAACAACAAGCTTTGATTCCTAACAACCAACACCCTTTGAAACAGAGCTATTTAGGTTGTAAAATAGTTCTGGCTAAATTCCAAGAGAGCGAGAGAGAGAAAGATCCACCATTTGTGTTCCACATGAAAACATGTCCTAGAGGCATGCACTGTCATTAATGTGCTTCCGTACTTTCCCTCCTCACCAAACAAAGAGCAAGCAAATATCAAAGGCCTGTAGTGCTAACATATTCACTTGGAAAATATGCTAGTTATCTGCATTGATTTACAGTTCCTGAAGGAGCACAAACACTAGAAGCAGAGAAACAAAAAACAGCATTTAAATTCAATAACAAATTGAAGACATACAAGGTCTCCTTGGTCCATAATTTGTTCTCAATAAATATATTTCTTCAAGACTGCGAAATCATATTGAGAATAATCTATTTTACTCTAAGAGCTGAGTCATAACTGCACTTATTTTTTACCAACAGAAAAACTATTAGTCGTGACAATCCACAGAACATTCTAAAAAATGAACTTTATGATGAATGTACCACAGCTAATTGTTCAGTGAACCCAACCATGGTGTAATTTTGAAACGGTCAACACATCATTAACATATCCTCCGGCTATATAGCCAAGATAGCAGACAACGACCAAAATAATATACACAGTCTATACATGTCAATGCCCTTTGTGTAAATGCCTCATATTATCTGTGGGGTGGGGGTGGGGGGTGGGGGTTAGAAGCCTTTCTGGTTTTTAGTCTTCAGAGTGAGTTCATCTGGCCTGAGCTAATTACTGCAAACTAAGGAACTTTCTCTCTCTCTCTCTCTCTCTCTCTCTCACACACACCTCTCCTCTCCTCAACCCTAAAAAAGTCTGAGTCAGATCTTAATTACATACACTACCTACGGGAAACATTTATTCATCAAATGGCCCATTTGTTCCCTGTAGATCTACAACAACCCACTCCTCCAGCCTTATCCTCCTGTTCAGTGCACTGCAGGGGGCTCTAAACATCCCTATCTCCCCACTGCAGAGAAACCTGGCTTCCATGAATCCATGTTAGGAATGAACCATGGTGTCTCTGTAACACAGCACTACTGACTATGTCACATGTTTCTTTTGCTCTGCATCCATCTACTCGCTCAGGCTTTGGATGAATCCATTTCCAAAATACTGGGCAGCTCTGTAGAATGGACTCTGTTCAGCAGCAGTCTGTTGACATGCAATGTAATCTCTCTGATATTGAACACATCCTTTTGCCCTTTGAATTTTCATATATCTGTATTAGTTTTGCACACACAGATGAATGGATTGGGTTGCAAAATAAACCCCAAATAAACCCACTGTACATTATCACAGCAGTTCACAACTGCTGTCCTCTTCATGAAGAAAACCAATGCAGCTTTTCAAGATGATATTTGGAACAGATTCATGCATGGGTAATACACTACATAACCAAAAGTATAGTGCCTTGCAAATGTATTCATCCAACTTGGCATTTATCCTATTTTGTTGCATCACAACCTGTAATTGAAATAGATTTTTGGGGGGGATTTCGTGTAATGGACACACACAAAACAGTCCAAATTGGTGAAGTTTCAAAAAAATCAAAAATGGAAAAGTGGTGTGTGCATATGTATTCACCCCCTTTGCTATGAAGTCCCCAAATAAGATCTGGTGCAACAAATTACCTTCAGAAGTCACATAATTAGTTAAATAAAGTCCAGCTGTGTCTAATCTAAGTGTCACATGATCTCAGTATATATATATTATATACATACACATACACATATATATACATACACATACACATATATATATACATACACACACACACACACACACACACACACACACACACACACACACACACACACACACACACACACATACACACATACATACACATATAAATAATATACATATGTGTGTGTCTGTGTGTGTGTAATATATATACTGAGATCATGTGACACTTAGATTAGACACAGCTGGACTTTATTTAACTAATTGTGTGTGTGTGTGTGTGTGTGTGTGTGTGTGTGTGTATATATATATATGTATGTATATATATGTATGTATATGTGTATATATGTATGTATATGTGTATATATGTATGTATATGTGTATATATGTATATACACACACACACACACACATGTATATATATATATATATATACACACACATACATACATACATACAGTGGGGCAAAAAAAGTATTTAGTCAGCCACCAATTGCGCAAGTTCTAAAAAATATTTGAAACTTTGAACATCCCATGGAGCACCATTAAATGCATTATAAAAAAATGGAAAGAATATGGTACCACAACAAACCTGCCAAGAGAGGGCCGCCCACCAAAACTCACAGACCAGGCAAGAAGAGCATTAATCAGAGAGGCAACAAAGAGACCAAAGATAACCCTGAAGGAGCTGCAAAGTTACACAGCTGAGATTGGAGTATCTGTCCATAGGACCACTAAGCCGTACACTCCACAGAGCACAACAAAACCTATTCCCCCTCAAGAGACCGAAAAGATTTGGCATGGGTCCTCAGATCCTCAAAAGGTTTTACAGCTTCACCATTGAGAGCATACTGACGGGTTGCATCACTGCCTGGTATGGCAACTGCTTGTCTTCCGACCGCAAGGCACTACAGAGGGTAGTGCGTATGGCCCAGTACATCACCAGGGCCAAGCTTCCTGCCATCCAGGACCTCTATACCAGGCGGTGTCAGCGGAAGGCCCTAAAGATTGTCAAAGACCCCAGCCACCCCAGTCATAGACTGTTCTCTCTGCTACCGCACGGCAAGCAGAACCGGAGTGCCAAGTCTACATGTACATATCACCTCAATTACCTCGACACCGGTGCCCCCGCACATTGAATCGGTACCCTCTGTATAGAGCACCGCTATTGTTATTTACTGCTGTTCTTTAATTATTTGTTATTATTGTCTCTTACTTATTTAAAGGTATTTCCTTAACCGCATTGTTGGTTAAGGGCTTGTAACTAAGCATTTCTATGTAAGGTCTACACCTGTTGTATTCGGCGCATGTGACAAATATATTTTTATTTGATTTGAACATTGCTGCAGGGACTTGCTTCCATTCAGCCACAAGAGCATTAGTGAGGTCAGGCACTGATGTTTGGTGATTAGGCCTGGCTTGCATTGGGTGTTCCAATTCATCCCAAAGGTGTTCGATGGAGTTGAGGTCAGGGGTCTCTGCAATTCCACACCGATCTCAACTAATTATTTCTGTATGGACCTTGCTTTGTGCACTGGGGCATTGTCATGCTGAAACAGGAAAGTGCCTTTCTCCAAACTGTTGCTACAACGTCATTGAATACTGTAGCATTAAGATTTCCCTTCACTGGAACTAAGGTGCCTAGCCCGAACCATGAAAAACAGCCCCAGACCATTATTCTTCCTCCACCAAACTTTACAGTTGGCACTATGCATTGGGGCTGGTAACAGTCTCCTGGTATCCGCCAAACCCAGATTTGTCAATTGGACAAATGGTGAAGTGTGATTCATCACTCCAGAGAACGCATTTCCACTGCTCCAGAGTCCAACGGCGGTAATGACGCTTGGAATTGTGCATAGTGATCTTAGGCTTGTGTGTGTCTGCTCAGCCATGGAAACCCATTTCATAAAGCACCCGACAAGCAGCTCGTGTTGACGTTGCTTCCACAGGCAGTTTCGAACTAGTGAGTTTTGCATCCGAGGACAGACAATTTTTACACGCTACAACAATCGGCGCTCCCATTCTGTGAGCTTGTGTGGCTACCACTTCGGGTGTGGCTAAAATAGCCAAATCCACTCATTTGAATGTCCACATACTTTTGTATACAAAGTGTATATCTCATTCATGAATAGATCTGAAATGCACAAATACCTATATTGAGCTAATCCTTTCCATTGAAGAATCAGCTACCACTTACTGTGACAGCTGGATCCATTCCGACTGCATCATCATCCTCCCATACACGAAGGCTGTGCATCCCAAATGGCACCTTATCCCAAATGGCACCATAGGGTTCTGGTCAAAAGTGGTGCACTATATAGGGAATATGGTGTCATTTGGGATGCAGAAGCCTTTCAGCTGGATGGATGATCCCACAGAGCTGATTGTTCCACACTTCACCACTTATTAACTGCAGTGCCAGACAGCTCTGAGCAACCTCATTGGCTTTCACACCAAAGCTTTGGCTTTCACACCACAGCTGTGAGATGAGGTACAGTACCCTCCCCGGGTAGCTGATTCCCATCTTTGGCTGTTTACCAAATGGCACCCTATTACTTACAAAAGTAGTGCACTATGTAAAGAATAGGTTGCCATTTGGTAAATACCCAAGGATGGGAATCAGCTTGGGTGCCATTTGGGACGCAGGCTTTGTCTTCCTGCTTATCTCCAGTGAGTGACAGTGGAATTAGAGCACGCACATCCAGTCCCAGTCACAGGTGGATAGGCTTTCATCTGTGTTGATCAAAGGAGAAGGTCCAAACATGTACAGAAGACACACGGCACTTTGCATGACTCTTAATAGTTGCTACCCACATGAAAGAAATACTACACTATGGTACAAATAGTAAAAACAATACAGTGAACACTAGTATTCACTGTAGTGTTTTGCAAACTTTACTGTCGTACTTACTGTAGTATACTGTCATATTTACAGTTAACTATAGTACAATTACTGTAGTAAAATAAAACTGTAGTGTATACACTGTAGTAATTAATGTAATGAAAACAATAAAATCACATTTTACTGCCTTGAAAATTCAAATCTAAAAAGGGAATACATTCAATGTTTTCCCCTGCAGATCTACACAACCTAATCTACATTTTCAAAGTGAAAGAAAAATGTCCAAATGACTGCATATTTCTTCACACCTCAGCGTTAATGGAAACCCATTTGGCAGCCATTACAGCTGTGAATAATTTAGAGTAAGACTAACTTTGCAAAACTCTTAGGTCAACATTTATCCATTGTTTTTGTCAAGCTCAGTACATTTATTCAAGCTCAGTAAATTTGTTTGGGAATCATTGATGGACAGAAATATTCAAACCTTTTACAAAAGGAAATTTAAGTCAGGACTGAGACTGGACCACTCAGGAACACTCAACACCTCTTGGAAAGCAATTCTGACGTGCCTTTGGCATTACAAATTGTGTAACTGTCTCGCTGAAAGGTAAAACTATCACAGGGTTAGGGTTTCAAAAGACTGAGGCGGGTTTTCCTCTAAGTTTTTACCTGCGGTTTGCTGATTTCATATTTATTTTGATCCTAACAAACTCCCCAGTCCCTACAGGTGACAAAAATGCCCATAACATGATGCAGCCACCACAACACTTGAAAATAGAGGGTTTAACTCTGTGTTGTATTGAATTTGATCCAAGCCTGTAGTTTTAAATTTAGGCCAAAAAGTTCATTTATTTGCGGCGTTGTCTTGCAGTATTACTTAACGGACTTGTTGCAAATGTAATGGATGATTTGGAGTGGATATTTTTAAACACAGGCATCCTTCTTTTCACTTTGTCATTTAGACCAGTAATGTGGAGTGAATGCAATGTTGTTGTTGTATGCATTTCAAGTATTGTGTTAGTAAGCTAGTTGCAAGGCCTCAATTTGAGATGCCTCTACCCGAGTAAGAACAAAACACAAACATGTTTTTCACATCTCTAATTTCTCCAATTAAATGGATGGTTGTTTAAAAATATTTAACTGTAAAAGTGGTTCAATGAATAGAAATTGTGACACACATAAGCTCAAAAAGTGCAGAATAATGCCTGGCTGGAGGGGGGGGGGCACAAACACACATACGATAGGCAGAAATATCAAATTTGAATATTTATGATGAACGCAAGCTTACTTTTTGGTAGCTGATTAATAGACAACTCTCATTCAGATTAGTGTTAGTGGTACTCAGTGAAGTGTTGTGTTGAATTTGCCCCAAACATAACGCGTATTCAGGACATAAAGTTAATACCATTGCCACATTTTTATTGCAGTTTTACATTACTGCCTTGTTGCAAACGGGATGCATATTATGGAATATTTGTATTCTGTAAAGACTTCCATTTAAAAAAAAAACTTTGGTTAGTATTGTGGAGTAACTACAACATTTTTGATCTATCCTCAGTTATCTCCTTTTACAGCCATTAAACTCTGGAACTGTTTTAAAGTCACCATTGACATCCCCTATCGGAGTAAGGAAGGACGTCTGTATCTTTGTAGTGACTGTGTCTATTGATACACAATCCAAAGTGTAATTAATAACTTCACCATACTCAAAGGGATATTCAATGTCTTATTTTGGAATTTTTACCCATCTACCAATAGTTGGCCTTCTTTGTGAGGCATTGAAAAACCTCCCTGGTCTTTGTGTTTGAATCTGTGTTTAAAATGTACTGCTCGACTGAGGGACCTTACAGATAATTGTATGTGTGGGGTACAGAGATGAGGTAATCATTCAAAAATCCGGTTAAACACCATTACTGCACACAGAGTGAGTCCATGACAAGTATTATGTGACTTGTTAAGCATATTTTTACTTAACTTATTTAGGCTTGCCATAACAAAGGGGTTGAATACTTATTGACTCAAGACATTTCAGCTCTTCCTTTTAAAATGAATTTGTAAACATTTCTAAAAACATAATTCCACTGACATTATCGGGTATTTGTATTTATTATGGATCCATGCTGCAGTTGTGTCACACAACAATGCCACAGATGTCTCAAGTTTTGAGGGAGTGTGCAATTTGCAAGATGACTGCAGGAATGTCCCCCAGAGCTGTTTCCAGAGAATTGAATGTTAATTTCTCCACCATAAACTGCCTCCAACATAATTTTAGAGAATTTGGCAGTATGTCCAATCAGCGTTGTGTGGGAAAGCGGTTTGCTGATGTAAACGTTGTGAACAGAGTGCCTCATGGTGGCAGTGGGGTTATGGTATGGGCAGGCATAAGCTACGTACAATGAACACAATTGCATTTTATTGATAGCAATTTGAATGCACAAAGATACCGTGACGAGGCCCATTGTGAGGCCCATTATTTTTAAGGTATCTGTGACCAATAGATGCATATCTGGATTCCCAGTCATATGAAATCCCTAGATAAGGGCCTAAAAAATTTATTTAAATTGACTGATTTCCTTATATGAACTGTAACTCAGAACGAGCTACAAAAATCTCTGAAACTGGAAACACTTATCTCCCTCACTAGCTTTAAGCACCAGCTGTCAGAGCAGCTCACAGATTACTGCACCTGTACATAGCCCATCTATGGTCATAGCCCATCTATGGTCTGGCTCGGATGCCATGGTACCAGGACCTGGCTGATACCCCAACACGCACTGAAAGGGTGAAAGGTTAGTTGAAGAGTGGCGGAGTGAGTTCTGAGCCATCTCTGCCCATGGAACGTACATCGCCCACTCCCCACGAGCGCAAAAACCTACCCATATCCTGGTTAACTCTCCACCTGCCAATTACTCTCGGGGTGAAAACCAGAGGTAAGGCTGACCGAGACGACCAGACGGTCCATGAACGCCCTCCAAACCTGGGACGTGAACTGGGGACCCCGATCAGAAACTATGTCCTCAGGCACCCCGTAGTGCCGGAAGACGTGTGTAAACAGGGCCTCCGCAGTCTGTAGGGCCGTAGGGAGACCAGGCAAAAGGAGATGACAGGACTTAGAAAACCGATCCACCACGACCAAGATCGTGGTGTTGCCCTGAGACGGAGGAAGATTGGTCAGGAAGTCCACCGACAGGTGTGACCAAGGCAGCAGTGGAACGGGGAGGGGTTGTAACTTCCCTTTGGGCAGGTACCTAGGAGCTTTGCACTGAGCGCACACCAAACAGCAAGAGACAAACCCTCATGCCCTTAGCTAAAGTGGCCCACCAGTACTTCCCTCTAAGGGATTGCACCGTCCTATCGATACCCGGACGACCAGAAGAGGGTAACGTGTGAGCCCACCGAATCAACCTGTCGCGAACACCAAGTGGGACGTACTTCTGTCCAGCTGGGCACTGAAGTGGAGTAGGCTCTGACCGAGATGCCCACTTGATGTCCACGTCCACCTCCCATACCACCAGACAAGAGGCCGGAATTATGGGGGTGGGATCGATGGACCGCTCCTCTGTATCATAAAGACGGGACAGTAAATCTGCCTTAGCATTCTGGGACCCTGGTCTATACAATATCCTAAATCTGAATCTGGTGAAAAACATGGCCCACCTTGCCTGGCGAGGGTTCAGTCTCCTCGCCGCCCGGATGTACTCCAGATTACGGTGGTCAGTCCAGATGAGAAAAGGGTGTTGAGCCCCCTCAAGCCAATGTCTCCACACCTTCAGAGCTTTTACGACAGCCAGCAACTCCCGGTCCACCACGTCATAGTTTCGCTCCACCGGGCTGAGCTTCCTCGAAAAGAAAGCGCAGGGGCGGAGCTTCAGTGGCGCGCCAGAGCGCTGTGAGAACATGGCTCCAATCCCAGCCTCGGATGCATCCACCTCCACTATGAATGCCAAGGAGGGATCCGGATGCGCCAACACGGGAGCCTCGGTAAACAGAGTCCTCAAGCTCTGTCTGCCTCAGCCGACCACCGCAGACGCACCCGCCCCCTTCAGCAGTGAAGTAATGGGAGCAGCCACCTGCCCAAAACCCCGGATAAACCTCCGGTAGTAATAGGCAAACCCTAAAAACCGCTGCACCTCCTTTACCGTGGTGGGAGTCGGCCAATTACACACGGCTGCAATGCGGTCACACTCCATCACCAACCCTGATGTGGAAATGCGATACCCCAGGAAGGACACGGCCTGTTGGGAATTCTCAGCCTTGACGTATAGGTCATGTTCCAACAGTCGCCCAAGTACTCTGCACACCAGAGACACATGCGTGTGGCGGAATAAATCAGAATGTCATCGATATAAGCCACCACACCCTGCCCGTACAGGTCCCTGAGAATCTCGTCTACAAAGGATTGGAAGATGGCTGGGGCATTCTTCAACCCATACGGCATGACGAGGTACTCATAATGGCAGGATGTGGTACTAAACTCTGTCTTCCACTCATCTCCCTCCCAGATACACACCAAGTTATACGCGCTCCTGAGATCCAGTTTTGTGGAAAAGCATGCTCCGTGAAATGACTCAATCACCGTAGCGATGAGAGGTAGCGGGTAACTGCACCCCACCGTAATAGAAGTTAGACCTCTATAGGCAATGCACAAACACAGACCTCCCTCCTTCACAAAAAATAAACTTGAGGAGGGTGACGTGAATGCCTCAGAGATTCAGAGACATATGTCTCCATAGCCACAGTCTCCTCCTGTGACAGGGGATACACGTGACTCCTGGGAAGTGCGGCATTTTCCTGGAGGTTTATCGCACAATCCCCTCGTCGATGGGGTGGTAAATGGGTCACCCTCTTTTTTTTACAGACGGCGATAGCCAAATCGGCATATTAGGGGGGAATGTGCACGGTGGAGATTTGGTCTGGACTCTCCACCGTCGTTGCACCGATGGAAACTCCCACACATCTACCTGAACACTCCTCTGACCACCCCTTTAGAGCCCTCTGTTGCCACGAAATAGTGGGGTTGTGAAAGGCCAACCAGGGAATCCCCACCACCACCGGAAACGCAGGGGGATCAATGAGGAAGAGACTAATTCTCTCCTCATGACCCCCCTGCATAACCATGTCCAGTGGAGCCGTGGCCTCCCTGACCCTAATTCTCGACTATCTAGGGAGTGCACGGGAAAGGGTTTGTCCATCTGAACCAAGGGAATCCCTAACCTATGCGCGAAACTATGGTCCATAAAATTCCCCGCTGTGCCTGAATCTACTAGCGCCTTATGCTGGGAATGGGGGGAAAACTCAGGGAAAGAAATCAACACATATATGTGACCAACAGGGGGCTCTGGGTGAGCCTGGTGCTGACTCACCTGGGGTGTCCGAACAGTGCTCGGCCTGCCGTCTCGACTCCCAGACGAGTCCCTCCAGCACCGGTCGGCAGTGTGCCTTCTCCGACCACACCTCGTGCAGGAAGGGGCTCCTCCTCCGGCCGCCTTCGATGCAGCACCCCCTAACTCCATGGGGGTTGGCGTGGAGGTGCTGGGGGATGGAACCAACAGGACCCAATCCGGACGCCCGCGTGTAGCCAGCAAGTTGTCCAACCTTATGGACCTGTCCACTAGCTCGTCCAGGGTGAGGGTGGCATCTCTGCATGTTAGCTCACTCCCTCATGAGCGCGAGCCGAATACCGCTGGGGCCAGACGACATCGAAGAAGGTGGTGGTGCTGGTTGGAGTGTGGCTGGTGGAGGGGTAGGAAGGCCACCCCTCTCCTATCTCCATCGTCACCATCACCTGATCCATGGCGGTCCCCAGACGGTGGAGAATGGTGGTGTGGTGTTGCACGCGCTCCTCCATGGAAGTGGAGAGCATGTCAGCTCCTGCTGACTCCATTTCATTATGGTGCGGGAGTCAGGAGCAGCAGAGCAAGGAATTCCAGTTTGCACAGCTGTTTAATATAAGTCCCAACCCACCAACAACAGGCGGGGAAAATCACGAAACACATGGAGGAGAAACCTCTACTCCGAATAGCAGCACTGTAGAAACTATTACACTCGACGGAACGACTTGATTAGTGTAGTGTCAACATCGCAGCCACTACCAGCTAGCCTACTCCAGCAGTACTGTTTCATTTCAATCATTTTAGTCAATAAGATTCTTGCTACGTAAGCTTAACTTTCTGAACATTCGAGACGTGTAGTCCACTTGTCATTCCAATCTCCTTTGCATTAGCGTAGCCTCTTCTGTACCCTGTTAACTATGTGTCTATCTATCCCTGTTCTCTCCTCTCTGCACAGACCATACAAACGCTCCACACCGCGTGGCCGCGGCCACCCTAATCTGGTGGTCCCAGCGCGCACGACCCACGTGGAGTTCCTGGTCTCCGGTAGCCTCTGGAACTGCCGATCTGCGGCCAACAAGGCAGAGTTCATCTCAGCCTATGCCTCCCTCCAGTCCCTCGACTTCCTGGCACTGACGGAAACATGGATCACCACAGATAACACTGCTACTCCTACTGCTCTCTCTTCGTCCGCCCACGTGTTCTCGCACACCCCGAGAGCTTCTGGTCAGCGGGGTGGTGGCACCGGGATCCTCATCTCTCCCAAGTGGTCATTCTCTCTCTCTCCCCTTACCCATCTATCTATCGCCTCCTTTGAATTCCATGCTGTCACAGTTACCAGCCCTTTCAAGCTTAACATTCTTATCATTTATCGCCCTCCAGGTTCCTCGGAGAGTTCATCAATGAGCTTGATGCCTTGATAAGCTCCTTTCCTGAGGACGGCTCACCTCTCACAGTCCTGGGCGACTTTAACCTCCCCACGTCTACCTTTGACTCATTCCTCTCTGCCTCCTTCTTTCCACTCCTCTCCTCTTTTGACCTCACCCGCTCACCTTCCCCCCCTACTCACAAGGCAGGCAATACGCTCGACCTCATCTTTACTAGATGCTGTTCTTCCACTAACCTCACTGCAACTCCCCTCCAAGTCTCCGACCACTACCTTGTATCCTTTTCCCTCTCGCTCTCATCCAACACTTCCCACACTGCCCCTACTCGGATGGTATCGCGCCGTCCCAACATTCGCTCTCTCTCCCCCGCTACTCTTTCCTCTTCCATCCTTTCATCTCTTCCCTCTGCTCATACCTTCTCCAACCTTTCTCCTGACTCTGCCTCCTCAACCCTCCTCTCTTCCCTTTCTGCATCCTTTGACTCTCTATGTCCCCTATCCTCCAGGCCGGCTCGGTCCTCCCCTCCCGCTCCGTGGCTCGATGACTCATTGCGAGCTCACAGAACAGAGCTCCGGGCAGCCGAGCGGAAATGGAGGAAAACTCGCCTCCCTGCGGACCTGGCATCCTTTCACTCCCTCCTCTCTACATTTTCCTCCTCTGTCTCTGCTGCTAAAGCCACTTTCTACCACTCTAAATTCCAAGCATCTGCCTCTAACCCTAGGAAGCTCTTTGCCACCTTCTCCTCCCTCCTGAATCCTCCTCCCCCCCCCTCCCTCTCTGCAGATGACTTCGTCAACCATTTTGAAAAGAAGGTCGACGACATCCGATCCTCGTTTGCTAAGTCAAACGACACCGCTGGTTCTGCTCACACTGCCCTACCCTGTGCTCTGACCTCTTTCTCCCCTCTCTCTCCAGATGAAATCTCGCTTCTTGTGACGGCCGGCCGCCCAACAACCTGCCCGCTCGACCCTATCCCCTCCTCTCTCCTCCAGACCATTTCCGGGGACCTTCTCCCTTACCTCACCTCGCTCATCAACTCATCCCTGACCGCTGGCTACGTCCCTTCCGTCTTCAAGAGAGCGAGAGTTGCACCCCTTCTGAAGAAACCTACACTCGATCCCTCCGATGTCAACAACTACAGACCAGTATCCCTTCTTTCTTTTCTCTCCAAAACTCTTGAACGTGCCGTCCTTGGCCAGCTCTCCCTCTATCTCTCTCAGAATGACCTTCTTGATCCAAATCAGTCAGGTTTCAAGACTAGTCATTCAACTGAGACTGCTCTTCTCTGCATCACGGAGGCGCTCCGCACTGCTAAAGCTAACTCTCTCTCCTCTGCTCTCATCCTTCTAGACCTATCGGCTGCCTTCGATACTGTGAACCATCAGATCCTCCTCTCCACCCTCTCCGAGTTGGGCATCTCCGGCGCGGCCCACGCTTGGATTGCGTCCTACCTGACAGGTCGCTCCTACCAGGTGGCGTGGCGAGAATCTGTCTCCTCGCCACGCGCTCTCACCACTGGTGTCCCCCAGGGCTCTGTTCTAGGCCCTCTCCTATTCTCGCTATACACCAAGTCACTTGGCTCTGTCATAACCTCACATGGTCTCTCCTATCATTGCTATGCAGACGACACACAATTAATCTTCTCCTTTCCCCCTTCTGATGACCAGGTGGCGAATCGCATCTCTGCATGTCTGGCAGACATATCAGTGTGGATGACGGATCACCACCTCAAGCTGAACCTCGGCAAGACGGAGCTGCTCTTCCTCCCGGGGAAGGACTGCCCGTTCCATGATCTCGCCATCACGGTTGACAACTCCATTGTGTCCTCCTCCCAGAGCGCTAAGAACCTTGGCGTGATCCTGGACAACACCCTGTCGTTCTCAACCAACATCATGGCGGTGGCCCGTTCCTGTAGGTTCATGCTCTACAACATCCGCAGAGTACGACCCTGCCTCACACAGGAAGCGGCGCAGGTCCTAATCCAGGCACTTGTCATCTCCCGTCTGGATTACTGCAACTCGCTGTTGGCTGGGCTCCCTGCCTGTGCCATTAAACCCCTACAACTCATCCAGAACGCCGCAGCCCGTCTGGTGTTCAACCTTCCCAAGTTCTCTCACGTCACCCCGCTCCTCCGCTCTCTCCACTGGCTTCCAGTTGAAGCTCGCATCCGCTACAAGACCATGGTGCTTGCCTACGGAGCTGTGAGGGGAACGGCACCGCAGTACCTCCAGGCTCTGATCAGGCCCTACACCCAAGCAAGGGCACTGCGTTCATCCACCTCTGGCCTGCTCGCCTCCCTACCATTGAGGAAGTACAGTTCCCGCTCAGCCCAGTCAAAACTGTTCGCTGCTCTGGCCCCCAATGGTGGAACAAACTCCCTCACGACGCCAGGACAGCGGAGTCAATCACCACCTTCCGGAGACACCTGAAACCCCACCTCTTCAAGGAATACCTAGGATAGGATAAGTAATCCTTCTCACCACCCCCCCTTAATGACTTAGATGCACTATTGTAAAGTGGCTGTTCCACTGGATGTCAGAAGGTGAATTCACCAATTTGTAAGTCGCTCTGGATAAGAGCGTCTGCTAAATGACTTAAATGTAAATGTAAATGTAATGGTACAACGACTGTGAGGGAAAAAACCCTGTGGCGCAAACACGTAACCCTAACAGAATTAACACAGCAAAATAATCCTGGACAAAGACTAGCAGGCAGCGGAGGTTAATAAACTCACGAAAATTAACTAAATCAGACACAGGTGATAACAACAGACACAACCTAAAAATGGATCGGTGGCAGCTAGAACAGGGAGAGGCAGGGTGTGTAGAGCAGTGTAAAAGCTAAACTGCTTACTGACTATACACTAACGTTACTGCATGATTGTTTAGGGTTTACTAACACATGAATTATATTAGCTATGTTAACAATGACATTACTTTAGCTAATATGGTGAAAGATGTAAGCTGTGTGTAGTGGATATGATATGTTTTGGCTTGGAAAGTTTTTTTTTGCATGGTCAGATACTGCTGATGTTTTGTGCATTGAAGTCCACAAACGAAGGGAAAATGTGAGGAGAAAAGTGCATAGATGCAAGAAGCAATAAAACATGGCTGCTATGAAAGTGAACTGGGGGCTATTCATTCCCCCTGATTCTGTTGAAAAATGTTTCTTAAACAGAAGCAAACGTAACGAAACTAATAGAAACTCTCGTTTGCAACTGTTGGACTAATGATTACAACCTAGATCAGCTAGATGCAAGCAAGAGTGTGCAAGGCTGTATTGAATGTGTCACTGTCTGTCACCTAAATTTTTTCTCTTGACCTGTGCACCTACATTGTAAACTTTCATTCATAGAGTAGGTTATGGCAACCTCATGATGGGTATAGGGAAAATGTGAGTATCATGTAGTAGCCTAAACCTATCGATGTTACTGGGTGATTGGAATATGAATGACAGTCATCCAATATTGTGAAATAGAAATAAGGCCATGCGAATTAAACATTTTTTTGTCCTCCCTCATTTTAAACAGAACCGACTGCCACTGGTCTTCAACTATATAATATGTAAGGAATAATCAAAGAAGGGCTATGTATTCTTTGGAAAATAATGAACGACTTAGAAGGTGTGTTCCACGATGAGCTAGTGGAGTAGAAGTAATCTTCCATGGATTATTTTCCAGAGAACGTATAGAGCCTCGAGTTGATTATCCCTTTGATATCATGGCTATAATTTGACACATTTACCGCTAGAAATGTGTTCAACATCCACTGAAGTAGCTAGCAAGCTTACTAGATAGAAGAGTAGTTGCCTTGGTAACAAAAAACTCTTGCTAGTTTAGCTAACCAAACCATCAGTCCTAGCTTGCAACTATGAACATTTAATTTAACAATGTTTTCCATTTGACTTTTGCTTTCATAAGCAGCTCAAACATTGAACATGTAAGAATTAACTATAGCATTTCCACGAGGGGCGAGGATATTGGAAATTTAATCAAGCCTACTGGATGATGACTGACTTTTTCCGCAATGACGTAGGTACAGCAGATCCCCCTTATTGTATGGGACACTTATGTGCCTTTAGAGGCCATGAAATTCAGTACTCATCTAAGGAAATGGAATGATTAACAGTACACATACAGTGCCTTGCGAAATTATTCGGCCCCCTTGAACTTTGTGACCTTTTTCCACATTTCAGGCTTCAAACATAAAGATATAAAACTGTATTTTTTTTGTGAAGAATAAACAACAAGTGGAAGTGAAGTGAAATGAAGTGGAACGACATTTATTGGATATTTCAAACTTTTTTAACAAATCAAAAACTGAAAAATTGGGCATGCAAAATTATTCAGCCCCTTTACTTTCAGTGCAGCAAACTCTCACCAGAAGTTCAGTGAGGATCTCTGAATGATCAAATGTTGACCTAAATGACTAATGATGATAAATACAATCCACCTGTGTGTAATCAATTCTCCGTATAAATGCACCTGCACTGTGATAGTCTCAGAGGTCTGTTAAAAGCGCAGAGAGCATCATGAAAAACAAGGAACACACCAGGCAGGTCCGAGATACTGTTGTGAAGAAGTTTAAAGCCGGATTTGGATACAAAAAGATTTCCCAAGCTTTAAACATCCCAAGGAGCACTGTGCAAGCGATAATATTGAAATGGAAGGAGTATCAGACCACTGCAAATCTACCAAGACCTGACCGTTCCTCTAAACTTTCAGCTCATACAAGGAGAAGACTGATCAGAGATGCAGCCAAGAGGCCCATGGTCACTCTGGATGAACTGCAGAGATCTACAGCTGAGGTGGGAGACTCTGTCCATAGGACAACAATCAGTCGTATATTGCACAAATCTGGCCTTTATGGAAGTGTGGCAAGAAGAAAGCCATTTCTTAAAGATATCCATAAAAAGTGTTGTTAAAAGTTTGCCACAAGCCACCTGGGAGACACACCAAACATGTGGAAGAAGGTGCTCTGGTCAGGTGAAACTAAAATTGAACTTTTTGGCAACAATGCAAAACGTTATGTTTGGCGTAAAAGCAACACAGCTCATCATCCTGAACACACCATACCCACTGTCAAACATGGTGGTGGCAGCATCATGGTTTGGGCCTGCTTTTCTTCAGCAGGGACAGGGAAAATGGTTCAAATTGATGGGAAGATGGATGGAGCCAAATACAGGACCATTCTGGAAGAAAACCTGATGGAGTCTGCAAAAGACCTGAGACTGGGACGGAGATTTGTCTTCTAACAAGACAATGATCCAAAACATAAAGCAAAATCTAAATGGAATGGTTCAAAAATAAACATATCTAGGTGTTAGAATGGCCAAGTCAAAGTCCAGACCTGAATCCAATCGAGAATCTGTGGAAAGAACTGAAAACTGCTGTTCACAAACGCTCTCCATCCAACCTCACTGAGCTCGAGCTGTTTTGCAAGGAGGAATGGGAAAAAATGTCAGTCTCTCGATGTGCAAAACTGATAGACATACCCCAAGCGACTTACAGCTGTAATCGCAGCAAAAGGTGGCGCTACAAAGTATTAACTTAAGGGGGCTGAATAATTTTGCACGCCCAATTTTTCAGTTTTTGATTTGTTAAAAAAGTTTGAAATATCCAATAAATGTCGTTCCACTTCATGATTGTGTCCCACTTGTTGTTGATTCTTCACAAAAAAATACAGTTTTATATCTTTATGTTTGAAGCCTGAAATGTGGCAAAAGGTCGCAAAGTTCAAGGGGGCCGAATACTTTCGCAAGGCACTGTAGATATCAATAAAAACAGTACCATAGAGGCTCAGAATAAGTTAGAGGAAAAACAAAAAGAAATGTAGGAACTTTATCAAGAAAGATCAAGTGCAATATATTTTTTTAAATAAAGCGAACTTTGTACCAAATGCACTAAATTATTTTTTAATCTTCAACATAGAAATGCTACCAAAAATAATTTACCGACACTTGTTACAAATGTCAGTCACCCATTTTCACTAAACAATATTTTGAAAGAGGAAGTAAAGTACTTTAAGCATATGTTTTTGTTTCAGTCTCCTCCATCTCCTCTAACTAAGCTAATTGTATAGATTTTTTTTCTATTAATAATGTAAAATTAACAGCTGTACAGAAAGACTCATGTGAAGGACAAATTACAGAGGAGGAACTTCTTGATGCAACTAAAGATCGGGAAAACTCCAGGGCAGGATGGTATACAAGAGGAGGTATACTCAGAGGACCGTTATTAGCATGTTCTAACCACTCATCTATACATGGTAGAATGTCAGACACACAACAAGGTCATCTGATTTCATTATTATGGAAACAGGGTTCAAATTGGAAATATAAAGATCCAGTCTATTTAAAAAACTGGAGGCCTCTCATAAAAACTTTAACAAAATGATTAGCGCATAGAATTAAAAAAGGTATTGTCGGATATTATTCATCCGAAATCAGACAGGTTTTTATACTTCAACGATACATTGGAGATAATATAAGACAAGTACTGGAAACAATATAATACTATTGTCACGGCCGTTGGTGGAAGAAGGTGAGGACCAAGGTGCAGCGTGGTACGTGTTCATAATTAATTTATTAGCAACTGAATACTAAATACGAAAATGACAACAAAAAAAATCGAAACAGTTCTGTCTGGTACAGATACGAAACAGAAAACAACTTCCCACAAAACCCATGTGGGCAAGACCTACCTAAGTATGGTTCTCAATCAGAGACAACGACAGACCGCTGTCCCTGATTGAGAACCATACCCGGCCAAAAACAAAGATATACAAAAACATAGAAAAAAGAACATAGAATGCCCACCCTAGTCACACCCTGGCCTAACCAAAATAGAGAATAAAAGGCCTCTCTATGGCCAGGGCGTGACAACTATGAAATATTGGGGAAACCAGGACTGGTTTTCATAGCTGATTTTGAATTTGCTTACCATATTTGCTTATGGTTTTGCCTACACCTAGTGAGCTGCTTTTTAAATTATATGAAGAAAAAAATATTCAATTTTATATGGAATGGCAAGCCAGACAAATTAAAAAGGGCCTATTTATATAACAAATATGAATTTGGAGGACAGAAATGATTAAATATTAAAGCATTAGACCTCTCACTAAAGGCATCAGTCATACAAAAGTTATACTTAAATCCAAAATGGTTCTCTAGTAAATTAGTAAGAATGTCTCACCCCATGTTCAAGAATGGCCTTTTCCCTTTATTCAGCTCACTTTCAGTTATATGAAAATGAAATCTCCAAAATATTGTTTGTTTTTAAACTAGCCTTAGAAAGTTGGTTGAAATTTCAGTTTAATCCACCTGAAAAAGACAGACCAAATAATACAACAAATAGTGGTTAAACTCAAATATACGAACTGATAGAAAAAAACAAAAAAAACGTATTTGTCGCAATTTATTTTTTTAAAGTAATTTTTGTAAATATACTGTGCGTTATAGGAAGATAATGCACACTCTAGAATGCCCTTCAAGCCAATCAGAAACGACTATTCAACAATGCCATGATAAAATTAGCATTACAAACTGGGTGGTTCGAGCCCTGAATGCTGATTGGCCGACAGCCGTGGTATACCATGTGTATGACAAAACACTTATTTTTACTGCTCAAATACTGTTGGTAAACCAGTTTATAATAGCAATAAGGCACCTCGGGGGTTTGTGATATATGGCCAGTACACCACAGCTAAGGGCTGTGTCCAGGCAGTCCGTGTTGCGTCGTGCGTAAGAACCGCCCTTAGCCGTGGTGTATTGGCCATATACCACACCCCCTCGGGCCTTATTGCTTAAGTATGACAGAGTGAGCTGATGTCAAGTGAGCAGCATCAGTTGTAAAGCAGACAGACACCCACAGTAACGTATTATGCTTGTCATCAACTCGTCAAACATATGTCTTGGGACTGCTTTCCAAGCTTCCATACAGCGAAGCTACAGTACTTGAGTACAGGTTTTTGAATATATTATAGGCAGGGTTTTATTTTATGCTTCCACTCATCATGCTTCTACAGCAAATTCTACTGTAAATACATTACTACCAGCCCAAAACCCTTAGATTTCTAACATGTATAATCCAACAATAATTGTTGTTCAAGCTTCCTTCTCATCTAATCCACTATCTACTTTACCATCAGATCTCTGCCCCTCCCAGAAATAACACCACTAAAAATTAAAAACAATACACCATTTCTCTTAAGATTTAATGAGCAGTGTTTTCGCCAGGGGCGAATGGAGCACAGATTCCAGGTGAGTGCCTTTTGCACTACGTCTCACCTTCTGGTGCACTTAGGAAAAAAAACATCACAGCTGAAACTGCTGGAAGCAAGATTTTTGATTTTTTTACTATCAAATTTTTAACCACAGACCCAAAAGTGGTTGATGGAGTCGCTTAGGCAGAATTCTGACACAAATGTGTACTGTTAACTTGGCACAACCAATCAAATTGCAAGGGTCAGCTGTCAAAACACATGGGGTAGAGCCAATGCAGGGCAACATAAAAATTAAGGTTGTGTGCGCAGCTGTTAAAAGAGGCAGTGAATATTATGAGACAGTGAGAAAGCCCCCTGATGTTCACTTATGGGTCCTCGCCACTGTAGTCTTCAAACTGAATTGAGAATGCTGCCCTGCTGTGGTTCTGATCAGACGGCTTACTCCCTTTCTCTCTTCTTGGCTCCTCTCCACCCCACTCCTCTCCTCACCAGCTCAGTATGTCATAGCTAAAAGCTTGTTTCTTTACTCCATCCCGGGACATCATGATCTCCATTTCATCAACAGCTACAATTTGTTGTTTAGCTGCAGGCTTTCCCTTCAAAACATATCATACTTGGTATTCTCATAGCATTGGTTGCGGTGATATAAAGAACTAAGAAGACTATCATCCAGACACGTGCAATGTGAGGTTAACTGGCCTCTCTCCCTGCTACCAGACCCTGTCTGTGTCCCAAATGACACCCTATTCTCTATTCACCGCACTGCTTTTGCCCAGGCTGTCCCAGGCTGCTGCAGAGCCTCTGTGCGTCACTTTGCTCCTGTTGTCTGCCTGTTGTCTCTCACTCCCCCGTGTTACACTGGGCCAAACTGACAGCTCTGACTGCCAGGTCACTCATCTGCCTGTCGCTTTGGCCTCATCTTTCTGTGACCAGCATTTTGAAGTGTTACTTTATACCTCCAGCTACCACTGGAAAGTCTGTTCTGATTTCTGCCTCAGGCCTTTAGAGGTCCCTGTCATGATCCTTTATCACCCCTCTTCCCCTCTAAATATAAGAATTGCGGTACGTATCTATGATCGAGTGGGTGTGTGGCTGAGGGGTTGTTTGGCTGAATGGCTTCAAGTGAAGACAAATGTGTTTCGTCTGGTCTGACCTAGCCAGTGGCCACAGTCAATATAATGTACACATGTATACATTTCAATTAACCCTAAACAAACTCTTGATTAAGCGTTAGTGATCCCACTCACCCTCTTCAATTCCCCATCGTAGATTGTTGTCTGGAAGGCATCAGAATCCCTGTGTGTTAGCCTTCACACTGATATAGGCCACTGGAAAAGACAAAAGCAAACAAACAGAAAGGGTCATTTCATTAGGATGTATTAAAGACATTTTTAAAAAGTCAATTCAATTGAATTTTCAGTTCAGATGACACAGGGTTCACACCGAGCCAGTTGCACAATCAGAGATCCTGAAGTGATAGTTGGACGCACTGACACTTGAATTCCTTCATGCTAATTTGTCCAGCTACAGTACAGTGGTGCAGACAGAGATACCACAGCTAAATGATGAAATAGCTTCTTCAGCCGTTACTCCACAGCCCTTTGTTCTGAAAGAGGAGCCATGAGTACAATTTGAGATAAGCCCCAGCTTTGCCCAAGGTCTAAAAAGAACATGTCCCTGATTACACATCGCCAGTCCCCCTAGCCCTAGGATGTAACACAGCACACGCTGTTCCGGCAACATTATTATTCACACAGACAAGCATCATTGGCTTTGATCATTAGATGTTATCTTTGATGAGACTCCATAACATAAACTTGTAAACTGCCAACAAAAAGAGGATATAATGACTTTGAACGCAGTGTTGATTTCCCAGATGAGCTGAATTTATGGTGTGTGCTGTGATTCTCTCTATTCCCAATCTCCCACAATGCCCCCAAATGTTCGTAACAATCAAAATCACTACACACACAAGGACGCACACACGCAACTCTCTCTCGTCATAATAGGTTAGTAATAAGTTCAGGTAGTCGATTGGAGCACATGGAGGTTGCCTGGTTATGCAGTGCAAAACAGTGCACACAAAAATTGTTTCGGCTGTTTATTTCAGTATACTGCAACCATACCCTAACACGTCCAACCCACCCTCTCCTGTCCTCCTGACCATATCTATTCCCCAACACTTCATTCATTCAATTCATACCCAATGTAAAATCATGTTTGACAAGGTGGGAAGTAGACCCCCCCCATCTCCCTCTTTTCACTAGCATGAAGAGGGTTATCTGGCTGTTAGAATTCATATTGAGCTTAGCCTAATTCAATTGTCAGCCATTTGCAGCCCTTATTGTACCAAAGGTCATCATTAACATTAAGGATGGAACACGACTGGAACCACACAAAAGAAATCCTCTGTCTAGGCCTACTTGGACTCACCTGCACTGTCTAGACTGCCTCATTAATTACTGTTGTTATCACGTTATGTTACAAACAAGTGTGTCGATAGCATGGTACCCTCAGTTTAAGTATCAACACGCTTGGCTCTAGATTACACCTATCTATACATACTTTACATTGTTTGTGAGATCAGACATGATATCATTATAATCTGAGTGTTCCTTTTTAGTTGTTGCTTTCATTTCAGCGCATCTAATTTGTTAAAGTTTCAACTGTAGCAAATGACTTATTTCAAATTCCACAAAAAATGAACACCCATCCAAAGAAATTTAGCTTTCTTCTCTTTCTTGTGATGTAAGTGTTGAGATGTGTTAAATCCCTGACGAAGCTTTAGCATTCTTATAGACACATTGGAAAGACAATATATTCCATTGAGCCCATTTCAGCCATTACCGGGGTGTGTTCGACAGGTAAGTACAAACATTTTGTAACTTTAATGGGGGCGGTGGGGTGGGGGGGGGGGAAACGACATGCACAAGCAAGCGTATGAAAGAGTCACAGGAGTAAAATGAAAATCAATCAATCCTGCGAGATTTAAGTGAGAAGTGGATGTTGCACCACTCAAACAGGAAATAGACGGCTGAAAGAGACAGATGCTCAGGTGGACGTGGCACGCGCATTGCTCCTTATTATTATTATTATGCCTCTTCCCGCCTCAGCGCTCTATGACTGATGGGGATTATTCTTGAGCCTATCATTTATGAGCCCCCCCCCCCCCCCCGCCCGCTGCAGAGTCAAACCCAGTCACTGGGACGCTGGGGAATATTAAACCAGTGGCACAATGAGAAGATACAGCAGAGGAGCAGAGGAGAGCAGAGCAGCCAGGGCCCTTGATGTATGGCACTGCCTAAGGGGCTAGGGGAACACATAACTGTGGGTGGATAATGCAATATGTTCAGATTTGAAGGGACACGGATTGAATTTCTGTGGGAGATGGAAGGTCTGCTACTCTGGCAAAGGAATTAATGGAGGACGTTGATGTAAGGTGAAGAGATTGGGGTTTTGTTTTAAAGCAAACTTCCGCTAGACTTTGCAGGTGGTAGTAAAAGAAGCTCTTTTCGTGTGCCATGTCAGAACAGGGAAAGGGAAGTGACGCGGAAGGAGATTCCTCCACTTGTTCTTTGCCCTCCTGGTTTAAGTTGTTGCAATATAGCCATCTCGTAACATTTATCCTCTTCCATATGCTTTTGCTGTGTGTTATGTGACAATCTGAGTGAATGTGACATCACATAAAGGCCTCGGTTGGTGGGAAGTGTATGAAATTAAACCTCCCTTGGTCACGGCGTTTATAGAGCGGCTTAGCAACGGCCTCAGGAAAGCATAAGGTGGGTACTATTCAAAGTTAATTAAAATGTAATTTTAGATTATTAGCTGGCAAGGAGAAAGGAGGCAGAGAGAGAGCAATGTGGCAGGCAAAGCAGTTTAAAAGCAGAAAGGAACTGTACAGAAGCATATAGCAGCTGCCTGAGATCATTGTGCTGGAAGGAGGTTTGTTCCACCTCAAAAAGCACAAGAGGATTTCAACACCCACCATCTCAGATTGTTATGAAATCATTTCTGTCGTTATTAACAGATGCGATTAGTATTCCTGAAACATTGTTTAGTTGAAATATAATTTGATCTCGGAAAATTTCAGCAAATTGTTTGCACCCAAAATGACCATTTTAATTTCTAGGATTCAGATGTTTCAGGAATGCCAATAGTATCGGTTTCGAACTACAGAAACAATTTCAGAACAACCTGAGATAGTGGGTGTCATGGCTTGCTGAAATGAAATGGAACTATTCAGGATTCAGACGTTAATAATGGGCCCCCTCTCTCCCTCTTCTCAGGGTTGATTTTACAGGCAGTACTTCATCTGCACAAGTGATTTGTGGCACTGTTGTTTCAAACTAATTTGTTTGTCACAAATAATTTGTCACTCGACTGGCAAACATCTTTTGGAACGGAACGCTAAAAGTCAAAGTTGTTGACTTGAAATTGGCTTATTAAAATCCAACCACTGACAAACACACACTAGGAATGAGTTTGCACGTCAAAAGCACATCTGTCGGCGTACAATTTACTTGGACCGGGACAATACCAGTATCGACAATTCTTTTCCATGGCAAAAATCTTACCACACAGCAGACCAAACTCTGGTCCTTTAAAAACCTACTCTATGTAAAATATAGTGCGCTTACTCTTATAACTCTTGAACCAGTAGCTGTCCCAGAAGTAGCAATATACACAGAGTGTAAAAAACATTAGGAACACCTTCCTAATTTTGAGTTGCACCCCATTTTGCCATAAGAACAGCCTCAATTCGTCGGAGCAGGGACTACTAGGTGTCAAAAGCATTCCACAGGGATGCTTGACGCCAATGCTTCCCACAGTTGTGTCAAGTTGGCTGGATGTCCTTTGGGTGATGGACCAGTCTTGATACAGACGGGAAACTGTTGAGCATCAAAAATCCAGCAGTGTTGCAGTTCTTGACACACTCAAACCGGTGCCCCTGGCACCTACTACCATACCCCATTCAAAGGCACTTAAATCTTTTGTCTTGCCCAGTCACCCTCTGAATGGCACACATACACATTCCATGTCTCAATTGTCCCAAGGCTTAAAAATCCTTCTTTAACATGTCTCCTTCCCAGTATCTACACTGATTCAAGTGCATTTAACAGGTGACATCAATAAGGGATCACACCTTTCACCTGGTCAGTTTGTCATGGAAAGAGCAGGTGTTCCTAATGTTTTGTACACCCAGTGTATGTATGTATGTATGTATGTATGTATGTATGTATGTATGTATGTATGTATGTATGTATGTATGTATGTATGTATGTATGTATGTATGTATGCATGCATGTATGTATGTATGTATGTATGCATGTATGTATGTATGTATGTAAGTAAGAGGAAAGAAGCACCTTGCTCTTGATTGCTGGATATAAAATAGGAAGTTTGAATGGCGAGAGCTTCTTTGGTGTAATGTGACCACATTCGCTGGTGGTAAAAATTAAATTAAGAGGAATCTTCTGTTCTCAATCAGGATCAAATCCTCTGATCTCCTCAAGCTCATTAATGATAGCGTGTTCATATTTGAAGATTGCCAAAAGGCCAGTTTCTTTGGCAAATGACAGGAGTGGCAAGTAGAGGAATGTAATAGCTGAACAGAGACAGCAACCAGGCTAGCTGTGTAGTGCTGGGGCTAAAACAAAAATGTGCAGCCCTTTGGGTCCCCAGGACCAGGATGGAGAACCACTGCTCTAGGCTAGATGATGAAGACCCATTCAGTTCAATAACGACACAGAGAGGATATGATGCAGCTGTAGGCTAATTCTCTGACTTTATGTAAACACACTATATATGAGAGAGAGGAAGAGAGAACATGAATGGTGACCGGGGCGTGAAATTAGCTATTCTCCTAAATAACATGACTATTTAACTTCTATATTGCTTTTTATAATTGAGATTTCTAAGTGCTTCATAAGAAAAAACTAAAACTAACATGCAATATATCATTGCCATTCGTACAAAATGTTACAAATTGCAATTCGTACAAAATGTTACAAATGTACAAAAACATATATGTTACAAATTGGTGAGGGTAGGAAGCAACACATCTGCCATGCTGATCCTCAACACTGGAGCTCCCCAGCAGTGCACGCTCAGTCCCCTCCTGCACTCCCTGTTTACCCACGACTGCATGGGCAGGCTCGACTCCAACACCATCATTAAGTTTGCAGACGACACGATGGGCCTGATCACCGACAATGACGAGACAGCCTATAGGGAGGAGGTCAGAGACCTGGCCAGGTGGTGCCAGAATAACAACCTATCTCTCAACGTAACCAACACAAAGGAGATGATTGTGGACTACAGGAAAAGGAGGACAGAGCACACCTCCATTCTCATCGACGGGGCTGTAGTGGTGCAGGTTGAGAGCTTCAAGTTTCTTGGTGTCCACATCAACAACAAACTAGAATGGTCCAAACACACCAAGACAGTCTTGAAGAGAGCACGACAAAGCCTATTCCCCCTCAGGAAACTAAAAAGATTTGGCATGGGTCCTCAGATTCTCAAAAGGTTCTACAGCTGCAAAATCGAGAGCATGGTTGCATCAGGTACGGCAACTGCTCGGCCTCCGACCTCAAGACACTACAGAGGGTAGTGCATACGGCCCAGTACATCACTGGGGCTAAGCTGCCTGCCATCCAGGACCTCTACACCAGCCGGTGTCAGAGGAAGGCCCTAAAAATGGTCAAAGACCCCAGCCCCCCCCCAGTCATAGACTGTTCTCTCTACTACCGCATGGCAAGCGGTACCGGAGTGCCAAGTCTAGGACAAAAAGGCTTCAACAGTTTTTACCCCCAAGCCATAAGACTCCTGAACAGGTAATCAAATGGCTACCCAGACTATTTGCATTGTGTGCCCCCCTTTTACGCTGCTGCTACTCTCTGTTTATAATATATGCATAGTCACTTTAACTATACATTCATGTACATATGACCTCAATTGGGCCGACCAACCAGTGCTCCCGCACAATGGCTAACAGGGCTATCTGCATTGTGTCCCACCCACCACCCCCTCTTATGTTACTGCTACTCTCTGTTCATCATATATGCATAGTCACTTTAACCATTTCTAAATGTACATTCTACCTCAAATCAGCCCGACTAACTGGTGTCTGTATATAGCCTCGTTACTGTATATAGCTTGTCTTTTTACTGTTGTTTTATTTCTTTACCTACCCATTATTCACCTAATACCTTTTTTACACAATTGGTTAGAGCCTGTAAGTAAGCATATCACTGTAACCTGTTGTATTCGGCTCACATGACAAATAAACCTTGATTTGATAGCTAGGTGGCTAATGCTAACGTTATCTAGGTGGCTAACGTTAGCTAAGCTAGGGGTTAGGAGTTAGGATAAAGGGTTAAGGTTAGGGGAAGGGTTAGTTTACATGCTAAGCAGTTGCAAAGTAGCAAAAAACTAGCACGTAGTTACAAAGTTGCAAATAACCTAAAATGATAAAGTTGTCCATGATGAGATTCGAACACCTAATCTACCCATCTGTTATACGCCCACCCACCCCAACCAACTACCCTACTTTTGTTTTTACCTAAGTAACCTTCTGTCTTATGTTATAATTGGTATGGTTACTAATTTCAGTGTCCCGGATTCACATTTATAATGTTACGTCTAGTCTATGAGACTAGGCTGCTTAGTTATCATTCTTCTTCTCCCCCCCATTAGTTCCTAATAGTTTAAACACACTAGTCTCCTTAATTAGGACTAGCAGGGTCACAAGAGATTTGAATCTCATAGTTGTGCCATTATTCCCCAATAGCATAATAAGAGAAGTTAGCCTAAATTAAAACCTGAATGGCTTCTCACCACTATCCCCTAGCTCTCCAGACATACTGGACATAGTGTATATAACAAGGGGGTGACTCTGATTAATCACAGGATCCATTAACCTGCTGCCACATGTAGGTCACTCCATTACCTCACAGACCCTTCTGTCTGTGGATGAGCCAACAGATTCTCTCCTCGAGACATAAACAGACTGAATGATGAGTCACAGGCTCACAGGGGCAGAATAGCTCTGTGTGGGCCACAGGGATGATCTTTGGCCTTTGTAGAATAATTATCTTTCATCATGATACAAGGAATAATAAGAAACGTAGAATATCGACTCTCATAGAAGGACCATGAAGGCCTGTGGGTGGGCCACGATTTGGACTGAACTGATCTTAAACTGTACAGCAAGTCTTCGACTATGAGAAATTTGACATTACTCCCACACTGGAAATACTGTACTATTAAAGTTAAATACCACATGTATCATCAGTTATCATTTAGGCATGGACTCACTTTGCAGCCTAAAATGAACAACAGTCCTCAGCATTGGAGTAGCTAACGTCACAGAACGATTAAATACACAACATTTATTTTTTTCATCAGGGGATTTTAAAAAGCTTTGCAGATATTAATCTTTTTTATTCCTTTGTAACGCCACGTTAAACCCAGAAGAGCGCCGTATGCAGTGTGCATAAATAAATGAGAAATGATTCACAAGGTCATCTTTTTGGCTAAGTCAAATTGTCTTGACCTGTAGACATAATTTCAGTGTAAAACGCAGCAGTGACCTGACAATACTGCACAACCAGACGGTAGAGTGGTCATCCCTCTAGACTAGTCTAGGGTTAGGCCTACTGCATAACCAATCAGGTGTTAGGTCAAACGACAGTTGATGGCATTAATCAAGACCATGTTACCCAGATGAGATAATGTAGTGGGAGCTAACGCAAGTCTTCCTACAATACACTTTGTCTGCTTTGAATGATCAGGGTCACGACACCAATGTAACCGATTATTATACATCAACCCTGAGTAATTTACATAATCCAATGTCTTTCAAAATGTAAATATTGGCGTTTTTAAGAACAAAATGTCAATAAACATTTTCTACAAGTATAGGTCTATAGCTAGGTTTCCATCCAATTGCCGACAGATTTTCATGCAAATATTCTACAATGTTTATATTTTATATTTTCACACCAGAGATGTGTTTCCATCAAACTGACTTATTGTGGATAAAAAGGCTGTGTGTGATGACGTACAGTAGTGCACATAAAAATAACATTTGTGGTTAAATTCCTATGTACTGTTTCCATCGCATTTTCAACACTACTAATGGTATTGTCATAAAAACTGTTGCGTTATATTGCAAATGTGTCTACTCTAGTCTTAGCAAGTGCGCTCTAGCCAATAGCTCACAGATACAGTGCGGGTAGGCTACCTACATGATGAGATTATTATGAATAAAATAGATTTTTATTTGTCAAACGGCAGCCAAGCATTGATCATCATGTCACCAGAATAAGACCCTGGATATTCATTGGAAAGGAGCATCAAGCTCATCAACGTACACTTTCGCCACGCTTTGAGGTTCATCATAATTGATTTATTCTGTAGCCTATTAAAATGCATGCATTTCCACTGACATTTCTACCATAATTAATTTTACCCACACAAAAGGATCCCAACATGTCGAACGATCAAATTCTCTGTTGCGATTTATAAATTGTACCAGCATTTCCTGCTTCCACAAGCCAGGTCATGACTTTCATCCCTATGAAATTGTTGGATGGAAACCTGGTTGATGTGATGAATAAAAGCACAAGACACAGTTGTGCTTTAAACCCCAGATAGGTACTCAAACCTGTAGTAAAACTGTAGGAGTAAGATGGCGCCGGAAGAAATGGCAGCCGTTTTAGGGGCGCCTAACCAATTGTGCTATTATGTGTTTGTTTTTGTACATAATGTTTCTGCCACCGTATTTTATGGCAAAAAAAGAGCTTCTGGATATCAGGACAGCGATCCTTCACCTCGGATTAGACAAAGATTTTTTCTTCAACAAGCAGGATGCACAGGATGTACCCGACGAGGCCGAAATCCTTGTCATTGGCAAGAGAAAGAGATGCAGGTATAGAGGACACAGGGTGGGGTGCCTTGTAAAAATCCGTTGACGGCGAGTGAGAAATCTGCCCTTACCATCAATATTACTTGTCACCGTACAATCATTTTAGGCAACTGAGCTAAATGGGTAGAGCTGCCGCTTTCAAGGTGTGGGACTCTAACCCGGAAGCTTATAAGAAATCCTGCTGTGCCCTCAGACAAACCATCAAACAGGCAAAGGGCCGATACAGGACTAAGATTGAATCATACTACACCAGCTCCAACGCTCGTCGGATGTGGCAGTGCCTGCAAACTATTACAGAGTACAAAGGGAAAGCACCCCATATATTCTATGCTTCTGATCTATCATTTATTTAATATCTCAATGTTAAAAGTTTAGCCAATTCCAACAGTAGGTAGCAACACAGCTGCCACGCTGATCCTCAACACTGGAGCCCCTAAGGGGTGCGTGCTAAGTCCCCTCCTGTACTTCCTGTTCACCCACGACTGCATGGCCAAGCACGACGCCAACACCATCATTAAGGCCTAATCTCTGACAACGATGAAACAGCCTATAGGGAGGAGGTCAGAGACCTGGCTGTGTGGTGCCAGAATAACAACCTATCCCTCAACATAATTAAACAAGGAAGATGATTGGGGACTACAGGAAAGGACAGAGCACGCCCCCATTCTCATCGACGGGGCTGTAGTGGAGCAGGTTGAGAGTTTCAAGTTCCTTGGTGTCCACATCACCAACAAACTAGAATGGTCAAAACACACCAAGAGAGTCGTGAAGAGAGCACAAGAAAACTGATTCACCCTCAGGAGACTGAAAAGATTTAGCATGGGTCCTCAGACCATCAAAAGTTTCTACAGCTGCATCACTGCCTGGTACGGCAACAGCTCGGTCACCTGTATATAGACTCACTACTGTTATTTTCACTGTAATTTTACATTTTCTCTCTTTACTTATTTATTGTTTACCTAATACCTATTTTTCACTTAAGTTCCCTGTCTTAGGTCAGTTAGGATCACCTCTTTATTTTAAGAACGTGAACTGTCAGAATAATAGTAGAGCGAATGATTTCAGCTTTAATTTATTTCATCATATTCCCAGTGGGTCAGAAGTTTACATGCACTCAATTAGTATTTGGTAGCATTGCCTTTAAATAGTTTAACTTGGGTAAAACATTTTGGCTAGCCTTCCATAAACTTTCCACAATAAGTTGGGTGAATTTTGGCCCATTCCTCCTGATAGAGCTGGTGTAACAGTCAGGTTTGAAGGCCTCCTTGCTCGCACACTTTCAGTTCTGCCCACAAATTTTCCATAGGATTGAGGTCAGGGCTGTGTGAGGGCCACTCCAATACCTTGACTTTGTTGTCCTTAAACCATTTTGCCACAACTTTGGAAGTTTGCTTGGGGTCACTGACCTTTTGGAAGACCCATTTGCGACCAAGCTTTAACTGACTGGCGTCTTGAGATGTTGCTTCAATATATCCACATAATTTTCCTCCCTCATGATGCCATCTAGTTTGTGAAGTACACCAGTCTCTACTGCAGCAAACCACCCCAAAAACATGATGCTGCCACCCCTGTGCTTCACGGTTAGGATGGTGTTCTTCAGCTTGCAAGCCTCCCCCTTTTCCTCCAAACATAACGATGGTCATTATGGCCAAACAGTTCTATTTTTGTTTCATCAGACCAGAGGACATTTCTCCAAAAAGGACGATATTTGTCCCCATGTGCAGTTGCCAACCGTGGTCTGGCTTTTTTATGGCTGTTTTGGAGCAGTGGCTTCTTCCTTGCTGAGCGGCCTTTCAGCTTATGTCGATATAGGACTCGTTTTAATGTGGATATAGATACTTTTGTACCGGTTTCCTCCAGCATCTTCACAACGTCCTTTGCTGTTGTTCTGGGATGGATTTTCACTTTTGTACCAAAGTACGTTAATCTCTAGGAGACAGAACACATCTCCTTCCTGAGGCATATGACGGCTGTGTGGTCCCATGGTGTTTATACTTGCATACTATTGTTTGTACAGATGGACGTGGTACCTTCAAGCGTTTGGAAATTGCTCCCAAGGATGAACCAGACTTGGAGGTCTACAATTTTTCAGAGGTCTTCGCTGATTTCTTTTGATTTTCTCATGATGTCAAGCAAAGAGACACTGAGTTTGAAGGAAGGCCTTGAAATTCATCCACAGATTTTAATGACTCCAACCTAAATGTATGTAAACTTCTGACTTCAACTGTATGTGTCGGTCTCTTGGTGAGGTGATGTCATATGGTTTGGAAAGCTGAAAACTCTCCACTGTATGAAAACTGAAAGCTCCGCAAAGTAATTTGTAACAAATGGCGTCTCGAGCAAAGACTTAATGAAATAAATATGTAAAAGCCTAACTGCTCGTTTCAAACTCCTTGATCTGCTCCGAGAATCCCATCTTTAATCCTATATTAAGATTAATAGTGATTTAAACATGCACAATGCATTGGAATCTGTCCCATGTCCTTGTCCTGAGAAAACTGCTCATTTAACACTGTTTTCCTAAAACAGTTTGATATATCAAATGACATGTTTTATCGATTGATGCATATTTGTCTCTTATCACTTGGCCTAAGGAATTTACTTGGCCCTTTGTAGCAATATGTTTATGTATTGCTCTCTTTAATTTAAATGTGTGTTAATTCACACATTAAACTGTTTCACGTCAGTCCTTCAAATGTAATTACATTAAAGAAACAATATTTGATCACTTGTTGAGGCAAAGTCAATTTAGTCAATTACTGAGTAGAGTCAGATTTCACCCAATAGAAATGAATTGTTACCAGAAATCTGAAACCCAGATCACATGGATCTAATACTTACTGTTATATCTGTCTCTTCCCCAGTCCAAGCTGTTAATATTCCTATTTCCTACAAACTCTCCAAAGTTCTGTACTGTAACCTGTACTGTACTGCAAGCTGTATGTTGACAAGTCAATCGTCCAACTTTGCTCCCTCTCTGCGCTAAACTGATAAGATTATGAGCTTTAGGGATCTATCTCGCTCTCCCGTTTCACCAGTAGCTGGGCTGAGAGAGAACAGTTACTGTCTGCAGTACAGTCTGAGGCCCTCTCACCGTCTCATCTCAGGTTGTACACTGCTCATCTCAGGTTGTACACTGCAGGTTGAGTTCCTCTTCATATCCACTAGGAGGGTGACAAAATGTTGTGCACTATATATATATATATATATATATATATATATATATATATATATATATATATATATATATAGAGAGAGAGAGAGAGAGAGGCATAACATATGAGACATTCACAGCCTGCCTGTGCTGTAATAAATAAACACTTTGTTGCCTTGTTGGGGACTAATCCCGTTTTCTAGGATGCAAAGGATTCTCCGCGTCAGCTGGAATGATTCAAGTCAATGCTGCTGTTGGCATTGCCACTCTCAGTCAGTCAGAACCACAACTAATATGCTGCTGGCAATCCAACCCCCCCCCTCCCTTCTCCTCTTTCCTCCCCACCTCGCAGTTCTTTCTTCCCATTCAGCCATCCATTGTGACAGAGCCTAGCTCCGCATATAGCTGAGGATCCTCTGTTCCTCCACCCCAGCTGCAGTGGCCCAGATACTGTTAGTGGATTATTCCTCTGACATCACTGCATTGTGCGTTCCCATGCATTTTTCACTGCCTTTTGTGCAGGCTGTAACCACTCTTGATCTGTGTGTTTAAGCCTGTGGCCTTGCCCAAAGTGGTCTGACTGCAGTCACTGCACTTTTTCCTTCAGGAGGCTTGAGTGGCTCCATCCTCCCAGCAGGGGAACACACTGCACGCGCACACAGAGCGATGCACATGCATGCAAGCGCGCACACTCTCCACCAATACACAGTTTTGTCTCAACAGAACCCACTACCAATTAGAGATAAGAAGCTGTGTTGGCAAGTTGATTAATTAAGCAGGCTTTTGCGATAGTCTCTGCAAGATACTGTATACATCCCGGTTTCATTGTTTACATGGCATACTTCCCTACATTCCTCTTCCAGAGGGTAGAAGTACACAGGGGCGAGTGCATGGGGAAATCCTCATCCAACCTAAAAGTCGATCCTTCACAGTCTCGTTATAGTATCGGTCACTGTAAGGCTACCACAACCACACCACCACCCTCATCCTACAGAAACCAGGCCAGTATCACAAATCTGAACACTGAGCTCATGAGCTGGGACACTAACCTACTGAACCGTACATCCATCCATAATTCACACAGCATGGTACTACGAGAACATTCTCTGAATAGCTTCTACAGTTGAGGGGAGCGCTGAGCAAAGACAGAATAACAGCAAGTATGAGAACCAATTTCATGACTGAGAGCTGTATAAAGTAAATTTCTGATCATCAACAGCCATTCACCATGACAAATAATGTAACAGTGAGTTACTTTGAAACGCTGCACTGGGCAAGTTTGGTGGTGAGGTCTGCTTGGCGCAATCCATGGTTCTGAACTAGCACCACTGATCTGATACTGTATGAATAATACAGCCTTATCTCGGAGTTTGACAGCATTCAATCTACAACCCTAACAGCAGTAGGGATATGAGATGAAGGAATATGGGTGATATCTGTCTTGTGTGCTTACCGCTGTTAAATCTTATGTAGAATCTACTATGGCAGTCACAATGGCTCATCATAATGGCTAAATGTGACTCACCACCTGGATTATTTTCGGGCTTATGTAGCAAAATTAGAATTTTTTACATTATATAAAAGTAGAGACTTAGAGCTACAAAATGGTATATCATACACTGCATTTGAGGAACAATGGGAAAGTAATTCTGCTTTGAAAGTTGATCAACTTGTCAACTCACTTTTGAGAAAATCGCCTTTGAATGTTTTGCTATCTAGTGAAGAGCTCTTCTTTGTCTACACGCATTCAGCATCGTTCACACCCTCACCCTAAGCTTTAGCCCCACCCATCTAGTTTCGCTCTCGAAGCTAAACAAATCGACGCTCTGGCCGATGATTTGTTTACCTCCGGATAACATGAAAACAGCCTAAATTGCTGGCAACAATTTCATTACGTTTTTTTGCAGACCTTTACTAACACCGGCCATATTCAACAGGTGTTGTACACACGTCACATTAGCTAACAAGTCCAGCCAGCCAACGTTAGCGAGTTAAACAATAAACAGTGCCAACAACGCCAAAGTGCTGGGAGCTAACCAACCATGTTCAATGTTAGCTAGCTAACATTAGGCTCTAACCTGAACAGCACACGGTTCTGGGAAACGAAAAATAACGCCAGCTAGGGAGCCAGCCAGCTAACGTTACCCATCTAGCTAACAGTACACTTTAGCTTAAGACATATAGCTTGCTAGCTAAGTAAACAATATACCTAGCTAGGCAAACACTGTGTAAGGGCACACACGTCACATAATGTTAGCTAACGACCCAACCAGCTAACATTAGCTAGTTAAACAACAATGAACAGTGCCAACAATGCCACAGTGCTGGGAGCTAACCAACCATGTTCAAGGTTAGCTAGCTAACATTAGGCTCTAACTAGAAGACCAAACGGCTCTGGGAAACGAATGATAACATCAGCCAGGGAGCCAGCCAGCTGACATTAGCTAGCTAGCTACCAGTACACTTTAGCTTGAAATGAAACCACTTTCTGTCAACATTAGAAACATGTAAGATCTGAAAATGCAACATTAGCTAGCTAAACGCTACTATCTTAGACGATCTTACCTGTATAGATCATCTTGCATGGACCCGTCTCCCTGTCAGGAATGCCATACCACGGTTGCCCTTAGTTTGAAGATGTAATCCGGAGACAGATATTTCCTCCATCTCTTTAGCTATCATTCTCCAATTCCACTAATTTTAATACTTGATCCTCCAGAAAGTGGAGAGCCAAACTTATGCAGCTCCGCCATACAACATTTAAGAAAAAAGCTGTGTCCGACAGTATTACCAACAGACTGCCAAGCTTCTATGGCAAACCAATCCGAACTCTCCTCTCTGCATGTCCAGCCCACTCATTATCTCAGCCAATCATGGCTAGTGGGAAGAGCGCTATCTTTTCTGTGGCTTAACCAACTAGACTCATAAGACTTATAACAATTTTATTCTTATTTACAGATGGCATATGATTTTGATATTAAGGCACATGAACGTTCACATGTTCAAGGCATTTCTGGCAAAAAAAATGTTTACATTCGAATGGCTCCCCTGTGAAGTCGTGACTTGTGACATACGCCTAGTTTCCTGAATCAGGTCACAAATGTATTTGTTTCTTTAGAAAGGTGAAAGCCATGTTTTGATATCTTCACAGTACCGCGAGTTAAATAGAAAAATGCATTAATTATCACATGATAGCCCACGAATGTGTAATTTAATGATTCATCTTGATTTCATGAATACACAGAAATCATAGTTACAGTGCCTTGCGAAAGTATTCGGCCCCCTTGAACTTTGCGAACTTTTGCCACATTTCAGGCTTCAAACATAAAGATATAAAACTATTTTTTTGTGAAGAATCAACAACAAGTGGGACACAATCATGAAGTGGAATGACATTTATTGGATATTTCTAACTTTTTTAACAAATCAAAAACTGAAAAATTGGGCGTGCAAAATTATTCAGCCCCCTTAAGTTAATACTTTGTAGCTCCACCTTTTGCTGCGATTACAGCTGTAAGTCGCTTGGGGTATGTCTCTATCAGTTTTGCACATCGAGAGACTGAAATGTTTTCCCATTCCTCCTTGCAAAACAGCTCGAGCTCAGTGAGGTTGGATGGAGAGCATTTGTGAACAGCAGTTTTCAGTTCTTTCCACAGATTCTCGATTGGATTCAGGTCTGGACTTTGACTTGGCCATTCTAACACCTAGATATATGTTTATTTTTGAACCATTCCATTGTAGATTTTGCTTTATGTTTTGGATCATTGTCTTGTTGGAAGACAAATCTCCGTCCCAGTCTCAGGTCTTTTGCAGACTCCATCAGGTTCTCTTCCAGAATGGTCCTGTATTTGGCTCCATCCATCTTCCCATCAATTTTAACCATCTTCCCTGTCCCTGCTGAAGAAAAGCAGGCCCAAACCATGATGCTGCCACCACCATGTTTGACAGTGGGGATGGTGTGTTCAGGGTTATGGGCTGTGTTGCTTTTACGCCAAACATAACGTTTTGCATTGTTGCCAAAAAGTTCAATTTTGGTTTCATCTGACCAGAGCACCTTCTTCCACATGTTTGGTGTGTCTCCCAGGTGGCTTGTGGCAAACTTTTAACAACACTTTTTATGGATATCTTTAAGAAATGGCTTTCTTCTTGCCACTCTTCCATTAAGGCCAGATTTGTGCAATATACGACTGATTGTTGTCCTATGGACAGAGTCTCCCACCTCAGCTGTAGATCTCTGCAGTTCATCCAGAGTGATCATGGGCATCTTGGCTGCATCTCTGATCAGTCTTCTCCTTGTATGAGCTGAAAGTTTAGAGGGACGGCCAGGTCTTGGTAGATATGCGGTGGTCTGATACTCTTTCCATTACAATATTATCGCTTGCACAGTGCTCCTTGGGATGTTTAAAGCTTGGGAAATCTTTTTGTATCGAAATCCGGCTTTAAACTTCTTCACAACAGTATCTCGGACCTGCCTGGTGTGTTCCTTGTTCTTCATGATGCTCTCTGCGCTTTTAAACGGACCTCTGAGACTATCACAGTGCAGGTGCATTTATACGGAGAATTGATTACACACAGGTGGATTGTATTTATCATCATTAGTCATTTAGGTCAACATTTGATCATTCAGAGATCCTCACTGAACTTCTGGTGAGAGTTTGCTGCACTGAAAGTAAAGGGGCTGAATAATTTTGCACGCCCAATTTTTCAGTTTTTGATTTGTTAAAAAAGTTTGAAATATCCAATAAATGTCGTTCCACTTCATGATTGTGTCCCACTTGTTGTTGATTCTTCACAAAAAAATACAGTTTTATATCTTTATGTTTGAAGCCTGAAATGTGGCAAAAGGTCGCAAAGTTCAAGGGGGCCGAATACTTTCGCAAGACACTGTATATGGCATGTAGTAGTATTGCATTGTGGCATTCCAAGATTGGATGATATCCGTCATTCTGATAGGAATCAACACAGTGACTATTAAACCATGAAATACACAAACCTATGTCTGTTCTTACTAAAACACTATTACCACCAACATTTTAAATATCTTCAATTCCACTTTTTTGTCGACCATTGACATTTAAGGATAACATATGACTAATAAATTATGGGAACCAACATATCTACTTGAGATTTAAGTGAAACATTGCAGTCAGAATTTGGAGTAAGACACAGCTCCCCACCATTTACTGGTTTCTATAATATAACATGTCCATCTTTGTCATTAACTGATATTACAGTAAGCTCTCTTTTGTACTGCACTTTTATAGCTTCAGACAGGGATTGATAAAACATATGGCCTGGGAAAAAATCTATAGAGCTTTTGATATTCATAACATTATCAAATAAATTATAATTTCAAGAACTGCAGAACCAAGTCAATTACTGTATTTGTATTTCATTTGGAAAAATATATTTTAATCTCTATTCACTCTCCCAGAGGACTTGTTGAGATGAGGATTCAAGTAATTAGAAAAATGAACCCGTTAATCCATTATGAAACAGCTCTCATAGCGTGCAGGTTAAAGTATGTCAAAGAAGTAGATTAATAAAATGATAATTTAATACAGACATATCAAATGTTATTTGTTACAGGCTTCGTAAACAACAGGTGTAGACTAACAGTGAAATGCCAACAATGCAGAGAGAAAGAAAATAGAGAAGTAATAACGTGTAATAATAAAAGTAATAAATACACTGAGAGTAACGATAACTTGGCTCTACACGCGGGGTACCGTTACAGAGTCGATTTACAGGGATACGGAGTAAATGTGTACAGTGTCTATATAATATATATATATATATATATATATATAGAGAGAATAGTCAAAAATAGCCATTCTGATCAATTTAAAGTGTACTATAATAATGTACTCTAATCTTTTTATAATCTCAAACAGCTATCATAGTACACTCATAGTAAACATCAAATAAGGACATACTACTTTCCCGGGAACAGGCCCAAATCCCTGTCATTTACGTGAAGAGAAGATGGAGGTCAGGCTGTCTTCTGAGAATTTGTAAACGATTTAATAAACCCCCACTGCCATCCGTTCTACTAGCTAACATGCAAACATTGGAAAATAAAATCGACGACCAAAGAGGAAGATTGAATTACCAATGGGACATTAAAAACTGTAATATCTTATGCTTCATGGAGTTGTTGCTGAACAATGACATTATCAACATAATGCTGGCATGATAGAACAGTGGTGTCTGGTAAGACAAGGGGGAGTCAAACTATGTATATTTGTAAACAACAGCAGCTGGTGCACGATATCTAAGGAAGTCTCAAGGTTTTGCTCACCTCAGGTAGAGAATCTCATGATAAACTGTAGACCACACCGTCTACCTAATCTGTAATTTCATAGCTGTCTACATACCACCACAGACCGACGCTGACACTAAGACTGCACTCAATGAGCTGTATTCTGGCATAAGCGAACAGGAAAACGCTCATCAAGAGGCGGCGCTCCTAGTGGCCGGGGACTTTAATGGGAAACTTAAATCCCTTTTACCAACAACAACAAAAAATTTGGCAAATCTGACCATAATTATATCCTCCTGATTTCTGCTTACAAGCTAAAATTAAAGCAGGAAGCACCAGCAACTCGGTCAATAAAAAAAGTGGTCAGATGAAGCAGATGCAAAGCCAGAGGACTGGTTTGCTAGCACAGACTGGAATATGTTCCGGGATTCTTTCCGATGGCATTGAGGAGTACACCACATCAGTCAATGGCTTCATCAATAAGTGCATTGATGACGTCGTCTCCATAGTGACTGTACGTACATACCCCAACCAGAAGCCATAGATTACAGGCAACATCCTCACTTAGCTAAAGGCTAGAGCTGCCGCTTTCAAGGAGTGGGACTCTAACCCGGAAGCTTATAAGAAATTCTGCTATGCCCTCCGATGAACCATCAAACAGGCAAAGCTTCAATACAGGACTAAGATCGAATCGTAATACACTGGCTCAGATGCTTGACGGATGTGGCAGGGCTTGCAAGCCATTACAGACTACAAAATGGACGCACAGCCGAGAGCTGAAGTGACATGAGCCTACCAGACGAGCTAAACGACTTTAATGCTCGCTTCAAGGCAAATAACACTGAAACATGCATGAGAGAACCAGCTTTTCCGGGCAACTGTGTGATCACGCTCTACGCAGCCAGGGGTGCGTGCTCAGTCCCCTCCTGTACTCCCTGTTCACTCATGACTACACGGTCAGGCATGAGTCCAACACCATCACTAAGTTTGCCGATGACAACAGTGGTAGGCCTGATCACAGACAACGATGAGACAGCCTATAGGGAGGAGGTCAGAGACCTGGCCATGTGGTGCCAGGACAACAACCTCTCCATCAAGATGATCAAGACAAAGGTGATGAATGTGGAAAACAGGAAAAGGAGGACCGAGCATGCCCTCACTCTCATCGACGTGGCTATAGTGGAGAGCTGAGAGCTTCAATTCCTTGCTGTCCACATCACCAACAATCTAACATGGTCCAAGCACACCAAGACAGTCATGAAGAGGGCATAAAAAAACAATTCCCCCTCAGGGGACTGAAAAGATTTGGCATGGGTCCTCAAAAGGTTCTACAGCTGCACCATCGAGAGCATCCTGACTGGTTGCATCACTGCCTTTTATTGCAACTGCACATCCTCTGACAGCAAGGCACTATAGAGAGTAGTGTGTATGGCCCAGTACATCACCGGGGCCAAGCTTCCTGCCATCCAGGACCTCTATACCAGGCGGTGTCAGAGGAATGCCCTAAAAATGGTTAAAGACTCCAGCCACCCTAGTCAAAGACTGTTCTCTCTGCTACCGCACGGCAAGCGGTACCGGAGTGCCAAGTCTAAGTCCAAGAGGTTTCTACCCCCAAGCCATAAGACTGCTGAACATGATTTGCATTGCCCCCCCACCCCCTCTTTTATGCCGCTGCTACTCTTACTATCTATGCATAGTCACTTTAATAACTCTACATACATGTACATATTACCTCAACTAACCGGTGCCCCCACACATTGACGCTGTACCGGTACCCCCTGTATATAGTCTCGCTATTGTTATTTTACTGCTGCTCTTTAATTACTTGTTCCTTTTATTTCATATTTGTATTTTGTAAGCCTTTACCTGTAAAGCTTACAGGGAAAGACATGTATATACTTCCCTGTAAGGGCTACACTTGTTGTATTCAGTACATGTGACTAATAACATTTCATTTGATTTGAATAATGCATATACTGAAACATCAACATGTCAGAACTAGTGGCTGTTCCTGAAACAAGACAAATCTTTCACAAAGACAATTCCTCTCCACAGAATTTTGTGATGTTTTCACATGAAAAATATACTCTGAAATTGAGAAATAGACTGCTACAGTGAATGATGGGGAAATTATATAAAGTTAAGTTGACCAGTCAATCTGCCACCATCTGTTAGCAATCAATTTGACTATCTTCCAATTCACTGACAGTGACTCACAGTGTACAGTCACATAGGTTACTGTTGTGTCATCACAGAGGTCTTTAACCAGCCATACCCAGGGTACAGTAGTTAGTCACTTGGGCTCCTCAGCATGTCCTGTTGAGTCTGTCAGAGCACACAGTTCCCCAAATCCTGATTAACATGTTACAGTCACAACTGCTGAGGCTGGAAGAATGACAAGATTATAATCTCTCCACCTCTTTCCTACAGCGCTCTCAATTTGTATGGTTGGGGACCTGGGGTTTACAGATACAAACCTGTGTTGTCGGTGTAACTCAAGATCACGATAGCCCACTGAGCTACAGTAGAGCTTAGGTATGAGCTCTCGGAGCTAGCATGGGTCATCAGGTCTCAGGTAGAGTTACTCATTCTGTACACCTAACCACCTCAGCCACACTTGCATGCATTCTCTTTTGAAGAAAATGTGTGCTTGGTCAAAACATGTTTGGGTAGAGAAAAATACTGTGTGTAAAATGATGCAAGAATATTTCACAAAAGGAAGTATATATAATTTAACTAAAGGATGTAAAAATAGCTATATAGCTATGGCCCATTAGAGTAATCTTCACATGCTCCAAAACAGCCAGCTACTGAAATGTAATTAACCTTCTCACAGAGACACCAAGCAGTCGGAAGAGTCAACATCTCGTGAGGTGACTTGACACAAATCTAGAACAAAAAACTCAAACCGGGTAAGGATTCCTCCTCTAAGAATGTTCTAAAAAATAACAAGACACCTGATTGAGAAAGGCGACTTGGTAGGGTGCCAAGGAACATTGTGAAGTCAAGGGACTGGACTGGCAAGGGTCCAGCTAGAAATGAAAAGTGAAGCACGCTCCAGTGGTCAGTCGGTTCCTGCCTGTCAGATCAACTACAGATGTCGAACCTTCATTTGATCTTAACTTTAAAACTTTTAGGGTATGAGGTTTAAAAAGGCTTCTGAAGTTTCTAATTTCCACATGGACATATTTGACATGATTTTACCTTACAAAAAATGCATCAACCCTTACAAAAATGTCCATTAATTATACTCCACATATTAATTAACATTTCCTGTCGCTGCAGGATTATTTTACTTCTGTAGCAAATTAAGATCTGACATCTGTAGTGTGGAGTGTAGGAACCAGGGGAGAGATTCAGGCCACGCCTTCGGCGCATTCAATTACGAAGTAAAGACGAACACAAAAGGCATGCAGTGCAATAGGGAACGTCGTTTTACTAAGGCACATTAATAAACTATGATTCAGACATTTGGGAGTGAATAAATGACTACATTTTTTTTTATGAACCCAGTTTGGGGTCATTTCAACTCAAATGATGTATTTCTTAATGAGACAAAAATCTATAATTAGCTATATATTGAAATTATCATCAGGATTGGAGCTGTGGTGTGTAACAACATACCTTCACATAATAATATATGATACTCAGGGGAGTGACTTGAATAGTTTTTTACCCAGCGAAACATGAATCATCCATTTAGTTGAGAGCCAGGCAGAAGTGAGACTTAATACATAGAAATAGTCAACAACATTTTCCATGCACAAGCAGAGATGAGATGATAAGATTTCCTCCCATGTCCAGAAATCCTTAAAACGCGGCTCCTCTTTGCGCTGCTCCTGCCTGTTGACACGCTGCTCGGTCCGTGTTTGGTGGGTGATTCTGTAACGGCGTTCTTCTTTTGTTGAAAGAGAGTCGGACCGAAATGCAGCGTGTAAGTTACTCATGTTTAATAGTGAAGACAAACAAACGAACTATACATGAAATAACTTAATAAATACGAAAACAACAAACAGAACGAAACCTAATACAGCCTGACTGGTGCACACTACACAGAGACAGGAACAATCACCCACCAAATACAAAGCGAAAACCAGGCTACCTAAATACGGTTCCCAATCAGCGACAACGAGAATCACCTGACTCTGATTGAGAACCGCCTCAGGCAGCCAACCTATTAACACACACACACCCCTAATCAGCTACAATACCAAACACTACAAACCCCAATACGAAAATACAATACATAATAACCCCATGTCACACCCTGGTCTGACTAACTAATAAACTAAAACACAAAATACTAAGACCAAGGCGTGACAGCTAGCTCCAGCCCGCTAGCTGTCTGAATCGCCACATCTCCAACCAACCTCACTACTTACTGGACCCTATGATCACTTAGCTACGCATGCCTCTCCTTAATGTCAATATGCCTTGTCCATTGTTGTTCTGGTTAGTGATTGTCTTATTTCACTGTAGAGCCTCTAGCCCTGCTCAATATACCTTAGCCAACCCTTTAGTTCCACCTCCCACACATGCGATGACATCACCTGGTTTAAATGTTTCTAGAGACAATATCTCTCTCATCATCACTCAATGCCTAGGCCTACCTGCACTGTATTCACATCCTACCATACCTTTGTCTGAACATTATGCCATGAATCTATTCTATCGCGCCCAGAAACCTGCTCCCTTTACTCTCTGTTCCGGACGTACTAGACGACCAGTTCTTACAGCCTTTAGCCGTACCCGTATCCTACTCCTCTGTTCCCCTGGTGATGTAGAGGTTAATCCAGGCCCTGCAGTACCTAGCTCCACTCCTATTCCCCAGGTGCTCTCATTTGTTGACAATTGTAACCGTAAAAGCCTTGGATTCATGCATGTTAACATTAGAAGCCTCCTCCCTAAGTTTGTTAAATTCACTGCTTTAGCACACTCTGCCATCCCGGATGTCCTGGCCGTGTCTCAATCCTGGCTTAGGAAGACCACCCAAAACCCTGACATTTCCATCCCTAACTATAATATTTTCCGACAAGACAGAACTGCCAAAGGGGGCGGTGTTGCAATCTACTGCAGAGACAGCCTGCAGAGTTCTGTCTTACTATCCAGGTCTGTACCCAAACAATTCAAGCTTCTACTTTTAAAAATCCACCTTTCCAAAAAACAAGTCTCTCACTGCTGCCGCTTGCTATAGACACCCTGGCCATCCAACAATCTAAGCTTGATGCCCTCAATCTCACACAAATGATCAATGAACCTACCAGGTACAACCCCAAAGCTGTATACACAGGCACCATCGTAGATATCATCCTAACCAACTTACCCCCTAAATATACCTCTGCTGTTTTCAAATAAGATCTCAGTGATCACTGCCTCATTGCCTGCATGCATAATGTGTCTGCGGTTAAACGACCACCCCTCATCACTGTCAAATGCTCCCTAAACACTTCAGCGAACAGGCCTTTCTAATAAACCTGGCCCGGGTATCGTGGAAGGATATTGATCTCATCCCGTCAGTAGAGGATGCCTGATTATTCTTAGAAGGTGCCTTCCTCACCATCTTAAATATGCATGCCCCATTCAAAAAAATGTAGAAACAGGAACAGATATAGCCCTTGGTTCACTCCAGACCTGACTGCTGGCCATGCTTTCCACCTGGCTACACCTACCCTGGTTAACAGCCCTGCACCCCCCATAGCAACTCACCCAAGCCTCCCCCATTTCTCCTTGACCAAATCCAGGTAACTAATGTTCTGAAAAAGCTGCAAAATTTGGACCCCTACAAATCAGCCAGGCTAGACAATCTGGACCCTCTCTTTCTAAAATGATCTGCTGAAATTGTTGCAACCCCTATTACTAGTCTGTTCAACCTCTTTTGTATTGTCTGAGATTCCCAAAGATTGGAAAGCAGCCGCGGTCATCCCCCTCTTCAAAGGGGGAGACATTCTAGACTCAAACTGCTACAGACCTATATCTATCCTGCCCTGCCTTTAAGGTCTTCGAAAGCCAAGTTAACAAAACAGATTACCGACCATTTCGAATCCGACAGTACCTTCTCCGCTATGCAATCTGGGTTCAGAGCTGGTTATGGGTGCACCTCAGCCACGCTCAAGGTCCTAAACGATATCACAACCGCCATTGATAAGAGACAATACTGTGCAGCCATCTTCATCGACCTGACCAAGGCTTTCGACTCTGTCAATCACCACATTCTTATCAGCAAACTCAACAGCCTTGGTTTCTCAAATGATTGCCTCGCCTGGTTCACCAATTACTTCTCTGATAGAGTTCAGTGTGTCAAATCAGAGGGCCTGTTGTCCGGACCTCTGACTATGGGGGTGCCACAGGGTTCAATTCTTGGGCCGACTCTTCTCTGTATACATCACTGATGCCGCTCTTGCTGCTGGTGATTCTGTGATCCACCTCTACGCAGACGACACCATTCTGTAGACTATAGACTTTTTATACTGTATAATTGACTGTTTATTCCATGTGTAATGCTGTGTTGTTGTATGTGTCGAACTGCTTTGCTTTCTTGGCCAGATCGCAGTTGTAAATGAGAACTTGTTCTCAACTAGCCTACCTGGTTAAATAAAGGCGAAATAAAAACTATATTTTTTTTAAGTTGTGGAGAAGTACAGATCAGGGTTGGGCTATAAATTTGTTTTTGAACCTTTGAACATCCCACGAAGCACCGTTAAATCAATTTTAAAAAATGAAATAAAATGACACCACAACAAACCTGTCAAGAGAGGGACGCCCACCAAAATTCACAGACCAGGCAAGGAGGGCATTAATCCGAGAGGCAACAAAGAGAGCAAAGATAACCCTGCAGGAGCCGCAAAGCTCCCCAGCGGAGATTGGAGTATTTGTCCATAGGACCACTTTAAGCTGTACACTCCCCATGGTGGTGGCAGCATCATGCTGTGGGGATATTTTTCCATCGGCTGTGACTGGGAAACTGGTCAGAATTGAAGGAATGATGGATGTTGCTAAATACAGGCAAATTCTGACCCTATGCACACTGCTAAAGCAACACTTGAGTTGTTCAAGGGGAAACATTTAAATGTCTTGGAATGGCCTAGTCAAAGCCCAGACCTCAATTCAATTGAGAATCTGTGGTATGACTTAAAGATTGCTGTACACCAGCGGAACCCATCCAACTTGAAGAAGCTGGAGCAGTTTGCCTTGAAGAATGGGCAAAAATCCCAGTGGCTAGATGTGTCAAGCTTACAGAGACATACCCCAAGAGACTTGGAGCTGTAATTGCTGCAAAGCAAAGGGTGGCTCTAAAAAGTATTACTTTTTTGGGGGGGGGGGGGGTTGAATAGTTATGCATGCTCAAGTTCTGTTGTCTTATTTCTATTAGACACATATGTTGCATTTTTAAAGTGGTAGGCATGTTGTGTAAATCAAATGACACAAACCCCCCCAAAATCCCTTTTAATTCCAGGTTGTAAGGCAACAAAATGGGACAAATGCCAAGGGGAGTGAACATTTTTGCAAGCCACTATTTATATTGTATTTGAAAATATCAAATCTTTCATACCTTGATTACATTGAGACGCGATTAGGGTTGCAAAACCAGGGAATGTATTGAAAGTTCCTGGAATTTTGCAACCCTAGACACGACAACCTTTTTGTTTGTGGGAATACTTTGGAACTAAAACAAACCCCTGAAATAGTGTGATTATATACAATAGACGTCATACACCTTAGCCAAATACTTTTAAATTCAGTTTCAGGTTTGTAGACCTCCTTGCTCGCACACGCTTTTTCAGTTCTGTCCACAAATTGTCTATAGGATTCAGGTCAGGGCTTTGTGATGGCCACTCCAATACTGTGACTTTGTTGTCCTTAAGCCACTTTGCCACAACTTTGGAAGTATGCTTGGGGTCATTGTCCATTTGGAAGACCCATTTGCAACCAAGTTTTAACTTCCTGACTGATGTCTTGAGATGTTACTTCAATATCCAGATAACTTTCCCCCCTCATGATGACATCTATTTTGTGAAGTACCCCAGTCCCTCCTGCAGCAAAGCACCCCTATAACAATTTGCTGCCACTCCCGTACTTCACTGTGGGGTGGTGTTCTTCGGCTTGCAAGCCTTCCCCTTTTTCCTCCAAACATAACGATGGTTATTATAGCCAAACAGTTCTATTTGTTTCATCAGACCAGAGGACATTTCTCCAAAAAGTACGATCTTTGTCCATGTGCAGTTGCAAATGGTAGTCTGGGTTTTTTATGGCGGTTTCGGAGCAGTGGCTTCTTCCTTGCTGAGTGGCCTTTCAGGTTATGTTGATATAGGACTCGTATTACTGTTTCCTCCAGCATCTTCACAACGTCCTTTGCTGTTGATCTGGGACTGATTTGTACTTTTCGCACCAAAGTACGTTCATCTCTAGGAGACAGAATGCATCACCTTCCTGAGCAGTATGATGGCTGCGTGGTCCCATGTTTATACTTGCGCACTATTTGTACATATGAACGTGGTACCTTCAGGCATTTGGAAATTGCTCCCAATGATGAACCAGACTTGTGGAGGTCTATAATTGTTTTTCTGAGGTCTTGGCTGATTTCTTTAGATTTTCCCATGGTGTCAAGCAAAGAGGCACTGAGTCTGAAGGTAGGCCTTGAAATACATCCACAGCTACACCTCCAATTGACTCAAATTATGTCAATTAGCCTATCAGATGTTTCTAAAGCCATAACATAATTTTCTGACATTTTCCAAGCTGTTTAAAGGCACAGTCAACTTAGTGTATGTACACTTCTGACCCACTGGAATTGTGATACAGTGAAATAATCTGACTGTAAACAACTGGTGGAAAAATGTGTCCAGCACAAAGTAGATGTCCTAACCAACTTGACAAAACTATAGTTTGTTAACAAGAAATTTGTGGAGTGGTTGAAAACAAGTTTTAATGACTACAACCTGAGAGTTTGTAAACTTGCGATTCCAACGGTATGCATTCTCTTAACTCGCGACCAATTTGGGCCCTGACCCATAGTTTAAGAAAGACCTGCTATATACAATGCTTGCTACACCACATACCATTACATTTTCCCTGATTCCCTGGACCTTCTGCAATCAACACAATGGTCAAACCCTGCAACACAAAGGGTTTCAACAGGCAACAACCGTGCAATGTGTAGAAACTAATTTGCATTTCCAGATAGACCCTTGAATGCATAAACCAATCTCACACTCAACATTCAAAATGGCTGGGGATTACGAAGGTCTGTTGTAAGACATTCTGAATGCATTTACACATTTTCTTAATCCTGAAGTAAAATACTGTACATCTCAACAGTTTGATGAAAATTACTTTTAGGTTTTTTGGACACTGCCATTCCGTACATTTGAAAACATCACGTCTTAGTCTTTTTTTTTTGTTATACCAACCAGACCATCATGTCCAGCATTGATTAAAACTTAATCCTAAATGAAAGTGTCAAAGGTTCAGCAGCATAGAGTGAATGCCTCAACAGGTGAATAAGCCAGCATATCAAATATTTTAGTAGCCCAACGCAGGCAGGAAGAAATCACGTAAAATGAATGATATTGAAAAACTTTGCACATACACATTTCATATTAAACTCAGCAAAAAAAGAAACGTCCTCTCACTGTCAACTGCGTTTATTTTCAGCAAACTTAACATGTGTAAATATTTGTAAGAACATAAGATTCAACAACTGACACAAACTGAACAAGTTTCACAGACATGTGACTAACAGAAATGGAATAATGTGTCCCTGAAAAAAGTCAAAATCAAAGTCGGTCAGTCAGTATCTGGTGTGGCCACCAGCTGCATTAACTACTGCAGTGCATCTCCTCATGGACTGCACCATATTTGCCAGTTCTTGCTGTGAGATGTCACCCCACTCTTCCACCAAGGCACCTGCAAGTTCCCGGACATTTGTGCTGAATGCCCTAGCCCTCACCCTCGGATCCAACAGGCCCCAGACGTGCTTCAATGGGATTGAGATGCTCTTCGCTGGCTATGGCAGAACACTGACATTCCTGTCTTGCAGGAAATCACGCACAGAACGAGCAGTATGGCTGGTGACATTGCCATGTCTTCCTTGTAATGCACAGCGTTGAGATTGCCTGCAACAACAACCTCAGTCCGATGATGCTGTGACACACCGCCCCAGACCATGACGGACCCTCCACCTCCAAATCGATCCCGCTACAGAGTACAGGCCATGGTGTAACGCTCATTTCTTTGACGATAAACACAAATCCGACCATCACCCCTGGTGAGACAAAACTGCAACTCGTCAGTGAAGAGCACTTTTTGCCAGTCCTGTCTGGTGCAGAGATGGTGGGTTTGTGCCCATAGGTGACGTTGTTGCCGGTGATGTCTGGTGAGGACCTGCCTTACAACAGGCCTACAAGCCCTCAGTCCAGCCTTTCTCAGCCAATTGCGGACAGTCTGAGCTCTGATGGCGGGATTGTGCACTCCTGGTGTAACTCGGGCAGTTGTTGTTGCGATCCTTTCCCGCAGGTGTGATGTTCGGCTATACCGACCCTGTGCAAGTGTTACACGTGGTCTGCCACTGCGAGGACGATCAGCTGTCCTGGCTCCCTATAGCGCTGCCTAATGCGTCTCACAGTACGGACATTGCAATTTATTGCCCTGGCCACATCTACAGTTCTCATGCCTCCTTGCAGCATGCCGAAGGCAAATTCACGCAGATGAGCAGGGACCCTGGGAATCTTTCTTTGTGTTTTTCAGAGTCCGTAGAAAGGCCTCTTTAGTGTCCTAAGTTTTATAACTGTGAGCTTAATTGCCTACCGTCTGTAAGTTGTTAGTGTCTTAATGACCATTCCACAGGTGCATGTTCATTAATTGTTTATGGTTCATTGAACAAGAATGGGAAACAGTGTTAAACCGTTCACAATGTAGATCTGTGAAGTTTGGGATTTTTACGAATTATCTTTGAAAGACAGGGTCCTGAAAAAGGGTAATTTCTTTTGTTTTGCAGAGTTTGACTTACATTATGTGTGTGCCATTTGTTATACTTTATTAAGGAGTAAAATATTATGGCAAAGATTGTTCTTCTTGTATTCAACCATTTCCCATTCATAGAGATGCCCTGCACCTAAAGTTCAAATATGGACAGGTAAACACAATTTTGCGGCCAGTCAAAATACAATTGTCACACCATTTTAGTGCAGACCTAAAAATACTGTGCTTGCTTGCCTATATTTCACATTTTCCTTTCCAGCGGGGTTCCAGCAACTATGGTGGATGGGTGACAGCACAGTACAGCTTGCTCTGCCTTGGCTTGTATTAGTAGTGTGAAAAGGTTCAAACTGTCCTGAGAGATTGTGCCTACACCTGACCAAATGTAGTGTGATGTTCCCTAGTGGTTCAGCAGTTCAGAGGTTAAGCCATTGGAAGGACTCTCTGGGGAATAGTGGAGGAGGTTTGAGAGGAATAGGTAATTGCTGGGTTGACAGATAACCCAAAGCTAACTATTGAGGAAATAAAACACTATTGACTCTACCAGTCAATGATTGTAACAATAAACTGAGCGTGTATAGCAGTACGTGATCCAGGAGTGTTTCTCCTTTAGATCCATACAGAAAGTGATCTGCAAGACCACAGATAGTGTCAGTCAGTTACAAAGGTCTATCACAGAGTCTTCTACAGGGTACCCAGCTTCCTATCAGCTTTCACATCTATTCCAAATTGAACCTCAGCCTTACGAACAGCTTTAAATCAGAGGAAATGTATCGTCTTGATAAATTACAACATGATTAACACTACACTGATCTATCTCCTGCTTTCGACTAGACAGTCTGAAAAACAGTTTCTGCTCCAGCCCTATATAATAGAATCGGATCTATTCTATAGTGATAGAGACAGAGCTAGCTACAGTTCTAAGAGAAAATCCTTGGCTGGCGTCTATTTCTGGCTGTATGGAGCCGATGCTGTTCAGAGATGAACTGGCACAATGTCAGTTCACTTGACACAGTGGACTAGCTGGGCTCTAATAAATCTGATTATGCACCCTCCTCCACAGTTGGACCTGCCCCTCTCCTCTCTACTCCTCAGGACCCACTTGCCATCTAGCCCACAGCGCATAGCTGCGGGAAGTAGGGGTGCAGTGTTTAAAGTACTTCAGTAAAAATACTTTAAAGTACTACTTAGGTAGTATCTGCACTTTCCTAGGTATATTTGACTACTTTTACTCCACTACATTCCAAAACAAAATAATTAACTTTTTACTCCATGAATTTTCCCTGACACCCAAAAGTACATTGTTACATTTTGAATGCTTAGTAGGACTGGAAAATGGTTCAATTCACACACTTACCAAAAGAGAACATCCCTGGTCATCACTACTGCCTCTGATCTGGTGGACTCACTAAACACAAATGCATTATTTGTATATGATGACTGCATGTTGGAGTGTTCCCCTTGGCTATCCATAAAATAAACACAAGAAAGTCTTGTTTGCATTATATAAGGAATGGGAAACTATTTATACTTTAATTTTTGATACTATATTTTAACAATTACATTTACTTTTAATACTTAAGTATATTTAAAACCAAATACTTTTAGAATTTTACTCGTAGTATTTTACTGGGTGACTTTCACATTTTCTATTAAAGGTATCTTCACTTTTACTCAAGTATGCCAATTGGGTACTTTTTCCACCACTGGTGCTGTAAATAAGATCTGTTTTTAATTTTAGTATATTTGCAAAAAAAAAACTGTTTTCCCTTTGACATTATGGGGTATTGTGTATAGATGAGGATTTGTTTTATTTAATCCAATTTAGAATAAGGCTGGGGGGGTCTGAATACTTAACGAATGCACTAATATATATATATATATATATATATCACATACATGCATGGAGTACCAGTCAAAAGTTTGGACACACTCATGGTTTTTCTTTATTTTTACTATTTTGTACATTGTAGAATAATAGTGAAGACATCAAAACTATGAAATAACACATATGGAATCATGCAGTAACGAGAAAAGTGTTAAATAAATCAAAATGTTATGAGATTCTTCAAAGTAGCCACCCTTTGCCGTGATGACAGTTTTGCACACTCTTGGCATCCTCACATTCAGCTTCAGCTGGAATGCTTTTCCAACAGTCTTAAAGGAGTTCCCACATATGCTGAGCACTTGTTGGTTGCTTTTCCTTCACTCTGCGGTCCAACTTATCCCAAACCATCTCAATTGGGTTGAGGTCAGGTGATTGTGGAGGCCAGGTTATCTGGTAAAATAGTTCTTACACAGCCTAGACGTGTGTTTTGGGTCATTGTCTTGTTGAAAAACAAATGATATTCCACTAAGCTCAAACCCGATGGGATGGAGAATCGCTGCAGAATGCTGCGGTAACCATGCTGGTTAAGCGTGCTTTGAATTCTAAATAAATCACTGACAGTATCACCAACAAAGCACTGCCACACCATCACACCTCCATGCTTCACGGTGGGACCCACACATGCAGAGATCATCCGTTCACCTACTCTGCGTCTCACAAAGACACGTCGGTTGGAACCAATCATCTCAAATTTGGACTCATCAGACCAAAGGACAGATTTCACCAGTCTAATGTCTACTGCTCGTTTTTCTGGCCCAAGCAAGTCTCTTATTATTGGTGCCCTTTAGCAGTTGTTTCTTTGCAGCAATTCGGCAACGAAGGCCTGATTCACGCATTCTCCTCTGAACAGTTGATGGTGAGATGTGTCTGTTACTTGAACTCTGAAGTGTTTATTTGGGCTGCAATCTGAGATGCAGTTAACTCTAATGAACTTATCCTCTGCAGTAGAGCTAACTCTGGGTCCTCACTATTTTATGAAGCTGCCAGTTGAGGACTTGTGAGTCCTCTGTTTCTCAAGCTCTAATGTACATGACCTCTTGCTCAGTTGTGCACCGGGGCCTCCCACTCTTTATATTCTGGTTAGAGCCAGTTAGCGCTATTCTGTGAAGGTAGTAATACACAGCGTTGAATGAGATCTTCAGTTTCTTGGCAATTTCTCTTCATTTCTCAGAACAAGAATAGACTGACGAGTTTCAGAAGAAATGTCTTTGTTTCTGGCCATTTTGAGGCTGTAATCGAACCCACAAATACTCCACTAGTCTAAAGAAGGCCAGTTGCTTCTTTAATCAGAACAACAGTTTTCAGCTGTGCTAACATAATTACAAAAGGGTTTTCTAATGATCAACTTGGATTAGCTAACACAACGTGCCATTGGAACACAGGAGTGATGGTTGCTGATAAATGGGCCTCTGTACGCCTATGTAGATAATCCATTAAAAAAAAATCCGCTGTTTCCAGTTACAATAGTCATTTACAACGTCTACACTGTATTTTGGATACGTTGATGTTATTTTAATGGACACATTTTTTTTGCTTTTCTTTCAAAAACAAGAACATTTGTAAGTGACCCCAAACTTTTGAATGGTAGTCTATGTAATCCTGATATAGTTCTAATACACAGTGAGAGGGGGACTGTGATTCAGAGGATACTTGGTGCTTGACAATCAGTTCCACTTTGTAATACTGTGATAGTGCAGCCTGTGATGTGAAGACACTGACACTGCTACATTATCTACAAACAGTATATTATTGGGCCTAACTCAATTGAAATGCAATATCTATCCTCCCTCGTAGTGTGTGGCACAATGAAGTTGACAACCAAATCTTTCTAAGTTGATTCCTCCGGTGTTTAGGACTCTTGCTGACAAATAAGAAGTAATTAAAGTAGTAATTTCAGATTGTGACAAAACAAGTGTAGAGAAATATTGTACCATCTAAACCGCTGTGAAATATATTTTCAATCACCAGCTGTTTTAAGCTGGTGTCAAAAAATGAAAGTAAAAGATGCAAAAAAAAAAACGTAAGAACAGAAAGCATAGAAAAAGCACTAGAACTTATCTATTGCTTTTTAGACTTGCTTTCAATGAGACTGATCTATAACTCACATTTCTCTGGGGAATTTTGTTGGTTGCCCCAAAAGGTTATCTTGCAGCTTTAAAAAGGAATACTAATCCAGTGAAATGTAAAAAGTGGCCAAGGATGATAGTAGCCTAGCCCAATACGTTCTTGGAGAGCAGCGCTCTTAGAAAAGTTAAGTCAAAATGTCCTGTATATTACATTGAGATTTTTTTTTTTTATCAACTCTTTACTCAATTACTCCCTGTTCTGTCTCTGGATCAATTTTGACCTTTAATCAAATGTAATGCCTATTGTTATGGTCTTTCCACAGAACAATACTTTTACAATCCCACTGGGTCTCTCAAACATGGTACATATCATACGATGCATATCCCACAAACTCAGCAAAAATAGAAACGTCCCTTTGTCAGGACACGGTCGTATTTCGAAAAGTCAAAATAACTTCAAATCTTCATTGTAAAGGGTTTAAACACTGTATCCCATGCTTGTTCAATGAACGTGCACATGTGGAACAGTCATTAACCTCTTACACTTATGGTGGCGCTATTTCATTTTTGGAAGAAAAACGTTCCCGTTTTAAACAAGATATTTTGTCACAAAAAGATGCTTGACTATGCATATAATTGCTACTGTTCGAAAGAAAACACTCTGACGTGTCCAGAAATACAAATATCTTCTCTGTGCGTGCCCTTTAACGTGAGCTTCAGGCAAAACCAAGATGACTTGGCATCCAGGAAATGACAAGGATTTTTGAGGCTCTGTCTTTCATGATCTCCTTATATGGCTGTGAACGCAAGAGGAATGAGTCTGCCCTTTCTGTCGTTTCCCCAAGGTGTCTGCAGCATTGTGACGTATTTGTAGGCAGATCGTTGGAAGATTGACCATAAGAGACCACATTTACCACGTGTCCGCCCGGTGTCCTGCGCCGAAATTGGTGCGCAAAAGTCACCTGCCAGTATTTTTCCATGGGAGAAAAGAGAGAGAAGCAAGCTTCCACGAACTGCATGTCAATGAAGAGATATGTGAAAAAACACCTTGAGGATTGATTCCAAACAACGTTTGCCATGTTTCGGTCGATATTATGTAGTTAATCCGGAAAAAGTTTCACGTTGTAGGTGACTGCATTTTCGGTTCGGTAGCCAGGCGCAATGTAGAAAACGGAACGATTTCTCCTACACACAGACGCTTTCAGGAAACACTGCGCATCTGGTATGTGGCTGGGAGTCTCCTCATTGAAAACATCAGAAGCTCTTCAAAGGTAAATGATTTTATTTATTTGGTTATCTGGCTTTTGTGAAAATGTTGCGTGCTACATGCTACACAAAATGCTATGCTAGCTTTGCATACTCTTACACAAATTAGTCAATTTCTATGGTTCAAAAGCATATTTTGAAAATCTGAGATGACAGTGTTGTTAAGAAAAGGCTAAGCTTGAGAGCAAACGCATTATTTTAATTTTATTTGCGATTTTCAGAAATCGTTAACGTTGCGTTATGCTAATGAGCCTGAGGCTTAGTCACAATCCCGGATCCGGGATGGGGAGTTTCAAGAGGTTAAGACACTAACTGTAACAGCTTAGACAGTAGGCAATTAAGGTCACAGTTATGAAAACGTAGGACACTAAAGAGGCCTTTCAACTGACTCTGAAAAACACCAAACTCAAGATGCCCAGGGTACCTACTCATCTGCGTGAACGTGTCTTAGGCATGCTGCAAGGAGGCATGAGGACTGCAGATGTGGCCAGGGCAATAAATTGCAATGTCCGTACAGTGAGATGCATAAGACAGAGCTACAGGGAGCCAGGACAGACAGCTGATCATCCTCGCAGTGGCAGACCACGTGTAACAACACCGGCACAGGATCGGTACATCCGAACATCACACCTGCGGGACAGGTACAGGATGGCAACAACAACTGCCCGAGTTACACCAGGAACGCACAATCCCTCCATCAGTGCTCAGACTGTCCACAATAGGCTGGACTCATCCTGACATGACCCTCCAGCATGACAGTGCCACCAGCCATACTGCTCGTTCTGTGCGTGATTTCCTGGAAGACAGGAATGTCAGTGTTCTGCCATGGCCATCGAAGAGCCCGCATCTCAATCCCATTGAGCACGTCTGGGACCTGTTGGATCGGTGGGTGAGGGCTAGGGCCATTCCCCCCAAAAATGTCCGGGAACTTGCAGGTGCCTTGGTGGAAGAGTGGGGTAACGTCTCACAGCAAGAACTGGCAAATCTGGTGCAGTCCATGAGGAGGAGATGCACTTCAGTACTTAATGCAGCTGGTGGCAACACCAGATACTGACAACCTCACACAGATTCCGTCTTAAATTTTATCGATTATTTACGTTAAAAAAATACCTAAAGTTGTAGTACAAACGTAGTTTGAAATGTTTAGACAATGCTTACAGGTAACATTTGAGATATTCTATAGTCACGTTGCGCAAGTTGAACCTGTGTTTTTCTGGATCAAACGCGCCAAATAAATCAACATTTTGGATATATATCGACGGAATTAATCGAACATAAAGGACCATTTGTGATGTTTATGGGACATATTGGAGTGCCAACAGAAGAAGCTCGTCAAAGGTAAGGCATGAATTATATTTTTATTTCTGCGTTTTGTGTCACGGCTGCAGGGTTGAAATATGCTTCTTTGTTTACTGGGGTGCCATCCTCAGATGATAGCATCGTTTGCTTTAAAGCATTTTTGAAATCTTACACATTGTGAATCCAACCAACAAGTGCAGCTTTAATTTGGTATATTGAATGTGTGATTTCAAAGTGTAATTTTTATAGTAATTTATTTGAATTTGGAGCTCTGCATTTTCACTGGATGTTGGCCAGGTGGGACGCTACCGTCTCATATATTCCCAGACAGGTTAAAACTAGGGAGGGTTCAGTGATTCAGTGATAATTTTGGGGGGGGAATTCTTTCCAGTCATTGGCAGCAGAGAACTGGAAGGAAAGGCAGCCAAAGAAGGAGTTTGCTTTGGGGATGACCAGTGAAATATAACTGCTGGAGCGCGTGCTACGGGTGGGTACTGCTATTGTGTCCTGGGAAATATTCTTGTTACTTACAACCTCATGCTAATTGCATTAGCCTACTTTAGCTCAACCGTCCCGTGGACGGCACACCGATCCCGCATGACGTTGTAAGTAACAAGAACATTTCCCAGGACATAGACATATCTAATATTGGCAGAAAGCTTAAATTCTTGTTAATCTAACTCCACCGTCCAATTTACAGTAGCTATTACAGTAAAGTAAAAGATTACCATGCTATTGTTTGAGGAGTGCACAATTTTGAACATGAAAATGTATTAATACACTAATTAGGCACATATGGGAAGTATTGATACAACATTTTGAACAGAAATAAGAGCCTTTTGGACCTAGACTTGGCGCTCCGGTACTGCGCGGTAGCAGAGAGAAACGTCTATGACTTGGGTGACTGGAGACTATGAACATTTTTGGGGCCTTCTTCTGACAACGCCTTGTATATAGGTCCTAGATGGCAGGAAGCTTGGCCCCAGTGATGTACTGGGCTGTACGCACTACACTCTGTCGGTCGGATGCCGAGCATTTGCCACACCAGGCGGTGATGCAACTAGTCAGGATGCTCTCAATGGAGCAGCTGTAGAACTTTGAGGATTTGGGGACCAATGCCAAATCATTTCAGTCTCTTGAGGGGGAAAAGGCATTGTTGTTTCCTCTTCACAAATTTCTTGCTGTGTTTGGACCATGATAGTTTGTTGGTATAGCCCCGTCAATATGAATGGGGAAGTGTTTGGCCATCCTTTTTCTGTAGTCCACAATAATCTCCATTGTCTTGCTCAAGCTGAGGGAGAGGTTGTTGTCCTGGCAACACAATGCCATGTCTTCAACCTGCCCACTAAAGACGGTCTCATCGTTGTCGGTGATCAGGCCTACCACCGTTGTGTAGTCAGAAAACTTAAAGATGGTATGTGTCATGCTTGGCCACGCAGTCATGGGTGAACAGGGAGAACAGGAGGGGATTAAGCATGCACCCTAAGGAGCCCCCGTGTTGAGGATCAGGGTGGCAGATATGTTGTTGCCTACCCTTACCACCTGGGCGTGGCCCGCCAGAAAGTCCAGATGCAGAGGGAGGTGTTTAGTCCAAGGATCCTCAGCTTAGTGAGCATTTTCTTGTTTGTTTATAGCCTTATACAGCTTGTTGAATGCAGTCTTAGTGCCAGCATCGGTTTGTGGTGGTAAATAGACGGCTACAAAAAATATAGATAAACTCTTGTTAGATAGTGTGATCTACAGCTTATCATGAGGTATTCTACCTCAGGTGAGCAAAACCACGAGACTACCTTAAATATTAGACATTGCGCACCAGCTCTTATTGACAAATAGACACACCCCCACCCCATCATCTTACCGGACATAGCTGTTCTGTCCTGCCAATGCAAGGAAAACCCAGCCAACTACACTGCTCCAAAAAAATAAAAGGGAACACTTAAAACAACAGAATGTAACTCCAAGTCAACCACACTTCTGTGAAATCAAACTGTCCACTTAGGAAGCAACACTGATTGACAATAAATGTCACATGCTGTTGTGCAAATGGAATAGACAACAGGTGGAAATTATAGGCAATTTGCAAGACACCCCTAATAAAGGAGTGGTTCTTCAGGTGGGGACCACAGACCACTTCTCAGTTCCTATGCTTCCTGGCTGATGTTTTGGTCACTTTTGAATGCTGACGGTGCTTTCACTCTAGTGGTAGCATGAGACTGAGTTTACAACCCACACAAGTGGCTCAGGTGGTGCAACTCATCCAGGATGGCACATCAATGTGAGCTGTGGCAAGAAGGTTTGCTGTGTCTGTCAGCATAGTGTCCAGAGCATGGAGGCGCTATCAGGAGACAGGCCAGTACATCAGGAGACGTGGAGGAGGCTGTAGGAGGGCAACAACCCAAACATGCATGTGTCTGCTCAAACGGCTCCATGAGGGTGGTATGAGGGCCCTACTTCCACAGGTGGGGGTTGTGCTTACAGCCCAACACTGTGCAGGGCGTTTTTCATTTGCCAGAGAACACCAAGATTGGCAAATTCGCCACTGGCGCCCTGTGCTCTTCACAGATGAAAGCAGGTTCACACTGAGCACGTGACAGACGTGACAGTCTGGAACGTCTGCCTGCAACATCCTCCAGCATGACCAGTTTGGCGGTGGGTCAGTCATGGTGTGGGGTGGCATTTCTTTGGGGGGCCGCACAGCCCTCCATGTGCTCGCCGGAGGTAGCCTGACTGACATTAGGTACCGAGATGAGATCCTCAGACCCCTTGTGAGACCATATGCTGGTGCGGTTGGCCCTGGGTTCCTCCTAATGCAAGACAATGCTAGACCTCATATGGCTGGAGTGTGTCAGCAGTTCCTGCAAGAGGAAGGCATTGGTGCTACGGACTGGCCTGCCCGTTCCCCAGACCTGAATCCAAATGAGCACATCTGGGACATCATGTCTCGCTCCATCCACCAGCGCCACGTTGCACCACAGACTGTTCAGGAGTTGGCGGATGCTTTAGTCCAGGTCTGGGAGGAGATCCCTCAGGAGACCATCCGCCACCTCATCAGGAGCATGCCCAGGCGTTGTAGGGTGGTCATACAGGCACGTGGAGGCCACACACACTACTGAGTCTCATTTTGACTTGTTTTAAGGACATTACATCAAAGTTGGATCAGCCTGTGGTATGGTTTTCCACTTTAATTTTGAGTGTGACTCCAAATCCAGACCCTCCATGGGTTGATAAATTTGATTTCCATTGATAATTTGTGTCAGCACATTCAACTATGTAAAGAAAAAAGTATTTAAAATAATATTTTATTCATTCAGATCTAGGATGTGTTATTTTAGTGTTCCATTAATTTTTTTGAGCAGTGTATATATTATCCATGTCGTCGTTCAGCTATGACTCCGTGAAACATAAGCTTTTACAGTTAATGTCCCGTTGGTAGGATAGTCTCAAATGGAGCTCATCCAGTTTATTCTCCAGTGATTGCACGTTGGCCAATAGAACAGATTGTAGAGGCAGGTTACCCACTCACTGACATTCTCACAAGGTACCCTGATCTCCGCCCCCTGTATTTCCTTCATGTGAATGACAGGGATTTGGGCCTTGTCTGGTAGCAACATTTTATCCTTCGCGTTCAACTCAATAAAGAAAAGGTCTTTGTCCAGTTTGAGGTGAGTAATCTGATATCTGGTCAGATTACTCACTGATATCTGGTCTGATATCCAGAAGCTTTTTTCAGTCATAAGAGATGGCAACATCAACATTATTTACAAAATAAGTTACAAACAATGCTAAAAAGAACTCACAAAATAGCACAATTGGTTAAGAGCCCGTAAAACGACAGCCATCCCTTCCGGCAACATTTTTAAACCTCCCTTTGCAACTGGATCCTGGACATCCTGATGGTCCACTCCCAGGTGGTGAATGTAGGCAACACATTCACCATGCTGACCCTCAACAAGGGGCACCACTTAGGGGTGCATGCTAAGTCCCCTTCTGTACTCCATGTTCAGCCACGACTGCGTGGCAGTGCACAACTCCAACAATATAATTAAGTTTGCAGATGACAACGGTGGTAGGCTGGATCACCGACGCCAATGAGACTACAGGGAGGAGGTCAGAGACCTGGCAGTGTGGTGCCAAACTTTCCCTCAATGTCAGCAAGACATGCGGCCTCCCGGGTGGCGCAGTGGTTAAGGGCTGTGCCATCAGAGACTCTGGGTCTGTCGTAACCGGCCGCAACCGGGAGGTCCGTGGGGCGACGCACAATTGGCCTAGCGTCGCCCCGGGTTAGGGAGGGCTTGGTCGGTAGGGATGTCCTTGTCTCATCGCGCACCAGCGATTCCTATGGCGGGACAGGCGCAGTGCTCGCTAGCCAAGGTTGCCAGGTACACGGTGTTTCCTCCGGCACATTGGTGCGGCTGGCTTCCGGGTTGGATGTGCGCTGTGTTAAGAAGCAGTGCGGCTGGTTGGGTTGTATATCGGAGGACGCATGACTTTCAACCTTCATCTCTCCCGAGCCCGCACGGGAGTTGTAGCGATGAGACAAGATAGTAGCTACTACAACAATTGGATACCATGAAAAAGGGGTAAAAAAAAAAGTTTAAAAAAGTCAGCAAGACAAAGGAGATGATCGTGGACTACAGGAAATAGAGGGCTGAGCACCCCCATCCACAGGGCTGTAATGGAGCAGATCCAGAGCTTCAAGTTCCTCGTTGTCCACATCACTAAGGAATTATCATGGTCCACACACACAAACGCAGTCGTGAAGAGAGCACGACAATGCCTCGTCCCCCTTCAGGAGGCTGGCATGGGCCCACAGATCCTCAAAAAGTTATACAGCTCTACCCTTGAGAGCATCTTGACTGGCTGCATCACCGCTTGGTATGGCAACTACTTGGCATCCAACAGGCAAGACACTACAGAGGGCAGTGTGTACAGCCCAGTACATCACTGGGGCCGAGCTTCCTGCCATCGAGGACCTCTATGTCAGAGGAAGACCCTAAAAAAGTGCCATCTGATGTAGGTATTAATAATATTTAGGAGGGGAAACCCTGGCAATACCTGCTTAGTTGCATAGATAAATCTGCAAACACTGATGTCTTCTCTCTCATCTTCTCTCTGCGAGAATGATAACGCCCATCTCTGTCCATGACTTGAGGCAATACTTTAGAGCAACAGTATACATCTATGAAATACTACAATTCGTCTCCTGATTAGTAGGCTATTTGATATACTAATCGGAAGAAAGTGTGTTTGATCAAAACACTCATGTTCAACTATGCAAATAGCAAAAACTTGTTTCCAAACACTTATTGAACAGTTAAATGACTCACGAGCTATAGACACAGCATGCACTGCATTCCAAGACGAGAAAATAATAGAATACTGTCAGAAAATGTGCATGCATTCACCGATAGCTTTAACTCAAAGAGCGCACAGACTATTCACGACATGTGTGGGAGCAGCAGGCTTGGCTTTTGCGGTCTTTATCGTGCTTCATATGTTGCGCTGCTGTGTGCAACTGATGTGGGCTGCTGTATCGGCGCTAGAATTATGGAATTTCATTGTGCGATAAGTGTGTGTGTGTTACAACCATCATGTTGGTGGTTACAATGTATCCTATTTTAAAAGAAGACCTTTCGGCCAACAAACAGTTGTCAAAGAAGGTAGATAGTAGGGTAATGTGGTCCATTCCTCATCATCAGTATATTCATCAAATCAACCACTTGCTATTTGTATGGAGGAAAACATGCAACATATCGGAAAAATATTGAGAGCTTACCTTCAGAGTATTCTCAAGTCAACATTCATGAGTGGAACGATATTCGATAAATCCTAAATGAAACAACCGTTTATGAGAAATAATAGAAGCGACTGGTGGTGGGCAGTATAGGTATCAAACCGCACGAGCCTCTGCTCCATGCACCTGACAGCTCGCTCTGTTGATGCAACGCATAGAGGAGGAAAACCCACACAGCAGAAATCAAGATGCCACTAAGACCCGGCATGGCGAATGGACTAGGGACAATTAATTGTTTTTGGCTGCTAAGCTGTTGTGATGAAGACAATTGCGTAGGGAATATAGAGTATAATTATGAATTATTTATAAAAATGTTTTCCTTCAGCACATAGACAATTGCCACCAAACATAGAGCAATTCATTGTTGTGAAGTCAGTTCTATCATATTTTCAACAAAACATACACCGAGTGTACAACACATTAAGAACATCTTCCTAATATTGAGTTTCAACCCCTTTTGCCCTCAAAACAGCCTCAAACCGTCAGGGCATGGACTATAAGGTGTCGAAAGCTACCCACAGGGATGCTAGCCCATGTTGACTTAATTGCTTCCCACATTTGTGTCAAGTTGGCTGGATGTCCTTTGGGTGGTGGACCATTCTTGATACACACGGGAAACTGTTGAGCATGAAAAACCCATCAGCGTTGCAGTTCTTGACATAAAAAAACCCAGCAGCGTTGCAGTTCTTGACAATCTGGCGTGCCTGGCGCCTATTACCATATCCCGTTCAAAGGAACTTAAATCCGTTGTCTTACCCATTCACCCTCTGAACGGCACACATAGGCAATCCATCAAAGCTTGAAAATCCTTCTCTAACCTGTCTCCACCCCTTCAGATGTTCCTAATGTTTTGTACACTCAGTGTATTATATTTTTGGGGTATTTTAAAAATGGTTTAAAAAAATATACATTTGTCAGAGATATGAATACTTGTGCCGAACAGATTTATGTAAGCATACATCTAGACCTTGTAACATCGAGTTATTTAGATGGCTTATGTTGATAAGAACTGAGGCATTCATATACTTTAGTTTAACTTTACTCTGTAATGCCAGCATACTTCTTAGTTCACATGGCATATCCCTCCCACCCGCTGGCTACTGTAAAACATGGAACTGGAATCCCACACGATGAAAAGACGGACTGGATTATGGCATAACGTTCACTACATTACAGACCTAACAAAGAAAATTGACTGTGGGCTATTAATAGCCTAATTATACAGCATTTCATAGAGTTGTGTCCGATATAATCCCTAAAAAGCAACAGCAGATTGTTCCCATCCATTGCCAGTAATACTGATCCATGTAAGTTTGTTTTTATCTCAGCATTGTGTAAAGAGAGGGGCAGTGTATTGTGTGTTAGGGGCCCTTAGAAAATAAAATACAACAGTTAGTGTGCCCAATTTCCTAATAATTATCTCACACACAGTGTAGCTGTGTTAGTAACTAATGTGGCAATGATTGCATGATTGAAAGCAATGCTTTACATGTTAAAGTGAAATGCTGAGGGAGTACTTTCAGGACCACAAAACTCAGTGTCCTCCAGCCCTCTGCCTAAAATTCTGCAGTTTTGATAGTAGTGAACTACTTACCATAACAGTAGCATACAAACAATCTTTACTGTTATGTCCAATGTGTGCTATAGCTTTACCAGTTTTATACACTGAGTGTACAAAACATTAAGAACACCTTAATATTGAGCCGCACCCCTTTTGCCTTCAGTACAGCCTCAATTCTTCTGGGAATGGACTCTACAAGGTGTCGAAAGAATTCCACAGGGATGCTGGCCGATGTTGACACAAATGTTTCCCATAGTCGTGTCAAGTTGGTTGATGTCCTTTGGTTGGTGGACCATACTTGATACACACAGGAAACTGTTGAATGGAAAAAAAACAGCAGGTTTGCAATTCTTGACACACTCAAACCTGTTCGCCTGGCACCTACTACCATAACCAGTTCAAAAGCACTCTCTTTTCTTGTCCATTCACCATCTGAATGGCACACATAACACTCCATGTCTCAATTGTCTTAAAGCTTAACAATCCTTCTTTAACCTGTCTCCTCTCCTTCATCTACAATGATTGAAATGGATTTAACAGGTGACATCAATAAGGGATCCTAGCTTTCACCTGGATTCACCTGATCAGTCTGTCATCAAAAGAGCTGTTTTGTACACAGTGTCTCTCACCCATTGACATTTTTTATGAAGAAACATCACATATTGTAACTATACACTCGCACAGCTCAACATGCTGACCTATCAAAGCACTAGACAATAAGAGATACTCCCATCCTGTGAGGTAATAGGGACTGTGCATGCAGAGAGGAGATGGCAGGTTATTCAGTGGAGATCAAATGGGGACTGGCATCTGCTTTGAAAACAGATCGGGCTTGTCCACAACTGTGGCTCATTAGCTATCATGCTGTCACTATAAACAGAGGGGGACATGACGAAAACCCATGACAGCTGCAATTTAGTCCACCACAGAATTCTGCTGATAAATCAAAACTGTGAGAAACAACAACAAATTAGTTAGTGAAGATGATGTAATAAAGTTAAGTTTGGGACTGAAGAAAGTGAAATTAAATCTTGCTTTTTGGAGAGATTGACATTCATTTTGTATGAACTGACCATTTAGTCTATAGTATACTCTAAATATTTCCTGATCAAAAACAATGACATGGATGTATTTATTTTAGAATTGTATAGAAACATAAAAATTATGAGGAAAAGCATTCCACTTGGTTGTCTGTAAAGGTCAAACTGTTCTGTCTTGTCAGACTACTGATGCCATTTCCTGTCGGTCAGAGAAATCGGCATAGGAATCAAATATTGTAGAGAAATGAATAAATGGGCCAAATGAGATCACGTCAGAAGATCATTGCGTTAGTGCCATTTGTTCCCATACTCAGGCTTACTATTCCATCTGAACTGGGGACAAAACACACATCTGTGCCATGAAAAGAGGCTAAATCACACCCTTTCAGAGCTGAGATTCCCCCGTATTGATTTTGTTCGTAGGATGAGATGTTTTTTTGGTAAGAAGAAAAAAAAAGCTGAATGGATAAAATCACGATAAATTTGTTTGATTTGCTTCAATTGTAAAAAGGCTCATTTAGTCTAAGTAAGATCTCAAATGGCTGCATTACATGTTTGTTTTTTTTTTTACAATAAACACTCACTATTAAATAATGCCTTGCAGATGTTTTAGGTTTACTCGCTGTACCAGATGCCAATTTATTTCTATTCTACTCTAACAATGTTGTCTACACCACCAATGGGCCTCTGAGTAGTGAGATTTTTGTTGAAAGGTCCCCAATCATCTGTAAATCTAACTTATCTAATTTTAGTACTCTGATTTATACATGGCACTACCCAATCCTCTCTCCCACTATAGACCCAATTAGTCATTGTCATTTTGTCCTTTGCTAATAGTTTATAGGTAGAAATGACAAATCAAGCCCTTCTTTCTGTGGGCTTAATGAGTCCTTTTCACTGAGACTTTGCGAGAGCTTGGGACTATAAGTGCAAAAACTACTATATGTGCAAAAAGACGATTGAGATAACTGGCTTTAAAGTTCCGAAGCCTTATTGGTTTGAATGGTCAGCAATTTTTTACAAATTGTATTATTTTGACCTTAACATGAACTGAGGTATTTAGAGTACTATATAGGTAGAGAACATTGAACAGAATTGAACAGAAGGCTATGTCAATAAGCGTTCAGCGTTTTCGCATTGTCGGTTTAGAATTTTTCTGATATAGAAAAGTAATGTTTACTGCACAACTGGTTAGATCCCAAACTGTATCGCATATAGCCTATTCATTATTATTAAACTCACCTGCGTCACCTTGTTCAAGTTTGGTAGTAATTGTGTCAAGAAGCAATACCCAGCAATTGCCACATGTTGCAGTCATTGCTAAGAAGAGAGTAGACATATGCGAATGTCAATGTCTGTGATACATCATTGTACCAGTAGATGGAAGCAAATGCACATGCCATTTTCTTTGGACATGACATAAAGCAAAATGTCCTTTAATGATTAAAATACACAAATCCTGAAAAAAAGCATTTTCAGGAATATTTTGAATGACCAAAAACTACGCGTCACATTATCAACAAAATGGAACGTGTAATTCATTAGCACTTGTTTCATACCAGTCAACTCATTCCAAATGACATTTGTTTAACCAATGTTATAGTGAATAATAAACTGGTAGGCGCATAAAAACAAATTTTGCCAAATTATTTATGCACATCTGGGAAAATATTGTGCCAAGTCTAATTACCTGTGGGCCTACTACTGGTGACTGATGTCCTATTGTCTTTGTCCCTTTAATTAAGCGCTGGAGAGGAAGAGTCTATTGCACGTATAATATTAGGTTTTTACGCTGACAGGACGCTGACTTCAAAGGGACATCGGCAGTTCATAGAAAAAAAAAATGCATTGCAGTTTGATTTGGATACTTGTTTTCCAACTTGTCGATTCTGCTCTTTTCACATCTCACATACGACAGGCTAAGTCTTCTACTACTGGCTGAGACTACGTAGAAGAGCTCAAGGTCAGTGAAACTGGCAGGCCTCGCTAACAGAAGAAAGAAACATCTATTTTGGGATAGCACTAGAAAAAACCCTCAGAGGACACCATGCTGATGGAACTACACATGAAATGTGTGTAATTTATTAACAGCAAAGCTTTTGGCAAGACTACATTGTCTGGAATGCACTCACTCAACAGGTTCTCCTTCTTTCTCACCATCTGAGACCAGGTCGACTGATAGAACGACACGCTCCACAAGGGAATGGGACCAAAAGAACGTGGTGTGATCCGGTTCATGTATTGATTCTGCTTGAACACCTGCTTTGATGACGCCAAAAGATAACGAGGCTAAACCCACCCACTTGAGGTACAGGACAACTGATACGAGGGGAAGTCTATATAGCTTATACCCTGACACCTGTTGTTCAAGGGTATCACAAATTGGATCCTTCCATCGAGGTCTAACCATTTGAAAGTGATCATATTTGCGTAGGAGCAGACGTCAATAATCATGTCTCATGCCTGGGGTTACGGACCATCTGACGGTGAGGCATTCAGTATCATCTGACGCTGATTGCACTTTTGCATCCTACTAGTTGAAACTAAATTGCAACAGTTGCATGAAAGAGGAGCTCTGCATTTCTTATCTGAAAAAAAAACTGTAAATAAGTGTTAATATTTTCTGGTGTGTTACTGTAAATAAATCATTAGCCCTACATTGTTAGGTTATTGTCACTGTTTGGAATAGAGTGAATGATACATTTGTATGTTTCCTCTGTTTTGTCTTTGTCCTGTTTTTTTCTATCATAGGACCTGTCAACTGGTGTAAGGACTTCCCCATTGCTAATGGGCCCAGGCAGTCTCCTATTAATATTATTAGTGGCCAAGCATCCTACGATTCTGCCCTGAAGCCCCTCAAACTGAACTATGACCCATCCAACTCCACAGACATTCTGAACAATGGCCATTCCTTCCAAGTTGGCTTTGTGGATGATACTGACAGTTCAAGTAAGCCTTAGAATCCATATGTAATTATATACATTACATGATTATCTCCGTTTCTCACTTCACAAAATATGACCTTCATTTTCTATACAAGTTACATTCTGATGGGTTCTGAGGCAGGGATTCAGTAAGGTAAGGGGCAATGAGAATGAGGCTAGCTGTAAACTGGTTACATATTAACTCAGTGGCTGTGTGTCAAACAAATATCAAACATGGTGGTGAATTAATTTCTGTATGCATTGTCTTTGTCCATTGTGCATATAGGCTGCTGTACAGTAGATGATATTGATAGGTGGGTTGAGAGTAGGCAGGTGTTTGAAAAGACGCTAGTTGTCTGGTTGTTGTCTATTGACGTGGTGCCGGGAAGCAAGCACACCTGTCTGCAGACTAGATTATCCTGATCGTTTTGACCAATCTATGAAGTAAGCATATTGTGGTATTGCTTCCCAACGTGTTCCTTTTGAGTTGTTAGGGAGATAGTACTTTTGCACATAGTGCCTTGCGAAAGTATTCAGCCCCCTTGAACTTTGACCTTTTGCCACATTTTAGGCTTCAAACATAAATATATAAAACTGTATTTTTTTGTGAAGAATCAACAACAAGTGGGACACAATCATGAAGTGGAATGACATTTATTGGATATTTCAAACTTTTTTAACAAATCAAAAACTGAAAAATTGGGCGTGCAAAATTATTCAGCCCACTTAAGTTAATACTTTGTAGCGCCACCTTTTGCTGCGATTACAGCTGTAAGTCGCTTGGGGTATGTCTATCAGTTTTGCACATCGAGAGACTGAATTTTTTTCCCATTCCTCCTTGCAAAACAGCTCGAGCTCAGTGAGGTTGGATGGAGAGCATTTGTGAACAGCAGTTTTCAGTTCTTTCCACAGATTCTCGATTGGATTCAGGTCTGGACTTTAACTTGGCCATTCTAACACCTGGATATGTTTATTTTTCAACCATTCCATTGTAGATTTTGCTTTATGTTTTGGATCATTGTCTTGTTGGAAGACAAATATCCGTCCCAGTCTCAGGTCTTTTGCAGACTCCATCAGGTTTTCTTCCAGAATGGTCCTATATTTGGCTCCATCCATCTTCCCATCAATTTTAACCATCTTCTCTGTCCCTGCTGAAGAAAAGCAGGCCCAAACCATGATGCTGCCACCACCATGTTTGACAGTGGGGATGGGTGTGTTCAGGGTGATGAGCTGTGTTGCTTTTACGCCAAACATAACGTTTTGCATTGTTGCCAAAAAGTTCAATTTTGGTTTCATCTGACCAGAGCACCTAATTCCACATGTTTGGTGTGTCTCCCAGGTGGCTTGTGGCAAACTTTAAACAACACTTTTTATGGATATCTTTAAGAAATGGCTTTCTTCTTGCCACTCTTCCAGATTTGTGCAATATACGACTGATTGTTGTCCTATGGACAGAGTCTCCCACCTCAGCTGTAGATCTCTGCAGTTCATCCAGAGTGATCATGGGCCTCTTGGCTGCATCTCTGATCAGTCTTCTCCTTGTATGAGCTGAAAGTTTAGAGGGACGGCCAGGTCTTGGTAGATTTGCAGTGGTCTGATACTCCTTCCATTTCAATATTGTCGCTTGCACAGTGCTCCTTGGGATGTTTAAAGCATGGGAAATCTTTTTTTTATCCAAATCCGGCTTTAAACTTCTTCACAGCAGTATCTCGGACCTGCCTGGTGTGTTCCTTGTTCTTCATGATGCTCTCTGCGCTTTTAACGGACCTCTGAGACTATCACAGTGCAGGTGCATTTATACGGAGACTTGATTACACACAGGTGGATTGTATTTATCATCATTAGTCATTTAGGTCAACATTGGATCATTCAGAGATCCTCACTGAACTTCTGGAGAGAGTTTGCTGCACTGAAAGTAAAGGGGCTGAATAATTTTGCACGCCCAATTTTTCAGTTTTTGATTTGTTAAAAAAGTTTGAAATATCCAATAAATGTTGTTCCACTTCATGATTGTGTCCCACTTGTTGTTGATTCTTCACAAAAAAATACAGTTTTATATCTTTATGTTTGAAGCCTGAAATGTGGCAAAAGGTCGCAAAGGGGCCGAATACTTTCGCAAGGCACTGTATAACACACTGTGGCTGAGGAAAGGCACTACTCCCAATATAAGTGAACCCCAAATCATGTAGTTCTTATCATATTTGTGCCTCTTCGATGGTCCATCGTTCGGCTTTTCCGGGTAAGGGGGCAGTAGCTCTTCGACTGCATCAGATTCACAACTGTCACTGTCAGTGTCCATGCCAGCTGGGCTAGCAACAAATGTAGAATTACTGATACTAGCTTTGGATGTCCTCATGGAAGCTGAACAACTTGTCGTTGACAGGTGCAGTACCGATGGTAGTAGCAGTACTACCAGTAGAGCTGGTATGTGTGTCTATGGACGCGGGCATTACTTTTTTTAAATCCATTTTCGAGCAAATGGAATGAGCATCAACTACATTTGGCTACATACGGACCGTTAGTGGAATTCCCGTGAGAGAGTAACGGTTAATGTGATTTGATGTTAATTATTTGACTAGGCTACCTGTATATGACATTGTGTTATTTCACTGAACACTAGATGGTTTAATTTTATTTTTGGCAGTGAAATGAGGCTACTCAGGCGAGGGGATAAAATCCTCACCCAAATGTATAGCCCTGTTGGAAAATATAAATGGACTGTTTTTTAAATGTGAATTTAAAAAAAATAGAAATGTGAATCACGTTTTTATTTGGCGTACCCCTGAGGAACACCTGCCTTAAATCAATTCAAACGCAACAGCCTGTAACTGTAGTAGATGACTAGTAATCATCTGTCATTTGCCTGCATTTGGACACTTTGGATATTTTGAAGAGCAGCATTAAAAGTGTTTTGCGTATGTTTGTGTGTGTCCGTGCGTTCCTGCTCGCAGCACTGACCGGAGGCCCCATCACCGGCACATACAGGCTGAAGCAGTTTCACTTCCACTGGGGAGCCAGTGATTACAGGGGCTCTGAGCACACTGTCAATGGAATCAAGTTCCCATGTGAGGTAGGCAGTTCAAGACCTAGATTTTACAACAGGACAAGCTGTATGGCTTCAGATCAGTATTTTGATTGGCTACCTGAGCTAAACCTGACATCATCTTTCTTTTTTTAAAGCTCCATCTGGTGCACTGGAACACCAAGTACCTCAGCTTTAGTGAAGCTGCTAGCCATCCCGATGGTCTTGCTGTAGTTGGAGTGTTTCTGAAAGTACAGTTCTAATACAATTTAAATGTTTAGAATTAGTTCATATGCTATTCATGCTTCCTTGTGATTTAATTCTAAAAGTAGCCTGATTCCCTTGTTTAACTGTGAATTCTTGTTTCCTATAGCTTGGTGCTGCAAACCCCAGACTACAAAGGGTTCTGGATGCTCTGGAGGCCATCAAAACAAAGGTGAAATCAAAACTGACTACTACTCAAATTTAGCTGTAGTGGGAATTGGATGGGAATGTTGAAGTAAGTATTTGTTTAAACATGTATAAATCACAATTTGTGTCTTCTGTAGGGGAAGCAAACTACATTTTCCAACTTTGACGCCGAAACTCTGCTGCCTGACTCACTGGACTACTGGACATACAATGGCTCCCTGACCACTCCCCCTCTGCTGGAGAGTGTCACCTGGATTGTCCTGAAGGAATCAATCAGTGTCAGCCTTACCCAGGTACAATAATTTTACACAGCACCTTCATTGTCATTAATCAACTTCATCAGTTCAGCCCCAATTCATTGACCAAGGTCAGCACTGGTGTAGCACACCCTGCCACACAGACAACCATACCACACAGCCCCCGCAAGGTTAGTTGTACTCTAGTTTTTATAGTCAGAAGTTTAGCCATTCACTTAATGGACTTGGCCGCTTTCACTTTAGATTACATTATCGGGGTGGCCCATAGTGCTTATTTAGTAACTCCTGCCAATATCATTTGAATAGCCCACCACTTCTATGAAAGTAGCCTTCACCCATATTGATATACCAAGCATGCATAGTAAAGGTATGTTCTTTCCCTATATCATGGGCTAAAAAACTATTTGTTACTCCATGCGGTCTTAGAACTTCCGAAGTCTGTCTGTAAATAATTTATAAAGACAATCTGTCTTCCTATGATGAAATAAGAAACATATCTGCAACAGTACATAGCTACACAGCCGACACCTCTCCAATTATTAGACATTAAAGAGTGGACCGTTTCTTTTATTTTTTTACTTTGTGTATTATACAGTGCCTTCGGAAAGTATTCAGACCCCTTGACTTTTTCCACATTTTGTTACATTACATCCTTTTTCTAAAATGGATTATAGTTTTTTCCCCCTTAATCTACACACAATACCCCATAATAGTAAAGCAAAAAAACAGGTCTAGAAATGTTAATGTATTTCAAATAATAGAGTGAAATCACATTTACATAAGTATTCAGACCCTCTACGCAGTACTTTGTTGAAGCACCTTTGGGTATGACGCTACAAGCTTGGCACACCTGTATTTGGGGAGTTTCTCCCCTTCTCTGCAGATCCTCTCAAGCTCTGTCAGCTGGATGGGGAGCGTCACTGCACAGCTATTTTCAAATCTCTCCAGAGATGTTTGATCGGGTTCAAGTCCAGGCTTTGACTGGGCCACTCAAGGACATTCAGAGACTTGTACGGAAGCCACTACTGCATTGTCTTGGCTGTGTGCTTAGGGTCGTTGTCTTGTTGGAAGGTGAACCTTCACCCCAGTCTGAGATCCTCAGCGGGTTTTCATCAAGGATCTCTCTGTACTTTGCTCCGTACATATTTGCTTCGATCCTGACTAGTCTCCCAGTCCCTGCCACCGGAAAAACATCCTCACATCATGATGCTGCCACCACGCTTCCCCATAGGGATGGTGCCAGGTTTCCTCCAGATGTGACACTTGGCATTCAGGCCCAGCTTGGTTTCATCAGACCATAGAATCTTGTTTCTCATGGTCTGAGAGTCTTTAGGTACCTTTTGGCAAACTTCAAGCAGGCTGTCGTGCCTTTTTACTGAGCAGTGGCTTCCATCTGGTCACTCTACCATTTAAGGCCTGATTGGTGGATGGTTGTCCTTCTGGAAGGTTCTCCCATCTTCAAAGAGGAACTCTAGAGCTCTGGCAGAGTCACCTCCCTGACCAAGGCCCTTCTCCCCCGATTGGCCGGGGGGCCAGCTCTAGGAAAAGTCTTGGTGGTTCCAAACTTCTTCTATTTAAGAATGGAGGCCACTGTGTCCTTGGACCTTTAATGCTGCAGATTTTTTTGGTACCCTTTCCCAGATCTGTGGCTTGACACTTTGCGCTCTACGGACGATTCCTTCAACATTTTGGCTTGGTTTTTGCTCTGACATGCACTGTCAACTGTGGGACCTTATATAAACAGGTGTGTGCCTTTCCAAATCATGTTCAATTAATTTAATATTTACATTGACATTTAAGTCATTTAGCAGACGCTCTTATCCAGAGCGACTTACAAATTGGTGAATTCACCTTCTGACATCAGTGGAACAGCCACTTTACAATAGTGCATCTAAATCATTTAAGGGGGGTGAGAAGGATTGCTTTATCCTATCCTAGGTATTCCTTGAAGAGGTGGGGTTTCAGGTGTCTCCGGAAGGTGGTGATTGACTCCGCTGTCCTGGCGTCGTGAGGGAGTTTGTTCCACCATTGGGGGGCCAGAGCAGCGAACAGTTTTGACTGGGCTGAGCGGGAATATAATATAACACAGGTGGACACCAATCCACCTGAATAAACATCTCATGGAGGATCAATGGAAACAGGATGCACCTGAGCTCAATTTCGAGTCTCATAGCAACGGGTCTGGATGCTTATGTAAATAAGGTTATGTTTTTTTTAATTTTTAACACATTTTCATACATTTCAAAAAACCTGTTTTTCGCTTTGTAATTATTGTGTGTAGATTGCTGTGGATTTTTATTTAATCAATTTTACTGTAAAGTAACAATGTGGAAATAATCAAGGGGCTTGAATACTTTTGAACGGCACTGTATACTGTATTCTTGATAGTTAATTCTAATATACCTACTACTGTACATTGCATTTGGTGTATATATGCATATATTGTATTTGGATTACTGGTAGTGTTATTTGGGTTGTTAACTGAATTAATTCTGATTTCTTTGGGATTTCTTATTTCTATTTATGTTTGTGTACATGTTTGACATTTTTGCTGCACTGTTAGGCGCTAGTAACAAAGGCATTTCGTTGCATCCGCTATAACATCTGCTAAACTGTATACGCCACCAATAAACTTTGATTTGATTTATTATTGAAGCTTCATGCTGAGCCTTGGGGATATCATATCCCGAAGTCCAATTTCACCAGCTGGTATTTAAATTTGGTCCCCAAGGAGACTTGTTTACTGAAAGCTCAAAAAGCTGCAGTCAAAAGCATTGTCTCACAAATGTCATCATGGTTTGTAGCCCTCCCTAAATCGACACTTTCAGCCATATGCATTGCTGAGGTAAAGTTAAGGTGTAGCGCAAGGCAGCAATAACTTGGATGGAGAGAGTTTTACAGTTCTGACAGAGTACTGATGCAATGTCGTGTTGGAAAAAGCCTTTCACCTACATACAGTAGGACGGTCTAGGACCCATGCCTAAAGAGTGTGAGACTACAGAATAAAGAAAATTAATGCACTTTCATTATTTTTTTTGGTGATTTCACGTTTCGCTGTCAATGAGAACAAGTTGAACAAGTGTGTCAATTGATACGGTCTACACCTACATTTTTAACGTTTACTAGGAAATGAGACTGTACAGACTCTGCAGCCGGTCATTGTCATGGTATGCATAGTAATATCAATTTAGTGAAGACATTTTAATTCTTATATGAACCTGATTACTTTGATTCCAATTGTGGAGCTTGCGCTTAATGACAAATTTATATGGCTTTGCAGGCAAATATGAGACCCACATGGTTTAACAAGTGAGGTTTAGGTGAACTCTCTACCAGAGGGGGGTTCCCAAGCTGCACGCTGGTGTCATTGCGCATACTCTTCTATTCTCCCCTCTATTCTCCCCTTTGTGTCCTCCACTCTTAATTCTCAAAACTTCACTCCACATTGTGATCAGTTAGACCTCTATAGGAACATTGGTACTTATTTGGTATTGTTTTAGGGATTATATGATCTAAATATAGGAAATTGTTTTTAGAGAGCAGTAGGCCACAGCAACCACTTTAGCATGTGTCAAAGGCCGCAGTGTTGACATTCTGCTTCTAACCATTGTATCTCCCTTTCCGTTTCTTGCGCTCTCTCGGCTTGACAGATGGGAAAATTCCGCAGCTTGAAGTTCAGTGGGGACGGAGAGGCACATTGCTGCATGCAGGACAACTACAGACCCACTCAGCCTCTCAAGGGACGCAAGGTCCGCCGGTCCTTCAAGTAAACAGTCACGTGTCACACCATCCCCCATCCATCTTCCCCAGGTTATATATACATCGTGTGCCATTTTAGCACATGCATTGGTGCCAGAATCTGATAATTGTTAACCCCATTGACAAAACCATCAGTAAATACTACAAAACAGAAATGTAAACCTAAACCAATGCAATTATAACGATAATAACGAGCCAGTGCAGATGCGATTTATGCACTGGTATGGATGGATAGCAGCTGCTGTAATCCCTGACGATCAGCCTCAGGATCACCCCAGATTAATGTCATTTAGCTGCCTGCCCCTGCAATAACGGATGAGTCAGTCAGAGATAGAGGCCTTTTAATGGTATAATACTACAGGGCTTTTTTTTTCTTCTTCTCTACTCTCAATAAGCACAAACCGTTGCTATGCAAGAGATGGAATCTTGAATGAATCTTTAAACACTTTCCATATTTGTATTGTATCCTCACATCATCAATGTATTGTTTGATTTTTGTCGCTTTAGATTACAGGTCCATGCCAAATATAAGAGATGTAATTTAAGTTTTATATTTATATATATATATATATATATATGTGTATATTTTTGTACTCATAACTTCCCTCTCTACCTACCGTCACCCCAGTGCATTATCGTTGTCTAAAATCACGGGTGAAAGAAAATGTTGTGTGAGGTGTCATTATGTCATCCAAGTCCCATCCACTATAATGAAATCCTGTGTTGTTAATATCGGTAACTGTTTTATAAACTCAATGTTTATGGAATGACACATCTGTTGGAAAGCTTTGCACATTTGTGGGGGTATATTGAATTACCACACTAGAGAAATGTCAGTTGCCCTTTGGCTGTGTGGGATCAGCCTTACCCAGCTAGGGACCCCACTGTTGATAATCAGAGATCTTCCTTTGAAAGTATGGACAGAAGGCTTATTTTGCAGTCACGTGCCCTTAACAAGGAAGTATTGACCTATGAGTTCTCCACCTCTGTGGTTCAGGACAAGTTAATCAATCACGTTGTGTGGTACAAACAACAGTCACTCCAACTTAAATATGTCTTTATGATTAACCCTTTCACGTCCTTGTACAATATCAAAATGCGCCTCAGAACAAATGACTTTTGGTGTAAATGCATGGAATTTGGTGTCAACATAGTTAGTAAACGTGTCTAGACAGGCCACATTGAAATATTTGATACTTCCAGTGTCAATCAAAGTTGGGATTTTGAGAATGTTTTTTTTTTAAATCATTAAAATGACTTCAGCATATGTATGTCTACGCATATAGTCTTTGACCTGTTCTAAACCCAACTATGTCTAATATATGATTCAACTCAGTAGTTTGTGACCTACAGCTATTTCTGTATAGTACTATATTTAGTCTTTGGACACATGGGTTACTGTTTTTTTTTTTTTACACATTTCAAGAATCAAGTCGTGAATACAATCAAATGATCAGAATAATTTGTTGGTATATAGATTGTCAGGACCAATATACACTGCATATACGAAACCTGCTCTTTCCATGAAATAGACTGACGAAAGGTGAAAGCTATTATTAATACCTTATTGATGTCACCTGTTAAATCCACTTCAATCAGTGTAGATGAAAGAGAGGAGACATGTTAAAGAAGGATTGTTAAGCATTGAGACATGGATTGTGTATTTGTGCCATTCAGAGGGTGAATGAGCAAGACAAAATATTGAAGTGCCTTTGAACGGCGTATGGTGGTAGGTGCCAGGCACACCGATTTCGAGTGTGTTAACTGCAACACTGCTTTTTCACACTCAACAGTTGTATCAAGAATGGTCCACCAGCCAACTTGACACAACTGTGGGAAGCATTGAATTCAACATGGACCAGCATCCCTGTAGAATGCTTGACACCTTATAGAGTCCACCTCAATGCCCCCAATGAATTGAGACTGTTCTGAAGGCAAAAGGGGGAAGGCGTTCTTAATGTTTTGTGCTCTCATTGCAGTCTATTTTGTATTATTTAAAGATCCCCACACTCCCGGGGTCTTGCAACATTAAGGCAGATATATTACATTTTATAACACTTTCAGGCCACTACTCTACTATCACATATTTACAATACAACGTCTGTGTGTGTGTGTGTCTCTTCACAGTCCTCGCTGTTCCATCGTTTGTTTGTTTGACAAGCGAAAACTCCCAAATCCCAGAATGCCATTCACTATAAGACGCAAATAAAAGTCAAAGATGGCTGCGCCCATTGCTTGAAAATATGAACTTAATTTGTCCACTTTTCAGCATATTACAAATCTTCAATGTACTTGTAACAGTGTATACAAGAACTGGAGCACATAACTTGACAAGTTATTTACCATTTTTGACAAAGAAATTATGTTATCCCCTTACAGATCATCACAACAAATACAAGCCTACTGCCTAGCCTAACCGTAGTGTGAAAGTTAAACAGGGATGAAACCATTTTAGGAGGGGTTTGTGGGGGTAGAAATGGAGCGAGGTTTCGTGGAGGGATGTGATGCAGGAAATATTACTATGATGGGGGATTTATTTATAAAATGGGGGGGGGGGGCAAACACAGGAGAAGTTTATATGTTAAATAAAACCCCTGGAAAGGGGGTGTCTGAGCTGGCAACCCTGTGGTACCATAGCTACAATCTGGTGCCGTGTTCAAGAAAACTACAACTCTGGAAAAAATTAGCTCTGAATGGGCAAAATTGTTTTGAACTGTCCTCCAACTCGGAATTCCAGCTCGGGAACTCGGGCCTCTTTATAGAGCTCCGACCTTCTGACCTGAAGTTCACTGACGTATTTTTCAGAGTTCCCAGTTGTCTTGAAAGCACCATACGTCAGTCAAGTGAACGATCCCTTGTTATAACATCTTTGGTCTGACAGACACTTACGTGACAACCAGAATACATTGTATGATGTCAACAAACATGGCACCACACATAGCTGGAAAATAGCTTAGCATTAGCTTATCATAATCAGTACAATCTTCAAAAAATATTACAATCTATGCAAGAATTGTAATGCATGATTTGACACCAGTACTTGAAAACGTGAATAAAGCAGTAAATGATCGTGGATGTCAGGAAACAGCAGAGGGAGCACCCACCTATCCACATCGACGAGAAAGCAATGAAGGTGGAAAGTTTTAAGTTCCCTGGCGTACACATCACGGACAAACTGAAATGGTCCACCAACACAGACAGTGTGGTGAAGGCGCAACAGCACCTCTTCAACCTCAGGAGGCTGAAGAAATGTGTCTTGTCAACTAAACCCCTCACGAACTTTTACAGATGCACAATTGAGAGCATCCTGTCGGGCTGTATTACCGCCTGGTAAGGTAACTTACTGGTAAGGCACCATCCACAACCGCAAGGCTCTCCAGCGGGTGGTGCGGTCTGCAAAACGCATCACTGGGGGCAAACAACCTGCCCTCCAGGACATCTACAGCACCCGATGTCACAGGAAGACCTAAAAGATCATCAAGGACAACAACCACCCGAGCCACTGCCTGTTCACCCCACTACCATCCAGAAGGCGAGGTCAGTACAGGTGCATCAAAGCTGAGAGAGAGACTAAAAATCATCTTCTATCTCAAGGCCATCAGACTTAAACAGCCATCACTAACACAGTGAGGCTGCTGCCTACATACCGACTTGAAATCATTGGCCACTTTAATAACTGGAACACTAGTCACTTTAATAATGCCACTTTAATAGTGTTTATGTATCCAGCATTACTCATCTCATACTGTATTTTATACCATCTATTGCATCTTGCCTATGCCACTCTGTCATTGCTCATCCATATTTTTATATGTATATATTCTTACTCCATCCCTTTACTTAGATTTGTGTGTATTAGGTAGTTGTTGTGGAATTGTTAGAATACTTGTTAGAAATTACTGCACTGTCAGAATTAGAAGCACAAGCATTTCACTACACTTGCAATAACATCTGCTAACCATATGTATGTGACCAATAAAATGTGATTTGATTTGAAATCCATTATGATCCATACATACATACAGCATGCTACAGTAGAAACAACATGATATACAGAACATTTTAAAAAGTTTGCACATATCTAGTCAGAACTTGCACAATGTCTTCATACTTGATCTCGGGAAACACTGCGGAAGTGCTTGGTCTCTTGTTGAAGAGAGAAGTTTGTCCGGCTCAGTAAAGCCTCAAACATAAATGGTCCGCAACAGTGAAATGAGGAGGCGGATCACACCCCAATTCAAACTGTCGTTCGAAAATACAAGTTGTTCAATGTTTTTTTTGAAATGGACAAGTTTAAACATAGTCTATAGATATTTAGCAGCGCAGGTTAACTGTTGTGTTGCGTAACAATCACATTTTGGAACAGTGAGTGCATTCTGACATCATACAGATGAAAAACTCACGCTGTGGCAACCGTTAGAGACATTTGGAACTCATACGTGAAAAGGTTAAAGAACACCCTCTGTGTTCTGTTAGACAGGTAACTCTTTATCCACAATATTGCAGGGGGTATAAAGCCACATCACACACGTTTTTCCATCAGCAGACTATGATCGATAATCTCAAAAGCTGCACTGAAGTCTAACTAAACAGCTCCCACAATTTCTCTCAGCCAATCATCAGTCATTTGTGTAAGTGCCGTGCTTGTTGAATGTTCTTCCCTATAAGCGTGCTGAAAGTCTGATGTCAATTTGTTTACAGTAAAATAGCATTGCATCTGGTCAAACACACTTTTCCCAAAAGGTTTACTAAGGGTTGGTAATAGGCTGATTGGTCGACTGTTTATGCCAGTAATGGGGGCTTTACTATTCTTAGGTAGCGGAATTACCTTTGTTTCCCTCCAGTCCTGAGGGCACACACTTTCTAGTAGGCTTAGATTAAAGACATGGCAAATAGGAGTGGCAATATCGTCCGCTATTATCCCCAGACCCCGGTGGTTTGTCATTGTTGATAGACACTTTTTTCACTTCTTCCACATTTTATGGAATTCAAAATTACAATGCCTGTTTTTCATCATTTAATCAGTTATACTTGGATGTGTAGTATCAGCGTTTGTTGCTGGCATGTCATGGCCTAAATTAGCTAATCTTGCAAATGAAAAAAATCATTAAAGTAATTGACAATATCAGTGGGGCTTTTGACGAATGAGCCATAGAGATGGCGCTGGAGTAGATGGCTGCTGTTTTACAGGCTCCTAACCAATTGTGTTGTGTGGTTTTTTTTGCGTTATTTGGAACTTATTTTGTACATAATGTTTCTGCCACATAATGTCTTATGAAAAGAGCTTCTGGATATCAGGACAGCGATTACTCACCTCGTAGTGGACTAAGAGTTTTTCTTTAAGGAGTCGGACGCAAAGGATTTACTTCAGACACACAGAAAGGCCCAAATCCCCACCATTCTCATGAAGAAGAGACGGAGATATCTGGGACGTAGGTCGGGGTGCCTTGTAAGGATCCGAGGGCGAATGCGTAATCCACTTCTAACATCAGTCCTATTAGCCAACGTGCATTCAATGGATAATAAAATGGATGAGCTCCGATCAAGACTATCCTAACAACGGGACATTAAAAACTGTAATATCTTATGTTTCACGAGTCGTGACTTAACGACAACATGGATAACATACAGCTGGCTGGGTTTTCGGTGCATCGGTAAGACAGGACAGCTGTCTCCGGTAAGACTGGGTGGCGGTCTTTGTCTATTTGTAAATAACAGCTGGTGAACGAATAGTAAGGAAGTCTCAAGTTTTTTCTAGCTTAAGGTAGAGCTCTCATGATAAGCTGTAGACCAAACTATTTACCAAGAGAGTTTTCATTTATATTTTTCATAGCTGTCTATTTACCACCACAAACCGGCACTAGCTGGCACTAAGACCGCGTTCAAAGAGCTGTATAAGGCCATAAGCAAACAAGAAAATTCTCATTCAGAGAGTGGCTAGGGACTTAATGCAGGGAAACGTAAATCAGTTTTATGTCATTTCTACCAGCATTTTACACGTGCAAACAAAGGAAAAAAAACTCTAGACCACCTTTACTCCACACATGGAGACACAACAGCTCTTCCTCGCCCTCCATTTGGAAAATCTGACCATAACTCCGTCCTCCTGATTTCTGCTTACAAGCAAAAACTAAAGCAGGAAGTACCAGTGACTCGCTCAATAAGGAAGTGGTCAGATTACTCAGATGCTAAGCTACATGACTGTTTTGCTAGCACAGACTGGAATATGTTCCGGAATTCCTCCGATGGCATTGAGGAGTACACCACATAAGTCACTGGCATCAACAATAAGTACATCGTCGTCCGCACAGTGACCGTACATACCATACCCCAACCAGAAGCCATGGATTACAGGCAACATTCGCACTGAGCTAAAGTATAGAGCTACCGCTTTCAAGGAGCAGGACTCTAACCTGGACGCTTATAAGAAATCCTGCTATGCCCTCCGACGAACCATCAAACAGGCAAAGCGTCAATACATGATTAAGATTAAATCGTACGACAAAGGCTCTGACACTCGTCGGTTGTGGCAGACTATTACAGACTACATTGACACAAGCCTACCAGACGAGCTAAGTGACTTCTATGCTTGCTTCGAGGCAAGCAACACTGAAGCATGCATGAGATTTTCTTTTTTCTTGACATTTTTTTTACAACAGTTTATTTTAGTAAATACTTTAACAAATACTCTTAAAACTGCATTGTTGGTTAAGGTCTTGAAAGTAAGCATTTCTCTGTAAGGTCTGTGATAATGTGATAATAATATTTTATTTTATTTGATGATTCAATGAATGTTGCAGTTGAGTTAGCCTTTTGCCAAAAAATTCACTTAAGGTGCTGCAAAGCATTTAATTATCATTGTGTATGTAATTTATCTCTGTTTCATTGTATACAGTGCCTTCGGAAAGTATTCAGACCCTTCGGCTTCAACAGTTTGTTTACATTACAGCCTCATTCTAAAAAGGATTAAAAAATGTCTCAACAATCTACACACAATACCCCATAATGACAAAGCAAAAACGGGTTTTTTGATATTTTTGCACATTTATATAAAAAAATACAAAAAATACCTTATTTACATAGGTATTCAGACCCTTTGTTATGAGACTTGAAATTGAACTCAGGCGCATCCTGTTTCCGTTGATCATCCTTGAGATGTTTGTACAACTTCAATTGATTGGCCATGATTTGGAAAGGAACACATATGTCTATATAAGGTCCCACAGTTGAAAGTGCATGTCATAGCAAAAACCAAGGAATGAAGTCGAAGGAATTGTCCGTAGAGCTCCGAGACAGGATTGTGTCGAGGCACAGATCTGGTCAGGGAGGTGACCAAGAACCCGATGGTCACTTTGACAGGGCTCTAGAATTCCTCTGTGGAGATGGGAGAACCTTCAAGAAGGACAACCATCTCTGCAGCACTCCACCAATCAGGCCTTTATGGTAGAGTGGCCAGACGGAAGCCACTACTCAGTAAAAGCACATGACAGTCTGCTTGGAGTTTACCAAATGGCACCAAAAGACTCTGACCATGAGAAACAAGAATATCTGGTCTGCTGAAACCAAGATTTAACTTTTTGGCCTGAATGCCAAGCGTCACGTCTGGAGGAAACCTCACACCATCCCTACGGTCAAGCATGGTGTTGGCAGCATCATGATATGGGGATGTTTTTCAGAGGCAGGGACTGGGAGACTCGTCAAGATCGAGGCAAAGATGTACGGAGCAAAGTAGAGAGATCCTTGATAAAAACCTGCTCCAGAGCGCTCAGGACTGCAGACTGGGACAAAGGTTCACCTTCCAACAGGACAACAACCCTAAGCACACAGCCAAGACAACACAGGAGTAGCTTCTGGACAAGTCTCTGAATGTCCTTGAGTGGCCAAGCCAGAGCCCGGACTTGAACCCAATCGAACATCTCTGGAGAGACCTGAAAATAGCTGTGCAGTGACGCTCCCCATCCAACCTGACAGAGCTTGTGAGGATCTGCAGAGAAGAATGGGAGAAACTCCCCAGATACATGTGTGCCAAACTTGTAGCGTCATACACAAGAAGACTCAAGGCTGTAATCACTGCAAAGGGTGCTTCAACAAAGTACTGAGTAAATGGTCTGAATACTGTAAATGTAAATGTCATATTTCAGGTTTCTATTTTTTATAAATTAGCAAAAAAATTCTTTAGCTTTGTCATTAAGGGGGATTGTGTGTAGATTGATGTGGGTGAAAAACAATTTAATCCATTTTAGAATAAGGCTGTAATGGAACAAAATTTGGAAAAAGTCAAGGGGTCTGAATGCAGTTCCTGTAGTTTCTTATTTTTTTAAAATTCAGTTTATTCACATGATTTTTCAATTTGCAGTAGTGTGCTAAAGAATAATAACTACAGTATGACAAGATTTTCCATGAAACAGCAACAAGCCCAGACAAGCTAGCAAAACATTGTTTCAGCGTCCGGCAGTGATCAGCTTGGTGGTTGCATAGGAACGGCGTCACCAACCCGAATTCTAATCGAGCTGGCGCCAGTTGTGAAACTTGACTCAGCTCAAATTTGAAGTACAAGTGAAAACAGGGCTCAAGTTTTTGTCAAACTTGTTCGGAAAGTGATAAAAACGGCAGCTGTTTCATGAAGTTAGGAAGAAAAGCAGTTATCTGGTTCTAAAACAGCTGCACCGTTTGATTGGTAGAATATATTCCTGTTCTGATTTGAAGAGCAGCGAAGTAGAGAAAGATTTCATATGCTCTAAATTGGTGCAGGTATAATGTATAGATACAAATAAATGTTGATATTTGCATTTTGCAATGCATTAAATGTCTTTGAAATAATACATTACTTCATAATGTTTTGTCTGCTGTCATTTTCCTTGGCTGAAATATGAAAATATGAAATATTTTCCCACAGACTCTTCTCAGTACATGATAGGTACAGTTCTGGCAGGCAACGACAATTTCAAAGAACACCATCTAGACCAGGTATGGAAGTCGCATGACCAGTTTCACAGCTCAAGGCAAGAACACACCCTATGATAGGTGTGGAGATTGCATGACCAGTTTCATAACTCCAGGCAAGAACACACCCCTTGGCCAGGTATGGAGATTGCATGAACAGTTTTACACAGTCAACTTTAGATGCATTTTACTGGATTTCATCAATTAAAAACTTTGTGTCTCATTTGTTCGTAATACTGTGCAGCAAGAAATAGTAACCAATAAAAACTGGGTACAGTGAGGGCTGGAATTATTGGATCCCTTGATAAAGATGAACCAAAAAGACTGTAAAATACATAATACAAATACGAAGCTATATTGTACAGCTGAAGTCAGACGTTTTTCATACACTTACGTTGGAGTCATTAAAACTAGTTTTTCAAACACTCCACACATTTCTTGTTAACAAACTATAGTTTTGGCAAATCTGTTAGGACATCTACTTTGTGCATGACACAAGTACTTTTTCCAACAATTGTTTACAGACTATATCACTTCTAATTCACTCTATCACAAGTCCAGTGGGTCAGAAGTTTACATAAACTAAGTTCACTGTGCCTTTAAAAAGTTTGGAAAATTCCATAAAATTACGACATGGCTTTAGAAGATTCTGATAGGCTCATTGATATCATTTGAGTCAATTGGAGGTGTACCTGTGGATGTATTTCAAGGACTACTTTCAAACTCAGTGCCTCTTTGCTTGACATCATGAGGAAATCAAAATAAATCAGCCAAGACCTCAGAAAAAAAATGTGTAGACCTCCACAAGTCTGGTTCATCCTTGGGAGCAATTTCCAAACATCTGAAGGTACCATGTTCATCTGTACAAACAATAGTACGCAAGTATAAGCACCATGGGACCACACAGCCGTCATACCGCTCAGGAAGGAGACGTGTTCTGTCTCTTAGAGATGAACGTACTTTGGTGCGAAAAGTGCAAATCAATCCCAGAACAACATCAAAGGACCTTGTGAAGATGCTGGAGGAAACCAGTACAAAATTATCTATATCCACAGTGAAACAAGTCCTAAATCGATATAACCTGAAAGGCTGCTCAGCAAGGAAGAAGCAACTGCTCCAAAACCGCTATGAAAAAGGCAGACTATGGTTTGCAACTGCATATGGGGACAAAGATCATACTTTTTGGAGAAATGTCCTCTGGTCTGATGAAAAAAAAATAAAACTGTTTGGCTATAATGACCATCGCTATGTTTGGAGGAAAAAGGGGGAGGCTTGCAAGCCGAAGAACACTATCCCAACCGTGAAGTACGGGGATGGAAGCATCATGTTGTGGGGGTGCTTTGCTGCAAGAGGGACTGGTGCACTTCACAAAATAGATGGCGTCATGAGGGAGGAAAATTATATGGATATATTAAAGCAACATCTCAAGACATCTGTCAGGAGGTTAAAGCTTAGTCACAAATGGGTCTTCAAAATGGACAATGACCACAAGCATACTTCCAAAGTTTGGCAAAATGGCTTACGGCCATTAACGTCGAGGTATTGGACTGGCCTTCAAAGCCCTGACCTCAATCCTATAGACAATTTGTGGGCAGAACTGACAAAGTGTGTGCGAGCAAGGAGGCCTACAAACCTGACTCATTTACACCAGCTCTGTCAGGTTGTAACGGTTTTCTTCTGGGGAAAGAGAGGCGGACCAAAATGCAGCGTGGTTAGTTTTGTCCATCTTTAATAAAGATGAAAATACAACAATATACAAAACAAGAAACATGAAAAAAACTAAAACACACAACCTAAACCTATAGGGGAGGGTCTGGGTGGGCATCTGTCCGCGGTGGCGGCTCTGGCGCTGGACATGGACCACACTCCATAATTGTCTTAGTCCACCTCCTTAGCGTCCCTTGAGTGGTGAACCTCGCCGCTAACCTTGACCTAGGAACCCTAACAACGGGCCCCACTGGACTGAGGGGCAGCTCCGGACTGAGGGGTAGCTCGGGACTGAGGGGAAGCTCAGGCAGGTTGATGGATCTAGCAGATCCTGGCTGACTGGCAGTTCTGGCAGATCCTGGCTGACTGGCAGTTCTGGCAGATCCTGGCAGTTCTGGCAGATCCTGGCAGTTCCGGCAGATCCTGGCTGACTGGTGGTTCCGGCAGATCCTGGCTGACTGGTGGTTCCAGCAGATCCTGGCTGACTGGTGGTTCCGGCAGATCCTGGCTGACTGGCAGCTCTGGCAGATCCTGGCTGGCGGATCTGGAAGATCCTGGCTGACTGGTGGATCCTGGCAGACTGGTGGATCCTGGCTGACTGGCAGTTCTGGCAGATCCTGGCTGACTGGCGGATCCTGGCTGAATGGCGGATCCTGGCAGACTGGCGGATCCTGGCTGACTGACGGCTCTGGCAGATCCTGGATCTAACTGATCCTGGCTGACTGGCGGCACTGGCGGATCCTGGCTGACTGGCGGCACTGGCGGCTCCTGGCTGACTGGCGGCAATGGCGGCTCCTGGCTGACCGGCGGCACTGGCGGCTCCTGGCTGACTGGCGGCAATGGCGGCTCCTGGCTGACTGGCGGCTCCTGGCAGACTGGTGGCACTGGCGGCTGCTGGGTAGACTGGCGGCACTGGCGGCGCTGGGCAGACTGGCGGCACTGGCGGCGCTGGGCAGACTGGCGGCACTGGAGGCGCTGGGCAGACTGGCGGCACTGGAGGCGCTGGGCAGACTGGCGGCACTGGAGGCGCTGGGCAGACTGGCGGCACTGGCGGCGCTGGGCAGACGGGTAGCTCAGGCGGCGCTGGGCAGACGGGTGGCTCAGACGGCGCTGGGCAGACGGGTGGCTCAGACGGCGCTGGGCAGACGGGTGGCTCAGACGGCGCTGGGCAGACGGGTGGCTCAGACGGCGCTGGGCAGACGGGTGGCTCAGACGGCGCTGGGCAGACTGGCGGCTCAGACGGCGCTGAGCAGATGGGAAGCTCCGGCAACGCTGGAGAGGAAGGCTCTGGCAGCGCTGGACTGAGGAGCTCTGGCGCCTCTGGAATGAGGGGCTCTGGCGCCTCTGGAATGAGGGGCTCTGGTGCCTCTGGAATGAGGGGCGGGAGCTCTGGCAGCGTGGCACAGAGAAGCTCTGGCGCCTCTGGACTGAGGGGCTCTGGCGCCTCTGGACTGAGTGGCGCTGGCGCCTCTGGACTGAGGGGCGCTGGCGCCTCTGGACTGAGGGGCTCTGGCGCCTCTGGACTGAGGGGCTCTGGCGCCTCTGGACTGAGGGGCGGAAACTCTGGTAGCGCCGGACATGCGGGAGCACCTGTGTTGATGGGACAGAGAGACAAACCTGGTGCGGGGTGCCGGCACTGGTGGTACCGGGCTGGGGACACGCACCTCAGGGCGAATGCCTTGCATACTACGCCAAATCAACTGCTCTCTTTCTTCACACTCCCCCAATTCTATTAACACCTCCTCGAGTGTCTCCTCATCTCCCATCCGTTCACTCTCCTCCATTCTGTCCAATAACTCCTCAACCCTCTCAGACACAGCCCTCAGCTTTGCCGATAGCTCCGATAACATCCATGGCTCCTTACGGTAAACAGGGGGAGTTGGCTCAGGTCTGGCTCCTAACTCTGCCACACTCTCCCTGTCCCTCTCCCCAAGAAATTTTTGGGGCTGTCTCTCGAGCTTCCAGCCGCTCTGCCGTGCTAGCTCCTCATAACGCCGCCTCTCTGCTTTCGCTGCCTCCAGCTTGGCTTTGGGGCGGCAATATTCCCCTGGCTCTGCCCAGGGTCCTTTCCCGTCAAGGATCTCCTCCCAAGTCCATTTCTCCAAATAGTGCAGCCTCCCCCACTGCTGCTGCTGCTGCTGCTGCTGCTGCTGCCTCTGTTGCTTCTCCTGCTGCTGATTTTGCTGCTGCTGCTGTTGCTCCTGCTGCACCTGTCGCTTCTCCTGCTGCTGCTGCTGCTGTTGCTGCTGCCTCTGTTTACCACTCCGCTTTGTCCTTGGTTGGTGGGTGATTCTGTAACGGTTTTCTTCCGGGGAAAGAGAGGCGGACCAAAATGCAGCGTGGTTAGTTTTGTCCATCTTTAATAAAGATGAAAATACAACAATCTACAAAACAAGAAACGTGAAAAAACCGAAACAGTCCTATCTGGTGCCACAAACACAAAGACAGGAACAATCACCCACAAAACCCAACACAGAACAGGCTACCTAAATATGGTTCCCAATCAGAGACAATGACTAACACCTGCCTCTGATTGAGAACCATATCAGGCCAAACATAGAAATAGACAAACCAGACACACAGCATAGAATGCCCACCCAGCTCACGTCCTGACCAACACTAAAACAAGCAAAACACACACAAACGATGGTCAGAAGGTGACACAGGAGCAATGGGCCAAAATTCACTCAATTTATTGTGGGAAGCTTGTGGAAGGCTACCCAAATCGTTTGACCCAAGTTAAACAATTTAAAGGCAATGCTGCCAAATACTAATTGAGTGTATCTAAACTTCTGACCCCTGGGAATGTGATGGAAGAAATAAAAGCTGAAATAAATCATTCTCTCTACTATTATTCTGACATTTCACATTCTTAAAATAAAGTGGTCATCCTAACTAACTTAACTTCTTGATACTACCCATCCCGTATCCGGGATCGTGAATACAGCCTCAGGCTCATTACCATAACGCAACGTTAACGATTTCTGAAAATCGCAAATGAAATGAAACTAATATGCCTGCTCTCAAGCTTAGCATTTTCTTAACAACACTGTCATCTCAGATTTTCAAAATATGCTTTTGAACCATAGCAAATCAAGCATTTGTGTAAGAGTATTGCTAGCTATCTTAGCATTTAGCAACATTTTCACAAAAACCAGAAAACCAAATAAATAAAATCATTTACCTTTGAAGAACTTCGGATGTTTTCAATGAGGAGACTCAGTTACATAGCAAATGTTCAGTTTTTCCTGAAAGAATCTTTGTGTAGGAGAAATCGCTCCGTTTTGTACATCACATTTGGCTACCGAAACGAAACGAAAATTCAGTCACCAAAACGTCAAACTTTTTCCAAATTAACTCCATAATATCGACCAAAACATGGCAAACATTGTTTAGAATCAATCCTCAAGGTGTTTTTTCACATATCTCTTCATTGATATGCCGTTCGTGGAAGCCTGCTTTCGTCTCAGAATCCCATGGAAAAATACCAGCAGCTGAAAATGACGCAACATTTTCGACGGAGGACACCGGGCGGACACCTGGCAAATGTAGTCTCTTATGGTCAATCTTCCAATGATATGCCTACAAATACGTCACAATGCTGCAGACACCTTGGGGAAACGATAGATAGGGCAGGCTCATTCCTGTCGCATTCACAGCCATATAAGGAGACAATGAAAAACAGAGCCTCAAAAATCCTGCTAATTTCCTGGTTGCAGTTTCATCTTGGTTTTGCCTGTAGCTCCTGTTCTGGGGCACTCACAGACAATATCTTTGCAGTTCTGGAAACCTCAGAGTGTTTTCCTTCCAAAGCTATCAATTATATGCATAGTCGAGCATCTTTTTGTGACAAAATATTGCGCTTAAAACGGGCACATCTTTTTATCCAAAAATGAAATAGCGCCCCCATAGATTTAACAGGCTAAGACAGGAAGTTTTTACTAGGGTTAAATGTCAGGAATTTGGCTAATGTGTATGTAAACTTCTGATTCAACTGTATTTTCAAAACACTTTTTAAATTATATTATTTTATACTAATATGTCACCAAATGTTTTGTAAGTCCAATTTGTAAGTCGCTCTGGATAAGAGCGTCTGCTAAATGACTTAAATGTAAATGTAAATGTTTAATTGACCACAAAATCTAAAATTTGCAATGGCCATCTCAGTCTCTGGAATTGAAGGGAATAGCCCATAATTACAGATGAAGGATATTAAGGATCTGGAAAGATTATGTATGGTGGAATGGTCTGAGATCCCTCCCTCCCAGTGTGTTCTCCAATCTGATAAAACATTTTGAAAAACATCTCAGTGTCGTCATACTCGCAAGGGGAGGGTGATAGTGTATTGAAAACAGGGGATCCAATAATTTTGACCCCTATCTTGTTGCAATTTTTGTTGTATTACTTCTTGAACAATATCTATTTCTCTGAGCAATTGTATTGGTATAAAATAATATAAATGCTACATTTTTGGAGCATTTGTATTTGAATTATTTATTTCATACAATCTTTTTTGCTTATCTTTATCAAGGGATCCAAGAATTTCGGACACAACTGTAGATCTTAATATCAGTTTGTCCTTCGTCTTTGCAAACACGATTTGTAAAAATGTTAACACCCAGTCTATAACAACAGTCATAAGCACAATGTTTTTTCTTTGATGAAAACATCTATGTCTCTGTTTCAGTAAAACATATTTTGGTTATGAAACCTCATGTACAGTGCCTTGCGAAAGTATTCGGCCCCCTTGAACTTTGTGAACTTTTGCCACATTTCAGGCTTCAAACATAAAGATATAAAACTGTATTTTTTTGTGAAGAATCAACAACAAGTGGGACACAATCATGAAGTGGAACGACATTTATTGGATATTTCAAACTTTTTTAACAAATCAAAAACTGAAAAATTGGGCGTGCAAAATTATTCAGCCCCCTTAAGTTAATACTTTGTAGCGCCACCTTTTGCTGCGATTACAGCTGTAAGTCGCTTGGGGTATGTCTCTATCAGTTTTGCACATCGAGAGACTAAATTTTTTTGTGTGTGGCAAAAGGTCGCAAAGTTCAAGGGGGCCGAATACTTTCGCAAGGCACTGTATACACAGCAATATATTTTGAGTAAGCAGACATTGAAAAATGCATTTCTACAGAGTACTACAGCATCATAAGCCATAGAATGTGTTTTCAAGATCTCAAAATGTTCAAGTTTTGTAGTAATAATTTCCATTTGCATTCTGCCAAAATCAAATAGGGAATTGAGGGTAAAAAAGTGTTGTTCAAAAATTGAGACCAGTGTTGCAGTAACCAGGGTTTGGAAGTGGTTCAGGGAACAGAACTGGAAACTAGAAAATATTTTAGAATAAGGCTTTAACATAACAAGTGTGGACATAAGGTGGGATGTATAGACATTATGGACAGTATGTGGACAGAATATATTGTATATCTGAAGAATATGTGGATAGAATAGTATATGCACAGCAATAGCTGAATATAATTACCTTGACTAGAACACAGTATATACATATGAAATGGGTAAAACAGTATTTAAACATTATACAGTGACCAGTGTCCCATCATTCCAGTTACCAGTGTTCCATATCTATGAACATAAGGAATCAGCCTCTAAGGTGCAGGGATGAGTCACTGGGTGGTAGCCAGCTTGGAACAGTGACTAAGTTCAGGGCAGGGTACTGGGTGGAGGCAGGTTAGTAATGGCTATTTAACAGTCTGATGGCTTTGAGATAGAAGCTGTTTTTCAGTCCCTTGGTCCCAGCTTTGATGCACCTGTACTGACTTCTCTTTCTGGATGGTATAGTGGGCTGAACAGGCTGTGGCTCGGGTGGCTTGGAGGTGAACACACAGTCATGGGTAAACACAGAGTACAGGAGGCGGCTGAGAGTGCACCCTTAGTGGGGCCCCTGTGTTGAGGATCAGCGCAGTGGAGGTTTTGTTGCCTGCCTTTACCCCCTCGGGGGCGGCCCGTCAGGAAGTCCAGGACCCAGTTGCATAGGGCGGGGTTCAGTTCCCGGGCTTAATAATGAGCTTGGAGGGTACTATGGTATTGAAGGCTGAGCTGTAGTCAATGAACAGCATTCTTATATACAGTTGTTAAGTTTATGTCTCAGTTGTTGAATCTTGTTATGTTCATACATGTTAAGTTTGCTAAAAATAAATGCAGTTGACAGTTTCTTTTTTTGCTGAGTTTATATTGTACATACAGTTGAAATCTGAAGTTTACATACACCTCAGCCAAATACATTTAATCTCAGTTTTTCACAATTCCTGACATTTAATCCTAGTAAAATTTCATGAATTAGGTCAGTTAGGATCACCACTTTATTTTAAGAATGTGTATAATAGTAATAGTAGAGAGAATAGTAGAGAGAATTATTTTTTTCAGCTTTTATTTCTTTCATCACATTCCCAGTGGGTCAGAAGTTTACATTTTAACTTTAAATGGTTTAACTTGGGTCAAACGTTTTTGGTAGCCTTCCACAAGCTTCCCACAATAAGTTGGGCGAATTTTGGCCCATTCCTCCTGACAAAGCTGATGTAACTGAGTCAGGATTGTAGGCCTCCTTGCTCGCACGCACTTTTTCAGGTCTGCCCACACATTTTCTATAGGATTGAGGTCAGGGCTTTGTGATGGCCACTCCAATACCTTGACTTTGTTGTCCTTAAGCCATTTTGCCACAACTTTGGACGTATGCTTGGGGTCATTGTCCATTTTCGACCAAACTTTAACTTGATTAAACTGATGACTTGAGATGTTGCTTCAATACATCCACATTATTTTCCCTCCTCATAAAGCCATCTATTTTGTGAAGTGCACCAGTCCCTCCTGCAGCAAAGTACCCTCACAACATGATGCTGCCACCCCCGTGCTTCACGGTTGGGATGGTGTTCTTCGGCTTGCAAGCCTCCCCCTTTTTCCTCCAAACATAACAATGGTCATTATGGCCAAACAGTTCTATATTTGTTTCATCAGACCAGAGGACATTTCTCCAAAAAGCACGATCTTTGTCCCCAGAAGAGGACTGGCCACCCCTCATAGCCTGGTTCCTCTCTAGGTTTCTTCCTAGGTTCTGGCCTTTATATGGAGTTTTTCCTAGCCACCATTGCTTGCTGTTTGGGCTTTTAGAATGGGTTTCTGTACAGCACTTTGAGATATCAGGTGATGTAAGAAGGGCTTTATAAATACATTTGTTTTGATTTGATGTGCAGTTGCCAACCGGAGTCTGGCTTTTTCATGGCGGTTTTGGAGCAGTGGCTTCTCCCTTGTTGAGCGGCCTTTCAGGTTATATCGATATAGGACTTGTTTTACTGATGATATAGATACTTTTGTACTGGTTTCCTACAGCATCTTCACAAGGTCCTTTGCTGTTGATCTGGGATTGATTAGCACTTTTCACACCAAAGTATGTTCATCTCAAGGAGACAGAACGCGTCTCCTTCCTGAGCGGTTTGACGGCTGCGTGTTCCCATGTTGTTTATACTTGCACACTATTGTTTGTACAGATGAACATGGTACCTTCAGGAGTTTGGAAATTGCTCCCAAGGATGAACTAGACTTGTGGAGGTCTACAGAAATCTGAATTTCTTTTGATTTTCCCACGATGTCAAGCAAAGAGGCACTGAGTTTGAATGTAGGCCTTGAAATTCGTCCACAGGTACACCTCCAATTGACTCAAATTATGTCAATTAGCCTATCACAAGCTTCTAAAGCCATGACATCATTTCCTGGAATTTTCCAAGCTGTTTAAAGGCACAGTCAACTTAGTGTATGTAAACTTCTGACCCACTGGAATTGTGATACCGTGAATTAAAAGTTAAATAATCTGTCTGTAAACAATTGTTGGAAAAATTACTTGTGTTTTGCACAAAGTAGATGTCCTAACTGACTTGCCAAAACTATAGTTTGTTAACAAGAAATTTGTGGAATGGTTGAAAAATGAGTTTTAATGACTCCAACCTAAGTGTATGTAAACTTCTGACTTCAACTGTAGGTATTCCTCTTGACCAGATGGGATAGGGCAGTGTGATGGTGATTGAATCATCCATTGGATCTATTGGGATGGTATGCAAATTGCAGTGGGTCTAGGTTGTCAGGTAAGTTAGAAGAGATATGATCCTTAACTAGCCTCTCAAAGCCCTTCATGAGGACATGAGTGAGTGCTTCGGGGCGAAAGTAATTTAGTTCAGTCCCCTTCACTTTCTTGGGTACAGGAACGATGGTGGACATCTTGATGCAAGTGGTGTTAGCAGACTGGTATAGGGAGAGATTGAATATGTCCGTAAACACTCTGTGCATGCTCTGAGGACGCGGCTAGGGATGCCGTCTGGGCCGGCAGCATTGCGAGGGTTAAAAATGCTTAAATGTCTTTCTTACATTGGCCAAGGAGTCCTGGGGAGCGGTCTGTGTCAGCGGCACTGTGTTAGCCTCAAGAGGGCGAAGAAGGTGTTCAGTAGTAGTAGTATTGACTATGGTAGAAGTAAGCATAATAGTAGTAGACGTCGTATCAGTACACTGCAATAGTAATAGTAACTATTGTAGATAGGTAGGCCTATAATCAAATAATCATATGGGTTAGCTATGGTAAGTGGCGTAGCTATTGTAGAGTTTTTAGTGAGTGTTGGGTTGGAGTTGGTTGGAGTGGGTTGGAGTGAACTACGTGGCATAACGAGTCTTAGAATAATTTGATAATTCTGAAGGTTTCATGGCAGGTAACGCAACAGTGGGAAGTTTAAAGGAAGTTTAAAGCTCAAAGAAAGTAGCTGATGCGGTGTCTAAAACAGATGTATTGTTTGATTGCTACCACTGTACTCCTATGGTTCTCATTCAAACCAATGTTAATTTGAAACATTTCAAATTGTTATATTTTAAAAAGTATACATAGTATCAACAAGCTGTATGCAAGCTATCTAAGTTGAGTCAGTTTGTACATTACAACCTTAGTTTGGAGTTGATAGCTTAAACAGAGAGAATAGGGTGCACATTTTTTACCAATTCAACATTTAAGTATATGGAGCTTTTATGCAAATGTAAAATAGTTATAATCAAATCAAAAAGTATAAATAGTATCTAAAAGCTGTATACAAACAATCTAAGTTGGGTCAGTCTGCACCTTTCAAATTGGTTTGATGTTAAAGCTTAAACGATTCAAGAGGAGTAGCGAACCCCCCCAAAATTGTAGGAAAAGTAATCATAATACTAAAAAAGTATAGTTTGTCTCAAAGTATTTTTGGTTGTGAAACAAGTGATAGCCTGAATATGTGAAAGTTGGTTTGGTGTCTCTAGCTTCAATGATTCAAAAGTTATAATTGTTGTTGTTGGAATATTTGATGCCAATTTTTGCAAATGTCAATAGTTATAATTTATACACTTTTTAAAGTTGTTTTAATGTTTGTAGCTTAAAATGGTTAAACAGAAGTGACATTAAACATGTTGGTATTGAAGCCCTGATGTTTTATGCTAATTTAGAAATAATTTGTAAAAATAGTTTATAAAAGGTTTTAGATAATTTAAAGTTAAGTTAGCCTGGGCAATTTAAAATGTATTTTGTAATTTATTGGCAAAGGAGCAGGACCATTTTGAATCGTTGCCACTGTATTCCTATGGTTCTCATTCAAACCCATGATAATTTAGAATTTCTTAAAATCGTTGTAGTTGAAATAGTATAAATAGATGGAAAAACTGATCGATTGATTGTTTTGATAGAAACATAATAAAGTTGGTTTGGTATTTCTAGCTTGAACGGTTTAACTGTCTTGCCTAGTTAAATAAATTTAGTCTTTTATAAAGTGTTAAAGTTATTTTAATGTTTGTAGCTGAAATGGGTAAAAAGTAGTAACATTTAAAATGTCTACCACTGTGTTCTTATGGTTGGCATTGAATCCATAAAATGTTATGCCAATTGATGCAAAATGTGTATAGTTTAGAGAGTTATAAAGGTTTAAAATAAAGTTGGTTTTAATTGTTTTTCATTGTATATAGCTACCACTGTATTCCCTTGGTTCTTATTCAAACCCATGTTAATTTATGCCAATTTCAAATGGTTATAATTCAAAAAGTATAAATGGTGTAAAATATCTGAAAGCAAGCAATCTAAATTGGGCCAGTCTGAATGTCTCAACATTGGATTGGTGTTGATAGCTTAAACGGTGAAAGAGGAGATGCATTTAGAATATTTTTAGAAGTGCACTTGAGATAAATAAAAAAATCTAAAATTCAAAAGGTATAAATACCATCAAAAATATTTAATGGGATACTGTGTGTAGATTGATGAGGGAAAAAACTTCATCAGGAGGTCCAAGGTTGCCATGGTAATTTCCCTGCTGACAGAGTGGGCGTTGGAGTGGGCTATGGCCGTCAGAGAGAGGAGAGGAAAAGCTGGCTTCCTATGAGAAGTTCATGGCCCTGTCCAGGGAGGTCTTCGACCATCTACCAGAGGGCGGAGAGGGAGGTGAGCGACCACTCCAACTCCGGTCAGGGTGCAGAGGCCTCGAGCAGATGGAATGAGCCGGTGCTCCGCACCCTATTCCTGAAGTGGACTGCACAAGGGGGTTGTCAGAACAGAAATTACGATTATGTTATAATGCTGTTATTGCATCAAATAGTTGTTTTATGCAACAGAATAAGGGGTTGTTAGAACGCTCATCTGTGTGTTCTACTGAGGCTGGGCCTCTGGAAGATTTACGATATCTTTGGGTGATACCGCATTCCAGAGCATGAGTTGATGTTTCTGTTCTATAAGCTACCGGGGAGAGAGAACTCCAGGGCCAGCCCCTGGTCTCTACCCAATGAGTTTGCTTTCCTTGTGACCCATTCCATACATCTGTTGTTTGTCATGTAGCCTGGGGTGTATCTTGGCTATAAAAGACCTTTGAACTTTTGTCTCAGGGCTCTCAACAAATCATCTGAGGGTGATTCGTCAACCAGCCATCATTAACGTAGATCACTTAATGAGTTTGTGATAAGTTTGTCTCTCCTCATTTGATAGTAAAGAAATGAAACACCACAGGGTCCAGACGGAGTTGGCTTGTCGGAACGACAAACTTCCTTGGACAACGTTCATCGAGATTGCTATCCATCTGGACAACCGTCTTCAGGAGCACCTGCGCCCACCTCGCCCCCCTCCTTTGGCCGTCTTGAGGCAGAGCCTAAACCCATGGAGTTAGGGGCCACAAACCTCCCCGTGGCAGAGCAGCGTTGCCAGAGACAGCTGGGGCTCTGTTCCTATTGCAGCCAGGAGAGGCATCTGCTTCAGTGGTATTCGGTGCATCCCAACCCTGGATCCAGAGGGGCAGAGGGGAGGCCACATGATTATCCGTATTCTGGGGTAGGCGTGTATTCCATCAGCATCTCTTTCACCAAACCGTTACTGGTTTCCATTTCACTGGCTGGCAGTTCCTCATGTGTTGTCTCTACAGCCCTAGTGGACTCTGGTGCCCCAGGGAATTTCATCGACCAGGCCCTTGCCTCCTCCCTGAACATCATCTCGTATATGCACTCCTCTCCTCTTCCTAGTCCAAGCCCTGGATAATCAACCAGTGGGATCCGGCACAGTCACACACACAACACAGCACCACTCACCCTCACTGTGGGACCCATGCACCAAGAAAGCCTTCCCTTCCTCAGTATCACCGCACCTGTACACAAAGTCATCCTCGGACTCCCGTGTTTTCTACTTCATGACCCCACAACTCCGTCCTCATTGCCCCTGGGACTTTTCCATCAACCTACTTGCTGGCTCTGCGCCTACCCTCTGTCGGTGGTTTTAACTGAGGCCATGGTGGAGTACATCTCTCCAACTGGGTTCCATCTGCTCATCAACCTCCCCTGCGTCGGAAGGCTTCTTCTTTATGGAGTTCTACATCTGTGCATCGATTACAGAGGCCTCAATTCAATCACCACCAAGTCCCGCTTCCCTCTTCCATTGGTGCCGTCCACTATCGAACAGCTTTTTTACTAAATTGGACCTGCGGAGGCCTACAATATGATCCTCATCCGGGAGGGGAATGAATGGAGGATCACATTGCTCACATCTGAGTAGTCCTGGGATGCCTCCTGGAGAACCGCCTGTATGTGAAAGCGGAGAGGTGCCAGTTCCATCAGGTCACTATCTCCTTTTTGGGATACCGGATCAGACCGCAGGGAGTGATAATGGATAAAAGGAAGGTTGAAGCAGTCAGGTCATGGCCAGTTCCAACTACTATATTGGGGCTACAAGTTTTTTGGGAGTTTGCCAACTTCTATCGCAGCTTCATTTAAAACATAAACTCCATCGCCTATCCTCAAGGGCGGTCCCCGTAAATTGGTGTGTAGTCCTGCAGCTGATTAGGCCTTCCGCCTACTGAAGAGGTGTTTCACCTCCCCTCGTTGATGAAACACCCAGATCCTATTCTGCCCTTTGTGGTGGAGGTGGACGCCTCAGAAATAGGTGTGGGGCCCATCCTGTCCCAATGTCAAGGTAACCCACAGAAATTGTATCCATGTGCCAACTAGTCAAAGAAACAGTGTTTCCTGCAGAGAGGAACATTGACGTCAGTGACCGGGAGCTCCTGGCGGTGAAGTTGGCAATAGAGGAATGGAGACACTGGCTGGAGGGTGCCAAGAACCCATTTCTCATTCTCATCTACCATCGGATCCTGGAGTACATACTGATGGCGAGGCGGCTGAACCCGCGCCAAGCAAGGTGGGCCCTTTTCTTCACTAGATTCAACTTTACCCTGTTATATCGCCCAAGTTCAAAGAACATCAAAGCAGATGCCCTGTCCCATCTCCATAATTCAGGAAGGGCTCCTGTCCTGAGTGCGCCCATCATTCCACCCTCCAGAATTGTTGCCCCCGTGCTTTGGGACGTAGTTGTGGACATCCAACCTCTGGAGAGGGTACCCGTGCCTGCTACCTGCCCTCCTTACGCACCTACGTCCCCACAGGGGTATGGGATTGGCTGTTGACCTGGGCACACAAATTCCTTGTCGCTGGACACCCAGGTATCACCCGCACCATTCCATCCATCGCCGCAAAATACTGGTGGCCCATCTTGGAGCGGAACATCACCCTCTATGTCAACTCCTACTCCATATGTGCTCAAACCAAATCTTCCCGGCATACTCAAGCTGGGAAAACTCCTTCCCTATCCCGCGAGCCTCAGCGGCCTTGGTCCCATCTGTCCATAGATCTTTTTTACTGAAATCCAAAAGCAAGTGGAGAGGAGGTGGAGAGGAGCTGGGGAGTTCCGAAGGACTCACTGCCAGGACCGGCAGGGGGAGTGGGCCCGGCTCTTCCCCTTGCAAAATCAGCCGGCCCTGGCCCCATGGATCCCGAGCCAGACTGAAGCCCCTGCGGTGGACGAGTGATTCCGGCATGCAGAGAAGGTTTAGAATACAGCTCATGTGAAGCTTAAGCATGCCGTCTGCTGCCAGAAGGAGCAGACAGACTGCCACGGCAGCGAGGCTCCCATGTTCCATCCTGGTGATCGCATCTGGCTTTCTACCAGGAACCTCCTGCTCTGCCTGCCCTGTTGAAAGCTGAGCCCCCGGTTTGTGGGGCCCTTAAAGGTCCTCTGGAGGGGCAACTAGGTAGCATATCGATTACAACACCACCCCACCAACTACTGGATATCACCCTCTTTTCATGTCTCCCACCTGGAAGGTGCTGTCCTCCGCGACACCCCTCCGCCTCCCATGGACATCAATGGGACCCCGGCCTATGACGCCAGGTCCCTCCTGGACTCCCGATGTTGTGGGGAGTCCAGGAGGGTTCCAGTACCTGGTGGACTGGGAGGGGTATGGCCCAGAGGAGCGCTGCAGTACAAAAATTATAATGCTATCAAAGTGAAAGAAGTGAAAGAAGAAGAAGAAGAAGTCATCTTATTATGTATAAATCTAAAGTTTTGCTTTGCTTTCAGCAAGCACACCTAAGAAATCTGGTGTCTTGGCTTTAGCAAGCATATCAATAATAAGAGTATGTAAGAAAACTAGAGTGGCCTTGCCTTTAGCAAGTACATTAATACATGTAAAAACAAATCTAGAGTTATGCTTTGGTTTCAGGCAAACACAGTGTGGCTGCAAGCCACACTAACAAAAAGTCAGAAAAAAAGATACATAACTTAAAGTGTAACCTAACTTTGCGGGCGTAAAAGAAATGCGTGAAACTATATTCACTACATGCTGGAGGAGGAGTTAAGATCGAGTGTCGCCTTGTTAACGTCCAAAAGTTGTAGTTGAGTCACAGACTCTCTTTCCATTTCCTCTGAAAATTGGAACAGACGGTTGTTGGGGACTCAGCAGAGGCTATTTAAAGTCTGGTTGATTTCGCAAGCCACACTAATAATTGTCCGGACCAATATATGCTGAGTGTTCACAACATTAGGAACACCTCCCTAATATTGAGTGGCACCCTCTTTTGCCCTCAAAACAGCCTCAATTCATCAGGGCATGGACTCTACAAGGTGTCGAAAGCGTTCCACAGGGATTCTGGCCCAATGCTTACCACAGTTGTGTCAAGTTGGCTGGATGTTCTTTGGGTGGTGGACCAGTCTTGATACATACTGGAAACTGTGAGTTAGAAAAACCCAGCAGCGTTGCAGTTGTTGACACACTCAAACTGGTGCGCCTGGCAGCTACTACCATACCCTGTCCAAAGGCTCTTAAATATTTTGTAGCTTTCAGCTTTCACCTGGATTCACCTGGTTAGTTTTTCATGGATGGTGTTCCTAATGTTTTGTACACTCAGTGTAGATACAGTGCATTTGGAAAATATTCATTCCCATTCATTTTTTCCACATTGTATTACGTTACAGACTAATTCTAAAACTGATTAAAAAAAACTGATTTGTTGTCCCTCATCAATCTACACACAATTCCCCATAATAAGAAAGCGAAAACAGGTTTTCAGAAATGTTTGCACATTTATTCAAAATAAAAAACAGAAATAACTTATTTACATAAGTATTCAGACCCTTTGCTATGACACTTGAAATTACTGCTTTGAGTCATGGCTGATTAATTATTGCCCGTGTTCATGCTTACATAAGCCATTCTGTGTTTGCGGGTTCCTTTGCCAGGCAGGTACCCTTTGTGAGTGAATTCCTCTGGATCATTATAGGTACAGTAACCTTACGGACAGTCAGTAAATCACCCCATCCATTCTCAGATGGATGGTACACCAGTCCACTGTAGCCTTAAGAATGTGGAGTGCTGGTAATAAAATGTACACCAGATTTCAGGTTAGTAATTCAATGTCAGTTAGTATATACAGTTCCAGTCAAAAGTTTGGACACACCTACTCATTCAAGCGTTTCTTTATTTTAACTATTTTCTACACTGTAGAATAGTGAAGACATCAAAACTATGAAGAAAACACACATGGAATGACGTAGTATCCAAAAAATTGTTAAACAAATCAAAATATTTTATTTTTGTGTTATATTTGTGTTACGGTTCTTCGTTTGTCGAAAGAGAGTCGGACCGAAATGTAGCGTGTTGGTTACTCATGTTTTTAATATAACAAATGACGATACATGAAATAACAAAAACAACAAACGGAACGTGAAAAACCTATACAGCCTGTCTGGTGAACAGTAACACAGAGACAGGAACAATCACCCACAAAATACAAAGTGAAACCCAGGCTACCTAAATACGGTTCCCAATCAGAGACAACGAGAATCACCTGATTCTGATTGAGAACCGCCTCAGGCAGCCAAACCTATGCAACACACACCCCTAATCAGCCACAATCCCAATAACTAAAAAACCCCACTAAGAATTACAACAAACAATAAACCCATGTCACACCCTGGCCTGACCAACTAATTAACTAAAACACAAAATAATAAGACCAAGGCGTGACAATTTGAGATTCATCAAAGTAGCCACCCTTTGCCTTGATGACAGCTGTGCACACTCTTGGCATTCTCTCAACCAGCTTCATGAGGTGGAATGAATTTCAATTAACAGGTGTGCCTTGTTAAAAGTTAATTTGTGGAATTTTCTGTCCTTAATGTGTTTTAGCCAATCAGTTGTGTTGTGACATGGTGTAACGACCGTTGTCCTCCTCAGATGAGGAATAGGAAGGATCAGACCAAAATGCAGCGTGGTAACAGCTCAAATTAGCAAAGAGAAACGACAGTCCATCATTACTTTACTTTATACATGAAGGTCAGTCAATGCAGTCACAAAAACCATCAAGCGCTATGATGAAATTGACTCTCATGAGGAACGCCACAGGAAATGGACACCCACAGTTAACTCTGCTGAAGAGGATACGTTCATTAGAGTTAACTGCACCTCTGATTGCAGCCCAAATAAACGCTATCATTTGTTTTCAACAGGCCTATGACCCAAGACACACCTCCAGGCTGTGTAAGGGCTATTTGACCAAGGAGAGTGGTGGAGAGCTGGCATTAGATGACCTGGCCTCCACAATCGCCCGACCTCAAACCAATTGAGATGGTTTGGGATAAATTGGACTGCAGAGTGAAGGAAAAGCAGCCAACAAGTGCTCAGCAAATGTGGGAACTCCTTCAAGACTGTTGAAAAAGCATTCCTCATGAAGCTGGTTGAGAGAATGCCAAGAGTGTGCAAAGCTGTCATCAAGGCAAAGGGAGGCTACTTTGAAGAATATAAAATATATTTTCATTTGTTTAACCCTTTTTTGGTTACTACATGATTCCATGTGTTATTTCATAGTTTTGATGTCTTCACGAATACTCTACAATGTAGAAAATAGTACAAATAAAGAAAAAAACTCTTGAATGAGTAGGGGTGTCCAAACTTTTGACTGGTAGTGTATATGTATAAACAACCACAAAAATGATATATGTGATGAAAATGCAAATTGTATTTGCTCCTCCATAATGTAAATGATGTTTGTGCCCCAACTACATCATGGTTTATTACAAGTACTGTATCAGTCTCTACGGTAATTTGTTTACAATGTTAAAGCTGGTGTTAATGAATCGGTATCTATGTAGAGGAACAAGGATGAGCATGCTGTCCAGAGTGCAGAAATGTAGAGAGGAGAGGAGGGCAGGGAGGAGGAATGGAGACGAGGAGATTAATATTTTTCATGAGAGAGAAGAGAGTAAATGGAATCATTGAGAGCATGTACAGAGATAATAAAGCATGGAGAAGATATGAAATATAGACAGGAGAGAAGAGTATGAGAGAGAACAGGGGATATCATTAGATAAAGTGGAGGAATGGTGAATGCAGATGGAAAAGAGGAAATGGGAGATAAAAATAGATTTCAAAGCTTTCCTCTCTATCCCTGATTTCACGAAGGGAAATATAGACAAAAACAGCTTGAGAGGAAGAATCTCTACACTGTCTCTACTTGCAGTGCTTCCTCCCCAAAGTATTGAGGCTTCAGTTTATTTTAGATGTGAATTGCAGGGTGCTGTACAGTTTGTGGCCATTCAGCAAATCAGTAATCAGCTACCGTATGTGAGATACTTTCCATATTACTGTAGTCAAAATAAGATAAGATTGAGTTACATAAGCTTAGTAAAATCTTACAAAAGAGCACGACAATAAACTTGAGCTGCTGTAACGAGTTTCTTCTAACTCCTCCTCTGACGAAGAGGTGGAACAAGGATCGGACCAAAATGCAGCGTGGTTAGTTAGATACATCTTTAATGAAGATGAAACACGAACAATACAAAACAACAAATGTGGAAAACCAAAACAGCCCTATCTGGTGCAACACACACAGAAAGAATATGAATATGGCTGCCTAAATATGGTTCCCAATCAGAGACAACGATAAACACCTGCCTCTGATTGAGAACCACTTCAGACAGCCATAGACTTAACTAGAACACCCCACTAAGCTACAAACCCAATTCCAACACACCACATACAAAACCCCATGCCACACCCTGGCCTGACCAAATAAATGAAGATAAACACAAAATACCTCGACCAGGGCGTGACAGAACCCCCCCCTAAGGTGCGGACTCCCGGACGCACCTCAAAACAATAGGGAGGGTCCGGGTGGGCGTCTGTCCATGGTGGCGGCTCCGGCGCGGGACGTGGACCCCACTCAATCACCGTCTTAGTCCCTCCTCCTCGCGTCCTAGGATAGTCCACCCTCGCCGCCGACCATGGCCTAGTAGTCCTCACCCAGAACCCCACTGGACTGAGGGGCAGCTCGGGACAGAGGGGCAGCTCGGGACAGAGGGGCAGCTCGGGACAGAGGGGCACCCCAGCCAGGTAGTTGAATCCAGCAGATCATGGTTGGCTGGCAGTTCTGGCAGATCCTGGCTGACTGGCGGATCTGGAAGAGTCTGTTTGACTGGCGGATCTGGAAGAGTCTGGCTGACTGGCGGATCTGGAAGAGTCTGTTTGACTGGCGGATCTGGAAGAGTCTGGCTGACTGGCGGATCTGGAAGAGTCTGGCTGACTGGCGGATCTGGAAGAGTCTGGCTGACTGGCGGATCTGGCTGACTGGCGGATCTGGAAGAGTCTGGCTGACTGGCGGATCTGGAAGAGTCTGGCTGACTGGCGGATCTGGAAGAGTCTGGCTGACTGGCGGATCTGGAAGAGTCTGGCTGACTGGCGGATACTGGCGGCTCTGGCTGCTCCACGCTGACTGGCGGCTCTGGCTGCTCCACGCTGACTGGCGGCTCTGGCTGCTCCACGCTGACTGGCGGCTCTGGCTGCTCCACGCTGACTGGCGGCTCTGGCTGCTCCACGCTGACTGGCGGCTCTGGCTGCTCCACGCTGACTGGCGGCTCTGGCTGCTCCACGCTGACTGGCGGCTCTGGCTGCTCCACGCTGACTGGCGGCTCTGGCTGCTCCACGCTGACTGGCGGCTCTGGCTGCACCACGCTGACTGGCGGCTCTGGCGGCTTCTTGCAGACCAGCAGCTCCTTGCAGACTGACAGCTCGGGCTGCTCCATGCAGACTGACAGCTCGGGCTGCGCTAAACCGGCGGGAGACTCCAGCAGCGCAGGAGAGGAGGAAGGCTCTGGCTGCGCTGAACAGGCGGGAGACTCCAGCAGCGCAGGAGAGGCGCACACTGATGCGTGGTACTGGCACTGGTGGTACTGGGCCGAGGACACGCACAGGAAGCCTGTTGCGGGGAGCTGCCACCGGAGGGCTGGGGTGTGGAGGTGGTACTGGGTAGACCGGATCGTGCAGGCGCACTGGAGCTCTTGAGCACCGAGCCTGCCCAACCTTACCTGGTTGAATACTCCCGGTTTCTCTGCCAGTGCGGCAAGGTGGAATAGCCCGCACTGGGCTATGCAGGCAAACCGGGGACACCGAGCGTAAGGCTGGTGCCATGTAAGCCGGCCCAAGGAGACGCACTGGGGGCCAGATGTGTAGAGCCGGCTTCATGGCATTTGGCTCGACGCTCAATCTAGCCCGGCCAATACGCGGAGCTGGAATAGAATGCACCGGGCTATGCACCCACACTGGAGACACCGTGCGCACCACAGCATAACACGGTGCCTGCCCGGTCTCTCTAGCCCCCCGGTAACCACAGGAAGTTGGCGCAGGTCTCCTACCTAGCGTCGCCATACTCCCTGTGAGCCTGAAATTTTTGGGGCTGACTCCCGGGCTTCCAACCACGTTGCCGCGCTGCCTCCTCATACCTGCGCCTCTCAGCTCTCACCGCCTCTAGTTCTTCTTTGGGGCGGCGATATTCTCCAGGCTGATCCCAACGTCCTTCTCCGAATAATTCCTCCTCCCATGTCGATACCTCCTTTTGTTGCTCCTTGGGGCGGCTACACTCCCCTGGTTTAGCCCAGGGTCCTCTCCCGTCGAGGATTTCCTTCCAAGTCCAAAAGTCCTTTTTACGCTGTTCCTGCTGCTGCCTTTGCTGTTTCTCCTGTGGCTCCTGCCTGTTGACACGCTGCTTGGTCCGTTTGTGGTGGGTGATTCTGTAACGAGTTTCTTCTAACTCCTCCTCTGACGAAGAGGTGGAACAAGGATCGGACCAAAATGCAGCGTGGTTAGTTAGATACATCTTTAATGAAGATGAAACACAAACAATACAAAACAACAAACGTGGAAAACCAAAACAGCCCTATCTGGTGCAACAAACACAGAGACAGGAACAAGGACACTAAGGACAATCACCCACGAAACACACAAAGAATATGGCTGCCTAAATATGGTTCCCAATCAGAGACAACGATAAACACCTGCCTCTGATTGAGAACCACTTCAGACAGCCATAGACTTAACTAGAACACCCCACTAAGCTACAAACCCAATAACAACACACCACATACAAAAACCCCATGCCACACCCTGGCCTGACCAAATAAATGAAGATAAACACAATACCTCGACCAGGGTGTGACAGCTGCCAAGATACAAACCAGTGTCTTGATGAAATACAAAGTAGTCTGATTCAGGGCTTTTTTTCTAGCAGTAGCCACTTGGCCAACACCAAACAAACCATTAAATTCAGTAAGGGATTTATTTAAGGATAAATATCAGATTCAGTTTCTTCCAGGTAAGTTGAAATGAAATGGAAGTAGAAAGTAATTAATTCCCAACTCTCCATGCACCTTTACTAATCTTAACATTGCACAAAGGCCTACATATTCAGCCATTTTCATGCACATTTCCAAACCGCAAATACACTGTCCAGATGTCTACCAGACAACTTGCGGACAGAAATGTTGCCACTGCAGCCCGCTTTTGTAACGGTTTTCTTTTGTGGAAGGAGAGGCAGATCAAAGCACAGCGTGGCTATTTAGATTCATGTTTAATAAAACAAATAAACACAAACACTACAAAACAAGAAACGTACCGTGAAACCTGAAACAGCTTAAACTGGTGCAAACTAACACAGAGACAGGACCAATCACCCACAAAACCCAACACCAAACAGGCTACTTAAATATGGTTCCCAATCAGAGACAATGACTAACACCTGCCTCTGATTGAGAACCATATCAGGCCAAACACAGAAACAGACAAACTAGACACACAACATAGAATGCCCACTCATATCACACCCTGACCAAACAAAACATAGAAACATACAAAGCAAACTATGGTCAGGGTGTGACAGCTTTACCAGTCATCAGTGGCTTAAGTTTATAAGCTTATTAAAGCCTCACCAATATGCTGAGCTTGGAATACAAAGAAGCATTGGAATAATACAAGGAATCCTATTCTACATTTCTTTGGGATTATACCTTTTTTTTAGTATTGCGTGTCCTTTGGATACATGTCATTAACTTTGAAGGGAAGTACAATTCAGCTCTAAAGGGGTAATATAAATTCTATATTTAGAAAATAAGCAAATGCAGGACATCACTCTTTTATGTACAGTATAACTGAACAGGGCTTAATCTCTTACTGAGAGGTCACTGTCACTCTCTCGACATACAATGCCTTGCAAGAGTATTCATCCCCCTTGGCTGTTTCCTATTTTCTTGCATTACAACCTGTAATATACATTTATTTTTGTTTGGATTTTATGTAATGGACATACACAAAATAGTCCAAATTGGTGAAGTGAAATTTAAATAAAACTTTTTTCAAAAAATTCAAAAAACAAAAAAAGTGGTGCGTATGTATTCACCCCCTTTGCTATGAGGCACCAAAATAATATCTGATGCAACCAATTACCTCCAGAAGTCGCATAATTAGTTAAATAAAGTCCACCTGTGTGCAATCTAAGTGTCACATGATCTGTCACATGATCTCAATATATACACCTGTTCTGAAAGCACCGAGAGACTGCAACACCACTAAGCAAGCGGCACCACCAAGCAAGCGGCACCATGAAGACCAAGGAGCGCCCCAAACAGGTCAGGGACAAAGTTCTGGGATGTACAGATCAGGGTTGGGTTATAAAAAAATATCCAAAACTTTGAACATCCCACGGAGCACGATTAAATCCATTATAAAAAAATTAAAAGAATATGGCACCACAACAAACCTGCCAAGAGAGGGCCGCCCACGAAAACTCACAGACCAGGCAAGGAAGGCATTAATCAGAGAGGCAACAAAGAGACCACAGCGGAGATTGGAGTATCTGTCCACAGGACCACTTTAAGACATGAACTCCATAGAGCTGGGCTGTACAGAAGAGTGTCCAGAAAAAAAGCCACTGCTTAAAGAAAAAAAATTGCAAACATGTGGGAGACTCCCCAAACATATGGAATAAGTTACACTGGTCAGATGAGACAAAAAATTAGCTTTTTGGCCATCAAGGAAAACGCTATGTCTGGTGCAAACCCAACATCTCTCATCACCCTGTGAACACCATTTCATCGGCAGGGACTGGGAAACTGGTCAGAATTGACGTAATGATGGATGGCGCTAAATACAGGGAAATTCTTGAGGGAAACCTGTTTCAATCTTCCAGAGATTTGAGACTGGGACGGAGGCTCACCTTCCAGCAGGACAAGGACCCTAAGCATACTGCTAAAGCAACACTTGAGTGGTCAAAGCCCAGACCTCAATCCTCAATCTGTGGTATGACTTAAAGATTGCTGTACAACAGCGGAAACCATTCAACTTGAAGGAGCTGGAGCAGTTTTGCCTTTAAGAATGGGGAAAAAACCCATTGGCTTGATGTGCCAAGCTTATAGAGACATACCCCAAGAGAAGTGCAGCTGTAATTGCTGCAAAAGGTGGCTTTACAAAGTATTGACTTTGGGGGGGGGGGGGGGGAATAGTTATGCACGCGGAAGCTTTCTGTTTTTTTTGGTCTTATTTCTTGCTTGTTTCACAACTAAAAATATTTTGTATCTTCAAAGTGGTAGGCATGTTGTGTAAATCAAATGATACAACCCCCCCCCCAAAAAAATCTATTTTAATTCCAGGTTGTAAAGGCAACAAAATAGGACAAATGACAAAGGGGTGCATACTTTCACAAGCCACCTTATGGCTGTTTCAACTAACTGGTATTTTGGTGTCTGAGTTCAGGGATTGACATTAAAGTCTGAAAGGCATTTGCCCATTGGGCAAGTCAGGAGTATTTTTTTGGTTCCCAGAAAATCATGATCACTTGCCCAAAAATTTAAATGAACTATTTACATGCAGAAGTGCCAAATATTGCCTGCCTTTCATAAAGAGGTGGAATCAGAAATATCAGCACTGGAAATGTTCTATTTTGGTTGTTATTAGTAAAGAAATCTCGGAGCAGGCTCAACCGTCATAAATTAACTCTCTTTCACTTAAACAATGGGGAGGAACCAGAGAGATCAGTTCTATGCTATTGGAATTTTTGCAGTGTGGTTATTTTCACTTAAAAAAAAACAACACTTGCCCAACGAGGTAACCTTGGAGCAGGCTTAATCTGTGCTACGGCTCAGTTCACCTGCACGAGGCAATAGGCCAGCCCTTAATGTCAATTCCTAAAATGGGAGGTACTAAGAACATAATTACAGAGAAACAAGCGTTATCAGCTGAAAGGGGAGAGGGAGCATGGCTAAGTAGGAATAGTCTTGAATATGTAATTGAGGTTAGTGGGAATAGTACTTTAGCTCTAAAATATGGATTTGATGCAACTAGTTTGAATATCCTGGTAACTAGATGAAGACTCAGATTTCTTGTAAAAATGTTAGATTTCTGCCATGGTATCTGTTAGTCACTACACTGCTCATAGTTAGCCCATAGTAATGGAACTTTCCTGCCTTCCTCCTTGATTGATTTACACTGTTGCCATAACTACATTCAGGCCCCTGAGACCAGTAAATGAAACAGGTGTGTTTGAAAAGCTTCTAAACATCACTTCACACCTGTTCCTATACCCAAAATGGGCTTGTCTAATTAACAAATTATCCTACAAAATCAACAACATGGAGGACAAGTAAACCTTATGGATCATCTCATATGACCAAAGTACAGTAAATCTATAGTCCTGCGAGCAGTGCATGTTATTTGGCATTAATACATGTCACATATCAGTTTGCAAACAATGTAAAATAAATATATATACTGTTTATCATTGAGTTAATACAGCCACATACAAACACGGTCTCTTTTTTGTTTTTTTGAGTAAGGCAGCTCCAAAATGCAGGTGTTTCAGGCTAGCTCAGTGCTTTCTGTAGTGGTGGGGCAAGCCAGCAGAAAATACGGAGCGTTGTGCTGTGACTGGCTCAGTGTTCTGTCATTCATGGGGACACTATGTCACTGCCGAGTCTAAGGGTAGAGCTAGAGAATTCAAGACTCTTGGGTGCCGCCATAGAGTTACATTAGAAGTTCCCATCCAAGAAGGTCATTGGCCACAGAGAAAATTACGTCAAATCACATTATATCTACAGTAGCTTTGATTGGACTGACTTCAAAATCTGAGCTAGCAGTCATCATCATGAATCAAGTCGACAATCTACCCTCCTGTTCAAGTGAGCACAGCACAACAAGGGGAGTCCAAAAATGTTTTGTATGCTGCTGCATAAATTATGTAATATTCCAGGGAGATATGTATACTGTAGCTAAGACAGTAATACTAATTGTATGTTGTGTTGTAAGCTGTTAGTAGCCCATGTGCCTCACCCTAATAATTTGGTCTATTTACATCTCTTAATTTCACCTACTGTTCTGACTTGGTGGTGCACATGTAGCCTATAACCTGTTTTTGAGAAATGTCATCATTGAATATTGCAAGAGCTTTCATTGTCTGTTTATAAGCCCCCTTTATTTATCCTACGGTTCTGACTCGGTGTACAGGGAGAACACTGTCGTGTCTTTGGCTATGCCGGATTAAGTGATATGACATGCTATTCTATAAAACCCCTTCTCCGTAATTAATATTACCTGATTGAGCTAATTATGTAAATGTAATTAACGAGAAAGTCGGGGCACCACAAAATAATATTTATAGAGCTGTTATCTTCCGAATAAACTCTTAACCTGTTGGAACTCTAGGGGCGCAATTTCATTTTTGGATGAAAAACGTTCCCGTTTTAAACAAGATATTTTGTCACAAAAAGATGCTCGACTATGCATATAATTGCTACTGTTCGAAAGAAAACACTCTGACGTGTCCAGAAATACAAAGATCTTCTCTGTGCGTGCCCTTTAACGTGAGCTTCAGGCAAAACCAAGATGAGATGGCATCCAGGAAATGACAAGGATTTTTGAGGCTCTGTTTGTCATGATCTCCTTATATGGCTGTGAACGCAAGAGGAATGAGTCTGCCCTTTCTGTCGTTTCCCCAAGGTGTCTGCAGCATTGTGACGTATTTGTAGGCAGATCATTGGAAGATTGACCATAAGAGACCACATTTACCACGTGTCCGCCCGGTGTCCTGCGCCGAAATTGGTGCGCAAAAGTCACCTGCCAGTATTTTTCCAAACAATACAGAGAGTAAAGCAAGCTTCCACGAACTGCATGTCAATGAAGAGATATGTGAAAAAACACCTTGAGGACTGATTCCAAACAACGTTTGCCGATATTATGTAGTTAATCCGGAAAAAGTTTCACGTTGTAGGTGACTGTATTTTCGGTTCGTTTCAGTAGCCAGGCGCAATGTAGAAAACGGAACGATTTCTCCTACACACAGACGCTTTCAGGAAACACTGCGCATTTGGTGTGTAACTGAGAGTCTCCTCATTGAAAACATCAGAAGCTCTTCAAAGGTAAATGATTTTATTTATTTGGTTATCTGGTTTTTGTGAAAATGTTGCGTGCTACATGTTATTCAAAATGCATTGCTAGCTTTGCATACTCTTACACAAATTAGTCAATTTCTATGGTTCAAAAGCATATTTTGAAAATCTGAGATGACAGTGTTGTTAAGAAAAGGCTAAGCTTGAGAGCAGATGCATTATTTTCATTTTATTTGCGATTTTCAGAAATCGTTAACGTTACATTATGCTAATGAGCTTCAGGCTATAACTGTATACAGGGTTTTTTCATAGCCAAACGTGAACAAAACAGAGCGATTTGTCCTACACAAATAATATTTTTTTGAAAAACTGCACATTTGCTATGTAACTGAGAGTCTCCTCATTGAAAACATCCGAAGCTCTTCAAAGTTAATGATTTTATTTATTTGGTTATCTGGCTTTTGTGAAAATGTTGCGTGCTACATGCTACACAAAATGCTATGCTAGCTTTGCATACTCTTACACAAATTAGTCAATTTCTATGGTTCAAAAGCATATTTTGAAAATCTGAGATGACAGTGTTGTTAAGAAAAGGCTAAGCTTGAGAGCAAACGCATTATTTTAATTTTATTTGCGATTTTCAGAAATCGTTAACGTTGCGTTATGCTAATGAGCCTGAGGCTTTAGTCACGATCCCGGATCCGGGATGGGGAGTTTCAAGAAGACCTAATAATATTTTACATCAATAGCAGTCAATATTAATCGTCACCTTAATTCAGTCTCATCTGAAAGTTGTAAATTCTTGGTAATCTTTGCGAATCCTGTCTAACAAGTTGAATCAGCAATACAAAATTGGGTTTAATTATTAATTTACTACATACATAACTAATCACACAGAAATACACATACACATAATTAATCATAACTTGATTACAAATGACGTCATAAAGGAAAACGTGCCTAGCGGCGGAACATATATGGCAGCTTGTTACACAAAAGAAAAGGGGTTGGGTTTGAGTGAAAGAGCGGGAAGACTGAGTAACAAAGGAAGAAGCTGTGCTATCATAAATACAGTATCTTATGCATTCTAAATTACCGCCCATTTGGAAAAGGAAAATGCAATAAATATTTACTCTGAGCTGTGCTTCAGTAGGTTGATGGTAGATGGAAGGCCGTGTTGCCAAACCGAGTCCTTTGTCCTTTGAAGAATGTCTCTGGTGGTCAATTGGATACGTTGTAGTAACGTCGTTGTGTGATAGTGTGTTCCTTCCTAACCCTCGTTTGCAGCTGCTGTTGCTAACTCAACGGCTAGGAGGTATCACTTCTGTAGTGAATAAGAGTTCAAAGTTCATACCATTCACAACCAAAGCTCACGCTGATGTTGGCTTCGTTCTGTAGTTATTATCTGAACCATTCTGACATCGGACCGTCGTCCTCACATCCTCGGAACATGAGGTTACATTTTCGTCAAGGCTTTATATAGTGGAGGGAGAAAAGGGGGTGTTTCATAGTTTACAACCTATGTCTCTTCAAGTGGGCGGGCCACTGAGTCGGGCATAATTCACTCATGAAAACCCAATTCTCACATTTTAGAAGCTAAAATCACATTTCATCCCATCACAAATAATTTCATATTCAAGCATGGAGGCTGAGCGGTTGCCACACCAGGCAGTGATGCAACCCGTCAGGATGCTCTCGTCCACAATCATCTCCTTTGTCTTGATCACGTAGAGGGAGAGGTTGCTGTCCTTGCACCACACAGTCAGGTCTCTGACCTCCTCCCTATAGGCTGTCTCGTCATTGTTGGTGATCAACACACTGTTATGTCATCGGTAGACTTGATGATGGTGTTGGAGTTGTGCCTGGCCGTGCAGTCATGAGTGAACAGGGAGTGCAGGAAGGGACTTAGCACACACCCCTGAGGGGCCCACGTGTTGAGGATCAGCATGGCTGATGTGTTGTTACCTACCCTTACCACCTGTGGTTGGCCCGTCAGTAAGTCCAGGATCCAGCTGCAGAGGGAGGTGTTTAGACCCAGGGTCCTTAGCTTAGTGATGATCTTTGAGGGTACTACACTGAGCTGTAGTCAGTGAGTAGCATTCTCACATAAGTGTTCCTTTTGTCCAGGTGTGAAAGGACAGTGTGCAATAGAGATTGCATCATCTGTGGATCTGTTGGGGCAGTGTTCAAATTGGAGTGGGTCTAGGGTTTCTGGGATAATGATGTTGATGTGAGCCATGACCAGCCTTTCAAAGCACTTCATGGCTACAGATGTGAGTGCTACGGGTCGGTAGACATTTAGGCAGGTTACCTTAGTGTTCTTTGGCACATGGACTATGGTGATCTGCTTGAAACATGTTGGTATTACAGACTCGAACAAGGAGATTTTTAAAAATGTCAGTGAAGGCACTTGCCAGTTGGTCAGCGCATGCTCAGAGTACACGTCCGGGTAATCCATCTGGCCCTGCAGCCTTGTGAATGTTGACCTATTTAAAGGTCTTACTCACATCGGCTGCAGAGAGTGTGATCACACAGTCGTCCAGAACAGTTGTTGCTCTCATGCATGTTTCATTGTCACTTGCCTCGAAGCGAGCATAGAAATTATTTAGCTCATCTGGTGGGCTCGTTTGACTGGGCAGCTCTCGGCTGTGCTTCCCTTTGTAGTCTGTAATAGTTTATAAGCCCTGTCGGAGCCGGTGTAGTACGATTCGATCTTTGTCGTGTATTGACTCTTTGCTTTGTTGATGTTCGTTGGAGGGCATAAGAGGATTTCTTATTAGCTTCCAGGTTAGAGTCCTGCTCCCTGAAGGTGGCAGCTCTACACTTTAGCTCAGTGCGGATGTTGCCTGTAACCAATGGCTTCTGGTTGGGGTATGTACGTACAGTCACTGTGGGGACGATGTCATCGATGACCTTATTTTTGAAGCCAGTGACTGATGTGGTGTACTCCTCAATGCCATCGGAAGAATCCCGGAACATATTCCAGTCTGTGCTAGCAAAACAGTCCTGTAGTTTAGTATCTGCTTCATCTTACCACTTTTTTAATGCGTGAGTCACTGGAGCTTCTTGCTTAAAACTTCTCTTGGGTAGGGGGCAGTATTTTACATTTTGGATGAATGAGGTGCCCAATATAAACTGCCTGTTACTCAGGCCCAGAAGCTAGGATATGCATATGTATGGTAGTATTTGATATCCATCCAGGAAGCGGCATTGTTTTGAATTGAGTGTTTTTCCATTGAAAGCCTATCAACCATATAAATGGATGGGACCTATATTGCAGTTCCCATGGCTTCCACTAGACCTCAACAGTCTTTAGACATTGTTTCAGGCTTTTATTCTGAAAACTGAGTAAGAATGACAACATTATCTGAGTGGTCGGTCAAATGAACCAGAGCTTTTTGCACGCGCGACCAGGAGGACGCCCTCCGTTTTTTTCCCTTTGTATTGAATACGCTATTGTCCGGTTGAAATATTATTGATTATAAAGACAATAGACAACCTGAGGTTTAATAAAAAACATTGTTTGACATGTTTCGACGAACTTTACCGGTACTATTTGGATCTATTCGTCTGCCTGTTGTGACCGCCTTTGAACCAGGTTGTCTACTGAACAAAATGCGCATTTACAGTTTTTTGGATATAAAGAGGGACTTTATCGAACAAAGCAAACATTTATTGTGTAACATGGAGTCTTGTGAGTGCAACCATTTGAAGATCAACAAAGGTAAGTGATTAATTTTATCGCTATTTCTGACTTTTCGTGACAAATCTACTTGGCTGGAAAATGTTTGTATGCTTTTGTAAGCGGGGCGCTGTCCTCAGATAATCACATGATATGCTTTTGCCGTAAAGCCTTTTTGAAATCTGACACAGCGGCTGGATTAACAAGACGTTCATCTTTAAACCGATGTATAACACTTGTATGTTTTATGAATGTTTATTATGAGGATTTCTGTATTTTGAATTTCTCGCTCTGCAATTTCACAGGATGTTGTCGAGGTGGGACGCTACCATCCCACCCGCCCATAAAAGGTTTTACATTTTAGCTTGTAAGAAGGAATCAGGAGGATAGAATTATGGTCAGATTTGCCAAATGGAGGGTAAGGGAGACCTTTGTACATGTCTCTGTGTGTGGAGTAAAGGTGGTCTAGAGTTTTTTTCCTCTGGTTGCACATTTAACATGTTGATAGAACTGATTTAAGTTTCCCTGCATTAAAGTCCCCGGCCACTAGGAACTCCACCTCTGGATGAGCGTTTTCCTGTTTGCTTATGGCTGTATACAGCTTATTGAGTGTGGTCTTAGTGCCAGCACCGGTCTGTGGTGGTATGCAAGACAGCTAAGAAAAATACAGATAAAAAAAATCTCTAGGTAGATAGTGTGGTCTACAGCTTATCATGAGAGACTTTACCTCAGGCGAGGAAAACCAATGTCTAGTTGGTAGGATATACGTGCTTTTAGTTCGTCCCATTTATTTCCCAGAGATTGTATGTTGGCTAACAGTACGGATGTCAAAGGCAGATTAGCCACTCGTTGCCTGATCCTCACAATGCACACAGATCTCCTTCCACAAAATCACAGTCTCTTTCTCCTGCGAATGACGGGGATGAGGGCCTGTTCGGGTGTTTGGAGTAAATCCCTTTCATCCGACTCATTAAAGAAAGGTTATTTGTCCAATTCAAGGTGAGTAATCGATGATCTGATATCCAGAAGCTCTTTTCGGTCATAAGAGACGGTAGCAGTTAACATTATGTACAAACTAAGTTACAAACAATGCAAATTTAATTTATAACCAATAAAACGACAGCCATCCTCTCCGGCAAGTTAGGGCAGCGTGAATATGCCTGCCAGAGGATCTGCGCATGCTCTGAGAACGCGCCCTAGAATACTGTCCGGCCCCGCGGCCTTGCAAACGTTGACCTGGTTAATTAAAGACCTTACTCACATAGGGCTCTGAGAGTGAGATTAACCAGTCCTCTGGGTCGGTGGGTTGCAGATACACACGGTACGATGTTGTTATTGTCGAAGACTGACAAAAATGCATTGAATTCAACTGGAAGCGTCGTATGGCAGATCACGGCTGGTATTCTTCCATTGTAATCCGCAATGGTCTGTAGCCCCTGCCACATGCGATGGGTGGCGATAACCTGTGTAATATTCCTCATTCCTATATTGTCCTTTTGCTCATTTGATGACTCTGCAGAGGTCGTAGCAGGACTTCTTGTTCTTGTTCCTGTCCTCAGCCGTAACCTCAGGGTTGTCTGCGATAGCCCTGTGTGCGGTAGCCCTGTCCTTTATTTTAGCTCCAACCTCTTTGTTAATTCAGGGCTTTTGATTGGGGAAGCAGTGAACCTTCACATTGGGGACAACATCGCCGATGCATTTCCTTATGAAGCCATTGACTGAGGTGGTTAGCTTGATGTTATCCGCGGAGACTCTGAACATATTCCAGTCACCTCTAGAAAAGCAGTCCTGTAGCATAATCTCAGTTTTTTTCTCTCAAATGGCACATTTTAGAGTGGCCTTTTATTGTCCCCAGCACAAGGTGCACCTGTGTAATGATCATGCTGTTTAATCAGCTCCTTGATATGCTACACCTGTCTGGTGGATGGATTATCTTGGGCAAAACATTGAGAAATTAGCTTTTTGTGCGTATGTAACATTTCTGGCATCTTTTATTTCAGCTGATGAAACATGGGACCAACACTTTACATGTGTGTACACCAACACTTTACATGTTTATATATTTGTTCAGTATATATTGTCCTTTAAACCTTTATCTGCTTATGATTGCACAGAAAATTGGACTGTTGGTTGAGGCTGCAGTGTGCACCTGTTGAGGGGGTGAGCTAGTGGTTAGGTAGTGGGCAGGGTACATGTGTTCCTGGTTAGGCCACTCACCTGATCACCAGACACAAACAGTTCTCTGAGCCTCTGCAGCTGGACACTTCTTGTGATTTACTGCCTCTGGCCAATGGTCACCCATAATGCTCCTCTCTATAAAACTCAATGGGCTTCAACATTCTATTATACTCTATATTATTTTCTGTTCTATAATCTTTACATTATATAATTCCTACTATCAACAACCTTTACCGAATTTAACACATTGCCTCTTCCCAGTATCCATTTTTACTGGGCTAGTTCCAACATGCACAATAAACCATACTAACATATCAATCCTAGTTGTTCATTCAGAGATTTATAGTGAGACTAATTAGTTGACTAGTTGAGGCAATCCCTACAACCTTGGTGAGATCATCAACTGCTCTGAGTGTTTGTGAAAGTGATGACGTTAGCGGGTAATGACAATAAATCAACTAATGTCAATACAAGAGATTAATCCGCTCAATCCACTGGTTGGGAAGATATGCTACTATACTGTATGTACACAGACAAAAAAATGGAAAACAGTGGGACAGTGAATTATCTTTCACATCAAGTGATCCGTCCATGCAGAAAAAAAGATGAAGAAGCAGCATATCTGGTAATAGTTCTGTTTCATCAAAAAAAGTGATAAATTGGAGCCCATTACGTAACATGGAACTCACTCTTAGAAGCCCAGTAATTTCTGTGTGATCATACTGTAATTGCTCGGTGTGGGAAACACATTCCCGTGGCTGTCCAGAGATGAAGCACTCCAGCTAAAACAATGTGCAGACAACCTCTCAGTAACTTTACTGTTGTTCCAGATCAGCAGTTGATGGTTTACCATTGATCTCAACTATGCACTAAACCAAGTAGTGTGATCTGTAACTTTTACAACATCGGAAATATATACTGTTATGAAAGCCTTGCACTGTAAGCACCTCCTTACCATGGGAGCCAAAATACTGTATAGAAAACAGGAAGAACCTCATTCATTGTGAGAGGTTAGAGCCCATATAGGAGTAGGTGTAATTTAGAATAGAATGTACTGTAATTATGCTGTATCTAAAGTAGATGTCTGTCAGGGTTTCTCACGGTGAAATGAATCTCGAGAGTCCAAAAGGTCAAAGAGATGAATCTACATATCACATAATCAGCCTCTAACATGAAGTTAAATCTGAAGCTGTTAGAGCTGCAGGTAGGTCTCAGAAGTAGGAAAGCTTTTATGTCTACTACTAGAGATGTAAATGAATGAAAATAGAGACAGAGAAAATGTCTTATGTAAAAATAAAAATACATCGTCAGACATTTTTAATGAACTGTTTTACATTTGAGTGTAAAAGGCACCTAACACTGTCACTTTGCAAAGAACATAGTGTCTGTTTGACTTGTAGGCTAGTCTAAGAAAATGCACTCATGTCCTGTTCATTCCATGACATCTCTTCTAAGGGAACACAAAGTGAAAGACACGCACACCACCTGTCACATAGCACATATGCTTTCACGATTCATTTAAGGCAAGTAAACATAAAAAAGTCAAAAACCTGATGTAAAATTGACATTTTATTTTGTTTATCATACTTCCGTCATAGAATTTCCATGAATTTTAACCACATTCAAATGAACATAAATCCATCATTTCAAAGGGTCACACTTTATTTGGAGAGTCCGGATCATCCATCTGTAGATTCTCTATCAACTTACTATCAACAAACTATCTGTTGATAAGCAACTGCTTGCTAATGTAACAGTTAGGATTAGGTTTAGAATAAGGATTGGGGTTAAGGTTAGAGTTAGGGCTAGGCTAAGGGTCAATAGATAGTTGAAATGTTTATAGTCTGTAGAGCATCTTTATTTAGTTACTTTTTATTTAACTAGGCAAGTCAATTAAGAACATATTCTTATTTATAATGACGGCCTACCAAGAGGACGGGGGCTGGGATGACAAATAAAAATGTAGGACAGGCGAAGCAGCTACATGAGTCAATAAGAGTGGATAGGAGTCGTCTTTGAATGTAAAGATGGAGATAAAACTGTCCCGTTTGAAATCCAGTCATATGAAATCCATTGATGAGGGCCGGCCTAATGAATTTATTTAACTGACTGATTGACTGAATACCTTATATGAACTGTAACTCAGTAAAAGCTTTGAATATGTTGCATTTATATTTTTGTTCAGTGTACAAAAATATAAATGTGTACAAAAAGATTAAGATATCACAAGATGCCAGACTTCAAGGTGAGAGCAGTGTTAAAATAAACCAATGCATAATACTCAATTTACATGTCATATTATACTGAAACGCCAAAACATTGCCTGTTGTCCATCCACAGTCTACCTTGTCATTGATGATATTGGTCTATCGATAGGGTTTTGATCAATTGTGAGTAGGCCTACAATCCAGTCCAAGACTATGAGATGTAGATGTTTTGTCCATACATAGGCCTATTGCATGACTTACCATCTGTGTTGAGGGCATGGATGATTTAGATAAACTATCTTTTATTTATAGTTTTACACTACATTAGCCTAATGTTATCAAACTTTTTGGACTGAGTCACCCATTTCCTGTATACCTTTTTATTATATCTAATGTCCCCATCTTGTGGCCACTTTGTGCACGGGCGTTAGGAGCGTGTATAAATCACTATGAAGCCCTCCAGTGTCCTCTTGTGGTTAAATTCTGACAGAGTTGGCTTTCTGCAATTACAAGGAGTATTTCCTGATCAGGTTTCGTGATCAGAAAAACTATTGGTCCTATGTATAAAAGTTCTGTGGAATAGGCCGCAGGATACCAGAACTCCAAAACAGGATCATTGTTTCCAACCCACAGCCTGAAGTAAATGATTTGCAAATTGTCATCATGATATAATTACACTTAACGTCTTTGAATTGAGTCGGACGGGCCTTGTTCATACCCGTTTGTTGAAGTTCATGTATGGGCCAAATAATAAGCCATCTCAAATGGGTTGGGGTTGGGGTGATCATCTGTTCACCGACTCTGCGTCTCGCAAAGACACGGCGGTTGTAACCAAAAATCTGTGATTTGGACTCATCAGACCAAATGACAGATTTCCACCGGTCTAATGTCCATTGCTTGTGTTTCTTGGCCCAAGCAAGTCTCTTCTTCTTATTGGTGTCCTTTAGTAGTAGTGGTTTCTTTACTCAACCAAGAAGGCATGATTCACGCAGTCTCCTCTGAACAGTTGATGTTGAGATGTGTCTGTTAATTGAACTCTGTGAAGTATTTATTTGGGCTACAATTTTTGAGGCTGGTAACTTGAATGAACTTATCCTCTGTGGCAGAGGTAACTCTGGGTCCTCATTTCCTGTGCCGGTCCTCATGAGAGCCAGTTTCTTCACATTGCTTGATGGTTTTTGCGACTGCACTTGAAGAAAAGTTCAAAGTTCTTGAAATGTTCCGCATTAACTGACCTTCATGTCTTAAAGTAGTGATGCCCTGTCATTTCTCTTTGCTTATTTGAGCTGTTCTTGCCATAATATGGACTTGGTCTTTTACCAAATAGGGCTATCTTCTGTATACCACCCCTACCTTGTCACAAGACAACTGATTGGCTCAAACACATTAAGAAGGAAAGAAATTCCACAAATGAACTTTTAACAAGGCACCCCTGTTATTTGAAATGCATTCCAGGTGACTACCTTATGAAGCTGGTTGAGAAAATGCCAAGAGTGTGCAAAGCTGTCATCAAGGTAAAGGGTGGCTACTTTGAATAATCTCAAATCTAAAGTATATTTTGATTTGTTTAACACTTTTATGATTACTACATGATTCCATGTGTTATTTCATACTGCTGATTTACATTTACATTACATTTAAGTCATTTGGCCGACGCTCTTATCCAGAGCGACTTACAAATTGGTGAATTCACCTTATGACATCCAGTGGAACAGCCACTTTACAATAGTGCATCTAAATAATTTAAGGGGGGGGGTGAGAAGGATTACTTTATCCTATCCTAGGTATTCCTTGAAGAGGTGGGGTTTCAGGTGTCTCCGGAAGGTGGTGATTGACTCCGCTGTCCTGGCGTCGTGAGGGAGTTTGTTCCACCATTGGGGGGCCAGAGCAGCGAACAGTTTTGACTGGGCTGAGCGGGAACTGTACTTCCTCAGTGGTAGGGAGGCGAGCAGGCCAGAGGTGGATGAACGCAGTGCCCTTGTTTGGGTGTAGGGCCTGATCAGAGCCTGGAGGTACTGCGGTGCCGTTCCCCTCACAGCTCCGTAGGCAAGCACCATGGTCTTGTAGCGGATGCGAGCTTCAACTGGAAGCCAGTGGAGAGAGCGGAGGAGCGGGGTGACGTGAGAGAACTTGGGAAGGTTGAACACCAGACAGGCTGCGGCGTTCTGGATGAGTTGTAGGGGTTTAATGGCACAGGCAGGGAGCCCAGCCAACAGCGAGTTGCAGTAATCCAGACGGGAGATGACAAGTGCCTGGATTAGGACCTGCGCCGCTTCCTGTGTGAGGCAGGGTCGTACTCTGCGGATGTTGTAGAGCATGAACCTACAGGAACGGGCCACCGCCTTGATGTTAGTTGAGAACGACAGGGTGTTGTCCAGGATCACGCCAAGGTTCTTAGCGCTCTGGGAGGAGGACACAATGGAGTTGTCAACCGTGATGGCGAGATCATGGAACGGGCAGTCCTTCCCCGGGAGGAAGAGCAGCTCCGTCTTGCCGAGGTTCAGCTTGAGGTGGTGATCCGTCATCCACACTGATATGTCTGCCAGACATGCAGAGATGCGATTCGCCACCTGGTCATCAGAAGGGGGAAAGGAGAAGATGAATTGTGTGTCGTCTGCATAGCAATGATAGGAGAGACCATGTGAGGTTATGACAGAGCCAAGTGACTTGGTGTATAGCGAGAATAGGAGAGGGCCTAGAACAGAGCCCTGGGGGACACCAGTGGTGAGAGCGCGTGGCGAGGAGACAGATTCTCGCCACGCCACCTGGTAGGAGCGACCTGTCAGGTAGGACGCAATCCAAGCGTGGGCCGCGCCGGAGATGCCCAACTTGGAGAGGGTGGAGAGGAGGATCTGATGGTTCACAGTATCGAAGGCAGCCGATAGGTCTAGAAGGATGAGAGCAGAGGAGAGAGAGTTAGCTTTAGCAGTGCGGAGCGCCTCCGTGATACAGAGAAGAGCAGTCTCAGTTGAATGACTAGTCTTGAAACCTGACTGATTTGGATCAAGAAGGTCATTCTGAGAGAGATAGCGGGAGAGCTGACCAAGGACGACACGTTCAAGAGTTTTGGAGAGAAAAGAAAGAAGGGATACTGGTCTGTAGTTGTTGACATCGGAGGGATCGAGTGTAGGTTATTTCAGAAGGGGTGCAACTCTCGCTCTCTTGAAGACGGCAGGGACGTAGCCAGCGGTCAGGGATGAGTTGATGAGCGAGGTGAGGTAAGGGAGAAGGTCTCCGGAAATGGTCTGGAGAAGAGAGGAGGGGATAGGGTCAAGCGGGCAGGTTGTTGGGCGGCCGGCCGTCACAAGAAGCGAGATTTCATCTGGAGAGAGAGGGGAGAAAGAGGTCAGAGCACAGGGTAGGGCAGTGTGAGCAGAACCAGCGGTGTCGTTTGACTTAGCAAACGAGGATCGGATGTCGTCGACCTTCTTTTCAAAATGGTTGACGAAGTCATCTGCAGAGAGAGGAGGAGGGGGGGGAGGAGGATTCAGGAGCGAGGAGAAGGTGGCAAAGAGCTTCCTAGGGTTAGAGGCAGATGCTTGGAATTTAGAGTGGTAGAAAGTGGCTTTAGCAGCAGAGACAGAGGAGGAAAATGTAGAGAGGAGGGAGTGAAAGGATGCCAGGTCCGCAGAGAGGCGAGTTTTCCTCCATTTCCGCTCGGCTGCCCGGAGCCCTGTTCTGTGAGCTCGCAATGAGTCGTCGAGCCACGGAGCGGGAGGGGAGGACCGAGCCGGCCTGGAGGATAGGGGACATAGAGAGTCAAAGGATGCAGAAAGGGAAGAGAGGAGGGTTGGAGGCAGAATCAGGAGATAGGTTGGAGAAGGTTTGAGCAGAGGGAAGAGATGATAGGATGGAAGAGGAGAGAGTAGCGGGGGAGAGAGAGCGAAGGTTGGGACGGCGCGATACCATCCGAGTAGGGGCAGTGTGGGAAGTGTTGGATGAGAGCGAGAGGGAAAAGGATACAAGGTAGTGGTCGGAGACTTGGAGGGGAGTTGCAATGAGGTTAGTGGAAGAACAGCATCTAGTAAAGATGAGGTCGAGCGTATTGCCTGCCTTGTGAGTAGGGGAGGAAGGTGAGAGGGTGAGGTCAAAAGAGGAGAGGAGTGGAAAGAAGGAGGCAGAGAGGAATGAGTCAAAGGCAGACGTGGGGAGGTTAAAGTTGCCCAGGACTGTGAGAGGTGAGCCGTCCTCAGGAAAGGAGCTTATCAAGGCATCAAGCTCATTGATGAACTCTCCGAGGGAACCTGGAGGGCGATAAATGATAAGGATGTTAAGCTTGAAAGGGCTGGTAACTGTGACAGCATGGAATTCAAAGGAGGCGATAGACAGATGGGTAAGCGGAGAAAGAGAGAATGACCACTTGGGAGAGATGAGGATCCCGGTGCCACCACAAGGCTGACCAGAAGCTCTCGGGGTGTGCGAGAACACGTGGGCGGACGAAGAGAGAGCAGTAGGAGTAGCAATGTTATCTGTGGTGATCCATGTTTCCGTCAGTGCCAAGAAGTCGAGGGACTGGAGGGAGGCATAGGCTGAGATGAACTCTGCCTTGTTGGCCGCAGATCCAGATCGGCAGTTCCAGAGGCTACCGGAGACCTGGAACTCCACGTGGGTCGTGCGCGCTGGGACCACCAGATTAGGGTGGCCGCGGCCACGCGGTGTGGAGCGTTTGTATGGTCTGTGCAGAGAGGAGAGAACAGGGATAGATAGACACATAGTTGACAGGCTACAGAAGAGGCTACGCTAATGCAAAGGAGATTGGAATGACAAGTGGACTACACGTCTCGAATGTTCAGAAAGTTAAGCTTACGTAGCAAGAATCTTATTGACTAAAATGATACAGTACTGCTGGAGTAGGCTAGCTGGCAGTGGCTGCGTTGTTGACTTTGTAGGCTAGCTGGCAGTGGCTGATGTCTGGTACTGTATATTAATGTGTTGTTTCATGTAGTAATCTTATTCTAATTTTTTTAAACCAGGCAAGTCAGTTAAGAACACATTCTTATTTTCAATGATGGCCTGGGAACAGTGGGTTAACTGCCTGTTCAGGGGCAGAATGACAGATTTGTACCTTGTCAGCTCGGGGGTTTGAACTCGGAACCTTCCGGTTACTAGTCCAATGCTCTAACCACTAGGCTACCCTGCCGCCCCCTAAATGTATGCACAATTCACTAATCCATCCATTTTAATGTATTTAGACTGATTAGACTATCACACAGCGCCATTGCTCTATTCTACAAGAGTGGAATGAATGTAGAACTGGCATGTTGCCATATGCCTCACAGGGGAGAACAGATTCCCACACTTGTCAATTTCATGGTTGATGGACTTTAATTACTAGGCAGGAGACTAAAAGTTAAACATGATCTGAGCTAAGAGGGACACCTCTGGTCTCTAGGCCTGCCGCTGACTAATTTATCACCTCTCACTGTATTTTCTCCCCATAAATTGTGTGATGGTGCGATCTAGGTGAAATCTTTACACTTCAGGCACAAGTATTCGGATAGTTGTCCTTGCACAGTGTGAGCGGGTCAACAACATCAGTAGATATGCTTGGATTCACTGGATCGCTGTAAAATGTGAGGGGTAGAACACGATTTCTAACAGGGCACTTTCCAATAGCTGTCAGGAGATTCCACACCCAACCATTGTAAGTCACACAGTATATGTGCCATGCACAATGCTACAGAAGCACTCATATGCCAAAAAAAAAAAAAAAAAAAATCCTTTATCCTGTCATGCCAGTAGATGGTGTAATCTTTCTGCCTAAGAATATACACAGGGTAGGAACTGATCTGAGTGGTGGTTGAGAATAAATACTAATACAGGGGTTCCCAAACCTTTTCACTCAGACCCCCCTTCTGGCATTGGGGAACATCCCACGCCACCCCCCTGCAAGCGTGTGCGCCATGTCTATTTCTATATCCACAGGCACTGTCCATGACACAAACTGTTCACACCCATCTTGTTGGTGGAGAGAACATATTGCAGGTTTAATGCTTGTATCCTGCAATTCATTAGATTTCGCTATGTCATACCTGTGTTGATGCAATACAGCACCTTGTGTATTTTACTTTTACAACTTTCAGGAATAAGTTGAAATCCGGACTGAGTTCCGATGAGTGAGTAAACCTCCACTACCATCCGTTCTATTGGCCAATGTGCAATCATTGGAAAACAAAATGGATTATATACGATCAAGACTATCCAACCAACGAGACATTAAAAACTGAAATATCTTATGTTTCACTGAGTCGTGGCTGAATGATGACACAGATAATAAAGAGCTGGTGGGATTATCCATGCATCGGCAGGACAGATAAGCTACGTCTGGTAAGACGAGGGGCGGGTGTGTGTGTCTATTTGTCAATAACAGTTGCTGCGCAGTGTCTAATATTTAAGAAGTCTTGAGGTATTGCTCGCATGAGGAAGAGTACCTTATGATAAGCTGTAGACCACACAATCTACCAAGAGAGTTCTCATCTATTTTATTCATAGCAGTCTATTTACCACCACAAACCGATGCTGGCACTAAATGAGGACATTAAGGCATTCAAAATGGGTACATGGATGGATGTGAAGGAGTCAGGGCTTTGGGTCTGGGATCCTGGGTGCCTCACCAGACGGTCTGACCTCCAGTAGTGGAGGTCAAGTGTTTTTTTCTCTCATCAATCTACACACAATACCCCATAATGACAAAGCAAAAACAGGTTTTTAGACATTTTTTCAAATATATATATAAATACAAAAAACCTAAATATAACATTTACATAAGTATTCAGACCCTTTACTCAGTACTTTGTTGAAGCATCTTTGGCAGCAATTACAGGCTTGAGTCTTCTTGGATATAACACTACAAGCTTGGCACACCTGTATTTGGGGTGTTTTCCCATTCTTCTTTGCAGATCCTCTTAAGCTCTGTCAGGCTGGATGGGGAGCGTTGCTGCACAGCTATTTTAAGGTATCTCCAGAGATGTTCAATCAGGTTCATTCCGGGCTCTGGCTGGGCCACTAAAAAAACATTCAGATACTTGCCACAAAGCCACTCATGCATTGTCTTGGCTGTGTGCTTAGGGTTGTTGTCCTGTTGGAAGGTGAACCTTTGCCCCAGTCTAAGGTCCTGAGGCCATCTGGTTTGTATCAATGATCTCTATGTACTTTGCTCCGTTCATATTCCCCTCGATGCTGACTAGTCTCCCAGTCACCTGCCACTGAAAAACATCTCCACAGCATGATGTTGCCATCACCATGCTTCACCGTAGGGATGGTATTGGCTAGGTGATGAGCGGTGCCTGGTTTTCTCCAGACATGACGCTTGGCATTCAGGTCAAAGTGTATAATCTTGGTTTCATCAGACCAGAGAATCTTGTTTCTCATGGTCAGAGAGTGCTTTAGGTGCCTTTTGGCAAACTCATGCGGGCTGTCACTTGCCTTTTACTGAGGAGTGGCTTCCGTCTGGCCACTCTACCATAAAGGCCTAATTGGTGGAGTGCTGCAGAGATGTTTGTCCTTCTGGAAGGTTCTCCCATCTCCACAGATAAACTCTGGAGCACAGTCAGAGTGACCATCACGTCCTTGGTCACCTCCCTGACTAAGGCCTTTCTCCCACGATTTCTAAGTTTGGCCAGCTCTAGGAAGTGTCTTGCTGGTTCCAAACTTCTTCCATTTAAGAAAGATGGAGGCCACTGTTCTTGGCACCTTCAATGATGCAGACATTTTTTGGTACCCTTCCTGTCTCAGAGCTCTACGGACAACTCCTTTGACCTCATGGCTTGGTTTTGGTTTTGACATGCACTGTCATCTGTGGGATCTTAAATAGACAGGTGTGTTCCTTTCCAAATCATGTCCAATCAATTGAATTTACCACAAGTGGACTCAAATCAAGTTGTTGAAACATCTCAGGGATGATCAATGGAAACAATATGCACCTGAACTCAATTTCGAGTCTCATAGTAAAGGATCTGAATACTTATGTAAATAAGGTGTTTCTGTTTTTTATCTGTAATACGTTTGCAAACATTTCTAAAAACCTCTTTTCAACCTGTCATTATGGGGCATTGTGTGTAGATTGCTAAAACATTTTTTTTATTAATTTTTATAGTAAGGCTGTAACGTAACAAATGTGGAAAAGGTCAAGGGGTCTGAATACATTCCGGATGCACTGTAGTCTTGTTGTTAACACCTGGTTAGCGTAACAGCTAACAGCTAAACTAAGCTCTAAATAGATCAGACAGTGATTAAATGATTGGAGCAGACCCTGTACTGAGAGCTGTCTGGGTTCAGGACTTGACTGGCAAGAAGATTTCTTCGCTTTTCTGACACTTCTTGATTCATATCTCCTTGGTGTTTCATGATCACGGTAATCTGTAAAAAGTGTTGTTTTTTTTGTCTTTCCTGCCTTGTAAGAGCAGCCAAATACTGCACAGAGATTGACCATGGTGATGAATCCAGTCATTTTAGGCACTGTTTGGGGTAGCCACTCATCTGTTGTTGTTGTTGTCGGAAGAATTGATGCGGTGGTCATCCAACTTGGCCGTCTCTCACTTGTGTTGGTGACAGTATGTGTCATGAGATGGTAATGTGACAGACAGACTGATTGGCAGTTACACAACTCAATAGGTGATCATGTTTTAACATATATTAAAATAGCACATAGTTTTACATAGCAGAGAATTGGTGACATCATTAGTGATTTAATTTTGTATTACACGTGTTAATGGAGTAAATAATATATTTAACTGACACTTAGCATTTAATTTCACATTTTCAGAAAACCATTTCAGTTTCTCAAAATGAATCGATTACATATACAACCATTTTGCTGATTCAATACAATACATTACGCAAACACAATATATTCCAATCTGTTCCAGTCTACGTTCCATTCATAGTAAACCTGTTTCCTCTCCCTCTGAGCCACCCTGAGAACATAACATGGTGGCCTGCTGCTGGACATAGATAAGGTTTAGTATTCGGTGAGCCAGGTTGAACTAAGCTCGGCTGATCCATCTAGGTGATTGAATCAGGTGTTAGGACACTTACAGTTTTTTTCAATCGCTTCCACACTAAAAATGGTACTTGAGGCACACAATGAAACCATTAACTCATGTACCTAATCTTCAAACCAAGTCTGCAAAACTGCAAGCACATTATCTGCTTTACACTCAGTTTGCAAGTGTAAAACACACTTTTTGCAAAACACTAAACACAGTTCTCTACATTAGACACATCATTCAAAACTTACAGGTCTTGTGTTTCGTTTGGAAAACACTGACATTCCAAATGCCACACTCATTAAGCGATTACCTACACCCGGTGTTCACGTGTGAAAACACATATAGCTAATTTTTTCACTTAGAAATCAGAGCTTGAGCACTCTAAATAGGCTTCAGGTTGGCTTTCTCGACAACAATGTAGGCCAATTTTGGAGAGAGAGTTAGAGGAAGAGAAGTGAGAGTAAGATTGGGATGAGGACAATGAGGAGGAGGAGGACAAGGACGAGGACGAGGAGTGGGACAAGGAAGAGGAGGAAGGAGAACAATCACAGATGAGATCCGGCCACTTTGGCTGACCATGCTTTGAGTTTCAGGGAGGCTAAGCAGAGGGTCCAGCTTAACTTGAGCCGATACACTGCAGCAAGTTTCATCCGAACATTTCGAAATGAGAACAGGTACCAGCTGTTCACAGCAGAGCAGGAACAACACATAGTGAATATGGTCATTTCAAACAACAGCATACGTTTACAACAACTGCAACATCACTGACAACACTATACAGTAATATACAGTTTTACCCAACTGTTTACACATTAAATGTGAACTTGAAACACAATCACCGAAACCTGAAACTCATGTACCAAATCCTTAAACCAAGTCCGCAAAACTGCAAGTAAAATTCCTGCTTTACACTCAGTTTTCAATTCTATATCACACTTTTTGCAAAACACTTCACACAGTTCTCTACAATAGGCACGTCAAAATTAAAATCTCTTTAGTCCCTTTGGAAAGCAACGTCAATCATAATGCCAAGCTCTATACACCAATTGGCAACACCCACTCCTCACAGGTGTGAACACTAGTTGCTGAATTGTTCACTTAGAAATCAGAGCTTTAGCACTATAAAAGGCCCCAGATGAGCTCTCCTGTTTTGAAGGAAAATGGAAGTCAATGGTGAAGCAAGAGCTAGAGGTGAAGGAGTGAAAGGAAGAGGAGGAAGAGGAGAACGAGTAAGGACAGTTGTCTCAGATGAGATCAGGGCCACATTGGTTAACCATGTGCTCAACCATGGATTGAGTATGAGGGAGGCTGGGCAGAGAGTTCAGCCCAACCTGAGCCGCTACACGGTTGCATCTATCATCCATACATTCAGAAATGACAACCGGTAAGTTACCTACCATCTACACTATGCTCCTTATGTATGTATACTGTAGTATGCTGCAGTCCGATATATCAGTAGGCCTATGTTACTCAGTGATTGTTGGCCAATGTTACAGTAATGTCATTTCATATTGAAAGGAAATACATTATATTAGCTTACTGTAACCAATCATATCATATTTGTGGATCTTCTGCAGAACTGAGAGACTCTGGAATGGTGGAAGACATCAGCCGTTCACACCAGATTTGGAGACCGCTATTGTGAACATGGTGGTGGCAAACAAAACCATTAGACTAGGAGAAATCCAGAACCACGTAATTGCAGACAACATAATATTCAATAACATTTACTAGGTGGGTTTGTCTACATTGGATCGTGTATTACAGGGCAACCGAATCTGGATGAAACAGGTCTACAGGGTGCCATTTGAGTGAAACTCGGAGAGGGTTAAAGAACAGCGCTATGAATATGTGCAAGTAAGTACTACACTGTGAATTTACTATCATATCAGTAGTATAGACACATTACAGTACTGTAATCCAGTGTATTGTGCCTCACCATTTTGACTGCACTAGGTCTATGTAACATATTGTCTTGTTGTCTGTCAGAGAGTCTTGGCGCTGGATGCCGCTGCAATTCAGCACGTTTATATTTACATTGATGAAGCTGGCTTCAACCTAGCCAAAAAAAGGGGATGGGGACATTACATTATTGACCACCGTGCCATTGTGAATGTTCCTGGACAGCGTGGAGGGAATATCACCAGCCAGCAAGGCATCCTCCATCACCAGGCCAGCATCCCGGAGTCGCCTCTTCACTGTTGACGTTGAGACTGGTCTTTTGCAGGTATTAATGAAGCTGCCAGTTGAGGACTTGTGAGCCGTCTGTTTCTCAAACTAGACACTTTAATGTACTTGTCCTTAGCCTTTTAAAATGATAAACTTGGATTAGCTAAAACAATGTGATATTGGAACACAGGAGTGATGGTTGCTGATAATGGGCCTCTGTATGCCTATGTAGATATTCCATAAACAATCAGCCGTTTCACGCAACAATAGTCATTTTCAACATTAACAATGTCTACACTGTATTTCTGATCAATTTGATGATATTTTAATGGACAAAAAAAGTGCTTTTCTTTCAAAAACAAGGACATTTTTAAGTGACTCCAAACTTTTGAATGGTAGTTTACAGTACATGTACGTGTGAGTGCTATGACAAACTGCCGTGGACTCCACTGCACACTGAACATGCAAAAGACACAAGATAGTAGTGTTTTACATTTGTCACATCCGTGTGTAGTTGGCATGTATAAGAGCTAATCATTTGATGGTTTGTTTGTAGAGTTTTGATTAAAAAAACATTTTGAGAAGATATAAAATAGTTTTGAATGAATGAAGTGTTTGGTTTTGCAAGAGATGTGTCACGTTTTGCATGTTATGTGTGTGTTTTGTGAGTTGAGTCTAGAGAAAAGCAGCCATAGTTTCTGAAATCATGTGTAAGCAATTGTCAAAAACACTTCAACATCAGTACAATACCCCAAAGATGTCTTATAGCCTCTTCACACTTACTATACTTTTCGTAAAAAATAACGTCAGCTAAACACATTATTCAAATGTAAACTTGCGTAATTGAAGTTCACACCCCAGATTTTGATGTCAACACAGTCCCATTATGGGAGGTTGCAAGATGGCGGCTTGAACAAACCCTTTTTTACCGAGCTCCGTACCAAACTTCAGAAAGATTTTTTTCCCAGTTATTTTTCAAATGCACTTAAAATAGTAGGTACTCTTTTATTTAAATTATTAATTTGTATTTTGTTTCTCAGAATAGTTCCTGATTTCACTAAAGAGGGTTTTTAGTCTCTCTTACTACAAGAACCCTTGGTTTGGTCTTGAACATTATTTTCAGTTGAGTGTAATTTCAAAGCCGGATAACGTCTAGCTCAAAGTTTATGGAATAAGCTAGTTTCACTTTAAATTTACTTAAATGGTGCAGATCTCGGTTCCTTATTGCTTACGTTTACTGCTCCTATGTCTTTGACTCATCCTAATACAGTTTATACTTTTACATAATCTTTGTTGTTTTGTCTTTATCTTTAGTTTATCTTACGAAACAATGTGAAGGGCAAGGCCTTATTTTTATTCACTAAACAATTTCGAACAGATTTTTGCTTTCTTCAAGATTCTCACTCAATTTGGGCTGATGCCAACTTCTGGAGTTCACAGTGGGGCAACGACATTTGGCTTTCCCATGGATCTGAACGCTCCGCTGGTGTCACTACAATGAAAAATACCTTTGGTGATATTCTTCACTCGGAATGCGACCCCTTTGGTCACTTTATTTGACTTGTGATCAGTTACAATGACATTACGCTCATTACTGTAAACTTCTACGGGTACAACACCAAACATGAGAATGATGAACTGCTTGAATCTATAGAGAAACATATACAGTTTCCAAAGATAAATTTCACTCTAAAAATAACACTATCCATAAATTAAACATATATGGTGTTATTACAGAGGACTAAAAATGTATCGCTAAATACTGTAGCAATTTTTACAGAAAATTGTACAGCTCTACGTACTGTCAGGAATCCACAGATATGTTTTTTAACTCACTGAATAATATTCACTCTATCAGTGATATAGAATCTAAACAGTGTGATGAACCCATCAAAGTTGAAGAAATTATAGAGTCTATCAAACACCTAAAGAACAATAAATCACCAGGTGTTGATGGGATTACATCAGAATTTTACACATTATTTTCTGAACAAGTATCTCCCTTCCTATTTGAAGTCTTTTTTAGAGAGTATTAAAAACAATGTTCTCCATCCTACAATGAGTCAGGGGTTAATAACACGGATACCTAAGCCTAAAAAAACAAGTGCTGCTCATCGATAACTGGCTTCCAATTTGTCTTCTTAATAATGACTAAGATATTAGCCTTACTACTTGCAAAAATAATTAAAGAAGTCCTGGATGCAATCATTGATGAAACACAGTCTGGCTTCATGAGGAAAAGACATATTTCTAACATTGTCAGGCTAGTATTAGACATATTTGACTACTCAGACCTAATAACTGAGGATAGCTTCATATTATTTTTAGATTTTTATAAAGCATTATAAAGCATTTGACACAGTAGAGCATCAGTTTCTCTTCCACTCCCTTGAGAGACTTGGCTTTTTCTGTAAGACAATTAAGACTCTCTATGCAAATGGTAACAGTTCTATCAAATTGAAATATGGCACCTCACCTAGATTTGAGTTAAAGAGAGGAATTGGGCAAGGTTGTCCGATCTCCCCATACCTGTTTTTATTAATCACCCAACTTCTTGCAAATTCTTTAAATAATAGTCCTGTACAAGGTATTTCCATAGCTGGTAAATAAATTATTATAAGCCAGCTGGCTGATGATACTACACTTTTTCTGAAAGACGCTAACCAAATTCCCATATCGATCAATGTCATACAATCCTTTTCCAAAGCACAATCTGTCAAAGATTGTGTGACGCATTCATATTATGGTATTCCAGTAAAATAAGAACTTACATATTTAGGCATAACCATTACAAAGGATCAAAAGTCTAGAGGCTTACTAAATGTTAACCCTCTTATTAGAAAAAAACAGAATAAACTAAATCAATGGCTACAGAGGGACTTTCTTTAAAAGGTAGAGTCCTAATAACCAAGACTGAAGGTATCTCTAGACTAACATATGGTGCTCTATCTTTATATCTTGACAGTAAAATAAGCAAGGAGATAGACCAGATGCTTTTCATCTTTCTTTGGAGAAACCGTACCCATGTCACGCCTTGGTCTTAGTATTTTGTGTTTTAGTTAATTAGTTGGTCAGGCCATGGTGTGACATGGGTTTATGTTACTGTGTTGTCGTATTGGGGGTTTTGTAGGCATTGTGATTGTGGTTGATTAGGGGTGTGTTTAGTTTAGGTTTGGCTGCCTGAGGCGGTTCTCAATCAGAGTCAGGTGATTCTTGTTGTCTCTGATGGGGAACCGTATTTAGGTAGCCTGGGTTTCACTGTGTATTTCATGGGTGATTGTTCCTGTCTTTGTGTAGTTTCACCAGATAGGCTGTAAATAGGTTTCACGTTCCGTTTTGTTGTTTTGTACTTATTAGTCATTTCATGTATAGTTCCGTTTTTTCTTCATTAAAAAACATGAGTAACCAACACGCTGCATTTCGGTCCGACTCTCATTCAACAAACGAAGAATGCCGTTACAACCCATTACATTAGGAAAACTGTTGTAATGAACACTTATGAGAATGGTGGACTGAATGTTCTGGACTTTAAATAATTTCTACTACTTTAAATAATACTTTTAAGATCAACTGGATAAAACAATTCCTAAGAAGACCCACTTCTATCTGGAATTTTATTCCTCATCATGTCTTCTCTACTTTTGGTGCTTTTCATCGGAAGGTTTTCTTGTCATGGTCCTTAATTTATAAACACCATTTTTCTCCACACAGATATTATATATGGCATAACCGGGATAGATTGTATAAAAATACTTCTTTGTTTTTAGAATAATGTTTTCGAAATAATATCCTATTGGTGAGCCAACTGGTAAATGCAGAGGGTCTTTTACTCAGTTACAGTGCCTTGCGAAAGTATTCGGCCCCCTTGAACTTTGCGACCTTTTGCCACATTTCAGGCTTCAAACACAAATATGTTTTTGTGAAGAATCAACAACAAGTGGGACACAATCAATCACGACATTTATTGGATATTTCAAACTTTTTTTAACAAATCAAAAACTGAAAAATTGGGCGTGCAAAATTATTCAGCCCCTTTACTTTCAGTGCAGCAAACTCTCTCCAGAAGTTCAGTGAGGATCTCTGAATGAACCACTGTTGACCTAAATGACTAATGATGATAAACACAATCCACCTGTGTGTAATCAAGTCTCCGTATAAATGCACCTGCACTGTGATAGTCTCAGAGGTCCGTTAAAAGCGCAGAGAGCATCATGAAGAACAAGGAACACACCAGGCAGGTCCGAGATACTGTTGTGAAGAAGTTTAAAGCCGGATTTGGATACAAAAAGATTTCCCAAGCTTTAAACATCCCAAGGAGCACTGTGCAAGTGATAATAATGAAATGGAAGGAGTATCAGACCACTGGAAATCTACCAAGACCTGGCCGTCCCTCTAAACTTTCAGCTCATACAAGGAGAAGACTGATCAGAGATGCAGCCAAGAGGCCCATGATCACTCTGGATGAACTGCAGAGATCTACAGCTGAGGTGGGAGACTCTGTCCATAGGACAACAATCAGTCGTATATTGCACAAATCTGGTCTTTATGGAAGAATGGCAAGAAGAAAGCCATTTCTTAAAGATATTCATAAAAAGTGTTGTTTAAAGTTTGCCACAAGCCACCTGGGAGACACACCAAACATGTGGAAGAAGGTGCTCTGGTCAGATGAAATCAAAATTGAACTTTTTGGCAACAATGCAAAACGTTATGTTTGGCGTAAAAGCAACACAGCTCATCACCCTGACCACACCACCCCCACTGTCAAACATGGTGGTGGCAGCATCATGGTTTGGGCCTGCTTTTCTTCAGCAGGGACAGGGAAGATGGTTAAAATTGATGGGAAGATGGATGGAGCCAAATACAGGACCATTCTGGAAGAAAACCTGATGGAATCTGCAAAAGACCTGAGACTGGGACGGAGATTTGTCTTCCAACAAGACAATGATCCAAAACATAAAGCAAAATCTACAATGGAATGGTTCAAAAATAAACATATCCAGGTGTTAGAATGGCCAAGTCAAAGTCCAGACCTGAATCCAATCGAGAATCTGTGGAAAGAACTGAAAACTGCTGTTCACAAATGCTCTCCATCCAACCTCACTGAGCTCGAGCTGTTTTGCAAGGAGGAATGGGAAAAAATTTCAGTCTCTCGATGTGCAAAACTGATAGAGACATACCCCAAGCGACTTACAGCTGTAATCGCAGCAAAAGGTGGCGCTACAAAGTATTAACTTAAGGGAGCTGAATAATTTTGCACGCCCAATTTGTCAGTTTTTGATTTGTTAAAAAAGTTTGAAATATCCAATAAATGTCGTTCCACTTCATGATTGTGTCCCACTTGTTGTTGATTCTTCACAAAAAAATACAGTTTTATATCTTTATGTTTGAAGCCTGAAATGTGGCAAAAGGTCGCAAAGTTCAAGGGGGCCGAATACTTTCGCAAGGCACTGTATAAGGAATTCTTATCACGTTACAAGGTCTGTAACACCTAAAGATATTGCAATTGTTTAGGCGCCATTCCCTCAGGTGTTGCTCTGTTATTCAGGAACGTGTCAAGAGCTGACCCTCAGAGCCTACCTTCTATTGACCCTGTTGACTCATCAGTAGGAAAGATTTGTTTCTCTTTTAGTCCATTCAACTACAGAGTGATACGAACCTTGTTTCAGCAGGGTGTTTTATCTATACCCTATGTCATGCCTTATTGGAATGGATTTATTGATAATATCTGTTGGAAATAAGTTTGGATGTTGCCACACACATACCTACTTGTTAACAAAATTAAGGAAGTTTCCTTTAAAATTATTCATAAATATTATCCTGCCAACCACTACATGAAGAAGTTTAAGGAAAACATAATCTCAAATTACTCCTTTTGTCATGACCACCCAGAAACAGTGTTGCATCTTTTTTGGCATTGTATTCATGTAAGAAAACTGTGGCAAGAAATCACTAATTTTCATAACCATCTAGATGTCACCTTTATACATACATACATACAGTCTATTACTCAATGTGGAGGGCATGAATGGCAAGATGGCAACAAAACCGGGACACAGTACCCTTCTCTCCTACTTGACAAACACTAGTGTCCTGCAATGGCGTAGGAAGTAGCTACCTAGTAGCCAATATCAGGGTGACAATCACAGTAAGCACAAGCATACAACACATGAAGCAACAGTACACCAATCATCAAACGTTGTAATCAAAAATAAACAATTGTTAGTTGTATAACTGAAAATGTACAATTATTTGTGTAAAACTAACAGTGAAATACGGCTCAGACTCATCCATTGAGTAAAAACAGAAGTCCAAACTCTTGCGATACAGTTGCTCAATGTACGGTAGTCGCATGGTAAGAAACGGAAGAAAAATGAACACAGCTCCATCAAACTGTCTAACCTATAGCAGAGTGCATTGACACACCCACTCCTTTCCACACACCCACTCCTTTCCACACACCCACTACTTTCCTTTCCACACCCACCCCTTTCCACACACCCACTTCTTTCTTTTCCAAACACCCACTACTTTCCTTTCGACACACCCACTCCTTTCCACATGACCACTACTTTATTTTCGGCCTCTCATTTTAGAATGTGTCCGCCATGGTTCTGTGTATCCTAGTTATGCTAATATATTTGAGACCAGTGTATTGCAGTTTATTTCGTCTTTGACTTCAATAAGTAGAATATCTTTGAGTAGTAAACAGGCAAACAGCAATAAGTCCCAGACAGTTTGCAATAGAACATACAGTACCAGAGCCTGGCATCGTTTACTAGGCTACCTAAAATATTGGAATCATCTGGTTACCATCAGTGTTTGGAATACATTAAGATTGTTGACAACAGTCCATGGGATTCCTTGTCACACTGAGATTTATTTGTCAAAGGTCCGCAGTGGGTATGTGTAAACTATGTGATTATATTACAGAGATTTATATTAGTGAATGTCATCGCTTGTATGGCCTTTTTAAAACAGATCGAGTTATCGTCCCACACCGGCTGCCCTGAGCCCCATTTATTTTATTTAATGTAGATCATACAAATAGGATACATTTTTAAATTTGTAACATTGTGTAGTGATTTCAGAGGTGGTACCACAGGTCCCAGTGTGGGGAGACCGGGAGGGATTTTTTTCCTGTGGACCAGATATTTTCATGCAGACCATAGTTGTAGCTTATGATATAGTAATAAATCAGCTGTAAAAAAAAACGGTTTTACATGAGCTATGTTGGGACCAGATCATTTTTCTATTCAGGTCATATGTTTTTTTTTATCCCTGAAAACCTCCTGGCCCTAGGGAGGATGAAAACATTAAAACCTTTACACAGACAGAGACAACAACTGCAATTGGACAATAAAACTAACAGGACTGAGCTCACTTCATGCAAGGTTGCATTTTGTAGGCCTCTGCATCAGTAATTATTTCATACAGTATATCATTACTATTGTGTTGATTGATTCATTCCAGTCAATACCTTTGGATTAAAAAGGCCTATGTAGCGTTGATAACCTATTCCCTGAAGTTTCAATATGAACCGAATTCATGAGACATTTAAAAAAACATTTGTTGAGTTATATGGGTTTCTATATAATACAGCTAATAGGAACTCTGCAGTGATTTATACTTACAGTATACCCATGTTTTCAGTCCCATTTGCTTCTACCACATGTAGCTTAATGATGTGCATGGTATTGATAAAAATGAAGCATGGTTTGTTGTAATGTTGTTAGCAGTAGCGTGTATTCATGGCTGTCAAGGGAAGCCAGGCTTCCTCCAAAAATTGACCCATAATTGTTTTTACAAACATACAATATTTTGTATCTTTCGTCTCCCTGTGTTTCATAAATGTCTTTCAGTTCACAAGGGGCTGAATATATATCACCAGAAAAAGCATCTGAGTGAACAAAATAGTGCCCCTCTGTCTCAGTATGTGTAGCATATTTATCCGATGCTGTCTGGTCTGAAAGAGTATACATTGTTGACACCCGTAGCATTGAATGCAAGGGAAGCCAGTGAGTTTTTGGCCTCCCTTGATAAAAATAAAATAAAATAGCCAGCATTGAGCAAAACTGAGTGAGCTCAGCTGTGAATGGTCCTGGCGCACCAATAAAGCCAGTTTGGATTTGGCTTCAGACCAATCACATCACAAGCCAAAGGTCATTATTGACAGAAAAAAACTTGAATTGTTGCATCACTATGTATTGTTGTCCCCTGATGACTAGCTAGCTAGCTAAAAGCGTCCCTTTCCTAAATTAGCCATGAATGGACATAGGGATTTGGACTTTTGTTTTTTGTTTTTTCTTAATTCTCCATACTGGCCAATGATTATAACAGCGATTCTGATCCAACCATGAATTCATACATTGTGCCCCATTCCTAAGAGGACGGAAGTTCCGCATGTAGCTAGATGTACTTTGCTAATGTTAATTAGCTGATGTTAATTACTGCCCATGAAAGGAAGTTAGGCTAGCAGGCAAGTATTTTTGCCAGGTAGCCTAGGACAACAAAAAGTAAGTGTGTACTGCATGACAGTCACCGTTTAGGAAACATGAAAGAGGAGGATGTCATTGGTGTTTCTCTACATGTAGGGTGAATCAACATGTTTTTCTACGTTCACGCACGCACGCACATATACACACACGCAAACACACAGAAATCAGTACCATAGACAGCCACATTATATTTAGCTTACGTTGATTGGACTAAATCATTTTTGGTATCTTTTAGTTCTCACTGTATTAGACTAAGCATAGGTGATTAGATGTTGAAATGTTCAAGTTGTAATGGTGCCCGAATTGTGGAGGTAGTTCCTGTTTTCTTTGCGACTTGGGGTAACTCTCCATGGTTCCAAATCAATAGTGGTTTAGTAGTCTGAAAATGCTACCGCATGACACATTAACTTGTTATGGCTGCAATCCCCCTATCGGGATAAGTGTCATCAACAACTGCAGAATAGCATAGCGCTACATTCAATAAATATTACTACAAATATTTATATTCATGAAATCCCAAGTGCAATATTGGAAAACACAGTTTAGCCTTTTGTTAATCCACCTGTCGTGTCAGATTTTGAAATTATGCTTTACAGCGAAAGCAATCCAAGCGTTCATGTAAGTTTATTGATCGCACGACAAAACATTAAGTACACTTAGCATCAGGAAGCTTGGTCACGAAAATCAGAAAAGCAATCAAATTAATCGTTTACCTTTGATGATCTTCGGATGTTTTCACTCACGAGACTCCCAGTTACACAACAAATGTTCCTTTTGTTCCATAAAGATTATTTTTATATCCGAAATACCTGTTTGTTTGTCGCATTATGTTCAGAAATCCACAGGAAAGAGCGGTCACGACAACGCAGACAAATTGCAAATAATTTCCATAATGTCCACAGAAACATGTCAAACGTTTTGTAGAATCAATCCTCAGGTTGTTTTTAAAATATATAATCGATAATATATCAACCGCAAATGTCTTTCACAGTAGGAGAGGGAAAAGCAATACCTATCCAAACTCTGTTGCGCGAGCAAAACTCATGTGACCACTTGACGCAATGTTATCGTTCTGGCTCAGTTTTCAGAATAAAAGCCTGAAACTTTGTCTGAAGACTGTTGACACCTTGAGGAAGCTGGTTCATATCCCTTTAAATCCAGCAAAGGGAGGCTATAGAACATGGAGTTTTCAAAATAGATGCCACTTCCTGTTTTGATTTTCCTCAGGGTTTTGCCTGCAATATCAGTTCTGTTATAATCACAGACAATATTTTGACAGTTTTGGAAACTTTAGAGTGTTTTCTATCCAATACTACTAATAATATGCATATATTAGCAACTGAGACTGAGGAGCTGGCCGTTTACAATGGGCACCTTTTCATCCAAGCTACTCAATACTGCCCCTGCAGACATAAAAAGTTAACACACCCTATATCAAATCAAAGTTTGTCACATACACAGGATACAGAAAGGTGTAAACGATACGGTGAAGTGGTTACCTGTATAGTATCAATATCAAAAACAGAAGGTTTCCAGATTTTACAAATATTTTATCATTATTAGATGACACTTACCCAACACACTTGTCTAAATTGATGGATCATGTGAAGGAAATGCTATAACCATCCACAAGCCACATCTAGCTAAGTGGATGGGTCACTATTGTCTAGACATGTACACATGTTCATGAAATTCAATAGATGGCCATAATCAACCCAGACACGCCTGGCTAATTTGATGGGTCATCTAATGTTGAGTGGAGTCTTTTGTTTAGACATGTAGCTAGCTACCTAATCCCAACTCATACTACTACGAATACTAACATTGTCATACAGTAGCTGTAGTATGGATCTGCAGGTAGCTAAAGCTAACAAACTAGGTTCAATGTTAGCTAGCTAACATTAGGCTATAACTTGCAATGCAAATGGATTTCTGATTCAAATAATATTACTACACAGATCATACACGTAACGTTAGCTAGCGAGCCAGCAAGCCAATGTTTGGTAGTTAACTAACAGTATGCTTTAACTTGCAATAAAACTATTTTCTGACAAAATTAGAAATGTGTATCTGAAAATAGCTAGACTGTTACCCGTATACATGGATGAATGCATCACGGCAGACTGGAACCATTTCACTCCATTTTGTTTGTAGCTACATCTCGTTTGACCAGCATTGTATTAAGTCACTCCGGTTCACACTGACCGTGGCATGTACAGAAAGTAGCCAAACACTTTTTCCAACTTATCTGTCGATAGCGCCTGTTGAATTCAGGGCATCAATGTTGCTGAGAAAAGCATCAAAACTTTTGTAGATCTCAATGGCTAACTTTAATCTTGCGGTAGAAAGGACTGTCAACACATACTGAAGCTCACTTTATAGACAGCGGAATGCTACATGGCAGAAGAATCCAAACTCATCTCCCGGCATGTCCAGCCCATCCATTATCTCAGCCAGTCATGGCTAGCGGGTAAGTTCCTGTCTTTTTCCATGGCTAAACCAACTAGGCTTGTATTTGTATTTATGGATGGAAAACAAGTTTGTTATTAAGGCACATGAAAGTTCACATATTCCAGAATGCATTTCTGCCCAAAAATGCATTTTGAAAAATAAAAAATTAATTACGTTCCAATGCCGCTCCTGTGAAGTATTGACGTGCGACATATTTCTAGTTTCCTGAAACGAGTCACAAATGTGTGGATGAATTTATTTTGCACTGGGTCTATTTATTTTCTTGGCCTTAGGCCTACATATCACAGTGTCAAGGCATATTAATTAATAGGTTATCCTCTTGAAACTCCCCATCCCGGATCCGGGATCGTGACTAAAGCCTCAGGCTCATTAGCATAACGCAACGTTAACGATTTCTGAAAATAAATAAATAAATAAAATGAAAATAATGCGCCTACTCTCAAGCTTAGCCTTTTCTTAACAACACTGTCATCTCAGATTTTCAAAATATGCTTTTGAACCATAGCAATTGACTAATTTGTGTAAGAGTATGCTAAGCTAGCTTAGCATTTTGAGTAGCATTTAGCACGCAACATTTTCACAAAAACCAGATAACCAAATAAATAAAATCATTTACCTTTGAAGAGCTTCGGATGTTTTCAATGAGGAGACTCTCAGTTACATAGCAAATGCGCAGTTTTTCCTGAAAGCGTCTGTGTGTAGGAGAAATCGCTCCGTTTTGTACATCACATTTGGCTACCGAAACGAACCGAAAATTCAGTCACCTACAACGTCAAACTTTTTCAGAATTAACTCCATAATATCGACCGAAACATGGCAAACGTTGTTTGGAATCAATCCTCAAGGTGTTTTTTCACATATTTCGCATTCTTCTCTGAATTCTGTGGAAAAATACTTGCAGCTGACTTTTGCGCACCAATTTCGGCGCAGGACACCGGGCGGACACCTGGTAAATGTGGTCTCTTATGGTCAATCTTCCAACGATATGCCTACAAATACGTCACAATGCTGCAGACACCTTGGGGAAACGACAGAAAGGGCAGACTTACTCCTCTCGCATTCACAGCCATAAACGGAGACCATGGAAAACAGAGCCTCAAAAATCCTGCTCATTTCCTGGATGCCGTCTCATCTTGGTTTTGCCTGAAGCTCACGTTCTAGGGCACGCACAGAAAATATCTTTGCAGTTCTGGAAACGTCAGAGTGTTTTCTTTCCAAAGCTACCAATTATATGCATAGTCGAGCATCTTTTTGTGACAAAATATTGCGCTTAAAACGGGCACGTCTTTTTATCCAAAAATGATATAGCGCCCCTAGAGTTTCAAGAGGTTAAAGAGCAACCAATGCAATAATAACAAGACATAGGTTGCTTCGAGGCAAGTAACACTGAAACATCAGTCGATGTAAGACTTTTAAACAGGTCAACATTCACAAGGCCGCAGAGCCAGACGGATTACCAGGACGTGTACTCCGAGCATGCGCTGCCCAACTGACCAAGTGTCTTCACTGACATTTTCAACCTCTCCCTGTCTGAGTCTGTAGACCACCATAGTCCCTGTGCCCAAGAACACTAAGGTAACCTGCCTAAATGACTACCAACCCATAGCATTCAAGTCTGTAGCCATGAAGTGCTTTTAAAGGCTGGTCATGGCTCACATCAACACCCATTATCCCAGAAACCCTTGACCCACTCCAATTTGCACATCCCCCCCAACAGATCCACAGATGATGCAATCTCTATTGCACTCCACACTGCCCTTTCACACCTGGATAAAAGGAACACCTATGTGAGAATGCGATTCCTTGACTACAGCTCAGTATTCAACACCATAGTGCTCTCAAAGCATCACTAAGCTAAGAACCCTGGGACTAACACCTCCCTCTGCAGCTGGATCCTGGACTTCCTGACAGGCCAACCACAGGTGGTGAGGGTAGGTAGCAACACATCCACCACGCTGATCCTCAACATGGGGGCCCCTCAGGGGAGCGTACTCAGTCCCCTCATGTACTCCCTGTTCACTCATGACTGCACGGCCAGGCACGACTCCAACACCATCATTAAGTTTGCCGATGACAACAGTGGTAGGCCTTATCACCGACAATGATGAGACAGCCTATACGGAGGAGGTCAGAGACCTGACTGCGTAGTGCAAGGACAACAACCTTAACGTCATCAAGATAAAAGAGATGATTGTGGACTACAGGAAAAGGAGGACCGAGCACGCTACATTCTCCTCAACAGGCCTGTAGTGAAGCAGGTTGAGAGCTTCAAGTTCCTTGGCATCTACATCACCAACAAACTAACATGGTCCAAGCAAACCAAGACAGTCTTGAAGACGGCGTAACAAAACCTATTCCCCCTCTGGAGACCGAAAAGATTTGGCACGGGTCCTCAGATCCTCAAAAGGTTCTACAGCTGCACCATCGAGAGCATCCTGACGGATTGCATCACCGCCTGGTATGGCAACAGCTCGGCCTCCGACCGCATGGCACTTCAGACCACCCTAGTCATAGACTGCTCTCTCTGCTACCACACGGTAAGTGGTAGCGGAGCGCCAAGTCTAGGTCCAAGTGGCTTCCAAACAGCTTCTACCCCCCAAGCCATAAGACTCCTGAACATCTAATCAAATGCCTACCCAGACTATTTGCACTGCCCCCCCTTATCGTGTTCACGCTACACGTTCCCCAAGGGCACCACCCCCCCCGCTCAACTCAAAAGGTGGCGCACAGAATGCAAAAATATTCGTAGAAATATTTTACCTCCACACATTAACAAGTCCAATAGCTCAAATGAAAGATAAACACCTTGTTCATCTACCCAGCGAGTCAGATTTCTAAAATGTTTTACGGCGAAAACATAGCACATATGTATGTCAAACCACCACAAAGACACAGACGATATGTAGCCATTTTGTCGAACAAAAGATGCAATCACAAATGCAGGATTAAAAGAAAAATAATTCACTAACCTTTTGAAAATCTTCATCAGATGACAGTAATAGGACATGTTACACAGTACATTTATGTTTTTTTCAATAATATGCAATTTATATCCATAAATCTCTGTTTACATTGACGCCATGTTCAGAAAATCCTCAAAAATGTCCGGAGAAATTATAGATAGCTCCGCCAGATAACGCCAGATAACAGCAAACACATCATAAACTTTGACTAATTATACATGTTCTACATATAGTTAGAAAGATACACTGCTTCTTAATGCAACCTTTGTCACATTTCTTTTTAACGTTACAGAATTCGTTCACTATTCAATAATCTGAGGCGGCGCTCAGACGTAAGCACTATTTCTCCGCTATGTTGGAGTCAACAGAAATACAAAATTACAACATAAATATTCCCTTACCTTTGATGGTCTTCGATCAGAATGTAGTGGAAGGAGTCATACTTACCCAAGTTTGGTTTCAAGTCGTGTGTCTTTGTATTAGCATATGCTTCAAGTTCCAGCTGAAATGCATCCAAAATGACTGCTGGTCCCGAAAAGTTGCGCATCAAAACTTCAAAATTACATATTATATGTCGACTAAACTGGTCAAACTAAGTGCAGAGTCAAGCTTTAGGATGTTATAAACGTACAAAACAATTGGCGATTCAACCGGACAAAAGCAATTCTTCTCAGACCTTCTGGAATGGATGGATGACTGTGTACAATTCGTGCTCGAACGCGCATGTATTTTCTCGCAACACCCACTCTTTTGCCTGCCAAAGGGTCAAAGCTCGCGGGATTTGCACAATTAAACGCTCTACCGATAGAGGACATCTCGTGGAAGACATAGAAAGTGTTTCCAGATCCATAGCTGGTTGGTAAGGGTGGGGGTGATGACGTCAAAGTGACCCAACTTTCTGGATGCCAAAACTAGTTTGGGAGATTGCCTGCCCTGTGAGTTCTGCTATACTTACTGACATAATTCAAACAGTTTTCGAAGCTTTAGAGTATTTTCTATCCAATATTAGATGCATATATTAGCAATTTAGGACAGATTTTCTTTTCAGTTTACTATGGGCATGCAATTCATCCAAAGGGGGCAGTATTGTCCCGAGCCTTAACAGGTTTAAGCTGCTGCTACTCTCTATTATTATCTATGCATAGTCACTTTAATAACTCTACCTACATGTACATATTACCTCAATTACCTCGACTAACCATTGCCCCCGCACATTGACTCTGTACCGGTACCCGTGAGACCACATTTATTAACAAAGTGAGACCACATTGTTAATATCTACTCTCGTACCGTTTGTTGATCAAGCATTCTCAATGGAAGCTCTCAGATGGGCAGCAATATGAGACAACGCAGAGAAGCGGAGGAAAGTTTATAGGGGTAATTTGACATGCATAGGCGAGACGTGCTTTGATAATGCAACCTATGGATTACTGAATAAAGATAGGAATTTTCATGCAAGACAGCAGTCAGGGTTTTAAGTTTCAGTTGGGTTAGGAAGATAGAAAAATTGCCTAGGCTCTATATGGAGGCATGCTAATGTTTCTGATCAGTGACAGATGAGCAAACAAGTAAATTAGCTACCACTTCCACTTGTCCAGCCAGAGATCAATTAAACAAATATATGGACAGAGATTCATTGAAACACATTGATTATCAGGCAAGTCACAGGATTTTGGTCGGGAGTAGGACAGGCTACTACGCAAGTGAAGAGCAAGCAGACTTGCATAACATTTTAGCAAAATGTTATGATCTGCTAATATACTGTATGAGCAAATGTGAATAAAGATCATTAGCACTCACCTCAATTTATCTAACATTTCACCAGACTAATTGTTACCAAATATCCATACAAAGAAAAATCTGACATTGATTAATTTAGCTAGTCCATCACGCTTTTCTCAAAGCAGGGGCTTCAGCTCACCGGGCTTGGGTCGGACAGGGATCGAATTTTCAGTTCAGATGTGAACACTGTCTCATGTGCAGTCCAGTAGTGTCAATTATGCGTGTGCTTTGAATTTATGGCGACTTTGATTGAAGTAAATGCGCTAGTCTGAAGGCTCCCATGTGACAACTTGTTTGGATAATGTGCTATTTAGATACTATACAGTGTTACTGTAACTAGATGACAGTTACTGCTATAGCTGAGACAACCTTCAAGATAGTGCATGGATCGGGGGCAGTCAGCATATTCCACTACTTTCCTCCTGCTAGGCTAATTCACATTAGAACAGCAAAAGATATAAGAGCACTGTGTTTTATGTTTGATGACGGAATCTGTGTGGTGGCTTTTAGCCTCTGATTATCTGTATAGTATAATCCAATTCTATTCCCAGATATTCAGTCAGGGTGAAAAACTGCCTTGCTCCAAAATCTGGGGGTACTTACTGCCACTACACAGAACCTCACTAGTCATATGACTTTGCCACCAGGAAATAACCCTGATGTGAAACTTTCTTTAGTTGTCCATTAGGGCTATTGGTGGCTCAATAATTAGTCATTGCCATTGAGACAGATAGCTGAGTGTGATGATAGTGTCATTTCCCAATAACAGAATCTGTTATGGAATTTAATTATGCCTACATGAGGCCTAATGGAGCTTCTGTCTGAGAACAAGCTGAAAATAATTAAAATGTAACTCAGACATTCTTTAAAGTTAATCACTGATATCAAGACTTCATCCTAAATGTTTCATGGATAAAAAATAATGTCTTGAAAGGTGGGATGTGGGATGTCAGAAAGAGATGCTTACATTTGAAGAAGAAATGGTGAAGTCAATTTAGGCTATGCAAAATCTGCACTCAGTGGTGCAAAATACTTACAGTTGAAGTTGGAAGTTTACATACACTTAGGTTGGAGTCATTAAACTAATTTTTCAACCACTCCACAAATTTCTTGGCAAGTCGGTTAGGACATCTACTTTGTACATGACACAAGTAATTTTTCCAACAATTGTTTACAGACAGATTATTTAACCTATAATTCACTGTATCACAATTCCAGCTGGTCAGAAACTTACATATGCTAAGTTGACTGTGCCTTTAAACAGCTTGGAAAATTCCAGAAAATTATGTTATAGGCTAATTGACATAATTTGAGTCAACTGGAGGTGTACTATCACGTTCTGACCTTTATTGTCATGTCTTGTTATGTCTGTTCCTGTCCTTTCTCTTCATTCTCTCTCTCTGCTGGTCTTTTTAGGTTACCTTCTCTGTCTCTCATTCCTCAGCTGTTCTACATCTGCCCTAACTAGCTCTTTCACTCTTCCCCACCTGTTCTCTCTTCCCCCTCTGATTAGGTCTCTATTTCTCTCTCTGTTCCTGCTACTTTCAGTGTCTGATTCTTGTTTGTGTTTTTTGATGCCAGAAGCAAGCTGTCGTCTCGTTTGCTTCCACCTTGTCCTGTCCTGTCGGAGTCTGCCTGGCAGGAGCATCCTGCACTATACTAACGTTCTTTTTGTTCCGCTGACAACGTTGGAAGAGGATTTATGCCATTCCTGTATTTTCATTAAAGAACTTTGTTTTCTGTTAAAACCGCTTTTGGGTCTTCACTCAAGTTCATAACAGAAGAATCAGACCAAGAATGGACCCAGCGGCTCCGGACCCTTTTCACTCCGCCGTCGAGATCCAGGGAGCGATGCTAGGCAGACACGAGGAGGAATTGTCTGCTGCTCAACATGCCGTTGAGACCCTGGCCGTCCAAGTCTCCGACCTCACAAGACGGGTTCACCAACTCCACCTCGATCCACCGCCCACTTCCAGGGTTTCCGAGTCTCCGGAGCCCAGGATCAACAACCCGCCGTGTTACTCTGGGGAGCCCACTGAGTGCCGCTCATTCCTCACTCAGTGTGATGTGGTGTTCTCTCTCCAGCCCAACACTTACTCCAGGAGCGCAGCCCGCATCGCCTACGTCATTTCTCTCCTTACCGGACGGGCGCGTGAGTGGGGCACGGCAGTCTGGGAGGCGAGGGCTGAGTGTATTAACCAGTATCAGGACTTTAAGGAGGAGATGATACGGGTTTTTGACCGTTCTGTTTTTGGCGAGGAGGCTTCCAGGGCCCTGTCTTCCCTATGTCAGGGGAATAGATCCATAACGGATTATTCTATTGAGTTTCGCACTCTCGCTGCCTCTAGTGACTGGAACGAGCCGGCTTTGCTCGCTCGTTTTCTGGAGGGTCTCCACGTCGAGGTTAAGGATGAGATCCTCTCCCGGGAGGTTCCTTCCAGTCTGGACTCCTTAATAGCTCTCGCTATTCGCATAGAGCGACGGTTTGATCTTCGTCGCCGAGCTCGTGGAAAGGAGCTCACGTTCTCCGTTGCTCCCCTCTCCACATCACTGCCACCTGCCGCATCACTGCCACCCTCCTCCGCCGGCTCGGATGCTGAGCCTATGCAGCTGGGGGTATTCGCATCTCGGCCAAGGAGAGGGAACGGAGAATCACCAATCGCCTCTGTCTCTACTGCGGCTCCGCTGGTCATTTTGTCACCTCATGTCCAGTAAAAGCCAGAGCTCATCAGTAAGAGGAGGGCTACTGGTGAGCGCAACTACTCAGGCCTCTCCTTCTGGATCACGCACTACCTTTCCGGTCCATCTCCGCTGGCCCGGTTCATCTGCTTCCTGCAGTGCCTTGATAGACTCTGGGGCGGAGGGCTGTTTTATGGACGAGACCTGGGCTCGGGAACATGATATTCCTCTCAGACAGTTAGGGAGCCCAGGGCCTTGTTCGCTTTAGATGGTAGTTCTCTCCCCAAGATTCAGCGTGAGACGCTGCCTTTAACCCTCACTGTCTCTGGTAATCATAGCGAAACCATTTCTTTTTTAATTTTTCGTTCACCTTTTACACCTGTTGTTTTGGGTCATCCCTGGCTAGTGCGCCATAACCCTTCTATTAATTGGTCTAGTAATACTATCCTATCCTGGAATGTTTCTTGTCATGTAACCTGTTTTTATGTCTGCTATCCCTCCTGTTTCCTCTGTCTCTTCTTCACAGGAGGAGCCTGGCGATTTGACAGGGGTGCCGGAGGAGTATCACGATCTGCGCACGGTGTTCAGTCGTTCCAAGGCCACTTCTCTCCCTCCACACCGGTCGTATGACTGTAGTATTGATCTCCTTCCGGGAACTACTCCCCCGGGGTAGATTATACTCTCTGTCGGCTCCCGAACGTAAGGCTCTCGAGGATTATTTGTCGGTTTCGCTCGACGCCGGTACCATAGTCTCCTCCTCCTCCCCCGCCGGAGCGGGGTTTTTTTTTGTTCAGAAGAAGGACGGGTCCCTGCGCCCATGCGTGGATTATCGAGGGCTGAATGACATAACAGTTAAGAATCGTTATCCGCTTCCTCTTATGTCTTCAGCCTTCGAGATCCTGCAGGGAGCCAGGTTTTTCACCAAATTGGACCTTCGTAACGCCTACCATCTCGTGCGCATCAGGGAGGGGGACGAGTGGAAGACGGCGTTTAACACTCCGTTAGGGCACTTTGAATACCGGGTTCTTCCTTTCGGCCTCGTTAACGCTCCAGCTGTCTTTCAGGCACTAGTTAACGACGTCCTGAGAGACATGCTGAACATTTTTGTTTTCGTTTACATGGACGATATCCTGATTTTTTCACCGTCTCTCTCGATTCATGTTCAGCACGTGCGACGCGTCCTCCAGCGCCTTTTGGAGAACTGTCTTTATGTGAAGGCTGAGAAGTGCACTTTTCATGCCGCCTCTGTCCCTTTTCTCGGTTCCGTTATTTCCGCTGAGGGCATTAAGATGGATCCCGCTAAGGTCCAGGCTGTCATTGATTGGCCCGTTCCTAAGTCACGCGTCGAGCTGCAGCGCTTTCTGGGCTTCGCTAATTTCTACCGTCGTTTCATCCGTAATTTCGGTCAGGTGGCAGCTCCTCTCACAGCCCTTACTTCTGTTAAGACGTGCTTTAAGTGGTCCGTTTCCGCCCAGGGAGCTTTTGATCTTCTTAAGAATCGTTTTACATCCGCACCTATTCTTGTTACACCTGACATCTCTAGACAGTTTGTTGTTGAGGTTGACGCGCCAGAGGTGGGCGTGGGAGCCATTCTTTCTCAGCGCTCTCTCTCTGACGGCAAGGTCCATCCTTGCGCGTTTTTCTCTCATCGCTTATCGCCGTCAGAACGTAACTATGATGTTGGTAATCGCGAACTGCTCGCCATCCGCTTAGCCCTAGGCGAATGGCGACAGTGGTTGGAGGGGGCGACCGTTCCTTTTGTCGTTTGGACTGACCATAGGAACCTTGAGTACATCCGTTCAGCCAAACGACTTAATGCGCGTCAGGCTCGTTGGGCTCTGTTTTTCGCTCGTTTCGAGTTTGTTATTTCTTATCGTCCGGGCTCAAAAAACACCAAACCTGATGCTTTATCTCGTCTCTTCAGTTCTTCTGAGGTCTCCACCGACCCCGATGGGATTCTCCCTGAGGGGCGTGTTGTCGGGTTGACTGTCTGGGGAATTGAGAGGCAGGTAAAGCAAGCACTCGCTCACACTCCGTCGCCGCGAGCTTGTCCTAGGAACCTTCTGTTCGTTCCCGTTCCTACTCGTCCGGCCGTTCTTCAGTGGGCCCACTCTGCCAAGTTAGCCGGCCACCCCGGCGTTCGGGGTACGCTCGCTTCCATTCGCCAGCGTTTCTGGTGGCCCACTCGGGAACGTGACGCGCGTCGATTTGTCGCCGCTTGTTCGGTCTGCGCGCAGACTAAATCTGGGAACTCTCCTCCTGCCGGCCGTCTCAGACCGCTTCCCATTCCCTCTCGACCGTGGTCTCACATCGCTTTAGATTTTATCACCGGACTGCCTTCATCAGCGGGGAAGACAGTTATTCTTACGGTTGTCGATAGATTCTCTAAGGCGGCTCATTTCATTCCTCTCGATAAGCTCCCTTCTGCTAAGGAGACGGCTCAGATCATTATCGAGAATGTTTTCCGAATTCATGGCCTTCCGTCTGACGTCGTTTCCGACAGAGGTCCGCAGTTCACGTCTCAATTTTGGAGGGAGTTTTGCCGTTTGATTGGGGCTTCCGTCAGTCTCTCGTCCGGCTTTCATCCCCAGTCTAACGGTCAAGCCGAACGGGCCAATCAGACTGTTGGTCGCATTTTACGCAGTCTTTCTTTTCGTAACCCTGCGTCTTGGTCAGAACAGCTCCCTGGGCAGAGTACGCCCACAACTCGCTTCCCTCGTCTGCTACCGGTCTATCCCCTTTTCAGTGTAGCCTCGGGTACCAGCCTCCGCTGTTCTCATCTCAGCTCGCCGAGTCCTGCGTCCCCTCCGCTCAGGCTTTTGTCCAGCGTTGCGAGCGCACCTGGAAGGGGGTCAGGTCGGCACTTTGCCGTAATAGGGCGCAGACTGTGAGGGCCGCTAATAAGCGTAGGACCAAGAGTCCTAGATATTGTTGCGGTCAGAGAGTATGGCTCTCCACTCAGAACCTTCCCCTTAAGACAGCTTCTCGCAAGTTGGCCCCGCGGTTCATTGGTCCGTTCCGTATTTCCCAGGTCATTAATCCTGTCGCAGTGCGACTTCTTCTCCCGCGCTATCTTCGTCGCGTTCACCCGGTCTTCCATGTCTCCTGTGTTAAGCCCGTTCTTCGCGCCCCGCTCGTCCCTCCCCCCATCCTTGTCGAGGGCGCACCCATCTACAGGGTTCGTAAGATTTTGGACATGCGCCCTCGGGGCCGTGGTCATCAGTACCTAGTGGATTGGGAGGGGTACGGTCCTGAGGAGAGGAGTTGGGTTCCCTCTCGGGACGTGCTGGACCGTTCGCTGATCGATGATTTCCTCCGTTGCCGCCAGGTTTCCTCTCGAGTGCGCCAGGAGGCGCTCGGTGAGTGGGGGGTACTGTCATGTCTTGTTATGTCTGTTCCTGTCCTTTCTCTTCATTCTTCTCTCTGCTGGTCTTTTTAGGTTACCTTCTCTGTCTCTCATTCCTCAGCTGTTCTACATCTGCCCTAACTAGCTCTTTCACTCTTCCCCACCTGTTCTCTCTTCCCCCTCTGATTAGGTCTCTATTTCTCTCTCTGTTCCTGCTACTTTCAGTGTCTGATTCTTGTTTGTGTTTTTTGATGCCAGAAGCAAGCTGTCGTCTCGTTTGCTTCCACCTTGTCCTGTCCTGTCGGAGTCTGCCTGGCAGGAGCATCCTGCACTATACTAACGTTCTTTTTGTTCCGCTGACAACGTTGGAAGAGGATTTATGCCATTCCTGTATTTTCATTAAAGAACTCTGTTTTCTGTTAAAACCGCTTTTGGGTCTTCACTCAAGTTCATAACATTTATTTTCCTTTGTTTTGTCTTTATTTAGTATGGTCAGGGCGTGAGTTGGGGTGGGCAGTCTATGTTTTGTGTTTCTATGTTTAGGTTTCTGTTTCGGCCTAGTATGGTTCTCAATCAGAGGCAGGTGTCGTTAGTTGTCTCTGAGAATCATAATTAGGTAGCCTGGGTTTCACTGTTGGTTTGTGGGTGTTTGTTTCCGTGTGTGTGTGTTTGTCGCCACAAGGTACTGTTTCGGTTTGGTTATTTCACGTATTCGTTTACTGTTTTTGTATTCCATAGTGTTCAGTGCTTTTCTTATTAAAATCGTCATGAACTCTTACCACGCCGCATCTTGGTCCGATCCTTACTCCTCTTCAGACGAAGAGGAGGAAATCTGCCGTTACAGAAACACCCACCAAAGAGGACCAAGCGGTGTGGTAATGGGCAGCAGCAACAGCGGCCGAAGACACAGGACTCATGGGCTTGGGAGGAAATCCTAGACGGGAGAGGACCCTGGGCACAGCCAGGGGAATATTGCCGCCCCAAAGCAGAGCTGGAGGCAGCGAAGGCAGAGAGGCGCTGGTATGAGGAGGCAGTACGGCCGCGCGGTTGGAAGCCCGAGAGTCAGCCCCGAAAATGTCTTGGGGGGGAACACAAGAAGTGTGGCAAAGCAAGGTAGGAGACCTGTGCCAACTTCCTGTGCTTACTGGAGAGCGAGAGAGACCGGGCAGGCACCGTGTGTCCCCGGAGCGGGTGCATAGCCCGGTGCGGTACATTCCAGCTTCTCGTATCGGCCGGGCTAGAGTGGGCATCGAGCCAGGTGCCCTGAAGCCGGCTCTACGCATCTGGTCTCCAGTGCGTCTCCTTGGGCCGGCGTACATGGCACCAGCCTTACGCATGGTGTCCCCGGTTCGCCAGCACAGCCCAGTGCAGCCTATTCCACCTCGCCGCACTGGTCGGGCTACGGGGAGCATTCAACTAGGTAAGGTTGGGCAGGCTCGGTGCTCAAGAGCTCCAGTGCACCTGCACGGTCCGGTCTATCCAGTGCCACCACCACACACCAGCCCTCCGGTGGCAGCCCCCCGCACCAGGCTGTCTCTCCGTCTTCTGCCTACAGGGTCTCCCGCCTGTCCAGCGCTGCCAGAGCCTTCCTCCTCTCCAGCACTGCCAGAGTCTCCCGTCTGTCCAGAGCTGCTAGAGTCTCCCGTCTGTCCAGAGCTGCTAGAGTCTCCCGTCTGTCCAGAGCTGCTAGAGTCTCCCGTCTGTCCAGAGCTGCTAGAGTCTCCCGTCTGTCCAGAGCTGCTAGAGTCTCCCGTCTGTCCAGAGCTGCTAGAGTCTCCCGTCTGTCCAGAGCTGCTAGAGTCTCCCGTCTGTCCAGAGCTGCTAGAGTCTCCCGCCTGTCCAGAGCTGCTAGAGTCTCCCGCCTGTCCAGAGCTGCTAGAGTCTCCCGCCTTTCCTGAGCTGCTAGAGTCTCCCGCCTGTCCTGAGCTGCTAGAGTCTCCCGCCTGTCCTGAGCTGCTAGAGTCTCCCTCCTGTCCTGAGCTGCTAGAGTCTCCCGTCTGTCCAGAGCTGCTAGAGTCTCCCGTCTGTTCAGAGCTGCTAGAGTCTCCCGTCTGTCCTGAGCTGCTAGAACCGCCAGTCTGTCCTGAGCTGCTAGAGCCGCCGTCTGTCCTGAGCCGTCAGTCAGCCAGGAGCTGCCAGAGCCGTCAGTCAGCCGGGACCTACCAGAGCCGTCAGTCAGCCGGGACCTGCTAGAGCCGTCAGTCAGCCGGGACCTGCCAGAGCCGCCAGCCAGCCGGGAGCTGCCAGAGCCGCCAGCCAACCAGGAGCTGCCAGAGCCACCAGCCAGCCAGGAACTGCCAGAGCCGTCAGCCAGTCCTGAGCTACCCTTCGGTCCTGAGCTACCCTTCGGTCCGGAGCTGCCCCTCGGTCCGGAGCTGCCCCTCGGTCCGGAGCTGCCCCTCGGTCCGGAGCTGCCCCTCGGTCCGGAGCTGCCCCTCGGTCTGGAGCTGCCCCTCAGTCCAGTGGTGCCCTTTAGTAGGGTTGCCAGTCCTAAGTTGACGGCGAGGGTCACCGTTCCAAAGAGGCCACGGAGGCGGGCGAAGAGGCGCATTAGAACTATGGTGAAGTGGGGTCCACGTCCCGCCCCAGAACCGCCACCGTGGACAGACGCCCACCCAGACCCTCCCCTATAGGTTCAGGTTTTGTGGCCGGAGTCCGCACCTTTGGGGAAGGGGGGGGGTACTGTCACGTTCTGACCATTATTTTCCTTCATTCTTTCCTAGAATCATACTTAGGTAGCCTGGGTTTCACTGTTGGTTTGTGGGTGTTTGTTTCCGTGTGTGTGTGTTTGTCGCCACACGGTACTGTTTTGGTTTGGTTATTTCACGTATTAGTTTATTGTTTTTGTATTCCATAGTGTTCAGTGCTTTTCTTATTTAAATCGTCATGAACACTTACCACGCCACATCTTGGTCCGATCCTTACTCCTCTTCAGACGAAGAGGAGGAAATCTGCCGTTACATGTACCTGTGGATGTATTTCAAGGCCTACCTTCAAAATCAGTGCCTCTTTGCCTTTTTAGTCCAACGCTCTAACCACTAGGCTACCCTGCCGCCCCATGTGCTGTAAAAGACATCTGTGTTTTTACTGCACATGGGGACAAAGATCGTACTTTTTGGAGAAATGTCCTCTGGACTGATGAAACAAATATAGAACTGTTTGGCCATAATGACCATTGTTATGTTTGGAGGAAAAAGGGGGAGGCTTGCAAGCCGAAGAACACCATCCCAACCGTGAAGCACGGGGGTTGCAGCATCATGTTGGGGGGTGCTTTGCTGCAGGAGGGACTGGTGCACTTCAGAAAATAGATTGAATCATGAGGATGGAAAATTATGTGGATGTCTTGAAGCCACATCTTAAGTCATCAAGTTAAAGCTTGGTTACAAATGGCCCCAAGCATACTTCCAAAGTTGTGGCAAAATGGCTTACGGACAACAAAGTTCAGGTATTGGAGTGGCCATCACAAAGATCTGACCTCAATCGTATAGAAAATTTGTGTGCAGACCTGAAAAAGCATGTGTGAGCAAGTAGGCCTACAACCTGACTGAGTTACACCAGCTCTGTCAGGTGGAATGGGCAAAAATTCACCCAGCTTATTGTGGGAAGGCTACTTGAAACATATGACCCGAGTACCAAATACTAATTGAGTGAATGTAAACTTCTGACCCCCTGGGAATGTGAAGAAAGAAAGAAATTTTTACTAGGATTAAATGTCAGGAATTGTGAAAAACTGAGTTTAAATGTATTTGGCTAAGGTGTATGTAACCTTCCAACTTCAACTATAAGTAAAAATACTTTAACGTACTACTTAAGTAGTTTTTTGGGGTATCTCAACTTTTCTTTACTATACTGAGCAACAATGTAAACGCAAAGTTCAACAATTTCAAATATTTTTTAAAATTACAGTTCATATTAGGAAATAATCGATGGATTTCACATGACTGAGAATACAGATATGCATTGGTTGGTCACAGAGCTAGGGGCGTGGATCAGAAAACAAGTCAGCATTTGTCTCATGCAACATCTCCTTTGTGTGGACTTGATGAGGCTGTTGATTGTGGCATGTGAAATGTTTTTCCACTCTTCAATGGCTGTGCGAAGTTGTGGATATTGGCGGAACTGAACACTGAAATACACGTTGATCCAGAGCATCCCAATCATTCTCAAATGGGTGACATGTCTAGTGAGTATGTAGGGCATGCAAGAACTGGGAAATGTTCAGCTTCCAGGAATTGTGAACAGATCCCTGTGACATGGGCTGTGCATTATCATGCTGAAACATGAGTTGATGGCGTTTGATGAATGGCACAACAATGGGTATAAGGATTTTGTCACAGTATCTTCGTGCATTCAAATTTCCATTGAAAAAATGCAATTGTGTTCAGTGTCCATAGCTTATGCCTGCCCATACCATAACCCAACAACCATCAGGGGGAACTGTTTCACAACGTTGACATCAGAAAACCGTTGCCCACTCAACGCCATGAACGTAGTCTGCAGTTGTGAGGCCGGTTGGATGTACTACCAAATTCTCTTTAACAATGTTGGAGGCGGCACTTCTGTAATGATCATGGTGTTTAATCAGCTCATTTATATACCACACCTGTCAGGTAGATATATTATCTGGCAAAAGAGAAATGCTCACTAACAGTGATGAAAATTAATTTGTGCACAACATTTTGCGTGTATGGAACATTTCTGGGATCTTTTATTTCAGCTCATGAAACATCATGGGACCAACACTTTACATGTTGAATAAAATGTTTTGTTCAGTCTATTTATATTTTTGACAACTTTTACCCCAGTACATTCCCAAAGAAAATATGTACTTTTTACTGCCATACACTTTCTCTGACACCCAAAAGTACTCATTACATTTTGAATGCTCAGGCAGGACAGCAATACGGTCCAATTCACATACCTACAGTATCAATATAATGCATTGTCATCCCTACTGCCTATGATCTGGAGTGCTCACTAAACACAACTACTGTGTTTGTAAATTATGTCTGAGTGTTGGAGTGTGCCTCTGTCTATAAAAAAACAACAAGAATATCATGCTGTGTGGTTTGCTTAATATATGTCTGAGTGTTGGAGTGTGCCTCTGTCTATAAAAAAACAACAAGAATATCATGCTGTGTGGTTTGCTTAATATAAGTAATTTGATGTATAGCATTTACCTTTACTTTGTATTTCTGCTCAAGTATGACAGTTGAGTACTTTTTCCACCACTGTACTTACATTTGAAACCAGATACTTCTAGATTTTTACTCAAGTAGTATTTTACTGGTTGAATTTCACTTTTACTTGAGTAATTTTCTATTAAGGAATCTTTACATTTACTGAAGTATGACAATTGAATGCTTTTTCCACCATTGTCTGCACTACACCCATCCATCAAATCCTAAGGCCATATTCTCTCTCCAATGGATATATTGTGGAATTATTCAAATGTTTTTTGTGGAAGTTGCTCACATTGAAAGTGTAAGATGACAACTGCATAATTATGTGTCATGAATTTACATTCTATCCACCTCTAAACCTTGTGAAATAAAGTCTGAATGATTACATGATACAACCACCACACAGTCTGCTACAGCTCAGCAGCATGTGTGGGCCAGTGCAATGCAGACACCTCCAGTTCTGCTTAGCACTCAGAAACGTCTCTTTCTGCAGTATCCAATGCATTCTCATCCCAGCAGTTTCAAACAATACCTCCACCCTGCAGTTTCTGAGCTTAACCTATATGTAGGATACTGTAAGTAGCAGAGGAGCAGGACATGCAGTAGTTCATAATAGCCTATACAGTTGGAAGAGTTACTGCTGGATCCAGTCATTCATGAAATCTGCTCAGCAAAACTGCTCACTGTACATTTAAAAATGTAATTTATGTGTCGTTCCATGAAATGAGTGCCTTTTGCGCCCCTTTGATATTTTATGTAGAAATTGTACAGTACGCCAATATTGAATTTTAAAAGCCTGTTATATTCCCTGAAGTGCCCTTTAATATTGACCACATGTAAAATTCTATAAATCGGATTTTTTATTTGAATAAAGGCTTGTTAAAGTGCCAAGATTCAGTGTTGTGACCCACCTTCGGGCACCCTGTGACTTCTAGGAAGACTTTTACCCAATTAACCCCAACATTTCTCCACGTTTTCACCATCATTGCAAAGCTCTAGTTATTTTGTTGATTTGACAAAGTCATTTCTGAAGATTATAATTTATTTCATATGATTCATTTACGTCTATCCCTCATTTTAAGGTCAACCCTGTTACCCTGTTAAGTGAGCTGAACTCTCGTTTTAATATGGTGTAACTAACTGCCACTCCCTGTTGCATATATCAAGCTTCCATTCCCCATTCAGAAGTAGATTCATGGCTGATTTAAGATAAAAATGGTCAACCCTGTTACAGTCAACCCTATTACTTTATTTGGCACTTAATGTGCACTTTTATTTAAAAGGATGCTTTGGGATTTTGGCAATGAGGCCCTTTATCCCTTTATCTACTTCCAATGAGGCCCTTTATCTACTTAACTAGCGTTAACGAAATGACTGGAAGTCTATAGGTATCTGCTAGTTGCATTGGCTTGTGAAACTATCTCTAACTTCCTTCATCCTGGACACAGAGACACACAAATGGTATCAACCAATTCATCTGACTCTGGGTAAGTAGATAAAGGGCATCATTGCCAAAATCCTGAAATATCCCTTTAACCTGAAATGGGGAAACATGTATTTTTATGAAGTTATTAAACATGTGCTGTTTATAACAGAAGGTTAAAATGAGGTCAAATCAAAATTACCATTATAAAATCTTTGGACTGCTTCAGAGCCTATAAGTGCACACACTTAGACGTTTTCTCATAAGTGGAACATGAAAGTACATAGGCTACAACAGTTAAGCATTTGAGACTTTAATGTGAAAATTGCTCCATATAGTGTTTTTTCAGTGTCTCCAGATTTCATGCAGAGACATTGAAGGTGGTCATGGCAGGCTCGAATGGAACAACTGGCGCTTGAAAGCCACCCTGACGTGCATAAGTTGGTCAAGGAGAAAATTGTTCCTACTAATGGAAAAGCTTTTTTCTTTTCTTTTTTTTTCGTAGAGGAAATGTTAATCAGGTACAAAAGTGGTCCACTCTTTGAAATGTCACGGCAATACTTTCCATAATTAAGAACTTGTCAAAATGGTTCTTAATGCAGTTAGTTTAGTTCATCATTTGGTTGATTCAGACCCTTCTTGCTCCCTCAGGAGACCCATCGGTACTCATCAGACATTAGACAGAGAAAAATATAAAATGTTTAAAGATAGCAAAGTTTCTAACATATAGCATAAAAAATGAAGACAAAATATCTTATTTCATACCACCTGTCAAAATTGGTTTGGTAAAGTCTAGGTTGCTTTCATCAACTTTCAGGAAGTTACAGTGTTGAAGAGAGAGAGAGCGACTGAAAGTTGTGCTTCAAGAAAGTGTCAACTACACGCTTCCATGATAATAAAATTGATTACGTTGCTTCATTGCGTCTCATCCTTCCGTTCCCAATCGATTCCTTTGACATTTTCTTTGAAGTTGTTGCCACTCAGTTATCAGTGCCATTCTGTTATTTGTCCTTGACTTCCCTGTACAATAAAAATAAAAAATAAAAACAGGTCATGAAATGGAATCCTTGAATCACTTTTTGATGTTTCAAAAAACTAAGATGATAATTTTTGCACAAATCTTATCTTTTTCTCCCATCTTCTTTTGTGTCAGATATACAATAGACTTAGACTTATTTTTTGTTTATACGTTCTTTAGACTAGAGCCATGTACACTATGTAAAGCTAGAACTCACAGAATAGTCCTGATATCCATGAGGATGACATACTCTATATAATATCATCATTTATAATAATATATGCCATTTATCAGATGCTTTTATCCAAAGGAACTTAAAGTCATGCATGCATACATTTTCCATATGGTTGGCCTTTGACCATCCGACCACCTTGTACCTGGATGCTATTGCTACTGTGAGGTATCACCATGCTTTGGAGCTGGTCTGGTGCGGTCTTTCTGTCCTAGCGTCAGTCTTCATCAGAGACTCCATCTCCATCCTGTCTGAACCATCTGACTTGCTTCTGTGCCTGCCATTCTTCCCTCCCTGCCCCCTGTCCCCTGCTGTGGAGACATGCCAGAGAGTACTCCTTCTAATTCCTCCCCCAGACAGCCACGATGCAATTGTGTCTGACTGTCTTCAAGGCCAAGCAGCAGGATACCCTGCACACGCTTCCATATCGAAGAGCCAAAGCCCTCTCAGAGATAGCTACTCCTACCTACGCCCTCTGTCTTGGTCTGGTCCCTGAGCCCCATTGTAACGGTCTGAGTGTAGTGGGTGAGGAGTCAGGCGCAGGAAGCAGAGAGTTCAGGGGAGTGCTATTTTAATGCACAGAGAAACGGCGAACATAAGCCAACCCCCACAAAAACACAGGGCGTAATGAACAAACAAATGCCCCAAACAGGGGAACTTAAACTGTCCAGAAAAAACCCACAAAATGGGAAAACACAAAACCCATAGACGTTACACAAGTACACCAAACAGACGGTCACAATAATTAATCCCGCACAAGGAACCAGGCGGGCCGGCTGACTAATAAAGCCTTACTACTAACTACCTAACTCAAAACAGGTGCACTCAATAAACACATAAGGAGGGTGAGGAAATAATCAGTGGCAGCTAGTAGGCTGGCGACGACGACCGCCGAGCGCCACCCGAACGGGAAGGGGAGTGTCCTTCGGTCGGAATCGTGACACCCATGCACATCAACAATGTGCAGATCAGTAGCTGTCTCTGCCGTTTAAGACGAAGGAGGACGATGGCCTTATTTCTATAGCAGCATATTGGATGACAGTCATTCATTCATTCATTCAACCAGCTAAATGTAACATGATACCACATTTTTTCCCAATACCCATCATGAGGTTGCTACAACCTAGCCTATTTACAACGTAGGTGCACAGGTCGAGAGAAATTTGAGTAATCAAGACAGAGATTAAATACCGCCTTGCACACGTTTGCCTGCATTTAGCTGATCTCGGGTGTAATCATTTGTCCAAAAGTTGCAAACTAGAGTTTCTATTTGACAAATTTAGTTATGTTTATCCCCGTTTTGTTCTGTTTGCTTCCGTTTAAGAAACTTTTTTTCTACAGAATCGGTGGAATGACTATGTTACTGATCACATGCAAACACAGTTCACTTTCATAGCAGCCACATCAAAACAGCATGATCCCTTTGATCATTGTATATATCACATCTAAGCACTCTCCTCCTCTCACCGTTTCAATTCGCTTGTGGACATCAGCTGTATGTGACCAGGCAGAAAAAAATCCAAGCCAAACCTTCATATCATAACTGCTAACCGCTACACACAGACTTTATCTTTGTCACCATACTAGCTAACGTCATAGTCAACATAACTACTGTAACTAATGCATTAGTAAACCCACTACAATCATGCAGTACAGTCAGCAAGCAGTTACACAGGTGGGTCCGGTGGCAATAAATTAATAAAACCAAAAGCTTACCTTGACTTGGAAGAATTCCAGTGTTGGATAGCCATAGCTAGCTAGGTATAGCATCCCGCTCTGTTTGAGCCAGGTGTTTGAGTAGGCTAAACTAGCTTTCTGCGTTTGCTAGCTATGTAAGTGAAAGTGGAAAAAGAATACAACAAAATATAGCTAGCCCGCTCTCTCTCTCTCATGCTTTATCTTAATTTTTGAAGAAATGAATTTGTTAAAAACTGTTCAAACTATTGTCTTTCTCTCTGAGTCAACTACCCACAACATTTTAAGCTCTGCAGTGCTAGTCAGCTTTAGCTTATGCTTTCCGTACTAGAATCCTTCTCTAATCCTTTGATTGGGTGGACAAAATGTTAGTTCATGCCACAAGAGCTCTGATAGGTTGGAGGACGTCCTCCGGAAGTTATAATTACTGTATAAGTCTATGGAAGTGGGTGAGAACAGAGAGCCTCCTAGGATTTGTATTGAAGTCAATGTACCCAGAGGAGGACAGAAGGTATCTGTTCTCCGGCTACAACATGGCTCTACCCTACAGAGTGCTGTTTAGGCTACTGTAGACCTTCTTTTCAAAACAGTGTGTTCTAATCAATTATTTGGTGATGTGAATATGTTTAGTATAGTTTTATCTGGAAAGGAACTTTTTAAATGTTTCACTATTTTTATTTTTCAGAAATTCACTGAGGGGGGTGGTCCCCCTCTTCCTCTTCTGATGAGCCTCCACTGGTGCAGATCATTTGAACTATTTGCCTTGCCTAGATTTCAATGGAGCAAAAGCACTAATATTTTACCTGACTGCACACTTTGCTGCAGAAATATGGAGATTTAATCATGTGAGATATAATTGCGTACATCCTGTACAGTACATCTTAGTGGCTCGTAATATTTTCTAGAGTTCTGTACCTTCTAGTTTGATCATTGAAACAATGTGTAATGTGCAGTATGCAGAAACATACTTCCCACCCAGATGGTGATTTGGTGTCAATAGATGTTTTCCTCCGCACAGCGTGTGAGGAGTTATGCAAAGGTTTACTATGGTGTCAAACTTGTTAAGACCATATGAGGTCCGTTTGTGCTTCAAACAGCCCACCTCAGGGTGTTCCATATGATGGGGAGAGGAAAGTGGGTGTTGATGAATGGAGTTCACAGATTGAGTATGATGGTTGGAATACAAACAATCCTCAGATTAATTACCTCGCTGATGACTGATGGCATGGCAGAGTCAACATGCAACAGCAACATATTGTTTCTGGAATGGTGGGCCAGATCCAATTATTCAATTTTTGTAAATTATTTGTTTCCACCACTGTATTTGGTTAGGAACACCACCATTCCAAGTAAATGTGTCTTAGTAGATTGTGGAGACCCATGGTCATTTTAAATGTAAATGTTCATGAATAATAATCAGATATACCATACAAGTATCTTTTCAGTAGGTGGTTCTGGTAGTTGTTCAACAGAATTATTGAAAAAACAACATCCCCCAAGAGGCCGTAACCGTCTCTGTAAGTAATGACTCTCTATTTACAGAGAAGGATAGTATTTGCCTCTCATCCAAATGCCAATAGTGACAGACAATTATGTAGGTTACCATTTCTAATACCAGCAGTCATGTCTAACAGAAGCATGGAGAATGTCTTTGCCGTAGCTCCAGTACCGCTGTAGCTGTCAGTCAGCATGGGGAATTACAGCACTCCAGCCTTGGACTATGTAGTAGAACAGCTCATCACTGTTTGATTCCCCCAACTACTTATGCAGAGGTGGATCAAATGAAATACATGCATGTGACATCCTGCATTCGTCCATGGTCTACTTTTGTAGTTAAACGTGTGTCTAATCAATTTGCACAATAGGAGAGTGTGTAGCTACAGTATACAGTGCTGTCTGAAAGAAAGAAAGACAGGATTCAGGCGCTACAGCAGCTAGTCTTATGATAGAGAGGGAGGTAAAGTGACAAGGGCTGTAAAGTAGTAGACATTTCTATTCTATTCTATTTTAAGCTTGTGGCAACAATGGCAAGTTGTGTTCCATGCAGAATTATTTTTTTTATATGATTTATAACACCTTGCCTTCATCAAGCTAAACATTTGTTTTGGTTTAAGATTTTACCCTGTAAGCAGTCTATGGATAAGGTATGACAGCAATCCATGCTTTGGCTTAGTTTCCCTGGCACTGTTTCCACATGCTAACGTTTTAGCATTTGTGGCACAAATCCTGCGCATTATGTCCACATAATCAGAAAATTGACTGTGAAGCTCAACAAAGTCACTTATAGTTGATTGAAACATGATGTGCGAAAAATGCTATTATCAGTACCATGACTGGAATGGCATTTGTGCCACAAATGCTAAAACATTAGCATGCAGAAACAGTGACAGGGAAACTAAACCAAAGCATGGATTGCTGTCATACCTTATCCATAGACTGCTTATAGGGTTAGGAAACCAATATGATATTTTGTAATTTGGGCGAACTATCCCTTTAACAGTAGACCTATTAAAAAATGGCTGCTATTCTAATATATAATAATAATAATATATCCCATTTAGCAGACGCTTTTGTCCAAAGCGACTTACAAGTCGGCTGGGGCCACTACTTTTACATATGGGTGGCCCCAGCGGGAATCGAACCCACGACGCTTGGCGTTGCAAGCGCCATGCTCTACCGACTGAGCCACACAGGACACTCATTCTACTCATTGGATCTTATGCATGCAGCCACCAAAGCTGTAGTATGGCAGGGACACCTTTGGGATGAATTAGAATGCCGACTGCGAGCCAGGCCTAATCACCCAACATCAGTGCCCGACCTCACTAATGCTCGTGACTGAATGGAAGCAAGTCCCCGGAGCAATGTTCCAACATCTACTGGAAAGCTTTCCCAGAAGAGTGGAAGCTGTTATCGCAGCAAAGGGGGGGACCAACTCCATATTAATGCCCATGATTTTGGTTTTGGAATGAGATGTTTGACGAGCAAGTGTCCACATACTTTTCTTCATGTAGTGTATATTCTTCAAGAATCATTGGGTACATTACTTTAAGTCCAAAAACTGATGGAGCAACTGATGATAGACCCTTTAATTCATGAGGAAGTACAGTATGTAGCATCATCTAACGCTAAGATACAGGAATCTATACTGTATTAGAATGTATTGCCTGGGATTGACCAGGATTCTCCTTTTATCATCAGCTCTTTGACGATCCGACAAGTTTAAGCAAAATTGTCATAACAGTTCATCTGGTGGGTTTCCTTTATGGGTAAAAGAAACTGGACAAGTAATCACATTTGTGGAGGCCGCAGAGATGCTATTTACCCTCCATAACCTTTAAACATCCTTCTCAGATAGAATGCAATTATATAGTAATGCATTATTCATAATCTAACAACCATTATGGCAACAGAATTATTATTTTCTTGGGGGGGTCACAGTTGTTTTCAAAGGAGTAAGTACACACACATCTCCCTTAATTATCTTGCTGTGAATAAGCAGCACAGTAGGAATGTTTGCAATGCAGCATATTGTGTATTATTGTAGGTGGGTGTGGAATAGTATTATGGGCTGATAAGCCTTATTGTCATATTCAATGAAATGGAAGTAGTGTCATGACACATTATCATTTCAATATGATATATACGACACAGTGTGAGTTCATGGATAAGATCTTACTTGATTATCCTTATTCCTGTTTTATAAGAACATGAAACCATGATTAATATTGTATGGTAAAAATAGCCCAGTAATTCAAATAGGAGTCCCCTCATCGCCTGTTATTATTAAAGACATTAAGGAACAATTTCTTGTTGCTTTTTTTATGGAGCTGGGCTCTCCTGGGAATTGATCAAGACTGAGCGGGAAACAAGACCTTTTCACAGCTGATTTATAAATCCCCGGGAAGTGATAAAAAGCTGCACACCAAAGCATTTGGATCCAATTATCATTCATAGAATGGTGTTGTTTCCCAATTAAAAGTTGCTCTGGTCCTCTGATGTAGTTTTGGGGAGCTGTACACAAATTTAGATTGGTTAACTAAAGAAAGAGTTGAAAGACTGTTGGTTACTGTTGTAGTGCCCATATTCAGAATGCGTCTCAGAGTAGGAGTGCTGATTTAAGATCAGTTTGGCCTTTTAGATCATAATGATCATGATAATATGGACTGAGGGGACCTAACTGATCATATATCAGTACTCGTACTCTGAGATACTTTATGAATACTGACCCAGAGACTTACCGCAATGGTACTAAGGAGACAACTCCTATGGAACCGGACACATTATACATCATGACACACAACTTGCATATTAATTCACTTATCCAGAATCATTGACCTTTATTTATCAATAAAAATATACACTAGGGAAAATAGTTTCCTTTTTTAAACAACTTCAGGATTTTGGGGGTTTGTTTTTCTCCAAAAATGTTAATACTTTCCCCCACTTCACTTGTCAGAGCCCAGTGTAAAATTACAGTCAATTCCACAACGAAACAAGTTGTATAACTCCAATTAACTCTGTATTGTTAGTTTACCTTTAACGGGATTGAAGAGGAGAGATGTTTTACAGGGCTATGGTCTGTTCTGTCTCAGAGAGTTCTGTCTCGAACAGTCTGGACAGTGTGTGACCCTCCGGCTCCCAGTCCTCCAGGTCATTGTAGCTGAGTTCAGGGGGCACGACCTGGGCCAGCCCCAGAGAGCTGACCGACCCCGTGGGAGAGCCACGGCCCTCGTACGAGTAAGTCTGGAGGGAGTCATAGGGCGGCCCGCTGGTGTCCCTGTCAGCTTCCACCACTTTCTGTCTAATGACATGGTGCATATCCTCTGTATCCAGCAGAACCAGGGATGGGCTCTGGGGCCCACAGGCCACCAGCCAACCCTCCGTCCCCGGCCTTACCTCCCGCCGCAGCCTCCTCCGTTCTGCCCCGGCGGGGTTCCGCAGTGCTGCGATGTCAAACGCCTCTGTGTCCTCCTCGCCCCCACCCTCGTCGTCGTATGTGACCACGTTCTCCCGGACGTCCTCCTCAGAGATGATTAACGGCTCCTTCTTGCCCTTTTTGCTCCGCAGGATGACAAATAGCACCACGATGGCTACAGTACAGGACAGAGGAGAGGGGACAAGACCACAGCGACTTACAATATGTCATTACAGGCTCAAAATGCACACCCTATTCTCCAATGAATCGATTTGAGAGTGGAATTGTGGCCTTAGCTGCTGGAAACAAATCAGCCAGAGTTACTCCTCCAGCTGGTGTGAAGCCTTTCATTATCTCTACCTCAAGGCAAGAAGGTCTCTCTCTCCCCCTCCCCCAGCTCTGGAGTGTGGCTCTCAGCGGCTGACTAAACACATACACAGGCAAGAATATCTCTCCTTTCCCATCTCTATCCCTTCCTCTTTCTCCCTTCCTCTTTCTCTTCCCCCCCTTCTCTCTCATCTTCTCTTCCCTACCATGCCATATCCCCCCGCTCTCTTGTCTCTTACCCAGCAGGATGATGATGCAGAGCAAAATGGCGATGAAGGCCCCGGTGCTCAGGCCTGCTGTGGAGAGGAAGGCCGGGACTCGGCAGGCCTTCACCCTGCTGCTACCACCTCCTCCTCTCTGGCAGACACACACCCGGAGGTTCAGGGTGGAGGTGCTGCTCAGGACAGGCTCTCCTCCATCCTTCACAACCACAGGAAGTTGGTAGAGATCCTGCTCCGATTGGCTGAACTGACGCCTTCGCGCCATGATGCTGGCAGTGTTGTCTGGAGCAGAATGGCAAAATTTAAAATACACTGGATGTATAATTGTATTGACAAAAAGTCCCTATAAGTTTTGATACAAACATTACTACAAAATGTAGTGTATTTTCATCATTTTATCTACTTTTCCAAAATATACCATCCAAATGAACGTTGCCCTGACCTGTTTTCCCCCTGAAATAACATATGCAACCACGGAGAACAGAAGACCAGTACAACAAATAACTTGCGCTGAGATATGGGGAGTTTTCTCCAACATTGCAGAGGATGCCCATAGTCCCCCATTCATTCCCACTGCTATCTATTAGAAAAGACTGGGGACAGATAGCGACTGCCTCTTCAGGCTTTATTAAAACCGGCCAACAGTATTCTATCCAGCCCAGCACGGCTGTTGCCATAGCTTTTCTCATTCTGGAGAGGCTCCAGCAGATTTTCATTTTCACGGCCCAGAGCCACGCTTTTGTATGCACAATCACGGCCCTCCTCTTCACAATACAGATTCATTTTCCCCCAGGCGCACAGAGCCATGATAAAGCATGTCACTTGGGATGGTAAGAGACAGGGAAAGAGGGGTGGGGGAGGAGGAGGGGCCAACCTTCTGGATATCAACAAATGTAATCCAACAGAGCGAGCCCATGGGAAGGTACATAGGAGGAAGCGTTCATTTACATAGGATTCCTATTGGCATGCAGGGGCGCTGGCCCACAAGCTTCAAGTCAAAATTCATTACTGTACCTCCTCGCCCACTGAGAGGAAACAGGTAAGCAAAAAAAAAAAAGACCCAACATATCTCTCCTTCATCCTCCACTTGGGAGACAATAGAATATAAAGCCACCTCCCAGCTTCTTTCTTCCTCCAAATGATTATGATTACAGCAGAGGAAATCATAGATGATTATCTTTCTCTGTAGCACATCCTGAAGAGTAAGCTGCTGTAGGTCTGTAAAATTCTACCTCATTCACAAGGCATTTCTGGCAATATCAATCATGACTATCAGTTGGTGAACGTCAGGAAATCATCCAGACTAACCCCAGGGCACTGATTATATATTAAATAATTTTGGAAATCAAAACCTTTCAAAAGCAAAACATAACAACCACATCTACTAGATTTCACAGCCTGAGGGAGCTAGAGTATCCTACTACCACCCAATCAGTGCACTGATGCAGCAGTGTTCCTTTTAGCTCTAGCTGAGGAGTACTACCTGGTGCTCCTGTGTAAACATAGGCATACTGCACAACAGTGGAAATGTGGTTTCACTGAACAAGCGCCTGAGGGAAAACAGGGCCAGTCGGGGAGGGGATAAAAGCTAAGTGTTAGGCTACACCACCACCGAGAGCACAGAGCGCTGATACAAAACTCAGTGGAAGCTCACTGCCTCTGTCTGGCATCTTTCAGGTTTTTGTCATCCATCTTGGAAGTCTACCTTAATCTCGAGATTTTCCCTGATCTGCCAATGGAGCTATTGAGCTTTCAGACAAGGAAAAAAAACAAAAAATAACAGTGTTCTCTCTGAATTCAGCCAAGTAGCTTTAAGCTAAAATAAGGACGAGGAAAATTGTCTGTTACCAAGGAAACACCCCTGCAGGTCCTTCGCTTTTATATTAAAATATGTCTCGAGGGAGGAGAAAGTGTAAACGGGGCTGTTAGACAACAAACACCACTAGATATATTTGTGTTTGTAATGCCACTCCAGAGTATCTGACACAAATATCTGTCCACACCCAGAATCCCTGGTGGTGGTTGAACAAAATGTTGTGCACATTTTTTAAATTGCCACACAAAGCCACAATAGCCAGCCTACCTTCGTTATCCTTCAGGGTGAAATTAGGATTCACTGGAAGGTCAATTGGCAGGGCAAACGAGAATCGTCCATTTGCAAAGTTGTCCTTGTCTGATGGCCTCACTGTCTGGATCACCTGTCAGAGAAGAGGGAGAGGAGTTTGGGGAAGAGAGGGAGAGGGAAATGGGTGTGTGTCTATATGTATGTACAGTATGTATATATATATATATATATATATAGTACCAGTCAAAAGTTGACACACACATTGTAGGGTTTTTCTTTATATTTAGTGTTTTCTACATTGTATAGTAAAGACATCAAAGCTATGAAATAACACATATGGAATAATATGGAATGGAATAATGTTGTAATGTGGTATTCAGAAGATAACCCTATTTGGTAAAAGACCAAGTCCATATTATGGCAAGACGATTTCAAATAAGCAATGAGAAACGACAGTCCATTATTACTTTAAGACATGACGTTCAGCCAATGCGGAACATTTCAAGAACTTTGAAAGTTTCTTCATGTGCAGTCGCAAACACCATCAAAAGCTATGATGAAACTGGCTCTCATGAGGACCGCCACACGAAAGGAAAACCCAGAGTTACCACTGCTGCAGAAGATAAGTTCATTAGAGTTATCAGCCTCAGAAATTGCATCCCAAATAACTGCTTCACAGAGTTCAAGTAACAGACACATCTCAACATCAACTGTTCAGAGGAGACTGCGTGATTCAGGCCTTCATGGTCAAATTACTGCAAAGACACCACTACTAATGGACACCAATAAGAAGAAGAGACTTGCTTGGGTCAAGAAACATGAGCAATGGACATTAGACCAGTGTAAATCTGTCCTTTGTTCTGATGAGTCCAAATGTGAAATTTTTGTGAGATGCAGCAAAGGTAAACGGATGATCTCTGCATGTGTGGTTCCCACCGTGAAGCATGGAGAAGGTGGTGTGATTGTGTGTGGGTGCTTTGCTGGTTGTTATTTAGAATTCAAGGCACACTTAACCAGCATGGCTGCAACAGCTTTCTGCAGCGATACGCCATCCCATCTGGTTTGTGCTTAGCGGGACTATCATTTGTTTTTTAACAGGACAATGACCCAACACACCTCCAGGCTGTGTAAGAGCTATTTTACCAAAAAGGAGAGTGATAGAGTGCTGCATCACATGACCTGGCCTCCACAATCACCTGACCTCAACCCAATTGAGATGGTTTGGGATGAGTTGGACCGCAGAGTGAATGAAAAACAGACAACAGAGAAGTGCTCAGCATATGTGAGAACTCCTTCAAGACTGTTTGAAAAGCATTCCAGGTGAAGCTGGTTGAGAGAATGCCAAGAGTGTGCAAAGCTGTGCAAAGGGTGGCTACTTTGTAGAATCTATTTAGATTTGTTTAACACTTTTGGTTACTGCATGATTCCATATGTGTTATTTCATAGTTTTGATGTCTTCATTATTATTCCACAATGTAGAAAATAGTAAAAATAAATAAAAACCCTGGAATGAGTAGGTGTGTCCAAACTTTTGACTGGTACTGTTTATATATATACACACATAATATACAGTACCAGTCAAAAGAAAAATCAATATACGTAATATAATATACCTAATAAACAGTACCAGTCAAATGTTTGGACACACCTACTCATTCCAGGGTTTTTCTTTATTTTTTATTATTTTCTACATTGTAGAATAATAGTGAAGACATCAAAACTATGAAATATATATATATATACACATAGTACATTTTGTACTGCTCCACAAGCAGCTGAATATAATAGGAATAAGTTAAGTAAGTCAACTCACAATATACTTTCGTATCATCTGACTGAACACGTCTTTAACCCTCCCTCCCGTTCTGTTAGCTATTCCATTAGGACGTGCCATTGTTCCACATGCAGCCTTTTTCCAGACAGGAGTATAGATCTGAGCTTGAGTGAAAAACTCTCATATGGACAATTCAAGAATTGTAGTGGTTACCAGGTACATGCACAGATAGGAGTCTCCCTGTGCCAATGTAACAGTATTGCTTCCGTCCCTCTCCTCGCTCTAACCTGGGCTCGAACCAGGGACCCTCTGCACACAACGACAACAGTCACCCTCAAAGCATCGTTACCCATTGCTCCACAAAAGCCACGGCCCTTGCAGAGCAAGGGGAACAACTTCTACAAGGTCTCAGAGCAGTTGACGTCGCCGATTGAAACACTATTAGCACGCACCACCACTAAATAGCTAGCTATTTAGTGGTGGTGCGTGCTAATAGCCATTTCACATTGGTTACAAATTTGCCCTCCCACTCGCCAAGTGCCCTTTTGGGTGGTGGTATATATGTATATACGGACACCTGCTCGTCGAACATCTCAGTTGGTACCCACTTTGCTGCTACGACAGCCTTCAGTCTTCTGGGAAGGCTTCCCATTAGATGTTGGAATATTGCTGCAGGGACTTGCTTCCATTCAGTCACAAGAGCATTAGTGAGGTCAGGCACTAAATTTGGGTGACTAGGCCTGGCTCGTAGTCGCCGTTCCAATTCATCCCAAAGGTGTTCGATGGGGTTGAGGTCAAGGCTCTGTGCAGGCATTTGCTCCAGAGTCCAATGGCGGTGAGCTTTACACCACTCCAGCCGACGCTTGCATTGCGCATTGTGATCTTAGGCTTGTGTGTGGCTGCTCGTCTATGGAAACTAATTTAGTGAAACTCCTGATGAGCAGTTATTGTGCTGAAGTTGCTTCCAGAGGCAGTTTGGAACTTGGTAGTGAATGTTGCAACCAAGGACAAACAATTTTTACGCATTTCAACACTCGGCGGTCCCGTTCTGTGAGCTTGTGTGAACTACCACTTTGCCAGTTGTTCCTTCTAGAAGTTTCGACTTCACAATTACGGCACTTACAGTTGACCCGAGGCAGCTCTAGCAGGGCCAAAATTTGACTAACTGACTTGTTGAAAGGTGGAATCCTATGACGGTGCCACGTGAAAGTCATTAAGCTCTTCATTAAGTCCATTATACTGCTAATGTTTGTCTATGGAGATGGTATGGCTGCGTGCTTGATTTTATACACCTGTCAGCAATGGGTGTGGCTGAAGGGGTGTCCACATACTTTTATATATATTGTGTATGTTATGAATTGCAGCCTTTTTTTAATTTCAAGCACCTGCCCTCTGAATGGTCTCTGCATGGCCCTGGTGGCAGGGGTGGAAAACGTACCCAACTGCCATACCTGAGGAAAAGTACTTTTCAAGTATCAAAAGTAAATGTAATTTCAAAGTATACATAAGTATCAAAAGTATAAATAATTTCAAATTCATTTTTTATTTTACGGGGAGCCAGGGGCACATTCCAACACTCAGACATAATTTACAAATTAAGCATTTGTTTTTGGTTAATCCGCCAGATCAGAGGCATGATCTCTTGACAAGTGTGTGAAATTGATCATTTTCCTGTCCTCTTAAGCATTCAACATGAAACGAGTAAAAGATACATTATTTTCTTTAGGAATGTAGTGAAGTAAAAGTAAAAATTGTCAAAAAAATCAGTTGTAAGAACACATACCCCCCAAAACTACTTAAGTAGTACTTTAAAGTATTTTTACTTCAGTACTTCACACCACTGCCTGGTGGTTAATCACCTGGCTACTGTACCTACACTCCACTACTCCACTATCAGTCTATAAGAAGCATTCTTAAACTTTTGGTAGGATTTAAAAAAAATGCATTTAACTAGGCAAGTCAGTTAAGAACAAATTTTTATTTTCAATGACAGCCTAGGAACAGTGGGTTAACTGCCTGTTCAGGGGCAGAACGACAGATTTGTACCTTGTCAGCTTGGGGATTTGAACTTGGGGATTTGAACTTGCAACCTTTTGGTTACTAGTCCAAAGTTGGACCAGGTTAGCCCTAACCACTAGGCTACCCTGCCACCCCGGATACAGTAATACACTAAGCTTTGGAAATACAGAATTTGCTGTCGAGGCAATGATTGTGTGTGGCCCTAAAAAAAGTACAATTAGTTCTCAACTAAATAATAATGTACTTCCTTTCGATGAACATAACAGCATATTTTACCATACATCAAGCCACATTTCCTGAAAGTTACTTCAATTTAATGTAATTTGTTGCAGTTTTGGAAAAAGAGCCTCGGCATCTTAGCATGCATCATCTGTCGCCTTCAGCCAGCTAACTGATTATATGCTGCAGCCTGTTTAGTAATCTTCATTCAAGGGGAAAATATGAAGAGAGAATGCTATTGCGATGTGAATCTGAGCAGTCGTGGTTTGCTGGACACGGGCCAAATTTGAATGCGAGATGATAAACATTTTCTGCAATCTGGCTCTGTTGCGCTTAATGCAGCTCCTATCTGCTTGTGGAGAAATTGGTACATGCTGAATAATTTATGGGTTCAAGAGGCTGCAAAAGTCTGCAGCACCACAGATAAATCCATTCCTGATGGTGTCAAACACACAACAAAGGCAGAGAGGGTATGTGTGTGTACTGTGTGTGTCTGTGCGTGTATGTCTGTGGGAGAACGTGTGTGACTGCATGCATGTGAGTTTGTGATAAGAGGTTTTAAAAGACAACAGTTGAAGAAGGGAGAATATGATCTCACGGGAGAGAAGGTGGGAGAGAGAGGGGGAGTAAAGTGGAAAAGAGCTGAAAAGATGGAGGGAGGTGTGTTTAATGAAAGATACTCACCTGTCCTGCCCTGGAGGTTTCACACACAATGATCTCATCATCTCTTGCTATGTAGGGAGCGTTGTCATTTACATCCAACACCTGGATTGTTATAGGAACATGGCTGACGAGACTCGGATTGTCTGAAAACAACAAACAAAAAAACTGAATTAAAAAGAACACTTATATTGCATAGCTACTGTCTGTATAAAACACTAAACACATCTAATAACCCCCTATGTCAAACAAATCTAAAAAGCACATCACAAGCCATAGTTACGTTACAGCTCAGATTTGTATGTAATGTTTATGGTAGTAATTTATTTAAATTTGTCTACTCGGTAAGAAAAGCACCACTTATTTTAAAATTAGGAATCCAATGTGCCATTTGTTTATTTCTGTGTTTACGTGACTAATGCTACTACTTTTTGGAAAATGTGTTGTATACGTTATTCTAAAATGGATTAAATAGTTGTTTTCCCTCAATCTACACACAATACCTCATAATGACAAAGCAAAAAAATGTTTTGCATTTGTTGCAAATGTTTTCAAAATAAAAAATGTATATTACGTTTACATAAGTATTCAGACCATTTACTCATCTTTGGCAGTGATTACAGCCTCGAGTCTTCTTGGGTATGACGCTACAAACTGGGCACACCTGTATTTGGGAAGTTTCTCACAATCTTCTCTACAGATCCTCTCAAGCTCTGTGATGTCGGATGGGGAGCGTCGCTGCACAGCTATTTTCAGGTCTCTTCAGAGAGGTTAGATTGGGTTCAAGTCCAGGCTTTGGCTGGGCCAATGAGGGACATTGAGACTTGTCCAAAAGCCACTCCTGCGTTGTCTTGTCTATGTGTTTAGGGTCGTTGCCCTGTCCTGAAGGTGAAACGTCGCCCCAGTCTGAGATCCTGAGCGCTCAGGGGAAGGTTTTCATCAAGCATCGCTCTGTACTTTGCTTCATTCATCTTTCCCTTGATCCTGACTCGTCTCCCAGGCCCTGCCGCTAAAAAAACATCACCACAGCATGATTCTGCCACCACCATGCTTCACCGTAGGAATTGTATTGGCCAGGTGATGAGCAGAGCCTGGTTTCCTCCAGACGTGACACTTGGCATTCAAATACTTCAATCTTGGTTTCATCAGACCAGAGAATCTTGTTTCTCATTGTCCGAGAGTCTTTCAGGTGCAAATTCCAAGCAAGCTGTCATTTTCCTTTTCCTGAAGAGTAGCTTCCATCTGGCCACTACCATAAAGGCCTGATTGGTGGAATGCTGTAGTGACAGTTGTCCTTCTAGAAGGTTCTCCCATCTCCACAGAATAACCCTGGTATTTGTCAGAGTGACCACCTGGGTCCCTTCCTTGACCAAGGCCCTTCTACCCTGATTGCTCAGTTTGGTTGGGCGGCCAGGAAGAGTCTTGGTGGTTCCAAACTTCTTCCATTTAAGAATGATGGAGACCACTGTGTTCTTCGGGACCTTCAATAATGCAGACATTTTTTGTTACCTTTCGCCAGATCTGTGCCTCTACACAATCCTGTCTTGGAGCGCTACCGACAATTCCTTTGACCTCATGTCATCTGTGGGACCTTATATAGACACGTGTATGCCTTCCCAAATCATGTCCAATTAATTGACTTTACCCCAGGTGGACTCCAATCTAGTTGTAGTAACATCTCAAGGATGATCAATGGAAACAGGATGTACTTGATCTAAACTTCGATTCTCATAGCAAAGGGTCTGAATACTGATTTAGGTCATGTATTTCAGTTTCTTTTTGTTTGTACATTTGCAAACATTTCTAAAAACCTGTTTTCACTTTGTCATTATGGGGTAGTGTGCGTAGAATGATGAGAAAATAATAATATTTAATCCATTTTAGAACAAGGCTGTAATGCAACAAAATGTGGAAAAAGTGAAGAGGTCTGAATACTTTGCTAATGGACTGTATATACAGTTGAAGTCGGAAGTTTACATACGCCTTAGCCAAATACATTTATACTCAGTTTTTCACAATTCCTGACATTTAATCCTAGGAAAAATTCCATGTCTTAGGTCAGTTAGGATCACCACTTTATTTTAAGCATGTGAAATGTCAGAATAATAGAAGAGCGAATGATTCATTTCAGCTTTTATTTCTTTCATCGCATTCTAGTGGGTCAGAAGTTTACATACACTCAATTAGAAATTAGTAGCATTGCCTGTTAAATTGGTTGACTGAGGTTTGTAGGCCTCCTTGCTCTCACACAAAATGTGTTCTGCCCACACATTTTCTATAGGATTGAGGTCATAGCTTTGTGATGGCCACTCCAATACCTTGACTTTGTTGTACTTAAGCCATTTTGCCACAACTTTGGAAATATGCTTGGGTAATTGTCCATTTGGAAGACCCATTTTTGAGCAAGCTTTAACATCCTGACTGATGTCTTGAGATGTTGCTTCAATATATCCACATAATTTTCCTACCTTATGATTTTGTGAAGTGCACCAGTCCCTCCAGCAGTAAAGCACCCCCACAACATGATGCTGCAACCCCCGTGCTTCACGGTTGGGATGGTGTTCTTCGGCTTGCAAGCCTCCCCCTTTTTCCTCCAAACATAACAATGGTCATTATGGCCAAAAAGTTCTATATTTGTTTCATTAGACCAGAGGACATTTCTCCAAAAAGTACAATCTTTGTCCACAAGCTACTTGCAATTGCAAACCGTAGTCTGGCTTTTTAATGGCGGTTTTGGAGCAGTGGCTTCTTTCTTGCTGAGCGGCCTTTCAGGTTATGTCAATATAGGACTATTTTTTTACCGGTTTAATCCAGCATCTTCACAAGGTCCTATGCTGGTGTTCTGGGATTGATTTGCACTTTGCACACCAAAACTCGTTCATCTCTAGGAGACGGAACGCGTCTCCTTCCTGAGCGGTATGACGGCTGCTTGGTCCCATGGTGTTTATACTTCCATACTATTGTTTGTACAGATGAATGTGGTACCTTTAGGCGTTTGGAAATTGCTCCAAAGGATGAACCAGACTTTTTCTGAGGTCTTGGCAGATTTCTTTTGATTTTCCCATGATGACATGCAAAGAAGCACTGAGGTTGAAGGTAGGCCTTGAAATACATCCACAGGTACACCTCCAATTGACTCAAAATATGTAAATTAGCTTATCAGAAGCTTCTAAAGCCATGACATCATTTTCTGGCATTTTCTAAGCTGTTTAAAGGCACAGTCAACATAGCGTATGTAAACTTCTGACCCACTGGAATTATAAGTGAAATAATCTGTCTGTAAATACTTGTTGGAAAAATGACTTGTGTCATGCACAAAGTAGATGTCCTTACCGACTTGCCAAAACTATGGTTTGTTAACAAGACATTTGTGGAGTGGTTGAAAAATGAGTTTTAATGACTCCAACCGAAGTGTATGTAAACTTCCGACTTCAACTGTATATATTTCTGTCCAATGTTCATGTCAGGCACTTTTAGCGCATGTGATGTTCATCCCTCTTTTGTCTCCATCAATTAAGGTTCCACTCCCACTGAGCCTCCATCCATTGGTATATCTTGTGTTTGTCTGTGTCCTAAGGTTCGCCATGTTACCTGCGACACTTGAAAGGTGACCCGGTCACTTAACTATACTATACTCCCTTTCATCATTGGATAAGAACCGACAGCTGCCACTTCACATTCTGTCACTTGTGGATTACATACACACATCTGATCCACTACCACACAGACTTAAGGGTTCCTTGAGGATCAAATCAAATGTTATTTGTGCCGAATACAAAAGGTGTAGACGTTACAGTGACATGCTTACTTACAAGCCCTTAACCAACAATGCAGTTTTAAGAAAATATAGTTAAGAAAATATGTACTAAATTAACTAAAGTAAAAATAAATAAAGGAACACAATAACATAACAATAACGAGGCTATATACAAGGGGTACCGGTACTGAGTCAATGTGCGAGGTACAGGTTAGTCGAGGTAATTTGTACATGTTTGATAGGGGTAAAGTGACTACGCATTGATAATAAACAGCGAGTAGCAGCAGTGTAAAAACAAAGGGGGTGGGGGGGTTCAATGCAAATAGTCTGTGTGGCCATTTGATTAATTGTTCAGCAGTCTTATGGCTTGGGGGTAGAAGCTGTCAGGGATAGGGGGCAGTATTCGGAAGTTCGGATGACTGACATGCCCAAAGTAAACTGCCTGTTACTCAGGCCCAGAAGCTAGGATATGCATAATTGGAAGTTTGGATAGAAAACACTCTAATTCTAAAACTGTTAAAATAATGTCTGTGAGTATAACAGAACTGATATGGCAGGCAAGAACTTGAGGAGAATCCATCCAGAATGTTTTTGTTGTTGAGGTGACCACCCATTGAAATGCCTGTCTATGGAAAAATCAAAGGAGATCCTGCCAGATTGCAGGTCCTATGGCTTCCAGTCAACGGTCTTTAGAAAGGGTTTCACGAGCCTCCCGGGTGGGGCAGTGGTCTAGGGCACTGCATCACAGTGCTAGCTGTGCCACCAGAGACTATGGGTTCAAGCCCAGAACTAGGTGCACAATTGGCCTAGTGTTGTCCAGGTTAGGGAGGGTTTGGCTGGTCGGGATATCCTTGACCCATTGCGCACTAGTGACTCCTGTGGCGGGCCAGGCACAGTGCTCGCTAACCAGATCGCCAGGTGCACGGTGTTTCCTCTGACACATTGGTGCGGCTGGCTTCCAGGTTGGATGCACGCTGTGTTAAGAAGCAATGCGGCTTGGTTGGGTTGTGTTTCGGAGGACGCATGGCTTTCGACCTTTGTCTCTCCCAAGCCCATATGGGATTTGCAGTGATGAGACAAGATAGTAACTACTAACAATTGGATACGATGAAATTGGGGAGAAAAGGGGGTAAAATAAAAAATGAAAAACATCTGAAGGATTTCAGGCTTGTTTTTTAGAATTTGTAGTTTCTCAAGGTGGCTCTCATTTTGACTGTAGTCTTGTGGCGCGTGTGCATGAGGGCTCGCACTTCGTTATTTATCTCCGATATTGAACACACTATTCTCCGTCTTAATAAATTGTATCATTTATTTACATATTAGGGTACCTGAGGATTGATTAGAAATGTTGTTTGACTTGTTTGGATGAAGTTTATTGGTAACTTTTGGGATTCCTTTGTATGCATTTTGAACGAGTGGAACAGGTGGATTACTGAATCAAGCACGCCAACTAAATTACTTTTTTTGGGATATAAAGGATTTTATCGAACAAAACTACCATTTGTTTTATAGCTTGACTGTTCAATATTACACATTTTTTATTTTGAATTTCTCACTCTGCAATTTCACCGGATGTTCTCGAAGTGGGTCGCTAGCGGCAGGTCTAGCCAAAAGAGGTTTTAAGGAGCCTCTGGACCTAGATTTGGAGCTCTGGTACCGTTTGCCATGCGGTAGCAGAGAAAACAGTCTATGACTTGGGTGACTGGAGTCTTTGACAATTTCTTGGGCCTTCCTCTGACACCGCATAGTACATAGGAGATGCTCTCAATGGTGCAGCTGTAGAACAATTTTTTTCAAATTATTTTTGTGTACCCCCCCCCCCCCCTTCCCAATTTCGTGACATCCAATTGGTAGTTGTCCCATCGCTGCTCCCATACGGACTCGGGAGAGGCGAAACACAACCTGGAAGCCAGCCACACCAATGTGTCGAAGGAAACGCCATACAACTGGCGGCACAAGTCAGCGTGCATGCGCCTGCCTGCCACCAGGAGTAATATAACCTAAAACACAAGGTTTTGACTTATATCGGCTTGAAAATCTATCGCAAGACTTGAAAATCCCTGTCTAGCAATGATCAACAACCAACTTGACAGAGATTGAATATTTTTTTTGTACAATCCAGGTGTGCAAAGCTCTTATAGACTTACCCAGAAAGTAAATTTGATATTTCTGTACTTCATTTTTAATAAATTTGCAAACATTTCTATAACTATGTTTTCACTTAATCATTATGAGGTATTGTGCATAGATGGGTGAGAGAAAATCTATTTAATCCAGTTTGAATTCAGGCTGTAACACAACAAAATGTGGAATAAGTCAATAGGTATTTTTTTCGAGGCCACTGTACACTATGAAGGCACTGTACACTATGAGGCCACTGTACACTATGAAGGCACTGTACACTATGAAGGCACTGTACACTATGAAGGCACTGTACACTATGAAGGCACTGTACACTATGAGTCCACTGTACACTATGAGGCCACTGTACACTATGAAGGCACTGTACACTATGAAGGCACTGTACACTATGAAGGCACTGTACACTATGAGTCCACTGTACTCTATGAAGGCACTGTACACTATGAGGCCACTGTACACTATGAAGGCACTGTACACTATGAAGGCACTGTACACTATGAAGGCACTGTACACTATGAAGGCACTGTACACTATGAAGGCACTGTACACTATGCACTATATGTATAGTGTTTATGTAAGTCATGAATCCCTCATTAACATACACCAGTCTCCAGAAAGGTGCGGACTGGTTTTCCCATTAATTATGGTGACTTAACATCATCAGCACAGTGTCAGCTGACATTTATCAGTGGCTAGTTCAGTCCATTAGCTGAACAGTATTGTGCGGAAAAGGGTAAAGGAAAGGGTAATTGCTTAGATAAGCATCAGTGGAAAAAGAGAGGGAAAAGAAAAAATGATTGACCCGACCACCTTCAGCATCACACTATGATGTTACACGCAGCCCTGGCATCAATCCCAGAAGCCACTGCTAGCTGTTCATTTTGGTGAGCCATGTGTTTAATACTGATACATATTATTAAAGTGACATAATGCATTCAAGCAGGGTCATGAGCATATTTATCCTCCATTTTGAAAGCCATGATAAAGTAATGGTATTTGAAAGAGAAATAAGGGAAGATGATCCTCTGTGTATTATGGTACTTACCAACCTCTGATGCCATCACAGTGATGTTGTGCCAGGCCACATCCTCTCTGTCCAGACTCCGGGTTGTTTTGATCACCCCGTTATTCAAACCAATTGTGAAATACACCTGCTCCTCTTCACTGTGGTCTATAAAATACCTACATGTAGCAGAGGGAACAATTAAAATAACTTAATTCATTCTATTTGAATTTAATTGAATTAAAAATCAGATGATGCTGTTGTATCTCTCGTTCAAAACATATCTGACTTTCAACATGCATAGGTAGAAGCTTTGTGTAATGTCTGCTTCCAACTCACACCCTCATCCACCTAGATCCTCTGAACGCAGCTCACTCTCCAGATCCCAATCACCAGTTCATACACCTGTATGTCATTATCACACACTATTTAGTTCAGTTCTTTGCACCCCATCACTGTGAGGTATTATTTGTTTTGTGACACACATCTTTCGTGTTGCTGTTTTTCCCCTGATTTACGCCTCCCGTGCATGATAGTCTTTTCCTTCCTCACTAACGACGCCTATTCCTTATTGGATTTCCTGTTATCTACATATTGCCTGATCTCCCGGACTACGTTACTAGCCTTTTCCCAGCCTGTACTGTTGCCCTTTTGGACCCTCTAAGTATGACCTTCTGCCTCCTCCTGTGGTCCTTTGCATTTAACACCTGCTGCGCCCTGCGTTTGAAACCAGCTCTCTGTCTCCCCTCATGTTCATTACACTTGGATTCTTGTGATGGTGTTTTAAATGCTCACAAAATGTCAGCCACATGCATGTAATTTACCTTACAGGGCTTTTGGTACTGTCAGGGTCCTGAGCCGTCACAGTGCCGACCTCTGTTCCCACGGGGGAGTTCTCGTATACATCCATGATGTAATAGTCTTTGGAAAAGACAGGCGGCTCATCCACGTCTCCAATGATGATCCGGAGGGTGGTGGTGTCTTTGAAGGCACCCAGGTGGGAGAAGCGTGGGTCCCGGTGTGTGTTCACTCCTTCTATGTGAAGCGTGTGGACTTTCCTCTTCTCATAGTTCAAAGGCTGCGGAGGAAACCAGAAAGCAATCCTCTTTTCAAAGTAGTGCTTTTTTTGTCCCGTTTCTGCTAGTATTTGAGAAGGTACGTGGTAACAATGGGTACTTACTAATAGTATTTAACATTTGGTTACCTCCTGACATATTTATTAGGCAATTATGTAATTACCATATTATCTGATTTCCCAGGATATCCTTAACTAACCTGTACCCCTGCACATTGACTGGTACTCCCTGTATATAGCCTCCTTATTGTTATTTTATTGTGTTACTTTAAAAAAAATATAGATATATTTTAATTTAGTAAATATTTTCTTAGCTCTATTTTCTTAACTGCATTGTTGGTTAAGGGCTGTAAGTAAAAGCATTTCACAGTAAGGTCTACATCCGTTGTATTCAGCGCATGTGACAAATATATTTTTTAACTGATTTTGATATCCATCTTTAAAAAAGGGGACTATTACATGAACCATAAGCACAGGTGTTGTTGTTGTGATGGAATGAAGGGGAGCACTGTACTGTACCAGTCTTAGTGATATGATGCCTTCCTTCTGGTCAGTGTCTGTAGTGATGGAGAACATGGCCTTCCCCTCTGCATTGGTTATGCTGTACCTCATCTCTGCATTAACGCCCAAATCTTCATCATTGGCTTTAATTTTTCCCACAGCTTTTCCAATCTGAGCAGACTCTGGAACGTACAGCTGGTAGTTTTCTTTAATGGGAGGAGCACATGAATAAGCAAGAGGTTATTATCTTAGCATGTATGATAAAGCATTTATGAGTAGATGGAGGAATAATTAGCCTACTGTTTATGCATACCAGCTAGCTGTAAATGTGAATACATTGGTTAATTCATCACATTTCCTGCCTGCTTGCAATGCAAAGATCATCTACACACTGCATCATGCTTGTATCACTTACAGCCGCACCCACGTTAGCAAAACATCTATTATAGGCTACAACTTTAGAAGTAACATTTGGCTGTGCAATACACATCAACAGAATCCCTGATTATATGATTTTACTTACACTACATTACTCACGGTACAAGCATCTTTGTGTTTTGAACTCCTATATAGCATTCGATATAGCGCTATATAAATATTGTGTTTTATTACAGCAGATAATCCATCTGTAAGGACAAACAGTGAGGTATAAAAACAAACAGTAAGACGTCTGTCTACATACTCTGGGGGAATTTAGGAGGATTGTCATTGACGTCTGTCAGTGTGACATTGATGGTGGTGGAGCCTGACAACCCACCCACCGAGCCGGCCATGTCTTTGGCTTGGACCACCACAGAGTACCGTTCCCTGGCCTCTCTGTCCATGTTGGATAGGGCTGTCCTGATGACACCTGGGTAATGGTAAGACAAGAATGCTCATTATATCACACAAATAATCATAAATAAACATGGTCTGTTAGAGTAGATACTGTATGTATTGATGATGATAATAAAAATAATAATAATTTGGTGGGTGCTTATTATATTTGTCCTGTTTCACACATGTATGAATACGCATGTATGAATTGTAAATTCGTTTTTTTGCATATCCCATCTCTCCCTGAGACACCTCTCGGATAGTGGGGTCACAGCCAGGGTCTAGCAGCCGTGGACAATCAGATATTTTCTTCCTCAACAACATTGTTCCAATTCCAATCTTGGATGGATAAGATGCCGGTCACTCAGGTTGAAGGCAAGAAAAGAAACTGACTTGTTGTACAAGAGAAGGAACATTGATTTCTTCAAATTGAGTATCACTTCACATTAATAAATCATTCATAAAGGGTTTCTAAATTCAGCCATAATTACAACCAGCTTTAATACAATGTTCGTCAAAAAACCCTAATGTCTCCATCCCTATGCTTCACCCCTGTGCTGGTTCATTACCCCATTTGATATGCAAACACATAAGCAAGCTTGGCTTACCCCTCTCTGAACTATCAGCTTGCCACCCCCTCCTCTCCTACCTCCTCTCCCTTCAGCTCGACCCGCACCTAAACACCGTGCTCTGGCCAGAGGCACTGCTATGCCGCATTTCTCGCTTCACAGCGTTACCAAGGAGAATCCCATCTGCCCTAATCTTACCCTGAAGACTGAACAAGGGCTAGAAGGAAAAGAGAACAGATTGACCATACTGTACATTGTGCACCTGTACAAGAGGAAGGCCAAGGGGACAACAGCCAAGACATAGCTCACTCAGTACTGAAAGCAAGGTGTACTCGGTGGAACATTGTCTGGAACAACCACCACTAAACGGAAGAACACAGGGTCTGACATGCCATAGTTAACTGCGGGTGGTGTCACACTGTGGGGGTTAACTAGTTATTCTGGAACACTCAGGCATTTGTCAGTTATTGGGATCACATGGATTACGGTAAGACGACTCGTCTCAAAGAAGGTTTATTTCCCAAGCTTTTTGAGATGTGATAACCTTAATTGAAAATACGAGTCAACCCATCCCCCACACATCGAATCAATGAATGTGTGGATTAACCAGTCCGGACATATTGGATCTTTGCCCTATATGTTTATCAGGATAATTAGTACAGTATGTCTTGTCAACGAGTACAGTGACATTCAATGGACAGACAAAGAGCAGGATACGCTTACTCAGAACAGAAAGGAGATAGCATTTTAGAGCACCTGCGTGAAATGGCTTCACTCCAATGTATGAATGAGTCCTTATAACTTATTTGATTGTCCTTCACATTTTGTAGCAGTTACATCAGTCTGCTTTTTACCCTATGTATCCACACTTCAAAAGACCAAGGTTAGCCTACAAGTACATACTTATCGACAAGCTCCCAGTCATTTGTTGGGTGAACCACAACGTTTCAGCATCACTGTGCCATCTTCAGGGGTAATGTCATGAATGCTTGAACCAGGTTATGTAGATAATAGTGAGGGGTGTGTCATAGTCATTAGGGTGATGTGAATGAAAACAACGTAGCTGATAAAAGACAACATTTACAGACTGTTGAATATATTAGGCTATTGTTATCATGTTGCAACATAATTAGATATTGTACATAGTAATAGCATCAACTTACATTATTATTTACATACCGATTATTTTATTTAATATACCTATTACATATTTCATTTCATCTTTGTTAGATGTAATCTTTTGGTTCAGCCGTAATGCATGATAATTGTTGATGATGATCATTATGCATTACGCTTCAATCAAAAGATCACATGCTACAAAGAAGAAATGAAATGAAATGGAAACAATGTAGCAGTGTGATAACAATAGCCTAATATATTCAACAATCTGTAAACTATTGTCTTACTATGGTGATGAGAATGAACAAAAATGTAACAATGACACACCCCTCATTATTGTCACTGGGTGCACTAATTGCACTGTTTGTCTACATAACCTGGTTCAAGCATTCATGACATTACCCCTGAAGATGGCACAGTGATGCTGAAACGTTGTGGTTCACCCAATAAATGACTGGGAGCTTGTCGATAAGTATGTACTTGTAGGCTAACCTTGGTCTTTTTTTATTTAACTAGGCAAGTCAGTTAAGAACAAATTCTTATTTACCATGACGGCCTGCCTCAGCCAAACCCCAACCATGCTGGGCCAATTGTGCGCAGCCCTATTGGACTACCAATCACGGCTGGTTGTGATACAGTCTGGAAAGATACCAGGGTCTGTAGTGATGCCTCTAGCACTGAGATGTAGAGCCTTAGACCAGTGCGCCACTCAGGAGCCCAAATTACTGGGAGCTTGTAAAAGAGAGTCACACACTATAATTTCTTTCTATAGCATACAGTTTACTCGCCGTTAGTCGGCACCTCGACCAGCGTTTTTTGGGTGTGTGCGCCAGCTCATGCTTTTTATCAGTATACTTATACAACCATGAAGGCACTGAAATACAGCCTCCCAAGGCTACAGTTAAATTACTGTATATTGTAACAAAACAAATAAAAAAGGTTTTTAGAAAACCTTACCAATGCTATGGTGTATCTTATGGGCAACACAGGGTTGTTTTCCTTTCAGAAACTAAAATACTCTGTCGCTGAATTTTCAACAAATGACTTGGTGTTCTTTAATGAATGAATGAATGAACAAATGAATGAATGAATGGCGAGAAAATGAGAGAAAGAAAAACATGCTAACAGATAGCTCAACCTGCCAGAACAAATGAATACAGAGAAGTGTTTCGCCCCAGAGAATGTCATAGAGATTGCACCAAACACATTGTGGCCACAAACCACCTGCCTGGACAAGTAAGTTCAGCTGTCAACACACCAAAACCACAATAATGCTTAAAAGCCTCTCAGTATTCAGCCAGTGGAAGAAGAACAAAAATAGTCTGAACATGAATACACTGAATTTAGCCCGACCAAATAACAGAATTCAGCAAATGAATTATATTCTGGTCTCTCTCCATTCTCATTCTGTCCAGGTTAAGGAATTACCATAGAACCAATTTGTTCAGCTTCCATTCTCATTATATGGGAACAATTAGTGCTGGGAATTGCCAGGGACCTCATGATATGATATGATCAACGATTCGGTGCCAATACAATATGTATTGTGATTCTCAGAATTTGAGATATTGTATTGTAATACAATACTGTGAGTTTATATGCAATACTGTGAGTTTATATGTTTATATGCTGTAGAGGGACAAGAGAGGGCCATGAGAAAATTCACTTTGATCAGTCATGGAAATAAAAGTGCTGAAAACGAACTGGCTCCCTATTTTTTGTTGTTGAATTTTACCCCCTATTCGTAGTATCCAATTGTTAGTAGTTATTATCTTGTCTCATCGCTAAAACTCCTGTACGGGCCCAGGAGAGACGAAGGTCAAATGCCATGCATCCTCCGAAACACAACCCAATCAAGCCACACTGCTTCTTAACACAGCGCACATCCAACCCGGAAGCCAGCCACACCAATGTGTTGGAGGAAACACTGTGCACCTGGTGACCTGGTTAGCGTGCACTGCGCCCAGCCCGCCACAGGAGTCGCTCGTGCGCAATGAGACAAGGATATCCCTACCGGCCAAGCCCTCCCTAACCCGGACGACGCTAGGCCAATTGTGCGTCGCCCCACGGACCTCCTGGTCACGACCGGCTGCAACAGAACCTCGGCGCGAACCCAGAGTCTCTGGTGGCATGGCTAGCACTACGATGCAGTGCCCTAGACCACTGCGACACCCGGCAGTCCTGGCTCCCTTTTAAAAAATAAGTTGGAGAACAAGCTATGAAGGAAAAATACATTTTGGTGCAGGCAAAAATAATAGTGCGATATTGTCAAAACGATATGATACGATATATCCTAAAAAATATTATTATGTAATGTATATGTGCTTATCCCCCCCCCCCCATCACTAGGAATAATGTAGTGCCACTGTGACAAGGGATAAAAGGCTGTTAGGGCCATGCTGTTGTGCTGTTTGCTTTCCAATTGACCTTGGGATTCCCCAGTCATTTCCCCTCAGCTCTCAGGGCCAGCCAGAGTTGGTGATGTGATGTCTTTGACTTTGCTCTTGACCCAGGGACTCTCAAAGGGACAGCCAAAACTGTAGTCCCTTTGCCTCTCTAAGGCACAGCCAAACTACTGTACTACAAGTCTCTTCTCCTCTGGATCCTCTGAAGAGTAGACAATGCCTACTCTGCTTATTTAGCCAAGGCAAATCAGAGTTCAGGCATGTTGTTTGATATACAGTAAGAACAATACCAATGATTGATGCAAAGCTGACATTTGCTAATAAGTATTCTAATGCAATCTGATAAAATAACATAATATTACATACAAACCGTCAGGCATTTGCCCATTGTTCCTTACAGCATATTTTGGAGATTTTTATTTAAAGATCAATATAGCTCAGTATGTTGGCTATAATGCTTTGCCAGATGGCTAGCTTCATTGGAGGGGGTGGGTGGTGAAGGAACTACTTATTAGAGAAGACTGACTGAAAATGTAAATAAATATCAAATCCAAAAGGACAGCTGGCAATTCCTTCAATTGATCAAATGTTAAAAGTTGTATAATCCCTTCTCACTTTAAAATATATACACGTATCAGCCTATCAGTACGTGGAATGGACGGTATCCCCTGACTGCGTGAAAACAAACAAAAAACCTTTCCTACTTAAAAGGCAAACGGGAAAGTTGCTGTCCTCCTTACTGTCTACCAGTGGTGTAAAGTACTAATAAAGTCATTTTTGGGGGTATCTGTAATTTATTTGACTATTTATATTTTTGACATTTATTTTTACTTCACCACATTCTTAAAGAAAATAATGTACTTTTTACTCCATACATTTTACCTGACACCCAAAAGTACTCATTACATTTTGAATGCTTACCAGGAGAGAAAAATGGTCCAATTCACACACTTATCAAGACAACACATGGTCATCCCTTCTGCCTCTGATCTGGTCGGAGACTGACTAAACACAAAAACATATTCTGTAAATGGTGTCTGTGTAACGGCGTTCTTCGTTTGTTGAATGAGAGTCGGACCGAAATGCAGCGTGTTGGTTACTCATGTTTTTTAATGAAGAAAAAAACGGAACTATACATGAAAATAACTAATAAATACAAAACAACAAAACGGAACGTGAAACCTAATTACAGCCTATCTGGTGAAACTACACAGAGACAGGAACAATCACCCACGAAATACACAGTGAAAACCAGGATACCTAAATACGGTTCCCTATCAGAGACAACAAGAATCACCTGACTCTGATTGAGAACCGCTTCAGGCAGCCAAACCTAAACTAAACACACCCCTAATCAACCACAATCCCAATGCCTACAAAAAACCCAATACGACAACACAATAACATAAACCCATGTCACACCCTGGCCTGACCAACTAATTAACTAAAACACAAAATACTAAGACCAAGGCGTGACAGAACCCACCCCCCTAAGGTGAGGACTCCCGGACGCACCTCAAAACCATAGGGAGGGTCCGGGTGGGCGTCTGTCCATGGTGGCGGTTCCGGCTCGGGACGTGGACCCCACTCCATAAATGTCATAGTTCCTCCCCTTCGCATCCTGGGATAATCCACCCTCGCCGCCGACCATGGCCTAATAGTCCTCACCCAGAAACTCACTGAACTGAGGAGTAGCTCGTGACTGAGGGGCAGCTCGGGACTGAGGGGAAGCTCGGGACTGAGGGGAAGCTCGGGACTGAGGGGAAGCCCAGCCAGGCAGTTGAATCCGGCAGATCATGGCTGGCTGGCAGTTCTGGCAGATCCTGGCTGACTGGCGGATCTGGAAGAGTCTGGTTGACTAGCAGATCTGGAAGAGTCTGGTTGACTGGCAGATCTCGAAGATCCTGGCGGATCTGGAAGATCCTGGCTAACTGGCAGATCTGGAAGAGTCTGGCTGACTGGCAGATCTGGAAGAGTCTGGCAGATCTGGAAGAGTCTGGCTGACTGGCAGATCTGGAAGAGTCTGGCTGACTGGCAGATCTGGAAGAGTCTGGTTGACTGGCAGATCTGGAAGAGTCTGGCTGACTGGCAGATCTGGAAGAGTCTGGCTGACTGGCAGATCTGGAAGAGTCTGGCTGACTGGCGGCTCTGGCTGCTCCATGCTGACTGGCGGCTCTGGCGGCTTCTTGCAGACTGACAGCTCTGACTGTTCCATGCAGACTAACAGCTTTGGCAGCTCCTTGCCGACTGGCAGCTCTTTGCAGACTGGCAGCTCCTTGCAGACTGGCAGCTCCTTGCAGACTGGCAGCTCCTTGCAGACTGGCAGCTCCTTGCAGACTGGCAGCTCCTTGCAGACTGGCAGCTCTGGCTGCCCCAAGCAGACTGACAGTTCTGGCTGCTCCATGCAGACTGGCAGCTCTAGCTGCTCCATGCAGACTGGCAACTCCTTGCAGACTGGCAGCTCCTTGCAGACTGGCAGCTCTAGCTGCTCCATGCAGACTGGCAGCTCTAGCTGCTCCATGCAGACTGGCAGCTCTAGCTACTCCATGCAGACTGGCAGCTCTAGCTACTCCATGCAGACTGGCAGCTCTAGCTGCTCCATGCAGACTGGCAGCTCAGGCTGCTCCGAACAGGCAGGAGGCTCCGGCAGCGCTGTAGAGGAGGAAGGCTCTAGAAGCGCTGAACAGGCGGGATACTCCGACAGCGCAGGAGAGGCGAGGCGCACTGTAGGCCTGATGCGTGGTGCTGGCACTGGTGGTATTGGGCCGAAGACACGCACAGGAAGCCTGGTGCGGGGAGCTGCTACCGGAGGGCTGGGGTGTGGACGTGGTACTGGATAGACCGGATCGTGCAGGTGCACTGGAGCTCTTGAGCACCGAGCCTGCCCAACTTTACCCGGTTGAATACTCTCGGGCGCCCTGTCAGTACGGCGTGGTGGAATAGCCCGCACTGGGCTATGTAGGCGAACCGGAGACACCGAGCGCAAGGCTGGTGCCATGTAAGCCGGCCCAAGGAGACGCACTGGGGACCAGATGCGTAGAGCCGGCTTCATGGCATTTGGCTCGACGCTCAATCTAGCCCGGCCGATACGCGGAGCTGAAATATACCGCACCGGGCTATGCACCCGCACTGGGGACACCATGCGCACCACTGCATAACACGGTGCCTGCCCGGTCTCTCTAGCCCCCCGGTAAGCACAGGGAGTTTGCGCAGGTCTCCTACCTGGCGTAGCCATACTCCCTGAAAGCCCCCCCCCCCCCAAGACATTTTTGGGGCTGATTCCCGGGCTTCCATCCACGTCGCCGTGCTGCCTCCTCCTCATACCAGCGCCTCTCCACTTTAGCCTCCTCTAGTTCCTCCTTGGGGTGGCGATATTCACCAGGCTGAGCCCAGGGTCCTTTTCCGTCCAGTTCTTCCTCCCATGTCCAATTCTCCAAGTGGTGCAGCCTCTCCCACTGAAGCTGCTTCTGTTGCCTCTTCTGTGGCTCCTGCCTGTTAACACGCTGCTCGGTCCGTGTGTGGTGGGTGATTCTGTAACTGCGTTCTTCGTTTGTTGAATGAGAGTCGGACCGAAATGCAGCATGTTGGTTACTCATGTTTTTTAATGAAGAAAAAACGGAACTATACATGATAATAACTAATAAATACAAAACAACAAAACGGAACGTGAAACCTAATTACAGCCTATCTGGTGAAACTACACAGAGACAGGAACAATCACCCACGAAATACACAGTGAAACCCAGGCTACCTAAATACGGTTCCCTATCAGAGACAACAAGAATCACCTGACTCTGATTGAGAACGCTTCAGGCAGCCAAACCTAAACTAAACACACCCCTAATCAACCACAATCCCAATGCCTACAAAAACCCCAATACGACAACACAATAACATAAACCCATGTCACACCCTGGCCTGACCAACTAATTAACTAAAACACAAAATACTAAGACCAAGGCGTGACAGTCTGAGTGTTAGAGTGCGCCCCTGGCAATCCATACATTTTCAAAACAATAATATGATGTGGCCTGCTTTGCTTAATAGAAGGAATTTGAAATGATTTATACTTCTTTAACTTTTGATACTTAAGTATATTTTAGCAATTACATTTAGTTTTGATGCTTAAGTATATTTAGAACCAAATACTTTTACTCAAGTAGTATTTTACTGTGTGACTTTTACTTTTACTTGAGTAACTTTCTATTAAGGTATCTATATTTTTACTCAAGTATGACCATTGGATACTTTTTCCACCACTGCTGTCTATGTAACTATATAACAGGAGTATAATGGAGGAAACACCGGTAGCTTACTGTAATTATGTTAGTCAGATCAGGGATGGGTAATCAATGCCATTAAATGCAGGTCTTATTGTGAAATATTCCTCTGGGTCCTTTATTTACACCAGTCAATATTACCTGCCAGACCTTTGTTGTCTATTGGAAGATACAGGTAAACTATTCATGCTGTTTTAGTATCATATCCTCTCAGGCCTTTTATTCCACCTCCTAATCCATGTCAGATTGACTATGCTAACAATCTAGCTTTTTACAGCTGTATATGGGTTGATTATACATAAGAAAGGCTTCATGTTTCATTTGCATGCTCACTACGTCCAAATATTGCTTTTTGTAATGGTTATGATTAGCTATGTCTGAAAAGGAAGCATTTTTGTAAATGTGCGTGTGTGTGTGTGTGTGTGTGTGTGTGTGTGTGTGTGTGTGTGTGTGTGTGTGTGCGTGCGCGCATGCATACATAGGTGTGTGCATGTGTGCTTTTCTGCATGTCAGTGCTGGTCAGGAGCTGAACACCTCACTCCCTGATCACAGACAGATGATTGTAGTGTAGAGGCAGCTCTGATTCTGCTCTGATTATAGGCTGAGTGACCGGGTCTCCTGCTGATGGGGCCCCAATAATCTGCTGGAGAGAGGCAGGAACAGCTGGCAATGCCATGGCTATGGCCCAGTATGCACTGAAGCTGGCATGACCACAATCCAGCCAGGCTACTTCACATCTATGCCTCAAACCAAATCAGAACCACTCACTCAAGTAGCTAAGCAGTGCAACATGGACATCGATAAAACATACTTTTAAGATGACAAAACTGGACCCATCATAGTGGTTATACCAGTGCTTGGTTACATTCATGGCACATGGGGATGATGGGTGTCAATAGTACTTGAGCATATGTGAGGGGAACATGGCTAGGACTATCATCTTGAGTATTGACAGATGGCATATAATACAGTCTCACTGCCAGATTCACTCTGCCTTCTCAACACACATTGACTGTTGAAGTAAATAAAATAGCTTATGTCTATATTTATTCCTTGTTCTCTTTAGGTGTGCATATCACTGTAACACACACTTATCCAGAGCATCTTAAAGTAGTAAGTGCATCAATGTTTCATACTAGTCCCACACGTGAATCAAACCCACAATCCTTTCGTTGCAAGCGCAATGCACCACCAACTGAGCCACATGGGACCCAGGATCAGGATGTACTGCATACAGACACACACCACAGACACATAAACATTTAGCCATTTCTAATCTAACTAAGTTAGGTAAATCAGCTTTTAGTTTTTTTACACCGTATTTGTGGAACAATCTTCAAAATGTTCTTCAATTTGATGTTTTGGTGCTTCTAGGGCAATTCAGAAAGCTGATTGAGGACCGTATTCGTGACTAATGTGTTTGTTTGTATTTTTGCTTGCATTTCACATTTGTATTTAGATGTGTGTATTTCTCTATTATCTGTAATTCATGGCTCATCTGTAAAATAAACATTGATGTCAGTATGTCTACCTGATAAAATAAAGGTGAAATAAAACATTTAATATTACATTGACTGGAATCCTTTGAAAAGCATCCTCACAGCATATGTACACTTTATGTACAAAACTATGTGGACACTCCTTCAAATTAGTGGATTTGGCTATTTCAGCCACACACATTGCTGACAGGGGTATACAATCGCAAACACAACCATGCAATCTCCATAGACAAACATTGACAGTAGAATGGCCTTACTGAAGCATACACTGACATTGAAGACAATTCTGTGCGTCCAACGTTTTAGCAACAGTTTGGGGAAGGCCCTTTCCTGTTTCAGCATGACAATGCCCGCGTTCACAAAGCGAGGTCCATACAGAAATTGTTTTTTGAGATCGGTGTGGAAGAACTTGACTGGCCTGCACAGAGCCCTGACTTCAACCCTATCGAACACCTTTGGGGTGAATTGGAATGCCAACTGCAAGTCAGGCCTAATTGCCCAACATCAGCGCCCAACCTCACTAATCCTCTCGTGGCTGAATGGAAGCAAATCCCCGCAGCAACGTTACAACATCTAATGGAAACCCTAGATGATGTTATAGAAGCAAAGGTGGGACCAACTCCATTTAATGCCCATGATTTTGGAATAACATGTTCGACGAGGAGGTGTCCATATACTTTTGGTAATGTTGTGTATTTGTCAAGGGTGGATGTTTTGTCAAAGTTATTCAAGGCTTTTTTATTTCTCTTATGTCTTCAAAGCAAAGAACAAAATGTCTGAGAGCCTTTATACAATGGGCGGGAGGGGGATTAAGAATGCTAGAATACAGAACAGTTGGCAGGTATCTCTTTTTAAGACCGAGGAACACTGTTGCTGTCTTTTTCCCTCTACTATGTAATTTATTGAACACATATAGTACTGCAGCCTTCTCTAAAACTAGACCCAATTTGAGCTTATTGCCTCTGTAATCAGCTGTGTCATTAAACATCATCATGAGGCACTTTGGCCCTTTTCACAGTTTAACAGCCTGATTACAACAATCAACATCTAATAAAACATATACTGTAGAACAAAGCTATTTTCACTTGGCAGAAGCAATTCACACATGCAGCGTTATATTGCAGTGAATGTTAAGTAGAAGGCAGGCGTCTCACCGGTTTTGGGATCTACAGAGAAGTAAGGCTGTCCCTGTAGTATGCTATACACAATCTTGGCACTGTTCCCATAGGTGGGGTCGTCTGCGTCTGTGGCTGTGAGCTGAAACACTGATGTGCCTGCATGGAAGGAAAGGTTATATCAGTAGTGTATTTCCAAACAAAACCCATTTAACTTCAACCACACGAACTCACAGACAGTACAAGTACAACGTGCTATGATCACTGTAAAAACTACAATGGCATACTGTAGCACAACTTACTATATTTTCATGGTTTTCTTATAGTAAAACTACATGCACATCTAAAAATACCACAGAGTGTTTCTGTATCGCATAAAGAGAGGCCGAAATCTGTTATCTCCCAATTAATCCAAACCCATTTATCAGGACTGTCAAAATCCATTTACAGAGTTGTGCATTAATGCCTGACTGCCTCTGGATGCAGTAGGGATCTGTAGCAATACTGATGACCCAGCTAATGATGTGACTGCTCTCACAGTACAAAGCCAGCTCCCTACAGCCAGGTGCACCCAGCATTTCAAAAATATGTTGACAGTATTCTGCCTTACCAACATCGGCCATCTCGGGAACAGCAGCAGCAAATGGGCCATCTGGAAACTTGGGTGCATTGTCGTTGACATCCTGGACCTTGATAATGAATTCGGACTCAGGCTCTAGAGATCTATTGGTGTAACGATCGATGGCCTGGGCATGTAAGACGTAATGGCCCTTCTTCTCCCGGTCCAGGCTCTTGCTGGCATGGATGTCCCCTGTGACCTCATTGATGACAAATATAGTGCCAGCGCCCTCTCCCGTCAGCAAGTATCTGACGGAGCCGTCTCCTTTGTCTGAGTTGGAGTGCAGCTGGGAAGGAAATTACAGAAATTTTACACACAGATATAACAATACTCATTTGAACATAGAATACTATACCCATGGATTTCACCACCATGGTTGACCATGTGTTGGAACCGGTTCAGGGAACAGAATCAAATACCTAGAAAATAAGGAAATTTTTCAATGAACAGAAACGGAACCTGGAAGGAAAATGATCCATACTGTTCCGGAAGAGAACCATTATGTTAAAAGAATGGGAACTGGTTTTAATAGCGTTATTTTACATTATATAATTTTTTTCTAGTCCCACAACAAAACAGAACAAAGCTCTAATGCGAAGCCCTCACTCTGTCACTCAAAAATGTATTCCAGTGTCTGCCTGCTGCAAGCAGAAAATCTTTGCCTGTGTGTTAGGCTACCTGCCCCTCCCCCTCCGAAGCATAGGCTACCGTACCTATCTTCGAAGCTTGGTTCAGAAGATAGAGATTATTTATTTATTCAGATAATGCATGTCATAACAAGATGCCCAGTGCTCAACCCTCTCTTGCGCTCTCCCCACCCGCAAAATTGCAGTCGCATCTTGCGCCATAGTCCATCATGCATGTAATCAACTAGATTAGCTGCTCTGACTGCACTGATTGGTGAAGTAACTTAATAAGCTAAAGGTAAAAAACTTGATTTTACAGGTTAAAAAGGAACAGATAGGAACGATATAACAAATACTTTTGGGGGGTTCATTCTTGCTCAGCACTTTATTCTGCTGTTTGGAACAGTGTAAAGGGAAAAAATATATAGTGGTTCTGTTCCGAATGAAACGATTGGAAAATAATGTTGGTTGCAACCCCTGCGGTTGAGGTCAATTCTAGTTCAGTCACTTCAGGAGAGGAACAAAAATTGCCCCTTATTTTCCATGAGCATTTCTAATGGTAGTAACTTAACCATAATTTTAAAATAAGTTTACCAGCGGGGTACTGTACCTGCTGTATAAATCTACAGAATGTTAGGGCGGGTTGCACCAACATGGTTTAAATTAATCTAGGATTAGAGCTAATCTAGGATTTGTAAATCTAGGTTCATAATTAATCAGAGATGTGTTGCACCTCTTAATTTTGAATCTGGATCTGTTAAACTATGATTAGTGACATGTTACACCAATATCTATCTAAGGACTTCGAAAGCCAAGTCAACAAACAGGTCACTCATCATCTCGAATCCCACCGTACCTTCTCCGCTATGCAATCTGGTTTCCGAGCCGGTCACGGGTGCACCTCAGCCACACTCAAGGTACTAAACGTTATCATAACCGCCATCGATAAAAGACAGTACTGTGCAGCCGTCTTCATCGACCTGGCCAAGGCTTTCGACTCTGTCAATCACCATATTCTTATCGGCAGACTCAGTAGCCTCGCTTTTTCTAATGACTGCCTTGCCTGGTTCACCAACTACTTTGCAGACAGAGTTCAGTGTGTTAAATCAGAGGGCATGTTGTCCGGTCTTCTGGCAGTCTCTATGGGGGTGCCACAGGGTTCAATTCTCGGGCCGATTCTTTTCTCTGTATATATCAATGATGTTGCTCTTGCTGCGGGCGATTCCCTGATCCACTTCTACACAGACGACACCATTCTGTATACTTCCGGCCCTTCCTTGGACACTGTGCTATCTAACCTCCAAACGAGCTTCAATGCCATACAACACTCCTTCCGTGGCCTCCAACAACTCTTAAACGCTAGTAAAACCCAATGCATAAACCAAGCTAGCTAGCATACAATATTATTAATTATTGTCATTACTTAACGTTATTTTGCCATTTTATTATTTGTCCGCTAACCACATGACCATGGCACGTCAAATAAGTTCACATTTCTCCGCTTTTGAAAAAAACTCTTGTCGGAGCTGATGGAGAAATTCAGTAATGAACTGGAGGATAAAAATACTGGATTAAAGAGAAGATGATTCCCCAGCAGTTTGCCCCTCTCCATAACCCCTATGATGATGACGGACAACTTGACCCATCAATATTTAGTCAGCTATACTCGGCTTTGTCTCAGGATGGTAAGTGTTTGGTTGAAGATATCCCTCTAGTGGTGTGGGGGCTGTGCTTTGGCAAAGTGAGTGGGGTTACATCCAGCCTGTTCGGCCCTGTCCGGGGGTATCATCGTACGACACCTCCTATCTCAGCCTCCAGTATTTATGCTGCAGTAGTTTATGTGTAGGGGGCTAGGGTATAACGGGAGTATTTCTCCTGCCTTATCCAGTGTCCTGTGTGAATTTAAGTTCTCTCTCTCTCTCTCTCTCTCTCGCTCTCTCTCCCCCCTGAGGTGCTGACCTGTTGCACCCTCGACAACCACTGTGATTATTACTATTTGACCCTGCTGGTTATCTATGAACATTTGAACATCTTGGCCATGTCTGTTATGATCTCCACCCGGCACAGCCAGAAGAGGACTGGCCAACCCTCATAGCCTGGTTCCTCTCTAGGTTTCTTCCTAGGTTCTGGCCTTTCTAGGGAGTTTTTCCTAGCCACCGTGCTTCTACACCTGCATTGTTTGTGATTTTAGGCTGGGTTTATGTAGAGCACTTTGTGACATCAGCTGATGTACGAAGGGCTTTATAAATACATTTGTTTGATACTACACTACAATGTTACCATTATCAGGCTCGTTACAGCATGTTGCATAACATCATCATTCGTACCAAGGCTGGACATATCATAAGCCCCAATTCAATTGTTGTACAAAATGGGCACGTAAATAGCCTACTAATAATGAGTTAATTATCATAAACTCAACAGGATTCAACCTGTCTCTAATTATTCTCTGAAGAACTCTGTCGTTTTGGTCTCTCCACAGTAGATATGCTGCCATTTTATCAGTTAAACCACCTCAAGTGGCAGTTTAGAATTAATCTCCAATGTAAATGTAAATGTAAATGTAAATGTATATATATATATATATATATATATATATATATATATATATATATATATATTATTTTTTTTACTTTCTTTGAGCAACAGGCTTAAAATTAATGAAGTGAAAACTAAATTTAGATTAGAGGAACGATTTAATTGAACTAGAATTCATTTAAAACTTTGTTTAACATTTGGTGCAACAAGATTACTAGATAAACCTTGATTTAACCCAGTTTAAGAGTTAATCCATGTTGGTGCAACCCACCCTTAGTGTCCAAGTAGCCTGCATACCCGACTGTTTTTGCATTCACTTAAATCAAAAGCAGACTGGCAGAATTATTTAAAAAAAATCTCACATAGCTGCATAAATCTATCACTATATGCCATTTTAGTGTTCAGAGGTTAAGAAAGAATCTGTTTGTTGTGTAGACATTACTAATTCATACAAATCCTGAATGGGAAAGTCTCTGCTGTACAGCTGATACAGCTCTCCTGCCTCTAGGTCACCAGGCAGCTCGTTAGGGCGCACACCTGTCACCAGCATTAGGAGCATAATGACATTCACCTGGACTCCATCACTTCGTTGATTACCTGCCCTTAATGTGTCACTCCCTTTGGTTTCTTCCCCAGTTGTCATTGTTTCTGTTTTCGTTCCATGTTGGTGTGCTGTTTGTGTTACATTTATTTATTAAATGTATTCAGTGCCTGAAATTGCTTCCCAATTTGCAGTGTACATCGTTACAGAATGACGCCTCAACAAAGGGGAGCATCAGGGAGTGCATTTATTTTTTGTGTCGGGGGTGATGTCGAGTCCGTGTGTTGGAGCCGGACCTACTTGGGAGGCCTCAGCCGGTTTGAAGCTGGGTGAACAGGTTCCCGTGCCTCAGCCGAGGCAAACGGGGAGGTCTTAGCCGGCTCATCAGGTTCTCTCCTCAGCTGGTTCATCAGGTTTCTGCGCCTCAGTGGAGGTGAGCGGTCCGCTCTGGATCTCCGGGATCGTCCCTGTGGTTGGTGTCCTGCGGCTGGAGCTGAATGCGCCGGGGAGGGGGTACTGTCATGTATGCTCTCTCCCCGGCCTCTAGGTCACCAGGCTGCTCGTTACGGCGTACACCTGTCTCCAGCGTTAGGCAGATCATGACATTCACCTGGATTCCATCACCTCCTTGATTACCTGCCCTTTATGTGTCACTCCTTTTGGTTTCTTCCCCAGTCGTCGTCGTTTCTGTTTATGTTCCATGTCAGTGCGCTGTTTGTGTTACGTGTTTGTTTATTTATTAAGCGTATTCATTCTCTGAACTTGCTTCCCGACTTGCAGCGTACGTCGTTATCTAAAAACAAATCATGCATCATTGTTGTTGTGACATATCACATGCAGCCTATGTTGATGCAAAGAAAATCCACACTCTTTTAGCTAGGCTAAATCATTGGGGTATCATATGATACTGATCTATATAAAAATGCTGTGTCAACAACAAGAAGAACAGTGTTTCTAACTGCCTTGACATTTTGATACTGATGTATCCCCCTTCGTAGCCTAGCAGAACAAAGCCAATGCAATGTGTGAACACACAAACGGGTTAATCCAGCTCTATCCAGATTAGTTGTGCTACACCGAGTTGCATCATTGCAAATTAAATCTGTTGTTCCTTGTTGAAGTGTCGTCTGAATATTTCAGGGTTGTGCCTGCATGCCTGGCACATGGCTTTTTACAAAGTCTTAAACAAGTAAAGTGGCGTGGAAGGTCGTTTGAGAGAGGTGTAAAACACCCCCCATTAGCTTTAACATGGATCTGATAGAATCTCATAAATATAGCAACCAGAGTATGACTTCTCAATTCATATCAATACACCACTTCTTAAGAACATGGGCTGAATCGCAATAATCGCTTGTTATTCACTTGCCCTCGCCCTCGCCCTCATGCATAAAAAAAAATGCTGGTCTATGGAAACTCCCTCTAGCCCATGCCTTCATCAATCCAATGCTTTTAAATTTTGGGGGAGTAGTGAACAAGTGCACACATCAGGAGGAAGGAGAGATTATTGGGATGCACCCAAGCCTCCATGTTTCCAGACAGCTGTGGTGCTGATGCTGAGGGTGGTTCTGTAAGGATGAAAGTGAATGATGGATAACAAACCATTAAAGAAAAGCTGTGAATCCCTTGACAGCACCAACGCTGTTGGAGCTGGCTTGCATCATCTGTATAACAACAAATGGCCAGCCAAGTCAGTTATCCTATTATGAATTCAAGTGTTTGCTCTTTGGCAGAATGCTATTTTCTCTACAGACACTGAGGGGAAATGTCCTGAATGAAGAATAAAGCCAGCAACTGTTGGCAGTTACAATCATAAAGCTGTATTTTATACATTCATCAGTGTATGGTTTTTATGGCCTCCACCTTCAACCCTACACACACACACACACACACACACACACACACACACACACACACACACACACACACACACACACACACTTTTATACAACGAACCTTGTGGGGACACACAGTTCAGTCACATTCAAAATCCTATTTTAGCTAACCCCTAACCCTAAAGCTAACTCTAACCCGTACCCTTACTGTAAACCGAAAATCTAACCTTAACCCTAACCCAAGCTCCTAACCCTAACCCTAAAACTAACCCTTTGGTCCCCACAAGTATAGTTAAACACACACACACACACGGTGCTCTTAATTCTTGGCAGTGAGTGTAATCCCTTAGCAGAGAGCAATTAGCAAAGACAGTGTTCACCTCCACACCGCCTCCCATGCCTGAAGAGGGTACAAGCAGCAACCCTGTTTGCTACAGAATCATATGGAGGGTGTCCAAGACTCATAAAGCACCAAATTTACAACATGTGCGTTAAGTAGTGGACTTTATTGTCCTATTAGGACACTCCAAAACACAGTGTAATAGGCTAGGACACAAGAATAAATGTTATTGCATAGTACGCAGTAGGTGTAATATACAGTACATACGAATCCAAGGCCGATATCATTCAGTGGAAGTTGGTGGAACTACTTTGATGATAACCTTGGCTTTCTCAGGAAGGTTGGGCTGGCGCAAGCATTTACACTGGCCCAGAATACTGCTCTCGCTCACAGAACACGCTGCCTGCAGTGAGAGAGTAGCATTCATTTATCTTTCGCTATGGTGCCTTTATTCACTAGCAGGGTAATGGGAGTACAGCTCATGACTGATGCTTACCCTAGGCCCTGCATTATCAAAGAGATGAAAGGATAAAAAGAGCCATGGGGGAAAAACCCCAAACAGATAAATAGATAAATAAATATTTGGAACTATCCACTTTGGTAATATATCACCAGGGGCCTGGTTGCAGAATGGATGCAGAGCATGATCTGATTTCACGATATGCAAGCAGCCTGTGTGTCTGCTGTCCACTTTTTCCATATGGTGAGTTTTTTGTCACTCTTTGTGTAAGAATGAGTTATTGTGCTTGGTACACCTTAACTTCATAGGATTTCACAAGGGAAAATGCTAAACTCAGCAAAAACAGAAACGTCCCTTTTTCAGGACCCTGTCTTCCAAAGATAATTCGTAAAAATACAAATAACCTCATAGATCTTCATTGTAAAGGGTTTTAACACTGTTTCCTTGCTTGTTCAATGAACCATAAACAATTAATGAACGTGCACCTGTGGAACGGTCATTAATACACTAACACCTTACAGACTGTAGGCAATTAAGGTCACAGGTATGAAAACTTAGGACACTAAAGAGGCCTTTCTACTGACTCTGAAAAACACCAAAATCAAGATGCCCAGGGTCCCTGCTCATCTGCGTGAATGTGCCTTAGGCATGCTGCAAGGGGGCCTGAGGACTGCAGATGTGGCCAGGGCAATAAATTGCAATATCCGTACTGTTAGACGCCTAAGACAGCTCTACAGGGAGACAGGACGGACAACTGATTGTCCTCGCTGTGGCAGACCACGTGTAACAACACCTGCACAGGATCGGTACATCCGAAAATCACACCTGCTGGACAGGTACAGGATGGCAACAACAACTGCCTGAGATACACCAGGAATGCACAATACCTCCATCAGTGTTCAGACTGTCCCCAATAGGCTGAGAGAGGCTGGACTGAGGGCTTGTAGGCCTGTTGTAAGGCAGGTTCTCACCAGACATCACCAGCAACAATGTCGCCTATGGGCATAACCCCACCGTCGCTGGACCAGACAGGACTGGCAAAAAGTGCTCTTCACAGACGAGTCGCAGTTTTGTCTCACATGGGGTGATGGTTGGATTCGCGTTTATCGTTGAAGAAATGAGTGTCACACCGAGGTCTGTACTCTGGAGCGGGATCGATTTGGAGGTAGAGGGTCTGTCATGGTCTGGGGCAGTGTGTCACAGCATCATCGGACTGAGCTTGTTGTAATTTCAGGCAATCTCAATGCTGTGCGTTACAGAGAAGACATCCTCCTCCCTCATGTGGTAACCTTCCTGCAGGCTCATACTGACATGACCCTCCAGCAAGACAATGCCACCAGCCATACTGCTCATTCTGTGTGTGATTTCCTGCAAGACAGGAATGTCAGTGTTCTGCCATGGACAGCAAAAAGCCCGGATCTCAATCCCATAGAGCACATCTGGGACCTGTTGGATTGGAGGGTGAGGTCTAGGGCCATTCCCCACAGAAATGTCTGTGAACTTGCAGGTGCCTTGGTGGAAGAGTGGGGTAACATCTCACAGCAAGAACTGGCAAATCCGGTGCAGTCCATGAGGAGGAGATGCACTGCAGTCCTTAATGCAGCTGGAGGCCACACCAGTTACTGACAGTTGCTTTTGATTTTGACCCACCCCCCTTTGTTCAGGGACACATTATTCAATTTCTGTTAGTCACATGTCTGTGGAACTTGTTCAGTTCATGGCTCAGTTGTTGAATCTTGTTATGTAAATACAAATATAACAATAAATAAATAAAAAGTCTGCTGAAAATAAACGCATTTGACAGTGAGAGGATGTTTCTTGTTTTGCTGAGTTTATATCTACAGGGAGGATAAATAGGCTCAGTTGCTGTACTGCAAGATTTCACTGTAAAATCCCTCCACTACTACATCCAGTTATAGACTTTCACAGGCATACTGTAGATACTTCCAGTTTTAGAAGCAGTTTTTGGAATAAGAAGTGTGTATGCACAGGGAGGCAATAGCCTAGTTTTCAAACAATGACTGCATAGCCTACACATTTATTTTGTAGGATTTCATTGAATTACACAATGATGCCATTTAGAATGCTCTTTTAAATAATGACACAAAACTGTCTTCCCATACACCGGCAGCTATCCACTCACTAAATTCCCATGGAGCCAAGTTCACTGGTATAGGCTTGTACAGAGGCTGATAAACTGACTACGCTCCAAGAACCCGCCGACTGATTAAATCAGGAATCTACCCCCTCTGCTAACCACAAATTACATGAGGCATGCTGATGGAAAGGTCAATTTTTATGCTGCAGCAAGAGCTCACTGACAATAATTGTTTTATACCCAGTCTTGGTATTAGTGAGCCGGGGTGAAAGATTTTATGTAATATTTGTCTCTGAGGTCTGGTAAGGGATATTTAATCATATTATCTAACTCTACACTCTTAGAAAAAAGGTGCAATCTAGAACCAATAAGGGATATTCAGGCTGTCCCCATAGGATAACCCTTTGAAGAACCCTTTTGGGTTCCAGGTAGAACCCTTTTGGAACAATTTATTATTATTATTAAGATTGTAGTGAGAGATGATGGCACTGCTTCCTGAGAGACTTGGTATTATTAACGGTGTGCAACTATATCAACCATCTCTGGCCTCCACTGCACCAACACCACCTCTACACGTCAATCCCATTGATTGATAAGAGGTTGGGATGTACGTGGACTGGGGCTGTAACCTTGTTATCTAAATCAGAGGAAAGTATAGTTTCAACACTCAGTGTGAAGTACATGTCTAGCCTATACAGAGAACAGCTAGGTATATATAGTCGCTGTGATGTAGGAGAAGGTTGTATAGCTAATTAGTCACAGCAGAGCAGAGTTGAGAAAATTCACATACATGTGGCCATTTTTCATCCTTTCATCACGCTGACACATCTGAAGCTGTGAAAAGTATAACAGTTTTCTAGGTCAGGCCCAAATCGGTGCGCCTGACACCTACTACCATACCCCGTTCATTATTTTCCAAGATGGCATAGCACTTCAGATGTCTTTATCTTTGTCTTGTCGCGTCCCATGTATATATCTTTTTTTCTTTGTATATATTTCAAATATATTTTTTATATATTTAACCTCAATTTCAACATACTCTCCTGCAACCCGCCTCATTCAATGTGGTATGGATCTGCTATTTTCAATACTTTAGAACCCCCAACAGAAGCGAGCCAGCTAACGAACTACTTGCTAGAAGTGCTAGCGGTCATCAGCTAACCATAGCCCGGTCAACTCCTGCCAGTCTGCACAGCGTGATTCAACCCAGAGCATACCGGACTGCTTTTTCTCCACATCTCCGGATTCCTAACGCAAGCTCTGAACCTTTTCACCTGGACCATCGCAGCTAGCTAGCTGCTGTCCGAGTGGCTACCCCTGGTTAACGTCTCTGTCCCGAAGCAAGCACCAGTTAACCTGGAACTAGCCTCGTGCTAGGCCCATCTCCCGGCTAGCTGAAGAGGTCCATCATCCACTCCTTGGGCTACAATACCTATATTGCCAAATTGGCCTGGACCCCTTTAACTGCCCACACGGAGCCCCGCCGATCCATCACGACTGGTCTACCGACGTAATCCGCCGCCCGAAGGGGTTTAAACAGGCTCCTCTGTCTCAGACGTCCCCTGAAGGCCCTGAAGGCCCATCCGCTAGCCAGTCCATATCGGACGGTTACCTGAAGAGGTCCATCAGTCAATTTCTTGGGCTACAATACCTATTTTGCCAATTTGCCTGGACCCTTTTACTGTCTACACGGAGCCCTGCCGATCCATCACGACTGGTGCCGTCATCGTCCAAGGGTGCTACAACAGACTCTTCCGTCGCGACATCCCCCTAAGACCCTTCTGCTAGCCTGCTAGCCCCGGCCCACTAGCTGTCTGAATTGTCGTGTCTCCAGCTCGCCTAGCTTCCCACTGGTCCCTATGATCACTCGGCTACGCATGCCTCTCCCTAATGTTAATATGCCTTGTCTATTGCTGTTTTGGTTTGTGATTATTGTCTTATTTCACAGTAGAGCCTCCAGTCCTGGTTAATATGCCTTATCTAGCCCTTTTGTTCCACCTCCCAGATATGTGGTGACCTCACCTAGATTAAATGATCTCTAGAGACTAAACCTCTCTCATCACCACTCAATGCCTAGGTTTTTCTCCACTGTACTCACATCCTACCATACCATTGGCTGTACAATATGCCTTGAATCTATTCTTTCATGCCCAGAAACCTGCTCCTTTTACTCTCTGTTCCGAATGCACTAGACGACCAGTTCTTATAGCCTTTAGTCGTACCCTTATCCTCCTCCTCCTCTGTTCCTCTGGGGATGTAGAGGCTAATCCAGGCCTTGCAGTGCCTAGCTCCACTCCCATTCTCCAGGCTCTCTCATGTGTTGACTTCTGTAACTGTAAAAGCCTTGGTTTCATGCATGTTAACATCAGAAGCCTCCTCCCTAAGTTCTTTAGCACACCCTGCTAACCCGAATGTCCTAGCCATGTCTGAATCATGGCTTAGGGAGGCCAACAAAAACCCTGAGATTTCCATACCCAACTACAACATTTTTCATCAAGATAGAACTTTCAAAGGGGGCGGAGTTGAAATCTACTGCAGAAATAGCCTGCACAGTTCTGTCATACTATCCAGGTCTGTGCCCAAACAATTCAAGCTTCTAATTTAAAAAATCCACCTTTCCAAAAACAGGTCTCTCACCGTTGCCACTTATAGATCACCTTCTGCCCCCAGCTGTGCCCTGGATACCATATGTGAATTGATTGCCCCCCATCTATCTTCAGAGCTCGTACTTTTAGGTGACCTAAACTGGGACATGCTTAACACCCCGGCCGTCCTACAATCTAAGCTTAATGCCCTCAATCTCACACAAAATATCAATGAACCTAGCAGGTACAACCCCAAATCCGTAAACACGGGCATCCTCGTAGATATCATCCTGACCAACCTGCCCTCTAAATACACCTCTGCTGTCTTCAACCAGGATCTCAGCGATCTCTGCCTCATTACCTGCGTCCGTAATGGGTCTGCAGTCAAATGACCACCCCTCATCACTGTCAAACGCTCCCTAAAACACATCAGCGAGCAGGCCTTTCTAATCGACCTGGCCCGGGTATCCTGGAAGGATCATTTAATCAGTAGGGGATGCCTGGTTATTCTTTAAAAATGCTTTCCTCATCATGTTAAATAAGCATGCTCCATTCAAAAAGTGTAGAACCAGGAACAGATATAGCCCTTGGTTCACTTCAGACCTGACTGCCCTTTACCAGCACAAAAACATCCTGTGGCATTCTGCATTAGCATCGAATAGCCCCCGCGATATGCAACTTTTCAGGGAAGATTGGAACCAATATACACAGGCAGTTAGGAAAGCAAAGTGTCAGGACCCGGTTTCGAACCTGGGTCTCCGGAGTGAGAAACAGTCACTTAACCAACTGAGCCACGAATAGACAGCAGAACCCAGAAGATGAGGCAGACACAGCAGTACTTAAGACGGTGAATTTAATAAAGAAAAAATCCTAAAATGCAAAAAATGGCAAATCCAAAAGGTGGTAGGAAAAACACAAAAAGACCTCAAAAGAAACTCACCAAAAAATAAACAAAAACAAAAAACAGAATACCACAAGAACTTCACCCGGAATCGACAAGAGTACACAGAACACTAGGGCAGGGTGCTAACATACAAACACAGACCACAGAACTGAGGGAAACAAAGGGTTTAAATACAATCAGGGGAAACGAGACACAGGTGCAAATAATAATGGGGATCAAGGGAAAAACATAGGGACAAAAAGCACAATGGGGACATCTACTGACCAAAACCCGGAACAACCCTGGCCAAATCCTGACAGAATCCCCCTAGGAACGGCTCCTGACGTTCCTACCAGCTCTCAGGGTGGAGGACCCTGAACTGACGAATGAGGTCAGGGTCCAGGATGTCTTTGGCAGGAACCCAGGAGCGCTCCTCAGGACCGTAGCCTTCCCAGTCCACCAGATACTGCCAGGACCGCTGCACCCGGCGGGAATCCAGTATCCGGTGGACGGTATAAGCCGGCTGGCCTCCAATGACACGAGGCGGAGGGGGAGGTCTGTCTGCCGGGACAAGGGGAGAAAAAACAACAGGTTTTAACAATGACACATGAAATGTGGGATTAATCTTAAGGGATCTGGGTAAGTGTAGGCGATAAGAAACTGGGTTAACTCTCCTGGCAACCTTGAAGGGACCGATGTATTTTTGGGACAGCTTGCGAGACTCCACCCGTAGAGGTAAGTCTCTTGTGGAAAGCCAGACTCTCTGGCCGGGGCGCAGGGTAGGCCCGGGACGGCGACGTCTGTTGGCTTGTTGTTGATACCTCTGTGAGGAACGCATCAGATTAAGACGGGTCTTCCTCCACATAAGCCGACAGCGTCTGACGAACCTCAAGGCTGAAGGCACTCTGACTTCTGCCTCCTGGTCCGGGAACAATGGAGGAGCATAGCCAAACTGACACTCGTGCGGGGACATACCAGTGGAGGAGGAGCGCAAGGTGTTGTGCGCGTATTCGGCCCAAACAATAAAGGATGACCATGTGGACGGGTTGTCACGAGTCATACATCGGAGGGTGGTTTCCAGCTCTTGATTCATCCTCTCTGTTTGGCCGTTGGACTCCGGATGGTACCCTGAAGATAGACTGGCAGAAGCCCCCATGAGTTGGCAGAAGGCCTTCCAAAACCTTGAGGCGAACTGGGGACCTCTGTCAGAAACCACATCTTGAGGAATGCCGAAGACTCGGAACACATGATTAATTACCAACTCAGCCGTTTCCTTGGCAGAAGGTAACTTAGTCAGAGGGACGAACCTGGCCGCCTTTGAAAACCTGTCGATTATGACTAGGATAGTAGTATTGCCATGGGATGGAGGAAGTCCAGTAATAAAGTCCAATGAGATATGGGACCAGGGTCTGTGGGGAACAGGTAAAGGGTGAAGGAGTCCTTGTGGGCGGAGGTGAGAAGATTTGCCCTGGCAGCACACGGGGCAGGCATTGACGAAAGTGGCAACGTCTTCTCTTATGGTAGGCCACCAGAACTTACGCTGGATGAACTCCAAGGTGCGACCTACGCCCGGATGACAGGTGAGGCGAGAGGAGTGCCCCCACAGAAGGACCTGAGTCCTCACTGCCTTGGGGACAAACAACCGATTGGCAGGGCCTCCTTTAGGGTCCGGTTCGCTAGCTTGAGCACGTCTCACGGTATCCTCAACTTGCCACGAGATCGGAGCCACAATCTTAGCAGCAGGAAGGACAGGCATGTCCGTGTCATCTCGAATGGCAGGAGCGTAGACTCGGGACAGGGCATCCGGTTTGAGATTCTTCGACCCGGGCCGATAGGTGAGGATAAACTGGAATCGATTGAAGAAAAGAGACCATCTAGCTTGTCTAGAGTTCAATCGCTTCGCCTGCTGGATATACTCCAGATTTTTGTGGTCCGTAAGCACTTGAAACGGGTGAGAAGCCCCCTCGAGCCAGTGTCTCCATTCCTTCAATGCCTTCTTAACCGCTAGGAGTTCACGATCCCCCACATCGTAGTTCCTCTCAGTCGGGGTAAGCCGGTGTGAGAAGAAAGCGCACGGATGAAGCTTCTTGTCTTCACCCCTCTGAGACAGGACAGCTCCAACACCAATCTCTGATGCGTCTACCTCCACCACAAATGGTTCATCCGTAGTCGGTAGTATCAGGATGGGAGCAGAGAGGACGCGCTGCTTGAGTCCTTGGAAGGCCGTCTCAGCTTCTCTTCCCCACAAAAACCTTGCATTGCCACCTTTGGTTAAAGCTGAGAGAGGAGCTGCCACCAAACTGAAGTTCTTGATGAACTTGCGGTAAAAGTTTGTGAAGCCCAGGAAACGCTGAACATCCTTAACGGATTTGGGGGTGGGCCAATCCGCTACCGCCCCTACCTTCCTAGGGTCCATTTGGACTCGACCGGGTTCCACTAGAAATCCCAGGAATTGTACTCGGGATGAATGGAATTCACATTTTTCCGGCTTAACGTACAGATGGCTGTCCAGGAGGCGTTTGAGTACTTGTCTGACATGCTTAGTGTGTTCTTGAAGGGAGCTCGAAAAGATGAGGATGTCATCCAAGTAAACGAACACAAATATGTTAAGCATATCCCTAAGCACATCGTTTATGAGCGCTTGGAACACCGCTGGGGCGTTGGTCAGGCCGAAGGGCATCACCAAGTATTCATAGTGACCAGTAGGCGTGTTGAAAGCGGTCTTCCACTCGTCACCAGGTCTGATCCGCACAAGATGGTATGCGTTCCGCAGGTCAAGCTTAGTGAAAACAACTGCTTCCTGGAGCAGCTCGAAGGCTGTGGCCATAAGGGGTAGCGGGTAACGGTTACGGACGGTTATGTCATTGAGTCCCCGGTAGTCGATGCAAGGACGTAATCCACCATCTTTCTTGGCCACAAAGAAAAACCCTGCTCCCGCCGGGGAGGTTGATGGACGCATGAGGCCTGCTTCCAGAGAGTCCTTGATGTAGGTATCCATAGCAGCTCGTTCGGGTGGAGATAGGGAAAAGATCCGACCCCTGGGGGGCAAGTGCCCGGAAACAGGTCGATGGGGCAATCGTAAGATCTATGGGGTGGTAGCATGGTGGCCCTCTCTTTGCTAAACACCAGTTTGAGGTCATGGTAACACTCGGGAACTCGGGTCAGGTCGATGGATTCTAAAGACTCGGGAGTAGAACTCGGGGAATTCTGGAAAATACAAGTAGCTTGGCACGTAGGACCCCACTGCTTGATAGTGCCCACAGACCAGTCGATGTGAGGGTTATGGCTGTGAAGCCAGGGGTATCCAAGGACGAGAGGGAACTCGGAACAGGAGATCAAATGAAAGTTCATCAATTCCTGGTGTTGTGAAACTGAAAGTCTCAAGGAGGTAGTGACATGAGTGACAAGTCCAGATCCCAAAGGGCTTCCATCCAATGTAGTAACCCTCATGGGGTCACTTAGAGGTTCAGAGGGAACGCCATTCTCCTTCGCCCAGACACCATCCATGAAGTTACCTGCGGCTCCAGAGTCTACCAAGGCTTGAAGGTGAAGCTTGTGGTTGTCCCAGGAGAGGGTGACTGGAATGAGCAGACGGGAGTTGGACGGATGGGAGGAGGTTATGTTTCCCGTTACAGTTCCCCCGGTCTGTACGGGACAGAGCGTTTCCCTGGAGCCCGGGACACGTGGAACGGAAATGGCCCGGTTTGCCGCAATATAGACAGCGTCGCTCCCTCATCCGGCGGTCTCTCTCAGCCTGGGAGATGCGTCCAATCTGCATGGGTTCCGGTGGAGCCAGCGATGATAAAGGTGGGGACTCGGAGCTGGGACTGATAGGGGCTAGAGGTCTACGGTTGAGTCTCTCTCTCTCAGACGCTGGTCAATGCGTGAGGCCAACTTGATCAGGGACTCGAGATTGTCCGGTGGTTCCCGAGTGGCCAGTTCATCTTGGATAGTGTCGGAAAGGCCTTTCAGAAAGCACACCGTGAGCGCCTCATTGTTCCAGCCACTCGCTGCTGCCACCGTGCGGAACTGGATGGCATAGTCCGTCACGCTGCGCCAACCTTGATGGAGAGTCAGGAGCTGTTTGGCTGAGTCAGAACCACTGCTTGGGCCTTGAAACACTCGTTTGAATTCCTCAGCAAAGGCAGAGTAGCTGGCACAGCAGGAACTATGGGCATCCCACACAGCAGTAGCCCAGGCCAGGGCTTTTTCCGACAGCAGGGTGATGATATATGCGATCTTAGACCGGTCGGTGGGAAACGACGAGGGTTGCAGCTCAAAGGAGAGAGAACATTGAGTGAGAAAGCCTTTACAAGCACTTGGATCACCTGAGAACCGTTGGGGAGGTGGAAGACGAGGTTCAGCCAGGGGGTTAACTGCCATGGGTACGTGAACCTGAGGTACTGGGACGGAAACTGTTGCCGGGGTAAGTCGATCAGATATTTGCTTAATGGAAGTCAGCATCTCCGACAGAAGATGAGAATGTCTAGCCATTAAGGCCTCTTGCTGAACCAGGGCGGCTTCGTGGCGTTGGACAGTCTCCTGGTGGTGGAACAGCGTGGCAAAAAGGTCCTGGGAACTGGCTGCCTCTGGGTTCATTTTTGGCTCTGTGTTTCTGTCAGGACCCGGTTTCGAACCTGGGTCTCCGGAGTGAGAAACAGTCACTTAACCAACTGAGCCACGAATAGACAGCAGAACCCAGAAGATGAGGCAGACACAGCAGTACTTAAGACGGTGAATTTAATAAAGAAAAAATCCTAAAATGCAAAAAATGGCAAATCCAAAAGGTGGTAGGAAAAACACAAAAAGACCTCAAAAGAAACTCACCAAAAAATAAACAAAAACAAAAAACAGAATACCACAAGAACTTCACCCGGAATCGACAAGAGTACACAGAACACTAGGGCAGGGTGCTAACATACAAACACAGACCACAGAACTGAGGGAAACAAAGGGTTTAAATACAATCAGGGGAAACGAGACACAGGTGCAAATAATAATGGGGATCAAGGGAAAAACATAGGGACAAAAAGCACAATGGGGACATCTACTGACCAAAACCCGGAACAACCCTGGCCAAATCCTGACACAAAGGCTAGCTTTTTCAAACAAAAATTTGCATCGTGTAGCACAAACTCCAAAAAGTTCTGGGACACTAAAGTCCATGGAGAATAACAGCACCTCCTCCCAGCTGCTCACTGCACTGAGGCTAGGAAACACCATCACCACTGATAAATCCAAGATAATTGAGAATTTCAATAAGCATTTTTCTACGGCTGGCCATGCTTTCCACCTGGCTACCGCTACCCCGGTCAACAGCCATGCACCCCCCACAGCAACTTGCCCATGCCTCCCCATTTCTCCTTCACCCAAATCCAGATAGCTGATGTTCTGAAAGAGTTGCAAAATCTGGACCCTTACAAATCAGCTGGGCTAGACAATCTGGCCCCTCTCTTTCGAAAATTATCTGCCACAATTGTTGCAACCCCTATTACTAGCCTGTTCAACTTCTCTTTCGTATCGGCAGTGATCCCAAAGATTGGAAAGCTGGGGAGACACCTTAGACCCAAACTGTTATAGATGTATATCCATCCTGCCCTGCCTTTCTAAAATCTTCAAAAAATCTTCAAAAGCCAAATTAATAAACAGATCACCGACTATTTCGAATCCCAGCGTACCATCTCCACTATGCAATCTGGTTTCCAAGCTGGTCATTGGTGCACCTCAGCCATGCTCCAGGTCCTAAACGATATCATAACAGCCATCGATAAAAGACAATACTGTGCAGCCGTATTCATCGACCTGGCCAAGGCTTTCGACTATGTCAATCACCACATTCTTATTAGCAGACTCAACAGCCTTGGTTTCTCAAATGACTGACACCAACTACTTCTCAGACAGAGTTCAGTGTGTCAAACCGAAGGCCTTGTTGTCCGGACCTCTGGCAGTCTCTATGGGGGTGCCACAGGGTTCAATTCTCTGGCCGACTCTTCTCTCTGTATACATCAATGATGTCGCTCTTGCTGATGGTGATTCTCTGATCCACCTTTACCCAGGCGACACCATTCTGTATACTTCGTGCCCTTTTTTGGACACTGTGTTAACTAACTAACTTCAATGCCATACAACTCTCCTTTCGTGGCCTCCAACTGCTCTTAAATGCAAGTAAAACTAAATGCATGCACTTCAACCGATCGCTGCCTGCACCTGCCCGCCTGTCCAGCATCACTACTCTGGACGACGGTTCTGACTTATGTGGACAACTACAAATACCTAGGTGTCTGGTTAGACTGTAAACTATCCTTCCAGACTCATATTAAGCATCTCCAATAAAAAATTACATCTAGAATCAGCTTCCTATTTCGCAACAAAGCATCCTTCACTCGTGCTGCCAAACATACCCTCATAAACTGACTATCCTAACGATCCTTGACCTCGGCAATGACATTTACAAAATAGCTTCCAACACTCTACTCAGCAAATTGGATGCAGTCTATCACAGTGCCATCCATTTTGTCTCCAATGCCCCACCACTGCGACCTGTATGCTCTCGTTGGCTGGCCCTCACTTCATATTCATCACCAAACCCACTGGCTCCAGGTCATCTATAGGTCTTTGCTAGGTAAAGCACTGCCTTATCTCAGCTCACTGGTCACGATAGCAGCATCCACCTGTAGCACACGCTCCAGCAGGTATATTTCACTGGTCAGCCCCAAAGCCAATTCCTCCTTTGGCTGCCTTTCCTTCCAGTTCTCTGCTGCCAATGACTGGCACGAATTGCAAAAATCACTGAAGCTGGAGTCTTATATCTCCCTCACTAACTTTAAACATCAGCTGTCAGAGCAGCTCACAGATCATTACACCTGTACATTGCCCATCTGTAAATTGCCCATACAACTACCTCATCCCCATATTGTTTTTTTTTGGTCCTTCGCACCTACTTGCACATTCATCTTCTGCACATCTATCACTCCAGTGTTTAATTGCTAAATTGTAATTAATTCGCCACTACAGACTATTTATTGCCTTACCTCCCTAATATTAGCTCATTTGCACACACTGTATATAGATTTTTCTATTGTGTTATTGACTGTATGTTTGTTTATTCCATGTGTAACTGTATTGTTGTTTTTGTCGCACTGCTTTGCTTTATCTTGGCCAGGTCGCAGTTGTAAGTGAGAACTTGTTCTCAACTGGCCTACCTGGTTAAATAAAGGTGAAATAAAAAATTTAAAAATGCACTTCAATCTTTTGTCTTGCATATTTACCCTCTGAATGGCACACATAAAAAAAATCCATGTGTCAATTGTCTCAAGGCTTAAAAATCCATCGGTAACCTATCTCTTTCCCTTCATCTACACTGATTGAAGTGGATTTAACAAGTGGCCTCAATAAGGGATAATAGCTTTAACCTGTATTCACCTGGTCAGTCTATGTCATGGAAAGGACAGGTGTCCTTCATGTTTTGTATACTTAGCGTGCCGACAAGAATCAAGCTCATAAATGTAGGCTTATGTGCTGTTGAAAATGGCTACTTGATACTCTATTACCTGCTGTTTTCCTCATGGCCAAATCAATACCAAGAGAGGTGCCATCTTAGTGGAAGAAGAACACACAATTCAACTATCACAGCATCTTTGAGGAGAGTGAATCACGCACTCAACCCCCCTCCCTCCCTTAGGGGATGTGTGTGTGTGTGTGAGCCATCTCTTACCAGCCTTTCACTTACCACATCTCTCACAAGCCCCATTTTAACCCTCACCTTTGATACATACTGTAGTGTCAATGTCATACAATGTCAGTTTCACAGTGGATTAGTTCACCCACTACAACTTGTGCATTTCAAGAAGCCTCTGCTCCACAATATCAAAAGATCTGGTTCCTGTGGTAAGCCTAATCATAAGGCAGTTAGGTAACACTGCTTTCAGCTCATAATGTTGCCATGTTTAGATATTCAATAAGAATGAATTATCCTGACCATGACCATACAAACAATTGATCAAATGTATCCCCCCAAAATGTATTCTTCATTCAAATTCGTACATAAAATGATGAATTTGAGGTAGTATCGTGGTGTAACGTCGTGTAATAGGTTTTTACCAATTTGGGTTATTTATCATATGAAGTCGGAATATGTTTTTTTCTTTTCCAAAAGAAAGAAAAGTGCACTAAACCTTCGTAAACGTACGGCTCTAATAACCTGGTACACAAATGCTCTAAAATGACTGTTACTGTGCACTCCCAGGCGCAGTGACAATCATCAACTTTGTATCATGCAAAAACACCTACAGACTGCAATATGTAGGCCTACTGTTCTCTTCTCAGCATGCAAATACCTCACATCAAAAGAACGCCATTAAAAGTGAACATGAATAGCATACCTTTCCAACATGCTGTGCTTCCGGTCCGATATGTTCCTCTAAAACAAAGAACTGGTTCCATATCCAGCCCCTCTTGGGCCGGTGGTGCACGTCTCTCTCTCCGTCTGGGTGTTTGGTTTGGTTACTTTGTGCTCTGACGTTGGGCCTGAGCTGGGACGTCCCATAGCTCTTCTGGATAAAGCACAGGCAGATCAGCAAAGGGCAGAGGCAGGCTGTGGTAGCAGGAATTCTCATGGTAGAGAACGTATGCTTCTCTAAGTCCTCCACTGTACCTTAGGCACACAGTGTACCCAGAGGCCACAAAGACGTCTCAATAGTAAGACAGTACTAGGTGTAGATAAGACCAGTCCAGAGGTTTCTCTTAAATTCCATGGTTTGTTTCAGTCTGTCCATTAGGGAGTAGAACCAAGGTCCGTTTCCATGTCGGATGGTGGCGGAGGGGAGAGGCCTGTTGTTAATTTGCTAAGAGGATCCTCAGACGATTTCACCAGTGGTCTTGTCTGAGCAGGTTGCCATGCTGTTTCCCCTTGAAAGATAAGAAGAAAGAACATTAAGGAAAGACGGATAATGAGTCATGTTTTTCTGTCTGTGAAATCCCCCGATGCAATTTGATGGAACGGGTACTCTGAAATTACACGTTGACTCATTTTTAAAAGCACAATGTTCTTTCCTGATGAAAACTGTCATTTTGACTTGATTTCTGAGAGGCAATTTCCGCTGTGTGCATGAATTGAGTATTTCCGTCCGCTTCGGATGCAAACCAGAGTATTCAAAACTACATTGCTGAGTCTGAGCTCAAAAGGCTAAGCCGTCTCTGACATACCTCACAACTGAAAGACATTCAATTTAACATGGTTTTATGAAAGCAGGAGAGCCATAACTGTATCTCCATAGGCCAGAATAGCATTTTGGGGACATTCTTTTGTGCGTTCTTTGTCAGAGTCCATCACAATGATAAGCTGCTTTTGATCATGTGATTCTCTGTCTATTACACTGTTACAGAACGTGTGTCACTTGGTAAACACCCTCACACAAGCATAGCTGTGGTTCTATCGTCCAGTTTGTCAATATTGTACTTGAAACACTTTTGAATAATTCCGTTGTTTGGATATTCTGTGAGAAAACAATAAAAATCCTTCAATCACTGTTTTTAAAAAGGATATTGCCATGGCATGTGAGACGAAGTTATCCATCTGCTACTCAGCAAAGCAGTGGAGGCTGGTGGTAGGAGTTATAGGAGGACAGGCTCATTGTAATGGCTGGAATGGAATAAATGTAATGGAATCAAACATGTGGTTTCATATGTTTATTGTGTTTGATACCGTTCCATTCATTCCATTACAGCCTCCTATAAATCCTCCCAGCAGCCTCCACTGCAGCAAAGCATTTAGTGTTTTCCTTTCCTTTTGACAAGACCAATATCTCAATATACAGTAAACATATTTGTCATACAAAAGAGCCAAAACTCTGAGTGATGTTTCAAATGTTTATTCAGCAAAGATGTACCAGCTGAATACATCCATTCTATACAGTGCAGTGTCTACTTTCACCCTTAGCTCTCGCCCTCTCCCTTCCACAAAGGTCCCAGACCTCCGGGAGGTATGTCAAATGTTATCTGTTCACAAAAAAGGAGGAGAGAGTAGTGGCGTTGAGAGTGTCGAGCACAAAACTCTGAGTCACGTGCAAAAAAAAAGACTTGGAGATAATTGGTTACAGTAATCAAATTCAACATAACACAACAGCTTGAGTGTAGAGTTTCAATAAACCGGTAGACCATACTTGGCTAAGCTTCCAGGTGACGAACTTAACAATTGCATCAGTGTTGTTGACATGAGACCACAGATACAAGTAGCTTGTACCAGACTGGAGAATACAACAGGTCCTTCTCTCTCGACCTTGAAGGAAACCCTCCCTAACTTAGACTCAATGGATTCTTATCAAAGTTGAATTCATTTCAGAAACCGCCTGCAAGATGACCCCATATTCTATGATAACACCACCCTTGGCAGTAAAACTTAATATTACCTCTGAATAATAAAAAAAATCTGAACAAATATAATTAATTACCCACGCCGAATTAGAATTACAACCCTTGATAAATTCATAAGGAAATCATTTTTCATCCATAAAGGAATTCGAGGAATAATCAAATAGACTAGATAGAGGTTTCTCTCACACTTCTCATATGCTGTTGTGAGTAATGCACCCACCCCTCCCTTTCCGATTTCTTAATCGTTCAGGGGCAGCGCTCTGTCTCTCCGTCTTGCCTGTCCAAAGAGGAATTAAAACTATTGTTAAATTATCCAACCCAAATTTAGAATGACAGTCCCTTATCCCTGTGCACAACATCTCAATCTCCTTATATACATCTGGTATTCCCAGAGCAGGGGCTTCGCACAGCGCTTGTTTTAAATTGACACTCTGGTCTCCAGTCTACTGGGTCACGTCCCTGCTTCCCCCCTTCTGTCAAAACATTCAACCTCGTAGCCATTGACGAGAATGACTGAATAAATCTACGGATGTAGCCAAATACTGTAGACCCAGTTCTTAATTTAACTGTCACACAGCCGAAATTGATGAACCTCATGAAAGGGTGCTTCACGTTGAGTTTATCATTTGATTTAGCCCTAACAGACACTGGCAGAACATACATTTACAGAAAGGGAAGCATTTATCCTGCTAACGTTAAATTAAACTTTATTTATTTTACATTTCTAGCATTCTTTTTTCTCAGTATGGTCCCCATTTGTTCTTGTCTTATACTGTTGTGAGTGGGATCAGTATCTCAATGCATTTTTTAAAGTCTAGATTACTATACATTTTCCAGTGTAAGGACCCCCACAATCAACCCAATACCCCAGATAAACCATTTTGGCAATCCCAAATCAATTAAGGGCAAGGATGAGCCCCCTCCCCCAACACTCATTCTTCTGGTATCTCTAACTTGTCTTCTTCTGATAGCTTTAAAGTTCATACTCACAATGGCACACATGTAACTCATGCCTGTCGAAGTGGGTGGCCCTTGATGATGTCCCAACCAGTATCTGGGGGATAGTCAGATTTTCACAACCAGACGAATCGCTCACCTTAGCCGCCACAACCATTCTTTAATGTCAATTCTGTCTTGCCCATTTTTAAAATTAATGCCCCAGCAGCATGAGAGAAGTTTAGAAGTGATCTCTCTCCATGTGCTCGGTCTCAGGACTCTCAGGACTCATGCCGCACTCCTGATAGAAAAGGCAGTTGATATATGACTGAATGTTGTACACAGGTTGCTGGCTCGGTCTCAGGTAGAAGTGCTGAGGGGCAGGGCTGCAGTGGACGCCATTGCCGCTATTACTTCAGCCGGTTATAAATGATCCTTTCCATGTATCAAGATACCATCCAGGGTCACAATCGCCATAACCTCGAGAGAAGAAAGACCAGAACAACAGTTAAGGGCATTTCTAATTCAAGAATTCATGACAGGCTATTCACTGTATGACTAATTATTACATTTTCCAACATTATTAATACAAAAGAGAATACTAAAACACTTTTGAAACCATTTTGCAGGTTGGCTTATACTTCCCTATCATATTTGGCGATCTCACCGGGGAGTTACAGGGTCAGGGATTTAGAGGGCTCACCCTTGGGAAGAAATCTCAACAGTACCCCAGACCCAATCTGGTGAGTTTTGTATTGAAGCAAATACAGTAAACAAAAACAAACAAAACAGCAATACACTTCTTCATAATTATCAGCATGTACATATTATATTTAAATTTCACCCACTGTCAATAAACTTTTTAGTGAGGGTGATCAGGACTCCCCAGAATGTCAGAACAGAGGCCCACAACATTAAATTAGTTTGTTCTTTCCCTGTACTTCAGACTCATTGTCTGTACCAGGTACTATTTTCTACATTGTAGAATAATAGTGAAGACATAAAAACTATGAAAGAACACACATGGAATCATCTAGTAACCAAAAAAGTGTTAAACAAATCAAAATCTATTTTATATTTGCCTTGATGACAGTTTTGCACACTATTGGCATTCTCTCAACCAGCTTCATGGAGTAGTCACCTGGAATGCATTTCAATTAACAGGTGTGCATTGTTAAAGTTTTTCAGTTTTAGTGAAGAGATAGGGGTGGTATACAGAAGATAGCCCTATTTGGTAAAAGATCAAGTCCACATTATGGCAAGAACATCTCAAATAAGCAAAGAGAAATGACAGTCCATTATTACTTTAAGACATGAAGCTCAGTCAATCTGGAAAATGTCAAGAACTTTGAACATTTCTTCAAGTGCAGTTGCAAAGAAATATCAAGCGCTATGTTAAAACTGGCTCTCATGAGGACCGCCACAGAAAAGGAAGACCCAGAGTTACCTCTGCTGCAGTGGATAAGTTCATTCCAGTTACCAGCCTCAGAAATTGCAACCCAAATAAATTCTTCACAGAGTTCAAGTAACAGACACATCTCAACATCAACTGTTCAGATGAGACTGCGTGAATCATGCCTTTTTGGTCGAATCGCTGCAAAGAAACCACTAGAAACAAGAGACTTGTTTGGGCCAAGAAACATGAGCAATGGACATTAGACCGGTGGAAATATGTCCTTTGGTCTGATAAGTAGGTGAACGGATGATCTCTGCATGTATGGTTCCCAGCATGAAGCAGAGGAGGTGGTGTGATTGGTTGGGGGGTGCTTTTCTGGTGACGCTGTCAGGGATTTATTAAGAATTCAACGCACACTTAACCAGCATGGTTACCACAGCATTCTGCAGCGAGACGCCATCCCATCTGGTTTGCTCTTAGTGGGACCATCATTTGTTTTTCAACAGGACAATGACCCAACACACCTCCAGGTTGAGTAAGGGCTATTTGATCAAGAAGAAGAGTGATGGTGCTGCATCAGATGACCTGGCCTCCACAATCACCCGACCTCAATCAAATTGAGATGGTTTGGGATTATTTGGACCGCAGAGTGAAGGAAAAGCAGCCCAAAATTGCTCAGCATATGTGGGAACTCCTTCAAGGCGGTTGAAAAAGCTTTCCAGGTTATGCTGGTTGAAAGAATGCCAAGAGTGTGCATAGATGTCATCATGGCAAAGGGTGCCTACTTTGAATAATCTAAAATATCAAATGTATTTTGATTTGTGTAACACTTTTTTTTTTTAGGTGTGTCCAAACCTTTGACTTGGTACGTATGTGCAACCAAAATTCAGTCACAAGATACTAGAACATTGTATTTGTGTGTCCTTAAAGGTGCATCCTTTCTCACCCGTGAATATCCTACTAAAACCAAATAAAAGGACCACACACAATAAATCAGACATGGTATTAACACTACTAACAAATATTCCTATTTGTAGATTGGTGTGTTGCAGTTGTGGGTGGGGGGATAAAACGTAGGGGCAAAAAACAAACAAATGGCATTTCTTAATTTGGGAGCTCCCTTAACGGACGGATTCGGTTACCTTTACACTTGTAGAATTTCAATAACTGCTCTCACAAGGCAGCAGGTTTCAGGAAGTATTTCAAAGGGAGAGATACAGAATCATTGTTAAACTCTTGATAGGGGACACCCCATCCTATCTAGGAAAAGAAACAAAACATTTTGTTAGTTTTCCCTATGCTAAATCTTAAATAAGTCCTAAAAATGTAAAATCAGTCCTACAAATGCAGTATTAGGTACTACTCGGCCTATGTACAGTACATTCCTCTATTTTCCAATCGAGCTTATTGCATCTTGGCAGGAAGCCTTTATTAAACCCACTTTTTTTGTTTCACAGCCCTTTTATTTGGATCTTCTTCATTTCAATTTTGGATAAAGATTCATGTAATAGGAACATATTATTTTATATGAAATGACTATCTTATTTAAATCACTGGTGTTACTCCAACTCTATCTAATTTGCGAAATAATAATTAGAATTCAATTATTCGTGCCTCTGTTCCAAATGATCTACTGTCTCTTATAGCCTGTTTATGTTCACACAAAGGGCACATTTTATCTTTAACCCAAACACCAGATGTGCCGGGGTGGAGGAATAATGGTGAGCTTGGATTTAATATCAGTCCCTAAACTCAATCCCTCTGTTCACTGAGGAGCATATTAAACAATAGAACGCAGATGATGTCAACACTCATATTTATCACGTGACCTTGTATTGAGAACCTTAGCTTCAAATTGCTAAGATATTGTATCGTTACAGTGCTGGCTGAAAGCGACATACTATTATGAACAATACTGGCAATACTCATTACAATGCCATGAATCTTTCCATGTCCATCCTTTCTACTCAGAATACATTTTCTTCATGTTACTTTCACTAGTCTACATGTCTGGTTCCTTCAACTCGGACTCTTCCACTCTTCCCAAAATGAAAGCTCTCAATCACTATCACCCAGTACATTTCTCTTCCACTCTAACACTTGTTTAACTATGTGAACAAAGATGTTTTAATTACAGACAAAACATGATAACTTCTATTCACAGGGAGGCAACTGTCCCCCCTTTATTTCCTCCTTAATGGAAGGCATCATTTGTATTTTAGTCAACCCTAAAGTTTTTACTGTATATATTTATTACCAATCTCCGTTGGATATTCACCATTTGCGTCTCACACATTGTCTATTATTTTGAGATGAATATGTTATGTACCCAAATTATAAAATACTTCAGCCAGATACCAATGCTAACCAAATTAAAATGTATTGTATCGATTGAACTACTCTTTGCAGCTTTCTGCATCGTTTCCTATTTTGTTTTAGTCTCTTTTAACTCTTGGGTGAAGTGGTGTGTTATTTTAATTGAGGACTGTTGTCTAACAACAACAAAACATCTAAAAAAAATCTACTTCTCAAAGGTTTAATGCATAGGTTCAATGAACTGAATAGTCACCACATCCACACCATGTCTCTCATTCCCATCATATTCATAAATTGGAACCCACATTCTTTACTCCTTTTTCTAAAACTATTATACTTTAATTTCAAATTGTGGGTTATATTGTGCTGGTTTTATAGTGTATCCTTTGATAATACTTTGATTGTCGCTCACTAATGGTGTTTCTTGATTCATTCATTTAGGAATATTTTGTATATGCACAATATTTTCTCCTCCGGTTAGATACAATTCCCACTCCAGAACCATACGCTGTTAAGTACTAAACAAACAGGCTACTTCAGCCACCTGTCCACAACGGCACATGCCAAAACCACCTCCTACATTTTTATGTAAGGATCTACACTGAGTGAACAAAATACCAGGAACACTTTCTCTTTCCATGACATAGACTGAACAGGTGATTCTAGGTAAAAGCTATGATCCCTTATTGATGTCACCTGTTAAATCTACTTCAATCAGTATAGATGAAGGGGAGGAGACAGGTTAAAGAAGGATTTTTAAGCCATGAGACACTTGAGACATGGATTGGGTGTGTGCCATTCAGAGGTAGAATGGGCAAGACTGAATATTTATGATGCATGCACTGGTCACACACACTTGTGATTTTCCTAAATGGCCATACTGAATTCACTTAAACATTTGAAACTTAACTCTTAGCAGATACTTTGATTCAGCAGTCTCAAGGCTCACAATGGGTTTATAGTGGAGTTGTATTTGATATGTGCATATTATATTGGTTATGTACCTCACATGTACCTCAAGTATTATGTGTTTAGCTGACTAAGATTAAAGGATGGTCATGAGAACAGAATTCAAGTGTATTAGTTAGTTGAGGCCATATAGACATGAACAAAAAATTATTCTCGGCATATAGCAGGGTCACCCTTCCCGGCAGTCAAATGACCTAGTGGCCTCATGGGTGGAATGGTATAAATATTTTTCATAATTCCAAATTATTCAACATTATAAAAAACAAAAACGCTGAAAATCTTCTGTGATGTACACTGAGCAAAAATATAAATGCTACATATAAAGTGTTGGTCCCATGTTTCATAAACTGAAATAACATATGTTCCATATGTATAAAAATGTATTTCTCTCAAATTTTGTGCACACATTTGTTTACATCCCTGTTAGTGCTCATTTCTTTTTTGCCAATATAATCCATCCACCTGACATGTGTGGCATATCAAGGAGCTAATTAAACAGCATGATCATTACACAGGTGCACCTTGTGCCGGGGACAATAAAAGGCCACTCTAAAATGTGCAGTTGTCACACAAAAACCACAGATGTCTCAAGTTTTGAGGTAGTGTGCAATTGGCAGGCTGACTGCAGGAATGTCCACAAGAGCTGTTGCCTGAGAATTTAGTGTTCCTTTCTCAACAATAACCTGTCTCCAACGTAAGACCTTTAAACAGGTCCACATTCACAAGGCCGCAGGGCCAGACGGATTACCAAGATGTGTACCCCGAGCATTCGCTGACCAACTAGCAAGTGTCTTCACGGACATTTTCAACCTCTCCCTGTCTGAGTCTGTAATGCCAACATGTTTCAAGCAGACCACCATAGTCCCTGTGCCCAAGAACACTAAGGTAACCTGCCGAACTGACTACCGACCCGTAGCACTCAAGTCTGTAGCCATGAAGTGCTTTGAAAGGCTGGTCATGGGTCACATCAACACCATTATTCCAGAAACCCTAAACCAACTCCTATTTGCATACCGCCCCAACAGTTCCACAGATGATCTCTATTGTACTTCACACTGCCCTTTTTTTATACGGGGACAAAAGGAACACCTATGTGAGAATGCTTCATTGACTTCAGCTTAGCATTCAACACCATAGTGCCCTTAAAGCTTATCACTAAGCTAAGGACCCTGGTACTAAACACCTCCCACTGCAACTGGATCCTGGACTTCCTGATGGGCTGCCCAAGAGTGGTAAGGGTATGTAACAACACATCTGCCACGCTGATCCTCAATACGGGGGCCCCTCAGGGGTGTGTGCTCAGTCCCCTCCTGCACTCCCTGTTCACTCATGAATGCACGGCCAGGCATGACCAACGCCATCATTAAGTTTGCCCGTGACACAACAGTGGTAGGCCTGATCACTGACAACAATGAGACAGCCTATAGGAGGAAGGACAACAACCTCTCTCTCAACATGATCAAGACAAAGGAGATGATTGTGGACTACAGGAAAAGGAGGACTGAGCACGCCCCCATTCTCAGAGAGAGCCTTGCGGCCTTCGACCGCAAAGCACTACAGAGGGTAGTGCGTACGGCTCAGTCCATCACTGGGTCCAAGCTTCCTGTCTTCAAGGTCCTCTATACCAGGCGGTGTCAGAAGAAGGCCTTAAAAATTCAGCTATGCTAGTCATGGACTTTTCTCTCTGCTACCGCACAGCAAGCGGTACCGGAGCGCCAAGTCTACAGTTGGTCCAAGTAGGCTTCTAAACAGATTCTACCCACAAGCCATAAGACTTCTGAACATGTAAGCAAATGGCTACCCAGACTATTTGCATTACCCCCCACCCCCTTTTACGCTGCCGCTACTCTCTGTTATTATCTATGCATAGTCACTTTAATAACTCTACCTACATGTACATATTACCTCAACTACCTCGACTAACCGGTGCCCCCGCACATTGACTCTATACTGGTGCCCCCTGTATATAGCCTCATTGTTATTTTACTGCTGCTCTTTTTTAGTGCTATTTTTCTTACAACTGCATTGTTTGTTAAGGGCTTGTAAGTAAGCATGTCATAGTAAGGTCTACCTATTCAGCGCATGTGAGAAAGAACATTTTGTTTGATTTTCAGATTTGTAGATTTTGGCAGTACATCCAACCGGCTTCACAACTGCAGACCACGCGTATGGTGTCGTGTGGGTGAGCGGCATGCTGATGTCAATGTTGTGAACAGAGTGCCCAATGGTGGCAGTGGGGTTATGGTATGGGCAGGTATAAGCTATGAACAATGAAAACAATAGCATTTTATCGATGCCAATTTGAATGCACAGAGATACTATGACGATATCCTGAGGCCCATTGTCATGCCATTCATCTGCCGCCATCACCTCATGTTTCAACATGATAATGCATGGCCCCATGTCGCAAGAATCTGTTCACAACTCCTGGAAGCTGAAAATGTCCCAGTTCTTCTGCATACCTGCATACTCTGCATGGCCTGCATACTCACCAGACATGTCACCCATTGAGCATGTTTGGAATGTTCTGGATCAAAGCGTACGACAGCGTGTTCCAGTTCCCGCCGATATCCAGCACCTTCCCATAGCCATTGAAGAGGATTGGACAATATTCCACATGCCACAATCAACATCCTGATCAACTCTAAGCGAGGAGATGTGTCACGTTGGCATGAAGAGTTCCGGAAGACATAATGCTTAATAGTTTTTTTTATTAAGCCACAAATTACGGCGTGCCATGTAAAGGCACGGTGACGAACACCAAACAAACGCATTTACAAAACACAGGTTGAATGAGGAGTACGAAGACTAAATACACAATGATTAACAGACGGGACGAGACCCGTAATCATCTGCGTGATCCACAAGGGCATGAAAGCCCAAAACACACAGCACAGGTACTCACATGAACCAACGGACATTGTAACAATAATCGACAAGACCATGGTGAACAAAGGGCACATATATACAAACACAATCAGTGGGAATAGGGGCCAGGTGTGCGCAATGAAAGTTCCGTAGGGAGCCGTGACAAGATGTTGCACTGCATGAGGCAAATGGAATTCATAGATTATGGCCTAATTCATTCATTTAAATTGGCTGATTTCCTTAAGAACTGTAACTCAGTGAAATCTTAGAAATGATTGCATGTTGCGTTGATATTTTTCTTCAGTACAAATAAAGTATAATATTGGGATGCAAACTCAAAATGTAATACATTCCAATAAATTCTGACATGGTACAGGTATCTTATGTTTTTAAGCCCTTAAAAATGTGTGTGAAGTGTATAATTTTGTTTCAAAGTAGATATGTTTAAGACCACCAAAAAAAACACTCTGTGTGACCCTAATTTAGCCCACTGCAGTACAATATTAACTGACAAGACAAAGAATGAACAAAGAAATAACTACTAGGCCAAAGGCCTAGAAGCCTAGGAAATGAGAATTGATCATACAACCTTCCTCCATGGACTGGAAACAGGATAAGAGAAATAACAAAGGCATTTAATTCCATTTATAGCATCTGACGGTGTAACCTTTCAACCCAAAACCAACCGCCATAATCTGACCGCCAAGGCCCAATCTCCACAGGGTGCCACAGCATCTAAGAGCTTGTGTGGGGATGAGACCAATGTAAATTAGACAGAATTTCTGAGAGGACCATAAAAACTCTTTGCGTAGAGTTATTTAGAGTGTACAGATATACATTAACACAGAGATCAGACATCCATATAGATAGCATTGGAGTTATCCTCATTGAGCAAGATTCAGGTAGATACCAAGCATGGATACTATAACATTATTCTATCACTCAATAGTCAGTCCTCTGAATACTGTAAAAAATAGATACATTTTGGCCCCTCAGAGGGGGAAGGGCAGACTAGACCTTGGGCATTGTCCTTTGTGCTTTCCTTGTGTTCCTGGACCATTTGCCATGAAGCTCCAGGTGACAGAGAGCACATAAATTAGGGCCGAGCATACAGTTGGTAAGAATTGGTAAGAAACAGAATTGGTAACAAACAAGCTTACCTTTATTTTTTTGCCCAGCCTCTTCTAGTACCGATTATTCTCCAAAATCTGTTCCTTAAGTGTGAAAACCGGTTCGGTACGCCAATTGATAACCAATACCTCAATACGCAATAAACATATTTATCAGTCAAAAGAGCCCAAACTCAGAGTGAAGTTGCAAATGTTTACTCAGCGAAGATGTACCAGCTGAATGCATACATTCAATACAGCACAGTGTCCACTTCTACCCTCAGCTCTCACCCCTCCCTTCCACAAAGATGTACTTCAGTACTTTTGGTACACTCAGGATTTCCCCGTGCTCTTCTTTTCATATCTCAGGACATCCCCGTGCTCTTCTTTTCATATCCCAGGATTTCTCTGTGCTCTTCTTTTCATATCTCAGGACTTCCCCGTGCTCTTCTTTTCATTTCTCAGGACTTCCCCATGCTCTTCTTTTCATATCTCAGGACTTCCCCGTGCTCTTCTTTTCATATCCCAGGACTTCCCCGTGCTCTTCTTTTCATATCTCAGGACTTCCCCGTGCTCTTCTTTTCATATCTCAGGACTTCCCGTGCTCTTCTTTTCATATCTCAGGACTTCCCCGTGCTCTTCTTTTCATATCCCAGGACTTCCCCGTGCTCTTCTTTTCATATCTCAGGACTTCCCCGTGCTCTTCTTTTCATATCTCAGGACTTCCCCGTGCTCTTCTTTTCATATCTCAGGACTTCCCCGTGCTCTTCTTTTCATATCTCAGGACTTCCCCGTGCTCTTCTTTTCATATCTCAGGACTTCCCCGTGCTCTTCTTTTCATATCTCAGGACTTCCCCGTGCTCTTCTTTTCATATCCCAGGACTTCCCGTGCTCTTCTTTTCATATCTCAGGACTTCCCGTGCTCTTCTTTTCATATCTCAGGACTTCCCGTGCTCTTCTTTTCATATCTCAGGACTTCCCCGTGCTCTTCTTTTCATATCCCAGGACTTCCCCGTGCTCTTCTTTTCATATCTCAGGACTTCCCCGTGCTCTTCTTTTCATATCTCAGGACTTCCCGTGCTCTTCTTTTCATATCTCAGGACTTCCCGTGCTCTTCTTTTCATATCTCAGGACTTCCCCGTGCTCTTCTTTTCATATCCCAGGATTTCCCGTGCTCTTCTTTTCATATCTCAGGACTTCCCGTGCTCTTCTTTTCATATCTCAGGACTTCCCCGTGCTCTTCTTTTCATATCCCAGGACTTCCCCGTGCTCTTCTTTTCATATCTCAGGACTTCCCCGTGCTCTTCTTTTCATATCTCAGGACTTCCCCGTGCTCTTCTTTTCATATCCCAGGATTTCCCCGTGCTCTTCTTTTCATATCCCAGGACTTCCCCGTGCTCTTCTTTTCATATCTCAGGACTTCCCCGTGCTCTTCTTTTCATATCTCAGGACTTCCCCGTGCTCTTCTTTTCATATCCCAGGACTTCCCCGTGCTCTTCTTTTCATATCTCACGACTTCCCCGTGCTCTTCTTTTCATATCTCAGGACTTCCCCGTGCTCTTATTTTCATATCCCAGGACTTCCCCGTGCTCTTCTTTTCATATTTCAGGACTTCTTATCAGTCAGGAGACACGGAGTTATTTGAAATACACATTATAAGTCCACTACAGTCCATACACAAAGAGCTTAAGCCTAATACTACTTTCAGTCTGTTAATACTAAGATGATATAATGATACAAAACAGTAAAGACATTAAACAGTAATTTACAATCTATCACTTTTCTTAGGGCTTGATTGATAACTCAACTTTGCTATTTTCTGAAGCATTTCCAAAAACCTTCCAAATAAATCAGTCCACCTGTCAGTAGAGTACCAGCCATCCAACAATAATCAATTTGCAAGTGATAAATGTTTCATATGAGGTGTCATAGAGGCTTGTCTGAGGATGCTATTGTCATGTCTTCCTTGTTTCTATGTCTGCATTGCAATAAGCCAAATGAACTCTGAGATGTCAAAGATAAATAAAAACAGATTGAGAAGCAAAGTTAACTGTGTGACCATCCTTTGAAATGATTTATGGCTTAGCAAGTATTTGGATATTCTTTTTTGAAAATACTAACTCATTCATAGACAGCTGTCCGTAGTCTATCGGTAAATAGCCCACCCAATTTTACCTATCTCATCCCCATACTGTTTTTATTTGTTTACTTTTATGCTCTTTTTCACACCAATATCTCTACCTGTACATGACCATCTGATCATTTATCACTCCAGTGTTAATCTGCAAAATTGTAATTATTCGCCTACCTCCTCATGCCTTTTGCACACAATGTATATAGACTCCCTTTTTTTCTACTGTGTTATTGACTTGTTAATTGTTTACTCCATGTGTAACTCTGTGTTGTCTGTTTACACTGCTATGCTTTATCTTGGCCAGGTCGCAGTTGCAAATGAGAACTTGTTCTCAACTAGCCTACCTGGTTAAATAAAGGTGAAATAAATAAAAAATAAATAAAGAAGACCTTTAGCGCCTATTGACAATAGTATCTTCTGACCAGGGGAGTTATGTTGAGTCCCGACGCTCATTCGGAATGTTAAAGCGCATCACTTGCGGAATGTTTTTTAAAACATAATGAACGTATCTTTCATATCAGTGAGAAATTATTTTCAAAAGGTTAAATGACTACACACCTTTTATAGGGTCAGGGTTAGTATTCCCACACGGCCATATCTCCATGTTACACTGCTTGTTTACAGAAGACAGAAGGAATAAATAAGTGGCCACCTTAGATAATTAGTTATGTAACGTGCTCCAACTACCTGTGTGTAAGCTAACAGGGGACCTATAGGAAGTGTCCCTTTTTCATTTGGAAGATTGTTTCTCACTGATATGAAATATAAGAGGTATATCAGCATATGTTTCGAAAACCGTTTTAGCAAGCAATGATTATTGCTGTTTTTAAACGTTAAAAACAGCGACAAGATTGTAATTCAACGCAGCCAGACATTGGCGAACCGAACCTCTGAAAACCCTACGGAAGGGTTATGCGTAGACTGTGTTGAAAAACGTTTCTCAAACGGAAGCAAATGGGAACGAAACGGGGATAAACATAGCTGAATTTGTACAACAGAAACATTTGTTTGCAACTGTTGGACTAATGATTTCACCCTAGATCAGCTAGATGCAGGCAAGAGTGTGTACGGCGGTATTGAATGTGTCACTGTCTGTCACCTTGATTGCTCACATTTTTCCTCTTGGCCTGTGCACCTACATTGTAAACTTCATTCATAGGTTAGGTTGTAGCAACCTCATAATGGGTATAGGGAAAATTAGAGTATCATGTAATAGCCTGAATCTCTCTGTGTTGCATTGAGCTGGTTGAATGGAATATAAATGATAGTCGCCCAATATGCATTAATAGAAATGAGGCCATGCTCATTAGAAAAATTATCATCCTCCCTTGTCTTAAATGGCACCGACTGCCACTGATTTCCATGTTACTTGGTTATACTATACCAAGCACCGAAATCACAGTATCTGTGTATTGCAAATACTGCATTCATACATTTTGTAGATACAGCTTTTAATTTTCTAATCATTAACTACAGAAAATATTTCATTTCAACTCGGCACACCATTAGGTTGATGTACATATCAATCAATAATTCTCTATGTGTGCGGCTTCATGCGTCAAGAGTCAGCGTTGTTTCAAGGGCTCATTATGGGCACAGTATCACCTGAATTGCTCCACGATCTCTTCTTATGTGATTATTTACGTTCGTCAACATCCACAATCATAGATCTTCTGAAATCAAGGTAGCATTTGCTCTGTGAGATTATAGCCAATGGAAATTATTGCTATAAGCAGTAGGTTCACATAGGATATTCACTCTATCGCTACATCCCACAACATGGTTTTATTTATTAAGAATGACAGCAGAAATGCATGTAGCTATAAATAACAGTCAATGAGATATAGTGGATATTGCTCTGCAGGTTCTCTCTCTATAGTAAATTTCAAAGGAAATATATAACTTATACCATGACAACACCCACATCTATGTTGTACGGTATAGCTAAACATGCTTTCAGTCTATCAGCGTATAAATCAAAAATCCAATGTTTCCAAGGTAAATTGATTGTCCCTGTATGAAATACAAGTTAAGGGTGTTACAACTATTTGTTCTGGGTAGTTGAGGGCCACTCAACAAATTAACAATTGACAAGTATTTCACGTTGCTAATTATAATGCTAATTGGAGAGAAAAACTTTGTGGACCTTGAGACCACATCTGAGGCTGTAGCTTAGATCCGTGCATATGCCTCCCCTTCTACCCTACACTAAGTTTAGGAGTCATGTTGGTAAAACTTATTTTACATAATTAGCCATGCTGTACAGTTTAGCCAAGCTGTAGCCTGGCTCTAGCAAGCTTGCTTGCCGGCTAAATTAGCTTTTAGCTTGAAACCTGTGAAAATGGTGCTTTTAGCATGCAACGCAATCTTACCCTGGAATTTACAGTATGCCAAACCAGCACAATACAGTTAGATTTATGCGAGAGAAATTCAATTACTGGTCACTGCACTACAGTATCTATGTCTTTTGAGAAGGCTGGCCTTACACTTCACTATCAAGTCACTAGCTAACACAGCTTTGGGCATGTCGCTCAACAATAGGCTACTGGGGGATACACCAGATAGCTAGGCTTAAACCTCACATACATAAACTCAACGAGCTACTTCTATGCTACCAAGCTTGCACACTTGCATTGCTGGAAGTCCAGGAGTAGGCTAGCTAAGACTTCTCAAATCCACAACATATACATCACATCTCAATGGAATTGAGTGGCAATAAGTTTTGGCGGTTCCAGCCATCCGTTGAATTTCATAATCCGAATGAGGCCCTTGAGCCAAAAGGTTTGCCCACGCCTGCTGTCAGTGCAGCTTTATTCACGTTTACATTTTATATTATGAAGTCTATACTACAGGTCGTTTCGACACCAAGGTCTATCATGTTCTGTTCATCAGGCCATTTGCTAACAAATCTGCTAACAACTGCACTCAGCCAAGACACAATTTCTAAAATGCTACATCCTGCTTGGTGTTTGATAACAATGACATTTATGTAGACAATGCATTAACTATCTTTACTGACAACACTTACACTATATATACACAAGTATGTGGACACCCCTTCAAATGAGTGGATTCGGCTATTTCAGCTACACTGGTTGCTGCCAGGTGTATAAAAATCGAGCACACAGCCATGTAATCTCCATAGACAAACTTTGGCAGAAGAATGGTCTCACAGAAGAGCTCACTGACTTTCAACATGACACCGTCATAGGATGGCACCTTTCCAACAAGCCAGTTTGTCAAATTTCTGCCCTGCTAGTGCTTCCTCGGTCAACTGTAAGTGCTGTTATTGTGAATTGGAAACGTCTAGGAGAGACAACGACTCAGCCGTAAAGTGGTAGACCAAACATGCTCACAGAACGGGACTGCCGGGTGCTGAAGCACCTAAAAATCCCATAGATTTTTTGCAACACTTTTTTGCAACACTCACTACCGAATTCCAAACTGCCTCTGGAAGCAACATCAGCGCAAGAACAGTTCGTCAGGAGCTTCATGAAATGTATTTCCATAGCCGAGCAGACAAACAAGTCTAAGATCACCATGCGCAATGCCAAGCGTCGGCCATTGGCCTGTGGAGCAGTGGAAACACGTTCTCTGGATTGATGAATACCGCTTCACCTTCTGGCAGTCCGATGGATGAATCTGGGTTCAGCTGATGCCAGGAGAACGCTACTTGCCCCAATGCATAGTTCCAACGGTAAAGTTTGGTGGATAAGAAATAATGGTCTGGGGCTGTTTTTTGTGATTCGGGCTAAGCCTCTTAGTTCCAGTGAAGGGAAATCTTAACGCTACAGCGTACAATGCCATTCTAGATGATTCTGTGCTTACAGCTTTGTGGCAACAGTTTGGAGAAGGCCATTTTCTGTTTCAGCATGACAATGCCCCAATGCACAAAGCGAGATACTGTACATACAGAAATGGTTTGTCGAGATCGGTGTGGACAGAGCCTTGACCTCAACCCTATCGAACACATTTGGGATGGATGGTAATGCCGACTGCGAGCCAGGCCTAATCGTTTAACATCAGTGCCCGACCTCACTAATGCTCTTGTGGCTGAATGCAAGCAAGTCCCCGCAGCAATGTTCCAACATCTAGTGGAAAGCCTTCCAGAAGAGTGGAGGCTGTTATAGCAGCAAAGGGGGGGACCAACTCTATATTATGTTTTTGGAATGAGATGTTTGGAAAACAGGTATCCACATACTTTTGGTCATGTAGTGTAGCAGGTTACAGGGAGAGTAAAACATTATTGGACCACCATGAGTTCCCCACATAATGGTCAAATGGGATTAGCTCAGATATGTTTTTCATAAGACTCAACTCCCAGTGTCTGAGATCTGCAAAACCTAGCAGGTGGTTTTTGCTCTCCACAAAGAATCTTACGTGACTTTGCTTCCGGTAGAGGAAAGGAGGAAAGACCACCCCTTGTGGTGTTTTAGTAAGGCTCAGGAGATGATGGTGAGAATGATTGCTCATTACTGATTATAGGATTAGCGGTGGCCAGAGAATGACTCAAGGGAGGGATTGACGTGAGTCTGGCACGTTGAAATCCCCACTGCATAAAGAATTAGTGAAGAGGTATCTAGCTAGCCCATTTAGTTTTAAACCTCCCCCTCTGGATCAAACGGAACTCAGGAGAATTGCTTTGGCATTTCAAATGGAGGGAATTATGCATACATTTAGCATGGATCTCTCTAATCATAAAGTAATGAGCAGCAGCTGACAAATGCACTGCATTACATTTTAGAATAGAATTATATACAAATCAGCACTTGCAGAAACTACAGCTCTTCCTCTACATATTAGGTAGACATTGTTTGCAGAAGCACCACATATTTTCCAGTTCTTTAGCCAGCTACACCTAGTGAGGCACTAACATACAGTAGCTAATTGCTAGACTGCAGTGAACTGAAATTGTTTCTACAGGATTTCAGTCTCTTGTTTAGTTCCATCTTAGAGCTGGAGCTATGAGTGGCTACGAGAGTTCCAATTGTAATTTGATAGATAAGTACATTGGTGATAATAAAAAGAACAACACTGCTCATTAAAGCTCAAACAATAAAACCCATTTAACATGTGGCGTCAGGGCTCTCGCTTTGTACTCCCCTGGACGTATAGAGAGGCTCTAAAGCAGCATGAATAAAACATAAATTAACTCGCACTTTTTCACAGAAGCAGTGCTCACCACAGACAAAAGCAGCTTCAGAAGATCCAACAGCAGAGATAGTAGCAGCACAAACAGTGGCCCCCATCTGTCTACTGCTGCTCAGTGGTGTCATCTCCCAATCCGCCAGGTTGCTGCCTCATTTGCCTGCTGCAGCTCTGGGGTGGGGCTCTACAGTAAGTGGCTGACTAAACTGTGGCTCACACACACACACACACACACACACACACACACACACACACACACACACACACACACACACACACACACACACACACACACACACAGGCATGGAGACGCACACAGATGCTCTGTCTTTCTCTATCACACATGCATATGTCAGATGTTGCTCACCCTTAAATCTTCCCCAAATTGGATACCAGCCCTTTCTGTGTGTATTTAATTTGTATTTGAGAGTTTACAGTGACTTTTTTTTTTACTTAGCATGATTTACCTTGGTTTGCTGTGTTGCTCTTCCTTGTTATCTTAATTGATTTGTTATAGACTCCTCCCCCTCTGACTCCCTAAATGCTTTCCTCTAATCTCTCGGTCACCTGCACAGGACTGGACCATGGGCTGGGTTCCACAGATGCTTGATGATAATGGATGATGAGGAACGACTGCCAAATGGCTACCGATGAACAAACAAACGTACCAGCGGCACTGGGATCTCAAAGAAACCTGTTTTTGACACTTGGCGTAGTCAGCAGGATCCCAGCACCCCACACATACATACACATTATACACACACTTTTAATTTGCTGCTGCTACTCTGTTCTTTATTTTTTCTTTATTTTACTTGTATTATTTATCCTGATTCCTAACGTCTTACCCTGCCTTCATGTGCATATCTACCTCAAACACCTTGTACCTCTGCACATTGATCTGGTACTGGTACCCCCTGTTCTGTATATAGCTTCATTCTTGTGTATTTCATTTTATTCTTATTTTACATATTTTATTTTTAAACTCTGCATTGTTGGGAAGGGCTCGTAAACATAAAGTTACCAGTTGTATTCGGCGCATGTGTAAAATAAAATTTGATTCAGTATTTGATTTGATTTAGGTTTCTAGATGCCTGGTAGCAGTACTATAGGCCTAAGCAAAAGTAATTTTAGGCGTATTTTAGTGGAGGGAAATATCGGAGGTGCCAACCAGTTATTTTTCGGGGGTGTCCTCGGATGGAGCCATGCTGCAGTAGTTTATGTGTCAGGGGGCTAGGGTCAGTTTGTTATATCTGGAGTACTTCTCCTGTCCTATCCGGTGTCCTGTGTGAATTTAAGTATGCTCTCTCTAATTTTCTCTTTCTCTCTTTCTTTCTCTCTCTCGGAGGACCTGAGCCCTAGGACCATGCCTCAGGACTACCTGACATGATGACTCCTTGCTGTCCCCAGTCCACCTGGCCGTGCTTCTGCTCCAGTTTCAACTGTTCTGCCTGTGATTATTATTATTTGACCATGCTGGTCCTTTATGAACATTTGAACATCTTGGTCTAGTTCTGTTCTCCACCCGGCACAGCCAGAAGAGGACTGGCCACCCCACATAGCCTGGTTCCTTTCTAGGTTTCTTCCTAGGTTTTGGCCTTTCTAGGGAGTTTTTCCTAGCCACCGTGCTTCTACACCTGCATTGCTTGCTGTTTGGGGTTTTAGGCTGGGTTTCTGTACAGCACTTTAAGATATCAGCTGATGTACGAAGGGCTATATAAATAAATTTGATTTGATTTGATTTGTGAATTTTAATCAACATTTTTCATGTGATATTCTTAGTTTCAATTGCAGTAACTATTGTGCTTAATTGTACTTTGTGTGATCGCTTTGGTTTCCTTTTCTCTTTCTTTGTGTTTCCCTAATTTATTTATTTACTTCTCCTTTTCGTCTGGTCTCCTTGGAGACTGACTTAACCCTGGCCTGGCGCACCTGTGTGCAATCACTTTAACAAGCAATAGACTGCTGAAAAGGGAGCAGAGAGCTTAGTTCCAAAGGAGCTACTACTGTGAAACCACAACTGCCTCAGAGCTGCAGCTGCTGCCATTACGGCTGCCTGGACCCAGATGCAGAGATGCTGCTGCAAAGCATGTCACCTTCCAGATGGGGATGAACGATTACCCGTATGAGTGAGACTGAATGATAAGGCGAGAATGGCCTACTCCTTACACTTGCTCTCTTCCACTCATCTGTGTATTTAGTATCCATTGAAGTGGCGGGCTGCCGAATTCAGCATTGGTGTGGCAGTCGGGCAGCAGTGGCAATGCCCAAACGGACCTGTACCGAGCCACGACTACAATGCCGCCTACCAGGACAAATAGACTGTTTTGATTGTATTATCTGTTGGCCTTTGTCTTGTAAATGTTTTGGGTGGTTCTGTGTTGTCTTGCCTGTCATATAATGTGAATGTCCAGTCAGTACTTTTGAAGTTAAGTTATTTTAATGCACGCCTCACCAGAAAGCCTCAACAAAGCTGCTCTACGAAATCCCAAAACACTGTTGCGCAATACGGACAATTCACCCTTTAACTTTAACACACTTTTTTATTTTTTAACACCTTCTACAAGTTCGTGTAACCATAATGAAAACAACCATACTTCAGAATATCGATAAACAGAAACAATGTTACAGTAAAGGTTTTGAAAGAACACTAAAGCAACGCAATATTTCACATGTACGTTTTCTTTTTATCACCACTACAACCCTCCCCCCCCGACAGTCTATTGACCTGTAGTTTCTCTTTTCAATGTCCTTCGGTGTCTATAGTTGTTCTTTACAGGCACAGTCTGACAACTGGTTTGTTAACCCTACCAGACCTGGTAAGTAACCGTTCTTGACCACTAGTCTGTGCTGTCACTCAAGGTCTCTTGTTGACCATTGTCTGAAAGTACACTATTTTCTGTTCTTTCGGGAGAGGCAGGTGTAATGCCTTTAGTTGGGCTAGGCACTGCCTGGAGGTGGCAATTGTTACGTAAGTGTTCCTCCTTTCTGCATCTCGACGACGTAAGGTGCTTTCACCTGTTACCTTTGTAGGTGTAGTCCACTCATTTTGATGATTGAGCTTAGTAAGCATGGTTTCTCCCGGCAGTAGCAACTGTAATGGTCTCGCCCTGTGACGCTGGTTGTAGTAGAGGGCTTGTTCCCTCTTTTCTGCTGCACCCTTTAGCCTGATGTGTTTTTTTTTTGTTGGGCAACTTAGGTTGCAGGTTTCTCTCCAAGGTTGGGAGTGTCATTCTGATTTTCCTACCGATGAGAAGCTATGCTGGGCTCGCTCCCGTTGTTGTGCATGTGGTTGACCTGTAGCACATGAGGAACCAGTGGATCTTTCTGCAAGAGAATCCTATTTGCGGTCTGCACTGCCATTTCTGCGTGACCGTCACCCTGAGGGTTGTGTGGGCTAGAAGTAATGTGCTTAAAGTCAAGCTGCTTTGCCATTTCTTGGAACTCGGAACTAGAGAATTGGGGCCCATTATCACAAAGTACCTCATCTGCAATGCCATACCTTTCAAAGGTTCCTTTCAGCTTCAGGGCGACCTGTGTGCTGTGGTTGTAGGTGTGTGTAGTATCGTAGTAGTTGGAGATTATCGGATAGTTTTGTTTGTTATGCTCACATAGATCCAGAGCAATTAATTTCCTTACCTGTCACGGAGTGATGTCGAGATTAGTGGCTCCTTTTGCCGTGCCTTTCTAAGCTCACAACAAGACAGGAGCTTTTTCTTTATCCCTGAGATCCTTGGCCCCCTTACTGAGGCGTTGGCCCTCTCTTTGCATTTAGTCACAACCTTGATGTCCAACGTGTATTCTATCAAGAATGTTTACTGTCTATGGTACTAGTATGTGGTTCCCCCTTGTGACCATACCATTGTACTCTGACAGTTCACTTTTCATTGGGAAAAACTGACTGTCTGAGGTTTTACTCACATGTTCAGGACAGCCTGACCTGATGTACTTGATCTCTATCATCTGCTGCGGTGGCAACTCTGATGCTCTCCGTGTGTGTGTCTGTGTAGCAGGTATGTTGATTATGGCTGCGACGTAACACTCCACTTCCGTATGTGTGTCTGTTTTATTTTCTGTGTGTCAACAGACTTCATTACAGTGTCCGCCAAAACCAACATGTTGCCTGACGTACTCCGCTGTGGGTTGGAACCTCATAAGCTGCAAGAGTAGTCTCTGGCACCGTAAAGGTCCATTATCCAAGTCTTGCTGTTCATTAGTGGGACCAAGGGCATGTGGTCTGACACAAGTTTGAAGTCATCCAGGCCGTACAGACGTTTCTCGAACTTCACACAGGCCCAAGCACTCACCAAGCACTCTTTTTCAATCTGTGTGTATCTGGTTTCTGCCCCCGTGAGCTGCTTGTGGCAGTACGCACTGGGTTCCACTCCTCTCAATGGAGCTGAAGTAGTACAACACCAAGCCTAAAGATGCTTGCATCTGCCGAGACTTTGGTGGCTCTGTTGCTGTCATAGAACGTCAGAACATCAGTTCTTTGAGGCGCTGGATGGATGCCTGCTGTGTGTGATCCCAAGTCCAAGCTGTCTTTGACCTCAGGAGCTCATGCAGTGGTTGACCTACTATGGAAAGGATGGGGATATACTTCCCTAGTTAACCATAACTCTCTTCAGCTCTTACACATTCTCTGGTGGGGCTTGGGGCAAGTTGCCTTTTTTTAACCTTTATTTAACATTTTCCAACAAGAAAGAACTGCCAATGGGGGCGGAGTTAGCCTGCAGAGTTCTGTCATACTATCCATGTCTGTGCCCAAACAATTCAAGCTCCTACTTCTAATAATACACCTTTCCAGAAACAAGTTTCTCACTGTTGCTACTTGTTATAGACCCCCTTCAGCCCCCAGCTGTGCCCTTGACACCATATGTGAATTGATTGCTCCCCATCTATCTTCAATTTTCGTGCTGTTAGGTGACCTAAACTGGGACATGCTTAACACCCCGGCCGTCCTACAATCTAAGCTAGATGCCCTCAATCTCTCACAAATTATCAAGGAACCTTCCAGGTACAAGCCTAATCCGTAACCATGGGCACCCTCTTAGATATCTTCCTGACCAACTTGCCCTCTAAATACACCTCTGCTGTCTTCAACCAGGATCTCAGCGATCACTACCTCATTGCCTGCATGCGTAATGGGTCCGTGGTCAAACAACCACCCCTCATCACTGTCAAACGCTCCTAAAACACTTCAGCAAGCAGGCCTTTCTAATCGACCTGGCCCGTCGGGTATCCTGGAAGGATATTGACCTCATCCCATCAGTAGAGAATGCCTGGTTGCTCTTCAAAGGTGCTTTCCTCTCAATCTTAAATAAGCCTGCTCCATTCAAAAAATGTAGAACCATGAACAGATGTAGCACTTGGTTCACTCCAGACCTGACTGCACTTGACCATCACAAAAACATCCTGTGACGTTCTGCATTAGCATCGAATTGCCTGCGCGATATGCAACTTTTCAGGATGTCCGGAACCAATATACCCAGACAGTTAGGAAAGCTAAGGCTAGCTTATTGAATAGAAATTTGCTTCCTGCAGCACTGATTCCAAAATGTTTTGGGACACTGTAAAGTCCATGGGGAAGCTGCCCACTGAGCTGTGGATAGGAAACACTGTCACCACCGATAAATCTACGATAATCGATCATTTCAATAAGCATTTTTCCACGGCTGGCCATGCTTTCCCCCTGCCAACCCCTACCCCGGCCAAAATCTCAGCACCCCCTGCAGCAACTTGCCCAAATCCGGGCTCTTTCACCCAAATCCAGACAGCTGATGTTCTGAACGACCTTGAAAATCTGGATCCCGACAAATCAGCTAGGTTAGACAATCTGGACCCTCTTTCTAAAATGATCTGCCCTCTTTCTAAAATGATCTATATTGTTGCAACTGCTATTACTAGGCTATGCAATTTGGTTTCCGAGCAGGTCATGAGTGCACCTCAGCCACGGTCAAGATCCATAACGATATACAGTGCCTTGCGAAAGTATTCGGCCCCCTTGAACTTTGCAACCTTTTGCCACATTCAGGCGTCAAACATAAAGATATAAAACTGGATTTTTTTTGTGAAGAATCAACAAGTGGGACACAATCATGAAGTGGAATGACATTTATTGAATATTTCAAACTTTTTTAACAAATCAAACACTGAAAAATTGGGCGTGCAAAATTATTCAGCCCCTTTACTTTCAGTGCAGCAAACTCTCTCCAGAAGTTCAGTGAGGATCTCTGAATGATCCAATGTTGACCTAAATGACTAATGATGATAAATACAATCCACCTGTGTGTAATCAAGTCTCCGTATAAATGCACCTGTACTGTGATAGTCTCAGAGGTTCGTTAAAAGCGCAGAGAGCATCATGAAGAACAAGGAACACACCAGGCAGGTCCGAGATACTGTTGTGAAGAAGTTCAAAGCCGGATTTGGATACAAAAAGATTTCCCAAGCTTTAAACATCCCAAGGAGCACTGTGCAAGCGATAATATTGAAATGGAAGGAGTATCAGACCACTGCAAATCTACCAAGACCTGGCCGTCCCTCTAAACTTTCAGCTCATACAAGGAGAAGACTGATCAGAGATGCAGCCAAGAGGCCCATGATCACTCTGGATGAACTGCAGAGATCTACAGCTGAGGTGGGAGACTCTGTCCATAGGACAACAATCAGTCGTATATTGCACAAATCTGGCCTTTATGGAAGAGTGGCAAGAAGAAAGCCATTTCTTAAAGATATCCATAAAGAGTGTCGTTTAAAGTTTGCCACAAGCCACCTGGGAGACACACCAAACATGTGGAAGAAGGTGCTCTGGTCAGATGAAACCAAAATTGAACTTTTTGGCAACAATGCAAAACGTTATGTTTGGCGTAAAAGCAACACAGCTCATCACCCTGAACACACCATACCCACCGTCAAACATGGTGGTGGCAGCATCATGGTTTGGGCCTGCTTTTCTTCAGCAGGGACAGGGAAGATGGTTAAAATTGATGGGAAGATGGATGGAGCCATTCTGGAAGAAAACCTGATGGAGTCTGCAAAAGACCTGAGACTGGGACAGAGATTTGTCTTCCAACAAGACAATGATCCAAAACATAAAGCAAAATCTACAATGGAATGGTTCAAAAATAAACATATCCAGGTGTTAGAATGGCCAAGTCAAAGTCCAGACCTGAATCCAATTGAGAATCTGTGGAAAGAACTGAAAACTGCTGTTCACAAATGCTCTGCATCCAACCTCACTGAGCTCGAGCTGTTTTGCAAGGAGGAATGGGAAAAATTTCAGTCTCTCGATGTGCAAAACTGATAGAGACATACCCCAAGCGACTTACAGCTGTAATTGCAGCAAAAGGTGGAGCTACAAAGTATTAACTTAAGGGGGCTGAATAATTTTGCACGCCCAATTTTTCAGTTTTTGATTTGTTAAAAAAGTTTGAAATATCCAATAAATGTCGTTCCACTTCATGATTGTGTCCCATTTGTTGTTGATTCTTCACAAATAAATACAGTTTTATATCTTTATGTTTGAAGCCTGAAATGTGGCAAAAGGTCGCAAAGTTCAAGGGGGCCGAATACTTTCGCATGGCACTGTAACAGCCATCGATAAATGACAATACCGTGCAGCCGTCTTCATCGACCTGGCCAAGGATTTCGACTCTGTCAATCACCGCATTCTTATTGGCAGACTCAACAGCCTTGGTTTCTCAAATGACTGCCTCGCCTGGTTCACCAACTACTTCTCAGACAGAATTGAGTGTGTCAAATCGGAGGGCCTTGTGTCCGGACCAGGGTTCAATTCCCGGGCAAACTCTTTTTTATTTTATTTATCAATGATGTTGCTCTTGCTGCTGGTGATTCTCTGATCCACCTCTACGCAGACGACACCATTCTTTATACATCTGGCCCTTCCTTGGACACTGTGCTAACAAACCTCCAAACGAGCTTCAACGCCATACAACACTCCTTCCGTGCATGCTCTTCAACCGATTCCTGCCTGCACCCTCCCGCCCGACTAGAATCACTACTCTGGACAGTTCTAACCTAGAATATGTGGACAACTACAAATACCTGCAGTTGAAGTCGGAAGTTTACATACACTGAGGTTGAAGTCATTAAAACTCATTTTTCTACCACACCACAAATTTCTTGTTAATTAACAAACTATAGTTTTGGAAAGTCGGTTAGGACATGTACTTTGTGCATGACAGAAGTAATTTTTCCAACAATTGTTTACAGACAGATTATTTAACTTATAATTCATTGTATTACAATTCTAGTGGGTCACAAGTTTACATACAGGCTAATTAACATAATTTGAGTTAATTGGAGGTGTACCTGTGGATGTATTTCAAGGCCTACCTTCAAACTCAGTACCTCTTTGCCTGACATCATGGCAAAATTAAAAGAAATAAGCCAAGACCTCAGAACAAAAATTGTAGACCTCTGGTCTGGTTCATCCTTGAGAGCAATTTCCAAATGCCCGAAGGTACCACGTTCATCAGTACAAACGATAGTACACAAGTATAAACACCATGGGACCACACAGCCGTCATACCATTCAGGAAGGAGATGTGTTCTGACTCCTAGAGATGAACGTACTTTGGTGCGAAAAGTGCAAATCAATCCCAGAACAACAGCAAAGAACCTTGAAGAAGCTGGAAGAACCCAGTACAAAAGTATCTATATCCACAGTAAAACGAGTCCTATATCGACATAACCTGAAAGGCCGCTCAGCAAGGAAGAAGCCACTGTTCCAAAACTGCCATAAAGCCATGAAACTGCACACGGGGACAAAGATCATACTTTTTGGAGAAATGTCCCCTGGTCTGATGAAACAAAAATAGAACTGTTTGGCCATAATGACCATTGTTATCTTTGGAGGAAAAGGGGGATGCTTGCAAGCCGAAGAACACCATCCCAACCGTGAAGCATGGGGGTGGCAGCATCATGTTGTGGGGTTGCTTTGCTGCAGGAGGGACTGGTGCACTTCACAAAATAGATGGCATCATGAGGTAGGGAAATTAGGTGGATATATTGAAACAATATCTCAAGACATCAGTCAGGAAGTTAAAGCTTGGTCGCAAATGGGTCTTCCAAATGACCCCAAACATACTTTCAAAGATTTGGCAAAATGGCTTAAGGACGACAAAGGCAATGTATTGGAGTGGCAATCACAAAGCCCGGACCTCAATCCCATAGAACATTTGAGGGCAGAACTAAAAAAGCATGTGCGAGCAATGAGGCCTTCAAACCTGACTCAGTTACACCAGCTCTGTCAGGAGGAATTGCCCAAAATTCACCCAAATTATTGTGGGGAGCTTGTGGAAGGCTACCCAAAACGTGTGACCCATGTTAAACAATTTAAAGGCAATGCTACCAAATACAAATTGAGTGTATGTAAACTTCTGACCCACTGGGAATGTGATGAAAGAAATAAAGCTAAAATTAATAATTCTCTCTACTATTATTCTGACATTTCACATACTTAAGATCACCACTTTCTTTAAGCAGACCTAAAACAGGGAATACTTACTAGGATTAAATGTCAGAAATTGTGAAACTGAGTTTCAATGTATTTGGCTAAGGTAGGTGTCTGGTTAGACTGTAAACTCTCCTTCCAGACTCACATTAAGCATTTCCAGTCCAAAATTACATCTAGAATCGGCATCCTATTTTGCAACAAAGTTTCCTTCACTCATGCTGCCATACATACCCTCGTAAAACTGACTATCCTACTGATCCTTGACTTCGGCAATGCCATTTACAAAATAATCCCCAACACTCTACTCAGCAATCTGGATTTAGTCTATCACAGTGCCATCCGTTTTATCACCAAAGCCCCATATACTACCCACCACTGCGACTTGTATGCTCTTGTTGGCTGGCCCTCACTACATATTCCTCGCCCAACGCACTTTCTCCAGGTCATCTATAAGTCTTTGCTAGGTAAAGCCCCACCTTATCTCAGCTCACTGGTCACCATAGCAACATCAAGCCGTAGCACGTGCTCCAGCAGGTATTTTGCACTGGTCATCCCAATGCCAACACTTCCTTTGGCCGCCTTTCCTTCCAGTTCTCTGCTGCCAATGACAGGACCAAATTGCAAAAAACCTCTGAAGCTAGAGTCTTATATCTCTCTCTCTAACTTTTAGCATCAGCTGTCAAAGCAGTTTACTGTACCGGTATACAGCCAATCTGGAAATAGCACACCTGTCTACTTCATCCCCATATTATTACTTACCCTCTTGCTCTTTTGCACCCCAGTATCTCTACGTGTACATCGTCATCTGCACATATCATTCCATTATTAACGCTAAATTGTAATTATTTTCGCCTCTTTGGCATATTTCCTCCCTACTCTTCTACATTTGCACACATTGTACATATATATTTATTTTGTGTTATTGACTGTACATTTGTTTGTGTAACTCTGTTGTTTTTGTCACACTGCTTTTCTTCATCTTGGCCAGGTCGCAGTTGTAAATGAGAACTTGTTCTCAACTGGCGTACCTGGTTAAATAAAGGTGAAAAGTATTTGATACATTGCCGATTTTGCAGGTTTTCCCACTTACAAAGCATGTAGAGGTCTGTAATTTTTATCATAGTGTGGCAAACCTCTTCATGGTTAGGAGTGTTTGTCACAAACTAAGTGGTAAACTGTCACCAAATCACCCAAGAATGAGAGTTCTTTCGAACAGGACAGTACCTGTGTGTTTGTTTCTCCGTCCTGGTCCACCCAGGCCGTAGGCGAGGTCAAGGATAGCAGGGTTCGGTACACGAATCGGGTTCTCGGTAGGTCCAGGTCCAAACGCCAACAGGTAAGTCCAAAACAGTCCAACTCATACACGGTAAATCCAGCCAATCTCTATTGTCTCTTTCTCTATTGTTCCTAGATCATTCCAGCACTCTCTTCTTCTCTTCCTGGTTTTTCTTGACCCTTTATCTGTGGGTTGGCTCCACTTTCTGAGGGTTCCCCTTGCTTCTGGGACTTGTAGTTTTGGTGGTCGGCCATTTTGTGATCTGTAGTTCTGACAGGGTTGGCCATTTTAGTGATTGGGCAGAGCCCGTTTATTAGTTCTGCTCTCACATATCTGCCATTTACCACTCGACCCCCTTCTTTGCCACAATAGGTACACTTCAACTGTGAGAGACGGAATCTAAAACAAACATCCAGAAAATCACATTGTATGATTTTTAAGTAATTAATTAGCATTTTATTGCATGACATAAATATTTGATCACCTACCAACCAGTAAGAATTCCGGCTCTCACACACCTTTTTTCTTTAAGAATCCCTCCTGTTCTTCACTCATTACCTGTATTAATTGCACCTGTTTGAACTCGTTAGCTGTATAAAAGACACCTGTCCATACACTAAATCAAACAGACTCCAACCTCTCCACCCATGGCCAAGACCAGAGAGGGTGTAAGGACATCAGTGATAAAATTGTAGACCTGCACAAGGCTGGGATGGGCTATAGGACAATAGGCAAGCAGCTTGGTGAGAAGGCAACAACTGTTGGCGCAATTATTAGAAAATGGAAGAAGTTCAAGATGACGGTCAATCACCCTTGGTCTGGGGCTCCATGCAAGATGTCACCTCCTGGGGCATCAATGATCATGAGGAACGTGAGGGATCAGCCCAGAACTACACGGCAGGACCTGGTCAATGACCTGAAGGGAGCTGGGACCACAGTCTCAAAGAAAACCATTAGTAACACACTACGCCGTCATGGATTAAAATCCTGCAGCACACGCAAGGTCCCATGCTAAGCCAGCGCATGTCCAGGCCCATCTGAAGTTTGCCAATGACCATCTGGATGATCCAGAGGAGGAATGGGAGAACGTCATGTGGTCTGATGAGACAAAAATAGAGCTTTTTGGTCTAAACTCCACTCTCTGTGTTTGGAGGAAGAAGGATGAGTACAACCCCAAGAACACCATCCCAACCGTGAAGCATGGAGGTGGAAACATCCTTCTTTGGGGATGCTTTTCTGCAAAGGGGACAGGACGACTGCAACGTTTTGAGGGGAGGATGGATGGGGCCATGTATCGTGAGATCTTGGCCAACAACCTCCTTCCCTCAGTAAAGGCATTGAAGATGGGTCGTGGCTGGGTCTTCCAGCATGACAACGACCCAAAACACATAGCCAGGACAACTAAGGAGTGGCTCCGTAAGAAGCATCTCAAGGTCCTGGAGTGGCCTAGCCAGTCTCCAGACCTGAACCCAATAGAAAATCTTTGGAGGGAGCTGAAAGTCCGTATTGCCCAGCGACAGCCCCGAAATCTGAAAGATCTGGAGAAGGTCTGTATGGAGGAGTAGGCCAAAATCCCTGCTGCAGTGTGTGCTAACCTGGTCAAGAACTACAGGAAATGTATGATCTCTGTAATTGCAAACACAGGTTTTTGTACCAAATATTAAGTTCTGCGTTTCTGATGTATTAAATACTTATGTCATGCAATAAAATGCCAATTAATTACTTAAAAATCATACAATGTGATTTTCTGGATTTTTGTTTTAGATTCCGTCTCGCACAGTTGAAGTGTACGTATGATACAAATTATAGACCTCTACATGCTTTGTAAGTAGGAAAACCTGCAAAATGTCAGTGTATCAGATACTTGTTCTCCGAACTGTATATATATTTCTTTAAGACAGGCACCATGTGGGCACACCAATCTTTTGGTTGTCACCTTCTCCACAATGTAATTTTCCTCCATCCTGCAACTCCTCTTTCACCTTCTGCATAAATGGTATTGAAAGCTGTGCGCTGTGTACATTGCATATGACTGTTCTCTTTCAGTTGTATTTTCACTGGTTCAGTGTTGAGCAAGCCATGTTCTCCTAATGCGTCATAAACCTGTTTGATGCGTTTCACCAGGCAAATCTCAGCTGCTGTTGACCGGCTGAGTTAGTTGTTCACACACGGTCCCTGAACGACATACTGGGAAGGAGTAGTGCTTTTCTTTGCATGTGGTGGTCACTTGAAATTGCCCTAAACAATTCAACTAGCCCCTCGGACTTCACAGAGTAATGGTAGACGGCTGGAATGAGTATATCAAATGTCTCTTCAAACATAACACTAGCGTCTGTTCCAGCGTAAATTTTTCATTTTCAGGTGTTGCACCACTGAGAAATTGCACTGTCCTGTTGGACATCACTCCTACCGGCATTGCTAACGGATGCCAAAAATATGCTTGGTTGTAATATTCTGTAACTTCACTAACCAATTTTGTGGCACATTCTTTCCCAATATCTGGTTTTCTGACACTTGTTGCATGTCGACTTGAAAGCTAGACATCTTTCCTGCTTTTTATGTTGCATTTTCCAACACAAGGTTGCATTTTCCTTCTGCACCCTCTGTGTCCCTTAAATCTCTGTTTTCATTCCATTTTATGCGCCATTTTGCGTTCTTGTGCCCTCTTGTGATCTCCTGCACATCACGCAGCTTCTCCCTGCCTGCTTAGTTGCATGCTAACTTTCTCTGACAGACTTCTTGTACAATAGTTGCTAACGTGAGATCTGCCGTTTGTGAGACTGTCCTTTATCCAGTATGCCCACGACAATTCGGTCCCGAATATACGCTCATCTCTATTCGCACCAGTCACAATGCTCTGAAAGCATGTAAAGGGCTCTGATAAATGCCTCTGTACTCTTTGATTAAAAACAGTCACGTCTTTGAATAACATCCTGTTTGTGGGGAAAAAAGTACTAATTATATTTCCTCACGCCAATTTCAATGTCTTCTTTTTCATCCTCCGATGCAAAGATGAATGATTTGAAAATGTTCTTTGCCTCGCGGCCCATGGAATATGCAGAAACTGACCTGTGCATCGCCATCTTCCTGATCCAACTTGGACACGGTTCTGAATCTCATAACCTTGTTTCCATTCTGTCGGCTTATCAAAGCTAAAGTTTTGCGGTGGGTCAAACTTAGCCATAGTCAACTTTCTCAGTAGGATGTGAGCCTGTCATCCCGCTTCTGACACTGTAAAATAATGTGAATGTCCAGTCAGGAGTACCTTTCTAGGTAAGTTGTTTTAATGCCTCACCAGAATGCCTCAAGATAACTGACGTACTGCTTTAAGACATCCCGTAACACTGTCGTGAATACTATGACATTGCCCTGAAGTCCTTTTTATATACAGTCATTTCATTTCAACAAAAACCTTGTATGTGTGGTGGCCTGGGACATTTTAAAAGCTGATTGGCACATACAGTCATCTCAGCATTTTCCTTAAATGTTTTACTCTTGCACACAATCTCTTTTTTTTTCTCTCTATCAGCTGTGTAAGGGACAAACTCAACGCAGAGGGCTGAATTCGCTTTAAGTCGAGTGTCGCTCCTAAAGGAATCCTAATAAATAATATAAGAGTGAGGGAAGAGTGATGTGACATTAAACACAAAGGCTAGGAGGTGTTGCACCTACTACTGTGGAAGCAAGCAGACACATTTGTGTGATACAACAAAGGGTTTATGGGTGGAAAGAGGTTTACATGCTAGAGCCCCAAAGTCATTAAACCTTCAGTTGACTCATGCCATCCATCACTGATCCCAATCATCATTGATTTTGACAAACAAATCGGTCAATCTGTGCAGCCCTCTGGCATTCAACATCCTGATGAGGCCCTCGAGCCAAAAGGTTTGCCCAACCCTGCTGTAACTGCAGCTTTATATTTTGAAGTTTATACTGTAGGTCTTCAAGACCAAGGTTTGTCATGCTCTGTTCATCTGGCCATTTGCTAACACATCTAACAATTGCAATCAAGAAACACTTTCTTAAATGCTATGTCCTGCTTGGCAATAATGATATTTTGGTAGACAATGCATTCGCTATCTTTACTAGAACACACACTGTCACTGGTTATAGTGGGAGTAAAACATTATGGGACCACCATGGATCCACCACGATGGTCAAATGGGATTTACCCAGAAATGTCTTTCATAAAACTCATCTCCCAGGGTGTGAGAACTACAAAACCTAGCAGGGGATTTTTGCTCCCCACAAATAATCTCATTTGACTTTGCTTCCGGTTTCCTCTTCCCTCTGTGGAGACTGGAGGAAGAGGAAAGAAAGAAAGACCACCCCTTGTTTTAGTAAGGCTCATGAGCTGAGGGTGAGAATGAATGCTCATTACAGGATTAGCAGAGTCCAGAGAATGACTCGAGGGAAGAATTGATGTGGGTCTGGCATCTCCACTGCATAAGGCATTAGTGAAGAGGTATCTAGCTAGCGGAGACGGGCTGTCCCAGTGAGTCTTAAACCTCCCCCCTGTAGATTAAACGGAATTCAGGAGAATTGCTTTGGCCTTTCAATGGAGGGAATTATACGTACATTTAGCATGGATCTCTCTAATCAAAAAGTAATGAGCAGCAGCTGACAAATGCATCTTAAAATAGCAGCTTACATACACGCTTATGTATTCTATACAAATCAGCACTTGCAGAAACTACAATTCTTCCTCTACACATTAAGTGGATATTTTTTGCAGAACCACCATCTTTTCCAGGTCTTTCGCCAGCTCCACCTTCTGAGGCACTAACAAAGTCAATTGCTAGACTGCAGTGAATTGATCATGGAGCAGTGAAATTGTTTCCACAGGGTTCCACTCTCCTGTTCAGTTCCATCTTAGAGCTGGAGCAATGAGTGGCTAGGAGAGGTCCAATGGTAATGTGATAGATACCTTGGTGATAATAAAAAGGACACCACTGCTCATTAAAGCTCAGACAATAAAACCATTGAAAATGTGGCGTCAGGGCTCTTGCTTTAGCACACCCCTGGCCGTATAGAGAGGCTCTAAAGCAGCGTGAATAAAACAAATTAACTTGCACTTATTCACAGCAGCAGTGCTCACCACAGGCGAAAGCAGCTTCAGAGGATCCAACAGCAGAGGCAGCAGGAGTAGAAGCACAAACAGTAGCAGATGTGAAGGCTATGACAACAGAGATGGATTGAAAGTGCTGAACAATTTCCCTTTACCTTTCCTCTCCAAACAGATGATAAGGTGTGTGAACAGTGAGCTGTGATCAGACTCTCCCTCTTCATTTTGCTTCCCACCCCATCTGTCAACTGCTGCTCCCAATCCACCTCAGTGGAGTCATCTCCCCAATCCGCCAGGTTGCTGCCTTACTTGTCTGCAGCAGCTCTGGAGTGGGCTTCTGATTGGCTGACTAAACACACTCTCTCTCTCTCTCTCTCTCGCTCTCTCTCGCTCTCTCTCGCTCTCTCTCCCTCTACATCTGCTGCATCAGTGACTAAGGTGGAACAAGCTCAAAGCAGAGGGTTGAATATAGGTGAGTGTTGCTCCTAAAGGAATCCTAATGAATAATATAAGACTGAGAGTGAAGGGGAGGGAGGGAAGAGTGATGTGCAGCAAAGATCGTGAAGCCCCTCCAGACCATGGGGCATTTTTAACTGAGATGAAAGCGAATGTGTCGGCACATAAAAAAATACAGGGGAGGGAGGGTTGCGCATAGTATCATGGAAGAAAGCAAAGAGTTGAGAATGTGATAAAACAAAGGGCTTATGGGAGGAAAACTAGGTTTACATACCAGAGCCCCAAAGTCATCAAACCTTCACAGTTGACTCCCATGCCATCCATCATCTATGCCCGGTATCCACCCACATCTTCAGAGGATAAGGGAGGTGATTTATCTTTTCAGACTCATTTATTTATTTACCTCTGCCGACATTATGAGTGGCCCTGTTGGTGGGCCCCAGGTTGAGTTATGTAACACTGTAGGGGAGACCGGGGTTGGTTGTCACACTGTTTACTCTTGTGTGTATTTCTCAGCACCAGTATAACTTACAAGACTATTTTCAATATTAGGAGAAATACCAAGGTCCTGGGTTGGAATGGGGAACATTTTGATCCTCATATCTTATTCCAACATGGCGTTATAAAGCCATCAAATACAATCTGTCCACTTGTGATAACCAGCCCAATCGCGGTGTTGGATGTCACACAGTGCGTTGTTGGTTGTCACAATGTTTATTGTGACCTTTGTCACAGGAAATTAATCAATATAGTATACAATGTTTTAGAAATAGCTTTTCTCTGACAAAAAGCAGCATTTTATGCAGTGAGAATACAATTTTGTGTACTGTATGTGTGTGTGTTTGTACACACACATACTCTTCAACAAACATAATTGTTCATGGATACTCCCAAAGATTTACAAAGAAAATACAGAGATTTTCATTTTTACCTTCACCTATGAAAAACATACACTGAGTGTCCAAAACATTAAGGACGCCTGCTCTTTCCATGTCATAGACTGACCAGGTAAATCCAGTTGAAAGCTATGATCCCTTATTGATGTCACTTGTTAAATCCACTTCAGTCAGTGTAGATTAAGGGGAGGAGACAGGTTAAAGAATGATTTTTGTGTCTGTGTGCCACTCATCATTAGGAAGGTGTCCTTAAATTCCCCTCACCTCAATGTTTTGTCATGCTGACATGAATTGACCAGGTGGATGAGTTATTTTAAAGAATTCACAGATTTTAGTTATGCTAGAAGATATTTGATCCACGATGATGAGGCGTTAGGCTATAACTGTAACATATAGTTGAATGAGAGGGTTATACTATTGGCAGGCCCTTTTTAAAAAGCATTTTCAGTGTATGGGGATACTGCATGGCATCTACATCCGCATATCACAAAGCATGATCTCTCATCAAATAAATCAATGTTTAATGCAAACTGGTTTAGCCAAGCCCTTGAGACAGTAATTCCTTTAAAATGAGTGGACCTGACAAGGTCCCATTATCCAATATCTTAATTCGGCATCAGTGTTACACGGTGTCAGGGAGACTTTTGCCTAAGAGGAAGACATCAATTACATTAACTGACTTAAATATCGCAATTTCAAATCATTTGAATTTGACGAGCCAAGTTACAGAAATGATGAAAAGAGAGAGTGTATGTAATATCTTCCAAATGGAACATTGGAACGATACTATGTGATATTTGCACTGTGTGGCCCATACTTATCCTCATCTCATAGTCAGAAACAACAACAAAAACTCCTGGCCTTGATAATTATATGCAATACGCCTGTGTATCCATACCATGGCTCATGTCTTCTTTGTCTAAGCTTTGACAAGGGCTTTAGTCATTTAAAAGAATGCATTACAATGTGTTTAGTGATGAAAGCTTTCCCCCGTGCTCATTTTCCATCCAGAAATGCACTTTCTTTCCAGGCAGCTAGGCAGCTGGCAATTTAGAAGAGGAGGGCATGCACATGGTAGAGCCTTCTCTTATCTTTTGAAATTGTGAATAAATGTCACATTGTAATTCCACAGTTGGGCATTAGTCAAAGATGACGAATGGGCACTGATACTAGTCATTTATTTTCATGGCTGTGGTGGTGTGTGACTGAGATTACAAAAGGGGTGGCATTAATCTCGGTGAGGCAGTCACTTTAGTGGGCCAGAACTACTGCAAGGTCAACATCATGGAACGCTCAAGCATGCAGGGGAAAATCATATCTACTATATTGAGCTCATAGTAAAGCACTAACAAGCGTTATTTGAATGGCAAAGTTGAGCAGGGCAATATATTATTACATCTTGGAACTCTATTTGATTCTCTACAAAGTTTAGAGAAGGGTAACTCATTTTCCTCTCCCTGTGTTAACATACTAACACATCTCTGGATAAACATTTACTACTGTATCTTAGAACATAATTTATCTGACAGGTCATTGTAATGTTAAAATTGTTCCAATTTACCCTTCCCATGAGGTGGGTTGTCGTCTGAGATAATTTCTCTCTCTCTCTATTTCAAGCTAAACTAGGAAACGGCATCAGGAATTTGATGGAAACTTCTTTTAAAGTTTCTTTCTTCTCCTCCACTGACTCTGAGCACTTGAGTGAGCCACTTACATAGAGTTCCCATCATAACTTCCCTCTCTTTCTTCTTCACTCAACTTCATATGCTTCGTACTTCTCTTTGCACATAAAAGTGTGCTCGCTCAAGGTTTCTCCTCAGGAGCTACCAATGTAGAACCCTTCCGAATCCACCAAACTGCTCTCAACATTTGGGGACTGTTATATTATTTCCCATTTCCTGTCACCCTACATTCCCTCACCCTCTGACACTGGGGTGTCAGATAAATTAGGAATGGAGGAATGGAGCCTTACAGGGACTTGACAGTCTTCTACCTCATCAGCTTGTTATTTCTGTGGCCACATTTTCATCGCTGTCTGGGATCACCGGTATAGGTCCATCAAATATTCCTGTGGACATTCTCAGTGACAGGGCGCCTTTCTGAGTAAGTGATAGAGTGGCTAAAGAGCAGATAACTGGCAGGCGGCATCAGCATCAATCTGTTGTTATTCTGACTGGGTGCCTGGGAAGCTGTGGTGCTGAAGCAAGGGAGTTATTTTTTTTTCTCTTCATGTTGCTCTGTTCTCAATGTGTTCTCACAGAATGACCTGATGTCTGTTTGGTTTTGTTAGAGTTTTTTGGTTGCAGTTTGATGGGTGGCTGTGTTAGTTATGTTAGGTCTGTCTAAAAACACGAGTACTAATCCACATCATTCGAGTAAAAATCATTCTATTAGATGTGTCAAGAAGTGCCATAGGGAGACGAGTCATAGTTTTGGGACTATGTGAATGGAATATAATCATGTATCCCTCTATACACACGCATGTTCATGCTAGTAACCGACAACACAATTCGACAATGACGCTTTCCTTGAAACATCCAAGTTGAATATGACGCACTACGCATTCAAGTTGCACACAGTATCTATTCTTAGACCGCACCACTGTTGGTTTATCTGAGGGAATGGGAAATGTGTGTTACATAAACACCATTTTGGAATGTTGCTGAAATGACCGGATCGGTTTGTGGATTGTCTGTTGTGTAAATGTTACCTCTGCAAATGTTTTACTTTTGCTGAGCACACTCCTGGTAGGCCATAATTGCCTGGAATACTCTGGAGAGCATGCCTTAATATTATATAGGAATGTCAGTGGAGCTGCCAAAGCTGGACAGAAACAGGGCAGCCAAAGTAACAGGTCATATACCAACTGCAGCAGTATGATAAATCATATTAAGTACAAAATTGCATATATTGCTATCTGTCAATATCAAAATGGTCTTCCAATGTTGTTAACATATCCCATAACATCACATAATAGTTATCAACTGTATGGCAGACCTTTCATGTTATGACTGATAAGTCTGACAATTATCCACACGTCATGATGTTAACATGAAAGTGTCTAGCAATTATCCCCAATGCAATTACCTTTGGTCATTAGGATTTGGGGCTTGAGTACAATGCCAGTCTGAGCCTCATCACACATAGTCATTACTCAACTGCAGACCCTGATGAGACAGTGCTGTAAAGATGGATGTCTGCATATCAGCATACTGTAATATTGAGATGTCCACGTTTGTGCCTACCCTCTCCTGAAGGACAGCTTCTGAACGACTTTGTGAGCTAAATGACAGTGGAATTGTCCCCATTATAAACATATTAAAAGAACAGCTGCTGTTCATTAAGGGATACTTTGGGATTTTAGCAATGAATCCTTTTATCTACTTCCCCAGAGTCAGATGAACTAGTGGATGCCATTTTTATTTCTCTGTGTCCAGTATGAAGGAAGTTAGAGGTAGTTTCACGAGCCAATGCTAACTAGCGTTAGCGCAATGACTGGAAGTCTATGGGTATCTGCTAGAAACTACCTCTAACTTTCTTCATACTGGACACAGAAACATAAATATTGTATCCACAATAGATAAAGAGCTTCATTGCCAAAATCCCAAAGAAACAGAAAGATAGCTGCTTGATGGGTTCTGGAGAGGGCGGGAGGCAGGGTAGCCTAGTGGTTAGAGCATTGGACTAGTAACCGAAAGGTTGCAAGTTCAACTCCTCGAGCTGACAAGGTACAAATCTGTCGTTCTGCCCCTGAACAGGCAGTTAACCCACTGTTCCTAGGCCGTCATTGAAAATAAGAATTTGTTCTTAACTGACTTGCCTGGTTAAATAAGGTAGAAAAAAAAAGAAAAAAAGATGGGACTCTACTGAGAGACAACTGATAAAAGGTAAGATTGAACCAAGCCTGATAAGATGGGAGATGAAAGCTGTTGAGCTGCTGATCTCCCAAAATGTGCTAAACTAGTTTATTATGGTGGGTATTTCTCTGGACTGCCAGTCAGTTGGTAGAGTTCCTCCTCAGATGTCAGAGGGAGATTTACACTCTAAGCTGTCATGCTGAGAAGCTGCAACTGAAGTCAAATAAAAACCACATGTCATCAAACCCACAGCACTTTTAATGGTGGACAACTTCATTAACAATCAGTTAGGTCAGGCCAGAGAATCATCACTTGAGGCTGGTTTGAGTAGGTGTTAGACTGTTATATGATGTCTGTGTCCCAAATGGCACCCTATTCCTTATAAAGTGCACTACTTTTGGCCACATTACAGATGGTGTAATATCCCTGCATTATTCTACAGTACATTCTCCACATGATATGAGATCCTGTTGTCTGTCTGTGGTATACCAGAGATACTGGATACAATTATGAGATGCTTGTGTCTCCACCATAACAATGAGATTCATCGTCCACAGAGCGGAACAGCGGGCTGTCAAACTGGTGGATACATCTTGTTATTTGAATACTTTTTTGAATATTCAATGAGGGGTGTTGACATCAACCGCCTGTATTCAATGTAGAGTGAGATGCTAGCCTCATGAATATGCATAGACTTCAACAGGGACAACTCTGATATAAAGTGTTTTTTCTTTAAGGTTTCTGGGATGTCATGTGTTCTACTTATATCAGTACACTAGTAACAACCTAATCATTATGAAACTTCCATTAGATCAAATAAGCCTCACATATCAAAATAGAAATATACATTTTTATCTTGACTAAATTCAACTCTCTCTTATTGCCCCCCATATAAAAACTCTGCTGAACAGTGAATGATCTGCTTAACGTGGACAGATTTTGGGCAGAGTAAAAACCCTCACGCTTCGCCTCTTCCTCTCTGGGTATACTGCCTTATGCGGTGTGAAAAGCGATTCACAAGCCAGCTGCAGCTGTCAGTGCTGGTGCATCCAGTCTAAGAGCCTCAACAGACAGAGGAGCACTCCATACCTGTTTGGAATAGAGGTTATTGATGCCCCAATGAGTCATACCGAGCTGTACAATTAACACTTAGGATACACTTTATTCTGAGGTAAAGTATTTCCAGGATATTGCTGAGAAACTAAGTAAGCATAATTAAATGTTGCCTGTATATATTCACCAATTATTTTGTGTTTTCACACTGTGAATGAAGGTGCACACATGCATACATTATAATGAAATACATAAGAGTGTAGTACACCACCCTGCCAATACACACACATGCCTGGTCGCAAGCATTTGCACATACACACACGCACACACGCACACAAACACAAACACACACACACACACACACACACACACACACACACACACACACACACACACACACACACACACACACACACACACACACACACACACACACACACACACACACACACACACACACACACACACCTATCGACAGCCTCAGAACCTTGAAGTTATCCAGCCATGCGAACTGAAACTGAATTAAGTGAGCTATCTGCCCTTACCCTCTGATGTTTCTTTTTGATGTGCTCCTCACTAGTCTGTCAGTTCATGTAAATGGCTGTTTTCACTCCAATTGCTTCATCACTAAAGACCCTCATTGTACATAGCATTTCTAAATACTTTTTACTGCCTCTTCTGAATTCCTCTCTTACATGTTATTGCCGGTCTTCTCCACCGCATCCTCTGTACATTCCATGCCTATCCGATGTATGTGACAATAAAACATATTTTTCCCCTCTCAATGTCTCTTATAAGACAACACATCAAAAGCCATCCCTTATGAGTGAAAATTCCCTCAGCCGGAAATAGCTCTCTTGACAGTCCCACACAAAACATTCTTTAAAAGTAACTGAAAACAACATTTTCTATCAACTAGAAAATCTCAGGAGTGTTCCGCCCTACCTGTTTCACTTTCATTGAAATCTCATGGCTCCATCTCAAAGGCGCGTGACTCAGGTACAGAAACCACATGCAGAGAGAGGAATGCAATGCACACGCTGCATTCAGGATGCTATAAAGAATGAACTAATCCAGAGCTCCAGTCACCCACGAGACCTAGGGATGTGCATTGTCCTCATTTGATCACCGCCACAAACAGGAAAAAATGTCCATTACAAGAAAATGTTTAAATATACAGAGGAAAAGAAGAGTATGACAGCACATGACTCTGGCAGTCTGCTCTCTCCCCCTCTTGCTCTTGGTTCTCCTCTTTCTCACTCTCTTTCTTTCTTGGTCCCCCCTCTCTCCTCTCTATTGCTCTATTTTTCTCTCTCTGTCCCTCTCTCTAACCCCCCTCGCACACACACTCAGACTCTGCTGTGCTCTTGCACTCCCACTACTGTTGTGTAATCAATTGGGTTTGATGGAAAATACTGTTTTTTTTTAATCGCTTTGGTGCAATTTTCACAAGTATGTGGTACATTTTCACAACTCAGTTCAAAACTGTAAACAGATCATCAAAAAGGTAGTTGACTAAGTACGACACACAAAACATACAGTCATCTAGAAATACTGTACATGTTTCACATTGCCATACATGTTCATATGAAGTAATTGCCTTTCACAGTGCAATGCTCACATTTCTTTTAATTTGACTCTCTTAGCCTAGTAGTTAGAGCGTTGGACTAGTAGCCGGAAGGTTGCAAGTTCAAACCCCCGAGCTGACAAGGTACAAATCTGTCGTTCTGCCCCTGAACAGGTAGTTAACCCACTGTTCCTAGGCCGTCATTGAAAATAAGAATTTGTTCTTAACTGACTTGCCTGGTTAAATAAAGGTAAAATTAAAAAAAATACATATATATATTTTTTGTTAAAGACATTTTCCTATTACTTAAGCCCACTGCTGTTAATTGATGATCACTTAAACGTTTGGTAAACCTAGAGATTTGACATGTAAACTGCTTTGTCTACTACAAACTTGGAGAACTACACTGAACACAAATATAAACTCAACATGTAAAGTTTTGGTGCCATTGTAGCGGTCGTCGATGGTGGAAGAAGAAGAGGACCAAGGTGCAGCGTGGTATGTGTCCATAACTTTTAATGAAGAACTTGAGCACAGAACAAAAACAATAAACCGGCAACCGAAAACAGTTCTGGCTGGTGCAGACACAGAACAGAAAACAGAAAATAATCACCCACCAAACACAATAGAAAACAGGCTACCTAAATATGGTTCTCAATCAGGGACAACGATTGACAGCTGCCTCTGATTGAGAACCATACCAGGCCAAACACAGAAATAGCAAATCGTAGTAAAACTAACATAGACAACCCACCCAACTCACGCCCTGACCATACTAAAACAAAGACATAACAAAAGAACTAAGGTCAGAACGTGACACCCATATGAGATACGGTGATGAGATCCTGAGGACCATTGTCATACCTTTCATTTCCCGGCCATCACCTCATGTAGCATGGCCCCACATTACAAGGATCTGTACAGAATTCCTGGAAGCTGAACATTTTCCAGTTCTTCCTTGGTCTGCATACTCACCAGTCACCCATTGAGCGTGTTTGGGATGTTCTGGATCGAAGTGTACAACAGCGTGTTCCAGTTCCCGCAACTTCACACAGCCATTGAAGAGGAGTGGGACAACATTCCACCTGCCAAAGTCAAAAGCCTGATCACTTCTATGCAAAGGAGATGTGTCACGCTGCATGAGGCAAATGGTGGTTACACCACATACTGACTGGTTTTCTGATCTGCGCACCTACCTTATATTTTTATTAAAAAATTCCCCTTTTTCTCCCTAATTGGTAGTTAGTCTTGTCCCATCGCTGCAACTCCCCTACAGACTCACGGAGAGGCGAAGGTCGAGAGCCGCACCAATGTGTCGGGGGAAACATTGTCCAGATGGCGACCGTAGTTAGCTTGCAGGTTCCTGGCCCACCACTAGGAGTTGATAGAGCACGATGGGACAAGGAAATCCTGGCCAAACCCTCCCCTAACCCGGACGATGCTAGGCCAATTGTGCGCTGCCTCATGGGTCTCCCGGTCATGGCCGGCTGTGACACACCCAGGGATCGATCCCAGGTCTGTAGTGACGCCTCAAGCAATGTGATGCAGTGCCACTCGGGAGGCTCACCCTACCTTTTCTTTTAAGGTAAAAATGACCAATCATGTTAAATCCGTAGATAGGGCGTATTGAACTTATTTAAATAGACTGATTTTCTTAAATGGACTGTAACTCAGTAAAATATTTTAAATTGTTCCATGTTGCGTTTATACTTTTGTTCAGTGTACCTAATGAAAATGTACGTCTGTAAAGTAGAAACATAAAAGTATAATGTACAGTACCAGTCATAAATGGGGACATACCTACTCCTTTTTATTAATTTGGATTATTATTCTACAGTGTAGAAGAAAGTACACATAAAGAAAAACCCTGGAATGAGTAGGTGTGTCCAAACTTTTGACTGGCACTGTAGGTCAGACATGGCCTTTGCCCAGGTGCATGAACAATGAAGATATTTACTGCAATTCTGATGCAAACTAGTGCTTGCTAAACATTGTTTCTTTCATTTCTTTCACTTGATTACACTGTGAAAGATTATAACACCTTTGATCACACCTGGAATAGATATTATGGAAATGCGATGTTCACTCATTTTTTATGAGTGGTGCCTAATTTGAAAACAGTGTGATGTATTGTAGTTAATAGTACTGTAGCATACGACACGTTTTGCTATTGGATTAAATGTTTTTTTAAATGAGAAGATATAATATCATTATGTTGTGTATTTGTGATTAAACCAATGTACTCATTATATTTCGCATTAAACGTATATTTTGGATCAAAGGTTGTGTGGTGAAAGATGTCTACAAACAAAATGGACGCACAATTAAAGGTTTTGAATGTAAGACTGTCTGCGTTACAGAGTATTTTTTTATTCATCACATACTTGTGAAAATTGTACCAAAGCGAATAAAAAAACTGTAATAGGACTCAATTTAACAAGAAATCAATATGAGGCTGATGCTACTGTACTGATTGGATTACATTACACCAATTAGAAATTTGGCAGAGTTTGGTAGAGAAATTTGGCAACCCCCCACCCTCCCAAAAACTGCAGCATGTATACCATTAAGACCGCCCAAATTGATGCATATGAGCATCTAAAAAAATCTATTTAAAATGCAAAGGGTGTGAAGGGGACTGACTGGTACCATCCTTAGGAAATACTGTAGTCCTCCTTAGGGAAAATAGTCTTGAAATCCTTCACCATTTGATACAAAACAGAATGTAACTTCCCACTGTGTGCCTCCAGGTCATGTAGAAATTTAGACAAATATAACAATAAGCCCATGCAAACATTGATGCGTCTCACGTTCTTCATAATTGTTTACCCATGAACAAGCTAAAGGTGGCTGAAAACAGCAGGAGTAAAACACATTACTATGACTGTCTCCGGTTTGTTTTCGCTTGGTCTGACTTCCTCTGCTACCTCCATGAATACATTATGAATCAAAAGAAGGCACAGCAATCCATTTTCTAAATCCTGTTTCTCAAACTGAGGGGGTTTTATAATTTGCCCTTTTTTGTCTCGACAAAGTACATTACTTTCCCCTGGAAGCTAAAACTACGAATTATATACTTCACTTGGGAAGAAGAATGGGGAAAGGACTTTAATGGGGGTATAGGCTACTGTGTATGTGTACTGTAGCATATGCTCATCTAAAAGCACTTAATCAATGTCTTGTCTGGGTCATTATTTTTGTTCAAAAATCTAATACAGTAGAATAACAGGATTTGACCTGGTTCATTATTACATGAAATCTCTGAAAATAACCTCGAAGGAGTATTGAAGGGTTCTTCAGTTTATAATAGTATTAACAATAAAAAAATATATACTTACAGCACTAAGACATTATGCAACTGTTAATATATTTAAGGCTACAGTATTTCCAGATATTTTATCAGAGAGTGAAATATCCATGTGGAAATGAAGTCTTAAAAAGTAGGAAGAGATACACAGATTTCCCCCCCACCCCCAATTAACCTTATATCTCAAAGCTATAAATTGAGTCAACATGCAACAACCATCTTCACAAGATAACTGAGACAATAAGATGTCAAGATTCAGCCCCTGCTTTCCATAATTATTCTTATTGAGCTAGTTAAAGGAGTTAAAAGAAGAATTCTGATGTTGCGCTCGTTATGCATTGGAAATGACAGTTTGCCAACAAGTGGACAAAATAAGTGGTTTTGTGGAGAAAGAGAAAGAAAGCACACAAGTAATTAGCATCTTGGAGGATTCATCAAAGAGGAACTATTTATGATCTATCTATTTCAACATAGAGAAGGGAATTCCTCAGAAAATGCAATTTCATCTGCCTGAATAAAGTCTTTCTAGACCTCTGCTGGTGGTATAGTGTTGAGGAAAAAGAGATTTTCTTAAATAGCCACAATAAATGTCTTTGCACGGAATTAGGATGGCCAATAAAGGCCCCAGCTTGTGAGCAAGGAACATAATATTGTGTAGTGAGGGGTATCGGTAGTTTAGCAGGCTGATGATGATGTCTTCATCCATGTTCTCACTTCCAGAGGTGTGGCTGCCTCTGGCCTGGGGGTTACTGCTGTATATGTGAATAACATAACAATGATTTAGTATGATGACATGTTGATTAGGGTCAACGTGTATGTCATGTTGCTCTCTGGGAGTAGAATAAATACGCTGTGTGTGGATATTGGATATGTTGAGCCACACACTTACAAATCATCCATATTGTTTTTACCAGTACAATAAAAAAGGAATTTACCATAAATCTTTTTATGTCACCTTCAAGATGTGACAATAAACTGATTGTACAAAACATTAGGAACACCTTCTCTTTCCATGACATAGACTGGCCAGGTGAATCAAGGTGAAAGCTATGATCCTGTATTGATGTCACTTGTTAAATCCACGAATCAGTGTAGATGAAGGGGAGGAGATGGGTTAAAGAACGATTTTCAAGCCTTGAGACAATTGAGAAGGATTGTGTATGTATGTGTGTCATTCAGAGGGTAGATAGGCAAGACAAAAGATTTAAGTTCCTTTGAACGGGGTATGGTAGTAGGTGCCAGGCACACAGGTTTGAGTGTGTCAAGAACTGCAACACTGCTGGGTTTTTCACACAGTTTCCTTTGTGTATCAAGAATGGTCCACTACTCAAAGGACATCCAGCCAACTTGACACAACTGTGGGAAGCATTAGAGTCAACATGGGTCAGCATGTGAAACGCTTTCGACACCTTGTAGTCCATGCACAGACGAATTGAGGCTGTTCTGAGGGCTTAAGAGGGTGTAACTTAATATTAGGAAGGTGTTCCTAATGTTTGTACACTCAGCGTAGGTTCACAACCTATTTGCTTACTTCAACAAATAAAACACACGCTAAAACAATTAACTGTTTATCACTTGCCTACTCAAGGATTGTGTGTTTAGTATTATAACAACGTAGGAGATATGAATCAAAACTCAAAAGGAAACATGTTCTTTGTTAATGTATGCATTTAGGTAAATCAACATAGGCCTACATTGAAATATGTTAAACATATTGTAGATGAACAAATCAAATAATGCTCTGAAACGGCCTGAGCTTACCCTGCTGACTTGCTGAAAAGTAAATGTATACATCCGACTGCTTAGTGCAGTTTGTGTGTAGTTAAGTCGAAAGCTTGTATTTCTCCAGATAGAGTCTCATCCTCATGGTCTTCAACAAGAATTACATTACAATAAAAGATGCCACTGCAGTTGACATTTAAAAATCACTTGACATTTAATTTGAAAAGAATAGAAGGGGATGAAAACGTGTAGCTCCTCACTGATGCATAGGACAAACAAGTCCCATTGGTTGGGTCTTTTTTTCGATGGAAACAATTTGCCTATTGTGATTAGCAGTACCGTCAATTCGAGCTCGGTCATCAGAATCCAAGGATAAGAGTTTTTCACAATTGCATGCTTTTGAAGGTTTATTGTCTAAAGGCCATGTTTAGCACAATTGTGTGAGTGCAGCTGGCCTATGTGAGGATGGTTGAGAAGGACTCTTTTAAATATACTTTTTTTTAAAGACATTTTGTAGATTCTGGATATTCGGACAACATTTTTAGTTACATACAAACAGAGAAGTTCCTGAGGCACTTAGAGAGGGTTATCAAGTTTATTTAAATAAAACATTTCAAATGTTCTGTCTTCTAAATAAACAACAATAACAACCACCACAAAATATGATTAAAACTGAACTGAAAGGCTTGATTTTATTCCCATTGTCTTTAAAAACAAATCTACCATAAAAGTAACACATTAGTCTTTTCTGCTTTTCTTGTCCTCACAAGTACTCTCGGCTCTCCTCCACTTCCGCCACGGGAGGATCTGTTTTGTCCTTGTCTAATATCCCTGCTACAGTTTTAAAGGGTGGCCCCCACTCGCTGAGGTATTTGAAGTCTTCTCCTCCGTCTGCCATCCACGACTCGATGGAGCTTAGCGACTCGCCCACCGACCCATCCCCCTCGTAGGCATACGTGACCAGTGAGTCATATGGCGGAGCAGAGAAACCCAGGTGGTTCTCCTGGAGACACTGGTGGATGTAGTCCCTGATGATGTCTGCGCTGCCCTCTGTGGTGGGGGTTGACTCATTGATCTCAGTTTGGGCAGTGACCTCTGACCCTGTGCCCCTGCGGAGCATTTTTTCCTTGATGGCTTTGGTGTTCCTCAGAGTGCCCATGTCGAAGGCGTGGGTGTCCTCCTCGCCGCCCCCCTCATCATCGTAGTGGATCACATTGTCCCGGATGTCCTCCTTGGATGACATCAACGTCTCCCTCTTCTTCTGCCGTCTCAGGCCGACATAGAGTGCAAAGATCGCTACAACATAAAAGAACCAAGCACACACAGTGTGTTATCTTTTACATACATAGATGTACTGCAGTGAAAATATACATTGACGTGCATTTCAAGACCCTTTCAAGGTACTGAAGGAGGGTATGGGAAGAGAGACAGTGGGATGTCATGTGTTAGGAGCCATTAGCTAATTTCCTTATTTCTCCAGACATTCTTTTTTCAGCAGGAGAACTTAAATTAATCACAGCCTGAGGCCAGCCGTGATCCATTTTTGACATGCTATCTGTCACTATTGTAGTACTGAGACAGGATGAAAGGCTGTTTCACCTGGCTTTCATCTCCCTCTCCCTCCCCTTTTCCTCTTTCCCAATGGCAGACAGTAGAGACTACAGCACAGCAGCCTACTCCATACTACTGAAGTGCTCACTTTGTTATGCAACAGCAAGAGATACTTTAGTAGGAAAAATTAGGGGGGAATGGCCAGACTAAGAAAAATGAGCTAAATCGACCAATAAGTATGATTAGGATTATGGGACTGTTTCAAGGGCCATTTTTCAAATTGTGACATCAATTTAATGAAGTTACTGTGCGTTAGGACTTCAGCTCCCCCTAGTGTAAAATGATACACTTTAACATTCTGATTAATTGCATTAACAGAGTTTATACTGTAGTTGGAAATAAATACTTGGGGTAATCAATATTACTCTCATTCTCAAGGTGTCAGATGAAAAGTTCAGAAATACTCTGCCTCTGCACCAGGATCGCAGTCTGAATGATAGACAGGACTTACCCAGGAGTATGACCATGCACAGTAAAATGGCCATCACTGCCCAGGTGCTGAGGCCCATCGGTAGGAAGACTGCCTCTGCCGTGCAGGACAGGAGTGACCCTTCAGTCACACAGGCACACACTCGGACAGTGAGGGTGCCGGTGCTGCTCTGGGCTGGATACCCATTGTCCTCCACCACCACAGGTATCACGTAGTACTCCTGGACCCGCCTCTGGAACCCTACACGCTTGGTCACTATCCCCGCAGTGTTGTCTGGAAACCAAATGACACAATCCTTAATCCTACATGTCTCAAATCAATCAATAAATCCATCCTGGAACCCTAGACATCTGGTCACTATTCCCGCAGTGTTGTCTGGAAACCAAATGACAACCATTAACCCAACATGGCTGAAACCCCACACGTCCATTAACGATTAACTCTAAATATCTGACTGAAATCCTATACGTCTGTCTGGTCACGATCCCCCCAGTATTGTCTGAAAACCAAATGAGAGACCATCAGAGAGTATTCACTTGTAATACAACTGAGAGTACATACATGCAGTACTTCCTTAGTTGTTATTTAATCCTCTTCGTTCCAGGAGGAATATAGGGGCCTGTACTAAAGATCTACAACGCTGCCGGTCTTGGGCTACATGCATTTGCTGATGTCTAAGCCCGACCTTTCTCAAGCCAGATTTTTCTTCGGGGGAGATGTATAAATGTCACTTTTACCGCTTTGGTTTTCGGCTTATTTGAAATAAGGTGAAGGTGTGTACTTAGAATGTACAACAGAAAACAAATAGGGCCAGCAGCACAATGCACGGCTCTGAGAAACAAACACAGGCCTGCCGTTTTTACGGCTATACAGAGGTGAAGTGTCGAGATGTGCCCTGCCTCCTCTCCTCTCCAGCACCAGGATAGTAGTTGGGAACTGACTCTGTACAGCCTTCCCTCTGCCTGGATGGACAAGGATCTCACTTGACAAGTAAGAGCCATTAAAGCACACCTTGTGCCTGTTTTCTGCGATTGCCATGAGCGCTGCTGTCCCTCTGAATCAAGCCTGATATTTATGCGTTATTGTGTTAGAAAAATACTAACAGAGGTTGGTGAGATGGTAAGGCTCTAGGGCTGGGGTGTTAGACTCATCTTGCCCCGGTGGGCCTCATTCGGACTTCAAATTGGAAAATAATTGTTCTCTATCCATCGTTCTGGGAATTTTCTATGTCTAGCTTTCATTCTGGTTATCAAGCTGGGCACAATCTACAAATAGTTTGTTTCAATTGATTTTAGTCATTTTAAAGTATACTGACTTGATTTGATTTTTTTTACTCAAACCACACGCGGACCTGATTGGACACCCTCGTTCGCCGGATGTTTGCACCCTGGTATCAGTGGCGTAGTGCAGTTTCGAAAAAATAAAATGTCAAGCTATTTTGCACATTTTGCCATGAGGCTGAGAGAAAATGTTGTTGTTTTAGAGATCATTTCCTAGGGGGGTGGGGGGCTTGTTGGGGCTGCAGTGCCTGACATCCCCTGGGTCGTGACAAAAACTCTAAACAATACCAATTGTTTGTGGATATTGTAGGGAGCTAGTATCAAGGAAAAAGATTTGTAGTGAGTCACTGGCACTGCATCATAATAGATAGTCCCTGTATAATATTATTGTATAAAGAAACTTTCTATAAAAATATCCTATTGAACGTCTCTCTCTCTCTCTCTCTCTCTCTCTCTCTCTCTCTCTCTCTCTCTCTCTCTCTCTCTCTCTCTCTCTCTCTCTCTCTCTCTCTCTCTCTCTCTCTCTTTTCCTGGAGGGAAAAAATATGGCTTACTTCCAAAGTCTCGCACGGTGAAATTCCTGTTTCTGATTTCCCTAGGGGACTTGAAGAAGAACCTCTGTCCAACAGCAGGAAGATCCTTGTCCATAGCACTGATGGTCTGAATTACCTGGCAAAGCACAAAGGGCTTTCAACTTTAGGCGTAGAACCAAGTGGAGAAACTATTTATCACAATTATTCTCTTTCATTCTCTCCCACACGCACCGGCACTCCACGCACGCACACAGTCTTTCTCACAGTGGAACTGTACTTGCCTGGCCTACTTCTGCATTTTCACAGACAAAAGTGTCAAAGGGAACGGCAAGCTCCGGAGGGAACTCGTTGACATCCAGCACATTGACTGTGACTGTGACCTTGTTGGATAGGAGAGGGTTGTCTGCAGAATCAAAGAAAACAGTCATCATACAACACATAATAAATACACCATGCACATAGTGGACCTCAGTGAGCATCACAAATGAGTGAGAATTGCAATAGCCCTTTCCCTTATCATGTCTGAACTGCCTTTTAAAACAATCAGTTTTGTGGTTTATTGGGCACATGTTAATTCTAGCTTGATAAAATATGCAACAGTGACACTCTCTGTTTACATTTGGAATTGCATGCCTCATTCAACCAATAGGAAATTGATAATTAAATAACACTTAGAACACTTAAAAGCCATTGAAAAAAATAAAATAATAATAATAATAGAAAAACAAATGGCAGCACAGACAAATTATAAGATATTAATAATATGTGTTGATAGTATTGGGTGATTTGCTTATCATGCTAATTATTTTTTTCCAATTGAAAAGCTTCCCATATAAAAAGCCGCCCTTCCAGTGGAGAAATAGCATTAGTTCATACAGTATAATCTGTCAGTCTGCATTACTATGAGTATAAGTCAATTCCACTAGATGGTGCCAAAAGAATGGAACATTGTGTGTGTAGGTGAACTACTGCAAACTCCATCCAAGTTATTTGCCCCAGAGAAGTCTTAGAGAAGTGCTGATCTAGGAGCAGGGCCCCCCTCTTATTCATGATGATTTAAAAGGGAAAAAATGGTCTTAGATCAACACTTCTACTCTGAGAGGCTTTGTGAATACGGCCGCGGTGCACTCGGTTTGTATTCAGACCCCTTTTCCCACATTTTGTTACGTTACAGCCTGATTCTGAAATTGATTAAATAGTTGTTTTTCCAAATCAATCTATACATAACACCCCATAATGGCAAAGCAAAAACAGTTTTTAGAAATGTTTGCAAATGTATTAAAAGTAAAAAACTGAAATATCACATTAACATAAGTATTTAGACCCTTTTCTCAGTACATTGTTGAAGCACCTTTGATAGCGATTACAGCCTAAAGTCTTCTTGGGTATGATGCTACAAATTTGGCACACCTGTATTTGGGGAGTTTCTCCCATTCTTCTCTGCAGATCCTCTCAAGCTCTGCCAGGTTGGATGGGGAGCGTTGCTGCACTGTAACGATTTCCTTCTTCCTCTGACGAGGAGTATGAAATATCGGACCAATGCGCAGCGTGGTAAGTGTCCATAATATATTTAAACTGAACACAGAATACAAAAGAGCAAGAGAAATAAATGAAAACCGAAACAGTTCTGTATGGTAAAACACAAACACAGAAAACAACTACCCACAAATCATAGTGGATAACAGGCTGCCTAAGTATGGTTCTTAATCAGAGACAATGATAAACAGCTGCCTCTGAATGGGAGGCAAACTAAAATAGAAACATAAAACACAAGACCAAACTAAAATAGAAACATAAAAAGGAAGTAAGGTCAGGACATGACAGTACGTCCCCCAAAGGTGCAGACTCCGGCCGCAAAACCTAAACCCATAGGGGAGGGTCTGGGTGAGCATCTGTCCTCGGTGGTGACTCTGGCGCGGGACATGGCCCCCACTCCACCATAGTCTTGGCCAACTTAAGTAGCGACGACCCTCGCCGCCGACCTCGGACTGGGGACCCTCGGACTGGGGACCCGAATAGACGGGAGACTCCGGCAGCATCGGACAGGGGGGAGACTCCGGCAAGGCCGGACAGGCGGGAGGCTCCGGCGGCTGCCGGAGTGAAGGGCGACTCCGGCGGCTCCTGACTGACGGGCGGCTCCGGCTGCTCCTGACTGACGGGCGGCTCTGGCAGCTCCGGACAGGAGGGCGGCTCTGGCAGCTCCGGACAGGAGGGCGGCTCTGGCAGCTCAGGACAGGAGGGAGCGGCTCAGGCAGCTCCGGACAGGAGGGCGGCTCTGGCAGCTCCGGACAGGAGGGAGAACCTGGAGGGAGGAGACGGAGAGAGGGGGAGACCTACAGGAGGCCTGGTGCAAGGACGAGGCACCGGAAGGACCGGGCTGTGGGGAGCACTGGAGCCCTGGTGCGCAGCCTCTGCACCACTCCTCCAGGCTGGATGACCACTTTAGCCCGGACCTTCCAGAGTGCAGGCACAGGTTGAACCGGGCTGTGGGGGAGCACTGGAGCTCTGGTGCATACCACTCGCACCTCTTCCTTAGGCTCAATGCCCACATTCGTCCGGCACGTGCGGAGCGCAGGCATAGGGCGAACTGCACCCTCCCAGCGCCCCGGAGACACAGCACGCAGACCCGGCACAGGATACCCTGGGCTAAAACGGCGTAACGGAGACCAAACATGCTGGGCCGGCACAATCGCCCTGGCAGGATGCCCACTCTCGCATGACACTTGAGGGGGGCTGCGATGTAGCGCACCGGGCTATGAATGTACACTGGGGACACCATGCGCTTCACCGCATAACACGGTGCCTGCCCGATCACTCTCTCGCCATGGTAAGCACGGGGAGTTGGCTCAGGTCTCCTACCTGACTTTTCCCATCTCCCCGTGTGCCCCCCAACAGTGCCTGTTGCGCTGCCTTACCTCATATAGCCGCCGCTCAGCTTTCGCTGCCTCCAGTTCTTCTTTGGGGCGGCGATATTCCCCAGCCTGTGCCCAGGGTCCCTTGCCGTCCAAGATCTCCTCCCAAGTCTAGGAGTCCAGAACCCTCTGCTCCTGGTTACCACGCTGCTTGGTCCGTTGGTGGTGGTTAGTTCTGTAACGATTTCCTTCTTCCTCTGACGAGGAGTTTGAAATATCGGACCAATGCGCAGCGTGGTAAGTGTCCATAATATATTTATTAAACTGAACACAGAATACAAAAGAGCAAGATAAATAAATGAAAACCGAAACAGTTCTGTATGGTAAAACACAGACACAGAAAACAACTACCCACAAATCATAGTGGGAAAACAGGCTGCCTAAGTATGGTACTCAATCAGAGACAACGATAAACAGCTGCCTCTGATTGGGAACCATACCAGGCCAAACTCATAAATACAAAAACATAAAAATTCCAAGTGGGCATTCATATGCCTTTTACTGAGGACTGGATTCCGTCTGGCCACTCTACCATAAAGGCCTGATTGGTGGAGTGCTGCAGAGATGGTTGTCCTTCTAGAAGGTTCTCCCAACTCCACAGAGGAACTCTAGAGCTCTGTCACAGTGAACATTCGGTTCTTGGTCACCTCCCTGAGCAAGGCCCTTCTCCCCCGATTGCTAAGTTTGGCCGGGCAGCCAGTCAGCTCTAGGAAGAGTCTTGATGTTTCCAAACTTCTTCCATTTAAGAATTATGCAGGCCACTGTGTTCTTGGGACCTTCAATGCTTCAGAAATCTTTTGGTACCCTTCCCCAGATCTGTGCCTCGACACAATCTCTGAGCTCTACGGACAATTCCTTCAACCTCATGGCTTGGTTTATGCTCTGACATGCACTGTCAATTATGGGACCTTCTATAGACAGGTGTGTGTCTTTCCAAATCATGTTCAATCAATTGAATTTACCACAGGTGGACTTCAATCAAGTGTAGAAACATCTCAAGAATGATCAATGGAAACAGGATGCATCTGAGCTCAATTTCGTGTTTCATAGCAAAGGGTGTGTAGATTGACGAGAAATAATGAATATTTAATACATTTTAGAATTAAGGCTGTAATGTAACTAAATGTGGGAAAGTCAAGGGGTCTAATTACTTTCCAAATGCATTGTATATTAACCAGAGAAGGCTGGTGGAAGGAGTTATCGGCGGACTGGCTCATTGTAATGGCTGGAATGGAATAAATTAATGTTACCAAACACATCAAGCACATGGAAACAACGTGTTTGACTCCATTCCATTAATTCCAGTCCAGCCATTACAGTGAGCCTGGCCTCCTATAGCTCCTCCAACCAGCCTCCTCTAATATTAATATATATTATATACATATTAACTCTTTGTCCCAATACTTACTAACTTTAGTGGCCACGACAGAGATATTGTGCTGCCTATTACTCTCTCTGTCCAACATCTCATTGGTGGAGATGGTCCCTTCCACAGTATCAATGTCAAAGCAGCTATCCACAGGCCTCTTCCACTCAATAGAGTACCTACAAAACATGCATAAAACATATAATAAACATATACATATGATTCCCTCAACCTCACATGGCATCTCTCAATCAAGACTTACAGCTGAACTATTTTTGCCATACCTTTTCTATGTAATAGATCTATAGCGATAGATCCATATTTTATTGGTCCCCAAGGAGAAATGTCAGAAAGATCAATCAAATAAAGACCAAGGCTATGACAGCAAACATTACACAGACGAATAATCATTTTCTTTTCATGTAGAGACTAAGGATTTGTCCCAAATATCATCCTATTCCTTATCCCCAGGGCCTGGTCAAAGGAAGTGCCCTACTTAGGGATTAGGATGTAATTTGTGATGCAGCCTGGTTGTGTTCTGATCAGCGTTTGAGTACATTTAAGTGTTCCATATCCCAAAAGAATGATGACAAATGTAATGCTCTAAAATATTAAGCAGCCATCACGAAGACTGCCTTTCAAGCAAGGTGAATTACTGCCTCTTCCATTTGTAGTAAGCCATGAAATATTCATAGACAACAAAAAACCCACAGCTGGGCTACAAACTATTTTGATGGTCTTGTGCAAGACATGTCCTGCGTCTCACATTCCCGCTCTCAACACTAACAGAGTGGGAGTCAACTGTTCTTGAAAAACATTTGAAAGATGACGACAAACAACAGGCCAAATGTGATAGTAGATCAGTGTTAATTTATACCTCTGAAGAGCAGAGCGACAGGTGGGTTTTAAGATGTCAGAGATAGGTGCCCAAATGTAAAGTAACTCAGCCCATGATGGACCCATTTCTCAACTCCAGCCGTGATGGAGCTCACCCTTAAGTAAACATGCAGTAGGCAAATAACACTTATTAAATACAGTACCAGTCAAAAGTTTGGACACACCTACTCATTCAAGGGTTTTTCTTTATTTTGACTATTTTCTACATTGTAGAGTAATAGTGAAGACATCAAACCTATGAAATAACACATATGGAATCATGTAGTAACCAATAATTGTTAAACAAATCAAAATATATTTTACAACTGAGATACTTCAAAGTAGCCATCCTTTTTTTTTGTTTAACACTTTTTTGGTTACTACATAACTCCATATGTGCCATTTCATAGTGTTGATGTCTTCACTATTATTATTTTTCTACAATGTAGAAAATAGTCAAAACAAAGACAAATCCTTGAATTAGTAGGTGTGTCCAAACTTTTGACTGGTAGTGTATATATAATGTATTAATGTATGCATGATGACGAACCTAACTGCACTGCTGCTTGTGTCTAGGTCCTGTGCAGTAACTGATCCAATAATTGTGCCCACAGGAGTATCCTCATACACATCTATGGTGTAAGAGGTCTTAGTGAACACAGGGGGTTCGTTCACATCCAGCACATTGACCTTGACTGTGGTGGTGTCTTTGAAAGGGCCCAGGTGGAGGAACCGGGGGTCCAGGTGAGCGTTGGAGGCCTCCACTTTAAAGGTGTACGACCTTTTGTTTTCGTAGTCGAGATGCTGAAACATAATGAGTGAAGGAGTAATCAGCAAAGTGAAATGCATTTATTATTCAGAAATATCAATCAACATGGAATGATTGAATTAACACCTTCAAAAAAGCGAACATTTTACATGAACACTGAATATACTGTGCAATGGTCAAATACAAAGCTTAGGGGGACATACTTGTCTTGGTTCAGTTTGTTAACACCTCTGTTTGGTTTAGTATGCTCAACAGAGACGGAAGTCAAGCACTTTGATATGGAAATGTCACCATTAACTGCACCAACCAAGATTGATTAATCTAAAATTAACCAAAAGGCTTTGTTTCCATGTGCTTTTACCAAAAGAGATTCATGTTCTTCAGTGTCTCAGCTTTTAAGCAATTTGAGACATGAAAAGTGAGTGCTTAGGTTTTGACAGATTTCCAGGAAGAGACTTTGAGAACAGCTTTCTAACCCTATGTTACAGTCTTACATTATCTCAGCTGGGTCCCTAGTTTGTGATTACAGCCAAACAGTTCTCACTGTCAACACACACACACAGCAGTCCCTGTCTGAGGCACATGCATGCAAACATCTGGTCATCTGTGAAAATGGCAGCCACCCTGCTGACTAGATAACAACCAGACAGACAACAGGAGTGGGTCGGTGATGCAGGAGGACAGACACCACAGCATGTGTGCCATCCCATCCTAAAAGCACTGTTCAGTGTTACATGCAGGGAACATCATTCCTGCAACACTGCATAAATGTAAATTAGCAGGGAAAATATGAATGATCTGGAAATTGAACCCACCCATTGTTAGTTTGGGCCTAAATCCTGCTACTCTACCTTCCACCACAAATCCGCAACCTCGTGGAATGTCTTATCATCGGCACAGAGGTGTCAATTACAGTATTTGTGCGAGGAAGCTCCTGCTGTTTTCACTTCGCCCTCCTGTGTGCCTGACTCACCTCCCTTGCCTCATCATCTATGAGATCAATGGAATAGCAAAGTGCCTCAACCTACTACTTAAAATGAGAGGGGAGACTTTTTTTTTTTTAATTAACTGATAATCCACATGGTAATAACTACTTTTGTAATATACCAGAGCTCAGCTTGGAAAGAGATCATATTATCTCAAATCAATCAAAATTGGTTGATAGTCTAACGTATAAAGGTTGGAACCTTCCAGATAATAACTACTGGAGTCTTGAAGCATATCTTAGATTGGGCTGTGCTTTCAGACCGAAACTAAATCCAGCAAACTGTCCAATGTCGAAAGACCCCGATATCTTGACACACAAATACATGTCGAGGGCATTCAAATCCCACAGGCAGTTTACCTACCATTTCACTATAATCTTTTATTTTGACGGAGCCGATTATCCCTTGAACCCATTATTCCAAATCCTCTTATCACACTGTGGCAAACGTTGGCTGAGCCCTCCCTAAGTCAGAGACGGGAGTAAAATAACCTGTCTCAGCAATTTTCTATACTTTCCTCCAACACCTGGGCTTTCACAGTGGGTGGTCACGTGATGTTTAAGCAAATGTACACAAGTCAGGTATATGGTTTGTCATTTTGGGCTACTTGTCAGGACCTTGTAGATCTCTCACAGTTAGATGGTGGGAGCAATATACAGAGCAATAAGACAGATGGCTGTGATACAAAGATCTACAAAACGATGGCCCTATAATCATTTCAATTTCAGAAGACAACGGTGCATTTACACATAATTCCCACTATGTATTTGCAAGAAAGTGCCGAATGCTTTGAAGTTTCATTGTCACACAAATGCAAGTGGCACTTCGGGAGACTTCTATCTATCCAAGGACGTCGTCCAGAAACAGAAAAACACAGTATTTGCGACGTAACTCGCACAGCTGCAAGATACAGACCCCATCTGTGAACAAGTAATAATATCATCCCAGAACAAACGAGAGGTGCACTCAAAACCAGTAAAAAAGCTTTTTTTGTTCAACTATCCATGTATGTGAAGATAAGAGTTTGGAAGTCTGTGGGTCACAGAGAGAAGAGCTGCTGCAAAGAGGATGTCTAAAGAGGTTCCTGCTTGTCACATCCCATCAGGAGGTGTGTATTCTGATCCTAGCCTTGGAGGCATTTATTTATTCATGTCAGCTAAATCCAAAAACATTGCCCACTGGGCACACACTGGTTGAATCAACACTGTGTCCACGTAATTCCAATGAAAGGACGTTGAACCAATGTGGAATAGACATTGACATGACGTCAGTGCCCAGTGGGTGGGCACTTTCCTGCGAAAAATATCACAAAACATTTTTAGACTTCCAGAAAATAGGGATCATCAAGTTCTCCATACTTCCTCCTGGTTAGGTTCTGAGGGTGGTTTGTAGCTGTGATAAGAGGAGGTATGCAGAAACAATCTATTAATATTCCAAGGCCCAAGAAGTCCATTATTTTAATTATCCATGTGAACTGCATTGCTCATGATCTATCATAACTGATCTGAAAATCTCATGGAAGGAAATTGAGAAACTGTCCCATAACCAAGAGCAATGGATATCATTTCTGGACCTACAGTATCCTCATCACAGAGAAAAAGGGTGCAAGTTAAATTAAGTGACTGGTGAAGGGTTGGTGGTGAATTCCTACTTTTCTAAGGACTATGATTCCCTCCTGACTGTGCCCGTTGGAGGTGATGTCAAACATGTTGCCTTCATCACCAGGAACTATAGAATATTCCACCTCTGCATTCTTCCCAGAGTCCAGGTCATGAGCTCTGACCTTCCCCACTGCTGAGCCCACAGACGATGATTCTGGGACCCTGAGGTGGAGAATACCTGCCGTAAAATAAAGACGGACAAGAAAGTTTCAAATACAACCTGTTGTTGGCTGATTTTTGTATGTGTCCAGTCCCGGCGGTAGTGTTAAGTAAGGACAACAGACTCACATTATCCTCTGTGCAGTTATCACTTCTCTGGTCATTCGAAACAATTGATTAAGTATAGACAGTGCATAACCTCATTATAATTGATTTACACTAATTAACATGAATTAATCATTAGATTAAATTGCCTAGAGATATAAGGTGACATTCAGCACACACAATTTACACAGGCATTCAACTTTCATACCAGTTAGACTTACTAGATTTATTGGCTAACAGCAAACAAAACCGTTGTCATTTAAATGCAATTTGGCACACTTTTTGAAAACCTGGGGGGGTTATCGTTGACGTCGCTGAGGGTGACGTTGATGGTGGTTGTTCCAGCTAGTCCCCCCAGCTGCCCACCCATATCCTTGGCCTGAATAAGGACCTGGTACAGCTCCTTCATTTCACGGTCCATGTTGGGTAAAGCAGTCCTTATCACCCCTGTTCGAGGTCACAGAAACAAACAGGGAAGATGTAAGTGTGTGTGAGGGAGAGAAACAAGAGAGAGAGAGAGAGAGAGAGAGGCAGAGAGAGAGAGAGAGAGAGAGAGGGAACACAGGGGTAGAAAGAGAGATGAGTTGTGACTATAAGAGATTGTATCCACTTTGATGTTACTGGGGGAATTAAGCAGAGGTGGATTTTGTGTAAATAGTGAATAGCGTTTGATCAGGAGTCAGTCCAGTACAGGTACAACAGGGTCACAAGTTGCCACTGACAATGAGTAAAAAGGTAAAGGAATTGCACTGTGTTGTCAAGCAGGGTGTTTCCCTATACTCTCAGTCCAACTTTATCTGCAAAAAAGGCTATCTCAATGTACACTATATATACAAAAGTATGTGGACACCCCTTCAAATTAGTAGATTTGGCTATTTCAGCCACACCCGTTGCTGACAGGTGTATAAAACCGAGCACACAGCCATGCAATCTCCATAGTCAAACATTGGCTGTAGAACGGGCTTACTGGAGAGCTCAGTGACTTTCAAAGTGGCACCGTCATAGGATGCCAAATTTCTGCCCTGCTAGAGCTGCCCTGGTAAACTGTAAGTGCTGCTATTGTGAAGTGGAAACATTTAGTAGCAATAACGGCTCAGCGGGCCACAGAAGATCACAGAACAGGACTGCCAAGTGCTAAAGCGCGTAGCGCGTACAAATCATCTGTCCTCTTTGCAACACTCACTACTGAGTTCCAAACTGCCTCTGGAATGATGAACAGCACAAGCACAGTTCATTGGGAGCTTCATGAAATGGGTTTCCATGGCCAAGCTGCCGCACACAAGCCTAAGATTACCATACACAATGTCAAGCATCGGCTGGAGTGGTGTAACGCTTGCCGCCATTGTACTCTGGAGCAGTGGAAACTCGATCCCTGGAGTGATGAATCACTCAGTGTATAAGAACTTGACAGGCCTGCACAAAGCCCTGACATCAACTCTTTCGAACACCTTCGGGTTGAATTGGTACGCCGACTGCGAACCAGGTTTAACTGAACAACATAAGTGCCCGACCTCACTAATACTCTTGTGGTTGAATGGAATCAAGTCCCTGCAGCAATGTTCCAACATCTAGTGGAAAGCCTTCCCAGAAGAGTGGAGGCTGTTGTTGCAGCAAATGGGGGACCAGCTCCATATTAATGCCCATGATTTTGGAACGAGATGTTCGACGAACCAGTGCCCCATACTTTTGGCCATGTAGTGTATCTACAATAATCAAATACATAAAAATAAGATATTGCAGTGGTCAGGGCTCTAAAGTGTGACCAATTTGGTCGGACATTTTTGTATATTGCTGTGCAACCTGGAGTTTTAATTTGGTTACACCAGTGGTACAGCTTTACATTTTGCCATTGTAAAAGCCAGTCACATAAAAGCCAGTTGCATTTGGTTTTCAAATCTCTCCATGTGACATTGTGGATGTGCCTTGATTTGAACTGTGTTGTGATCTCACCAGTTTTGGAGTCGACTGAAAAGTAAGGCTGTCCATGTAGGATACTGTACACGATCCGTGCACTATTCCCATAGGTGGGGTCGTCAGTATCTGTGGCAGTCACCTGCATAACAAAAGTACCTGTGTGTCAGACAAAGGGGAGGAAACTGTTAGTAATGCTCTTCTTTTTGTGACTTCAAGCATTACGTTTTAATGAAGAAAAACAAACGTAACGACACATTCTGACATGCAATGTAACCTATGTAGACTATAGGATTTCTGATGTAATTCAAAGCAAGACAATTTAGCTGGACTTTTTGGATGAATGCTGGTGTCTGAAGCTTTCACGTGGTTTAAACTTGATGAGAATTAAGAGATTATGGTGTTATAAACCTCACCTCACAGGGGCCGAGCCGCTCCATCCCTAATTTAACCTTCTTATGTAGATCAATGTGTAGGTCTTGTCTATTAATTTCACCCTGTAGGCTAAATAATGTATTTATCATTGACACTTTTCTAAGACCTTACCCAATAATTTACAGCACAGTGTTTTGTTAAATTACATGGTTTCAGTTCGCTACTATTACCGAAATGCCAGTGTTGTTTTGTGTCATACTGACGTTTAGCCATTTCACTCCTTAGAATGTGTTTCTTTCATTATTCCATGTCATTCATCTGTTGCATTTTCCTGTGTATGCAGTGTTCATGAGCTCATGAACATTTGTAAACACTTGTGATGTATATGTTGTCTTTACTGAATCTCGTTTGTCTTTTGTTTGTGTTCCCTCACTTCCATCGTCTGGTCATGTGCTCTCTGTATTGGTGCCAGTGTTTGCGGCGATAGGGGCGCGAATGTTAAATACCTGTGTGTAACGTTTTGTTGGGTTTAGCTGGTTATGGGCAGAGCCTGGTACCCCACCTGTGCTCAGTGATCGAGGTAGGAGAATCTACTTAAGGCCTTACTTCGATTTTATATGAATTCAGGGGAGTCATCTAGTTAAAAGTAGTACATCGTTAGCAATGTTGTTGAGTTGACTTAATGTTTTGTTATTCAACCCCGGTCGCAGCCCAGTTTAGGTCTTTAAACAACGGCTCATTTTATTATGTTCAGCACGCGATGCAAGCATTTAGAAAATGGTGCGGTTTGTTCGAGATGACCAACACTGGGCGAGTCCACTGCAATTTACTGTGAATGAATGTTGCTGGCTTTTAATGTGTGTTTTTGTGGCAAATAGTGTACTTTATTCCCTTCAACTGCAAAAACATTTACAACAGAAAACATCAAGGCCACCTGCCTGCAATGACATTAAACCAACCTATGTCGGTCTCAGTCATATGATTCTATGACGATGAAATCGTAGACAGTATAACTAGGCCTGTACAGTAGTCCTAAAGGATACCTGTCAAATATCATAGTGTAGCGCACTGTCCAACATTGTCATAGTAGCTTTACCCCGTATGGATTTGTACAAGCCAAAAAATACAGTATAGGTGCCTTTCTTACCTCCTGGAGACATCTCTGGGACACTGGCTGTATATGGACCCTCTAAAAACTTTGGTTCATTGTCATTTATGTCTTGAACTTTTATGATGAATTCAGACTCAGGCTCCAGAGGCCTGCCTGTGTTCATGTCCACAGCCTGAGCTCGTAATGTGTAGTAAGACTTCTCCTCTCTGTCCAAAGCCATCAAGGCATGGATGTCGCCCGTCGTCTGGTCTATGGTGAAGATGGTGCCAGCTCCTTCTCCTGAGAGAGTGTACTTCACCTCACTGGCATCCCTGTCCAGGTCTGTGTGAAGCTTAATAGAGAAAACATGTTGTATTTGTAAATGAATCAAAGTATGTATATATGTACTAGGCCTAGTTATTTATGTGACTTTAGTTGTATTCACATTTCCCCAACCTTCTCCATGAGCTAGATTTCAGCCTTGTCACAACTGTGTTGTACCTCTGTTATACAACATTATGTTATTCAAGTAAGTGAGGAATCTCAGGGTACTTTACTACTCCCAAAAAAATTGTCTGTCCTCGGTTGCAACACTCACTATCAAGTTCCCAAATGACTCTAGAAGCAAAGTCAGCACAAGAACTGTTCGCCGGGAGCTTCATGAAATGGGTTTCCATGGTCAACAGCCGCACACAAGCCTAAGATCACCATGTGCCTAAGATCACCATGTGCAATGCCAAGCGTCAGCTGGAGTGGTTTAAAGCTGGCTGACATTGGACTATGGAGCAGTCTGGTTTTGGTGGATCCAGGAGAACGCTACCTGCCCGAATGCCTGCCCGAATGCATAGTGCCAAATGTAAAGTTTGGTGGAGGAGAAATAATGGTCTCGGGCTGTTTTTCATGGTTTGGACTTGGCCCCTTTGTTCCAGTGAAGGAAAATCTTAATGCTACAGCATACAATGACATTCTAGATGATTCTCAAATAAAATGTTATTTGTCACATGCGCCGAATACAACAAGTGTAGACTTTACCGTGAAATGCTTACTTACAAGCCCTTAACCAACAGTGCAGTTCAGAAGAAGAAAAGATTTAGACTAAAATAAAAAGTAATAATAAAAGTAACACAATAAGAATAACAATAACGAGGCTGTATACAGTGGGAACCAATACAGAGTCAGTGTGTGGGGGTACAAGCTAGTTGAGGCAATCTGTACATGAAGGTGGGGGCAAAATGACTTTGCATACAGTAGGTGACAAACAGCGAGTGTACAAAAGAGAGGGGGGGGATCACAGTAATTTGGCCGGTGGCGATGTTCTGAATTGTTCAGCAGTCTTATGGCTTGACGGTAGAAGCTGTTGAGGAGCCTTTTGGTCCTAGACTTGGCGCTCCAGTACCGCTTGCCATGCGGTAGCAGAGAAGACAGTCACCCAAGTCATAGACTGGAGTCTCTGGCAATTTTATGGACTTTCCGCCTATTATATAAGTCCTGGATGGCAGGAAGCTTGGCCCCAGTGATGTATTGGGCCGTTCGCACTACCCTCTGTAGCTCCGTACGGTCAGATGCCGAGCAGTTGCCATACCAGGTGGTGATGCAACCAGACAGGATGCTCTCGATGGTGCAGCTGTAGAGCCTTTTGAGGATTTGTGGACCAATGACAAATCTTTTCAGTCTCCTGGGGGGGAAAAGGTGTTGTCGTGCCCTCTTCGCGACTGTCTTGGTATGTTTGGACCATGATAGTTTGTTGGTGATGTGGACACCAAGGAACTTGAAACTCTTGACCCGCTCCCCTACAGCCCCATCGATGTTAATGGGGGCCTGTTCAGCCCGCCTTTTCTGCTTCCAACTTTGTGACAACAGTTTGGGGAAGGCCCTTTCCTGTTTCAGCATGACAATGCCCCTGTGCACAAAGCGAGGTCCATACAGAGATAAAATAATCGGTGTGGAAAAACTTGACTGGCCAGCACTTAGCCCTGACTTCAAACCTATCTAACACTTATGGGATGAATTGGAATGCCGACTGCGAGCCAGGCCTAATCGCCTAACATCAGTGCCCAACCTCATTAATGCTCTTGTGGCTGAATGGAAGCAAGTCCCCGCAACGATGTTCCAACATCTAGTGGAAAGCCTTCCCAGAAGAGTGGAGGCTGTTATAACAGCAAAGGGGGGACCGAGTCCATATTATTGCCCATGAGTTTGGAATGAGATGTTCGACTAGTAGGTGTCAACATACTTTTAGTCATGTAGTGTATTTACAGACTTGGCCTACTGACATAATCAGTTTAATATTTAATTATTAGTGTGCATGTAAATATACCCAATGTAAAGGAGCATGAGAGATGCAATGCATTGTGCCAGTGTCCAGCACATACAGTTGAAGTTGGAAGTTTACATACACAGTTTATAAAACCACCCCACAAACTTCCTGTTAACAAACGATAGTTTTGGCAATTCAGTTAGGACATCTACTTTGTGCATGACACAAGTAAGTTTTCCAACAATTGTTTACAGACAGATTATTTCACTTAAAATTCACTGTGTCACAATTCCAGTGGGTCAGAAGTTTACATACACTAAGGTGACTGTGCCTTTAAACAGCTTGGAAGATTCCAGAAAAGATGTCATGGCTTTAAAAGCTTCTGATAGGCTAATTGACATCATTTGAGTCAATTGGAGGTGTACTTGTGGATGTATTTTAAGGCCTACCTTCAAACTCAGTGCCTCTTTGCTTGACGTCATGGGACGTCATAGTACGCAAGTTTACACATCATGGGACCACACAGCCGTCCATACCGCTCAGGAAGGAGACGCGTTCTGTCTCCTAGAGATGAACGTACTTTGGTGTGAAAAGTGCAAATCAATCCCAGAACAACAGCAAAGGACCATGTGAAGATGCTGGAGGAAACCGGTACAAAAGTATCTATATCCACAGTAAAACGAGTCCTATATCAATATAACCTGAAAGGCTGCTTAGCAAGGAAGAAGCCACTGCTCCAAAACGGACATAAAAAAAGCCAGAGTACGGTTTGCAAATGCACATTGGGACAAAGATCGTACTTTTTGGAGAAATGTCCTCTGGTTTGGTGAAACAAAAATAGAACTGTTAGGACATAATTGTCACGCCCTGGTCTAAGTATTTTGTGTTTTTCTTCATTTATTTGGTCAGGCCAGGGTGTGGCATGGGTTTTTGTATGTGGTGTGTTTTGTCTTGGGGTTTTTTCATAGGTATTGGGATTGTAGCTTAGTGGGATGTTCTAGATAAGTCTATGGCTGTCTGAAGTGGTTCTCAATCAGAGGCAGGTGTTTATCGTTGTCTCTGATAGGGAACCATATTTAGGCAGCCATATTCTTTGAGTGTTTCGTGGGTGATTGTCCTTAGTGTCCTTTTTGTACTTATGTCTGTCGTGTATTAGTTTGCACCAGTATTAGTCTGTTTCGGTTTTCGTTACGTTCATTGTTTTTGTAGTGTTTGTATTTTGATTTGTGTTTCTTCAGTTTATTAAACATGGATCGCAATCTACACGCCGCATTTTGGTCCGACTCTCCTTCACACATAGAAAACCGTAACAGAATCACCCACCACAACAGGACCAAGCGGCGTGTCAACAGGCAGCAGCAGCAGGAGATACATAATAAGGATTTCTGGACTTGGGAGGAAATCCTAGACGGAGAAGGACCCTGGGCACAGCCTGGAGAATATCGCCGCCCGAGGAAGAACTGGAGGCGAAGAAAGTAGAGAGGCGCTGGTATGAGGAGGCAGCACGGCGACGCGGATGGAAGCCCGAGAGTCAGCCCCCCAATTTTTGGGGGGGAGGCTCACAGGGAGTATGGCGACGCTAGGTAGGAGACCTATGCCAACTTCCTGTGGTTACCGGGGGGCTAGAGAGACCGGGCAGGCACCGTGGTATGCTGTGGTGCGCACGGTGTCCCCAGTGCGGGTGCATAGCCCGGTGCGGTATATTCCAGCTCCGCGTATCGGCCGGGCTAGAGTGAGCGTCGAGCCAAATGCCATGAAGCCGGCTCTACGCATCTGGTCCCCAGTGCGTCTCCTTGGGCCGGCTTACATGGCACCAGCCTTGCGCACGGTGTCCCCGGTTCGCCTGCATAGCCCAGTGCGGGCTATTCCACCTCGCCGCACTGGCAGAGCGACCGGGAGTATTCAACCAGGTAAGGCTGGCAGGCTCGGTGCTCAAGAGCTCCAGTGCGCCTGCACGGTCCGGTCTACCCAGTACCACCGCCACGCACCAGTCCTCCGGTGGCAGCTCCCCGCACCAGGCTTCCTGTGCGTGTCCTCGGCCCAGTACCACCAGTGCCAGCACCACGCATCAGGCCTATAGTGCGCCTCGCCTCTCCAGCGCTGCCAGAGCCTTCCTCCTCTCCTGCGCTGCCGGAGTCTCCCGCCTGTTCAGCGCTGCCAGAGCCTTCCTCCTCTCCGCCGCTGCCGGAGTCTCCCGCCTGTTTAGCGCTGCCAGAGCCTTCCTCCTCTACAGCGCTGCCGGAGTCTCCCGCCTGGCCAGAGCTGCCAGTCTGCATGGAGCAGCCAGAGCTGCCAGTATGCATGGAGCAGCTAGAGCTGCCAGTCTGCAAGGAGCTGCCAGTCTGCAAGGAGCTGCCAGTCTGCAAGGAGCTGCCAGAGCTGCCAGTCTGCATGGAGCTGCCAGAGCTGCCAGTCTGCAAGAAGCCGCCAGAGCTGCCAGTCTGCAAGAAGCCGCCAGAGCTGCCAGTCTGCATGGAGCAGCCAGAGCTGCCAGTCAGCATGGAGCAGCCAGATCCGTCAGTCTGCCAGTATCCTCCAGTCAGCCAGACTCTTCCAGATCCGCCAGTCAGCCAGACTCTTCCAGATCCGCCAGTCAGCCAGACTCTTCCAGATCCGCCAGTCAGCCAGACTCTGCCAGAACCGCCAGCCAGCCAGGATCTGCCAGAGCCAACTACCTGCCTGAGCTTCCCCTCAGTCCCGAGCTTCCCCTCAGTCCCGAGCTGCCCCTCAGTCCCGAGCAGCCCCTCAGTCCAGAGCTGCCCCTCAGTCCAGAGCTGCCCCTCAGTCCAGAGCTGCCCTCAGTCCCGAGCTGCCCCTCAGTCCAGTGGGGTCCTGGGTGAGGACTACTAGGCCATGGTCGGCGGCGAGGGTGGCCTATCTAAGGATGCGAGGAAGAGGGACTAAGACTTTGATAGAGTGGGGTCCACGTCCCGCGCCGGAGCCGCCACCGTGGACAGACGCCCACCCGGACCCTCCCCTATGGGTTTTTGTGTGCGCCCGGGGGGAAGCACCTTGGGGGGGGTTTCTGTCACGCCCTGGTCTAAGTATTTTGTGTTTTTCTTCATTTATTTGGTCAGGCCAGGGTGTGGCATGGGTTCTTGTATGTGGTGTGTTTTGTCTTGGGGGTTTTTCATAGGTATTGGGATTGTAGCTTAGTCGGGTGTTCTAGATAAGTCTATGGCTGTCTGAAGTGGTTCTCAATCAGAGGCAGGTGTTTATCGTTATCTCTGATTGGGATCCATATTTAGGCAGCCATATTCTTTGAGTGTTTCGTGGGTGATTGTCCTTAGTGTCCTTTTTGTACTTATGTCTGTCGTGTATTAGTTTGCACCAGTATTAGGCGGTTTCGGTTTTCGTTACGTTCATTGTTTTTATAGTGTTTGTATTTTGATTTGTGTTTCTTCAGTTTATTAAACATGGATCGCAATCTACACGCCGCATTTTGGTCTGACTCTCGTTCACACATAGAAAACACATAGAAAACAATAATGACTTTTGTTATGTTTGGAGGAAAAATGGGGAGGCTTGCAAGCCAAAGGACATCATCCCAACCGTGAAGCACGGGGGTGGCAGCATCATGTTGTGGAGGTGCTTTGCTGCAGGAGCGACTGGTTCACTTCACAAAACAGATGGCATCATGATGCAGGAAATGTATGTGGATATATTGAAGCAACATCTCAAGTGATCAGTCAGGGAATTTTTTACTCAGATTAAATGTCAGGAATTGTGAAAAACTGAGTTTAAATGTATTTGGCTAAGGTGTATGTAAACTTCCGACTTCAGCTGTAAGCCCAAATATGGATTTTATTTTATGTGAATGACAGAAACTGCAGGAGGCAGTGCTAAAGCTAGAATAAGGATTCAAGTTCTCTGTTAGTGTTTTGACTTTGTAATTTACATTGCATGGAGTATGTGACATTCCTACATTTCTAACTGCATACTAGAGAAAAGAGAATACTTGTCGTATTCCATAATCAAGTAGAATTGCTGTCACCTCTGACAGAAGGAAATGCAACCTGTATTCAACGTTTTAAAAGGATCTAAAGTTTTTAATTTCCACTTTAAAATATCAGACTTGGTTTGCCCTTACAAAAAATAAACCCCTACAAACAATGTCTGTTAATTATAATCCACATAATAATTCACATTTCCTGTTGCTGCTGGATCATTGTCCTGCTGTAGCAAATGAAAATCCTACATCTGTAGCATATAATCCATGAGCCACAACAACAGAGCAATAAAATTCCCCACTCTTTTCGCTATGTACTGCATTACTTCTGACCAGGGCCCATAGGGATCTGGTCAAAAGTAATGCACTATATAGGGAATAGAGTGCCATTTGATTATTATAGGGAATAGAGTGCCATTTGGGACATAACCACTGTGATTCAGTTTCAGCATGCAGAGGACCATAAAACCTTTTCCATGAGATGAATGGTTTATTTAGAAAGTCACTGAATTTAATGTAATTAAATCAGAGGGCGAAATCTCAAGACACATTTGCTCATCACATTCTTTTATGTGCATTTACTGTCTGATGTACCTAACACATTCAGCAGGCGGAACACAATTTTTTTAAACAGTGAGTTTGGATATAATGAGTTTTAAAGTGAATCAAAAATTGCGGCCATTTGTGGTAAAAACAATGAGACCTCCACAGGAACAATGTCTGGCTTAAAATACATCGGGAGGAAATACATATTTGAATAGAATTATTAAAAGTATCCATCCAGTGCTTTTCTGCAGAAGAATAGCTTGTGCCCTGAGTACAAATCAGTGTTGGGATGGAGAAACTGTCTGGCAGTAGCGCGGTTATAGAATAGAATGTCGTGTTGATATTTAGCCGAATCCATACAATCTGATGCATAATGTGGTTATTTGAGTGTCTGAAAGTCACGCACAGGGGCACCTGTAAGATAAATGAATGTGTCATTGTAAAAGGTTATCCAGCAATAAGGAATAGGGGGCAAGGGGTGATATATTCTCCTTCAAAAGGGCATGAGCGGTGTGCTCTTTTCCTGATTAAAACGAATGATGATCAGTTTATCATCTCCTGCAGCAATGGATAGTCATGGACATGGGCGGAGCTTTTGTTTTAGAAGTGCGGGGGACATATATTTTTTGAGTTATTATTTAAAAAATTATCCAGTCGGAAAAACACTCCAAACAGCCTACCCGACCACTCGGAAGCATACGCATGGTCCAAAATAAAGCACACGGTTGCGAATGTGAAAGTTTACCCCTGGTCATGGAGGCCAGTGGCGCAGCAGACATATACAAAATGCTAAATGATATGATAACGGGAGTAAAATGTTGTACTTTAAGAAGTGGCTGTCCTTGAGAGACTCAACCAGCATGCTATAATGATCATAAGCACCACAGACAATTTAACCCAGGGATTTAGACTAGAGAGAAGCTTAGTGTGTTTTGGCTGAGACCAGACTAGCCAACTAGCCCTGTCTTCCTTGCAGATGGCCTTTGCTCAGTATGGGGGCCAGAAGTAGATTGTATAATTGTACAGAGTACGGTTGCACATAGTCTTCCTCTAAAGCTTGCTGAACGTCAGATTCAGGAGCATAAGGTAAGCTAGTGTTTAAATGTGGCTCTTTCACTCTGCTGCTCAGCTGTGTCTGTGTCTGCCTCTACGGTTGCATAATGCATGGGGACAAACCCAGCAGAGGAGCTTTCGGCAATGTGGTACTGTGGTGCAGTCATTTTCTTTTTTAAATGTTCACACAAAGGTGTTAGGGAAGAAAATGCTTGTTTTCCTGTTTTGCCAGCAAAGCTGTGGTCATTACCTGTTGGTAAAGTTGTCCATTTTGAATCTGTTTATAAATAACAGTATTGCCTCGCTAAATCTCAATACAAAGGTGACATTTAGAAACAATAACCAAAGCAATGGCTGAGAAAAGTCTTCATGTGCAAATTATCATTATATACAACAATATGCCTCCATAGAGTTATGGTTGCCATTAGACAGCGCTCCCTAGCTGAATGCGAATCCATGGGAGAATTTCAATTGCATACTCCTTGCGTCCTCTTGTCTCGCATCCTTCTCAAACCCATTGGTCTCTCTCCCCTCTGACCTTCTCCTCCAATGGGTTTAGAGAAGAAGGCTAGGCAAGAGAAGTATGCAATTAGGATTCTCCCAATGACCTGGCAGTCACACTGTTTCCAAGCCAGATTTGATCTATGTTCCCATTTCCAAAAATATAGCTCACAGTGATAATCAAGGTCCTGATCCTTCACACTGTCACCTATTAACTGGCAGCAGATTCATCTGTGGTCTCGGGGCTGGCCATGCACGGCTCAATGCTGTCGTCCTCATTCTCAACACAGAAACTGGGTATGTCCCAAATGGCACCCTTTTCCATGTATGGTGCACTGTTTTTGATATGAGCCCTATGGCCGCCCTGGTCTAAGGGAGTGCGCTATGTAGGAAATAGGGTGCCATTTGGGGGACACACACTGTGAGGAGTGAATCACTCAGTAATTTTAAAGCAGCAGCGGTAGCATCAGTTTGACAATGTGTCCCATCCCTCCTTTCTCAGCCAACGGAAACACATCCAGCGGGACCGTGAGTACTGAGAAAGGCCGTAGTAGATTGCCTTGGCATCAGCAGCTGACAAGTCAATCTAAAACATTATCCCATTTGAGCTGGAAGTGCCAGATTCCAGGATGGTTCTTAATGCCTCTTGAAATTTGTTTTAGAATGGCACAAAACACTCTTTAACCTCCTTTGTGTGTGGATAATTAGAGATGATACTGAGAAAATTGCAAAAGTCACAGCCAGAACCGATCAAGCAGCCCAAGCAATTTGATGTGATTTGTGTCGTGCTGCTTATTGGTATATTCTTTTAGTCTTAAAGAACAGATGCCCAAGCGTTTGAACTCCTCTTCTGTTAGATTTCTTACCTCAAACTCTCATCAGAGGAGTGAAGGCAGAGGTTAAACAGAGGTGTACAGTTGAAGTCGGAAGTTTACATACACCTTAGCCAAATACATTTAAATTCAGTTTTTCACAATTATTGAAATTTAACCCTAGTAAAATTCCCTGTCTTAGGTCAGTTAAGATCACCACTTTATTTAAGAATGTGAAATGTCAGAATAATAGTAGAGAGAATGATTTATTTCAGCTTTTATTTCTTTCATCACATTCCCAGTGGGTCAGAAGTTTACATAAACTCAATTAGTATTTGGTAGCATTGCCTTTAAATTGTTTAACTTTGGTCAAACGTTTTGGGAGGTCTTACACAAGCTTCCCATATGTTTGGTGAATTTTGGCACATTCCTCCTGACAGAGCAGGTGTAACTGAGTCAGGTTTATAGGCCTCCTTGTTTGTACACGCTTTTTCAGTTCTGCCCACACATTTTCTATAGGATTGAGGTCAGGGCTTTGTGATGCCACTCCAATACCTTTACTTTGTTGTCCTTAAGCCATTTTGCCACAAATTTGGAAGTATGCTTGGGGTCATTGTCCATTTGGAAGACCCATTTGCGACCAAGCCTTAACTTCCTGACTGATGTCTTGAGATGTTGCTTCAATACATCCACATAATTTTCCTTGCTCATGAGGCTATCTATTTTGTGAAGTGCACCAGTCCCTCCTGCAGCAAAGCACTCCCACAACATGATGCTGCCACCTCCGTGCTTCACGGTTAGGATGGTGTTCTTCAGCTTGCAAGCCCCGTTTTTTCCTCCAAACATAATGACGGTTATTATGGCCAAACAGTTCTATATTTGTTTCTTCAGACCAGAGGACATTTCTCCAAAAAGTACGATCTTTGTCCCCATGTGCATTTGCAAACCATACTCTGGATTTTTCATGGTGGTTTTGGAGCAGTGGCTTCTTCCTTGCTGAGCAGCCATTCAGGATATGTCGGTATAGGACTCGATTTACTGTGGATATAGATACTTTTGTACCGGTTTCCTCCAGCATCTTCACAAGGCACTTTGCTGTTGTTCTGGAATTGATTTGCACTTTTCGCACCAAAGTATGTTCATCTCTAGGAGACAGAACGCGTCTCCTTCCTGAGCGGTATGACGGCTGTGTGGTCCCATATTGTTATACTTGCGTACTATTGTTTGTCCAGATGAACATGGTACCTTCAGGGGTTTGGAAATTGCTCTCAAGGATGAACCAGACTTGTGGAGGTCTACAAAAGGTCTTGGCTGAATTATTTTGATTTTCCCATGATGTCAACCAAAGATGCACTGAGTTTGAAGGTAGGCCTTGAAATTCATCCACTGAAACACCTCCAATTGACTCAAATGATGTCAATTAGCCTATCAGAAGCTTCTAAAGACATTACATAATTTTTTTAAATCTTCCAAGCTGTTTAAAGGCACAGTCATCTTAGTGTATGTAAACTTCTGACCCACTGGAATTGTGATATAATGAATTATAAGTGAAATAATATGTCTGTAAGCAATTGTTGGAAAACTTACTTGTGTCATGCACAAAGTAGATGTCCTAACTGATTTGCCAAAACTATAGTTTGTTAACAAGAAATTTGTGGAGTGTTTGGAAAATTAGTTTTAATGACTCCAACCTAAGTGTATGTAAACTTCTGACTTCAACTGTATATTGATCAGTCTTAGAGAACCAGAACCCTAAAATGGCCTTACCTTTCCAACGTACTGTGGTTCAGAACCCATATATTCCTCCAGTACAAAGAACTGGTTCCACACCCATCCTCGCTTTACCCTCTGAACCCCTGACGCCCCATGTCTCTTCAGTCCCAGTCCTGCCATGCCCCTCAGGTGGTGCTCTCTTCCCATCCTGCTTTGGGGTGGAGAGTGAAGGGGAGCCAGGAAGCCTTTGTCCAAGAGAAACCAAAAGACCAGCAGGAGACCGTTCCTTGTGATCATTGGCAATCTGGGCAGTGGAGGATCTCTGTTGAATTTCAGTGAGAGACTGTGAGTTAGACAATAACAGCTGGGTTGTAGACCCAAGGTAGAAGGGGATTGGGGGGATGTTGTGGTGACATTGTTAGATTTGCCTACAGGATCTTTGGTTTCTCACTCAACTAGTCCTCATTGATCTTTAGTCTGCTGGTGGAAAGAGGAGTGTCATGGTCTGACTTTACACTGCAGTTGAAGTAGTTACAAGGCAACATGGAAAGTCATCTCCTCCACCAACCGACTCTCTCTGTCAAACCTGTCTCTCAGTCTATGCGGTAATAGAGCCTAGGACGAGGCTACGTAATACATTGTCATACATTGTTATAAGCAGCAGTACTTCAAACAGTCCTATCTCATAACTGCCCGATCAGCAACTCATCAACATTGTTTAACAAAATCTGTTCAGGCTGTGTCTACTCCAATTTATTTCATAATTGAGGTCATAATACACGTTATATGTTTGTCTAGTCAAGCTTGACAGTGTCTTACTGGAGGGATTTTACGGATCATGATTCAGTGAAAACGAAACATGAGCAAATTGGTCCTCAGGAGTGCATTTAACTCTGCAAGTCAGGCAATGCGAATTTAGTGGAGCAGGAGCAAACATCAAACACAGTCGCACACACAGAGGAAAGGTAGATCAGATAAAATAAAGAGACTCCCTAAGCACGATTACATACACACAAGAATACAATTATTGTGCATAGTCAGATTAACATAAAAGTGTGTTTAAAATGTTTACATGCTTCGCAAAAAGAATGATTTCCCTTTTCATCTTGTTTACATGGACTCGTCTGAAATCAGGCTACCTGATGGAACTTTTGTTAATGCAGAAAACCAGCAATCAAAATAAACGTCCTACCATAGTGGCCATGTTATTTTTGCGAAACCTATTTGATTCTGAGTTCGGACATTTAAAGTTTGTATGTGAAAACATTTTGTAAGATGATGCATACTGTCAGTTTTTCCGAACTGACTTCACTCGCGCATAAGAGGAAGCCTTGCACTACTAGTGCTGGCACATGCCCAGATCGAATACACCGCATGGAACGCTGATCAAGTGGTGTATTTGATCTGTGCATGTTTTAGTAATTCAAAAGATTGCTCAGAAAGCCAGGTGTTTTAATCGGCATATGCTTACTTCGATTGATCTGGAGGACGCAGTGCAAAAGCTAGATGTCAAGGATTCAGTTTCTCTGTTAGTGGTTTGAATTTGTAATTTACATTGCATGGAGTATGTGACATTCCTGCATATCTAACAACAACTGCATACTAGAGAATAGAGAACAATTTTCATATTGCATAATCAAGTAGAATTCCTGTCACCTCTCCACCTACATACAGATGTTGGATCTTAATTTGATCACTATTCTGTTGATGATAATTTTCCTGCACAGCAGGAAATGCAAACTTGTGGTGTATTCAAAAAGTGTTCTAAAGTTTGTAATTTCCACTTAAAAATTTCAGACCTGATTTACCCCAACATAAACTGTATCAACCACCCTGCAAAAAAGTATACATGAGTTATAATCCACATAATAATTCACAATTCCCACTGCTGCAGGATTATTTTCCTGCTGTAGCAAACTGACTCAAATTAAAATCCTCATAGACACCCTCATAGACATTATACACTAGTGTTAGTTGTTTACAGTGCAGTGTCTGCATGCATAGTACTGAATGATAGGTACTGTATAGGCCCACATTCACTGATCCCGCCCCTCATCCCTCTTTACTTCAATCCTTCCCTCTACAAATCTGCTTCAACAGACCGGTTTATTTTTAGCATCAGGTTTATACAAATTTACAGTACAGTTTCTCTCCTTCATTGTGCTCCCAATCTGAATGCATTCTTCCTGTGTTGTCTGTTGAAAGGCGATGGTAGGCTACAGTCCTTGGTTGACAGGTTATTGTGCATCCATTGCTGTATTCTCTGAGGGCTAAACCCCCGCCATTCTTATCCCAAGATTGAACAAAATGTCCTTGTGTCTTGTCGCACTCGACTATTCCATATCCCAGTTTCCTAAGTTTAGTGGTCACCGAATGACGATCACAAAAAAAATTGGGGCGGTATGTATCCTAATGGTTAGGGCATTGGGCCAGTAACCAAAAGGTTGCTGGATCGAATCCCTGAGCTGACAAGGTAAAAATCTGTCGTTCTGCCCCTGAACATGGCAGTTACCCCACTGATCCCCGGTAGGCCGTCATTGTAAATAAGAATTTGTTCTTAACTGGGTTTACTTGATAGCTACCTACACAAATAGCTAGCTAGAACAAAGTGTTAATAAGAAAAATTAATTAAAAAGATTAAAATCAATACAAATAAGATCTCCAGTAGGCATCTACTGAGGGAGCTAAGAGTTGTGTTGTCTGGTTAAATAAAATAAAAACTGACTGAGAACATGTGTTGGATGACCTTGTTGAATATAGTACCTGCATCCATATGACTTTTTTTTATTGTTGTGTCCTATCAACTATTGTTTGTCCTAATCAGCAGGCCATCATCAGTCATCAGTGTTATTTTACAGACAATGTGAGATGTCTCCTGTAGTGTCTGCCCTCGGAGCAGAAGGCCTTATGGGAACAGACTAGTTTGTGATTTGCGGGAGCCTGCACTGCACTAACACTGGCCAACGAGGGCTCAACCAACCCCCTTACTGCACAAACATGTGACTTAACAGAAAGCCACCCCTAATCCAACAGAATTATCCTTAAACTCCCAGACAATGTCAGGCTGAGTTAGATTGAGGTCTCCAGAACTGTTGGTTGAGAGATGTGTTGAGAGATCCAACATTATCCCTTGAGAAAGGCAGAAGCCAACATTTTTGTGCTGGCTGAACTATATTGAATTGAATACATGTAACAGACTACAGTAAGCAATAACAGACTTGTAGTTGTTGTATGTGCATCCTGTGTTAAAACTTTTAGATAAAAACGAAGAACAAGTTTGCAACGACAGGCGTACAAGGACACAGACAATTACAAAGCTTAAACTATCACTCACAATAGCTCTTTTCTAGGAGACATCTTTGTGCTGTATAACACAATTTCATGTCATTTTGTTGCTGCATCAATATTCCGAGACAAAGGAAATGGTTTTGCTTGACTGCAATCTTGTTACATAAGAGCCCATTTGTCATATGATGTAGATTCCAATATGAACCAGCATAGCCTAGATGAACAGTGTTTTCGGTAGTGCACCAACATGTGAAACTCAGGCTTATATGTACTGTACAGTAACCTCTGAGCATAATCATATATTTAAGTCAAGGCCAAAGGCACAAACATCACCAGAAACATGAATGGATGGTCTGAGATGCCCTTATGGTACATTAATCATTTAGGGATTATGCTGAATGTTCAATGTTTTATAGAATATGGCCAATTATCTTTATGGTTTGACCAACTTTATTTTGTGTGGATATGTTAGTCAATTAACTCCATTACATACTGAGGCAAGTCATAAAGAAATGCACACATCATGTGTCGGTGATGTCTGTGCTAAAAACCGGCCTTTTCAAAAAAGTAAATAAATACATATTTTTTATGAAAAGTGGAGAGTCAGATATTCCCCAGCTAGCACAGAACGTTCCGAGAACCATATGTTTCTTAGAGCTTGGTGAGAGAGTGGTTGTCCTATGATTATTTTGCATACAACCTTCTAACAAATTTCTGGGAATGGTGCAGGATAGTTGTTTGGCTTTGGAACATTCTCAGCCCATCTATGGAACTTGACAAAGAAACATTATTTTCTTGGTATTTAATTACTTTAACAGAACGTTTACTAAAAGTTAAAACATGGTTACACTTTAATTTCAATGTTGATAATGTTCTAGGAACGTTCTCCAACTGGTTTGACATTGAGAATGTTCTCAAATAGTTCATAGAAAGTTCTGAAACAATGTTCTTGAACCAACTTTATGTTGGTTTCTGCAGGTTTCCTCATGGTTCAATTTAAAGTCATGTTCTCAAAACGTTAAGAAAATGTTCCCTAAAACCACAAGAAACATTAGTAACGTTCTAGGAACGTTTTAAGATTGTCCTTTAAAAACATATACATTCTGTTCTCAGCGTCAACAAAACTTGCTACGTGTGTTCAGGTGTGTTGGCCTCGCCCACTAATTGGCCACACCTGATCTTAATGAGTGCTTGTTTCCTTTGAAATAGGGTTTGTTTGAACAGACAAAAATTAGCAGCTTTGTATGAGTAAAAGAAACATAGGATGCTAGCTCCATCCTGGTGGCGCAGTGGACTAATCCCATGGGGAGAAAATAAAAAATAATACGTTCAAATCTCACCGATATCGTGCCACAATAAAGAAAAATGTGTGTTGCATGATTTAATGCGTAAGCAAATTAATTGTCCTGTCTGTGCTTGGAGTTCAAAACAATTCAAATAAGCTAGCATTATTGAAATATTCAGTTAAAATGTTAATTTCTGTTCTCAGAACGTTAATAAAACCTCCCTGGAAAACATCCAGGGAACCATAGTAAAACGTCCTCAGAACTTCCCTGCAACGTAACAAAAAAATATGTTTGCTAGAACAGAGAAAATGTTCACTTCCATTCTCAGAACATTTAAAAAATGTTCAGTTTTACATGTCAGGAAACATATCACTTTGTTCCCAGAATTAATGGGAAACCATAAACGTACGTTCCTACAACTTCCAAAGAACTAAATGTGCTAGCAGGGTCTATTGTAGCCTACTCTCATATGTTATTAATGCAGTGAAGGCAAGAACCAATGCTTGGGCATATAGTGTGTTCATACATCTTAATCAGTGGCGGCTGCTGAGGGGAGGACGGCTCATAATGTCTGGAACGTTGCAATTGGAATGGCATCAAACCATGTGTTTGATGTATTTGATACCATTCCACCTATTCCGCTCCAGCAATTACCACGAGCCCGTCCTCCCCAATTAAGGATCCACCAACCTCCTGTGATCTTAATGTTGCTTGACCCCAGGAAGAGTAGATGTTGCCTTGGCAGCAGCTAATGGGGATCCTTAATAAATACAAATAAATAGAAAGTAAAGATAAAAGATACAAACTCAGGTTGGCATTTTTCGTCATGAATGTTTGTTCTGGAGTCAGCTCTGCAGAGTGGTCGCAAGCTGGGATAGCCACAAAGTCATAAAATCTGATTTTAAACATTAACCCTAACCGTAACCACACTGCTAACACAATATATATTTCCTAGCCCTAATCTTAAATTAAGCACATTTTTGTTTTCATGAATTTTTATAATATTGCCAATTTTGACTTTGCAGTTGGCCTATCTAAGGGGAAATGGCTCAGTTCTGCCTCCAAGACAAGACTCATGACAATAAATGTCAATCTGCGCTAAAAACAGCAGAGAACAGAAAGAAACTGAAGCAGTTGTCTTCTTTTCACATACAGATGAAGGATCCTATTTTGATCACCCTGTTGCAGGAGAACTTGAATGTAAAACTTTTAGTGTATTTGAGGTTTAAAAAGGCTTTCAAAAAAAATGTATCAACCTTACAGAAATGTGGATGAATTATAATCCAAATAGAGTTTACATTTCCTGTTGCTGCTGGATCATTTTACTGCTGTAGCAAAATGGGTCAAATTAGTATCTTACATCTGCATTTGTGTTTACCATTTAAATACACACAGAGAGAATACCAGCCTAATATGGAATTCAGTGCACTCTATTTGAATACCTGCACCATTTGCATCAATTTCATCCAGTGCAGATCATTGAGCTCAATACCATTGACTGACCTGCTGCATGTTTTCCGTTCAAATGCAATAAATCTCTAAATGAATCCATGTAGGCACACTCCATGTGAGCTAGATAGAGTTAGTAGGCTGTATGTCCTATAGTGATATGGACAGAATTGATTTGCTACTATACAGGTCATTTCTTATTTAATTACTTTCATATCTTTTCTTTATATATCTTATCTTCTTAAAGATAAAATATTTAGTTCAATTATTATTTTGATGAAACAGTGAAATTAATTGGAACTCTCTCAAACTAAACATCAACCTTCAGCATCTACCCCAGTGGGTATAACTACTCCACTTCTCTGTTGCCAAATAAAAAGAAATTATCCTAAAAAAACAACAACAAAACAACTAAGGACACTAACAGTGACACATACCTTGACTGTCTCTCCCAGGCTCTCCGGCTGGTGCGCTTTAAAACCAGATTAATCCAAATGTCTGATGGCAAAAGCAATGCAACTCCCTTGCGAGCAAAGAACACATTCAGACTTACAACCCACACACACACACACACACACACACTCTCTCTCTCTCTATATATATGTATATATTTCTCTCTCTCACACTCTTTCTTCTCACTATCTCGCAGCAGATGAGTGTGGAGGAGAGATGAAAAATGAGAGATTGAGTATCAGCTGTATGTAGTACTATTGTGTTCAGGAGTGCTCAGCAGTGCACAGAGCGTCAAGCCAAGCTGCAAGCCCAGCACTCTGATATGCTCCTGTTCCGTGTGTTGTGAATATAGTTGAAGTGGGTGTCAGAGAGTCTCGATCCCCTAAGGTCCCCATGCTGGTCTGGAATCGTCCTCCCACCTCTAGTTTCCTGCATTAGTAGAGGGGAGGAACCCACTCCCTGCTGGATCCAGCCAGTGATGTGCTCTGTTGTGTTCATAATTTGAGGAGCTTGCTAGAGCCATGAGACTTTGATGGTAAAGACTCAATTACTGACACAAGGGTTGATGAGGCGCTGTCATGTAGGGGGTGTGTGTATGTGTGTGTGCGTGTGTGCGTGTGTGACTAAAGTGGGCTACAGGCTCGTTAAGAAATGAAATGTTACATATTCTAGTCTTCAGAAATTGATAGATTAGAGAAACTCATATGAATGCACTTTATCCATTTTTTTATAGAAAAGCTCCAGTTCTCAATGTTTTAAAATAGCTTTTGATGTATGATGTCCTTCATTATGGGCTGACCTATTTTGGATTCCACATTTTTCTCTCATCATTTCCTCCTTGTCTAGCTCTGGCCCTCATTCGTTGGTTGGTTCTCTGAGAGCTGTATTCTCCAAAATCAGGGAAGAGATAATGAAAAAAATGCTTTCGTTTGTAAATAGTGTCATTTCTAAACGGCTCAGCAAGGCATGTCATCTCACACACTGTAGCCTATGACAAGCAGCCACAAAGATAAAATAAAAGATTACCCTACCTTCTTATTACTAAGGTAAAAACAATTGTAAGCAGGGTGATGAAAACAACTTAACAAAGTAATTCCATGAAAATAGAATTGGTCAATAAAGCACAAAAATTACATGAACTGTATAAAACTGTAAATGCACTGAAGGGGCTAAATGTCATGTTTTGTTTGAATACGGAGCCTCCCAAACAAGAGTTTAAATGGTTTACAGTTTAGAGAGATAGAGTGATGTGGGTGGATTATGGGTTAGGATGCTGACAGAAAAGAGGGATTTAAACCCTAGCTCAGTTCCTACAGTAATGGAACGAAAGTACTTTAGCATACATGGCTGGGAAGCAATTAAGACAGAGCACACGACCACCAGATCACACGTGTTGTGTCCCAAATGGCACCCTATTCCCAATGTAGCACAGTACTTTTGACCATGGCCCAAATGAATCTGGTCAAAGTCAGTGCACTATATAGGGAATAGGGTGCCATTTGGGATGTAGTCAGAGGGTGTAAGGGGTCTGTTCAGCTCTCCCAGTGGCATGGTATCTGTGTACTTTGTGTCATCGCAGACAGACAAAGGTATTATGTTTTCCCTGCTCGCTTAGAAGTAGTAGTGGAATACATGGTCTTGTCCATCATTAGGCCAATTTACAGGCCCACTGCAGTCAAAAACATAATTTTTCTGTCTTTTATATATACACTCACCGGATAGTTTTTATTAGGTACACCCATCTAATACCGGGTCAGATACCCCTTTGCCTCAAGAACAGCCCAAATTCTTTGGGACATGGATTATACAAGGTGTCGGAAACATCCGTTGAAAACATTCCCCACACCAGTACACCACCGCCACCACCGTGTACCAGGCAGGATGGGTCCATGGACTCATGCTGCTTACGCCAAATCTTGACTCTGTTATCAGCATGACGCAACAGGGACCCGGATTTGACGGACCAGGCAATGTTTCCCACTCCTCAATTGCCCAGTATTGGTGATTGCATGCCCACTGGAGCTGCTTCTTCTTTATTTAGCTCATAGGAGTCGAACCCGGTGTGGTCGTCTGCTGCAATAGCCGTGACAAGGATCAACGACTTGTGCGTTCCGAGATGCCGTTCTGAACACCCCTTTTGTGCTGCACTGTTATTTGTCTGTTTGTGGCCCGCCTGCTAGCTTGCACAACTCTTGCCATTCTCCTTTGACCACACTCATCAAAGTGCTGTTTTCTCCCACAGGACTGCCGCTGACTGGATGATTTTTGTTTGTCGCACCATTCTCGGTAAACCCTTGACACTGTCGTGTGTGAAAAGCCCAGGAGAGCAGCCGCCTGGCACTGACGTTCATACAACACTCACTTTTGCCCATTCTAACGGTCAATAGAACAGTAACTGAATGCCTCAATGACCCCTCTGCCTGCTTTATACAGCAAGCCACGGCCACATGACTGTCTGTTGAAGTGATCCATTTTCGTGAACGGGTTTGGTGTACCTAATAAACTGTAAGATGAGTGTATTTCCACACTATGAGGTTGGGATAATACTGTGAAATTGGGAAAGTGATGATAATGCCCTTTTAGTGTAAGAGCTGTTTGAAAATACTGCCTGAAATTTCAGCCTGTTTTGTTGGTATGGAGATTTTTCCTACCTGGTCACGTCACCAGACGATCAATTAGTTAATAGATGAATAAGAAAGAGAGTTCCAAACCTTTGTGCCAATAACAGCTAGTTTTCAGTTTCCCCCTTCCCACGCGGACCACTGCCAGACAGTCCTAGCACAATTCTTACTTCAGAAATGGCTATTTTCTAAGAAGCAATTTTTGTTTCTTTTTTACCATTTTAATTAGAAACAGTTACAGTAAGGTACTTAATTGTTCCCAGACATGATTTGATAAAAACTGCTACATTGGACCTTTAAAAACTCCCCACAGACTAAGCCACTGCAACTGGTAGTAGTGGTGTGTAGCACACTTTGATAATAACATTGCATGATAGCGTTTCTCTGTGAGTCTGACCCTCTGCCTTTCTCCTAATGTGGTCTTAATTTGATTGTTGTTCACGGAGTAATGTGAATCCCCTGCCTGCTCTGATCAACCCCTGTCCAGATGGCATGGTGTTCCCCCTGAGAAACACAATTTAATCCTCCTAACACATGGTGGGCTGAGTCGTGCTCTCTCCCTGTGTGTGTGTGTGTGTGTGTGTGTGTGTGTGTGTGTGTGTGTGTGTGTGTGTGTGTGTGTGTGTGTGTGTGTGTGTGTGTGTGTGTGTGTGTGTGTGTGTGTGTGTGTGTGTGTGTGTGTGTGCATTTTTGTAAACAGGATAATCAGAGAGGGTGGAGAGATACTGTAGATATAACAGGTCTGGCAAGCAACCAGTGGGAGTAGTTGTGACTGTACTTTTGCAGATTTTTAAATTACATTGCCAAAACCTGTAATGAAGAATTTCTGTACTGTTGATGCATTCTGAAAAGGAATAATCATATGTTCTGATAAACTGAGGTAGCTACAAAACACTCCCCACACCCTCCTTGGGATCTGACAAGCTAAGGTACTGCTTAAAAGCCCTAGCACACACTTTGACCATATAATGCAGATCATTTATTTCCTTTTCCGTGTTACACTTTGCAGTCAGAACAAATAAAACAGGCATCTCATTACAGGTTAAAGTAGCTCCAGATGCCTGATAAAGGATTTGCTGCTTTGCCTTAAGGAAATACAGAAGCTTAGAGGCCCAACAAAAATTTAAACTGCTTATGTCCCCTACTGTACCAATTGTGGATTTGCGTGCCATTGTGACAGATGGGGGGTGGCTGCCACTAAAGTGAAGATAATCCAATGCAATACAAAGGAATTGTGCAAAGATGCTATGAGATTTCATGAAATCACAAGGGAATTGAATTGTACAGTTGCCGATGTGCCGTGTCTCTGACAAACAATGAGGTCTGAGAGCACTGGCCCATGTGGCTGTTTTTAAACTCATATTGTCTGTCAGCTCTTCTGACGTGTGAAGATACTAAATCCCCAACATGCAGTCTGGTAGGAGCTTCCAGAGTGTGATTTTATGCATTTCCTGGATATGGAAGTGACTATTATGTATTTCCTGGGAGAATAACCGTTCCCATTTTTATGATTTTTCTCCATGTGTTTTTCCATCTTCCCATTGACCTAAGATGGCAGATCAGTAAAAGCTTTCACTCTTGTGTACCAGGCAGTAGCCTATAGAATATAGTGCAATTCTGAGTATTATGGAAATAGTAGAATGCTGAATCTGTTCCCACTATTCTCTTATACCTTGGTTTTGCCATGACAATCTTTACTTTACACCAGAGGAGGCTGGTGGGAGGAGCTATAGGACGACAGGCTCATTGTAATGGCTGGAATGGAATTAATGGAACGGTGTCAAACACATCAAACATATGGAAACCACATGTTTGACTCCGTTCCATTAAATCCATTCCAGTCATTTCAATGAGCCCTTCTTCCTATAGCTCCTCCCACCATCCTCCTCTGCTTTACATGTATTACTTGGGAAGTGATGGCATGTAGTCTAGGCCATTCAGTACCTCCCCCTGAGGTCAAAAGAGTTAGAAATTGTCCTTGAGGGGGAAGATTTTTCCTGATATTGTTTCTGCCCAACCACTTGGAATAGATTGGAATGTTGGTCTCATTGGATCCTTCCACTAGCGTTTCATTGTAAACTTAAACAGAACCGAAAGGTCTCTTGTGTTCTTCAAAGATATAGAGGTTCTGAACATGTCCTCCGAGATTCCAAAGGAAAATATGAGAGGAGAATAGAGGGCAGAATCCTGTTTTAGATTCTGCATGATATTATAGAGCAGAGGCTTAGATTCATACAGGTCTGTCCGTGTTCGAACCAACAGGCTATTCTATTCATAGTCCCTGTGCCTCTGGCTGACCACAAATGAGGGCGACATATCAGATACTAAGAGGCATTCTGCAATGGCTATCAAATTAAATCATGGTCAGCCACACACATTTAATTTGTCCTGTCTCTCACTTCCACAGACTGTAATGAGGTCTCAGAGAATAGGCTACAAACTGATTTGGTTATCCTTCCGAAAATAATATTGCAATATTTCATTCTAATGATTAATCATCCTTTTTCATCCTTTTTCCCCCCAGGAGAAAGCATATTTAATCTGCTACAGTACCTTTAATATTACCAGGTCAGAAATGGACTAAAATAGATTGTTATGTTATTGTTAACACTCTATAATCTATAGTATACTGTATAATGTAGTCAGTGATATTATCATTCTTATTCATCCTTATAAGAGACTGGATAGTGGCTTCTAAGGGCTGCATATAAACGAAGCATGTCCTCAGCCTGTACAGGAGAGTGAGACCTCAGAGGGTCTAGCCCCTGGCAAGGTCAGTCAGAACAGGTTAATGACTAAGTAGAGTAGCACCCTCTCTAACAGGGTGGTTAATCTACCATGACAGGGTGGACACAAATCAAGCCCTAATGTGCTCAACGATGCAGACGGCAACGTCCCTAGCGTAATTACATGGAATGTGTGTAAACTTGTTGTTTCTCCTAGCTAAAATAATCTTTAAGTTCGGCTAAAATATGTCGAGGATTTATGCATATTCTTAAGGGCTTAGACGGATTCCCTACACATGCAAAGCATTATTTTCCCATCCAGTTGACATCAAAATGGAAACGAACATACTTTTTGGGCATAAACTGTACAGTATCTGGATTTTGTTGCATCAGGCTCCTGCAACATTGCACCCTGGCCAGCTTATAGCTTCCTGGTAAGACTCATGATTGTCTTCCATCATGCGGATATTTAGGCACAGAGAAAATGATGTTGTAAAATGCATTTGCACTTGTTTTCCCTCTCTGGAGATTGGTATGGACTCCTCAAATTCTATTTCCTCCAAAGGGACGGTGGTGCGTTCAGAATGTAAGATTTGATTGATGAATTCATAAATTTCCATGAGTAAAAAAAGGCTACGCATGTAATTAAATAATGATGGACACTACACCCACCAAGGTCAGGGTTAGTTTCACATCTCAGTGGGCTTGTTTCTCAGTTGAAAACATACACATGTTTTACTTGTTTAAAACTCCCTGTAGGCTCTTACTGTGCATCTATATATAAATATAGTAATACTACAGTATTTATACCATAGTATACTATAGTATTATCTCATTAGTCCCCCCCCCCCACCCCAATATGCCTCCCTCAATAAACCAATACAATATCTCACATTGTATACAGTACTATAATGGTCAGCCAGTGTTCAATGTTTTGAGCTGGTCAAATCATAAACTTTTTCGCTTGTTCACATAAAAATAGACTAGAGTAAATTGTTTTGTAGTTAGTCGTAATTCACAAATAAAATTGACTATACAATTACTCTATAGAGTAATTGTTTTTTTTTCTCCTTGAAGCCCACCGTTTCGTCTTAGTGGAATGAACAAAACAAAGCTTTCTCCTGACAAATACCCAATTAACTTTACTTTACACATTACAGTCTATTCTTTAATAAGGTCCAGAGGGCTTTTTCCATGAGATAGTATCTGCTGTGCTGATACAGTTGCCTCCTGCTTCAGTCATTTGTCACACGGTAAGGGTGGTTTGCTAGTATAACATATGGACCTATACATTCCTACTATATAGTGCACTTATCGTCAGGTTTTTCAGATGAACAAATATACAGTTTAGGCTTTAAATATATATATTTTGTTAAATATGTGAGTGTTTTTCAGCTGTTCAAATGGATTACCTGGAAAACCACATCTCCCGATTCCTAGAATAATCTCAAAATGTTGTGTTGCTTTAGTAAGCCTGCTGTAACTTTGGGGATTGACTTTCAGTTAACCCTGTTGATCTCTGCAGTGCTTTCAGGGGATCTACTGTACTGTATTCCTACCAACCACATGTCAACCTGTTACTGTCATTAATTTACTATAATGAGTTGGGTTACTACAGTTCATGGATTACTAGGACATGGGTCCAGAGTTGAAGCCATAGCAGGGCCAGAGGTTTGAACACTCGGACACCCAATCAGGATGGCTTAACATATATTTTTCAACAAAAAAAAGAAATACATGTTTGTTGTTTGCATTGCCTCCTGAATAATCAGAAATGCCGATAAATGCAGTAGGAGGTACTAGGGATCTAAATGCCCCAGAAGCCGATGTTTGGAGGATATATTGGCAGAGTGTTGTTAACACTTTGTATTAAAGTCGAGGGCCGGCAAAACGTGCCAATATTGTAACAGCTTTCTTTAGGTGAAAGAGAGTCGGACCAAAATGTGGCGTGGCTATTGTGATTCATATTTTAATGAAACAAGGAAAACCATGAATCAATACGAAAACCGAAACAGCCTCTACTGGTGCAAACTAACACACGACAGAAACACGGACATAAGGACAATCACCCACGAAACACTCAAAGAATATGGCTGCCTAAATATGGTTCCCAATCAGAGACAACGATAAACACCTGCCTCTGATTGAGAACCACTTCAGACAGCCATAGACTAACCTAGAACACCCCACTAAGCTACAATCCCAATACCTGTGAAAACTCCAAGACAAAACACACCACATACAAAAACCCATGTCACACCCTGGCCTGACCAAATAGATAAAGAAAACACAAAATACCAAGACCAGGGTGTGACAAATATATCCTTCAAACACAGGCTTCTTGGGCATTATCACTTTTTGTTAAGGGTTATCAACATATTTAAATAATGATTGACATACAGTATTTTAATTTTAAAATTGTTTTTATGGATTTATTCATACTATTTCATCTTCCACAAGATATAGTCCCAACACAAATCTAGGGTTGCTACCAAATCCAGCTGGTCATTCGTTCTATAGGTTCAGATGCTAGAGACATGACCCAGTCATTCTAAATGTTTCATTGCCATACTGGCTGGCAATGTTCTTATCCCTTGCTTGCTAGCTAGCCAACTACGGATAACTTACAGTCACGTCAAAAAGTGCAGCCAGGATAACAGCAAAGTAGCTACATTTGCATTTGTAAAAGCTGTTTTCTAGTGACATTTATTTATATAACAATAACAATGAGCCAACGAGGCACAATTTCGCCTGGCATAGAAAATGTTCTCGCTCATCAGGACACTGTTGTTCAGGGGAGCTAGCAAAGAACCAAGCTAACACAATCACTTCAAACTGAAGCTGGAAAGACTGCAAATTAGCTGCACTTTGATTCATTTGAGCTTTTTTCAATTGCCATTTATTTGTATATATCTCTTCAAATGATGCCAGCTGATTCATGATTCATTACTATGGGACAGCTGGAGATCGAATTTGAATATTGAAACAATGCTGCAAATATCATATAGACAGAAAGCAAGGTTTATACAAATCTCCTCTACATTTTAGTCTAAAAGAAATGTGAGATAAGGTTGAGATGCTTTTTAGAGTGGAGATCAGGTTTATAAAGTGCCTGGCTGGGCTGATGAGACAGTGGATTGCGCAGTCAGATGGAACAGAGGAAAAAGACATTGTAACGTTATATATTTAGCTGGTTGTAACTTGTGGAATAGCCTCCGCCTGGAATGCGGTTTTAACCCATCAGCATTCAGGATTAGACCCAGCAATGATATGGCACATCTACCCTCCCCACACAAGTACTACTAGCTAGCTAACAGTGGGCAAATTGTTTTGACCCTCTGCAATTCTTTGCTAATGCGAGATAGTGCTAGCTAGCTAGTCACAAGTTCTGGCAAACCAAAGTTCAAAGTGCTTTTTCAAAAGCCACGGATGGAGGATGAAGACCCCAGAGTTCAATATGTCTAGTCATTAGCCAATGAGGAGGCTAGCATGGCTACTGCTTCAACTTCCACAGCCCAGCTAAGTCACCATCTTCAAGCCCTACCTTGTTACGGTGAGCATGTCATCACAAATCTGCCTGCAGATTTGTCTGCAGTTGACAAACCACACACGCAACCAAAAATGTGAGTGTGCCCAATTAAAGTGATCAATGAAAAATCACAGTGTTTCTCATGGAAGTGGAAAGGACAGTTTTATTGGCTGGAATGCAGTTTGACAAGGGACGCTGTTTTCGGTAAAATGTGTCGACATTTCCTAGAGGCCACTATGGAAGGCTAATATGTTAGAGACAGATATAAGGATTGGAAGCACCTTTGTGATGAAAAAGAGGTTCTAGACATTGTGCGCTAAACAGGACATAGCATTACATCGACATAGGGCGAGTGAAGAGGCCATTAACAAGGGCACCTTTGGGGATTTTGAAAAATATATATCCAGATGTATATACAAACCACCTTGATTCGGTCTTACGTTGCAAAATTTGAAATTGTGTTTTTTACATTGGATAAAAGAAGAGACACAGAGCTACAAAATGATATATCATACAATGCATTTGAGGAATGATGGAAAAGTAATTCTGCTTAGAAAGTTGATAAACTTGTAACTTCACATTTGAGAAAATAGCCTTTGAATGTTTTGGTACATATTGGAGAACTCTTCTTTGTCTACACCCATTCAGCATTGTTCACACCCTCTTTTAAGCGTTAGGCCCATTGTTCACACCCTCTTAAGCTTTATGCCCACCCATTTCTTTAAGGGTTGATCCAAGCATTCTGTCCTAACAATAACAGTCAAGCACTCAAGATAACTGGCTAACGTGAGAGGACCGTTCACTGACCATTTTACTCATCCTAGCAGAGCTGGTTAGGATGTTTGTATGTTATCCAGAACAATGATGACTGCAACTGTGCAACAATTTAGCCTTTTTTGCCAACGTTTACTGACACCGGCCATATTCAACAGGTGATGAGCTTTCGTAAATTCGTCAGTTATTCTGTGCTTTGGCACACTCAGATGAGAGTGCTCTGAAATTGGTGTAGATAGCCAGAGCGAATTGACCAGCTATGTTTATCAACAGTTGTCACAGTGACATTCTATTGAAATGGTTACTTGCATATTGGAGTCTTTTGTTAAGACATATAGTTAGCTAGCTAGATAAACAATGAACCATAATCCCAACTCATGACGTTACAACCCTGCATGAATCTACAGGTAGCTAACCAACCAGGTTCAATGTTAGCTAGCTAACATTAGGCTATAACTAGCAAAGCAGATGGCTCTGAGATACGAATAATAAGATCGTACATGTTAAGTTAGCTAGCTATCTAACAGTACACTAACTTGAAATAAAAACGACTTTCTGTCCAAATTTGAAATTTGTAATATCTGAAAATGTAGCTAGCTAGACTATCTTACCTGTGCTCTGAAATCAGAGTAGATAGACAGAGCGAATTTACCAGCTATGCCTATCAACAGTCGTCGTTAAAATTGTTACTTGCACAGTGGAGTCTTTTGTTAAGCCTCTCCCTGTCACACAGATGCCACGGTTGCCCTTAGTTTGAAGATGTAATCCAGAGACAGGTGTTTTCTCCTCCTCCATAGCTATCATACTCTAATTCCACTGATTTCAAAAGTTGGTCCTCCAGAAAGTGGAGAGCAACACTTATGCAGTTCTACTACGCAATATTTTTTTTTAAAGCAGCGTTAGACAGGATTACCTACACATACTGACTAGCTCAAATAGGCAGAAGCATGCTAGAAGGCAGATCAATCCGAACTCATCTCTCGGCGTGTCCAGCCCACTCATTATCTCAGCCAATCATGGCTAGCTGGAAGGTTGCTGTTTTTTTCTGTGGCTAAACAAACTAGGCTTGTAATTTAACCGTTTTGTTCGTATTTACAGATGGCATACAAGTCTGTTATTAAGGCACATGAAAGTTCACGTTCCAAAAGGTATTTCTGGTTAAATGAAATTAAGCTTACGTTCAAATGGCTCTCCTTTGAAGTAGTGACCTGCGACATACGCCTAGTTTCTTGAAACGAGTCACAAATATGATCCAAAAATTCTAAATTGTCTAGAGCAGCTGCCCAAAAACACTAGACTTATGAGTCCAGATACTCAAAAGGAGCTGTTTGAGTCTGCAGCCTCGCTCACTGTTGGCCCAATGTGATCACTATCATATCTCTGCTGAGGATGCTGAATTATCCGTATTTATTCAGTCGGGGAGGTCAGGAATTCCCATCCCTTATTGAAGTTTTGGACAGCTGCAGCCCTAACATTTTCCCTAACATCAATAGACTACTAAGGGCCATCATCACCCTTCTTATGACTTCATATAGTATTTAGAGACTTCTCCACTACAGTACAGGCCAAATGAAAAGTTTCATCAGATCGTGAATGCTGACTGCATGTCTGAACAATCTGGTCCTGTTGTCCTTTGAAAGGGAAGTCAGTGACTCTTCGGACAATAATTAAATAATCTCCATCTTCAACACCAATCCTAGGCGTCGACTCCTTGTGCTGTAATACGTGAAATACACAAGAAAGGTAAACCTGAATACTGTTTATTTATGATTCTGCCTAATGTTTTCATGTCTGCCTTGGTAGGCCTACTGTATATTTGATGTGAGCTACTGTATTCATACCCAGAGTGATATTAGGCTATGTATGAGGAGTTCAGTCTAGCATGCTGACCACACATTTTGCGCGAGAGATGCAAAATAAATGTACACGTGTTATTCAATAATTTAATTTAATCACTTAAAATTGGTTGCCAACTGTGGTGGAAATTCTAATCAACAATGAGGAGAGACAAGGTCAATCACCAATCAGGATATTACTTTATTCAAAACGTATTAATAAGGAAAGCATAAAGCAATTGTTTCTATAATGATAAGGCTGGTCGGCTCAACACTTCCAACTGTTGTGGCAAGTAGCTCTGACATACAACGAATACAAATATCTTTTATAGAAAGATACGTCCTTTTAGTCTTCTTACCAAACAACAGATGTATGGAATGGGTCACTTGATATATGAGAAAGGAGTATCCCGCAGCCAGATAGAATTTGCTTTGAAGACTTTTCTTATTGTTTAGTCTGGCCCCTAAGACAAAGCTCCGATCTCGTTCCTGGTACTTCATAGCACAGAGACACCAATTCATTCAATGGCATAAATCAATTGTCAACTCCAGATACTCCCATCTCAAGTAAAACCCCTTCTTGACCACATGACTGGACAAGCTCACTGAGGGGAGTGAGCCTCTAGGTCATACACTACTCCAGGATAGGTGCAACATCAGAGATGACATAAAATGGTTCCAGACACTACCCCACACATCTTTGGTCAGACATAATCTCTCCAAACGAGGGAGTGACTAGCGCACAGATATTGTGGAGACAAGTAAGTGGTTCCCCATTAATCATGCCATCCCTTCACATGGTTTAGAATAGGTAAAGACACATTCACATGTGAAGATAATGTTCTCTTCTCTTTCTGATATTCTGCATAGCACCATAGACATGTGGAAGACACGCCTGACTTCTCCCCTCTCTGGGCCCCAGGTGACAGAGCCCCAGCTGAGGGAAGAAGTGCAACTGCCAACACCAGAGTCCGAAGGGATACATTTTAATAACAAGCATATCATGTAAGCATATTATGTAGATAAGATATCTTAATTATCTATGTTACCTAACTAATTCTGATTCTTCCACCACACAACTGCCATGTAAAGTCCAAAGAAGAAAAAGAAGAAGACTGAAGGAGGAGAGATGACTAGAAACGAACTAGGTTTACCCTTTAATCTGTGGATTAATTGTCGGAGGACCTTGTGCATTTCAGGTAAAATAACAACCCAATGTTTATATCCCAGGACAAATTAGCTAGCAACAGTAAGCTAGCCATTTAAATTGCCATGAATGTTTAATGTGTTTCGACCTGTCTCCAAATTAAAATAGTTGGTTCAGAGTTCGTAATTCCACATGTGTTATTTCATAGTTTTGATGTATTCACTATTATTGTACAATGTAGAAAATAGTCAAAATAAAGAAAAATCCTTGAATAAGTAGGTGTGTCCAAACTTTTGACTGGTACTGTAAGTATTCCCACCCCTGAGTCAATACTTTGTAGAAGCACCTTTGGTATTGATTACAGCTGAGTCTTTCTGGGTACGTCTCTAAGAGCTTCCAACACCTGGATTGTGCAACATTTGCACATCATTTTTTTAAATCCATCAAGCTCTGTCAAATTTGTTGTTGATCATTGCTAGACAACCATTTTCAGGTCTTGCCATACATTTTGATGTAGATTCAAGTCAAACTGTAAGCCACTCAAGTGTAGATTTGGCTTTAGGTTATTTTCCTTGTAACGGCCGTCGACGGTGGAAGAAGGTGACAAAGAAGGTGAGGACCAAGGTGCAGCGTGGTATGTGTCCATATTTATTAAATGAACACGGAAATAACAAAGTGAAGCGACCGAGAACAGTTCTGACTGGTGCAGACACACAACAGAAAACAGAAAGCAATCACCCACAAAACACAATAGAAAGCAGGCTACCTAAATATGGTTCTCAATCAGGGACAACGATTGACAGCTGCCTCTGATTGAGAACCATACCAGGCCAAACACAGAAATAGCAAATCATAGAAAAACTAACATAGACAACCCACCCAACTCACGCCCTGACCATGCTAAAACAAAGACATAACAAAAGAACTAAGGTCAGAAGGTGACAGTCCTGCTGAAAGGAGAATTCATCTTTCAGTGTCCAGTGGAAAGCAGACTGAACCAGGTAAAACATTTTCCTGAAACACTTCCCAGTCCTTAATGATTATAAGCATACCCATAATATGATGCAGCCACCACTATGCTTGAAGATGTGGAGAGTGTGTCACGCTGGTATAAAGGATCGGTGAGACAGGTGCAAAAATGCGTAATGTTTTTTTTTATTGACTCAAATTACAGCGTGCCATGCACTGGGACGAAGACCAAACAAACACGTATACAAAATACAGGGTTGAACCCAAACAAAAGAGCGAGGAGTACCTCGAATAAATACACGGGACGAGACCCGTAACATACACCCTCACAATGATTCCACATGGGATGAAGCCCGTAATCATCTGCATATTACAAGTGGCACAAAAACCCAAACAACACAGCACAGGTACTGACACTACCAACGGACATTGTAACAATAATTGACAAGACAATGGAGAAACAAAGGGCACATTTGTACAATTACTAATCAGGGGAGAATATGGGGACCAGGTGTGCGTAATTACACAGTTCAGTTCCTAGAGGTGATGACTTAGACCTCCGAAACTGTTGCACGGAATGAGCAACAGTACCGATCATGACAGAGTGGTACTCAGGAATGTCTCCTAATGGTTTTGTCCCAAACATAACCCTTTGTATTCGGGACAGTATTAATTGAGTGGCTTGTTGGAAACAGGATGCATGTTTGGGAATATTTGTATTGGGTAAAGGCTTCCTTCTTTTCTCAGTTAGGTTAGTATTGTGGAGTAACTAAAATGTTGTTGATCCCTCCTCAGTTTTCTCCTACCACAGCCATTAAACTCTGTAACTATTTTAAAGTCACCATTGGCCTCAAGGTAAAATCCCTGAGCGGTTTCCTTCCTCTTTGGCAACTGAGTTAGGTAGGATGCCTGTGTCTTTGTTGTGACTGGGTGTATTGATAAACCATTCAAATTGTAATGAATAACTTTTCCATGATCATAGGGATATTCAATGTCTGTTTTTTTTTAACCATTTACCGATAGGTGCTCTTCTTTGCGAGGCATTAGAAAACCTCCCTGGTCATTGTGGTTGAATCTGTGTTTGAAATTCACTGCTCGACTGAGGGACCTTAAATACAATTGTATGTCTGGGGTATGGAGATGAGGTAGTTATTCAACAATAATGTTAAACACTAGTATTGCACACAGAGTCCATGCAACTTATTATGTGACTTGTTTTAAGCACATTTTTACCCCTGAACTTATTTAGGCTTGCCATAATAAAGGTGTTGAATATTTAATATATCTAAAGACATTTCAGCTTTACATTTTTTATTAATTTGTAAAAAATGTGAAAAACATAATTCCACTTTGACGTTAGGGGGTATTGTGTGTAGGCCATTGACAAAATGTAAATGTAATCCATTTGAAATTCAGGCTCTTAAACAACACAATGTGGAAAAAGTCAAGGAGTGTGAATACTTTCTGAAGGCACTGCATACCCACTTCTTTTCAGTGGGCATTGTATATACTCACTTGGAGTTATACAGTGGGGCAAAAAAGTATTTAGTCAGCCACCAATTGTGCAAGTTCTCCCACTTAAAAAGATGAGAGAGGCCTGTAATTTTCATCATAGGTACACTTCAACTATGACAGGCAAAATGAGAAAAGAAATCCAGAAAATCACACATTTTTTATGAATTTATTTGCAAATTATGGTGGAAAATAAGTATTTGGTCACATACAAACAAGCAAGATTTCTGGCTCTCACGGACCTGTAACTTCTTCTTTAACCTCTTGAAACTCTGGGGGCGCTATATCATTTTTGGATGAAAAACGTTCCCGTTTTAAACAAGATATTTTGTCACAAAAACATGCTCGACTATGCATATAATTGACAGCTTTGGAAAGAAAACACTCTGAATTTTCCAGAACTGCAAAGATATTGTCTGTGAGTGCCCTAGAACAGGAGCTACAGGCAAAACCAAGATGAAACGGCAACCAGGAAATGAGCAGGATTTTTGAGGCTCTGTTTTCCATAGTCTCCTTATATGGCTGTGAACGCGACAGGAATGAGCCTGCCCCATCTATCATTTCCCCAAGGTGTCTGCAGCATTGTGACGTATTTGTAGGCATATCATTGGAAGATTGACCATAAGAGACTACATTTTCCAGGTGTCCGCCCGGTGTCCTCCGTCGAAATTGGTGCGTCATTTTCAGCTGCTGGTATTTTTCCATGGGATTCTGAGGGGAAAGCAGGCTTCCACGAACGGCATATCAATGAAGATATATGTGAAAAAACACCTTGAGGATTGATTCTAAACAACGTTTGCCATGTTTCGTTCGATATTATGGAGTTAATTCGGAAAAAGTTTGACGTTTTGGTGACTGAATTTTCGGTTCGTTTCGGTAGGCAAATGTGATGTAAAAGAAACGGAGTGATTTCTCCTACACAAAGATTCTTTCAGGAAAACCTGAACATTTGCTATGTAACTGAGAGTCTCCTCATTGAAAACATCCGAAGTTCTTCAAAGGTAAATGATTTTATTTATTTGGTTTATCTGGTTTTTGTGAAAATGTTGCGTGCTAAATGCTACGCAAAATGCTAAGCTAGCTTGCAATACTCTTACACAAATGCTTGATTTGCTATGGTTCAAAAGCATATTTTGAAAATCTGAGATGACAGTGTTGTTAAGAAAAGGCTAAGCTTGAGAGCAGGCATATTATTTTCATTTCATTTGAGATTTTCAGAAATCGTTAACGTTGCGTTATGCTAATGAGCCTGAGGCTGTATTCACGATCCCGGATTCGGGATGGGTAGTATCAAGAGGTTTAAGAGGCTCCTCTGTCCTTCACTCGTTACCTGTATTAATGGCACCTGTTTGAACTTGTTATCAGTATAAAAGACACCTGTCCACAACCTCAAACAGTCACACTCCAAACTCCACTATGGCTAAGACCAAAAAGCTGTCAAAGGACACCAGAAACAAAATTGTAGACCTGCACCAGGCTAGGGAAGACAGAATCTGCAACAGGTAAGCAGCATGGTTTGAAGAAATCAACTGAGGGAGCAATTATTAGAAAATAGAAGACATACAAGACCACTGATAATCTCCCTCGATCTGGGGCTCCACGCAAGATCTCACCCCGTGGGGTCAAAATGATCACAAGGACGTTGAGCAAAAATCCCAGAACCACACGGTGAATGACCTAGTGAATGACCTGCAGAGAGCTGGGACCAAGGTAGCAAAGCCTACCATCAGTAACACATTACGCCGCCAGGGACTCAAATCCTGCAGTGCCAGACGTGTCCCCCTGCTTAAGCCAGTACATGTCCAGGCCCGTCTGAAGTTTGCTAGAGAGCATTTGGATGATCCAAAAGAAGATTGGGAGAATGTCATATGGTCAGATGAAACCAAAATAGAACTTTTAGGTAAAAACTCAACTCGTCGTGTTTGGAGGACAAAGAATGCTGAGTTGCATCCAAAGAACACCATTCCTACTGTGAAGCATGGGGGTGGAAACATCATGCTTTGGGGCTGTTTTTCTGCAAAGGGACCAGGACGACTGATCCGCGCAAAGGAAAGAATGAATGGGGCCATGTATCGTGAGATTTTGAGTGAAAACCTCCTTCCATCAGCAAGGGCATTGAAGATGAAACGTGGCTGGGTCTTTCAGCATGACAATTATCCCAAACACACCGCTCAGGCAACGAAGGAGTGGCTTCGTAAGAAGCATTTCAAGGTCCTGGAGTGGCCTAGCCAGTCTCCAGATCTCAACCCCATAGAAAATCTTTGGAGGGAATTGAAAGTCCGTGTTGCCCAGCAACTGCCCCAAAACATCACTGCTCTAGAGGAGATCTGCATGGAGGAATGGGCCAAAATACCAGCAACAGTGTGTGAAAACCTTGTGAAGACTTACAGAAAATGTTTGACCTCTGTCATTTCCAACAAAGGGTATATAACAAAGTATTGAGATAAACTTTTGTTATTGACCAAATACTTATTTTCCACCATAATTTGCAAATAAATTCATAAAAAATCCTACAATGTGATTTTCTCTCATTTTGTCTGTCATCGTTGACGTGTACCTATGATGAAAATTACAGGCCTCTCATCTTTTTAAGTGGGAGAACTTGCACAATTGGTGGCTGACTAAATACTTTTTTGCCCCACTGTATGCCGTACTGTATCAATTGTGTAGTACACAATAGTTGTTCTAGCCTACACAAACACAAATCATGTGAAATATTTAGCAGTATGGGTACCATATAATAGGTCTATATTATTCAGCACGACAGGCAGGTAATGTGGCTTGGCCGGCGCTGGCTGAGCCCGCAAAAGTTGGATAAAAGATTTCAGCATCCGGACAGCTCCGCACTCTGCTCTGTTCTCTAACTCCTGATAAGTCTACATACAATGTGAGCAAGTAAGGTGAGTGAAGGGAGGGAAAGGCAAAAAAAAGCCGTGGTGGCGAATAAATACAATATGCTATGTACAGGTGCAGTAATCTGTGAGCTGCTCCGGTTATCTAGTCCCTTAGCCTAACATATCAGCCATAAGCGCAAGGCCTATTAATTCTGGCCTATTAATATCATGGTGGATTTTGAATTGTACAAAATCATTTCACAAAGGGCGCCTTTTATTTGCCAGGCAGGCCTTTTGGGAATTTATTGGCAAAATTTGAATATATACACTTCTCCATGAACAATGACTTCACCACTGATGTCTGGGTATTTTTGCCGTATTTCTTTGAGGAATATTTTGTCCCAGTCACTTTTACTCAGGCCCAGGCACATGGTAATTTCTGCCTACGACTCTGCATGTTCCCTTCATGATTAGGATGGATCTGAATTTCAAACGGTCACGTACTGTTTACAATCTCAAAATGTAAGCATCATTGTTTTCCTTGAAATTGCAGTAACTAGTTGAATTATGAGTTCATTATAATAAAAAGTATGTTTCATATGAATGTCATCTCACCTGAGGTGTTAGATGCAGAGGAAGTATAACTGTTGGGGACACAGTTTTCCTGTTAGTCTTGTTACTACTCTCTCTCTCTCTCTCTCTCTCTCTCTCTGCAACATTTAACAGAGCTGGGGCAGAAAGAGCAGGTGTGGACAGAAACTTGATTTTTAAAACAGGGGGTCTGTATTTTATCTCTGGGTTCTAGACTCAGAAAACACTATGCAGCTCGTCTCGACTCAACTTGTATTTACCAATTCAGGAAGATTCTGATTTCTGACAGCTATACAGCATGCAAACTGCATGGACAACCATTATGTATTATTACACAGATCACGAATCACAAGCCCTTATGAAATTCACGTATGATTCACCAAATAGGCATGAATATAATGCCATTTTATAACGTGGGCATATGTTTTGATCAGCAAAAATATTTTTTTGTTTTTTTTGTGACATAGAAAAAAGTCTTAAAATGTTCTGACTTAACATGTATTATGCTGTAAATTGCTAGACATAGTGGAAATACCTCAGTCAGAGTCAGATTGTGACCTTGATGACAGCTGTGTGGTTCTGCCAGTGTTTAGAGCTTTGAAGAGGCACACAGTCTATTTATCTCTCGTTTTGTCATTCTGCTGAATCCATACTAATGGTTCTTCCATGACCTCCACTGCCATCTGTTGTTATACAGCTACTTTGGATAGAGCAGTACAATAATCGCACTGGATAATTTGCAAATGGCCCTCATCTACAGTTAATGGGTGGGGATTCACACCACACAGTGCAAAGGCAAATTACGGTAATTAACTACTGAGTACTGGTTTTCATATGCTCGGCAGAATGAGTGAATAATTGGTCGAGGTAGTATAAAATAAGGAAATCTACCGTTGTCCCTAACATGTCACCATGTACAAAAACCTGCCACCATTTACAATAACATATCACCATACACCAAAAACCTGTCCATGGGAGTTCAGAATAAATTATCCCCCTTGTCTTTCTAAGCCAGAGCAGATATAACATATGATCTATCACTGGATTTATCTATTAGGTTAATCATTCATTTGTTATAAATGTGTTACAGGGTTCAATACAAGCCAACGAAACAGGTTGAAGTTTTCAACAGCCCAGTGAGTTGCGACTGAGCATTGACTTTAAAGATACAGTGAACTCGGAAAGTATCCAGACCTTGACTTTTTCCACACTTTGATATGTTACAGCCTTATTCTCAAATGTATTAAAGTAATGCTTTTCCTCGTCAATCTACACACAATACCCCATAATGACAAAGCAAAAACAGGGTTTTAGACATTTTTGCAAATTTATTTTTAAAAACTGAAATACCTTATTTACACAAGTATTCACACCCTTTGCTCTGAGACTCGAAATTGAGCTCAGGAGCATCCTGTTTCCATTGGTCATCCTTGACATGTTTCCACAACTTGATTGGAGTCCAACTGTGGTAAATTCAATTTATTGGACATTATTTTGGGAAAGGCACTCACCTTTCTATATAATGTCCCATAGCTGACAGTGCATGTCAGAGCAAAAATCAAGCTATGAGGTCAAAGGAATTGTCCGTAGAGCTCCGAGGCAGGATTGTGTCAAGGCACAGATCTAGGGAAGGGTACCAAAACATTTTTGCAGCGTTGAAGTTCCCCAAGGATACAGTGGCCTCCATCATTTTTAAATGGAAGATATTTGGAACTCCCAAGACTCTTTCTATAGCCATCCGCCCAGCCAAACTGAGCAATCGGAGGAGAAGGGCCTTGGTCAGGGAGGTGACCAAGAACCTGATGGTCACTCTGACAGAGCTCCAGAGTTCCTCTGTGGAGATGGGAGAAAGAAACTTCCAGAAGGACAACCATCTCTGCAGCACTCCACCAATCAGGCCTTTATGGTAGAGTGGCCAGACAGAAACCACTCCTCAGTAAAAAGCACATGACAGCCTGCTTGAAAAGGCTCCTAAAGAACCAAGATTGAACTCTTCGGGCCTTTGGCCTAAATGCCAATCGTCACGTTTGGAGGAACCTGGCACCATCGCTATGGTGAAGCATGGTGATAGCAGCATCATTCTGTGGGGATGTTTTTCAGCTGCATGGACTGGGAGACTAGTCAGGATCGAGGGAAAGATGAAGAGAGCAAAGTACAGAGAGATCGTTGATGAAAACCTGCTCCAGAACGCTCAGGATCTCAGACTTGGGCAAAGGTTCACCTTCCAAACAGGACAACAACCCTAAGCACACAACCAAAACAACGCAGGAGTGGCTTCAGGACAAGTCTCTGAATGTCCTTGAGTGGCCCAGCCAGAGCCCGAACTTGAACCCGATCTAACATCTCTGGAGAGACCTGAAAATAGCTGCGCAGTGACGCTCCCCATCCAACCTGGCAGAGTTTGAGAGGATCTGCAGAGAAGAATGGGGAAACTCCCCAAATACAGGTGTGCCAAGCTTGTAGTGTCATATCCAAGAGTCGAGGCTGTAATCGCTGCCAAAAGTGCTTCAACAAGAACTGAGTAAAAGGTCTGAATACTTTTATCAATTTGCAAAAGAATCTTAATAACAGTTTTTGCATTGTTATTATCGGGTATAGTGTGTCGATTAATGAGATGAAAAAACGACTTAATCAGTTTTAGAGTAAGACTGTAAGGTAACAAAATGTGGAAAATATCAAGGGGTCTGAATACTATCCGAATGCACTATAGATATTCCACGTGCACAAAGTGACACTGAACAATGTCACCACATCCTTAGGCATGGAGCAATAACCAATTGCCAGGCAGAAACTGCTGCTGGGCCAATGTGTGACTTGTGACACTTGACTGTATGATACCGGCCCACTAGGATGAGACATGTTTTATATCTTCAGTGAGGCATGATGATAACCTTTAACATGATCACTGAAAGCATATTATTCTCTCAGACAGATTGTCGGTTGAGTGCAGAACTGCCATTAGTCTTGACGGTACTGTCCTAACATTAGTTTTCATGACATAGATAGTTGACATTGAAAGCTTAAATGGTTAAAGGTAGGTTACTTATCCTGTAGGGTCTCATTCCCAGTACTGTCAACCTGTTGAATTCAATATTGAAATATCTGATTGAATGATACAGAAATATCTGAATCAGGAAATGCTTAATTAATACTTAATGCAAAGTATCTAATACTTCATGCAATGCACTGCATGCAAACTATTTAAATCGGGAAAGACTTATTGTGTAGTTGTTTTCCTAGTATGTATAGTTTCATGACAGAACTTAATCCCTATATGTACAGTGAATAAAAGCACACTGAAAAAAACAATTCGAGAGGTTTATACTGTATTTGTAACGTTCCTATTTCTATGTTAGTCTGTGCCCTAGTGTTCGTTTGTGAATGGCTCACCATGACTGTTACACCTACATGAGAAAGAGGACATGTATTTCTAAACCTCTGGGTGGTGCCATGTGGCTTTATTGAAGTTAACCCTAAATCAAATGCATCTGAATGTGTAAAACCACTTTAGAGCCACTGTAAAGAACCCAATTAAAACAAATTAAACTTCGATCATAACAGATGCATCATATTCTTCAGCGATCATTAAACGTAGCCAACTACACGCACCTCTCCACTTTAAGGTAGATTGAATGACAGATTTTGCCAGTGTGTGAGGGGCTGGTGGTGCCACTTGGTGGAGCCCCAGACCTTTCCTGCATGCTACCCACCATTCATCCATCCCTGATCTCTCGTTCTGGATGGCAGTCACAACTAGCAACATCTGAAATATCCACACTGTATCCTCTTTATGAACAGTCTCATAAAGTACGGACTGAAGCAGATTGACTGTCTTCCTGGAGGACTCACTAACACGCTGTGGTTCTTAAAGGTCCAATGCAGCAATTTTTTAAAATCTCAATAGCAAATCATTTCTGGGAAATAATTAAGTACCTTACTGTGACTGTTTCCAATTAAAATGGTAAAAAATGAAACAAAAAATGGATTCTTAGCAAAGATCATTTTTTCAAGCAAGAATTTTGCTACACTCTATGTAGAATAAATAAAGGTTCTTCGGCTTTCCCCATGGGAGAACCATTTGAAGAACCCTTTTTGTTCCAAGTAGAACCCTTTGGGAACCCATTTTTTCTAAGAGTGTAGTACTGTCTGGGAGTAGTCTGAGTGGGGAGGGGAAAACTAGCTGTTATTGGCAGAGATGTTTGGAACTCTATTTTTACCACCTTGTGATGTCACCAGGCAGGCCAAAACTCCATCTCACCAAAACAGGCTGACATTTCAGGTGGTCTTTTCAAACAGATCTTACACTTACAGGGCATTATCATAATTTTCACAATTTCACAGTATTATTCCACGCTCTTGGTGTGGAAATATACTGTATATAAAACACAGGAAATCACGTTTTTGACTGCACTGTGTTTATAAATATAACAACTCCCATAATGTATTACATTTAGCATCAGATAAGTCATCAGAGAAAATTTAAGCAATTGGCAGGTGGATACCAACATTTAACCTTCAGAATGTCCGTAGGTCATTTGTGAAGCTGAAGATAGGAAATAAAGTAGATGGCTTTCAATTCATATTACGATTGGTAGATAATATGACATGGACATTGTAGTGAAGGCACGTGCTTGCCGGCCATTGTGTATCGATCATTTGTGTTACATGTTAGATGTAAATAGATGTTGATTGTCTCTGCTCCATCAATACTGCAATCTAATGTGTTGATGCTTAGAAAGCTTTGTGACCTACACATTCATTTCCCATTAACCCCCCCTAAAAACAAGGACTAATGATAGACAAAGACGGCTGTCTCATTGTAAAGCAAATTGTTTTGCTGATGATCTCTTCTGTCATGAGTCAAAGTGTGACTAATAGCCAACCACAGACATGATTTACTGTATCTGTGTTGTCAATACATGTGACAATAGCACTGAGAGGGTGTGTGTGTCTGTGTCTGTCTGTCTGCATGGATAACTGTGAAACAGTAATACTTTAATGACTAATATGAGATTGCTCTTCTGAATAGTACTCATGTGGATTATGGCTGTATACTGTGGTTTACATTAAGGAGGATTGGGCTACAGTAGGGTGTCAGTGAAAGTCCAGAAAGACTCATAGCATTACTCATGATGATCGTACTCGTAGTATTACTAGTAATTTACAGCATGTCACTCCTAATTAGCTTTGTTGTATTGTATTAAGTCAAACCATGCTATCGAATAACATGATATTTTATTGTCTTGTGGATGACATTATCCCACAGTAAAGATTTTGATAACCAGCTACTTCCTCCCTCCCCTCCCATCCACTGGCACATGGCCCAGAGAGAAGCTTAGGATCGTCCGTAGAGCTCTGCACATTTACAATGCTCACAACTAATTATAAATGTGGCTCAGCTTAGGCTTGTGTCCCAAATGCCACCCTATTCACTATATGGGCCCTGGTCAGAAGTAGTGCACTATGCAGTGAATAGGGTGTCATTTGGAATGCAATTTTGGTCTGTTCTCAGTAAAAGCCCTGAGTAAGCCTAACATCTCTAACACAAAGGCAGTGACTGACCCATTGAAGTGTCTCACACAGCTGGCTGGTGTGTTTACGGACATATTCAATCTCTCCCTATCCAAGTCTGCTGTCCCCACACGCTTCAAGGTGGCCACCATTGTTCCTGTACCCAAGAAGGCAAAGGTAACTGCAATAAATGACTAAATAAATTGCCCCGTAGCACTCACTTCTGTCATCATGAAGTGTTTTGAGAGACTAGTCAAGGATCATATCACTTCCAACTTACCTGTCACCCTAGACCCACTTAAATTTGCGTTCTGCCCCAATATGTCCACAGACAATGCAATCGCCATCACACTGCACACTACCCTATCCCACCTGGACAAGAGAAATATCTAAGTAAGAATGCTGTTCATTGACTACAGCTCAGCATTCAACACCATAGTACCCTCCAAGCTCATCATTAAGCTTGAGGCCCTGGGTCTCAACCCCGCCCTGTGCAATTGGTTCCTGGACTTCCTGACGGGCCGTCCCCAGGGGGTGAAGGTAGGAAATAGCATCTCCACTTCGCTGATCCTCAATACTGGGGCCCCACAAGGGTGCGTTCTCAGCCCCCACTTGTACTCCTTGTTCATCCATGAATGCGTAGCCATGTACGCCTCCAACTCAATCATCAAGTTTGCAGACGACTCAACAGCAGTAGGCTTAATTACCAACATCGACAAGACAGCCTATAGGGAAGAGGTGAGGGCTCTCGGAGTGTGGTGTCAGGAAGACAACCTCTCACTCAACATCAACAAAACAAAGGAGATGATCGTGGACTTCAGGAAACAGCAGAGAGAGCACCCCCATTCACATCTACGGGACAGCACTGGAGAAGCTGGAAAGTTGGAGTACACATCACTGAACAAACTGAAATGGTCCACCCACACAGACAGTGTGATGAAGAAGGCGCAACCGCAACTCTTCAACCTCAGGAGGCTGAAGAAATGTTGCTTGTCACCTAAAACCCTCAAACTTTTACAGATGCACAATTGAGACCATCCTGTCGGGCTGCATCACCGCCTGGTACGGAAATTGTACCCCCCATAACCACAGGGCTCTCCAGTGGGTGGTGCGGTTGTCACGACTTCCTTCCTCTTCTTGTTCAGGCGGCGTTCGGCGGTCGAAGTCACCAGCTTTCTAGCCATCGCCACTCCATTTTTCATTGTTCCATTTGTTTTGTCTTGTTCCCTGCACACCTGGTTTTCATTCCATAATTACACTGCATGTATTTATTCCTATGTTCCCCTCCATGTCTTTGTGTGAAATTGTTTTACGCAGCTACGTTCGTCTGGTCTTTGCTCCTGTCTAAATAAAGTGTGTGCCTGTTCACAACTCTCTGCTCTCATGCACCTGACTTCTCTGCTGCCAATGACTGGAATGAACTTCAAAAATCTCTGAAACTGGAAACACTTATCTCCCTCACTAGCTTTAAGCAACAGCTGTCAGAGCAGCTTAGAGATTACTGCACCTGTACATAGCCCATCTATAATTTAGCCCAAACAACTACCTCTCCCCCTACTGTATTTATTTAATTTGCTCCTTTGCATCCCATTATTTATATCTCTACCTTGCACGTTCTTCCACTGCAAATCTACCATTCCAGTGTTTTACTTGCTATATTGTATTTACTTCGCCACCATGGCTTTTTTTTTGCCTTTACCTCCCTTATCTCACCTCATTTGCTCACATTGTATATAGACTTATTTTTCTACTGTATTATTGACTGTATGTTTGTTTTACTCCATGTGTAACTCTGTGTCGTTGTATGTGTCGAACTGCTTTGCTTTATCTTGGCCAGGTCGCAATTGTAAATGAGAACTTGTTCTCAACTTGTCTACCTGGTTAAATAAAGGTGAAATAAAAAAATAAAAATGAAATCTCATATTTACAGTATATACCATATTTTATACCATCTATTGCATCTTGCCTATGCCAGTCTGTCATTGCTCATCCATATATTTATATGTACATATTCTTATTCCATTCCTTGACTTTGATTTGTGTGTATTATGTAGTTGTTGTGGAATTGTTAGATTACTTGTTAGATATTGCTGCACTGTCAGAACTAGAAGCACAAGCATTTCGCTACACTCGCGATAACATCTGCTAACCATGTGTATACAATTTGATCTGATCCTCCATGCCTGATATCCTGATTACCAGAGATCAAACACACACCTCTTAAACACATGCTAAGAAAAATCGGGACGGGATGAAAAATGAAAAAAGTTTGTCAGACGTAAGACGTCTTGGAAGTTATTTTGGATGTGGGAATCTCAGTCTCTCCGTCTCTCTATCTCTGTCTCTCCGTCTCTCTATCTCTGTCTCTCTGTCTCTCTCTCTCCAGCACCATGACATTTTCTGCAATACAAGGATGCAAAAAAGACTTGAATGTTCTTATCACTGTATATTTACTATTCTGTATCCTCATATTGTTCCTTGGAAGCTACTATAGCGTAGAGAACAAAAACTCAGCTGTCGATTCAAGTATAGCATATACCGCCAGAGTCTATCTGATCGAAGAATTACATTTTGTCATGAAGTTCATAATCTGAGTCGATAACGTTTTGTGACAACTTCTGTAATCATTTTCCCACAGCCAATCACCACGGGAGGTTAATTGTTTTAAAGACTCGTTCCTCATCTGCATTCTATTGTCCTACCTCTCACGTCCTGTTTCTTTCGACACACCTGCCTTGGATTTCAAAAGTATTTCCTGGAAATGGTAGTTAGAAATAACCTGTATGGTCATACATACAGTAATTCCCTAAAATGTTACTGTTTTCATTTGAAACCATCTGTCTGCTTAGGATGATTAATGAACTGTAATTGTAATGCTCGTGTATGTGTTACAGTAGCTCTCTGTTCTATTAGGCTGCATAACCAGGTGACGATGTGGTGCATAACCAGGTGACGATGTGGTGCATAACCAGGTGACAATGTGGTGCATAACCAGGTGACGGTGTGGTGCATAGCCAGGTGACGGTGTGGTGCATAACCAGGTGACGATGTGGTGCATAGCCAGGTGATGGTGTGGTGCATAGCCAGGTGACGGTGTGGTGCATAACTAGGTGATGATGTGGTGAATAACCAGGTGATGATGTGGTGCATAGCCAGGGTACGGTGTGGTGCATAGCCAGGTGACAGTGTGGTGCATAACAAGGTGACGATGTGGTGCATAGCCAGGTGACGGTGTGGTGCATAACCAGGTGACGATGTGGTGCATAACAAGGTGGCGGTGTGGTGCATAACCAGGTGATGATGTGGTGAATAACCAGGTGATGATGTGGTGCATAGCCAGGGTACGGTGTGGTGCATAGCCAGGTGACGGTGTGGTGCATAACAAGGTGACGATGTGGTGCATAGCCAGGTGACGGTGTGGTGCATAACCAGGTGACGATGTGGTGCATAGCCAGGTGATGGTGTGGTGCATAGCCAGGTGACAGTGTGGTGCATAACTAGGTGATGATGTGGTGAATAACCAGGTGATGATGTGGTGCATAGCCAGGGTACGGTGTGGTGCATAGCCAGGTGACAGTGTGGTGCATAACAAGCTGACGATGTGGTGCATAGCCAGGTAACGGTGTGGTGCATAACCAGGTGACGATGTGGTGCATAGCCAGGTGACGGTGTGGTGCATAACAAGGTGGCGGTGTGGTGCATAACCAGGTGACGATGTGGTGAATAACCAGGTGATGATGTGGTGCATAGCCAGGGTACGGTGTGGTGCATAGCCAGGTGACGGTGTGGTGCATAACAAGGTGACGATGTGGTGCATAGCCAGGTGACGGTGTGGTGCATAACCAGGTGACGATGTGGTGCATAGCCAGGTGACGGTTTGGTGCATAGCCAGGTGACGATGTGGTGCATAGCAAGGTGACGATGTGGTGCATAACCAGGTGATGATGTGGTGCATAACCAGGTGATGATGTGGTGCATAGCCAGGTGACGGTGTGGTGTATAACCAGGAGACGATGTGATGCATAACCAGGTGACGGTCTAGTGCATAGCCAGGTGACGATGTGGTGCATAACCAGGTGACGATGTGGTGCATAGCCAGGTGACGATGTGGTGCATAACCAGGTGACGGTCTGGTGCATAGCCAGGTGACGATGTGGTGCATAGCCAGGTGACGATGTGGTGCATAACCAGGTGACGATGTGGTGCATAACCAGGTGATGATGTGGTGCATAGCCAGGTGACGGTGTGGTGTATAACCAGGTGACGGTGTGGTGTGTAACCAGGTGACGATGTGGTGCATAACCAGGTGACGGAGTGGTGCATAGCCAGGTGACGATGTGGTGCATAACCAGGTGACGGAGTGGTGCATAACCAGGTGACGATGTGGTGCATAACCAGGTGACGGAGTGGTGCATAGTCAGGTGACGATATGGTGCATAACCAGAGTCTGCTAGTGCTCTGTCCTTCGTAGGGAGAGGAAGGGGTAGCCAATATGATTTCTTTCTCTTTTTATTTTGAGCTCCACTTTGATGTAGTATATGAGCTGGTTCAAAGAGTAGATCAATACCTCTGTCTGTGGCCAGCAGTGCTGGGATGAGTTTCTAGACACAGTTGTTGACTTTCATTATGTTTTAAATTAGCAAGATGAATGGTGGTGGTCTACATCACTCCTACATCACTCATTCACATGCTTTTCATTTTTCAAAAATGCAGTGGTGTATGATTTATGTGTTACTTGTCGATACAACAACCAGAGATGATTTTGATAACAGACCTTGTGTAGGTTTGTTGTGATGTGTAGCCAACTCACAATAATACATGTATTGCTTTTTTCATTCTGAGAGGTTGCCACAGTCATTGTTACCAGAATGCACAGTACCACCATTTTGTGAAGCTACAGCATTATGTTTGAAAGTGCAGATGAAAGATGAATGGACATGGGCACCTTCCTGTATGTCCCTGTCAAAAGACAAACACTTGTTTTTGCACAAGCCTAAAATCTTGGCAATGATTACAAACTGTTATGCTTTGCTTTTAGGCATTTTATTACTGATGACTTTGGTAATGGTGCCACAATTGTCAGGCAGGAAATAATTGGACTGGGAGCCAGGTTTATCAACATCCCAAAAGCATGAATTCTGAATGGTACGGTTTGTCTGAGCTGAGCTTCAACAATCCCAATGAAAAATACCCCATCAGGAGATTTGTCTAGCGTTTCAGTTTGGTCAAGCTTTGATGGAAGGTTCCTCTCTTTCTTCCTGTTCCCTAAATGTTTTCCTGGATGCACCAATGTTGTTCTTACATGGTCTCTCATAATTGGCAACATTTTATAGTGAGGCAGACCCACTGGGAATGAACGGTACAGGAGAAGAGACAAGGAAACAGATGGAACACAAATGAAATGTTAATGCTTTCCAATCTCTCACTCTGGATCTGGGTTTGGCCAGCTCAAAGTGAGTACATCAAGTACAATGCCTGTGTTCATTTGCTGTAGCAAGGCTGGGTGTAGTAGACTCCAAAGACTAAAACATGTCTTCTTGGAGATTGTGCACTCATCTCAGTTATGATGTTTCACAGTTGGGTTTTCTGAAATGAGTAAAAAGTATTTGAACTAAAATACATTTTTATTGGAAAACACATTTGTTTTTGATTATTACTCCTTGTATCAGTGATGATAGCAGTAATTTATTTCTCTATTCTTTTGTTTCACAAATAGACCGCTTTAATAATATTCTGGTATGGTAGATTCAGCTGAGCCATGGTGCCCATGCTCAACAGTTAATTCACATGCTCCACCATATCACGATGACAATATAAAAGGTTTTTCTGGTTGGAACACCACATTATGGTGAGGACCACTCCCCCTCCTTATTCACGCTGCCAGCCTGCCTCTCCTTTCTCAGACTTTCCATGCTGCATGTCACATAAGGAAAAGGCACATGATGAAACATCAAGCTGAGCCGTGCAGGAACTCTACAGTACGTGGGCGGCTTTGTCAATGTGGAGAGGTGAGGGAGGGAGCCACACTCCGCTGGTGTGTGTGTGTGGCTGAGATTGGCAGGGACACATTTTCTGGTATGCTCACAAAACCCTCATCATAAAAGCCCATGCAACAATGTGCACATATTTCATTGTCTCCATGTGTTGCACAAGTAACAACTGCACGTAATCTTGTCATACGTGATAGCCTTATAATCACGAGTCTGATACCATACCAATTTTAGGGAGGCAAAAGTAATCAGTTGCTGATATATCTGCCGATAAACAGTATTGTGTTTTAGAGGTGAAAAACATACTTTAAAAAAAAGAAATATAAATATATACAGTTGGGCAAAAAAGTATTTATTCAGCCACCAATTGTGCAAGTTCTCCCACTTAAAAAGATGAGAGAGGCCTGTAATTTTCATCATAGGTACACTTCAACTACGACAGATAAAATGAGAAACAAAAACCAGAAAATCACATTGTAGGATTTTTAATGAATTTATTTGCAAATTATGGTGGAAAATAAGTATTTGGTCAATAACAAAAGCTTATCTCAATACTTTGTTATATACCCTTTGTTGGCAATGACAGAGGTCAAATGTTTTCTGTAAGTCTTCACAAGGTTTTCACACACTGTTGCTGGTATTTTGGCCCATTCCTCCATGCAGATACCCTCTAGAGCATTGATGTTTTGGGGCTGTTGCTGGGCAACACGGACTCTAATTACCACCAAATTAGCGTTTGCAGGCAATAATTGCCACATTTTGAATGTATGAGATGATGAAGCCCACAAAGGGTATTAAAAAACACCATTCAAAATGGACATTTCCAAGCATTACATTCCCAAGAAATGATCATAATGATCGCATGCAGTCAGAGTAAAATCCTAGCAACCTGGATAGCGCACCGGCAACACTGATTGATTGAAATCATGCAGTAAGTGGTCGGTGAAAGCCCTGGTGCCATGAAAATCCTGCTGGTACACCATCCCCATCAAAATAGACCAATCAGGCCCTGGCCACTCGACAGCCTGCTGCTCAATTCAAAGTCCAGACAAGTAGGGAACATTGGTAGTCACATTGTACTCTCTGATAAACTACCTCCCATATTTTGTTTTGACAGTTCAATTTACTGCTGTTTCTTCTTGTGATTATTCCCTGTTTTATAACATTGTTAAAATACCATTTATGAATGATAGCCTGTGAAATCCCATATAAATCACGTTTAAACAAGAATCGTTGAGCGATTCATTGTGAGGCTGATATGGAATTTATACTGTTTGAAAGTGCAATGAGACATTTCTGCTACAGCAGACTGGTCTGATGGAAGCTTCTGCATTATTGATTATTTTTTTTAACCTTTATTTTACTAGGCAAGTCAGTTAAGAACAAATTCTTATTTTCAATTACGGCCTAGGAACAGTGGGTTAACTGCCTGTTCAGGGGCAGAACGACAGATTTTGTACCTTGTCAGCTCGGGGATTTGAACTTGCAACCTTTCAGTTACTAGTCCAATGCTCTAACCACTAGGCTACACTACACTTGCAACCTACACTTATCTTCAATGTGAAATAGTCTTGTGACTGTTGATGTTGTGCTTCCATTCACAAACACAAGGAAAGTGAGTACTATCCTCTCATTGTTGTTAGTAAAGTGTCTTTATTATTAAACAAACATGTTCCTCACGGCTGTTAGTAAAGTGAGTTTACTATTCTCTCATGGCTGTTAGTAGTTAGGGTTACACTTCACACTAATCTAGGGACATGGGACAATTTCCCTTTGGCTAGAGATCCACCATCCTTGGCCAACATAATTTGAGATAGCCCCAGGTCACTGGCCTACTCCCCTTAGCATTAGCTGAACAGTTGGTGCATTCAGTAAATGAGGGCAGGATTACCAAGGTCATACTATACCTTATACCTTAGTGTTTATGTTGAAAAAATATATATTCTAGATTGAACTATATTACTAGAAGTAAAACATTTGTAACATATAAACAATGTTTATACCTGTAGCATGAAATACACAGTTTAAATAATTTACTCTGAATTCAGAATTGATCAAATCAATCAAAAGTTCAACCCAACAACATTTGAACAACACAACATCAGATAGCCTCTTGAGCCAAAGGCATAAGGGTATTGTCTTGGAAAGCTTTTTGGACCTGCCTATCTGCTCTGACAGGCTTATTGACCGGAACCATCATTTTAATCATTCAATCTATGATAGCAGCAGTTGGTGTCAGGTGAAAAACAAGGGACTTAATCGCTACTTTGAAATGGAAGCCTGTCCACCAGCTGTGGCTTGTGGATCCATGTGCATTGACATTGACAGCAGTAATATTGTTTACAGGCTAGTGGTGCCTGCGGTGGCCTGTCAGCTTTCATTCCTCTTGTCAAGGACACGTTACTGTATATCGGGCTAGTCTACCTAAAAATCTGACTTTTAAGCACAGTGAGAATATCATCATCATCATCACCTTTGTTAAGCATCCCAAACATCAGGTCATTAGTACAAAAGCAGTGTTTTCGAGTTTCATTTCCAAATCTTTGTAACATTATAGTATGAGCCAAATACCTGTGTGTGTGTGTGTGTGTGTGTGTGTGTGTGTGTGTGTGTGTGTGTGTGTGTGTGTGTGTGTGTGTGCGTGTGTTAACGCGTGTGTGCGTGTGTGTGTTCTGTGTGTCTCTAGCATCGTGTGTTTCTGTTTCACACATGTTGGAACATCAGCCATGTGATATGCACATCAATATTTTCAACCTGATGGCTCTGCTGAGTTGGCTGTTGGACACACTGCACCTTAGCTAGTGTTTCATCTAGATGCCATTCCCCCTCATATGATGTCTGGCACAATTACATTCATGTTAATGAAACCAGTCTGGCTAGCAGTAGGACCAGATTTGATTGTGTTTTTGTCTTTTGCCAAAAATGTATTAGCTAATACTAACTCAGGAAAAGTTGTGTCCCGAATGTCCTAAGATGACATCATTGCATAACATCCTTAGTTCATTGAGATATTGCCCTTGGCGTATTTCATGATATCTTGCAGCATCCCACATTTCTCTCTTTTGCATCATCTGGCAAAAACATGGGTACCATCATGAAAATGTGTGTGAATGATTTAGTTTTGGTTTTAGATAATCAAACAGTTAAATAGAAAATATGAATGAAATGTTACAGCCACTCCCTTTTATTTGTCTTTTAGAGTTATTTAAGTGATAATGCCCTCAAAATGTCAGCGAGAGACAAACAGCAAAGCTTATACAATCTACAAAGTTTATACAAATCAACTAAATGTTAGTCTAAAAGAAATGTGAGATAACGTCTAGATGCTTTTTAGAGTGGAGATCAGGTTTATAAATTGCTTGGCTGGGGTGATGAGACAGTGGATTGCGTAATCAGAAGGAACAGAGTATATAGCCATTTTAACATCATAGTTTTAGCTGGTGGTAACTTGTGGACCATAGACTGGGTGATTCTAGCCCTGAATGCTTATCAGCCATGGTATATTGGCCATATACCACACCCCCTCGTGCCTTATTGCTTAAATAGACACCATCTGGAATGCTGTTTTAACCAATCAGGATTAGACCCACTTGTTGTATAATCAATCATAATGTAGCTCAAACTCACCATCTTGATTAGTTCACGTGGCACAGGTTAATTTATAGACACAGGTTAGGAATAAGTAATCAATATGATGAACATCAAATTCTTATCCTTACTTTGGTCCCCCTCCCACTAAGAAACGTCCTTGTTTCATACATTTAAAATAGACACTATATCTATATATACTATATATACTATATTGTTTAGGAAGAAAATATTGGAATAATTCAATGTGTTAACATAAATAGGTTTCGGGCTCCCGAGTGGTGCAGCGATCTAAGGCACTGCTTCTCAGTGCTGCAGGCATCACTACAGACCCTGGTTCATCAGGCTGTATCATAACCAACCGGGGTTGGGCGTCTCATAGGGCGGCCCAGCGTCGTCTGGGTTAAGGGAAAGTTTGGCCGGGATAGGCCATCATTGTAAATAAGAATTTGTTCTTAATTGACTTGCCTAGTCAAATAAAGGTTGAATAAATTAAATTAAAGCATCTCCAGGCCTCAATGCATACAAGCTGATGCGGACCTTTGGAACATCTACATTTAAAAAATCAATTTAAATGTATACCATCACAATAAATCCGTTATGTATTTTAGTCAGGTCTAAAGAAACACTATATGAAGAAAATTAATTTTAGAAGAACAGAATATGAGTTGGCCTACTGTAGGTGTAACGGTTTTCTGTAGGCAAAGGAGAGTCAGACCAAAATGCGGCGTGGCTATTGCGATTAATGTTTAATGAAACAAAGTAAACACGAATCGAATACAAAAACAATAAACGTAACACGAAAACCGAAACAGTGCAAAGTAACACAAAGTAACAAAGTAACACTGGTGCAAAGTAACACAGAAACAGAACAAGGACAATCACCCACAAAACCCAACACCAAACAAGCTACCTAAATATGGTTCCCAAACAGAAACAATGACTAACACCTGCCTCTGATTGAGAACCATATCAGGCCAAACACAGAAACAGACAAACTAGACACACAACATAGAATGCCCACTCAGATCACACCCTGACCAAACAAAACATAGAAACATACAAAGCAAACTATGGTCAGGGTGTGACAGTAGGCCTATGTTATCTGGCTATGCTCCATGCCATAGGCCGTATCCTTGTTCATAAAGCTGACAAAATATGCTTATAAGTCTCATGCCATGATTCTATTTTATCTGATTTTATAGTAAGAAGAAAACAGTTGAACTTACCTGAATAAAATCAGGATATTTTTCCCATTATAGAGCATGTGAAGTGGCTATGGTGAGCATAAAAGTGATCATTTGAAACAGGTATATGCTAGATTGAGTTATTTGGCAACTTCGGTTGTGAATGATACAAACGTTAAAATATCTTAAAAATAAAAAGATATATGTGGGCTGCATGGTGCGACAATAGCCTATTGATGATTTGAGGCAGTAGGAAAAAAGCTTCTGCTCTGTTACTTGTCTCAGGCTGTTCTCTCATCAAGTGATATTTTCACCCATCAGACCATTCTCAATTAATCTTGTTTTTACTAATATGTGCAATTTGTTTAAATTTGAACAGCCCATTATCAAATGGTCAGGAACAGGGACAGGGTGAAAAAGACAGGAGAGAAAGAAATATAAGAACACTTACTTCACTCGAAGCATCAACCACTGTTTGAGGAGAATGCTCTCCCTGCCCGACAGGTGATTTTCCTCTCAAACTCTGTATGCCATGGGCTCTCCAACCTTGTTCCTGCAGCTACCCAGTGCTTAATTTGGGAAACCAAGTGAATCTATTTGGGAACATCAATAGTAACATGTTTTCGCAAAGAAACATATTTCACAAAACTGTTGACAGCCTGTCTGCACGCTTCAGAAAGGAATAAAGGAGAGGAAGGAGATGGAAACGCATGGTTGTGAGATATGCTGTATAGCTAAAGGTAATGTGTGTCACGACTTCCGCCGAGGTTAGCTCTCCTGCCTGTTCGGGCGGTGCTCGGCGGTCGTCGTCACCGTCCTACTAGCCACTACCGATCCCTTTTCGCCATGGACCAAATGATGGAGAGGATGGATCGATGGGAGAGGAGTGGCCTTCCCACCTCATCTCCAGCAACCCCTTCTTCAGCACCGCCTGTTCCTGCGACCACATCTGACTCCGGGGCTGGGTGTCAGGGTTTCCTCCTTCAACTAGAACGATACCTGGCTACCGTGCGTCCTGCTCCCTCCGGAGAGGAGAGCGTGAGCGCCCTCGTCTCCTGCTTGACTGGGCAAGCCCTCGAGTGGGCCAACGCAGTGTGGAATGGTCCGGACTCGGCGAGGGATAATTACCCAGAGTTCACCCGCCGATCATTTCCACTTCCCAGCCCTCCTGCCCCTATACCTATGGATTTAGGAGGAGCGGCTTCGAGGGGGACCGGAGGAGGAGTGTCCTCCTGCACCAGTTGTGGTCGACGAGGGCACACGTCTGACCGGTGCTGGAGGAACTCTTCTGGGAGCCGGGAGGGCAGGCGGAGCACTGTTCGATCACCCCAGGTGAGTAAGCACCAGACTCACCCAGAGCTTCCTGTCGGTCATGTGTATGTGTTGACTTCTTTCCCTGGGTTTTTTCCCTCTGTCCAGCATAAGGCGCTAGTCGATTCAGGCGCAGCTGGGAATTTCATGGATCGTGGGCTTGCGTTAAGGCTAGGGATTCCCTTGGTGTTGTTAGACCTACCTTTCCCCGTGCACTCCTTAGATAGCCGACCATTAGGGTCAGGAATGGTTAGCGAGGCTATGGTACCGCTGGACATGGTAATGCAGGGGGATCATAAGGAGCAGATTAGTCTGTTCCTTATAGATTCACCTGCGTTTCCAGTGGTGTTGGGGGTTCCCTGGTTAATTAAACACAACCCGGTGATTTCCTGGCGACAGGGGGCTCTTAGGGGGTGGTCAGAGGAGTGTTCAGGTAGGTGTATAGGAGTTGCCGTTGGTGCGACTACGGTGGAGAGTCCAGACCATGCGCATTCCTTCTGAATATGCCGATTTGGATATCGCCTTCAGTAAAAAGAAGGCGACCCAATTACCACCCCATCGTCGAGAGGACTGTGTGATAAACCTTCTGGAAAACGCTGCACTTCCTAGGAGTCACGTGTATCCATTATCCCAGGAGGAGACGGTAGCGATGGATACATACGTTGCCGAATCGCTGGGACAGGGGTACATTCGGCCCTCCGCATCACCCGTCTCCTCGAGCTTCTTTTTTGTGAAGAAGAAGGACGGAGGTCTGCATCCGTGCGTTGATTATAGAGGTCTAAATTCCATCACAGTGGGGTTTAGTTACCCACTACCTCTCATCACTACGGCGATGGAATCATTTCACGGGGCGCGCTTCTTCACAAAACTGGACCTGAGGAGCGCGTATAATCTGGTGCGTATCCGGAGAGGAGATGAGTGGAAAACCGCATTTAGTACTACATCTGGTCATTATGAGTACCGCGTCATGCCATACGGGTTGAAGAATGCTCCAGCCGTCTTCCAATCCTTCATAGATGAGATTCTCCGAGACCTGCTTGGGCAGGGAGTGGTAGTGTATATCGACATCTTGATCTATTCTGCCACATGCGCGGAGCATGTGTCTCTGGTGCGTAAGCTACTTGGGCGACTGCTGGAGCATGACCTGTATTGCAAGGCGGAGAAATGTGAGTTTTTCAAACAGTCCGTTTCTTTCCTGGGGTATCGTATTTCCACCTCCGGGGTGGTGATGGAGGATGACCGCGTTACAGCCATGCGTAATTGGCTGACTCCGACCACGGTGAAAGAAGTGCAGCGGTTTTTAGGGTTTGCCAATTACTACAGGAGGTTTATCCGGGGTTTTGGTCAGGTGGCTGCTCCCATCACCTCACTGCTGAAGGAAGGACCGGTGCGCTTGCGTTAGTCAGCAGAGGCGGGCAGAGTTTCAGCCGTTTGAAGGAGCTGTTCACCAATGCACCCGTGTTGGCGCATCCGGACCCCTCTTTAGCGTTCATAGTGGAGGTGGATGCGTCCAAGGCTGGGGTCGGAGCCGTGCTGTCCCAGCGCTCGGGCGTGCCACCCAAGCTCCGTCCGTGTGCCTTCTTTTCGAGCAAGCTCAGCCCAGCGGAGCAAAACTATGATGTGGGGGACCGGGAGTTGTTAGCTGTAGTCAAGGCTCTGAAGGTGTCTAGACATTGGCTTGAGGGGGCTAAACACCCTTTTCTTATCTGGACTGACCATCGTAATCTCGAGTATATCCGGGCAGCTAGGAGACTAAATCCACGTCAGGCTAGATGGGCCATGTTTTTTACCAGGTTCCGGTTTACCCTCTCATACTGGCCAGGCTCCCAAAACACCAAAGCCGACGCTCTGTCCCGCCTCTATGATACCGAGGAGCGGTCTGTTGAGCCAACTCCCATCATTTCACCGTCATGTCGCGTGGCACCGGTGGTATGGGAGGTGGATGCGGAGATAGAGGAGGCCTCACGGTCAGAGCCGGCCCCCCCAAACTGTCCAGTGGGAACTCAGTACGTGCCGAGGGGGGTTCGGGACAAGCTGATCCGGTGGGCTCATACTCTCCCCTCCTCGGGTCATCCGGGCATCGAGAGGACAGTGCGAAGTCTGAGAGGGGAATACTGGTGGCCCACGCTGGCTAAAGACGTGAGATTTTATGTCTCCTCCTGCTCAGTGTGTGCTCAGAGCAAGGCTCCTCGGCACCTGCCTAGAGGGAAATTACAACCCCTCCCCGTTCCACAACGGCCGTGGACACACTTATCGGTGGATTTTCTTACCGACCTTCCCCTGTCCCAGGGAAGTACTACGATCCTGGTCGTTGTGGATCGGTTTTCTAAGTCCTGTCGTCTCATCCCGTTGCCCGGTCTCCCTACGGCCCTGCAGACTGCAGAGGCCTTGTTTATCCATGTCTTCCAGGACTATGGGGTGCCTGAGGACATCGTTTCTGATCGGGGTCCCCAATTCACGTCCAGAGTGTGGAGGGCGTTTATGGAGAGACTGGCGGTCTCGGTCAGCTTAACCTCAGGTTTTCACCCCGAGATTAATGGGCAGGTGGAGCGCTTTAACCAGGATGTGGGCAGGTTTCTGCGGTCCTATTGCCGGGACCGGCCTGGTGAGTGGGCAAGGTATGTTCCCTGGGCTGAACTAGCTCAGAACTCCCTACGCCACTCCTCAACTAACTTGTCCCCTTTTGAGTGTGTGTTAGGTTACCAGCCGGTCCTGGCCCCATGGCATCAGAGCCAGACTGAGGCTCCTGCGGTAGAGGAATGGGTACAGCGCTCCAAGGACACCTGGAAAGCCGTTCAGGACTCACTACGGTTAGCGGGAGAATGGCAGAAGAGGAGCGCTGACCAGCACTGAGGCCCCTGTGTTTGCGCCGGGGGACAGGGTCTGGCTCTCGACCCGAAACATGTCCCTCCGCCTGCCCTGTCGGAAGCTGGGGCCGCAGTGTGTGGGGCCGTTCAAAGTCCTGAGGAGAATAAACGAGGTGTGTTACAGATTATAACTTCCTAGGTATTACCGTATTAACCCCTCGTTTCATGTGTCTCTCCTCAGGCCGGTGGTGGCTGGTCCCCTGCAAGAAGGTGAGGTGCCTGAGGTCCCTCCACCCCCTCTGGACATCGAGGGGTCCCCGGCGTACACAGTTCGGGGCATTCTGGATTCGAGATGCCGGGTGGGGGGCCTACAGTACCTCGTGGACTGGGAGGGGTATGGTCCGGAGCAGAGATGCTGGGTTCCGGTGGGGGACATTTTGGACCCTTCTCTCCTGATAGATTTCCACCGCCTCCACCCGGATCGCCCAGCAACTCGTCGTCCTCGAGGACGGTGGCGGCGCGCTGCGGGGGCCGCATGTCGGAGGGGGGGTACTGTCATGACTTCCGCCGAGGTTGGCTCTCCTGCCTGTTCGGGCAGTGCTCGGCGGTCGTCGTCACCGTCCTGCTAGCCACTACCGATCCCTTTTCGTTTGTCTGTTGGTTTTGTCTGATTGGTTTCACCTGTGTGTATTTTAGTTAATTAGTGTCTGTATATGTAGTAGGTTGTCCCGCCCTTGTTTTGTGCGGGATTGTTTTGTCTTCATGTCATTTGGTGGAGTACTTGTGGTTTTTATTCTCTGGTCATTTTATGATCATGTGTTGGATCATTCACCCTGTGTGTTTGGTTGACCGTCGTCTTTTGTACATCGGAGAATAAACTGTCTATTACTGTACCCTGCTCTCTGCGCCTGATTCCACCCACCTTGGTACTTCCGTGACAATGTGTCACCCAATTAAATATATTAAACATAAAAACAAATCCCTATTCCTAGGCTACTAAAAATCAAATATAAATTCACTAATTGTAGGCTAACTGTAAGCCACCCGGCACAATCAATGAACAAACAGCATCGCCTAGAGGTGGCTATACCTTCTCTCCCAGACTCATGGATAGACATTTTGGAGCATAGCATAAGGTGTCCATCCAGTACACTCAACGGTGATTACTCAAATTGTTTTCATTTTGGAGTATAGGCTAGACCAGTGGTTCCCAAACTTTTTGTAATCCCGTACCCCTTCAAACATTCAACCTCCAGCTGCATACCCACTCTAGCACCAGGGTCAGCGCACTCTAAAATGTGTTATTTGCCATCATTGTAAGCCTGCCACACACACACACACACACACACACACACACACACACACACACACACACACACACACACACACACACACACACACACACACACACACACACACACACACTATACAATACATGTATTAAACACAAGAATGAGTGTGAGTTGTCACAACCCGGCTTGTGGGAAGTGATAAAGAGCTCTTAAAGGACAAGGGTAAAAATAATCATCAACAATTTTGCTCTTTATTTAGCCATCTTACATATAAACCTTTATTTGTTCATCAAAAAATGTGAATTACTCACCACAGGTTAATGAGAAGGGTGTGCTTGAAAGGATGCACATAGATCTGCAATGTTGGGTTGTATTAGAGAGAGAGAGTCTCAGTCTTAAATAATTTCCTATACACAGTCTGTTCCTGTATTCATGCTAGTGAGGGCCGAGAATCCACTCTCACATTGGTAAGTGGTTGCAAAGGGCATCAGTGTCTTAACAGAGCGACTTGCCAAGGCAAGAAACTCTGAGTGCAGCCCTATCCAAAAATCTGGCAGTGGCTTCTGATTAAATTAAATTTTCACAGATCTGCTTGTTGCAATTCCGATGAGGCTCTTTGTTCCGATATTGGTAAGTGGACTGCAGGCAGGGCCTGAAAGGGATAATGAATCCAGTTGTTTGTGTTGTCTGTTTTGGGAAAGTACCTGCACAATTGCGCAACCAGGTCACTCAGGTGCTTCGCTATATCACATTTGACATTTTCTGTAAGCTTGAGTTCATTTGCACACAAAAAAATCATACAATGATGGAAAGACCTGTGTGTTGTCCAGACAGAAAATAGCTCCAACTTCTTAATCATAGCCTCAAATATGTCCTGCACATTGAATATACAGTTGAAGTCAGAAGTTTACATACACTTAGGTTGGAGTCATTAAAACTCGTTTTTCAACCTCTCCACAAATGTGTTGTTAACAAACTATAGTTTTGGCAAGTCGGTTAGGACAATTGGAGGTGTACCTGTGGATGTATTTCAAGGCCTACCTTCAAACTCAGTGCCTCTTTTGCTTAACATCATGGGAAAATCAAAAGAAATCTGCTAAGACCCCCGAAAAATAATTGTAGACCTTCACAAGGCTGCTTCATCCTTGGGAGCATTTTCCAAATGCCTGAAGGTACCACATTCATCTGTACAAACAATAGTATGCAAGTATAAACACCATGGGACCACAAAGCCGTCATACTGCTCAGGAAGGAGACGTTTTCTGTCTCCTAGAGATGAATGTACTTTGGTGCGAAAAGTACAAATCAATCCCAGAACAACAGCAAAGGACCTTGTGAAGATGCTGGAGAAAAACGAGTCCTATATCGATATAACCACTGCTCCAAAACCGCCATAAAAAGCCAGACTACGTTTTGCAACTATGGGGACAAAGATCGTACTTTTTGGAGAAATGTCCTCTGGTCTGATGAAACAAGTATAGAACTGTTGGCCATAATGACCATCGTTATGTTTGGAGGAAAAACGGGGAGGCTTGCAAGCAGAAGATACCATGCCAACCGTGAAGCAGGTGTGGCAGCATCAAGTTGTGGGTTGTGCTTTGCTGCAGGAGGGACTGGTGCACTTCATAAAATAGATGGTGTCATGAGGATGGAAAATTCTGTAGATATATTGAAGCAACATCTCAAGACATCAGTCAAGAAGTTATAGCTTGGTCGCAAAAGACTCTTCCAAATGGACAATGACCCCAAGCATCCTTCCAAAGTTGTGGCAAAATGGCTTGAGGACAACAAAGTCGAGGTAATGGAGTGGCCAGCACAAAGCCCTGATCTCAATCCTATAGAAAATGTGTTGGAAGAACTGAAAAAGCATGTGCGAGCAAGGAGGCCTACAAACCTGACTCAGTTGCACCAGCTCTGTCAGGAGGAATGGCCCAAAATTCACCCAAATTATTGTGGGAAGCTTGTGGAAGGCTACCCGAAACGTTTGGTTCCAAGTTAAACAATTTAAAGGCAATGCTACCAAATACCAATTGAGTGTATGTAAACCTCTGACACACTGGGAATGTGATGAAGGAAATAAAAGCTGAAATAAATAATTCTCCCTACTGTTATTCCGACATTTCACATTCTTAAAATAAAGTGGTAATCCTAACTAACCTAAAATAGGGAATTTTTACTAGGATTAAATGTATTTGGCTAAGGTGTATGTAAACTTCCGATGTTAACTGTTGATTTGTTGCACCTAGTCGCAATGTATTAATGGGTAATAATGTTTCAGACAAGTGGACAGTTCAGTAGTACTCACTGTTCACCTGCCCGACATCTAGCAGTGATGGAGATGACGGTGCAAATAAGAACAATGTGGTGCTCTGCTCCTTCTGTATGCTAGCTGACATTTAGACACTTGTTCTTTGGTCCAGTGTTAACTTCAGCAGATTTTCAGTTCCGCAGTCATAAAACAAAAAAAGTGCACTGCTGGAACCAATTTTAAGCGCAGTTTGGAGGGTTCGGAGAGTGGACCATCAGCTATAGGAAAGATTTGCAAGATTTTCATCCTGCAACAAGCCATTGTTTACACAGATCTTTGTAAAAAAAATGGCTCGTTGTGGGACAAAGGAAAGATGAGATTAGGACACAAGACAGCATATGGAGCGCACTTTATTCCCGGACATGCAACCACCATCTTTAAATTAGTTCACAAGACACAGGTTAATTTATAGACATGTCAGGCATTAGTAAAGAATGACGAACATCCAATTCTCATCCTTACAATAACAACAAGGATGTACTATATAATTTCAATCCAGTCTAGCTACCTGAGAGGGTGTAATATTACATCAGCTGTCTCTGGTGCTCCTGCTCAAGGTAAAGAAGGAACTAATTCCAAGGACAGCCTCTGTTGTCACCAGAGGTACCAGAGTTATACAATTATCTCCTCACTTTGTTAAAAGCAATTGAAAAACATGCTAATACTACCAGGCCCAAGGTTGAATATTAGAATGTGTCATCCTTGACCTGGAAACTCAGCAGTGCTCACTTACCAGCCCGCAGTGCAGGGATTGGCACCCCACCCCACCGCATTGCCCTAGCCCCTCCATGCCCTTAGCAGGGGGATTATTTCATGAAGAGAACTGCCTCTCAGCTTGGATCACGCTGTTATAGTTAAGAACAGAAAACAAAAATGTCAAGGAGAATAGAAGTTGCCATGTTTTAGAAACCTCTCGAGAATCTGCGATTAATTGAGCAAGTGGGCACTGCAGGAAACAGTCTTCCGAAAAATAATGTGCAAAGAGTGATGTTGTTTTGTTGTAATGAGCGTCTTTTAAAGTTAAATGTGAAATACTTCTGACAATAAATGTTTTTTTCCATCATGCTAATCTGTAAGTATTCTATCACTTTGTGCGCCCTCTCAAACACTGGTTCAAAATGTGAGTGGACAAACCTCAGTGTCACGCCCCTCGACCTCGCCCTTGCCCAATTTCAAGTCTGATTGTTGTGTTGTGTACGTTTATTATGTGGGCCAACTAGTGATCAACAGTTGTATTGCAGTGAGCGTGGGAGACATTTTTTAGGATGTGCACAACTTGAGCCAATTAAAAGTTCCTCTCTTACCAACATGTCTTTCACCTGACATATATTGACATTTTTGCTCCGGTTGCTTTCTTACCTCAGCAAATATCAGCTCCACTGTTGTCATGAAAGCTAAAAAGCAGTCAATTACACAAATGTTTGTGCTGGAGGACAATAAGACATTTCCCTCCTTTGCCTGTCTAACTACTTCTCTTCTCTCCTCTCTGTCGTCCACATCATTCAGCCTGTCAGAATAACAATGATTCCGGTTTGATTTCAACACTGATAGCCTGCCAATATGCATTGGCAAGTATATAAATCACTCACTGGTCAGTTAGATGAGGGTTTTGCAGTCAGTTTCTCTATAGGGCTTATTGATCTTGTGGACAGGTCTTTGCCAGTCCACCTGCACCTCACTGTCTATATAGCAAAAGTAAAGTAGGCTACTCAAATCTTCTAGACTAAATTATGTAACTCTATACTCCCACTCTTTACCCACATTTAATGTTGTTTCATTTTCCATTAATGGGTATTCTTTCATTTCCTCAGTCCCGCCATAGAGAGGTTTCATTTTCCAGCAGCGTCTGGGACTGCCAGACTCACTGAGTTTCTATGTCAGATGCTTTGTCAGGGATAATTTATGCCTGTCCATCAGATCCCCCCATCTGACATTGTACAACCAGAGCTCAGTACCGTTGATTTCTCAGCTAATCCTGCCCTTGAGGAACCTTCCAATCCTTACTCCAGTATTTAATGTATATTGTACCCATGCTAACATTCTGTATACTGCATACTTAATCAGTATATACACTACATACTATTCATTCATTTTAGTATACTGTAAACAAACTGTATCCTTTCAGTTGAGTGTACTAGCGCTTCGCTTGTCTACCGGAAGTAGAGGCTGTTGCTATGCAACTTTTTGCTTGAGAGACTATATCCATACTACTGTATGACCAATAAACATACTACATACTCCATTTACATCACAAATAGTATGGTTAGTGCGGTTAGTATGAGTATTCATACCCAACTTAGGTTCTCTTTAGCTGCTGTTTGGTACTCAGTGCAAAACAATGATACATCACACTACTGCAGTTCAGAACACATTTATTCCCACTCTGTCTCTCTCCCCAGCTTGAATAATGCATGCCGTTTTCATCACTGTCTCTGTGCCAACAGACACCTCTCCTTCCCTGCAAATGCTATGCCATAATTACATTGGTAAACAGTTGAACTCATCTCCAATATAGGCTAGTAATTTCCCTGTGATACTTGTCTGAAGTACCATTGAATAAATAACATCAGCAATCAGGATCATTTTCTGTGACTGTAAATTCAAGACACATGCACTTTGAGAAAGCTTTATCCAAAATCATGAGATGAATTATCCTGTAAATTATAATTACCCTGTTAAACTGTGTGGGGAAAGGAAATGCCTCTTAAAACCAGCTAGGTCAACTGTTAGCAGCAATTTTAAAGATTGATGTCCTTCATCCTTGCACTCTACAAGTCAAAGAAGAATGTACAATATTCCTGCCAAGTGTGAGTTGCCTTACTTCAGTAGGCTTCCAAATGTATCTGAAATGAACAATCATTAACTACTGTAGATGGAGACTGAAAACATATGATTTTTGAATCTTCTATAGACTTTATTCCAATTAGAGGCCTGGAACAAGGTCTTGTGGCACCCCATAGTCTCGGGCTGCTGTGGCCTGCTGAAGAGGGGGTTGAGAAAAAGCAATTAAAACCACCACCTGGTTGCCTCCTTCCCTCTGACTCTACTGACAGCTAACTGAAAGCTCCTCTCCTCTGTCTGTTCTGGCTCTTGGTACTCTATTAACATAAACTACAGCAGCTAATGTTACGCATCGCTGACTGCTTCATACAGATGTTGAATGCGACATTATTCTGTCATAATCAGACGATCAATTTGAGTCTGTCGTAGGTTGGCAGTGCTCATCATTATATCTGTTATTTGAAAGCACGGCATTGGCAACGCCTTAGTTTGGAACGTCTTTATTTGAAATGGGATTTACTGTTCTTGCCAGTTTGCCCAGTGCATACGACAGTCCTTCCATCAAGCCTGGCTACAGTATTGACAAGGTTCGTTTTATTTATTGGTTTCAGGAATGGTCACACTCAGTAGACACTGAAGCCAAGGATCCTTTGCTTGATAGAGATCATACTTCTAAAACTATTTCTGAGGATTTGAAAATGGCACGAGGCCACTCGCAAGTGATAGGCCTAATTGACATGCTAGATTTGGTCTCTCTCTCTAACTTAAAAATATTTGTATTTATTCCCGTAGCCAGTTAAATTCGGACAATATATCGCTACAATGATACTAACATGTGTCTAATGCATGTCAAGATTAACACATGGCGTGATATTGACTTCCAGACAGTTGCCGTTCACGTTGAGCTCACTTTAGAATGCTGCCATTCACGGAACTCATCAAGGGAACCCTCCCCATGACACAGACCTGCATGATGAAGAAAGATCTGAGGCTGGAGAATCAAAGACTTTGCGCACTGTAGTCTGTATTTCCAGGGGACGTCTACACAGGAGTTTACAGCACAGGCTGGGGAGAGAAATGAAAGAGATGTTTGCATTACAAAATAAAACACATAGTTTTTTTTACTCTGTGGGTGGAATGTGTTTATTTACTCTGATGATCACAGAGCGCTGTGGCTTATTTAGTGCCAAAATAAACAGAGATTCCCAAGACGCACGTTTCATCTCCATCTGTCATGTTATCTCTCGGACTCATTTACTCAACATTTTCATATGCTCTTGTTACTTAACAGCTGGCCTAAAGGTTTTCATATTTTATTGCTTTAATAATGTATACCCCCCGCTTGGCAGCGACTTGATCTGAACTTTCTGGTTTGAAGGCATATTAATTCACATTGTCCCAATGCACAATGCCCTTCTCCCAGGAGAGCTTTCATTTTTGAGGAACTTAATCGCAACGCCAAAGTCTCTCTGCTGCATAGGCCTACTCTTTACATTTGGTCTTGACAGGGAAAGTAGGTCCTAGGTCAGACTTGCAATTATAGACCCAACTGCACTCTGTTACTAGTTCATAGTCCTGCAGGGGAGTGCTCTTGAGAATTGGAGTATATATAAAAATTACAGTAGCTGGCTGATTCAAAACAGCTGTAGCTTCAGACATACCATTGCATAAATAAATGCTCCTCTTTGATTTCAGTTGTAAGTATATTGGCATAACATTCTTAGACAGTGGTGTGAGCTTGTGGGATTTTTGGTGAACGGAGGTAACAACATGTTGCGTTAATTAGAGCATGCTAATTGCTTCTAAAGATGACCCATGTGTTAAATTACGCTTTGTATATATATATATATATATATATATATATATATATATATATATATATATATATATATATAAAAGATCTTCTTCAAAGTGCGGGCTTTTTGTGTCATGTAAAAGTGTTCATCGTCAACGTTTCATGAGTTTTCGTCATAATGCCTTTCAGTGATTGGTTAAGATGCTGATGAGGGAACTTTCTCAGGGAGCCATGCCCCACAGTTTGGGAAATGTTCTACAACCACAAATACCTGAAGCATTTTAATTATTTTGGTTTCATAAAAGTGACATTGTGGCCAGGAGGAATGTCAATCATCAATGCCAGAAATGACAGTCACATTTGAATGATCAGACTGTTGAAAATGTGGCCTTCTTTAATCTTTGTCTTTCTTCTGCCCAAGCCCCAGCCAGGATTAGGCTGATTGAAGTGCACCAGCCGACGCCAAGGCTGTGAATGCAGAATATACCAAATATTACCAAAGTACCAAGCATATTGCATTCATCAAAAGGGGTAAAATGCACCTGGAAATGTTGGGGAAATCACTAGCACTAGTCTTATCACTAGCATTATAGAAAAATACACCTGCATTATAAAAATGAGACATAGAAAAACCCAATAGGGATCTGATGATCTTTCTGCGGTTATGGTTCCGGAACTGACACACCCATTCATTTCAAGTATAGAAATTTCAACAAAATGCTGGTCGCTTGGTTCCAAATGTTGAATAGGTACAGAAATCTCTGGGGTGAACCATTAATTCAAAACCATTTAACAATATATATAGAGTACCAGTCAAAAGTTTGGACACACCCACTCATTCAAGGGTTTTTCTTTATTTTTACTATTTTCTACATTGTAGAATAATAGTGAAGACATCAAAACTATGAAATAACACATATGGAATCATGCAGTAACCAAAAAAGTGTTAAACAAATCAAAAAGTATTTTAAAGTAAGGGCCACCCTTTGTCTTGATGACAGCTTTGCACACTCTTGGCATTCTCTCAACCAGCTTCATGAGGAATGCTTTTCCAATTGAAGGTGCAATTGAAGGTGCAGTTAACTCTAATGAACTTATCCTCTGCAGCAGAGGTACCTCTAGGTCTTCCTTTCCTGTGGTGGTCCTCAAGAGAGCCAGTTTCATCATAGCGCTTAATTTTTGCGACTGCACTTTTTGCAACTGCGCTATAGATTGACCGGATTAACTGACAATGTCTTCAAGTAATGATGGACTGTCGTTTCTCTTTGCTTATTTGAGCTGTTCTTGCCATAATATGGACTTGGTCTTTTACCAAATAGGGCTATCTTCTGTATAACACCCCTACCTTGTCACAACACAACTGTTTGGCTCAAATGCAATAAGAAGGAAAACATTTCCACAAATTAAATTTTAGCAAGGTAATTAATTGAAATTCATTCCAGGTGACTACCTCATGAAGCTGGTTGAGAGAATCCCAAGAGTGTGCAAAGCTGTTATCAAGGCAAATGGTGGATGCTTTGAAGAATCTCAAATATAAAATATATTTAGATTTATTTTATTTTTTTGGTTGCAACATGATTCCATGTGTTATTTCATAATTTTTTGTCTTTACCATTATTCTACAATTTCAAAAATAGTCTAAATTAAGAAAAACACTTGAATGAGTAGGTCTGTCCAATCTTTTGACAGGTACTGTACAGTGTATGAAAAAAATGTAGAGATTACAAGTGTATATACCAGATTTAGTGGGGAAGAAATCTACTCATCCCATACAGCATTGCGGTCTGAAATGTCCAATTATAGAGAAGATACAAGTCACTTGACCACTGGAATCTTTACTTGGTCATCTTAAGAAACATGGCAGTTGTTGGTAGGGCGAGGTGTTGCGCTTCCACAATGTATAGTAATTTAGCTAGCTAAGTTACTAAACACAGCCCTAAAATAAACCAAGAGATCTGTTCGCGAACACATGATGGCACTAGATTGCACTGTCACAGGCACAATCCTAACTTGAAGGGATGTGTTATAATCTCCCATGGGCAGATCAAGCATCGAACGAAATAACCAAGATTTCAGTTGTGTTAGAACAGACCCAGAGCAGATACTGGATATAATGACAAAATTCTTGAGTCTCCGGCCTAACAATGGGATTTGTCGTCTACAGAGTGGAACTGTGGGCTGTGAAGCTCCCATATATTCCTCTCTTTGGATTGTTGAATACATCTTGTTATGTGAATTTTAAAAATGAAATTCGATGAGGTGTGGTGACGTCAACCGCCTGTATTCAATGGAGAGTGAGATGCTATGTTATCCTCATGCATAGACCATCTCAAATTTCAACTCCCTTATAAAGTATTTTTTCCTCACAGTTGCCGGGATGTCACATGCATCACACTTACAGTATATGAGTATATTCGTAACAACCTAAATATTACAAAACTTATATTATATTAACTAAGTCGCACATATCAAAATAGCAATTTTATCTTGACTAAATTCGACACTCTCATTCCCCCTCACTTTGCTTCTTCCTCTCTGCCCAGGTTCTGTTTCTGTGACGGCAGAAATGCTAAGGCTCATGGTTAGTGTAGTTTTTGGTGCTCTTTGAAACCATGAACCGATGGTAAAAACACTTCTCAACTCAGAGTTTGAAACATTCATAACTGATGGGACCTACATCAACATGCCCATTGTTTTGCAATCTTCTGAGAAAACAGAATCTCAAAGTTACACACTAATATCTCTATCGCGAGTATTCAGAATCCACTTCTGGAACCTCTCGTCGGAGCACTGTCCTCTAACGTATCCAACATCTTTTACGAACACTTTTTCTCTATTTCCATATAAGAAAAAAAACAACAACATGGAACGAAATCCCCCATTTTCTCATTAAAAGTTTTCAGAAGCAAAGTACCGGTTCCTTCACCTCCATGGGACTCTAGAGAGCAAGAGAGCCCTACATCTCTGTGACATCCCAGAGCTGTGACATCCCAGAGTAGTTTCTACTACCACATGGTGTCTTACTTTCTGACATGTTAAAGGGATTTAGGTATCTGGAAAAGACCCACCTGAGCCATGGGCAGCCTGACTAATTATTTTCCCTGTCCGGCGGCCAATCATTGTTTGATTGGCTCAGTGCAGTAACCTCAGGCTAGAGTAGCCTCCTGGGGTTAATTTAGCTGGTGAAACTCAACATAACAATTTCCTAAATGTCATGAATTGCTCTGAAATTCATCTTACGATCTCAGCAGAATTAGATTAGTCAGTCTCTCTCATATCCTCAATTAGGCCTAGCTAGCAGATAACAGCCTTGTAAAATGAGAGTGGCCCCGACTTCGAGATATGACCTCATAAATATGTTGGAAAAGATTCTACTGTTGATTCATATTGTAGTTTCTTAGATAAACAAGTATGTGGACACCTGCTTGTCGTAAATCTAATTCCAAAATCATTGGTATTAATATGGAGTTAGCCCCTCTTTCCTGCTATAACAGCCTCCCCAACTCTTATGGGAAGGCTTTCCACTAGATGTTAGAATGTTGCTGCAAGGACTTCCTTCCATTCAGCCACATGAGCATTAGTGAGGTCGGGCACTGATGTTGTGCGATTAGGCCTGGCTCGCAGTCGGAGTTCCAAATCATACCAAAGGTGTTCGATGGGATTAAGGTCAGGACACTTCTGTGAGCTTGTGTGGCCTACCACTTTGCGGCTGAGCCGTTGTTGATCCTAGACGTTTCCATGTCACAATAACAGCACTTACAGTTGACCGGAGCAGCTCTGGCAGGGCAGACATTTGCCGAAATGACTTATTGGAAATTCGTTGAAATTCACTAAGCTCTTCTGTAAGCCATTCTACTGCCATTGTTTGTCTATGGAGATTGCATGGCTGTGTGCTCTAATGTATACACCTGTCAGCAATGGGTGTGGCTGAAATAGCCAAATCCACTCATTTGAAGGGGTGTCCATATACTTTTGTATACATAGTGTATGTCACTTCAGATTTGACTCTTCATTACTAAAGGGACAATAAAACCTTACGATATTGGTAACTGACAGACTGACAGGTTACACAAGGTACACTCAAAATGAGATACAGTACAGTACATTTATATGTAGCCTATATCATACTACATTGAAAATATTTTATTTTATTTATTTATTTACTTTTATTTAACTAAGCAAGTCAGTTAAGAACAAATTTACAATGACGGCCTACTTCGGCGCAACCCCGACGAGGCTGGGCCAATTGTGCGCCGCCCTTTGAGACTCCCAATCACGGCCGGATGTGATACAGCCTGGATTTGAACCAGGTACTATTGTGACGCCTCTTGCACTTTGACCTCTGCGTCACACGGGAACCCAAAGTTATTCTGTTGTAATTGTAACATAGGGGTGTGGGATTTAAGTAACATTATGTACTGTACAGTACTTATGTGTTTATATTTACTGTAATATTCTTAGACATTCTGATGACAACAGTGCAAAAATAATAATAATGAAATCTTAAAACATTTCACAAATGTTCTGTTTTTGTCCTCCTTTCAATATAAATATTATTATGGTACCTAATTTTTGAATTGATTCCCATTAGATGTCGCCATAACGTCCTGCCAATCACCATTACAGAACTAATTACAGAACTAAAAATACATTACGAAAATGTTTAATTTACATTACAAACATTTAAGTAGGCATTAAAGCCTATTTATATACCAAACAGGTGATGATACATTTAACATTCAGTAGATACTTTCTGCGATTAGTATATGTCCAGTTATATGGTCAATCGCATTAGATGTTATTTTATTCTTTTCTTTAAGATGGATTAACTTTTTGCCTGAGAGATGTGTGTTGGTTAATAATTCCATTCAGTGATGGCTCTTTATATAACTAGATTTGAGGAGATTTGTCTTTTGCCTGGGGGGTATCAGAGACCCTGAATGTTTTTTATATAACATTCCTAAAGAAATTCAAGACTGGATAGTAATCTGCTTCAACGGGAAGCCATGAGAGATTATGATGCATTCGGTTGACAGTAATACGGATATAGCAATGAAGAGCTACTCTGGGAGCCCTGTTTTGAGCAAGTTGGAGCTTTTTTAGACATTTATTTTTCTGCAGATGACCATATGACTGGACAGTATTCCAGGTATGATGGAACCAAAGATTGAATAACTTGATTCAGAGTGCTGGATGTTACATACTCAGAAAATGTTCTTGTTACAGCAATGCCCTCATCCATTTTATTTACAATATTATCTACATGTTCAGACCGGGATAGAGGTTCCAACGTGACACTAAGTACTTTGTTTCTTTTTAACTTCTTCTAGTCACAAGTGGGGGACAACAGCAAGCATATCTTGGACCAAATACAATACATTTGTTTTAGAAATACTCAACACCAATTTGTTCATATTATTAACCCACTCAGACACCGTTCTTAGTTCTTTACTCAGTACATCTGTTTGCTCCTTACATGCTGATGCAGCGCTATACATTGTAGAGTCATCAGCAAACATGACCACTCTTGCTTTATTCATTGCTGAGGGTAAATCATTAGTAAAGAAAGAGTAGAGGAGTGGGCCTATGCAGCTGCCTTGAGGAACAACAAATTATAAAGTCTTTACTGTCTGAAAAGCCACCATTTAAGGAAAAACGTTTGCCCTTCTTTGTGATAGAAAGCTTTCCATTCAGAAAAATAGCAACAGACATAAAACCATTCTGATTGTCTGAAGTCCGTAGTATATCAGACCGTATACCACGGGTATGACAAATCTTTTATTTCTACTGCTCTAATTGCATTGCCACATATTGGCCATACGCCCCCCTCCCCCCAACTCCTCCACACCATAAGGAAAATCTTCTCTGGGAGTTAAAAATGCATGACTATTTTCAAAATGACATCCTCCTGATGGACAGCCTAAACATCTCATGTATTTGAGGAGGACATGTGTATTGTTAAAAGTCAGATTCTGTGCCAGTAAGTAGTATTCCACTGCTGGAACCAATTTCCCTTTATCCTTGAAAGAAACCACTTTCGGTTTCTGAGAGAGCAGTTTAGTAAGAGAAATCCTTGACACGGATCTAGGCTGCATTCAATTGAGTCCCTTTTGCAAATCACATGGAGGAAGATGAATTGATTGTGAAGACAGGGAAGACAAGAGAAGGTCACAGAAGCAAGAGAAGCGAGAGAAGAGAGGGAGCCTCTCCTCTATTAGAGCCGGGCCTGGAGGAACTCAGCTAGCCAAATGGGACAGCTCATTAAGTCACATCAGCCCCTGGCCGCTGCATATGAGGAAAGTGCCTGACCCACCAACTGTTCCAACTTGCTTCTGTTGTTCTGTTTGTTGTTATGTAGCACTTGAGGAGGTGCATATAATGAATGCTTTCCAGAATGATCGTGGTGATGCTGGAGATGCTGGAGCGACGATAGACTGTTATTCTATTTTTGTGGAAGAGGGTTAGCATGGGCCATCATGCAAGGTTTTGTTTTGTTTTGTTTTCCATCCTATTTCAAAACAAATTCATCATATCAAAATGTATTTGTCACTTGTAGACTAACAATGACATTCTTACTTATGACCCTTCCCAACAACATAGAGATATTTTTTTAAATAATAGAAAAACAAAACAAAAATAATAAATAAAAATAAGATAACGTTGTATTGGTCGCGTACACATATTTTGCAGATGTTATTGCAGGTGCAGCTAAATTCTTGCTTTCTTTCTCGAACAGTGCAGTAGTACCAAACAAAACTATTATACACACAAACCCCCAAAATGTGAAGAAAGAAATTAAGAAACATCACAATGAGAAATGTCAGAGTCCGGAGTATAAATATATACTGTATAAACCCAGCAAAAAATATAACGTCCTCTCACTGTCAACTGCGTTTATTTTCAGCAAACTTAATAATGTGTGTAAATATTTGTATGAACATAACAAGATTCAACAACTGAGACATAAACTGAACAAGTTCCACAGACATGTGACTAACAGAAATTATCAAAGGGGGGGTCAAAATCAAAAGTAACAGTCAGTATCTGGTGTGGCCACATCTCCTCATGGACTGCACCTGATTTGCCAGTTCTTGCTGTGAGATACCCCACTATTCCACCAAAGCACCTACAAGTTCCCGGACATTTCTGGGGGGAATAGCCCTAGCTCTCACCCTCTGATTCAACAGGTCCCAGATGTGCTCAATGGGATTGAGATCCAGGCTCGTCGATGGCCATGGCAAAACACTGACATTCCTGTCTTGCAGGAAATCACGCGCAGAACAAGCAGTATGGCTTGTGGCATTGTCATGCTGGAGGGTCATGTCAGGATGAACCTGCAGGAAGGGTACCACATCAGGGAGGAGGATGTCTTCACTGTAACGCACAGCGTTGAGATTGCCTGCAATGACAACAAGCTCAGTACGATGATGCTGTGACACACCGCCTCAGACCATGACGGGCCCTCCACCTCCAAATCAATCCCACTCCAGAGTACAAGCCTCTGTGTAACGACCTTTCTTCGACCTGTAATATAACATTTTGTCCAACTGGACCTGAAAGCACTTTTGGATTTGTTTACCAAACGCCCTAACAAAAGAAGCTATTTGGACATAAATGGACATAAATGATAGACATTATCGAACAAAACAAACATTTACTGTGGAACTGTGATGTCTGGGAGTGCATTCTGATGAAGATCATCAAAGGTAAGTGAATATTCATAATGCTATTTATGACTAATGTTGACAACATGGCGGATATTTCTTTTGGCTGGTTTGGGCTCAGAGCGCCGTACTCATATTATGCTTTTTCCGTAAAGATTTTTTGAAATCTGACACAGCGGTTGCATTAAGGAGGAGTGTATCTAAAGTTCCATGCATAACACTTGAATTTTCATCAACAATTATAAGGAGTATTTCTCTGAATTCATGTGGCTCTCTGCAATATCACTGCATGTTTTGGAACTACTGAACATAACACGCCAATGAAAAATAAGATTTATGGACATAAATATGAACTTTACCGAACAAAACATACATGTACTGTGTAACATGAAGTCCTATGAGTGTCGTCTATTTGTGCTTTTTGTGACTGTGAGTTGGTTATGAACTAACATAATCGTTTGTGGAGCTTTCAATGTCAAGCATTTTTTAAATCAGACACTGTGGCTACATTAACGAGAATTTTATCTTTAACATGGTGCCTAATACTTGTATGTTTGAAAAATTGGATTTATGAGATTTCTGTTGATTTGTATTTGTATATATATACTGTCTTTCAAAGATAATTCGTAAAAATCCAAATAACTTCACAGATCTTCATTGTAAAGGGTTTAACCTCTTGAAACTCCCCATCCCGGATCCGGGATTGTGACTAAGCCTCAGGCTCATTAGCATAACGCAACGTTAACGATTTCTGAAAATCGCAAATAAAATTAAAATAATGTGTTTGCTCTCAAGCTTAGCCTTTCTTAACAACACTGTCATCTCAGATTTTCAAAATATGCTTTTGAACCATAGAAATTGACTAATTTGTGTAAGAGTATGCAAAGCTAGCATAGCATTTTGTGTAGCATGTAGCACGCAACATTTTCACAAAAGCCAGATAACCAAATAAATAAAATCATTTACCTTTGAAGAGCTTCTGATGTTTTCAATGAGGAGACTCCCAGCCACATACCAAATGCGCAGTGTTTCCTGAAAGCGTCTGTGTGTAGGAGAAATCGTTCCGTTTTCTACATTGCGCCTGGCTACCGAAACGAACCGAAAATGCAGTCACCTACAACGTGAAACTTTTTCCGGATTAACTACATAATATCGACCGAAACATGGCAAACGTTGTTTGGAATCAATCCTCAAGGTGTTTTTTCACATATCTCTTCATTGACATGCAGTTCGTGGAAGCTTGCTTTCTCTCTGTGCCCCATGGAAAAATACTGGCAGGTGACTTTTGCGCACCAATTTCGGCGCAGGACACCGGGCGGACACGTGGTAAATGTGGTCTCTTATGGTCAATCTTCCAACGATCTGCCTACAAATACGTCACAATGCTGCAGACACCTTGGGGAAACGACAGAAAGGGCAGACTCATTCCTCTTGCGTTCACAGCCATATAAGGAGATCATGAAAGACAGAGCCTCAAAAATCCTTGTCATTTCCTGGATGCCAAGTCATCTTGGTTTTGCCTGAAGCTCACGTTAAAGGGCACGCACAGAGAAGATATTTGTATTTCTGGACACGTCAGAGTGTTTTCTTTCGAACAGTACCAATTATATGCATAGTCGAGCATCTTTTTGTGACAAAATATCTTGTTTAAAACGGGAACGTTTTTCTTCCAAAAATGAAATAGCGCCACCATAAGTGTAAGAGGTTAAACACTGTGTCCCATGTTCAATGAATATATATAATATATAAAAATTGAGTGTATACAGAATTCAGAAAGTATTCAGACCCCTTGAAAATGTCCCTCATCAATATACAACCAATAACCCATAATAACAGAGCAAAATCTGTTTTTTTAACTGAAATATCACATTTACATTAACGCTTTACTCAGTACTTTGTTGAGGCATCTTTTGCAGCGATTGCAGCTTCGAGTCTTCTTGGGTATGACGCTATAAGCTTGGCACACCTGTATTTGGGAAGTTTCTCCCATTCTTCTATGCAGATCCTCTCAAGTTCTGTCAGGTTGGATGGGGAGCGTCGCTGCACAGCTATTTTCAGATCTCTCCAGAGATGTTCGATCGTGTCATGCCTTGACCTTAGAGAGCCTTTTATTCTCTAATTTGTTTAGGTCGGGTGTGACTCGGGTGGGTACTCATATTTAGGCAGCCTTTTCCCACTGGGTTTTTGTGGGATCTTGTTTTTGGTTAGTTGCCTGTGAGCACGCCATTTGCTGCACGTTTCGTTTGCTGTTTATTGTTTTTGTGAGTTTCATCGGAATGAACATGTGGAACTCTACGTACGCTGCGCTTTGGTCCGTTAACCTCTTACACTTATGGTGGCGCTATTTCATTTTTGGAAGAAAAACGTTCCCGTTTTAAACAAGATATTTTGTCACAAAAAGATGCTCGACTATGCATATAATTGCTACTGTTCGAAAGAAAACACTCTGACGTGTCCAGAAATACAAATATCTTCTCTGTGCGTGCCCTAGAACGTGAGCTTCAGGCAAAACCAAGATGACTTGGCATCCAGGAAATGACAAGGATTTTTGAGGCTCTGTCTTTCATGATCTCCTTATATGGCTGTGAACGCAAGAGGAATGAGTCTGCCCTTTCTGTCGTTTCCCCAAGGTGTCTGCAGCATTGTGACGTATTTGTAGGCAGATCGTTGGAAGATTGACCATAAGAGACCACATTTACCACGTGTCCGCCCAGCGTCCTGCGCCGAAATTGGTGCGCAAAAGTCACCTGCCAGTATTTTTCCATGGGGCAGAGAGAGAAAAGCAAGCTTCCAAGAACTGCATGTCAATGAAGAGATATGTGAAAAAACACCTTGAGGATTGATTCCAAACAACGTTTGCCATGTTTCGGTCGATATTATGTAGTTAATCCGGAAAAAGTTTCACGTTGTAGGTGACTGCATTTTCGGTTCGTTTCGGTAGCCAGGCGCAATGTAGAAAACGGAACGATTTCTCCTACACACAGACGCTTTCAGGAAACACTGCGCATTTGGTATGTGGCTGGGAGTCTCCTCATTGAAAACATCAGAAGCTCTTCAAAGGTAAATGATTTTATTTATTTGGTTATCTGGCTTTTGTGAAAATGTTGCGTGCTACATGCTACACAAAATGCTATGCTAGCTTTGCATACTCTTACACAAATTAGTCAATTTCTATGGTTCAAAAGCATATTTTGAAAATCTGAGATGACAGTGTTGTTAAGAAAAGGCTAAGCTTGAGAGCAAACGCATTATTTTAATTTTATTTGCGATTTTCAGAAATCGTTAACGTTGCGTTATGCTAATGAGCCTGAGGCTTAGTCACAATCCCGGATCCGGGATGGGGAGTTTCAAGAGGTTAATTCTACAGACGATCGTGACAGAAGATCCCACCACCACAGGACCAAGCAGCGTGCCCAGGAGGAGAGTGTATCCTGGACTTGGGAGGAGATATTGGATGGGAAGGGATCCTATACTTGGGAGGAAATCCTGGCAGGACAGGATCGCCTTCCTTGGCGGGAGACGCTAGGAGAGGAGGGAGGACTGCGATGACGTCGGGGTTCGCGGCCAGATAGAAAGCCCAAAAGACAGCCCAATTTTTGGGGGGAGGGGGCACAAGGGGTGGTCGGTGGAGCCGATATGTGAACCAGAGACAACCTGGGAGGAGATAGAGAGGTGTTTGGTCGGCCCAAGGGCAGTACCAGAGCAGTGTGAGGAGGGATACCGGAGAATGGAGTTGGCGAGGAGTTTGCGGCAACGCAGGCGTTTGGAGGAGCGTGTCACCAGTCCGGTGCAATCTGTGCCTGTCCCATGCATCAGGCCTCCAGTGCGCCTCCCTAGTCCGGTACTTCCTGTGCCTGCTCCTCGCACTCTCCTTGAAGTGTGTGTCCACAGCCCAGTACGTCCTGTGCCTGCTCCTCGCACTCTCCCTGAAGTGCGTGTCCCCAGTCCGGTATGTCCTGTGACTGCTCCTCGCACTCTCCCTCAAGTGCACCTTCCCAGTCATGTACGTCCTGTGCCTGCTCCCCGCACTCGCCCTGAAGTGTGTGTCACCAATCCGGTGCCACCTGTGCCGGCCCCACGCATCAGGCATCCAGTGTGCCTACCCAGTCCAGAGCCGGCGACGGTCCACAGTGCAGAGCCTCCGTTGAGGGTTCCTCGTCCAGAGCCTCCGGCGAGGGTTCCTAGTCCAGAGCCTCTGGCAAGGGCTTCCCAGTCCAGAGCCTCCAGTGAAGGTTCCTAGTCCAGAGCATCCAGTGAGGGTTCCTAGTCCAGAGCCTCCTGCGAGGGTTCCTAGTCCGGAGCCTCCTGCGAGGGTTCCCAGTCCGGAGCCTCCAATGACGATCCACTGTCCGGTTCCTATAGCGACGATCCACAGTCCAGAGTCCACGGCGACAATTCACAGTCAGGAATCCCCGGCGACAATCCACAGTCCGGTTACCCCAGCAACGATCCACAGTCCGGTTCTTCTGGCGAAGATCCCCGCACCAGAGCCGCCACTGAAGCTGATGGATCCGTGAGCGGAGCGGGGTCTACATCCCGCACCGGAGCCGCCACTGAGGCTAGACGCCCACCCGGACCCTCCCCTGTAGGGTCAGGTTTTGCGGCCGGAGTACGCACCTTTGGGGGGGGGGGGGTCCGCTCCTTAGAGAGTCTATTATTCTTTAATTTGGTTAGATCGGGGTGTGACTAGGACGGGAATTCTAGTTCTCTGGAAGGTTTTCCCACCTACGCAGAGGAACTATGGAGCTCAGTCAGAGTGACCGTTGGGTTCTTGGCCACTCCCTGACCAAGGCCCTTCTCCCCTGATTGCTGAGTTTTGCCAGTCGGCCAGCTCTCGGAAGAGTCTTGGTGTTTCCAAATTTCTTCCATTCAAGAATGATGGAGGCAGCTGTGTTCTTGAGGATCTTCAATGCTGCAAAAATGTTTTGGTGCCCTTCCCCAGATCTGTGCCTTGACACATTCCAGTCTCGAAGCTCGACGGACAATTCCTTCAACCTCATGGCTTGGTTCTTGCTCTGACATGCACTGTCAACTGTGGGACCTTATATAGACAGGTGTGTGCTCTTCCAAATCATGTCCAATCAAATACATTTATCACAGGTGGACTCCAATCAAGTTGTAGAAACATCTCAAGGATGATCAATGGAAACAGAATGCACCTTAGCTCAATATTAAAGGTCAGAATACTTATGTAAATATGTTTGTTTTTTTTGCAAAGATTTATAAAAACCTGTTTTCGCTTCATCGTTATGGGGTATTGTGTGTAGATTGAGGATAAAATAATACTTAATCCATTTTAGAATAAGGCTGTAACGTAACAAAAAGGGGAAAAAGGGAAGGGGTCTGAATACTTTCACAATGCACTGTATGAATAGAAAGGTTTGCACAGCAGTAGTTATATAGGATGAGCCAAGACTAGAACACCATATAAACATATGAAGTGGGTGAAACAGGATGTGACCAGTGTTCAATGACTATGTACAGTTGAAGTCGGAAGTTTACATACACTTAGATTGGAGTCATTAGAACACGTTTTTCAACCACTCCGTACATTTCTTGTTAACAAACTATAGTTTTGGCAAGTCGGTTAGGACATCTACTTTGTGCATGACACAAGTAAGTTTTCCAACAATTGTTTACAGATGTAACGGGTTTCTTCTAACTCCTCCTCTGACGAAGAGGTGGAACAAGGATCGGACCAAAATGCAGCGTGGTTAGTTAGATACATCTTTAATGAAGATGAAACACGAACAATACAAAACAACAAACGTGGAAAACTGAAACAGCCCTATCTGGTGCAACAAACACAGAGACAGGAACAATCACCCACAAAACACACAGTGAAACCCAGGCTACCTAAATATGGTTCCCAATCAGAGACAATGACTAACACCTGCCTCTGATTGAGAACCATATCAGGCCAGACATAGAAATAGACAAACAAGACATCCAACATAGAATGCCCACTCAGATCACACCCTGACCAACCAAAACATAGAAACAAACAAATAAACTATGGTCAGGGTGTGACAACAGACAGATTATTTCACTTATAAATCAAATCAAATGTATTTGTCACATACACATACACATGGTTAGCACATGTTAATGCGAGTGTAGCGAAATGCTTGTACTTCTAGGTCCGACAATGAAGTAATAACCAACGAGTAATCTAACCTAACAATTCCAAAACTACTACCTTATACACACAAGTGTAAAGGGATAAAGAATATGTACATAAAGATATATGAATGAGTGATGGTACAGAACGACATAGGCAAGATGCAGTAGATTGTATCGAGTACAGTATATGCATATGAGATGAGTAATGTAGGGTATGTCAACAAAGTGGCATAGTTTAAAGTGGCTAGTGATACATGTATTACATAAAGATGCAGAAGATGATATAGAGTACAGTATATACTGTACATATACATATGAGATGAGTAATGTAGGGTATGTAAACATCATATTAGGTAGCATTGTTTAAAGTGGCTAGTGATATATTTTACATAATTTCCCATCAATTCCCATTATTAAAGTGGCTGGAGTTGAGTCAGTGTGTTGGCAGCAGCCACTCAATGTTAGTGGTTGCTGTTTAACAGTCTGATGGCCTTGAGATAGAAGCTGTTTTTCAGTCTCTCGGTCCCTGCTTTGATGCATCTGTACTGACCTCACCTTCTGGATGATAGTGGGGTGAACAGGCAGTGGCTCGGGTGGTTGTTGTCCTTGATTATCTTTATGGCCTTCCTGTGACATCGGGTGGTGTAGGTGTCCTGGAGGGCAGGTAGTTTGCCCCCGGTGATGCATTGTGCAGACCTCACTACCCTCTGGAGAGCTTTACGGTTGTGGGCAGAGCAGTTGCCGTACCAGGCGGTGATACAGCGCGACAGGATGCTCTCAATTGTGCATCTGTAGAAGTTTGTGAGTGCTTTTGGTGACAAGCCAAATTTCTTCAGCCTCCTGAGGTTGAAGAGGCGCTGCTGAGCCTTCTTCACAATGCTGTCTGTGTGGAAAAACTTACTACCCTCTCCACTACTGTCCCATTGATGTGGATAGGGGGGTGCTCCCTCTGCTGTTTCCTGAAGTCCACAATCACCTCCTTTGTTTTGTTGATTTTGAGTGTGAGGTTATTTTCCTGACACCATACCCCGAGGGCCCTCACCACCTCGCCGTCTCGTCGTTGTTGGTAATCAAGCCTACCACTGTAGTGTCATCCGCAAACTTAATGAGTGAGTTGGAGGCGTGCATGGCCACGCAGTCGTGGGTGAACATGGAGTACAGGAGAGGGCTCAGAACGCACCCTTGTGTGGCCCCAGTGTTGAGGATCAGCGGGGTGGAGATGTTGTTACCTACCCTCACCACCTGGGGGCGGCCCGTCAGGAAGTCCAGTACCCAGTTGCACAGGACGGGGTCGAGACAAGTTTGGAGGGTACTATGGTGTTAAATCCTGAGCTGTAGTCGATGACTAGCATTCTCACATAGGTATTCCTCTTGTCCAGATGGGTTAGGGCAGTGTGCAGTGTTCTATGGACCTATTCAGGCGGTAAGCAAATTGGAGTGGGTCTAGTGTATCAGGTAGGGTGGAGGTGATATGGTCATGACTAGTCTCTCGAAGCACTTCATGATGAGTAGTCGTTTAGCTCAGTTAACTTAGCTTTCTTGGGAACAGGGACAATGGGACAATTGAAGCATGTGGGAACAGCAGACTGGAATAAGGATTGATTGAATATGTACGTAAACACACCAGCCAGCTGGTCTGCGCATGCTCTGAGTACGCGGCTGGGGACGCCGTCTGGGCCTGCAGCCTTGCGAGGGTTAACACGTTTAAATATTTTACTCTGCTGCAGTGAAGGAGAGTCCGCAGGTTTTGGTTGCGGGCTGTGTCTGTGGCACTGTATTGTCCTCAAAGCGGGAAATAAAGTTATTTAGTCTGCCTGGGAGCAAGACATCCTGGTCCACGACGGGGCTGGTTTTCTTTTTGTATTCCGTGATTGACTGTAGACACTGCCACATACCTCTTGTGTCTGAGCCGTTGAATTGTGACTCTACTTTGTCTCTATACTGACGCTTAGCTTGTTTGATTGCCTTGCGGAGGGAATAGCTACACTGTTTGTATTCGTTCATGTTTCCGGTCACCGTTCCCTGGTTAAAAGCAGTGGTTCGTGCTTTCAGTTTCACTCGAATGCTGCCATCAATCCACGGTTTCTGGTTTGGGAATGTTTTAATTGTTGCTATGGGAACGACATGTCACTGTACCACAATTCCAGTGGGTCAGAAGTTTAATACACTAATTTGACTGTGCTTTTAAACAGATTGGAAGATTCCAGATGATGATGTCATGGCTTTAGAAGCGTCAATTGGAGATGTACCTGTAGATGTATTTCAAAGACTACCTTCAAACTCAGTGCGTCTTTGCTTGACATCATGGTGAAAATCATGATGCCTGAAGGTACCACATTCATTGCCTGAATGCCTGAAGGTACCACATTCATCTGTACAAACAATAGTACGCAAGTATAAACACCATGGGAACATGCTGCCGCCATAATTCTCAGGAAGGAGACGCGTTCTGTCTCCTAGAGATGAACGCACTTTGGTGCGAAAAGTGTGAATCAATCCCAGAACAATGGACCTTGTGAACATACTGGAGGAAATGGGTACAAAAGTATCTATATTCACAGTAAAACGAGTCCTATATCGACATAAGCTGAAAGGCCTCTCTGCAAGGAAGAAGCCACTGCTCCAAAACTGCCATGAAAAAGCCAGACTACGTTTTGCAACTGCACATGGGGACAAAGATCGTACTTTTGGGATAAATGTCCTCTGGTCTGATGAAAAATATATAACTGGCCATAATGACCATCATTATGTTTGGAGGAAAAAGGGGGAGGCTTGCAAGCCAAAGAACACCATCCCAACCATGAAGCAAGGGATGGCAGCATCATGTTGTGTGGGTGCTTTGCTGCAGGAGGGACTGATGCACTTCACAAAATAGATGGCATCATGAGGGAGGAAAATGATGTGGATATATTGAAGCAACATCTCAAGACATCAGTCAGGAAGTTAAATAGGTCTTCCAAATGGACAATTATCCCCAAGCATACTTCAAACATTTGTGGTAATATGGCTTAAGGACATCAAAGTCAAGGTATTGGAGTGGTCATTACAAAGCCCTGACCTCAATCCTATAGACAATGTGTGGGCAGAACTGAAAAAGCGTTTGCGAACAAGGAGGTCTACAGCCTGACTCAGTTACACCAGCTCTGTCAGGAGAAATGGGCCAAAATTCACCCAACTTTTGGAAGGCTAGCCGAAGCATTTGACCCAAGTTAAACAATTTAAAGGCAATGCTACTAAATACTAATTGAGTGTATGTAAACTTCTGACCCACTGGGAATGTGATGAAAGAATTAAAAGCTGATCCTAACTGACCTAAGACAGGGGATGTTTACTAGGATTAAATGTCAGGAAAGATGAAAAATTGAGTTTAAATGTATTTGGCTAAGGTGTATGTAAACTTCCGACTTCAACTGTTCATAGGACAGCAGTCACTAAGGTGCAGGGTAGAGTACCAGGTGATAGCAGCCTAGTAACAGTGACTAAGTTTCAGGCCAGGGTACTGGGTGGAGTCCAGCTAGTGGTAACTAATTAACAGTCTGATGGCCTGGAGATATAAAAAAAAATCAGTCTCTCGGTCCCAGGTTTGATGCACCTGTACTGTCTCCGCATTCTAGATGGTAGTGGGCTGAACAGGCTGTGGTTTGGGTGGCTGAGGTCCTTCTCAATCTTCTTGGCCTTCCTGTGACACCGGGTGCTTTAGATATGCTGAAGGGCAGGCAGTGTGCCCCCTGTGATGCATTGTGCAGACCACACCATCCTTTGGAGAGCGCTGCGATTTTTGATGGTGCAATTGCTATACATGGATGCTCTCAATGGTGCATCTGTAGAAGTTCGTGAGGGTCTTGGGGACCAAGCCAAATTTCTTCAACGTGGTTGCGCATTCTTCACCACACTGTCTGTGGTCACCACCTAAAGTCAGCCCGTCAGTAAGTCCAGAGCCCAGTAGCACAGGGTGGGGTTCAGACCCAGGGCCCCGAGCTTAGCGATGACCTTGGAGGGCACTATGGTGTTGAAGGCTGAGCTATAGTCAATGAACAGTATTCTTACATAGGTATTTCTCTTGTCCAGATGGGATAGGGCAGTGTGCAGTGCAATAGCGATTGTGTCATCCGTGGATCTGTTGGGGCGGTATACAAATTGAGCGGAGGTGGCCGTGTTGGCGGTGCTGTGTTTTTCTAGAAGCGGGTGAAGGCGGTGTTTAACTTTTCCGGGTTGCCTCTGAGATTATTATTGACGTATAAAGGTGTCGGTTGTCTGCGACGTGGCTGGCTTTCCCTTTATAATCCATGATCTGCTGGAATTCTGCCACATACTTGTTATGTTAAGCCGCTGAATTTCGACTCAACTTTGTCCCTGTACTGTCGTTTTGCCTCTTTGATTGCATTTTGGAGGGCATAGCTGGTCTGTTTGGACACGTCTATGGTTCACAATTTCAGTTTTGTACTGTTTTTGGTTTGGATAAATTCTAATCATCACAGTGGGAGTAATATCCTCTATGCACTTACTGATAAACTCAGTCAGTGTATACGTCAAGTTCGCATAATCTAAACTATTTTGAAGCATAGATTCTGTTTGGTCAGACCAGTGTTAAGTATCTGCCTGTAGGAGGGGAGGAGCAAAATGGAGCTGTGATCTGATTTGCCGAAGTGAAGGTGGGGGAGGGCCTTGTAGCCATCCCAGAAGGGGGAGTAGCAATGGTCAAAAGTGCTCGATGCACGAGTAGCCCAGGAGATGTGTTGATAGAACTTCAGTAGCGTTTTCCTCCGATTTCCTTTATTAAAGTCCTCAGGTACAATAAATGAGACCTTAGGATATGCGGTTTCTAGTTTGCACAAAGTCCAGAGTAGTTCCTTGAGAGCTGTCGCGATGCCGGCTTGGGGTGTAATATACACATCCATGAAAATGACCGAAGAACATTTATCTTGGGAGGTAATGTGCTTGGCATTTGATGGTGAGGTGTTCCAGATCAGGAGAACAAAGGGACTTGAGTTCCTGTACGTTACCACAAACACACCATGGGTAGTTAATCATGAAACATAGACCTCCACCTTTCTTCTTCCCGGAAAGTTCTTTCTTCTTGTCCATGCGATGGACAGAGAACCCCTCTGGCTGAGTGGACACGGAGAGTATATCCGAAGAGATCCATGATTCCCTAAAACAGTATGTTACAATCCCCGATGGCTCTCTGGAAGGAGATTCTCGCACTGAGCTCATCTACTTTATTGGCCAGGGACTGAACGTAAGCAAGTAATATACTCGGAAGTGGTGAATGGTATGCACGCCTCTAGAAGCCCACTCGTTGGCTATATACGCAGGGTACCAGTACTGAGTCAATGTGCAGGGGTATTTGGTTAGAGTATTATTATATGACAAAGTGGAGTGATGTAATGTAGCAAAGTATTTGTTATATGCAGTGGTTGGGTGTTTATGTGGGAATGATAAATACCCATTTGGATTCAGAGCGATGTTTCTTTCTTCCCCACAACTTTTTTACATTTATTTTGTCAATAATCATAAGCAAAAGTTTGCTAACAGCATATATTTTCAAAGGCAGTCTGAAACATATCTGTCAAATAGCTTAGTGCTAGTGGAGTGGAACGGTGATGAGGGCAGACAGACAACAACATGCCACTCTGGATAAGTGTCACTGTTGCTCTGGAGGAGACGATGCAAAATTACACATCAGCATAAAAATAACACTTTTCTTCCTGTACCCATTTTTGGCCACAACCAGCTTCACTATTCCCCAGTTTTGACCTGGTAGTTGAGGTCTTGCAGAAATTAGGCTACAGAACAGAACCACATATTTACCTACAGATGTTGGGTATTTTAATTAAGATCACTAATATCAGCACAGAGAATAATCTTATACTAGCACAGTATAAACCTACAGTACACTTATAATACCCTATGCAGGGTTCCCTTCGTCTCACAATTCTCAAGGAATTGCTTGATCTTCATTCTTCGGAATAAAAAGAGCTAAAGAGCTAAAGGTGCTCCAGGATATTAGTGTATGCTCTACCACCCGAGGGCAGTGTTGTGCAACATTCCTACATCACATCCCCATATGGCTTCACAACCCCCAAAGCATACAGCAGAGCCCGGTCTCTAAATTACCATACACTATTGACTTATTAGGAAAAATATGTTATATTTCGAAAATGGATTAATTTCAACCCCTTCTTGGCAATGACTAAACTTGTTTAAAAAAATTAACTGTTGCTTGAAGCCTAGACTGGTTAAGTAGGTGTGTTAGCTTGCATTATCCATTAGCAGTGGAGGCCTAAGGGAAGACAAAGACTCAGAGGATGATGTCATTTTTTTAAAGTAGAGTGCAAATGGAATATGTTCTCTGACTTGTGGCAATGGTACTTGGATTCAATCGGCACGGACACTTTGTAAAACTGGTATTATATTGTAACCGGTCATTTGTATTCAGCTGTTGTACAGTGTACCCATTAAACAATATGGCTAAAAATACCCTATTTTGCCCAGCCTCAATGTCAATAATGTGAACAATACAACCAATCTCTTCTAATGCCTGTGAATTTACCAAGAGTTGACTACATTAACCCTTGGATTAAATTGCAATTTGAGTTTTGACCCTCATAACTTTAGCAATGTCTTTTGTACAAAGCAGTGGAAGTCTTATCCTCCCTGCAGACATCAGAGAATAATTTGTTAGGCGGCTCAGAGTAGAGTCTTTACGGACTATTCCCTCCAATGTTATCAAGGGTCCTGATTGTTACCCCCCTGCCCATTGACTAAAGTCTCATTCATCTCTTTTCAACAGACCTAATACTGTGTTCGTGTCCAGGGCTGTTTTCATCCCCTAGTGTACGGCTTTGATGCATGACTTTATTCAGCAAAAACGTTTAGGAAATCATGTCGATAAGCTACAGTATTATATGACACATATGTTCGTCAGATGTAAAATGTACACAACCAAAGCATGTCTGCCAGGTGCTGGATTCAACGAAAAACAGGTCACAGCAATTAGAATAAAACAACACAATGTTCTTTTCATAAGGACAACGTTTCGACTCATAATGGGTCTACATCAAGAAACCTTTTTTATCCCTTGGAAACATACAACAGTGTGTGTAGTTTTATTCTAATCACCTCACATTCAATATATTCTATTGTTTCTAATTCCTCCAGTTATCATTTTATTTCCAGATCAGTTAAACAGAACCACCTATGACATTTCCATGGAAACTGAGGATGAGATCAGGTGACAGGAAGTAGCCCCAGACAGTGCAGGAGGTGTCACAGTTCCTGGCTGCCCTTGGGTGCCTCACGTGAGACCAATAGGAGAGGAGAGAGGAAAGCCTGCAACATGACCGGAGGCCCTACCAGACCAGGTGTGACCCCTAAATCCATCAGTACTTACCTAGACTTTTCCACACAGCTCATGACTAAAGGCTTGTGTCGAAAAGCAGCCACTTCCTCTGGGAGTGATGGCTGTTCACAGTACATCCTGTTTGTCATTGAACAGGAACATTGATTCTATGAGTCAACCGTTATTATGGGTGTTGTCGTCGTTTAAAATGTACTGGTTTCTGTAAAGGTGCAATTATTAGCGTTTTTGAAAATATTTGCGTCAGAGGGACGTCTAGAAACATAACGTGAAAGTAGAGTAAGAGGACATAATTGGTCTATCTGTAATGATTATCCTACCTAGATTTAGGATGGTATAAAACATGACATCGGTATACAAGCTTCTGACTGAATTGGTACATAGCCTATTCATGCTAATGGATCAGTGGAAACAAGCTTTGTGATTACTCCATCTGCCTACGAGAAAATACAGTAGTTTACCAGAACTTCACTTAATCAACAGCAGTTTTGATCAGCTCAAGTGAGGGCACCAAAGAGACACTCACAAAAAAAAGATTGCGGTTTTGAAACTGCAGTAAAAGTATAGTAACTGCAGTTGACTGTGGTATTTTGGATGCAGTGACTGCAGAATAACTGCAGTGTACTGCAATTATACTGCACTGTAGTAACTGCAGTTATACTGCACTGTAGTAACTGCAGTTATACTGCACTGTAACTGCAGGTATTCTGCACTGTAACTGCAATTACACCACACTGTAACTACAGTTACACTGCTAAATTACTGCAGTAAGAAAAACTGGGTTATTTTGGACACAGTATTTGCAGCATACTGCAGTTATACTTCATTCTAACTATAGTTATACTGCACTCTGACTACAAACTGTTTTTGTAAGGGGAAGTAGAGTGAGCAATCCATTAGCATTTTTTTTATATAGACCTTATTACAAATCATTTATCGTTCCAAAGATCAAGGAATTTGGGGGTAGCTTTGTCTCTGGATCTACCCAGAAAGTCTCAACGCGTTTAGTGCCAGGGTTTATTTATGTTTCTATTCTACAGGCTTCCAGAGGCGTGTGTCTGCTTTCTGTCCCTGGTTTAATGTGCCAACAAAGCAGATACGGAGCCACATAACATGCATACTTCCTGTTGGAAATCTAGAAGGTAGATCTCTTCTCAAATGATCAGGCGGTTTCCCCCTTGCCAGAAATCTTTGTCTGGGACTAATTTACACAACGAATGGGTTTGACAGTAGATTTCAGTGCAGCATCATATTCACTAATCCAACCAGAGTGAAACATACACCCCCGCATCGAAGTATGTGATGCAGCACTGGGAGAGACGAAGCATAACAACTAATTCTTATGCCACTTAGAAATACTAATTCCTTGTAGCGTTTGTTAATTCCATCATCTGTGGGCAAAGAACTGCCTTTCTGATTCCTAATGTTCTTTGATGACCAGTCAGGCTGTTTAAAGTTAGCTAGAGTCTTCCTTATAAATAAATCGCACACTAGTTGGAGAGAGAAATCAAGATAAGCTAAGCTGTTGGTGTGGCCAACACAGTAGTACACTGTTTTGTAGATAAGCCTTCAAGCTTGAACTTTATACTATATGTCCATTGAGATGAAATGTGTTGGTCGTGTAACTGTACAATACGACATCAGCACTCCAGAAAAGAGAGCATAACTTTGGCTTCAATACTGGCATGTGAAGGTAAAGTAACATTGTATAGTTAAACTATTATTTGTTTTGGGGGTCATTTTTATTGATACACTTTTTATTTCATCTTATTTTCTTCCTACTTTACCAGTTGATGTAAACCTGTAGTCAGATATGCTGTCTATAATGTTGCCAAATTATACAACAACAAAAAAAGAGAAAAACTTGGCTTAATGTCTCACTAGTACAAAGGGATAGCAAACATTGAGCAGAGAATAAAGCATTTTTCAACAGTCCTAATGAGAATTGTACTGACTAGGACATTGCCTTTGATGTTGCTACTGTATACCACATCAACATACTCTATGGAAGTCTCCCTTGTTCATCCATTTTCAAAGGTGATGGTATTGTGCCAGCATAAAATATGTAAACATGATATGCCTATAAGTATGTTAACTTCTGAATTTGCATTAGTACAAAATTATTATGATTTTATCAATTTTCCCAAATGTCATTAAATTCCTCATGAGGGATTCGGTTAAGGGACAATATCAAGACCCCATTAAGGTCAGAATCAGATACATCTCTATTGGCAAGCCAATATTCCAAGTATGTACAGTAAATACATGTACCAGAGGCATCATTTCCCATAGCAAAATAGATTAGATTATGGTAAGGATCACCACCAAACAAAAACACATAGTGTTCTGGTAAACTACCAAGCAGGTGTGACCCCTGGTTCCATGCGTGCAAGGCATGCTTGCACAGATTGGTATTGATATAAATTACTGAACAGGTTTTTGTGGGAACAAACAGTCAGTGATGGATCAGATGGATTAGGGAGATATATATAGAGCTGACTGGCTAAATGTGATTGAAATGAGTATGGCGCTCATTTCAGGGGATACTTACCCATCCCTACTAATCATCCATAATCATCCATAAGTACAGGCTGCGTCTACACATCTATCCAGAGCACCTCGTGCCCCTATTACTGGCCAGTAGTAGAACAGATAACATGTTACTGGTTGTGAGAGAAGATATTACGTTTTAACGCATTGATGTACAGTTTCTTCTGTCATTGAATGTACATCTCGTACAATTATGGCTTGCTCTGTTAAAATATATATATATATTTTTTTATATATAACCTTTATATAACTTGGCGATTCAGTTAAGAACAAATTATTATTTACAATGACGGCCTACAACGGCCAAATCCGGACAACGCTGGGCCAATTGTGCTCCTCCCTATGGGACTCCCAATTAAGGCTGGTTGGAATATAGTTGTGATAAGGTTGTGTACTTGGCTGCTCGCTACAGTCTTTTCTGCCTTTGGGTTCAAAGTAAATGTGAATGTTCAGTGTATATCAGTGCACTGCAATCCACTTCATATTTATCTGAGAGACTTTTGCATAACTCATATTTGCTCACATTGAAGCAATTGGAACGAACATGTGTTTAATTCAATTTCAGCGTGGGTAGTAAGTGGCTGTGTCATCATGATAAGCGAGTGTGTGTATGGTGTGTGTGTGGGTGTGTGTGCATGTGTGATGTTGTGTATGCATGAGTCTGTGCATGTTTCTCTGATTTGATTCATTTCAATTCTACTGTGACTTTCACAAGTGAGTATCTGATTGATTCCGACATTGTGTTCACCAAGCAGATGAATACAAGGCAGAGGGTGGCTTAGGATAACGACTTTCCTCACTAAGAACTCACTAGTGTTTCCAATTCACATTCGTTTTTTTTCTGTGTGCAATAAAAATAAAAACCCAAGGAATGCACATTTAATTCAATTAAACCATCACATTTACCCTCTCAGTGGACATCACTGTAGAATTTTGGAGGTCAGTGTATTTATATCTATTTTTTACATCTCTCACATTTGAGCGAATGTGTTGTGGTTGAGTGGACAGTATGCCTTAGGAGTTGACTGACTCCAAATCCTAGACTACAGCACAGGGCCTACATTTAACTGACATTCCATTATGGCGCCCAAGGATTTGAACCCTGAGCCTGGTCTTGACTTCCCAAGGTGTTGACTTGGTGAGGTGAAAGTGCCTGTGAAAATGTGACATAATGATCCAGATTTCAGCAGTCTACCATTGATAATAACCACACCAGCAGTAAACTGTCATGACAGATTGTCTCTCAGTCATCATTGATCAAAGAGCATGAGGAACTGCCTGGAATTATGCTCAGTCACCAGAAACTGATTTTCTTTACGATGCTCAGCTCATCCAAATGCTGGGAAAAGAAGAAGGAAAAGGATCATGCCTGGCTTGGCTTTACATGGGAGGGTGTGAAGTAGCATTTAATTATGATGAACTCAGAAGTAGTCCTCAAAGAACTCTGAAGAGTTCAAATGTATAATATAATAATTAGCAATAGGGAGAAACCTAGTTATGTCTAAAACCTTTGAGATAAATACACGGCAGAAGTCTATGATATCATATGGATAATGAAAAGCAGCCGATGTCTCTGACCTTGAGTCAGCCAAGGGGATAATACCAATTAGACATTATCTCCATCTCTTATTCTCCTCCATCACACTACTAAAACACAAACCGATACGTGATGAATAACAACTGTATAACATAATCTATGACATAATCCAATTCCCTTCTGGTGCAGTGGAATTCTCCTACATCTGATTGATTGGAGAGAGTCACAGTAGGACGTGAAAGATTTTCCTATAAGCTCAGATTCAATGATCTGTGTACAGAAAGGATCCAGATTTTGAATTACAGTCATCATCATGAGAGTTTATTATCGCAATGTAATCACGACTATCTGCTTTTTGTATTACAAGTCTGAAATGAATAACTTGTAATACATGTTGAGTTAGTTGTCAATGATTTGTATGAAATTCAGTAGCAATTTAGGGTGTTAACTTGGTATTTATTTTGTAACTATCCCAAAAGCCTAGGACCAAGAGGCATGGAGAGGCAGCCATTAGTTATTATGCCCCCAGCCTCTGGAATAGCCTGCCAGAGAATCTGAGGGGGATGAAACTGTGGACATATTTAAAAATATCTTAAAACATATTTTTAGCTTTGCTTTTCTTAGGGTGCTTTTAGTTGTTCAGTTTGTGTCATTCTTTTGTTTTTTATCTTCTGTTTGTTGTGTAGTAGTTATTTCAGCTTTTATGTTCATAGTTTTTTCCTGTAAACACATTGCGTTTCATTCCATGTCTGAAATGGGCTGTATAAATTAAGCTTGATTTGATTTGATTTATTGTTGACTTATGCTGCTGTTTATTGAGCTACTTTTCAAGATATTTGCCTTGTTTAAGCATCTTGAAAATTGCAAAAGCTTTAGGTTATTTGGCACATGACAAACAGCTTTTTTTCTCTTTGTCACTGGGATTTTATCAAATTATAGTGAGAACACATGCGGGTTCATGCAACATCACAACATGAAGTCTCAACAGGTGCCACTACCAGCCAGTAGTGTCAGATATAGCCTGTTGCCGAGGTGCTGGTGTCGCCAAGCCCGTGGCCCTGGATAGGATAGGTTGCGCATCATCCATGATCCCCTGGATCCCAGCTCATCTTAGATCTAGTGCCATTAGCACTGGTCTGGATGTTTGGTGATGCATCCCAAAAATTACAGCTGTAGGGCTGGGTTTTATACTGTATTTTACGATATACTGGTATTGATGCACGGACCGGTTTGGGTTTTTACTTGACCTTCTATAACGGTATTTGAATGTTTGGTTTGTTAAATGTGATATACTGCGTGTAACATCCATTTTTGTAGTTTACTTCGTTACTTGAATCATCTCTCTCCGCTCTCTTTCCATACAGACTTAGCCCTGCCCCCTCTCACTCAAGGAACACATTTGTTGTTCCTCTACCACAAGACACTTGTGTTCAGTCTTTGCATGGTCAATGCAGCACATTAAACAATGTTGATGACAACAATGCTGTTTTCACTTTGATTCCTAATATAAATCCACTAGCATTCTATAATTAAACAATTGGTTTGTGTTTCTTACATCTGTAAACAGATAGTTTGTCTTTTCTTAGTAAGTTGTGCCTAAATCTTGCTAGTCGCTAATGCTAATCGCTAGGTAGCTCATAAATATACTCAGTCATAGCAAAACATAACTAGCAATACAGCCTGATAATACCAGTGATGGTGTAGACCATGTTTTTGTGCAACAGTATCTTCTAAATCAAAGAGGAATATGCTAAGCAAGTATATGTTAGCTACATGAAGTAGCTAAGAGAAAACATTCAATATAACCAAAGATAATTGGGTCCCCTAGGAAACAATTGTCAACACTTGTCACACTGTCACATTTACTCCATCCCTGGTATTTGCTGTTATGTCAAATACTGTATTCGAAGTGCCCAGTATTATATTCTACCTATAGAATTTGAGTAATCATTCTGTTTTCATGATTTCAACAGTTCACCCAAGTCAAATCGCAGTTGCAACATTTGGTTAAAAATACAGCCTAGATTGTTTTCCCATATTATGCATCATCTCAAATGAGTGCAGAAAATGCAGAAATTTTTGAAAATGCTGAAAATTATTTTGGGTTAAAGTTGAATTGAACAGTATAAAACAACCGAAATAGAGAATCACTTAGAATGTATGTGTTGCCACCATAGGGTCACACACTATTCAATTTTATTATAAAAATAAATAAAAATACTGTCAAATACCGCCATTTTTTTTTAAATACAGTGATATGAAATTTTGGCCATATCGCCCAGCCCTATTCAGCTGTGTGTGTTTGTGTGTGTGTGTGTGTGTTTCTGCATGTGCACTACAGATGTAGGATCTAAATTTGAGCCAGTTTGCTACAACAGAAAAATAATCCTGCAGCAACAGGAAATGTTAAAGTGCAATATGTAATGTTTTGGGTGACCGGACCAAATTACATAGAAATGAAATGAAAGCAAGTCTAAGAAGCGGTAGATCTGTTCAATGTGCGCTATTCCTGTGCTTTACGTTCTTAAGTTTCGTTTTTGCACCTTTTACTTTTGGTTTTGTACACCAGATTCAATCAGATGAAAATACTTTAAAAAATATATATATATTTCACAGCGGTTTATATGGTACAATGAATCTCCATACTCTACTTGCTTGTTTTTTCACAGAAACTGAAATTTGAATTTTTGCAACCAGGAAATGGCAGAGCAATTTCTGCATAGTGCAACTTTAATTATTATTTGGATTATAATTAATTGTCATTTTTGTAGGGGTGAATACATTTTTTGTAAGTGAAATCAAGTCTGAAATTACAAACTTCAAGTGGAAATTACAAACTTCAGAAGCCTTTTTAGACCTCAAATACACACGTTTTGCAACAGGGTGACCAAATTAAGATCCTACATCTGTTCAAGCTAGAGGTGAAATTCCAAGCCTATCTTGCTCATTTCACTCACCTGTTCAGTGGCCTGTCATTTCATGCATCAGTAACTCCTGTGGAGCTGTGACATTACTGTATGTCAGTATAGGAGGTATAGCAGACGTATCGACGCTTTAGTCCAGCACTAGCAGTCAGTACAATATAGCAGCCTTTGGGTAAAGCAGTTTTCAATGGTCTTATTATAGCATGCCTACCTACGCAATAAAACTGTAAATGCCTTTATGTTGATCTGTATCTATAACACATTAGTAAAACATATTTTGCCCTTCAATTCAAACATTCAATCATCATTAACCATCACAAATTAACCATCAAATCAAATGCATTCTTGAAACTAGCTTCATCAGATGTCCGATTGCCTCGATAATAACCACCTCGGCCATGTCTCATTGTCCCTCGTTGATGGCTTCAGAGAACATCTGCCTAATTGTTTTGTGCCGTGGTCCTGTTCTGACCCGGTAGGGAGGAAATGGGATATGTTACAGCGTGCCGAGTGCGGGGTGTGAAAAGACATGTATCAGTGACATACCCCAGCATGCCAGCCGTGACACCACTGGGCATGCGTCAGAGTTGAGCGAGCAGGAAGCCCCAGTCGGCCAAAACCCTCTACTCCTCTTGCAGACTAAACACAGGGTGACGTCAATTATTGTGATGTGCGTTAGCCAGTCGCCCATGGCTATGGTGGAGACAGTAGAGCTCATAAACTTCTCATTCAGAGGTTATCTGTCTGCCTGGCTGTGTTGGCAGGAAGCCATATTGTATAAATGCCCAACTGAGAAAATCATGGCATGATAGTGTCACAGGGGTGCATCGAAGATAATTGTCCGTCTGTTTTATTTTGTGGGGATGGGGACGTTGGAGGAGACACTTGAGTGGCTGCATGAGGGCAGTTACATTATTGAGGCATCTGTTGGTCTTCTCTCTGAGCAATTAGAATGTCTGCTTGTCAGGACAAAGACAAAGGAGATGGCATTATCTTATTCAGAATAATTCTCAATTCTAGGTATCTGAAAACCGGCAACAATTATGCAATATTTATGCTTTCATTTTAGTAAGGAAAAACAAATACATTATTTACATAAGCATTCAGACCCTTTGCTATGAGACTAGAAATTGAGCTCAGGTGCATCAGGTTTCCATTGATCATCCTTGAGATGTTTCTACAAAATGATTGGACATGAAATGGAAAGGCAAACACCTGTCTATTAAAGGTCTCACATTTGACAGGATTGTGTCAAGGCACAGACCTGGGGAAGGGTACTAAAATATTTCTGCAGCATTAAAGGTCCCCAAGACCACAGTGGCCTCCATCATTCTTAAATGGAAGAAGTTCGGAAACACCAAGACTCTTCCTAGAGCTGGCCGCCCGGCCAAACTGAGCAATCGGGGGAGAAGGGCCTTGGTCAGGGAGGTGACCAAGAGCCCAATGGTCACTCTGACAGAGCTCCAAAGTTCCTCTGTGGAGATGAGAGAACCTTCTAGAAGGACAACCATATCAGCAGCACTCCACCAATCAGGCCTTTATGGTAGAGTGGCCAGACAGAAGCCACTCCTCAGTAAAAGGCACACAACAGCCCGCTTGGAGCTTGCCAAAAGGCACCTAAATACTCTCAGGCCATGGGAAACAATATTTTCTGGTCTGATGAAATCTTCAGCCTGAATGCCAAGGATCACGTCTGAAAGAAAACTGACATCATCCCTACGATGATGCATGGTGATGGCAGCATCATGCTGTGAGGATGTTTTTCAGCTGCAGGGACTGGGAGACTAGACAGGATTGAGGGAAAGCTGTAAGGAGCAAAGTACAGAGAGATCCTTGACGAAAACCTGCTCCAGAGGGCTCAGGACCTCAGGCTGAGGTGAAGGATCTCCTTCCAACAAGACAACTGCCCTAAGCACACAGCCAAGACAACGCAGGAGTGGCTTCGGGAACAAGTCTCTGAATGTCCTTGAGTGGTCCAGTCAGAGCCCGGACTTGAACCCGATGAAACATCTCTGGAGAGACCGGAAAATACCTGTGCAGCGATGCTCCCCATCCATCCTGACAGAGCTTGAGAGGATCTGCAGAGAAGAATGGGAGAAACTCCCCAAATACAGGTGTGCCAAGCTTGTAGCATCATACCCAAGAAGACTCAAGGCTGTAATCGCTGCCAAAGGTGCTTCAACGAAGTACTGAGTACAGGTTCTGAATACTTATGCAAATGTATATTTTTATTTATAAGTTTGCCAAATCTTTAAAAACCTGTATTTGCTTTGTCATCATGGGGTACTGTGTGTAGATTGATGAGGGGGAAAAAACAATTTCATCCATTTTAGAATATGGCTGTAACATAACAACATGTGGAAAAGTCAAGGAGTCTGAATTATTTTCCGAATGCACTGTATGTACTTTATATGAATAATGAGTAGTCCGTATAGTCGGTATATACATTCTACAGAATACATTGTGTTTCCAGCAATCCATGACCTATATAATAGGCGGTGTCAGAGGAAAGCCCATAAAATTGTCAGAGACTCCGTCACCCAAGTCATAGACTGTTTTCTCTGCTACTGAAGTCATAGACTGTTTTCTCTGCTACTGCAGTCATAGACTGTTTTCTCTGCTACTGCAGTCATAGACTGTTTTCTCTGCTACTGAAGTCATAGACTGTTTTCTCTGCTACTGCACGGCAAGCGGTACCGGACAGGATCAAAAGACTTCTTAACAGCTTCTACCCCCAAGCCATAAGACTGCTAAACAATTAATCAAATGGCTACTCGGACTATTTACATTGACCCCCCCCCCTTCATTTGTGTAGTACACCAGCACACCGACTCAGTACTTATATATAGCCTCGTTATTGTTGTGTTATTGTGTTACTTTTTATTTAAAAAATTAACTTTAGTTTATTTGGTAAATATTGAACTGCACTGTTGTGTATTAACGGCATGTAAGTAAGCATTTCACGGTAAGGTCTACACTTATTGTATTGTGTGACAAATAAAGTTTGATTTCATATATACCATGAATGAGTACATTGTTTGAATGTTAACTAGCTATTTCCCCAATAGCTCTGCCTGTTTAACAGAGACAGATCAAGGCACAGTGGAGTCATTATGCATGCAGGATATGACCCTTATTAACACTCAACGCTATAAAGACGTGTAACCATGACCCTCACATACCCTACACTTGCAGACACCATGACGGCCATTCATGTAGATATGCAGGCTGAAAAATGTAACAGTTGATAGGTCACATTATTTCCTCTGTCCGACTCTGTCTTTATGCTTTTGCCCCTCAGAAACACAGCTATGTGAGCAGAGTAGATACTGACTTGGACTGTTGTTTACATTAACCTTTGTTGACTAAGAATAATGACCTGTCTGGAGTTGTATGACAGCTATGGCGCATCACACTATGGTGCCCCTAAGGAAAGCTCAATGGAATGAAAGATGACATTTATCGCATCTTTTTAACCATCATAGGGGTGTCTAGAAGCATTGACGTTTTAGTTCATTATAAAAATAGAAATGATTTGATTTGATTAGATCTTTGATTAGACTCATCTTGTTAACATTCTTCACTGGCGTTCTAAGTTCATTTAACACCAAACATAATCTTGCTTTTAAAGTTTGAATGGTTAATACAACTTATGGTAGTCTATAGCATAAGGCTATTTCTAGAGAAGTGTCATATGCAACAATCATTCTCCAACATGTTCAGCCAAACAATGGATGTATGTTGTGTTGCTGTTTTTATGCCACATTTTTTGCAGTTTTCATATAAACCAGAGCTGATAACAACATACAGACTATCATAAACCATAAATACCCAACTTCAGCAATGCCAGGAACCTCAAATCCAGCAATGCATCACAGAGAGGGTACCTTGAGTTATTGAAGTGTACCTACCTAGCTATCTAATATAGTATTGTTTCCCCTAACGAGTCCCTATCATCGATCACTTCCAACTACTGTCAGACATCCATTTGGACCCAGGCAGAGACACCCATGGTGGTATTACTCTTATTTAAGCCTCTGCTATTCACTCATTCAAGGGCCCATCCTTGTCGTGAAGTAGCCCTCGGCTCCAAGCTCAAACCTGCCTAATGATCTCAGTTGCATCCTGGGACCCTTAATTGCCCGCGCCCATCGTTACTAAATGTAGTTTTGTGATCGACCCCTTTACTTTTTTACTCTGGGCTATTTTGAAATGTTTAACACTCTAGCCGTGACAATTAAACTTGAACTGCACAGTGAAATAGTACAACTGCTTTGATAAGAGCGCCCTCAGATTGTGAAGGAGTTGGTTCTTGAGGGCCTCTTTGTGCTATAATCCTCCCCCTGTGAGTTTAAATCAATAAATTATATTACTTCTATACCAGTTAAAAATGATTTTCATGCTCTCCCAACTTTGCTCTCCCAACACAAAAATGTCTGTAGAATGCATCTCTTTAAATTTGGTCTTGGCATAAGGCACTTAATGAAGGACCCCTCCAGGGGAATTAGCCTATTTTGACCTAATTCCTGTCCTAGTGCAGACATGGTTGTTTAGTTCCACCCTCTGAGCACCGATGTATGGCTCCTTCTAAATATTGATTAATTGGGCGCGCAAATCTCCACCTTCCTCCGAGTACACAGCCCATATGGTCTCTGGCACAGCCCACACTCTGCGATTTGTAAACAAACCAAAAAGTCAGGGTCAGGGGAGCTTCGCTAATTGCTATGGAGCACAGCACAGCTAACCATAGTTAAGACAAGGTGAAGGACCATCCACTCTCCCCCTGTCCTTCTGCAACGTAATTAAATGATCAAGGATGAATTCAGGGTTTAACGATAATACTGGAGTTTTACAAGTGAAGCTAAAGGCTAGCTAACCTACTCTCTGGACCAATAAAGCTAGCTACCAGTAACTATTAGGTACTGTGGATAATTGGTTTCAAATTTGTTTCATGCATAAGAGTACCTGTAACTAAGCTAATTATCTCAAGAGTAAAGGTTAGGTAGTTAGCAGCTATCTAGCTAACTAAACAACAGCTGGAATGACCTAGCTGGAATGTTTACAAGTATCTCCACTAGCTGGCTACTAGATGACCAATATAACAGTTGGCCCTAAAGCTTTTTGTAGGGAGCCAAGGAAAGCAACTAGCTAGAATCTGCACCAATACTTGTATAGCAATATAGATGGCTACTAATACAATAGCCCAGTTTCTTGAACATTGTTTTGATGAGCCAGTTAGAATAGGGCTGTCACTTGGGTCAAATTAAAAATCATACTCTGTACCAAATGCATTGTCTATCAATAAACATCTTACAATGTATACACATTGTGTCATTCTACTGCATGTTCCTTATTATTTACTTAGTATTATCACACTTCATCCAGATATTACACTATTGATTTATATAGAATACAACATGACGAGTTAGCTTGTATTCTCTAAACATAACACTCGTGTTCCTGTAACAGAATGTGTACAGTATACTGTACTATAAGTTAAAACCAAGACAGGAGGGAGTGGTGGCATATTAAGAGTACAGACATGGTTCTATCTTCAGTGGTGCTCATGAGGACCCCCATAACAATTGAAATGCCAATGTGGCCCCCCTCAAACATATTCTAACATTGGGCACTCTCAGTCAATGAAGGGTCTTGTGTGATAGGACCGTGAGCACGGTAGTCTATAATTATACATGTGGGCTTTCTATACATAATAATCATGTATTTATATACCATTCCGGTGTTTGCTCATATTGTAATTGTAGTATGTTATGTAAACATGATCAGAACAGGCATTGGATGATAAACAGAACAACAGAATATCCACATCTTCACTTTATGTAAATATTACAATATTGCTGCTTGCTCAGCCTCTGTCCTTAGTCTGCATCACACAGCCCGGGATTCCTGAGTCCTGTCAGACACATGAAACAGAAAGGTAAGTTGTTGAATTCTCATTATGTCTGTCATGGATCTGGTCCATACATTACCATTTTGCTGTTCTCAGTTCAGCCTAGAGAACTAGGAATCAGGCAGGGATTCTCTGTACACAGTCAAGACAGTGCTGTCGGGTTCCTACCCACTGTGGAAATCAACCCCCCGGGTCAAGCCACCCATGATTGTCAAGCCTTGTTAGAGTCCTGACTCCACTTCATCTAGGTGGTGTATGGATGTTAGCAGGGTTGGACAGTCATGGATGGTGACTTGATTTGCATTTGTTGGGAGAGAAAGAATCCTCCCTTTCTCAGTTTACTGGACATGTGTGAGTTATGATGTTATTTACAGTGACATAGACCTACCTCCACAATAAGCTACTCAAATGAATGTGTATTTTTGTGTTGTCTGTTGACTCCTGAAACACAGACACAAGGTGGAGTTAGCGAATAGTAACATTGTCTGTCTGTCATGGATCCATCTATAGCCTAAATCCTATGAACATGACAATGACATACTCAAACATTCTCCGTGGAGAGGGAGGTGTTTGTCTGGCCATGGTTTCACTTCTGTCACCAGGTAGAGGAAAGGGGGTGTACGATGGGTAGCTTAAGAGAAAATTGCATGTAGGCAACTACAATTTTAGTTCTCACATGTGGTGCCTGTTGGATAGGACAGAATGTAATTGGATAGAACAGAATGCAAAATTGAGAGATTAACTCATTTCAGTAGTTACAATTTAGGTAGCACAACTAAGGCGATGCGGTAGCGTTAGTACTGGTAAACCAGTGATTTACTCATTGAGCTATACTGTATATGAGCGTACTTCACATGGATTTACAACACTGTACATTTAGCTATGCTAGTGTAATGGTTTGAAAACTAAGTCATTAAAAACAGAAACCGATTTATTTTATAAACTAATTTGTTTATGTATTTGTCTTAATTAAGCTAAATTGTATATTCTACATGCTTTAGCATTAGCAGTCCATCAGGCCAATAGATGGGGCTGTTACTCTGATTAAGAACCGCCTCAGGCAGACATAGACTAACGCTAGACATCCCACAAAACCCCAAGACAAAAACACACCACAGTAACCCGTCACACCCTGGCTTGACCGAATAAATGAAGAATAAACATAATATATTTCGACCAGGGCGTGACAGAACCCCCCCAAGGTGCGGACTCCCGGACGCACATCAAAACAATAGGGAGGGTCCGGGTGGGTGTCTGTCCATGGTGGCGGCTCCGGCGCGGGACGTGGAACCCACTCTATAAATGTCTTAGTCCCCCCTCCTCGCGTCCTAGGATAGTCCACCTTCGCCGCCGACCATGGCCTAGTAGTCCTCACCCAGAACCCCACTGGACTGAGGGTCAGCTCGGGACAGAGGGTCAGCTCGGGACTGAGGGGCAGCTCAGCACTGAGGGGCAGACTGGCAGCTCCATGCAGACTGACAGCTCCATGCAGACTGAAAGCTCCTGGGTAGACCGGACCGTGCAGGCGCACTGGATCTCTTGGGCACCGAGCCTGCCCAACTTTACCTGGCTCGATGCCCCCTGTAGCCCGGCCAATACGAGGAGCTGGTATATACCAAACCGGGCTATGCACCCGCACTGGAGACACCATGCGCTCCACAGCATAACACGGTGCCTGCCCGGTCTCTTTAGCCCCCCGGTAAGCACAGGAAGTTTGCGCAGCAGGTCTCCTACCTGGCGTAGCCATACTCCCTGTGAGCCACCCCCAATAAATTTTTGGGGCTGACTCTCGGGCTTCCTTCCGCGCCGCCGTGCTTGCTTCGCCATCTCCATTCTCCTATAACCCTCTTCGCACTGCTCCAGTGAATCCCAGGCGGGCTCCGGCACTCTCCCTGGGTCGACCGCCCACCTGTCTATTTCCTCCCAAGTAGTGTAGTCCCGATATTGTTGCTCCTGCTGCTGCTGTTGCTTCTCCTCATACCAAAGCCTCTCAGCTCTCGCCGCCTCCAGTTCTTCTTTGGGGCGGCGATATTCTCCTGGTTTAGCCCAGGGTCCTCTCCCGTCGAGGATTTCCTCCCAAGTCCAAAAGTCCTTATTACGCTGTTTCTCCTGTGGCTCCTGCCTGTTGACACGTTGCTTGGTCCGTTTGTGGTGGGTGATTCTGTAACGGTTTTCTGTAGGCGAAGGAGAGTCGAACCAAAATGTAGAGTGTAGATTGCGATCCATGTTTAATCAAAAAACGTAAAACACGAATCAATACAAATACTACAAAACAAAAAGAACGTAACGAAAACCGAAACAGCCTATACTAGTGTCAACTAACATAGAGACAGGAACAAGGACACTAAGGACAATCACCCACGAAACACACAAAAAATATGGCTGCCTAAATATGGTTCCCAATCAGAGACAACGATTATCACCTGACTCTGATTAAGAACCGCCTCAGGCAGACATAGACTAAAGCTAGACCTCCCACAAAACCCCAAGACAAAAACACACCACAATAACCCGTCACACCCTGGCCTGACCGAATAAATGAAGAATAAACATAATATATTTCGACCAGGGCGTGACAATTACGTAACAAAACTCTTTGGGCACTTTAGTACCTACTTAACCAGATTCATCTCCATCACCGAAGCTGCCCGCTGTTGTGCTGTAGTAACACTGGTGGTGTCAGTGGACTTGGGGCCCACATTGACTGTGGACACAGAACAATTTTCTTTGCCTCATCTTCATGCCTAATCCACTCTTCCACTGTTGGTAGACATCGTAATCGTTTGGGACAAGGTGAGCCCTGCTTATGACTGATGTGCCAGGGGTTCCCCTGAACCAGTCTCCCACCGTATTCTCCCAAAGCGGTCCAACGTTCTCCCATCTTCTCGCATTTCGACCAAACATGCACGCCAGTAAACAGGTCGCTCCCTTCTTGATATCAAAGCCGCAGGTTCTTGTTGTTACATGAGTTTTTGATCAATGTAATTCAAATAGCGAAAACAGAAGTGTATAATAATTAGTATGATACTTTTGCATAAAGACCATTTACTATATCATCAATCTTCGTTGTTAGTTTTGTGGAAATACAGTATATTGTGCAACCTACCCTTTTAAGTTGATTGTTTTTGGTTACTATGTATATTGCATTTGTGCTGTGTTTGTGCTATTTGTTGGTAACTATAAGCATTGAGTATGAGCGTGAGTTTGTATGTAGAGGGTTGCAAAACTACCGATGAGGAGGATGAAACAGACAGGAATCATCTAAGTTTGCCCCACGTATGACTCATCTCAGGGACACGAATGACTAAAGTAAAATGAAAAGTGTTTAGGCCAGTGGTCAGGCCAGGGGCACAAATTAAGTAAATGTATAAATAAAAAATACATTTAATGGTCAGAGGGTATATGGAAAGTCATTGGAAGGAAGTTCTAGAGAGAGAGACGCTGAGGACTGAACAGAGGGTTTCTCTGCCAGGGAACATCACTTGGCGGCCTGCAGGCCTGTCAGCTGTCAGCTCCTCCAAACTGTGCTGTGCTCTGCAAATGTCCACAAGGTTGAGCGTCAAAAACATCATCAGGTCAAGCAGACAGATGGATAACTTTGATGGCTGCGTTTTGTCACCAGCAAGTGCAATTAGAGGAGCAGTTAGAATCAAAGAGAAGAGCATCTGCCAGACAAAAATGAATATAAATCATATTTTTCTGTATTTGAATACGAGTATGAAAATATTGTTAAATATTTATCAAGAAATTCAAGACATAGCGATTTAGCACGTGATGTTTATTCTACGGCAATTTGAACTAAAGTATTATCTTTCTCTGAAAAAAAATTCTCAGCAGGATAAAAAAAAAAACATTCTTCCTCGAGCAGATATTGACCTAAGTGATGGTTCTAATTAGAATCTGAGGTTCAGAATGGAACAAGGAATGTTCCTCACGGGAAGACTACGAGTGACATCATTCAGCCAACGACTCTCCACAGAGCAACAATTGTCAATGATAGTGTTTTTTCTCAAGTGTCAAACTGAATTGCCACTATGAAATAAAAGAGCAAGCAACTCAAAAAAGGTCTGTATTGTTTATTTTGTCAGATGTGAATCGTCACTGCGGGAGGAATTGGACTGCTTATCTTTGTCACGTCATAAATCCCTGGTTACATTCTTCTTTTCCAAATAGATTATCAAGCACAATTAAGCATTGTTTGGAGTAGTCCATAAAAAAGACAGAGGTGCAGAGGGTACCTCTAGTTAAACGTCCTACCCACAAAGTTAAAATGAAGCTGAAAATGAAGGTCTTAAGGATTGAATAGCCTATTGACAATAAAGCAATGTCAAGGATGTTCAACACAGAAATAACTCAATAATGTCCCTATATTTACATGGAATTAACTGAAGTATGTCTCTATATGTGAAATGTTGGACCCCACACACACACTCTTTTGCGACCCTTTTTTCTAAGAGTGTGCAGTGCAGTGATGGATTCATTCTGTTCTTCATCCTCCCACACCGAAAGGCTCATTGCCTGAAGCACAATCCTTTAGACGGACTTATAGTCTGTGTGGTTGGGTCGCTCTACTGTATCTTTTTTAAAATAAGTCTACAGATAGGCTCAGAAATTGTTCAGCTTTAGGTTTGTTGAGGAAATCCACCCAGAAGAGGTCTTAGTATGTATCACAGAGCTGGCGTGAATAATGCAACACCAAATGCTTGTTGACATCTCATTAATTGATAGCATCCGACTACCACGCTATCCACCACCATGCCATGTTAAATGACAAAATGAAGAGGTCCAACCACACATTTTATCTCTTATGACAGCATCCTTGACACAAAATAGTCTTCTCTATTACAGTTTTCCTGACTCCAGCAATTACAATTGATAGATTGTTTTTGCTTAGGGTGCTGGAAATGATAAATTATGTATTTACCATATTATATTGTCTGGCAAATCTGGTAGGATTTACCTGCATTGAAATATTTATTTATGCATTCCAGGCTATGGGAATCAAATTCTCAGCTGATTCTAATGAGTTTGTGCTAGCCATTTAGTCGTCGTGGAGGATATGCTGTGGAGTAATGGCTTTGTTTAGAACTTTTTAAAATGTTGAATCTAATACAGGACTAGTAAAAGCCCAGTGCACTACTTTTGTGGGGGACAAAATATATATTTTTGTATTACACCCTCAGCACCCCTACTTTCTGTGGCTATGACAATTACTATATGTCCTTCAGAAATTCAGGCTTAATCTAAATGAAGATGGCCATGATAAGAGGATATAGATAAGAGAGAGGACTGTCCATGTGAGAGGAAATACCTTACTGTATACCTTGTAAATAATTGGGTGTTGAATCTACTTTTATACAATTAAGGCAACAATTTACACAAAAAAATATTGTGTAGGTGTCCTATATTTTTTAGTTAAAAAAAACGTGAATAAGCTATTCAAATATACACAATTAAACTAAGACCAGGTTAATACGAATATATAGTAAACAACACATTTGTGTTAATATTTGTGTTACATCAACTCATATTTAATCATATTATCGGTAAATCCAAAACATTTATACTGCTATCCTTATTTCCCTCAACATACTTTAACTGTGTAAATTAAAAAGCGTGTATGTACATTTGTGGCCTTATTTTTTTTAAGTAGATTCAACACCTCATATTTAAAAAAGACACCAGGAAACCTGGTCAAACAAATAAGCATGTATTTGTTAACATACTTGACATGTTATTTTTTCACTTCATATAAAATACAAATACAGTAACAAAATATGCAAATTAGAAATAAACAGTGCCTTCAGAAAGTATTCATACCTCTTGACGTTTTCCACATTTTGTAGTGTTACAGCCTGATTTCAAAATTGATTAAATATTTTTTTTCTCAACCACATATACACAATAACCCATAATGACAAATTGAAAACATGTTTTTTGAAGGTTTTGCAATTGTATTGAAAATGTATTACAGAAATATGAATTTACATAAGTATTCACACCCCTGAGTCAATACATGTTAGAATCACCTTTGGTAGTGATTACAGCTGTGAGTCTTTCTGGGTAAATCTCTAAGAGCTTTACACACCTGGATTATAATATATTTGCACCTTATTCTTTTACAAATTGTCAGCCATTTTCTTGTCTTGCCATATATTTAAGTCAAAAGCTATAACTCGGCCACTCAGGAACATTGAATGTCATCTTGGTAAGCAACTCCAGTGTATTTTTGGCCTTTAGGTTATTGTTCTGCTGAAAGGTGAATTCATCTCCCAGTGTCTGGTGAAATAAGCAGACTGAACCAAGTTTTCCTCCAAGATGTTGCCTGTGCTTAGCTCCATTTATTTTTTATCCTGAAAATGTATCCAGTGCTTAACTTTAACAATTATACCCATAACATGATGCAGCCACCACTATGGTACTCAGTAATGTGTTCTATTGGATTTGCCCCAAACATAAGACGTTGTATTCATCACCAAAAGTGAATTGCTTTGCCACATTTTTTGCAGTATTAGTTTAGTGCCTTGTTGAAAAAAGGATGCATGTTTTGAAATATTTTTATTCTATACAGGTTTCCTTCTTTTCAAGCTGTCAATTAGTTTAGTATTTTGGAGTAACTACAATGTTGTTGATCCATCCTCAGTTTTCTCCTATCACAGCCATTAAGCTCTGTAACTATTATAAAGTCACCATTGGCCTCATGGTGAAATCGATGAGTAGTATCCTTCCTCTCCGGCAACTGAGTTAGGAAGGACGCATGTATCTTTGTAGTGACTACGTGCATTGATACACCATCCAAAGTGTAATTAATAACTTCACCATGCTCAAAGGGATATTCAATGTCTGCTTCTTTATGAGTCATTGGAAAACCTCTCTGGTCTTTGTGGTTGAATCTGGTTTTGAAATGCACTGCTCGAATGAGACACCTTACAGATAATTGTTTGTGTGAGGTAGAGAGATAGTCATAAAAAAATGTTAAACACATTATTGTACACAGGGTGAGTCCATGCAACTTATTATGTGTCTTGTAAAGCACTTTTCTACTCCTGAACTCATTTAGGCTTGCCATAACAAAGGGGTTGAATACTTATTGACTCAAGACATTTCAGCTTTTCATTTTAATTCATTTGTAAACATTTCTAAAAACATAATTCCACTTTGACAGTATGGGGTATTGTGTGTCGGCCAGTGACACAAAATCTAAATGTAATACATTTTAAATGTAGGCTGTAATACAACAAAATGTGGGAAAACTCAAGGGGTGTGAATACTTTCTGAAGGTACTGTACATGTGCCTAATGCCAATTCACTTTTCTGAACACTGGATGTGGAATAATTATTATTATCCCTGGGCTACAACAGTACAGTGCAATGAGGAATGTATTATAGTTGTCAAGTGAATACACAAGTACTGTCCATAGGCTGTAAACTGCAGTGATGTAGGCTAATTTGATTAACTGCTCACATCTCCTGTTTTGTCTCATGACGAAATAACTGCATAGGATAGCGATTACATCCTTCAGTCGTCTTGGGTATCAAGCTACAACAAGCTTGGCACACCTGTATTTTGGGAGTTTCTCCCATTCTTCTCTGCAGATCCTCTCAAGCTCTGTCAGGTTTGATGGGGAGAGTTGCTGCACAGCGATTTTCCGGTCTCTCCAGAGAAGTTCAATCGGGTTCAAGTCCGGGCTCTGGGTGGGCCACTCAAGGACATTCAGAGACTTGTCCTGAAGCCACTCCTGCATTGTCTTGGCTATGTGCTTAGGGTTGTTGTCCTGTTGGGAAGTGAACCATTGCCCCAGTCTGAGGTTCTGAGCGCTCTGGAGCAGGTTTTCATCAAAGATCTCTCTGTACTTTGCTCCGTTCATCTTTCCTTCGATCCTGACTAGTCTCCCAGTTCCTGCGGCTAAAGATTTTCCCCAAAGCATGTTTCATCGTAAGGATGGTGCCAGGTTTCCTCCAGACGTGATACTTGGCATTCGGTTCAAAGTGTTCAATCTTGGTTTCATCAGACCAGGGAATTTTGTTTCTCATAGTCTGAGAGTTCTTTAGGTGCCTTTTGGCAAACTCCAAGCGAGCTGTCATGTGCCTTTTAATGAGTGGCTTCCGTCTGGTCACTCTACCATAAAGGCCTGATTGGTGGAGTGCTGCAGAGATGGTTGCCCTTCTGGAAGGTTCTTCCATCTCCACAGAGGAACTCTGGAGCGCTGTCAGAGTCACCATAGGGTTCTCGGTCACCTCCCTGACCAAGGCCCTTCTGCCCCGATTGCTCAGTTTGGCTGGGCGGCCAGCTCAAGGAATAGACTTGGTGGTTCTAAACTTCTTCAGTTTAAGAATGATGGAGGCCATTTTGTTCTTGGGGACCGGACCTTCAATGCTGCAGAAATGTTTTGGTACCCTTCCCCAGGTTTGTGCCTCCACACAATCCTGTCTCGAAGATCTACGGATAATTCCTTCGACCTCATGGCTTGGTTTTTGCTCTGATATGCACTGTCAACTGTGGGACCTTGTACGGACAGATGTGTGCCTTTCCAAATCATGTCCAAGCAATTGAATTTACCACAGGTGTACTCCAATCAAATTGTAGAAACATCTCAAGGACGATCAAGGCAAACAGGATGCACCTGAGCTCAATTTTCGAGTCTCATAGTGAAGGGTCTGTTGCCCACTAGTTTGCTCCAATTGGGGGAAGGGCGGTAGGGTAATAGAGATATGTGTATGTATGTATATGTAAAGTTGAAGTCGGAAGTTTACATACACCTTAGCAAAATACATTTAAACTCAATTTTTGACAAATCCTGACATTTAATCCTAGTAAAAATTCCCTGTCTTAGGTCAGTTAGGATCACCACTTTACTTTAAGAATGTGAAATGTCAGAATAATAGGAGAGAGAATGATTTATTTCAGCTTTAATTTCTTTCATCACATTCCCAGTGGGTCAGAAGTTCACATACACTTAAGTAGTATTTGGTAGCATTGCCTTTAAATTGTTTAACTTGGGTCAAATATTTTGGATAGCCTTCCACAAGCTTCCCACAATACGTTGGGTGAACTTTGGCCCATTCCTCCTGACAGTGCTTGTGTAACTGAGTCAGGTTTGTAAGCCTCCTTACTCACACAAGCTTTTTCAATTCTGCCCACACATTTTCTTTAGGTTTGAGGTCAGGGCTTTGTGATGGCCACTCCAATATCTTGACTTTGTTGTACTTAAGCGATTTTGCCACAACTTTGGAAGTATGCTTGGGGTCATTGTCCATTTAGAAGAGCCATTTGCGACCAAGCTTTAACTTCCTGACTGATGTCTTGAAATGTTGCTTCAATATATCCACCTAATTCTCCAACCTCATGATGTCATCTATTTTGTGAAGTGCACCAGTCCCTCCTGCAGCAAAGCACCCCCACAACATGATGTTGCCACCCCCGTGCTATACAGTTGAGATGGTGTTCTTTGTTTAGCAAGGCTCCACCTTTTTCTTACAAACATAAGGATAGTCATTATGGCCAAACAGTTCTATTTTTATTTCATCAGACCAGAGGAAATTTCTCCAAAATGTACGATCTTTGTCCCCATGTGCAGTTGCAAACCGTAGTCTGGCTTTTTTATGGCAGTTTTGGAGCAGTGGCTTCTTCCTTGCTGAGCGGCCATTCAGGTTAATTCGATATAGGACTCGTTTTATTGTGGATATGGATACTTTTGTACCTGTTTCCTCCAGCATCTTTACAGGGTCCTTTGCTGTTGTTCTGGGATTTATTTGCACTTTTCGCACCAAAGTACGTTCATCTCTAGGAGACAGAACGCGTCTCCTTCCTGAGCGGTATGACGGCTGCGTGGTCCCATGGTGCTTATACTTGCGTACTATTGTTTGTACAGATGAACGTGGTAGCTTCAGGCATTTGGAAATTGCACCCAAGGATGAACCAGACTTGTGGAGGTCTACAATTTATTTTCTGAGGTCTTGGCTGATTTCTTTTGATTTTTCCATGATGTCAAGCAAAGAGGCACTGAGTTTGAAGGTAGGTCTTGAAGCACATCCACAGGTACACCTCCAATTTACTCAAATTATGTCAATTAGCCTATCAGAAGCTTCTAAAGCCATGACATCATTTTCTGGAATCTCCCGAGATGTTTAAAGGCACAATCAACTTAGTGTATGTAAACTCAACTTAGTGTATGTAAACTTCTGACCCACTGGAATTGTGATACAGTGAATTATACGTTAAATAATGTGTCTGTAAACAATTGTTGGAAATGACTGTATCATTCACAAAGTGTATGTCCTAACCGACTTGTCAAAACTATAGTTTTTTAAGAAGGAATTTGTGGAGTGGTTGAAAAACAAGTTTAAATGACTCCAACCTAAGTGTATGTAAACTTCCGACATTAACTGTATGTATTTATACGTGTATGTATTTGCATATATATTTGCAAAAATAATTACAGTGGATTGGAAGTGATGCAGACAATTTAATTGATGGAAGCTACAATATATCTGCAATATTAAAGTTGATCTTCCCCCTTAAAGATAAAAAAAAAAAATTAAAAAAGGGTCTGAATACTTATGTAAATAAAGGAGGTCTGTCTTTTGATTGAAATAAATTTGCATACATTTCTAAAAAACTGTTTTTGCTTTGTCATTATGGGGTATTGTGTGTTGATTGCTTAAGAATGTTTTATTATTATTCATTTTTCATAAGGCTGTAATGTAACAAAATGTGGAAAAAGTCAAGGGGTTTGAATATTTTCCAAAGGCACTGTATGTTAATTTCAAAATAACTGCTTATAGTCTGCCTAATTGGGCAACCATTTGGATCAGTCATGCTGTTTTTCTCATCAGTTTTGCCCACAATGTCCAGGCACATTAGCAAGACAGTAAAGTTGCCACATCAATGTTACACAGAAATTAATTAGTCAAGTAATTGTTATTAAATATTATATTCTGGTGTTATTTAATTAATTAAAAACATATATTGAAAACCTTTTGCTCCTGAACGTCATTTTAAAGACTGCTTGGATTTCAAATCTTGCATTATTCAAATAATATTCAGTGTAATTGTACATATTGGATTGTATGGTAAAGGAACAACAAAGAAATAGCAAATAAAATGAATGTGCAGGTGAGTTTAAAAGAGGAACTTTACATCAAATCTCCTCAGTGCGGATATTAATGGTGACATGTGCAACACCATCCCCCCATAATGTATTTAAATAATTAAAATAAGACAACTAGACTCATAATTAGATAATTTCGAAATAAAACTGATTAAATTGATTTTAAATATCACGTTTATCCCCGCTCTGGCAGTCAACGTCGTCAGTGTACGAACCACCATTCCTGGCAACCCGTCATTACGCTCACCTCGCAACCATTATTACGCACACCTGCACATCATCATCAGTCACACCTGGACTTCATTACTACCTTGATTACTTACCATTTATCTAGCACTCTGTTCTGTCAGTCATCAGGTAGTATTGTTTATGTTTCCTTGTTAGACGATTCTTGTGTTTTATATTAGTTCCATGTTCATTAAACGCACACTGCACTTGTTATCTGACTCACTGCGTCTACATTAAATGACACACTTGTGTGAAACCCTATGCCATAATCTTCTTCAGAGCTGAGTGTGCCAGAGCACAGGATAACTGCTGACTTTACGAATGCAGCACAGTTACAGTCCCCCCCCCGGCTTTTCATGCTCTTTACAACAGCCATGGCATCAGCCAGGTGGATGCTACATTACTGGCAATGGAGGAAAAGTACCAGAGAAGCGGCTCCGATAGAGTGACTGACCATTCAGAGAAGCAGGTGTGGTGCGCTGTTGGTATGTTTTTTCAGACTGTCTATTCTGCTTGGCTGTCCCATCGACACCCCCTCCACTGAACATACACTGACTTTCCAGCTTAAACTTCCTGGACTTCATTACAAGACGGCAGAGACTTTCAATCTCCAACATTTTAAACTTTTTATGCGCTTTGAGATTCCTTGAAAAGCTCTATACAAGTTCAAAAATATATTAATTATTATTATATCTGTTACCCAAATATGTCTAGTAACATAGGGCCTACTATGTTATGTTTGTACATTTTTTGAGACCTTCATTTCAGAGAACCACAATAGATAAAACTTGTCAAACTTGTTTGTGTCATCCTCGATGACTTTAAATGCATTACCCACATGTGCGTGTGTATTGTGTTTTAAACTATCCAAGTTAGTCATCATACAGGTGTGGGAGAGGGAGCAGCCACATAGACCTTGTCAGGATTACTGGAGACTGAGGAGATTGGTCCTGGAGCCTCCCATATCGCCATGGCAGTGGCAACAGCTGGACACAGTGTCACATTATTTTCCAGACCATTCCACTCAAATAAATGTTTCATAGCGTGTCACCTTCGGTTCCATCTTACAAGTTTGTGTATCCAGTCAGTCAGTGGAGCCGTCATGACGCTGGTCTGTAATACTCTGGCTTCGTTTTTTCTGTTTGGATTGGGATGTTTTCTTCCATATCATGCATCTTGTTCCTTGGAATCAGAACGGACAGAGTGTTTTGTTGTTGTTGTCCCAACACCAAAATTGAGATGGTAAAATAGCAGTGCCTTTGGGCAGTGCCACAAGTGAAAAAGGTCTACAAACTGTTGAAAGAGAGAGCGGTGGTGGGATAAGGAGAGATAGATAGAGGGGAGATAGTGAAATACTCTGTGGGGGTATCAGGGGGAGTCCAACGTGGAGTCAGAAAGGTGATAACATGTACCTCGCTGTTCCACCCTCTTGGCAATAACAATGTGTCAGGAAACTGCTTGGTTATTCATGCTGTCTGGTCCATCCCACATCTGAATACATGCAAGAGTGAAGCATATATCACTTATCTTCCCTGTGAGATGTGGGGAGTATAGATAAGTGCTCACCTCACAGCTGGTCTTCAGAGATAAGGCCCGAAATCAAAACACATGAAAACTGTTTATTTAATTAGAACAGCAAGCTGGGGCGAAATACATTTCGGGTATGCTATTTTGGTGATAGCCAGGTTAGAGGTGTTCATTATAGAGTTGTGTTCTTCTGAGTCATAGTGATTTTGTTAAGGAGAGGTGACAAACTATTTTAGAGCCTAATTTAAAAGCACTCCTATAAACACCAGATGGGAGGCTGCTGTGCCATGAGTGGGTTAAGCTACTAAATCAAGCATCTATCGTAAGCAATATGCCTCCACCTGTGATTAGTCACAGGCATTGTGAATCCTTTACGTTTCCATCCTCTCCTATCTCTGTCAGTCTACCTGTTGAAATTCAACCCCAGAGGCCTGTCTATTTCTTCAAACTAGCTGGCTATCTCGTGTAACTGAGAGACCTGCTGCTGGTCTCAACACATTTGCATCACACACCTTCCCTCTCACCCTCTCCCCCCTCTTTCCTCTCAGTAGAGAGAGAAAGTCTCTAGAGGGTTGGTTTCCTGGCCTCCCATGTCGCCCTGACAGGCTGTTGTCCTGTGGCCCTCATCATATCAAATATCCTACTGTCACCATTTCTCATTCTATATTCACCTCATTACCTCACATAAGTCCTTAAGTTTGCAGTAATTAATAATTTGTGAGATATTTGATGGTGTGCATTCTCATTATATATTTGCTCTATATTCATGAACATAAATGTGCATGAAGGAAAAAAAGTGTTCACATTTTCTATATTTATCTTATGTTTCCATAATACATTTTTTATGTTAAATGATGTGGTATAACCTGTTTGGGATAGGGGTCAGCATTTTCACGTTTGGATGAAAAGCGTGCCCAGAGTAAACTGCCTGCTACTCAGTCCTAGTTGCTAATAAATGCATATTATTAGTAGATTTGGATAGAAAACACTCTGAAGTTTCGAAAACTGACAGAAAAGATGTCTGTGAGTATAACAGAACTCATATGGAATGCGAAAACCTGAGAAAAATCCAACAAGGAAGTGGGAAATCTGAGGTTTGTGGTTTAACTCTTTGCCTATCGAATATACAGTGTCTATGGGGTCAAATTGCACCTCCTAAGGCTTCCACGAGATGTCAACAGTCTTTAGAACCTTGTTTGATGCTTCTACTGTGAAGGAGGGGGGGATGAAAGGGGATTGAGTCAGTGGTCTGTCAGAGTGCCACGAGCGTTCACGTGAGAGTTAGCTTGAGTTCCATTGCATGTCTGAAGACAAAGGAATTCTCCAGTTGGAACATTATTGAAGATTTATGATAAAAACATCCTATAGATTGATTCTATACTCCATTTGACATGTTTCTACGAACTGTGATATAACTTTTTTGACTTTGTCTGAACTAAGCGATCGCGCATTGAGCATTTTGATTACTGGGCTAAACACGTGAACCAAAAGGAGATATTTGGACATAAATGATGGACTTCATTGAACAAACATTTATTCAAATCAAATTTATTTATATAGCCCTTCGTACATCAGCTGATATTTCAAAGTGCTGTACAGAATCCCAGCCTAAAACCCCAAACAGCAAGCAATGCAGGTGTAGAAGCACGGTGGCTAGGAAAAACTCCCAGAAAGGTCAAAACCTAGGAAGAAACCTAGAGAGGAACCAGGCTATGTGGGGTGGCCAGTCCTCTTCTGGCTGTGCCGGGTGGAGATTATAACAGAACATGGCCAAGATGTTCAAATGTTCATAAATGACCAGCATGGTCGAATAATAATAAGGCAGAACAGTTGAAACTGGAGCAGCAGCATGGCCAGGTGGACTGGGGACAGCAAGGAGTCATCATGGCAGGTAGTCCTGGTGCATGGTCCTAGGGCTCAGGTCCTCTGAGAGAGAGAAAGAAAGAGAGAAGGAGAGAATTAGAGAACGCACACTTAGATTCACACAGGACACCGAATAGGACAGGAGAAGTACTCCAGATATAACAAACTGACCCTAGCCCACCGACACAAACTACTGCAGCATAAATACTGGAGGCTGAGACAGGAGGGGTCAGGAGACACTGTGGCCCCATCCGAGGACACCCCCAGACAGGGCCAAACAGGAAGGATATAACCCCACCCACTTTACCCAAGCACAGCCCCCACACCACTAGAGGGATATCTTCAACCACAAACTTACCATCCTGAGACAAGGCTGAGTATAGCCCACAAAGATCTCCACCACGGCACAACCCAAGGGGGGGGCGCCAACCCAGACAGGATGACCACATCAGTGAATCAACCCACTCAGGTGATGCACCCCTTCCAGGGACGGCATGAGAGAGCCCCAGTAAGCCAGTGACTCAGCCCCTGTAATATGGTTAGAGGCAGAGAATCCCAGTGGAAAGAGGGGAACCGGCCAGGCAGAGACAGCAAGGGTGGTTCGTTGCTCCAGAGCCTTTCCGTTCACCTTCCCACTCCTGGGCCAGACTACACTCAATCATATGACCCACTGAAGAGATGAGTCTTCAGTAAAGACTTAAAGGTTGAGACCGAGTTTGCGTCTCTGACATGGGTAGGCAGACCATTCCATAAAAATGGAGCTCTATAGGAGAAAGCCCTGCCTCCAGCTGTTTGCTTAGAAACTCTAGGGAAAATTAGGAGGCATGCGTCTTGTGACCGTAGCGTACGTGTAGGTATGTACGGCAGGACCAAATCAGAGAGATAGGTAGGAGCAAGCCCATGTAATGCTTTGTAGGTTAGCAGTAAAACCTTGAAATCAGCACTTGCTTTGACAGGAAGCCAGTGTAGAGAGGCTAGCACTGGAGTAATATGATAAACATTTTTGGTTCTAGTCAGGATTCTAGCAGCCGTATTTAGCACTAACTGAAGTTTATTTAGTGCTTTATCTGGGCGGAAAGTAGAGCATTGCAGTAGTCTAAAGTAGAAGTGACAAAAGCATGGATTAATTTTTCTGCATAATTTTTGGACAGAAAGTTTCTGATTTTTGCAATGTTACGTAGATGGAAAAAAGCTGTCCTTGAAATAGTCTTGATATGTTCTTCAAAAGAGAGATCAGCGTCCAGAGTAACGCTGAGGTCCTGCACAGTTTTATTTGAGATGACTGTACAACCATTAAGATTATTGTGGAACTGGGATTCCTTGGAGTGCATTCTGATGAAGATCAAAGGTTAGTGAATATTTATAATGCTATTTCTGACTTCTGTTGACTCCAACATGGCGGATATCTGTATGGCTTCATTTGTTGTCTGAGCGCAGTACTCAGATTATTGCATGGTTTGCTTTTTTCCGTAAAGCTTTTTTGAAATCTGACACAGCGGTTGCATTTAAGAGAAGTATATCTCTAATTCTGTGCGTAACACTTGTATCTTATATTAAAGTTTATGATGACTATTTCTGTAAATTGATGTGTCTCTCTGCAAAATCACCGGATGTTTTGGAAGCAAAACATTTCTGAACATAACATGCCAATGTAAACTGAGATTTTTGGATATAAACATGCACTTTATCAAACAAAACATACATTTATTGTGTAACATGAAGTCCTATGAGTGTCATCTGATGAAGATCAAAGGTTAGTGATTAATTTTCTCTATTTCTGCTTTTTGTGACTCCTCTCTTTGGCTGGAAAATGGCTGTGTGTTTTTGTGACTAGGCTCTGACCTAACATAATCATAATTATTAATAACATAATAATGGTGTGCTTTCGCTGTAAAGCCTTTTTGAAATCGGACACGATAGGTAGATACAATTCTTGTTAATCTTTCATTTGGTGTATTGCACTTGTTAATGTATGAAAGTTACATATTTCAAAAAAATATTTTTGAATTTCGCACGCTGCCTTTTCAGCGGAATGTTGTAGAGCGGAATCCCTAGCCACAAGAAGATAACTTCTCAAACCACATCTTTAGATGTGTTTCTTGTTATTGTTTTATGAAATCAGATGTTAGTGATAGGGTGAAATATTCACCCGCACCCAACATAATACATTTCTAATGAATAAATCAAATACTCCCTATTTTCTGTACTACTCAGTACTTATTGCCAGTGGCAGGCACTTATAAAGTGGCCCCTGCTATAAATCTGCTGTCATAAGAGCAATATAAATCAAACGCATTATTGCGCCTCAATGCCCAAGGCTCCAGCTCCCCTGAATTTTCTCATTCACTTCCCAGATGGATCTCTAGGAGGATTTTCACATTCCAAGATGGTGAGAATGGACAGAACGACATCGGGATAAGAAAATAAGGTTCAACATCCGGCCATTGATATTTCATGCTTGTGACCACCACTTGCTTGTTGAGGTTATGCCTTGTCTCTAAGCTTGTGTATGCTTTTGGAAGCACACACACACGAGAGTCATCTGTATACTAGCCAAACCTTTTCTCTGTCTTCCTGATTTCTGATGTAAAAGATTCAAGTTTCATAAAGGAAATGTAAATTACCCATAAATGCCTAAAATATGTCACTAGTAGTATATTGCAGCATAAAGACCCACTGTTTAATATGCTGTTTTCAGTCATCATGTTTTATTCTCAGTCATGAATATAACCAAATGAAATGTAACCTTGTCCATCAACAGGACTTGGGTGCAACAGGAAAGGAAGACCATGAAGCCAATGCCATTTGCAATGTGTTTCCCCTCCCCAGGTGACAGTTATGTGACTGTCTGTCTGCCCAGCAACATCAAAAATACCAAACAGTCAACCTTGAGCTGAAGAACACTGGCCCTTTACTGTGAGTGTATTGTTTTTAATTTTCTCAAATAATCATCTTAATTATAGCTATATTGCTTTTAAAGCAATCTTCTGTCTTTGTTGTGTCTCGGCCTTGATATTGCCCCGTCCCTCATCATGTTAGCACGTGTTACACAGTTAAAGCCGTGTGTTATTTGCCTTCTTTCCTCTCAGCCTGACTGTATCCTTAGGAACAGGATTTCAGTATCACCGCAGCGCCGCTTCGTTCCAGGCATCAGGGTGTAACCAACGGTGACCCCGGTGTACACTGCCCACATGGTGGCATTTCAGATAACTGAAAACGGTTTCACTTCTCCGCCAGGCAACAGCACAACTGCTGGGAAATAAAGTGTGGAGGCTTGATGAGCACACCGCTTGGTTCAGGGAAAGGCGGGGTGAAGATGAAGATAAGACTACCACGGCAGGCACACAGCTCGCTGGAGGTAGGGAGAAATTGCTGATGATAATGCCGCCTCTGTATAGGTGGTGGGGCGGACATAGTACTGCCCCTGAACAGGCAGTTAACCCACTTTTCCTAGGCCGTCATTGAAAATAAGGATTTGTTCTTAACTGACTTGCCTCGTTAAATAAAGGTAAAATCAAATTTAAAAAAATAGTCATACTTTTTACTCACTTTTTCTGGTACAGTGTTGTGTGAACACAGTACTTGAAGTCTTGAGTTTCTGTACTAAGGAGATACAGTGTGTTACTATGAAGGTACTGATGTAAACTGACTGCAGCGCAGTGTAGGTGTGTCTCTGTGTTAAAGGGTGACATTTGACAGGTTGTCTCGATCTGGATGACAGCGTCATCTATTCCATCCCTCAGAGGGTGATTAGGACTGGCACAAACCTCTGGTCCCTCTGACAACCCTTATAGACACCATATTTCATTTGAACATGACTGTCCCGGGTGATTTATACCTTAATAGGGGAAGATTGAAACGGCAAGATGCATGTTTCACATGATGATGGAAATGTGAACAATATCTTAGATGAATTGTATTCTAGCAAATTGGTTTGGCTTGCATGTTCTTTGTCATTACTCAATATCTGAGCATCACCTTGTGTCAGAAAAGTTCTACCATAATACCTCTGCCGTTGTAGCCTAAAGTAAAAACAGTATGAGTCAATATGTTCAAGACCTACAGTACCAGTCAAAAGTTTGGACACACCTACTCATTCAAGGTTTTTTCTTTATTTCGACTATTTTCTGTATTGTAGAATAATAGTGAATTAATCAAAACTATGAAATATCCCTTATGGAATCATGGAGGGACCAAAAAAGTGTTAAATTAATCTAAATATATTTTTGATTCTTCAAAGTAGCCACCCTTTGCCTTGATGACAGCTTTGCACACTCTTGGCATTCGCTCAACCAGCTTCACCTGGAATGCTTTTCCAATAGTCTCGGAAGATTTCCCACTATATTGAGCACTTGTTGGCTGCTTTTCCATCACTCTGTTGTCCAACTCATCCCAAACCATCTCAATTGGGTTGAGGTCGGGTGATTGTGGAGGCCAGGTTATCTGATGCAGCACTTCATCTCCTCCTTCACTCTCCTTCTTGGTCAAATAGCCCTTACACAACCTGGAGGTGTGTTGGGTCATTGAAAAACAAATGATAGTCACACTAAGCACAAACCAGATGGGATAGCATAAAGCTGCAGAATGCTGTAGTAGCCAAATCACAGAGTGTCACCAGCAAAGCACCCCCACACATCACACCTCCTCCACCATGCTTCACGGTGGGAAACACACATGCGGAGATCATCTGTTTACCTACTCTAAGTCTCACAAAGACACGGCGGTTGGAATCAAAAAATATCAAATTTGGACTCATTACACCAAAGGACAGATTTCCATTGCTTCTTGGCCCAAGCAAGTCTCTTCTTCTTATTGGTGTCCTTTAGTAGTGGTTTCTTTGCAGAAATTAGACCATGACGGCCTGATTCATGCAGTCTCCACTGAACAGTTGATGTTGAGATGTGTCTGTTACTTGAACTCTGTGAAGCATTTATTTGGGCAGGTAACTCTAATGAACTTTTCTTCTGCAGCAGAGGTAACTCTGGGTCTCCCTTTTGTGTGGCGGTCCCCATGAGAGCCAGTTTCATCATAGTGCTTGATGCTTTTTGCGACTGCACTTAAAGAAAATTTCAAAGTTCTTGAATTTTTTTTGATTGATTGACCTTCATGTCTTAAAGTAATGATGGACTGCCATTTCGCTTTGCTTATTTGAGCTGTTCTTGCCATAATATGGACTTGGTCATTTACCAAATAGGGCTCTCTCTTTATACCACCCCTACCTTGTCACATGACAACTGATTGGCTCAAACACATTAAAAAGGAAAGATATTCCACAAATGAACTTTTAACAATGTACACTTGTTAATTGAAATGCAAACCAGGTGACTACCTCATGAAGCTGGTTGAGAGAATATAAAGAGTGTGCAAAGTTGTCATCAAGGCGAAGGGTGGTTACTTTGAAGAATCTCAAATATAAAATACATTTTGACTAGTTTCATAATTTTTTAGTTCCTACACGATTCCATGTGTTATTTCATCGTTTTTATGTCTTCACCATTATTCTACAATGTAGAAAATAGTAAAAATTAAGAAAAACCCTGCAATTGGTAGGTGTGTCCAAACTTTTGACTGGAACTGTATATTGGGGACTTATGCTCGGAAATATTTAAACCCACCCAGTTCTATTCTTTTTTCAGTCCTAGTCAGCTGATGATGTCACGCCTTGGTCTTAGTATTTTGTGTTTTAGTTAATTAGTTGGTCAGGCCAGGGTGTGACATGGGTTTATGTTTGTTGTATTTCTTAGTGGGGTTTTTTAGTTATTGGGATTGTGGCTGATTAGGGGTGTGTGTTGCATAGGTTCGGCTGCCTGAGGCGGTTCTCAATCAGAGTCAGGTGATTCTCGTTGTCTCTGATTGGGAACCGTATTTAGGTAGTCTGGGTTTCACTTTGTATTTCGTGGGTGATTGTTCCTGTCTCTGTGTAGTGTTCACCAGATAGGCTGTAATAGGTTTCACGTTCCGTTTTGTTGTTTTTTGTATTTATAAGTTATTTCGTGTATCGTCATTTGTTCCATTAAAGAACATGAGTAACCAACACGCTGCATTTCGGTCCGACTCTCTTTCGACAAACGAAGAACGCCGTTACAGATGACTTCAGACATACAATGTTTTATTGAGATAACTCACAATTCTGTTCCTCAAAACCATCAACCATTTCCTCTTAGTGTGGAGAGAAATATTAATTTGGGGGGATTAGAGTGTGTTTTTAGAGTTAATCCACACTCCCATGTGCAATACCATTTCCTGGCACCAAACCCATGTCTGGCCTGTATGGCTATCCCTTAAAAGGGCTGTGTTTAGGCAGTGCTGTGCCCAGCGGGATTAGGGTAAGTGACAAGGTACTTTTGTAATTACTCATAGGATACGAGGTGATTATTAATGATGGTGGCTGGTGGGAAATCTACTGTGAAGCCCAAATGGAAACAACGGGAATGGGGTAACAGGGAACTCTGAAACCATATCTCTGTGATCAACTAGATCCTATAATCCCTGTAGCAAGTAAAACAATGATTTAAAAGCTTTTTCATCAAAACTTAAACAATCCATCCAGTCTGTGAGTGCTGTGTAAGATCGGACTAATGACATCACTCTGTCAAACTCAGTGAATGTGTTTTTGCTTGAAGGGTTTTTTAGGTTTAATTTTCACCTCATTTGTACAGCGTGGGCCTCACTTTTAACAGAAAACATGAGGAATGTAGACCTACATTGCGATAGTAACCCTAGATAATAATTTTAAAAAGACAACTCAAAATACATTTTTATGTACAGCGTGTTATGTTCAGAAATGTTTTTCTACTATTATAATGTTATGCATTTTATTTTACGTTTATTTCCATGCTAAAAGTATACTTACATAATAGTCTTATTAAAACAAAAAACAATGTTTTCAGTGAGAAGTAGGCATTGGTCTGAAGCCAAAAAAGAAAGGAATGCATAACTGCAAACAAAGCATACTTCACCAATGCTCTTCCAAGGTTTTCCAGCACACAGCTTTGACCTAGTACAGTAGCTATGTTGGTCTATTGTACTTACAACAATGTGTGGAATTGTACAATAATTGTGAAGTGTAGAATGAATACACAAAACAAATTAATATGTCAAAGTTGAGCTTTGTCAACTGTCCCATGTTAATAAATCAAGTAGAAGGATTTTTTTTAAACTACACACACACACACACACACACACACAGTGCCACAACACAACCATTCTCTCCTGGAATCCAATTCTGCCTGCCACATATGTGAAATACTTTGTAAACTGCCTCCTGACCTACTCTGTTGGCCTGGATGGCTATGCTTCTCATGCCTTGCCACATCCCTGCCCCACTCTGCTGTAGCCACATCACATCACAAGGCTTTGTGAGGAAGTTATGGAGGATGCACATTGCAACCACTAGGCTATCAACCTTTGCTTGGCAGTAGGTTGATTTTCTGTGTGTGTTGAAAAAAATGTATTTCTCGTAGCTGATGTTGTACCCGGCGTATGTTTTCATCAGGTAGGGCTTTAGTGGGAAGGCAGCGTCCCCCACCATTGTGAATGGTATCTTTCCCAAATCTTCAACCACAGGCAGAAAGTCATCTTGGGGCATCTGCAGGGTTTTTGAGGCCATTGCCCTTCCAAGTGGGGAGTTGGCATATAAACTCAGCAAAAAAAGGATCCTATCTGTCAAAGATAATTTGTAGAAATCCAAATAACTTCACAGACCTTCATTGTAATGGGTTAAAACACTGTTTCCCATGCTTGTTTAATGAAACAAACAATTAATGAGCATGCACCTGTGGAAAGGTCATTAAGACACTAACAGTTACAGATGGAAGGCAATTAAGTTCACAGTTATGAAAACTTAGGACACTAAAGAGTCCTTCCTACTGACTCCGAAAAACACCAAAAGAAAGATGTCCAGGGTCCCTGCTCATCTGCGTGAACATGCCTTAGGCATGCATGCAAGGAGGCATGAGGACGCACAATCCCTCCATCAGTGCTCAGACTGTCCACAATAGGCTAAGAGAGGCCGAACTGAGGGCTTGTAGGCATGTTGTAAGGAAAGTCCTCACCAGAATTCACTGGCAACAACGTTGGTGGGCACAAACCCACCGTCGCTGGAACAGACAGGACTGGCAAAAAGTGCTCTTCACTGACAAGTTGAGGTTTTGTCTCACCAGGGGTGATGGTCGGATTCGCGTTTATCGCCAAAGGAATGAGCGTTACACTGAAGCCTAGACTCTGGAGCGGGAGGGCCCGTCATGGTCTGGGGCGGTTTGTCACAGCATCATCGGACTGAGCTTGTTGTCATTGCAGGCAATCTCAACGATGTGCGTTACAGGGAAGAAATCCTCCTACCTCGGTGTACCCATCCTGCAGGCCCAGCCATACTGCTTGTTCTGTGTGTGATTTCCTGCAAGACAGGAATGCCAGTGTTCTGCCATGGCCAGCGAAGAGCCCGGATCTCAATCCCATTGAGCACATCTGGGACCTGTTGGATCGGAGGGTGAGGGCTAGAACCATTCCCCCAGAAATGTCCAGGAACTTGCAGGTGCCTTGGTGGAAGAGTGGGGTAACATCTCACGGCAAAAACTGGCAAATCTGGAGCAGTCCATGAAGAGGAGATGCACTGCAGTACTTAGTGCAGCTGGTGGCCACACCAGATACTGACTGTTACTTTTGATTCTGATTCCCCCTTTGTTCAGGGACACATTATTACATTTATGTTAGTCACATGTCTGTGGAACTTGTTCAGTTTTTGTCTCAGTTGTTGAATCTTATGTTCATACAAATACATGATGATGATGATGTGGATGAGGTATTTGTGCACAGCCTTCTGTCAGGAAGAAACAAGGGAAGTCTGAAAGTTCAACTACTATCATTGATTGTAAACTGGGATGACCAGCATGCAACACCTCTGCCACCACCACAATGGCTCTTTGATGCTCAGCATGGAAGAGTTGGACTGCAGCCTAATGATGTACAGCCAGCCAAGGCATCAATACTCCTACTCACCAGGATCTAGGTTCTCCAACACATAACTAGGATGACCAGCAGGCAACACCACTGCCACCATAGCCACAGCCACAGCCACAGCCACAGCCACAGCCACAGCCACAGCCAAAGCCAAAGCCAAAGCCACAGCCCGCAAATACTCCACGCGGAAAAGGTGGACTGCAGCCAATCATGTACGATGAGCCCAGGGATCAATACTCACCAGAACTTGGGTCTCCAACACATAGCTGGGATGACAGCTTCAGTACATTTTCTTAAGAGAGCTGGGACCAAGAATCCCAGTCACATTGATAATCCCCTCCTAAAAAGGCACATCGCATGTTCTGTTTGAGAGTTTTAAAAAGGGAAAGGTTTATGTATGCACTATTTGCACTTCTTTGTTGTTGCAGTTATATTTGCATTGCACCTTGTATTTTCCTTTTTTTTTGCTATTCAGTGAATATTGTAATTGGGAGGGATATGCCATTTTTTGTTTACATGCCATGCTGTGGCTGTTCATCTCACCTACAACAGGTGCACCATGCCTTGTTGTGACTGTTAATGTCACCTTGAATAATTATAAATAAAATACTAAACAAAGAACAGTTTGTCTTACTTACCTTGAGTATAATGAAAAGACAATATAGCACCTGGTGATCTTGCTGCTCCCTAAATGTAATGGAACATAGGCCTACATCCATGGAGCATCCTGATCGCCAGTGTGCTGGAGTTTCTTTACACTATAGTATACTGCTCTTCTCCATGCACCTTCTTACACAATACACCCTTTTCCAATAACTTACCTTCAAGTGACAGCTAGGCTTTGCTTTGGCTCTATTGGGGTCCTGTAGTTGGTCATCTCCTTGGTGAGGTCTGGGCCAACGAAAGACAGAAGACTATCTCTTCTGCACTCATCCGGATGTATCAGTGATGTCAGGCATGGTCCAAGAGCAGCTCATGGACAATGTGGTAGTATTGGCCATGCCCCCTTTTATGGGATGCATCCATAACCTCCTTCCCTGTCTGTGCTTCAATAATACAAAGGCGACCAACTTCTATCTTAGCAGGTGGCATCTGTTAATCTGTGGTCCAACTCATCTCAAACCATCTCAATTGGGTTGAGGTTAGGTGATTGTGGAGCCAGGTCATCTGATTCAGCACTTCATCCCTCCCCTTCTTGATCAAATAGCCCTTATCCAGCCTGGTGGTGTGTTGTGTCATTCTTCTGTTGAAAAACAAATGATAGTCCCACTAAGTGCAAACCAGATGGGATGGCGTATCGCTTCAGAATGCTGTGGTAGCCATGCTGGTTAGGTGTGCCTTGAATTCTAAATAAAATCACAGACAGTGTCACCAGCAAAGCACCCCAACACCATCTCACCTCCTACATGCTTCACAGTGGGAACCACACATGTGGAGATCATCCGTTCGTTCACCTGCGTCTCACAAAGACACGGTGGCTGGAACCTAAAATCTCAAATTTGGACTCAACAGATCAAAGGACAGATTTCCACCGGTCTAATGTCCATTGTTCATGTTTCTTGGACCATGCAAGTCTCTTCTTATTATTGGTGTCCTTTAGAAGTGGTTTCTTTGCAGCAATTTGACCATGAAGGCCTGATTCAGCAGTCTCCTCTGAACAATTGGAGTTGAGATGTGAACTTGAACTCTGTGAAGCATTTATTTGGGCTGCAATTTGAGGCTGGTAACACTAATGAACTAATCCTCTGCAGCAGTGGTAACTCTGGGTCTTCCTTTCCTGTGGCGGTCCTCATAAAGAGCCAGTTTCATCATAGCGCTTGATGGTTTTTGCGACTGCACTTGAAGAAACTTTCAAAGTTCTGGAAATGTTCCATATTGACTGACCTTCATGTCTTAAAGTAATAATGGACTGTCATTTCTCTTTGCTTATTTGAGCTGTTCTTGCCATAATATGGACTTGGTCTTTTACCAAATAGGGCAATCTTCTGTATACCACCCCTACCTTGTCACAACACAACTGATTAGCTCAAACGCATAAAGAAGGAAGGAAATTCCATAAATTACCTTTTAACAATGCACACCTGTTAATTGTAATGCATTCCAGGTGACTACCTCATGACGCTGGTTGAGAGAATGCCAAGAGTGTGCAAAGCTGTCATCAAGGCAAAGGGTGGCTACTTTGAAGTATCTCAATTATATAAAATATATTTTGATTTGTTTGACAATTTTGTGGTTTCTACACTACTTTTGTCTGCACCATTATTCTACAATGTAGAAAATAGTAAAAAATAAAGAAAACCCCTTGAATAAGTAGGTGTGCCCAAACTTTTGACTGGCATTCAGAAAGTGTTCCATACTTGACTTTTTCCAAATGTTGTTTTACATTAGACTTATTCTAAAACGGATTAAAAAATATATATCCTTAGCAATCTACACACAATACCCCATAATGACAGTGAACAGTTTATTTTATTTTAGCCCAACAAAATTGAATAAAAAAACAGAAATAAACCTTTGATATGAGACTCTAAATTAAGCTCAGGTGCATCCAGTTTCGATTGATCATCCTTGATGTTTCTCCTACTTGGAGTCCACCTGTGGTAAATTCAATTGACTGGACATGATTTGGAAAGGTAAACACACCTGTCTATTTAAGGTTCCACAGTTGACAGTGCATGTAAGATCAAAAACTAAGCCGTGAGGTTGAAGAAATTGTCCGTAAAGCTGCGAGACAGGATTGTGTCGAGGGACAGATATGGGGAAGAGCTGGCCGCCTGGCATAACTGAGCAATCGGTGGAGAAGGGCCCTGGTCACGAAGGTGACCAAGAACCCGATGGTCACTCTGACAGAGCTGCAGAGTGCCTCTGTGGAGATGGGAGAACCTTCCAGAAGGACAGCAATCTCTGCAGCACTCCACCAATCAGGCCTTTATGGAAAAGTGGCCAGATCGTAGCCACTCCTCAGAAAAAAGCACATGACAGCCCGCTTGGAGTTTGCCAAAAGTCACCTAAAGGACTCTCGGACCATGAGAAACAAGATTCTCTGGTCTGATGAAACAAAGATTGAACTCTTTGACCTGAATGTCAAGCGTCACGTCTCCAGGAAACCTGGCACCATCATTACAGTGAATTATGATGATGGAAGCATCATGCTGTGGGGATGTTTTCCAGCAGCTGGGACCGGGAGACTAGTCAGGATCGAGGGAAAGATGAACGGAGCAAAGTACATTGAGATCCTTGATGAAAACCTGCGGAAGACCATTCAGAACCTCAGGCTGGGGCGAGAGTCCACCTTACAACAGGACAATGACCCTAAACACACAGCCAAGTTAACGCAGGAGTGACTTCAGGACACGTCTCAATGTCCTTGAGTGGCCCAGCCAGAGCCCGGACGTGAACTCGATCGAACATCTCGAGAGTTGTGCAGCGCCGCTCCCCATCCAACCTGACAGAGCTGGAGAGGATCTGCAGAGAAGAATGTGAGAAACTCCTCAAATACAGGTGTGCCAAGCTTGTAGCGTGATACCCAAGAAGACTCAAGGCTGTAAATCGCTGCCAAAGGTGTTTCAACAAAGTACTGTGTAAAGGGTCTGAATACTTATGTAAATGTAATACTTTTTCCTATTGTGTTGCCTTACAACCTGGAATTAAAAAAAAAAAAAATTATATATATAATTTGATTTACACAACATGCATACCACTATCGAGATGCAAAATATTCTTATTGTGAAACAAAAACTACTTGACCTATTCAACCCCCCCAAAGTCAATATTTTGTAGAGCCACCTTTTGCAGCATTTACAGCTGCAAGTCTCTTGGGGTATTTCCCTCAAAGCTTGGCACATCTATCCATTGAGATTTTTTCCCATTCTTCAAGGCAAAACAGCTCCTGCTCTTTCAAGTTGGATTGGTTCCACTGGTGTACAGCAATCTTTAAATCATACCTCAGATTCTAAATTGGATTGAGGTCTGGGCTTTGACAAGGCCATTCCAAGACATGTAAATGTTTCCCTTAAACCACTTCAGTGTTACTTTAGCAGTATGCTTACGGTCATTGTCCTGCTGGAAGGTGAACCTCCTTGCCAGTCTCAAATCTCTGGAAGATAAACAGGTTTCCCTCAAGAATGTCCAAATATTTAGTGCCATCCATCATTCCTTCAATTCTGACCAGTTTTCCAGTCCTTGCCGATGGAAAAACATCCCCACAGCATGATGATGCTGCCACCACCATGCTTCACTGTGGGGATGGTGTCTCGGGGTGATGCGAGGTGTTGGATTGGCGCCAGACATAGAGTTTTCCTAATGGCCAAAAAGCAACATTTCAGTGTCATCTGACCAGAGTACCTTCTTCCATATGTTTGGGGAGTCTCCCACATGCTTTTCGGCGAACACCAAACCTGTTTGCTTATTTTCTTTAAGCAATGTATTTCTTTCTGGCCACTCTTCCATAAATCCCAGCTCTATGGAGTGTATGGCTTAAAGTGGTCCTATGGACAGATACTCCAATCTCTGCTGTGGAGCTTTGCAGCTCCTTCAGGGTTATCTTTGGTCTCTTTGTTGCCTCTCTGATTAATGCCCTCCTTGCCTGGTCTGTGAGTTTTGGTGGGTGGCCCTTTCTTGGCATGTTTGTTGTGTTGCCATATTATTTAAATGTTTTAATAATGGATTTAATGGTGCTCCTTGGGACGTTCAAAGTTTCAGGTTATTATTTTTTTACCACTCAACCCTGATCTGTACTTCACAACTTTGTCCCTCACCTGTTTGGAGCGCTCCTTGGTCTTCGTGGTGTCGCTTGCTTAGTGGTGTTGCAGAATCTGGGGCCTTTCAGAACAGGTGTATATATACTGAGATAATGTGACAAATCATGTGACACTTAAATAAATCCACCTGTGTGAAATCTAACTAATTATGTGACTTCTGAAGGTAATTGGTTGCACCAGATCTTATTTGGGGACTTCATAGCAAAAGGGGGGAATACATACGCATGCACCACTTTTCCATTTTAAATTTGTTTTAATTTTTTGAAACATTTTCTTTTCACTTCGCCAATTTGGACTATTTTGTGTATGTCCTTTACATGAAATTCAAATAAAAATCCATTTAAATTACAGGTTGTAATGCAACAAAATAGGGAAAATGCCAAGGTTGATGAATACCTTTGCAAGGCACTGTTCCTACCTACCTACCTAGGTACATTGTACAGTCTGGTTGCTGTGCAAACGTTGAGGGTTATGCCATATTTCTTTCTATTAGGCTAGATATTGTTTTACATGTAATCTCTGTGCCTATGCACATTTATGCATGTTCAACTAGTCTACCCTAATAGTGTTATGCTGCCACAGTTCAAATGTGTTCAATCTGTGCAATGGAGTATAACTGTATACCTCTCGATGGATTGAACATTATGCTGGATTTCAAGCAGCAGATGACTCAAGAGGATCTGAATGGCAGTTTGATCATGACAACACTCCTCCCACAGTGTTCCCTGAACTTACTGTAAGTTTCTTATGAATTACAATTTCATCATGTCCACCTCTCCCATCATCTGCTGATCACCAGGTCTCTTAGCTACAGATAATGTGATTTATCCAAAGATTTTTGGTATCCATTATTGGGAGTTACAGGATAGGTACTGTTTGGTGTAGCACAGAATTTTCAACCAACATAACATGCTGACCAGATCACTCATCCGAGTGTGCCATTGCGCGCATGTTGATTTTGTTCCCAACACCAGACGTGATCAAGACACATGGGTTGAAATATCAAAACAAACTCTGAACTAACTATATTAATTTGGGGACAGGTCATAAAGCATTAAACACTCATGGCAATTTAGCTAGCTAGCTTTCTGTATCTAGCAAATGTGTCCTGGGATATTAACATTGGGTTGTTATTTTACCTGAAATGCACAAGGTCCTCTACACCGATAATTAATCCACAGATAAAAGGGTAAAAGTTTGTTTCTCGTAATATCTCCTTCTTCAGGCTTCCTCTTCTTTGGGCTTTAAATGGCAACCAACATTAAGGTGCATTACCACTACCAACTGGACTGGAGTGTGGGCCTCAGTTCATCTTTCAATCACCCACGTGGCTATATGCTCCAAAAATCTATGAGGAGATGGCACGTGGGTATATGCTCCTAAAAACCAATGAGGAGATGGGAGAGGTGGGACTTGCAGCATATCAAGTGTCACAAATAGAACCAAGTTCTATTTTAGCGCCTGATAGCAGAGACGAGCACAAGCAGTGTGGGTGCAATGATTGAATAACATGTAGGTGTACATTTATTTTGCAATGCTTGCGCACGCTATGAGAGCAGTGTGGTCAAGTGTGTTAGCTTGGCTGCTGTCTTTGTCCTCGATTCATGGATACAGGAGTCTCTCAAAATGTCCAGTTGCAGAGGGTCATTTTAGAAAATGCTTGGTTATTAAAATAAATACTTTTTTTGCTCCATGAAGTAATCCAACAATGTGTATGCCACCATCTTGTCTTTTTCAAGTCTTCTCTCCATGATCGAGATAGGTATCTGTCATCATGCCATGCAATACTTTGGGGATACTCACCTGTCTCGATCAATCAGAGAAGAATTGAAATAGATAAGATGGCGACGTACACTGTTGGATTACTTCATGGAGAATTAAAAATAATAATAATAACAAAGCATTTTCCAACGGACCCCATGCAACTGGACACAAACATTTTGAGACTCCTTTTTCCATGAATCGAGGATGAAGACAGCATAACCCAGGTAAGGTTGGTTGAACATTTTCTGTGCTACACCAAACAGTACCTTTCCTGTAACTCCCAATAATGGGCACCAACAATATTATCTTAATATTATGTAATATCTATTATATTATCGTTTGTAACAATTTGTAGCTACAATTCTCTATACTTTCCTTCACCTGAGAAACACTGAACTGTACTACGCTGTACTGTATTTTTTGTATGTTACTTTTACTATGTAACATTATTGTTGAATACCCAGCTCTCTTTTTGAGTTATCATTACATATTGTACACTCCCCTGTATTTTAGATTTTGACAAATAAACATTATTTGGATATATCTGAATGTCTTACATATGTCTGATGCCACAGAGCCCTGTACAGCTTGTATAAATATCTTCTGTGAATCCATATAGGCAGACAAATGTAGAGGATTTATCGAAAATATCCAAGGTCCTTTATTCAGCTTTGGTACACTGGCAATGGTGTTTGGCATGGTGGGCTGTGAAAGCAGAATGCTTGTGGCAAATAATCTTGTCCTATCTGTGGTGTATTGCCAGCTGGATAAGACAGCTGGTGTAGGCTTCGAAGACCTTAACCACCAACTGTTTGGACCATTTGCAGAAGATTTGGTGATACTGCACGTCTCCTGGATAGACATGTGTGAGGACCAACGCTGGAGTAGAGAAGCAGGTACGGGGAGTCAAACATTGGAACAAGACAGGAACAGGGTCAGCACACGGGTATGCAAGGACATATGACAATCAATGCTGAATCGGGGAACAGAGTGGGGGAACAGACAAATATAGGTGAGGTAATGACAGAGGTGATTGAGTCCAGGTGAGTCCAATAATCACTGATGCGTGTGATGGGGGAAGGCAGGTGTGCATAATGATGGTGTCAGGAGTACGTAATGCTGGGGAGTCTGGCACCCTCGAGCACCAGGGGTGAACAGCAGGAGCAGCTGTGACAGTACCCCCGCCTCTAGGGGCGCCATCCGGCATTCCACCTTGGCGAGCCTGACGGGCCAGACGAGGCAGAAGCGCTGGACAAGCCAGCTGGGCGTGAAATCCTGACTAACTGGCAGAGTCCTGACGTGGGATGGGCCTCTTCTGAGCCAACCGGGGCAAGAAACCTCTCGAGCCAGCTTGGGCGTGACAGCCCGATGAGTTGGCTTAGGCACCCCTGGTTGCATCGGAGGCAGCTCCCGGACCCGACGTCTCCACCAACTGGAAAGCCAGCACTCCCCGATGCTTAGTTTGGTTGCTTCAGCATTCTGTGAGGAGCAACGCTGGAGTAGAGAAGCAGGTACGGCGAGTCAAACATTTAATCGGAACAGACATGGAACAAGACAGGAACAACGTCAGCACGCTGGTATTACAGGGCCATATGACAATCAATGTTGAAATGGGGAACAGAGTGGGAGAACAGACAGATATACGGGAGATATACGGGAGGTAATGACAGAAGTGAGTCCAATAATCGCTGTTGCGCGTGACGGGAGAAGGCAGGTGTGCGTAATGATGGTGGCAGGAGTGTGCAATGCTGGGGAGCCTGGAGGCCAAGGGGGAAGAGCAGGAGTAGGTGTGACAACATGGTTGTGGTGTTACCATTTTACACTTTTGTGGAAGGGATGTAGGGCAACATGCCTTTGTTGGTAAAGGTGTCAACCTGTTGGGACCTGAGTGTTTAGAGACAGACTAGTGTATTGTTTAGGGACAATGAGGGACATTGGGTGCTGCTTTTGAGAGGAAAGTGAATTGGCTGGGGTGGGGGGGCTGCAGAACTTATGAAAAGTCTTGGCGGGCAGATTTTACACTGTATGTAATTGTTGTGTATGGAAATGAAAGAGAAATGGCACCTCCTTCACAATCGTTCTCATAAAGAACAAGACATTTACTGTCTCTAAGCACAAACAAAACCCTCTTCCTCATCTCAAAGACCTATCTGTAAACTCCCCCCAGCCCATTGACTTTGACAGATCATTCTAATCAATAGCAGCAGGGGATTTTTGGAAACTTGTCTTGGTATTGTGTTTTTAGAATCAGCAGAGAGAAGAATGAGGTGGTTGTCATTACTGTTGTAGTCTTGATTTTATACCTTTCAGTGTCTCTTGCTTGCTTTTTGTCCCACAATCTTGTTTTGCTCCATGAGGAAGGACTCTGCTCCATGTGGAAGGACTCCAGATATCTTGATTTTCACAGAGAAAAGGTAAAAAGAAAAAAGGGGTAGACTAAATTGATTATATGGTCTTGAAGGTGCTCCGTGTTTCCTCAGGCTACATCTAACCCCCTGTCACTATAGCTAACCTATAACCCCATAACACAAACACTACCCAATTCATGTTTATGTCATGCTTACTGTAAATTGAGCTTTCTTAGCTGCCAGCTTGTACATATTTGACAACTTACCATCACCTTCTGCAAAGCTACAGTAAAGGTTGGAAAAACATGCTGGTGGAATCAGATTATGTACCATTACAGTATGTATTGATCTCTATTAGACTGGCTAGTTTAGAACACCTAACATGGACATTTCAATAGTGTCAGCTTGCCGTTCGCTAGTTAGCTTCACTAAATTGGCAGCAAGATTGCTAGCCAGCTGAGAACCAACAAACGAGCCAAAGACAATTTATATATGTTCATCATTACTACCAACACATCAAGAGTGAGTTAGCTATATCGACAATTCTATGTATTTTCATCATTACTACCAACACATCAAGAGTGAGTTAGCTATATCGACAATTCTATGTATTTTCATCATTACTACCAACACATCAAGAGTGAGTTAGATATAGACAATTATGTATTTTCATCATTACTACCAACACATCAAGAGTTAGCTATATCGACAATTCTATGTATTTTTTATTTATATGTATTTTTCTTTTTACCCTATTTTCTCCCCAATTGGTAGTTACAGTTTTGCCCTATCGTTGCAACTCCCGTACGGATTCGGGAGAGGCAAAGGTCAAGCGTCCTCTGAAACACAACCTTGCCAAGCCACACTGCTTCTTGACACACTGCTTGCTTAATACAGAAGCTGGCTGCCCAAATGTGTCAGAAGAAACAAGTACAACTGGCGACCATGTCGGCGCTGGTGCATGCGTCTGGCCCGCCACAGGAGTCGCTAGAGCGGAATAGGACAAGGACATCCTGGCCGGCCAAACCTTCCCCTAAACCAGACGATACTGGGTCAATTGTACATCGCCTCATGGGTCTCACGGTCGCGGCCAGCTGCAACACGGCCCAGGATCTAACCCGGATCTGTAGTGACGCCTCAAGCACTACAGTGCCTTAGACCGCTACCACTCGGGAGGCCCAGACAATTCCATTTTTAGTAACAGAGTTTTTTCCAGACAAGGGTGGAATAGATGGCTACCAGATTGAGTTACTCTTATTTGCTAATGTTAGCTAGCTTACGTTGTCTAACGTTAGTCAAGGATAAAACGAACAGACAAATATGTTTACTCTGCTGAAGGTAGCTACCAGTGACTACCAAGGCATATGTGAAATTGATTGACAGTGTGTATCCAAAATATAGCTAGCTATATGATATAGCTGATGGCTTTCAGAGTTCAATACAGAACTGTAATGTTAGCTAGCGTAGCTAATTTACCTAGTCCAGCCAACGTTACCTCTAATCGAGAATCTTCCCTTTTGTTGTGAAGGGGAGATAATTATGGTATCGCATCACTTCTCAGTTGTTGTCTAATTGGATTCCCCATCCGTTCAGCCTGAAAATCCCTTTGATAACCTTTGATCACTGTAAGCATCATTCTTGATAGCCGCAAACCACTGGCAGCATCGGGGTAAATCTCTGGTAAATCTCATTTTTGCACTTGTTTGTAATTTGCACAGCCAGACAGACCACCACACAGACATGATGACAAATGTTAGTACTACATTACCTGTAAATGAGAGTGAGTTATTACAAAATATACAATTTACAATCATACTTATCTTAATCAGATATAGTAAACTTTGTACATTCAACTCTGGGATGGCCACAATTGCTCATGAAGAGCTACAAGGTTATGCAGGCATTCTTATTCAATCCCAGCTCTACCACACCTGATTCTACTATTCAAGGTCTTGGTGAACAGCTGAATAGTAGAATCAGATGTGATAGCACTAGGCTTGAACAAAAAAGCCTGCATAACCCTGTGGTTCATCAATAGCACTTTTGGTAACTCCTGATATAAGCACTGTGACAAATGACATGAACTGCTGAGAAACAAAGTCATTAAACAAGTACAAAACACTTTTAAGAATACATATTTACAAATCTGACTATTGAATAGGTGCTTAAAATCCTTTAGCTACAAATGTTCTTAGTAATTGTGTACACAGCTGTCCAACTCCAGTAAAAGAGCACACATTGCCACATTAATAAATGTCAGTATGAATACAAAAACAGATGTGAGTACTCACAGATTTGGAACAGAATATACATAAGTGCTACTGATTGTGTGCATGTACTGTGCGCATATGAATAAGCGTAAGTCGTTTGTCAGCTCCACGTGGGCCAGCTTGACACGTTTATGGTTAGCTTCTCAAATGACAGAAAGTGACGCCTGAAAAAGGAAAAACGTTTACAACTTGTGCAACTTATCACATGCATTTTGTATTGTAAGGGGTGGTGTGCATCTGACGGATGAGAGCAAGAACATCTTCATTGAGATTTTATGAGCTGGTCTCTCCACCGTTCTCATCTGTAGTAGCAAGAGGTGCGCGCTAGTAGTAGTAGACATCACACTCCTTGTCCTTTGCCACACAACGATGCCCAATGAACGCAAAGACTCTTTTAAGATTAACCTAATAAATGAAAATAAGCAGACACTGCGCATGCTTGTGCTCACTGGTGTGTGTTGGGAATGGGAGGAAGGTGTCAAAAACAATACACGAAAGAGAATGGTCAAAGTATCCCCTCCAGTAGGTGAAACCAGTACCTTCAAATCCAAGGGCGGTGATGCTAACTGTAACGTTACGAACGCTGTTATACATATGTCCACTTGACACTCTATTTAAACGGTCAGTCTGGTGATGTCAGCACGCATTCGTTCAATTTTTCTTCTTCACTCACTCAGTACTGAATGAACATTTATTTCTCTTGTTTGGTAAAAAAAAAATCTAAAATACGGTTGATGTGTTGAAAACAGTTTAATTTGATCACATAGCTAACCAATTTAGCAAGCATGGCATTTTCTTTTTGACTGCACACAGGTCGGTGTAAGCAAGCAATGATCATTATGATGTCGTTGTTTTACCTGGATTCTTCATGTGTAACCCACACCCCTACTACTTTTTACTTTTGCTAGCTAGCTACCTTCCTTTTGCTTCTCATCCAACATGTGTTTTCTGGCTAGCTACAGCTACTAGCCGTCTACTAGCTAGCTGCTACTGTTGCGCAGCAGCCGAGTTGCACCCAGTTTTAGAACTTTGAGATTCGGCTGAAAAGATGTTAGCATTGTCAGAAATGTTATAAAAAGGTAGCACATTGTTTGTTTATATTCGGCAGGAATTTGCACGTGAGAGCAATAAATTGTGAATTTAATAAAAACAGTTGCACCTACAACCTTTTACAGTCCAAATTGATCCATGTCTAATAGTCACTTTATGGACGCTGTAGCCTCGTTTTAATCCGACGCCTGGAATTTGATCTAGATTTGGGCAAACAATTGTCTGACAACCTTAATATTAACTACCCTGTCAAAAAATCCGGTAGAGTGGATCTTGATAACGGCCGGACGGATGACTACGAGAGGCGGGGAGTGTGTTGTGTACCTCCAATCAAGTTGATTTGCGAATATTCTTTGACATCGGTGTCATATTGGCTTAGATATGATGGTAGCGTTGAGCGTCAACCAATTAATTATTAATGAGTCCTGATAGGAATAGGGCCCATTCAAACTTTAGAAAGGCACAAGCAATCAACCCGATGTTGATTGGGATTAAAATCATCACACTGAATTGGTTCAATTGTTTGAGGAGAAACAATAGAAGATTGTCAAAATGGAGAGAAATGTCTCCGAACCTGATTGACATCTGTGGGGTGTAAGGATTTAGAAGCTTGAAGATGAAAATTCAACTGCAAGTCTAAGGAGAATATAAAGATTTATACTGTATAAACACATTTTGCCAAAAGATCAGACATAGAGTGGAATGAAGTTGTTTTTTTGTGTTACTTAATTAATACTGTGATTTTAGGTTGCTTAAAAACTGTAATGGGAAGATCGTGTACATAACTGAGATTTAACAATGCTGCATAAATAAATATTTTATATATTGTGAACAAAGCTACCTAGAATAACCATTGTAAACATTTTCAGTCTGGGCGACATTTAGTTCTATTTGCATCTATTTGCATGAATTAAACATTTTCCTGTCTAAGAAAAAGTTATAGGTTAATGAAAATTATAGGTTAATGAAATTGTCTGTGCTTGCCTTCTACATTATCAAAACACTGCTTTACAAGACATCAGAAAGTGTAAGAGATAAAAACATGTCTTTTTTTTACATTCTGGACCATAAGACAACTGAAGGTTTTGTCCTCCTTTGAGTGGTCATTTATTGGTCGATCATATTTTTGTAATTTCACAGAGAAAATACAGAACAATATTGAGCAAGGGAAAGCTTGTATTTAGTCCTTTGAAGACAACGACCTCTGGGTGTGAATAGGTTCCATTATATTATCATGAGTTCTCCTAAATGAATGGGTTTCCTTCAAGGGCCCAATTTACAGTAGTCAGTGGCATCTGTCTCTGTTGGGGTCTCTTTCTTGTTTTGTGTGTGTCTCTCTCTGTCTCTGTTGAGATCTCTTCCTGAGTCTCTGTGTGTGTCTCTCTCTGTCTCTGTTGGGGTCTCTTTCTCGGTCTCTGTGTGTGTCTCTCTCTGTCTCTGTTGGGATCTCTTCCTGAGTCTCTGTGTGTGTCTCTCTCTGTCTCTGTTGGGGTCACTTTCTCGGTCTCTGTGTGTGTCTCTCTCTGTCTCTGTTGGGGTCTCTTTCTCGGTCTCTGTGTGTGTCTCTCTCTGTCTCTGTTGGGGTCTCTTTCTCGGTCTCTGTGTGTGTCTCTCTCTGTCTCTGTTGGGATCTCTTCCGGAGTCTCTGTGTGTGTCTCTCTCTGTCTCTGTTGGGATCTCTTCCTGAGTCTCTGTGTGTGTCTCTCTCTGTCTCTGTTGGGGTCTCTTTCTCGGTCTCTGTGTGTGTCTCTCTCTGTCTCTGTTGGGGTCTCTTCCTGAGTCTCTGTGTGTGTCTCTCTCTGTCTCTGTTGGGATCTCTTCCTGAGTCTCTGTGTGTGTCTCTCTCTGTCTCTGTTGGTGTCTCTTTCTCGGTCTCTGTGTGTGTGTCTCTCTCTGTCTCTGTTGGGATCTCTTCCTGAGTCTCTGTGTGTGTCTCTCTCTGTCTCTGTTGGGATCTCTTTCTGAGTCTCTGTGTGTGTCTCTCTCTGTCTCTGTTGGGATCTCTTTCTGAGTCTCTGTGTGTGTCTCTCTCTGTCTCTGTTGGGGTCTCTTTCTCGGTCTCTGTGTGTGTCTCTCTCTGTCTCTGTTGGGGTCTATTTCTCGGTCTCTGTGTGTGTCTCTCTCTGTCTCTGTTGGGATCTCTTCCTGAGTCTCTGTGTGTGTCTCTCTCTCTGTCTCTGTTGGGATCTCTTCCTGAGTCTCTGTGTGTGTCTCTCTCTGTCTCTGTTGGTGTCTCTTTCTCGGTCTCTATGTGTGTCTCTCTCTGTCTCTGTTGGGATCTCTTCCTGAGTCTCTGTGTGTGTCTCTCTCTGTCTCTGTTGGGATCTCTTCCGGAGTCTTTGTGTGTGTCTCTCTCTGTCTCTGTTGGGATCTCTTCCTGAGTCTCTGTGTGTGTCTCTCTCTGTCTCTGTTGGGGTCTCTTTCTCGGTCTCTGTGTGTGTCTCTCTCTGTCTCTGTTGGGATCTCTTCCTGAGTCTCTGTGTGTGTCTCTCTCTGTCTCTGTTGGGATCTCTTCCGGAGTCTCTGTGTGTGTCTCTCTCTGTCTCTGTTGGGATCTCTTCCTGAGTCTCTGTGTGTGTCTCTCTCTGTCTCTGTTGGGATCTCTTCCGGAGTCTCTGTGTGTGTCTCTCTCTGTCTCTGTTGGGATCTCTTCCTGAGTCTCTGTGTGTGTCTCTCTCTGTCTCTGTTGGGATCTCTTCCTGAGTCTCTGTGTGTGTCTCTCTCTGTCTCTGTTGGGATCTCTTCCTGAGTCTCTGTGTGTGTCTCTCTCTGTCTCTGTTGGGGTCTCTTTCTCGGTCTCTGTGTGTGTCTCTCTCTGTCTCTGTTGGGATCTCTTCCTGAGTCTCTGTGTGTGTCTCTCTCTGTCTCTGTTGGGATCTCTTCCGGAGTCTCTGTGTGTGTCTCTCTCTGTCTCTGTTGGGATCTCTTCCTGAGTCTCTGTGTGTGTCTCTCTCTGTCTCTGTTGGGATCTCTTCCGGAGTCTCTGTGTGTGTCTCTCTCTGTCTCTGTTGGGATCTCTTCCGGAGTCTCTGTGTGTGTCTCTCTCTGTCTCTGTTGGGATCTCTTCCTGAGTCTCTGTGTGTGTCTCTCTCTGTCTCTGTTGGGATCTCTTCCTGAGTCTCTGTGTGTGTGTCTCTCTCTGTCTCTGTTGGGATCTCTTCCTGAGTCTCTGTGTGTGTCTCTCTCTGTCTCTGTTGGGATCTCTTCCTGAGTCTCTGTGTGTGTCTCTCTCTGTCTCTGTTGGGATCTCTTCCTGAGTCTCTGTGTGTGTCTCCCTCTCTGTCACTTTTGGGATCTCTTCCTGAGTCTCTGTGTGTGTCTCTCTCTGTCTCTGTTGGTGTCTCTTTCTCGGTCTCTATGTGTGTCTCTCTCTGTCTCTGTTGGGATCTCTTCCTGAGTCTCTGTGTGTGTCTCTCTCTGTCTCTGTTGGGGTCTCTTTCTCGGTCTCTGTGTGTGTCTCTCTCTGTCTCTGTTGGGATCTCTTCCTGAGTCTCTGTGTGTCTCTCTCTGTCTCTGTTGGGGTCTCTTTCTCGGTCTCTGTGTGTGTCTCTCTCTGTCTCTGTTGGGGTCTCTTTCTCGGTCTCTGTGTGTGTCTCTCTCTGTCTCTGTTGGGATCTCTTCCTGAGTCTCTGTGTGTGTCTCTCTCTGTCTCTGTTGGGGTCTCTTTCTCGGTCTCTGTGTGTGTCTCTCTCTGTCTCTGTTGGGATCTCTTCCGGAGTCTCTGTGTGTGTCTCTCTCTGTCTCTGTTGGGATCTCTTCCTGAGTCTCTGTGTGTGTCTCTCTCTGTCTCTGTTGGGATCTCTTCCGGAGTCTCTGTGTGTGTCTCTCTCTGTCTCTGTTGGGATCTCTTCCTGAGTCTCTGTGTGTGTCTCTCTGTCTCTGTTGGGATCTCTTCCGGAGTCTCTGTGTGTGTCTCTCTCTGTCTCTGTTGGGATCTCTTCCTGAGTCTCTGTGTGTGTCTCTCTCTGTCTCTGTTGGGGTCTCTTTCTCGGTCTCTGTGTGTGTCTCTCTCTGTCTCTGTTGGGGTCTCTTCCTGAGTCTCTGTGTGTGTCTCTCTGTCTCTGTTGGGATCTCTTCCTGAGTCTCTGTGTGTGTCTCTCTCTGTCTCTGTTGGTGTCTCTTTCTCGGTCTCTGTGTGTGTGTCTCTCTCTGTCTCTGTTGGGATCTCTTCCTGAGTCTCTGTGTGTGTCTCTCTCTGTCTCTGTTGGGATCTCTTTCTGAGTCTCTGTGTGTGTCTCTCTCTGTCTCTGTTGGGATCTCTTTCTGAGTCTCTGTGTGTGTCTCTCTCTGTCTCTGTTGGGGTCTCTTTCTCGGTCTCTGTGTGTGTCTCTCTCTGTCTCTGTTGGGGTCTATTTCTCGGTCTCTGTGTGTGTCTCTCTCTGTCTCTGTTGGGATCTCTTCCTGAGTCTCTGTGTGTGTCTCTCTCTGTCTCTGTTGGGATCTCTTCCTGAGTCTCTGTGTGTGTCTCTCTCTGTCTCTGTTGGTGTCTCTTTCTCGGTCTCTATGTGTGTCTCTCTCTGTCTCTGTTGGGATCTCTTCCTGAGTCTCTGTGTGTGTCTCTCTCTGTCTCTGTTGGGATCTCTTCCGGAGTCTTTGTGTGTGTCTCTCTCTGTCTCTGTTGGGATCTCTTCCTGAGTCTCTGTGTGTGTCTCTCTCTGTCTCTGTTGGGGTCTCTTTCTCGGTCTCTGTGTGTGTCTCTCTCTGTCTCTGTTGGGATCTCTTCCTGAGTCTCTGTGTGTGTCTCTCTCTGTCTCTGTTGGGATCTCTTCCGGAGTCTCTGTGTGTGTCTCTCTCTGTCTCTGTTGGGATCTCTTCCTGAGTCTCTGTGTGTGTCTCTCTCTGTCTCTGTTGGGATCTCTTCCGGAGTCTCTGTGTGTGTCTCTCTCTGTCTCTGTTGGGATCTCTTCCTGAGTCTCTGTGTGTGTCTCTCTCTGTCTCTGTTGGGATCTCTTCCTGAGTCTCTGTGTGTGTCTCTCTCTGTCTCTGTTGGGATCTCTTCCTGAGTCTCTGTGTGTGTCTCTCTCTGTCTCTGTTGGGGTCTCTTTCTCGGTCTCTGTGTGTGTCTCTCTCTGTCTCTGTTGGGATCTCTTCCTGAGTCTCTGTGTGTGTCTCTCTCTGTCTCTGTTGGGATCTCTTCCGGAGTCTCTGTGTGTGTCTCTCTCTGTCTCTGTTGGGATCTCTTCCTGAGTCTCTGTGTGTGTCTCTCTCTGTCTCTGTTGGGATCTCTTCCGGAGTCTCTGTGTGTGTCTCTCTCTGTCTCTGTTGGGATCTCTTCCGGAGTCTCTGTGTGTGTCTCTCTCTGTCTCTGTTGGGATCTCTTCCTGAGTCTCTGTGTGTGTCTCTCTCTGTCTCTGTTGGGATCTCTTCCTGAGTCTCTGTGTGTGTGTCTCTCTCTGTCTCTGTTGGGATCTCTTCCTGAGTCTCTGTGTGTGTCTCTCTCTGTCTCTGTTGGGATCTCTTCCTGAGTCTCTGTGTGTGTCTCTCTCTGTCTCTGTTGGGATCTCTTCCTGAGTCTCTGTGTGTGTCTCCCTCTCTGTCACTTTTGGGATCTCTTCCTGAGTCTCTGTGTGTGTCTCTCTCTGTCTCTGTTGGTGTCTCTTTCTCGGTCTCTATGTGTGTCTCTCTCTGTCTCTGTTGGGATCTCTTCCTGAGTCTCTGTGTGTGTCTCTCTCTGTCTCTGTTGGGGTCTCTTTCTCGGTCTCTGTGTGTGTCTCTCTCTGTCTCTGTTGGGATCTCTTCCTGAGTCTCTGTGTGTGTCTCTCTCTGTCTCTGTTGGGGTCTCTTTCTCGGTCTCTGTGTGTGTCTCTCTCTGTCTCTGTTGGGGTCTCTTTCTCGGTCTCTGTGTGTGTCTCTCTCTGTCTCTGTTGGGATCTCTTCCTGAGTCTCTGTGTGTGTCTCTCTCTGTCTCTGTTGGGGTCTCTTTCTCGGTCTCTGTGTGTGTCTCTCTCTGTCTCTGTTGGGATCTCTTCCGGAGTCTCTGTGTGTGTCTCTCTCTGTCTCTGTTGGGATCTCTTCCTGAGTCTCTGTGTGTGTCTCTCTCTGTCTCTGTTGGGATCTCTTCCGGAGTCTCTGTGTGTGTCTCTCTCTGTCTCTGTTGGGATCTCTTCCTGAGTCTCTGTGTGTGTCTCTCTCTGTCTCTGTTGGGATCTCTTCCGGAGTCTCTGTGTGTGTCTCTCTCTGTCTCTGTTGGGATCTCTTCCTGAGTCTCTGTGTGTGTCTCTCTGTCTCTGTTGGGGTCTCTTTCTCGGTCTCTGTGTGTGTCTCTCTCTGTCTCTGTTGGGATCTCTTCCTGAGTCTCTGTGTGTGTCTCTCTCTGTCTCTGTTGGGGTCACTTTCTCGGTCTCTGTGTGTGTCTCTCTGTCTCTGTTGGGGTCTCTTTCTCAGTCTCTGTGTGTGTCTCTCTCTGTCTCTGTTGGGGTCTCTTTCTCGGTCTCTGTGTGTGTCTCTCTCTGTCTCTGTTGGGATCTCTTCCGGAGTCTCTGTGTGTGTCTCTCTCTGTCTCTGTTGGGATCTCTTCCTGAGTCTCTGTGTGTGTCTCTCTCTGTCTCTGTTGGGATCTCTTCCGGAGTCTCTGTGTGTGTCTCTCTCTGTCTCTGTTGGGATCTCTTCCTGAGTCTCTGTGTGTGTCTCTCTCTGTCTCTGTTGGGGTCTCTTTCTCGGTCTCTGTGTGTGTCTCTCTCTGTCTCTGTTGGGATCTCTTCCTGAGTCTCTGTGTGTGTCTCTCTCTGTCTCTGTTGGGATCTCTTCTGGAGTCTCTGTGTGTGTCTCTCTCTGTCTCTGTTGGTATCTCTTCCTGAGTCTCTGTGTGTGTCTCTCTGTCTCTGTTGGGATCTCTTCCGGAGTCTCTGTGTGTGTCTCTCTCTGTCTCTGTTGGGATCTCTTCCTGAGTCTCTGTGTGTGTCTCTCTCTGTCTCTGTTGGGATCTCTTCCTGAGTCTCTGTGTGTGTCTCTCTCTGTCTCTGTTGGGATCTCTTCCTGAGTCTCTGTGTGTGTCTCTCTCTGTCTCTGTTGGGGTCTCTTTCTCGGTCTCTGTGTGTGTCTCTCTGTCTCTGTTGGGGTCTCTTTCTCAGTCTCTGTGTGTGTCTCTCTCTCTGTCTCTGTTGGGATCTCTTCCTGAGTCTCTGTGTGTGTCTCTCTCTGTCTCTGTTGGGGTCTCTTTCTCGGTCTCTGTGTGTGTCTCTCTCTGTCTCTGTTGGGATCTCTTCCTGAGTCTCTGTGTGTGTCTCTCTCTGTCTCTGTTGGGGTCTCTTTCTCGGTCTCTGTGTGTGTCTCTCTCTGTCTATGTTGGGGTCTCTTTCTCGGTCTCTGTGTGTGTCTCTCTCTGTCTCTGTTGGGATCTCTTCCTGAGTCTCTGTGTGTGTCTCTCTCTGTCTCTGTTGGGGTCTCTTTCTCGGTCTCTGTGTGTGTCTCTCTCTGTCTCTGTTGGGATCTCTTCCTGAGTCTCTGTGTGTGTCTCTCTCTGTCTCTGTTGGGGTCACTTTCTCGGTCTCTGTGTGTGTCTCTCTCTGTCTCTGTTGGGGTCTCTTTCTCAGTCTCTGTGTGTGTCTCTCTCTGTCTCTGTTGGGGTCTCTTTCTCGGTCTCTGTGTGTGTCTCTCTGTCTCTGTTGGGATCTCTTCCGGAGTCTCTGTGTGTGTCTCTCTGTCTCTGTTGGGATCTCTTCCTGAGTCTCTGTGTGTGTCTCTCTCTGTCTCTGTTGGGATCTCTTCCGGAGTCTCTGTGTGTGTCTCTCTCTGTCTCTGTTGGGATCTCTTCCTGAGTCTCTGTGTGTGTCTCTCTCTGTCTCTGTTGGGATCTCTTCCGGAGTCTCTGTGTGTGTCTCTCTCTGTCTCTGTTGGGATCTCTTCCTGAGTCTATGTGTGTGTCTCTCTCTGTCTCTGTTGGGGTCTCTTTCTCGGTCTCTGTGTGTGTCTCTCTCTGTCTCTGTTGGGATCTCTTCCTGAGTCTCTGTGTGTGTCTCTCTCTGTCTCTGTTGGGATCTCTTCCGGAGTCTCTGTGTGTATCTCTCTCTGTCTCTGTTGGGATCTCTTCCTGAGTCTCTGTGTGTGTCTCTCTCTGTCTCTGTTGGGATCTCTTCCGGAGTCTCTGTGTGTGTCTCTCTCTGTCTCTGTTGGGATCTCTTCCTGAGTCTCTGTGTGTGTCTCTCTCTGTCTCTGTTGGGATCTCTTCCTGAGTCTCTGTGTGTGTCTCTCTCTGTCTCTGTTGGGATCTCTTCCTGAGTCTCTGTGTGTGTCTCTCTCTGTCTCTGTTGGGATCTCTTCCTGAGTCTCTGTGTGTGTCTCTCTCTGTCTCTGTTGGGGTCTCTTTCTCGGTCTCTGTGTGTGTCTCTCTCTGTCTCTGTTGGGATCTCTTCCTGAGTCTCTGTGTGTGTCTCTCTCTGTCTCTGTTGGGATCTCTTCTGGAGTCTCTGTGTGTGTCTCTCTCTGTCTCTGTTGGTATCTCTTCCTGAGTCTCTGTGTGTGTCTCTCTCTGTCTCTGTTGGGATCTCTTCCGGAGTCTCTGTGTGTGTCTCTCTCTGTCTCTGTTGGGATCTCTTCCTGAGTCTCTGTGTGTGTCTCTCTCTGTCTCTGTTGGGATCTCTTCCTGAGTCTCTGTGTGTCTCTCTCTGTCTCTGTTGGGATCTCTTCCTGAGTCTCTGTGTGTGTCTCTCTCTGTCTCTGTTGGGGTCTCTTCCTGAGTCTCTGTGTGTGTCTCCCTCTCTGTCACTTTTGGGATCTCTTCCTGAGTCTCTGTGTGTGTCTCTCTCTGTCTCTGTTGGGGTCTCTTCCTGAGTCTCTGTGTGTGTCTCTCTCTGTCTCTGTTGGGATCTCTTCCTGAGTCTCTGTGTGTGTCTCTCTCTGTCTCTGTTGGGGTCTCTTTCTCGGTCTCTGTGTGTGTCTCTCTCTGTCTCTGTTGGGATCTCTTCCTGAGTCTCTGTGTGTGTCTCTCTCTGTCTCTGTTGGGGTCTCTTTCTCGGTCTCTGTGTGTGTCTCTCTGTCTCTGTTGGGATCTCTTCCTGAGTCTCTGTGTGTGTCTCTCTCTGTCTCTGTTGGGGTCTCTTTCTCGGTCTCTGTGTGTGTCTCTCTCTGTCTATGTTGGGGTCTCTTTCTCGGTCTCTGTGTGTGTCTCTCTCTGTCTCTGTTGGGATCTCTTCCTGAGTCTCTGTGTGTGTCTCTCTGTCTCTGTTGGGGTCTCTTTCTCGGTCTCTGTGTGTGTCTCTCTCTGTCTCTGTTGGGATCTCTTCCTGAGTCTCTGTGTGTGTCTCTCTGTCTCTGTTGGGGTCACTTTCTCGGTCTCTGTGTGTGTCTCTCTCTGTCTCTGTTGGGGTCTCTTTCTCGGTCTCTGTGTGTGTCTCTCTCTGTCTCTGTTGGGGTCTCTTTCTCGGTCTCTGTGTGTGTCTCTCTCTGTCTCTGTTGGGATCTCTTCCGGAGTCTCTGTGTGTGTCTCTCTCTGTCTCTGTTGGGATCTCTTCCTGAGTCTCTGTGTGTCTCTCTCTGTCTCTGTTGGGATCTCTTCCGGAGTCTCTGTGTGTGTCTCTCTCTGTCTCTGTTGGGATCTCTTCCTGAGTCTCTGTGTGTGTCTCTCTCTGTCTCTGTTGGGATCTCTTCCGGAGTCTCTGTGTGTGTCTCTCTCTGTCTCTGTTGGGATCTCTTCCTGAGTCTCTGTGTGTGTCTCTCTCTGTCTCTGTTGGGATCTCTTCCTGAGTCTCTGTGTGTGTCTCTCTCTGTCTCTGTTGGGATCTCTTCCTGAGTCTCTGTGTGTGTCTCTCTCTGTCTCTGTTGGGATCTCTTCCGGAGTCTCTGTGTGTGTCTCTCTCTGTCTCTGTTGGGATCTCTTCCTGAGTCTCTGTGTGTGTCTCTCTCTCTGTCTCTGTTGGGATCTCTTCCTGAGTCTCTGTGTGTGTCTCTCTCTGTCTCTGTTGGTGTCTCTTTCTCTGTCTCTATGTGTGTCTCTCTCTGTCTCTGTTGGGATCTCTTCCTGAGTCTCTGTGTGTGTCTCTCTCTGTCTCTGTTGGGATCTCTTCCGGAGTCTCTGTGTGTGTCTCTCTCTGTCTCTGTTGGGATCTCTTCCTGAGTCTCTGTGTGTGTCTCTCTCTGTCTCTGTTGGGGTCTCTTTCTCAGTCTCTATGTGTGTCTCTCTCTGTCTCTGTTGGGATCTCTTCCTGAGTCTCTGTGTGTGTCTCTCTCTGTCTCTGTTGGGATCTCTTCCGGAGTCTCTGTGTGTGTCTCTCTGTCTCTGTTGGGATCTCTTCCTGAGTCTCTGTGTGTGTCTCTCTCTGTCTCTGTTGGGATCTCTTCCGGAGTCTCTGTGTGTGTCTCTCTCTGTCTCTGTTGGGATCTCTTCCTGAGTCTCTGTGTGTGTCTCTCTCTGTCTCTGTTGGTGTCTCTTTCTCGGTCTCTGTGTGTGTCTCTCTCTGTCTCTGTTGGGATCTCTTCCTGAGTCTCTGTGTGTGTCTCTCTCTGTCTCTGTTGGGATCTCTTCCGGAGTCTCTGTGTGTGTCTCTCTCTGTCTCTGTTGGGATCTCTTCCTGAGTCTCTGTGTGTGTCTCTCTCTGTCTCTGTTGGGATCTCTTCCGGAGTCTCTGTGTGTGTCTCTCTCTGTCTCTGTTGGGATCTCTTCCTGAGTCTCTGTGTGTGTCTCTCTCTGTCTCTGTTGGGATCTCTTCCTGAGTCTCTGTGTGTGTCTCTCTCTGTCTCTGTTGGGATCTCTTCCTGAGTCTCTGTGTGTGTCTCTCTCTGTCTCTGTTGGGATCTCTTCCTGAGTCTCTGTGTGTCTCTCTCTGTCTCTGTTGGGGTCTCTTTCTCGGTCTCTGTGTGTGTCTCTCTCTGTCTCTGTTGGGATCTCTTCCTGAGTCTCTGTGTGTGTCTCTCTCTGTCTCTGTTGGGATCTCTTCCGGAGTCTCTGTGTGTGTCTCTCTCTGTCTCTGTTGGGATCTCTTCCTGAGTCTCTGTGTGTGTCTCTCTCTGTCTCTGTTGGGATCTCTTCCGGAGTCTCTGTGTGTGTCTCTCTCTGTCTCTGTTGGGATCTCTTCCTGAGTCTCTGTGTGTGTCTCTCTCTGTCTCTGTTGGGATCTCTTCCTGAGTCTCTGTGTGTGTCTCTCTCTGTCTCTGTTGGGATCTCTTCCTGAGTCTCTGTGTGTGTCTCTCTCTGTCTCTGTTGGGGTCTCTTTCTCGGTCTCTGTGTGTGTCTCTCTGTCTCTGTTGGGGTCTCTTTCTCAGTCTCTGTGTGTGTGTCTCTCTCTGTCTCTGTTGGGATCTCTTCCTGAGTCTCTGTGTGTGTCTCTCTCTGTCTCTGTTGGGATCTCTTCCTGAGTCTCTGTGTGTGTCTCTCTCTGTCTCTGTTGGGATCTCTTCCTGAGTCTCTGTGTGTGTCTCCCTCTCTGTCACTTTTGGGATCTCTTCCTGAGTCTCTGTGTGTGTCTCTCTCTGTCTCTGTTGGTGTCTCTTTCTCGGTCTCTATGTGTGTCTCTCTCTGTCTCTGTTGGGATCTCTTCCTGAGTCTCTGTGTGTGTCTCTCTCTGTCTCTGTTGGGGTCTCTTTCTCGGTCTCTGTGTGTGTCTCTCTCTGTCTCTGTTGGGATCTCTTCCTGAGTCTCTGTGTGTGTCTCTCTCTGTCTCTGTTGGGGTCTCTTTCTCGGTCTCTGTGTGTGTCTCTCTCTGTCTCTGTTGGGGTCTCTTTCTCGGTCTCTGTGTGTGTCTCTCTCTGTCTCTGTTGGGATCTCTTCCTGAGTCTCTGTGTGTGTCTCTCTGTCTCTGTTGGGGTCTCTTTCTCGGTCTCTGTGTGTGTCTCTCTCTGTCTCTGTTGGGATCTCTTCCGGAGTCTCTGTGTGTGTCTCTCTGTCTCTGTTGGGATCTCTTCCTGAGTCTCTGTGTGTGTCTCTCTCTGTCTCTGTTGGGATCTCTTCCGGAGTCTCTGTGTGTGTCTCTCTCTGTCTCTGTTGGGATCTCTTCCTGAGTCTCTGTGTGTGTCTCTCTCTGTCTCTGTTGGGATCTCTTCCGGAGTCTCTGTGTGTGTCTCTCTCTGTCTCTGTTGGGATCTCTTCCTGAGTCTCTGTGTGTGTCTCTCTCTGTCTCTGTTGGGGTCTCTTTCTCGGTCTCTGTGTGTGTCTCTCTCTGTCTCTGTTGGGATCTCTTCCTGAGTCTCTGTGTGTGTCTCTCTCTGTCTCTGTTGGGGTCACTTTCTCGGTCTCTGTGTGTGTCTCTCTCTGTCTCTGTTGGGGTCTCTTTCTCAGTCTCTGTGTGTGTCTCTCTCTGTCTCTGTTGGGGTCTCTTTCTCGGTCTCTGTGTGTGTCTCTCTCTGTCTCTGTTGGGATCTCTTCCGGAGTCTCTGTGTGTGTCTCTCTCTGTCTCTGTTGGGATCTCTTCCTGAGTCTCTGTGTGTGTCTCTCTCTGTCTCTGTTGGGATCTCTTCCGGAGTCTCTGTGTGTGTCTCTCTCTGTCTCTGTTGGGATCTCTTCCTGAGTCTCTGTGTGTGTCTCTCTCTGTCTCTGTTGGGGTCTCTTTCTCGGTCTCTGTGTGTGTCTCTCTCTGTCTCTGTTGGGATCTCTTCCTGAGTCTCTGTGTGTGTCTCTCTGTCTCTGTTGGGCTCTCTTCTGGAGTCTCTGTGTGTGTCTCTCTCGGTATCTGTTGGTATCTCTTCCTGAGTCTCTGTGTGTGTCTCTCTCTGTCTCTGTTGGGATCTCTTCCGGAGTCTCTGTGTGTGTCTCTCTCTGTCTCTGTTGGGATCTCTTCCTGAGTCTCTGTGTGTGTCTCTCTCTGTCTCTGTTGGGATCTCTTCCTGAGTCTCTGTGTGTGTCTCTCTCTGTCTCTGTTGGGATCTCTTCCTGAGTCTCTGTGTGTGTCTCTCTCTGTCTCTGTTGGGGTCTCTTTCTCGGTCTCTGTGTGTGTCTCTCTCTGTCTCTGTTGGGGTCTCTTTCTCAGTCTCTGTGTGTGTCTCTCTCTCTGTCTCTGTTGGGATCTCTTCCTGAGTCTCTGTGTGTGTCTCTCTCTGTCTCTGTTGGGGTCTCTTTCTCGGTCTCTGTGTGTGTCTCTCTCTGTCTCTGTTGGGATCTCTTCCTGAGTCTCTGTGTGTGTCTCTCTCTGTCTCTGTTGGGGTCTCTTTCTCGGTCTCTGTGTGTGTCTCTCTCTGTCTATGTTGGGGTCTCTTTCTCGGTCTCTGTGTGTGTCTCTCTCTGTCTCTGTTGGGATCTCTTCCTGAGTCTCTGTGTGTGTCTCTCTCTGTCTCTGTTGGGGTCTCTTTCTCGGTCTCTGTGTGTGTCTCTCTCTGTCTCTGTTGGGATCTCTTCCTGAGTCTCTGTGTGTGTCTCTCTCTGTCTCTGTTGGGGTCACTTTCTCGGTCTCTGTGTGTGTCTCTCTCTGTCTCTGTTGGGGTCTCTTTCTCAGTCTCTGTGTGTGTCTCTCTCTGTCTCTGTTGGGGTCTCTTTCTCGGTCTCTGTGTGTGTCTCTCTCTGTCTCTGTTGGGATCTCTTCCGGAGTCTCTGTGTGTGTCTCTCTCTGTCTCTGTTGGGATCTCTTCCTGAGTCTCTGTGTGTGTCTCTCTCTGTCTCTGTTGGGATCTCTTCCGGAGTCTCTGTGTGTGTCTCTCTCTGTCTCTGTTGGGATCTCTTCCTGAGTCTCTGTGTGTGTCTCTCTCTGTCTCTGTTGGGATCTCTTCCGGAGTCTCTGTGTGTGTCTCTCTCTGTCTCTGTTGGGATCTCTTCCTGAGTCTCTGTGTGTGTCTCTCTGTCTCTGTTGGGGTCTCTTTCTCGGTCTCTGTGTGTGTCTCTCTCTGTCTCTGTTGGGATCTCTTCCTGAGTCTCTGTGTGTGTCTCTCTCTGTCTCTGTTGGGATCTCTTCCGGAGTCTCTGTGTGTATCTCTCTCTGTCTCTGTTGGGATCTCTTCCTGAGTCTCTGTGTGTGTCTCTCTCTGTCTCTGTTGGGATCTCTTCCGGAGTCTCTGTGTGTGTCTCTCTCTGTCTCTGTTGGGATCTCTTCCTGAGTCTCTGTGTGTGTCTCTCTCTGTCTCTGTTGGGATCTCTTCCTGAGTCTCTGTGTGTGTCTCTCTCTGTCTCTGTTGGGATCTCTTCCTGAGTCTCTGTGTGTGTCTCTCTCTGTCTCTGTTGGGATCTCTTCCTGAGTCTCTGTGTGTGTCTCTCTCTGTCTCTGTTGGGGTCTCTTTCTCGGTCTCTGTGTGTGTCTCTCTCTGTCTCTGTTGGGATCTCTTCCTGAGTCTCTGTGTGTGTCTCTCTCTGTCTCTGTTGGGATCTCTTCTGGAGTCTCTGTGTGTGTCTCTCTCTGTCTCTGTTGGTATCTCTTCCTGAGTCTCTGTGTGTGTCTCTCTCTGTCTCTGTTGGGATCTCTTCCGGAGTCTCTGTGTGTGTCTCTCTCTGTCTCTGTTGGGATCTCTTCCTGAGTCTCTGTGTGTGTCTCTCTCTGTCTCTGTTGGGATCTCTTCCTGAGTCTCTGTGTGTGTCTCTCTCTGTCTCTGTTGGGATCTCTTCCTGAGTCTCTGTGTGTGTCTCTCTCTGTCTCTGTTGGGGTCTCTTCCTGAGTCTCTGTGTGTGTCTCCCTCTCTGTCACTTTTGGGATCTCTTCCTGAGTCTCTGTGTGTGTCTCTCTCTGTCTCTGTTGGGGTCTCTTCCTGAGTCTCTGTGTGTGTGTCTCTCTCTGTCTCTGTTGGGATCTCTTCCTGAGTCTCTGTGTGTGTCTCTCTCTGTCTCTGTTGGGGTCTCTTTCTCGGTCTCTGTGTGTGTCTCTCTCTGTCTCTGTTGGGATCTCTTCCTGAGTCTCTGTGTGTGTCTCTCTCTGTCTCTGTTGGGGTCTCTTTCTCGGTCTCTGTGTGTGTCTCTCTCTGTCTCTGTTGGGATCTCTTCCTGAGTCTCTGTGTGTGTCTCTCTCTGTCTCTGTTGGGGTCTCTTTCTCGGTCTCTGTGTGTGTGTCTCTCTCTGTCTATGTTGGGGTCTCTTTCTCGGTCTCTGTGTGTGTCTCTCTCTGTCTCTGTTGGGATCTCTTCCTGAGTCTCTGTGTGTGTCTCTCTCTGTCTCTGTTGGGGTCTCTTTCTCGGTCTCTGTGTGTGTCTCTCTCTGTCTCTGTTGGGATCTCTTCCTGAGTCTCTGTGTGTGTCTCTCTCTGTCTCTGTTGGGGTCACTTTCTCGGTCTCTGTGTGTGTCTCTCTCTGTCTCTGTTGGGGTCTCTTTCTCGGTCTCTGTGTGTGTCTCTCTCTGTCTCTGTTGGGGTCTCTTTCTCGGTCTCTGTGTGTGTCTCTCTCTGTCTCTGTTGGGATCTCTTCCGGAGTCTCTGTGTGTGTCTCTCTCTGTCTCTGTTGGGATCTCTTCCTGAGTCTCTGTGTGTGTCTCTCTCTGTCTCTGTTGGGATCTCTTCCGGAGTCTCTGTGTGTGTCTCTCTCTGTCTCTGTTGGGATCTCTTCCTGAGTCTCTGTGTGTGTCTCTCTCTGTCTCTGTTGGGATCTCTTCCGGAGTCTCTGTGTGTCTCTCTCTGTCTCTGTTGGGATCTCTTCCTGAGTCTCTGTGTGTGTCTCTCTCTGTCTCTGTTGGGATCTCTTCCTGAGTCTCTGTGTGTGTCTCTCTCTGTCTCTGTTGGGATCTCTTCCTGAGTCTCTGTGTGTGTCTCTCTCTGTCTCTGTTGGGATCTCTTCCGGAGTCTCTGTGTGTGTCTCTCTGTCTCTGTTGGGATCTCTTCCTGAGTCTCTGTGTGTGTCTCTCTCTGTCTCTGTTGGGATCTCTTCCTGAGTCTCTGTGTGTGTCTCTCTCTGTCTCTGTTGGTGTCTCTTTCTCTGTCTCTATGTGTGTCTCTCTCTGTCTCTGTTGGGATCTCTTCCTGAGTCTCTGTGTGTGTCTCTCTCTGTCTCTGTTGGGATCTCTTCCGGAGTCTCTGTGTGTGTCTCTCTCTGTCTCTGTTGGGATCTCTTCCTGAGTCTCTGTGTGTGTCTCTCTCTGTCTCTGTTGGGGTCTCTTTCTCAGTCTCTATGTGTGTCTCTCTCTGTCTCTGTTGGGATCTCTTCCTGAGTCTCTGTGTGTGTCTCTCTCTGTCTCTGTTGGGATCTCTTCCGGAGTCTCTGTGTGTGTCTCTCTCTGTCTCTGTTGGGATCTCTTCCTGAGTCTCTGTGTGTGTCTCTCTCTGTCTCTGTTGGGATCTCTTCCGGAGTCTCTGTGTGTGTCTCTCTCTGTCTCTGTTGGGATCTCTTCCTGAGTCTCTGTGTGTGTCTCTCTCTGTCTCTGTTGGTGTCTCTTTCTCGGTCTCTGTGTGTGTCTCTCTCTGTCTCTGTTGGGATCTCTTCCTGAGTCTCTGTGTGTGTCTCTCTCTGTCTCTGTTGGGATCTCTTCCGGAGTCTCTGTGTGTGTCTCTCTCTGTCTCTGTTGGGATCTCTTCCTGAGTCTCTGTGTGTGTCTCTCTCTGTCTCTGTTGGGATCTCTTCCGGAGTCTCTGTGTGTGTCTCTCTCTGTCTCTGTTGGGATCTCTTCCTGAGTCTCTGTGTGTGTCTCTCTCTGTCTCTGTTGGGATCTCTTCCTGAGTCTCTGTGTGTGTCTCTCTCTGTCTCTGTTGGGATCTCTTCCTGAGTCTCTGTGTGTGTCTCTCTCTGTCTCTGTTGGGATCTCTTCCTGAGTCTCTGTGTGTGTCTCTCTCTGTCTCTGTTGGGGTCTCTTTCTCGGTCTCTGTGTGTGTCTCTCTCTGTCTCTGTTGGGATCTCTTCCTGAGTCTCTGTGTGTGTCTCTCTCTGTCTCTGTTGGGATCTCTTCCGGAGTCTCTGTGTGTGTCTCTCTCTGTCTCTGTTGGGATCTCTTCCTGAGTCTCTGTGTGTGTCTCTCTCTGTCTCTGTTGGGATCTCTTCCGGAGTCTCTGTGTGTGTCTCTCTCTGTCTCTGTTGGGATCTCTTCCTGAGTCTCTGTGTGTGTCTCTCTCTGTCTCTGTTGGGATCTCTTCCTGAGTCTCTGTGTGTGTCTCTCTCTGTCTCTGTTGGGATCTCTTCCTGAGTCTCTGTGTGTGTCTCTCTCTGTCTCTGTTGGGGTCTCTTTCTCGGTCTCTGTGTGTGTCTCTCTCTGTCTCTGTTGGGGTCTCTTTCTCAGTCTCTGTGTGTGTGTCTCTCTCTGTCTCTGTTGGGGTCTCTTCCTGAGTCTCTGTGTGTGTCTCTCTCTGTCTCTTTTGGGATCTCTTCCTGAGTCTATGTGTGTGTCTCTCTCTGTCTCTGTTGGGGTCTCTTTCTCGGTCTCTGTGTGTGTCTCTCTCTGTCTCTGATGGGGTCTCTTTCTCGTTCTGTGTGTGTCTGTCTCTGTTGGGGTCTCTTTCTCGGTCTCTGTGTGTGTCTCTCTCTGTCTCTGTTGGGGTCTCTTTCTCGGTCTCTGTGTGTGTCTCTCTCTGTCTCTGTTGGGGTCTCTTTCTCGGTCTCTGTGTGAGTCTCTCTCTGTCTGCCTTCCTATTCAGCTCATATTCAGTGTCCAGATGCTGGCCCAGGAAACAAAATCAGAGGTTAATAGTGGCCAAGACAGTTATTTGAAAGGCTGCGGATCCGATGGTAACCGACAGGTTCTGCATCAGTCGCGCCCCCTTGGAACCCTATTACCCAGAGCTAAAGATCCATACGCTCATGTGTTCATTTACCTCTACTTTACGCACACATGTTTGTGGTCACTCTCCCTTCACATTTCTCACTGTCAATCATGAATGATAATGATATGTTTTACCAGTGAAATGTCCATGCAGAATCTGCATGCAACCATTTGATCTCAATCAGTTTCATGTGAATATGCATTTTGATCGTCTTGAGTTATTGGATTGATGGCAGCATTCGCGTGAAACTGAAAGCGCGAACCACTGCTTTCAATCAGGGCAAGGTGTCTGGTAACATGACTGAATACAAACAATGCAGCTATTCCCTCCGTAAGGCTATCAAACAAGCTAAGCGTCAGTACAGAGACAAAGTAGAATCCCAATTCAACGGCTCAGACACAAGAGGCATGTGGCAGGGTCTATAGTCAATCACGGACTACAGGAAGAAATCCAGCCCAGTCACGGACCAGGATGTTTTGCTCCCAGGCAGACTAAATAACTTTTTTGCCCGCTTTGAGGACAATACAGTGCAACGGAAAAATGCGGTCTCTCCTTCACTGCAGCCGAGGTGAGTAAAACATTTAAACGTGTTAATCCTTGCAAGGCTGCAGGCCCAGACGGCATCCCCAGCCGCGCCCTCAGAGCATGCGCAGACCAGCTGGCTGGTGTGTTTACGGACATATTCAATCAATCCCTATATCAGTCTGCTGTTCCCACATGCTTCAAGAGGGCCACCATTGTTCCTGTTCCCAAGAAAGCTAAGGTAACTGAGCTAAACGACTACCGCCCCGTAGCACACACTTCTGTCATCATGAAGTGCTTTGAGAGACTAGTCAAGGACCATATCACCTCCACCCTACCTGACACCCTAGACCCACTCCAATTTGCTTACCGCTCAAATAGGTCCACAGACGATGCAATCTCAACCACACTGCACACTGCCCTAACCCATCTGGACAAGAGGAATACCTATGTGAGAATGCTGTTCATCGACTACAGCTCGGCATTCAACACCATAGTACCCTCCAAGCTCGTCATCAAGCTCGAGACCCTGGGTCTCGACCCCGCCCTGTGCAACTGGGTACTGGACTTCCTGACGGGCCGCCCCCAGGTGGTGAGGGTAGGTAACAACATCTCCTCCCCGCTGATCCTCAACACTGGGGCTCCACAAGGGTGCGTTCTGAGCCCTCTCCTAAACTCCCTGTTCACCCACGACTGCGTGGCCACGCACGCCTCCAACTCAATCATCAAGTTTGCGGATGACACAACAGTGGTAGGCTTGATTACCAACAACGACGAGACGGCCTACATGGAGGAGGTGAGCGCCCTCGGAGTGTGGTGTCAGGAAAATAACCTCACACTCAACGTCAACAAAACTAAGGAGATGATTGTGGACTTCAGGAAACAGCAGAGGGAACACCCCCCTATCCACATCAATGGAACAGTAGTGGAGAGAGTAGCAAGTTTTAAGTTCCTCGGCATACACATCACAGACAAACTGAATTGGTCAACTCACACAGACAGCATCGTGAAGAAGGCGCAGCAGCGCCTCTTCAACCTCAGGAGGCTGAAGAAATTCGGCTTGTCACCAAAAGCACTCACAAACTTCTACAGATGCACAATCGAGAGCATCCTGGCGGGCTGTATCACCGCCTGGTACAGCAACTGCTCCGCCCTCAACCGTAAGGCTCTCCAGAGGGTAGTGAGGTCTGCACAATGCATCACCGGGGGCAAACTACCTGCCCTCCAGGACACCTACACCACCCGATGTTACAGGAAGGCCATAAAGATCATCAAGGACATCAACCACCCGAGCCACTGCCTGTTCCCCCCGCTATCATCCAGAAGGCGAGGTCAGTACAGGTGCATCAAAGCTGGGACCGAGAGACTGAAAAACAGCTTCTATCTCAAGGCCATCAGACTGTTAAACAGCCACCACTAACATTGAGTGGCTGCTGCCAACACACTGACACTGACTCAACTCCAGCCACTTTAATAATGGGAATTGATGGGAAATGATGTAAATATATCACTAGCCACTTTAAACAATGCTACCTTATATAATGTTACTTACCCTACATTATTAATCTCATATGCATACGTATATACTGTACTCTATATCATCGACTGCATCCTTATGTAATACATGTATCACTAGCCACTTTAACTATGCCACTTTGTTTACATGCTCATCTCATATGTATATACTGTACTCGATACCATCTACTGTATCTTGCCTATGCTGCTCTGTACCATCACTCATTCATATATCCTTATGTACATATTCTTTATCCCCTTACACTGTGTATAAGACAGTAGTTTAGGAATTGTTAGTTAGATTACTTGTTGGTTATTACTGCATTGTCGGAACTAGAAGCACAAGCATTTCGCTACACTCGCATTAACATCTGCTAACCATGTGTATGTGACAAATAAATTTGATTTGATTTTTGATTTGATTTGCACAGTGTTGTTTGGAAGAACGGTGTTGTTTTGAGTTATGTACAGCGAGTGAATTGTATAGCAGCTGTTGTTAACAAACTGTAGTATACTTGTGTTTTGTTTCAATCAAAGCACATATTTTGCCTTTTGACTTTTTTGTCTTACAGTAATGTCATACTTTGTTATTACATTTGGTTCTGTTATGTAGAACATTATCATTATGTGATCTTGCAGACATTGATACAGCTTTGATCTAACTTTATTTTAAAAGAGCACCATTCTCCATTCATCACCCGAATAGCCTGTTCTCTGGGCAGCCGAATGAGTAAAGCAGAGACTGCGTAAAGTACAGGCTTCGAAGCTTTAGCTATTGGGAAGAGAGTTCCGGAGAATTCAGACCCTCAGCCTCTCCTTATGTGAAAAGGAGAAGCAGCCGGTAGGAAAGACTATGGTGTTGTGGCTCTTCCTGTATCCATCACCCTCAGCTTCAAATTCACACAATCACTCCTCATCTGTTTACTGTGATTGCCAATGTGTTGGTGGGTGTCCTGCTGATGCAAAATAGCATTCAAGGGGCTACTCAAGGGTGGTGTATGAGGTGAGCTCCTTACCGCCACACAAAAATGAACCACTTTGAGACCAACATAGTGCTATATGCAATCTATTACAGCCTATTGAAGGTAGATATGATTGAGTTCAATTAATCATGTTTTATGTCTAGTTTGAGATATTAAACAGCAATATTATATATACACTACCGTTCAAAAGTGTGGGGTCACTTAGTAATGTCCTTGTTTTTTAAATAAAAGTACATTTTTGTCCATTAAAATAACATACAATGGATCAGAAATGCAGTGTAGACATTGTTAATGTTGTAAATGACTATTGGCAGCTGGAAATGGCAGATTTTTTATGGAATTACTACGTAGGCTTACACAGGCCCACTATCAGCAAACATCACTCCTGTGTTCCAATGGCACATTGTGTTAGCTAATCCAAGTTTATCATTTTAAAAGGCTAATTGATCATTAGAAAACCCTTTTGCAATTATGTTGGCATAGCTGAAAACTGTTGTACTGATTAAGGAAGCAATAAAACTGGCCTTCTGTAGACGAGTTGAGTATCTGGAGCATCAGCATTTGTGGGTTCGATTACAGGCTCAAAATGTCCAGAAAATGTTTACTTTCTTCTGAAACTCGTCAGTCTATTCTTGTTCTGAGAGATGAAGACTATTCCATACGAGAAATTGCCAAGAAACTGAAGATCTCGTACAATGCTGTGTACTCCTCACTTCACAGAACAGTGCAAACTGGCTCTAACCAGAATATATAGAGGAGTGGGAGGCCCCGATGCACAACTGAGCAAGAGGACAAGTACATTAGAGTGTCTAGTTTGAGAAACAGACGGTTCACAAGTCCTCAACTGGCAGCTTCATTAAATAGTACCCGCAAAACACCAGTCTCAACATCAACAGTGAAGAGGCGACTCAGGGATGCTGGCCTTCTAGGCAGAGTTCCTCTGTCCAGTGTCTGTGTTCTTTTGCCCATCTTAATCTTTTATTTTTATTGGCCAGTCTGAGATATGGCTTTTTTTCTTTTAACTCTGCCTAGAAGGCCAGCATCCCAGAGTGGCCTCTTCACTGTTGATGTTGAGACTAGTGATTTGCGGGTACTATTTAATGAAGATGCCAGTTTGAACCATTTTAACATTCTGTCATAAAAAGCACATGAACAAAAAAAAACGTTTTCCCATCTCAAGGGGTTCAAAAAATGAATGACTAAAGTAAGTGCCTTTTAAGTGCCAAATAAAGTAACAGGTTTGACTGTAACAGGGTTGACGATTTCATCTTAAATCAGCCATAAATCCCCTTGGAACCTTGTTGCGTGCAACAGAGAGGATGTCACGAGTCCGACCGAGGGTGGCTTCCCTTCCCGGTCGGGTGGCGCTCGGCGGTCGTCGTCACCGGCCTACTAGCTGCCACTGATTGTCTTTCCTCCCCCTCCTTGTATATGTTTATTGTTAGCACCTGTTCGTCAATCATTAGTTGTACGTGTAGTGGAGGAAAGTGTTTGTTCCTGGTCGTGTATTCTGCTGTACCATTTTCGTCCCCCGTGTTTGGGGCATTTTGGTTTTGAGCACCCAGTGTTGCGTTAGTGCATTAAAGAGCACATCATTACATTCTCTGTTTCCTGCGTCTGACTACACACCCACGACACCCGGAGCGTTACAGAGGAGCAATTGAATGAAAGCTTCACCTTACTACAATTGGGATCATTTGCTTTGATCTTTTGACTTGAGAACTACAACAAAAACAGCAGCTAAATGGAATTTAAGTTATATTCTGATTAAAATCATTGGGGGAAATTAATATTGATTCTAGGGGCGTTCAGTCACGGCATTCTAAACATTCCTGACTAAATGAAGCATTCAATAAAAAGAACACCCTACAGTAGCTACAAAGTGTGTAAGTAATCCTGAAATCATTTTTTTTTTGTTCCACCCACTGGCCAAAACTGGGTCTCTATTTAACCCCCCTAGAGTCAAAAATCCTTCAGTTTAAACTACATATATCAGTTTTGTTTGTTTTTTGCATTGGTTGAGTCTCAATCCACCACTGGCGCCGTAGGGGATGGCTGCTATTTTATGGGCTCATAACCAACCGTGCTATTTTGTTTGTTTTTTCGCATTGTTTGTAACTTATTTTGTACATAATGTTGCTGCTACCATCTCTAATGACTGAAAAGACCTTATGGACTTCAGAACAGCGATTACTCACCTTGAACAGGACAAATAATTTTTCTTTAATGAGTTGGAACGAAAGGGATTTACTCCAGGCACCCGACAAGGCCCTCATCCCCGTCATTTGCAGGAGTAAGAGACTGAGATATCGTGGAAGGAGATCGGGGTGCCTTGTAAGGATCCGGCGTCGGCGTCAAGTGGCTAATCTGACTTTGCCACTGGTACTGTTGGCCAACGGGCAATCGCTGGATAATAAAGTGGATGAACTACAAGCACATATATCCTACCAACAGGACATAAAACATTTTAATATCTTATGTTTCACCGAGTCGTGGCTGAACGACGACATGAATAACATACAGCTGGCTGGTTATATACGGTATCTGCAGGATAGAACAGCAGTCTCTGGTAAGCCAAGAGGTGTCGGTCTATGTATATTTGTAAACAACATCTGTTTCATGATATCTAAGAAAGTCTCTAGAGTTTTCTTGCCTAAGGTAGAGTATCTCATGATAAGCTGTAGACCACACTACTGTATCTACCAAGAGAGTTTTCATCTACATTCTTCGTAGCTGTCTATTTACCACCACAAACTGACCACACTCAATGAGCTGTCGATAGCCATATGCAAACAGGAAAATGCTCATCCACAGACGGCGCTCCTAGTGGACTGAGACTTTAATGCAGTGAAATTTCAATCAATTTTAGCTAATTTCTTCCAGCATCTTTAATGTGCAACCTTAGGGGAAAAAAACTCTAGATCACCTTTACTCCACACACAGAGATGCGTATAAAGCTCTCACTCACCCTCCATTTGGCACATCTGACCTTAATTCTTTCTTCCTGATTCCTGCTTACAAGCAAAAACTAAAGCAGGAAGAACCAGTGACTCAGCCAATAAAAAAGTGGTCAGATGAAGCAGATGCTAAGCTACAGAACTGTTTTACTAGCACAGACTGGAATATGTTCTGGGATTCTTCCGATGGCATTGAGGAGTGCACCACATCAGTCACTGGCTTCATCAATAAGTACATTGATGATATCATCCCTACGGTGACTGTACTTACATATCCCAACCAGAAGCAATGGACCTTAAAAAATATATCTTCTAGATTTAGGACAGACAGTTCAAAACCTTGTTTTTTTGTGATTTATTCTTTGACTGTCCTTTTTTGCCATTTATGAATGTTATTCAATGTGTTTCTATGGCTTTAGTAGTAAACACCAAAATCAATATTTTGTCAAATAAGAATTTTATATTTTTTTTATACCTAAAGGGGTCCTAAAATTCAAAATCTATTAGATAAATGATCCATAGTGTGACCATCTTAAAACAATTCCACATGTCAGCTTAGCACCCCTCCTTCCCGAACGTCTTAGACTCTAAAGAGTTAAGGCTGTTGGTATTCCAGCAGGACAACAACCCCAAACCCACATCAAACGCACCCTGGAGTTTTTCAAGAAGAAGTGCTGGACTGTTCTGCAGAGGCCGGTGACGAGTTAAGATCTGAATCACATTCATAACTTATGGTGAGAGCTGAAAACAGCAGTTGGTGGAGGGCCCACCTAAACATTGTAGAATTAGACCATTTTTCAGTAGAAATTTGCGCTACATTGACAGTAGAAAGGTGCAGTCAGTTCATTGATAGCTACAAGAAGCATTTGGTTGGAATAGTCTTGGCCAAAGGCCATGCAACCAAGTACTTGCTCCGGGATGCCAATAATTTTGTCCTTGCCATTTTATTTTATTTTCTAAATTAAAATTGTATAATAAAATTGGTTGCACAAATTTGTTCTGCAAGGTTGAAAATCCAATAAGGTTTGGAAACCAAAGGTTTTTTCCAATTTTAACTTATTTGAAATAAGGAATTCTGTAAGAGAAGTGCAAAGTTTGCCAATATATTTTGCCACAACTGTTTGAACTTTAAATAGATATACTGTATATACAGTAAGGTCCAAAATTATTGTCACCCTTGATAATGATGAGGAAAAAAAGACAGCTATATTCTATATTCTAAAAAAACTGGGAAAATTATATTTTATACTTAAACTATCCTCTTCAATTCAAACCAAAGGTTCAAGTCCGGAGACTGCAAAATGTAGATTTTTTTTGGTCAATTAACCATTTATTTTAAAGTGTACTTGGGGTTATTGTCTTGCTGGATGTTGCAAAGTATTGGTTTTGTGGGTCAATTAACCGTTTCTTTTAAAGTGTGTTTGGGGTTGTTGTCTTGCTGGATTCAATTCAAACCACATGTTTTCAAATGGGGACCAAGTCTGGAGACTGAGATGGCCATTGCAAAATGTTGGTTTTTGACTAACATTTTACTGTTACTTGGTCAAGCTCATGTTGACCTTAACAACGGCCCCAGCACCAGTGGATATAGCCCCATAAATATCCCCATAGCATCAAAGAACCACCACTATATTTTATAGTAGGTATGAGGTACTTTTCTGGATATGCACCTGTCGAAAAACTGATGATATGCAGAAAATAACCTCAAACCTTCTGTCCTGGGGCCCTTGTTAAGGTCAACGACATCATGAACTTAACCAAGTTCCAGGATATTTTAGCCAAAAACCTGGTTGCCTCTGCCAGGAGGCTGAAACTTGACCGCAAGGGATCATCCAGCAAGACAATAAATGCCAATCACACATCAAAATTAACGAAGAAATAGTTCATTAATTGACCACAAAATCAACATTTTGCAATGGCCATCTCAGTCTCTGGATTTGAACCCCATTAAAAACCTGTGGTTGTCCACAAGCGCAGACAAAGGATATCAAGGATCTGGAAAAATTCTGTATAGAGGAATGGTCTAATGTGATCTCCAATTTATTTATGTATTATTTAACTTGGTAAGTCAGTTAAGAACAACTTATTATTTACAATAACGGATTCCAATCTCATAAAACATTTTATAAAAAGGCTCAGTGTCGTTATCCTAGCAAGGGGAGGGTACTGAAGTATTAGAAACAGGGATTCCAATCATTTTGACCTGACTTTTAGAGATTTTTGTATTACTTGTTAAATAAAATCTTTCTCTTCAAAACTGTATTTGTATAAAATAATATAATGTATCAGTATCTGTTATTTTATATAGTCTTTTTTGCCTATAATTTTGGACCTGACTGTATGTATTTTGCCGTTTATTATCTCAAACTGTTATCTCAATCTGATTGTGCATTCTCCCTTTTCAAATAAACATAACAAATAAAGGACCATAGGATGGAATGGCACAAAACATGAAGCCACAGAGCCACCTTTACTTCACCCTGGCTAACCATGCTCCTGTTGTGAACATACAGCATACTGTATGTAAATCCATCCATTAGACATAGATGGTGCATGTTTTATGTCGTCTGGGTGGAGAACTCTACAATTTAGGAGACTTGTACAGAGACAGCTCTATCACCTTCACATTTTAACATTCCATCTGGAGATCCATTGGTATTTACAGTTCCCATGATGAAAGATGGGAGAGAGGGAAGTTAGTGAAAAATAACATTCCCGGTCCTCCGACTAAGACCCAAACTACTGTTGCATTATAGATGTCCTACTTTACATGTGCAGGGTTCCACCAACACACCACCCCCCCAGGGACAAAAACAACCTATTTTTTCAACACACATTGCCTCACCCACCATTGGGGAGATGAGGCGCCACTTAAAGTGGTATTGTCTGGGTTTTAACAAAGATATTCATCCCTTTAACTCACATCTGCTGACATACGAGCACTGATGTGATACAGATACATTGGTTCTGTTGAATTATGCATTGCATGGTGTTGTGCATCAGATTACTGTTACTCTATCCGGATTTGACTAGTCAATACGTTTATGACATTATCAAGGATGTTATGTTTATCTGTTCATTCATTCATTTATTTATTTATATCCCAACACTCAATAATGATACTGTGTGTTAAAACTACTGTGCAAGCCTATCCTGATATAACACAGTATGTGAACTTCTCACCACAGTAATAACGTGGCTAAACAGGGTCGGTCAGCCAAGAGCCAACGCACAATTCATGTCTGTAGATAATCCTCTGTGGAGTTTCAAAGTGAACCTACGGTCAAATAAATTGCGGTAGCAGACTGGTTTCCAAACTCGGCCTCGCCCACTCTGCCCCTGTCTTCCATCCATCCCTTCTCCCCCAGCCCCTTTCCCCCCCGGCCTGGTAAGTGGTCTCTCCCTCTTGAGATTCTCCTGTCCCTGCTGCCTGCCTGCCTGCCGTCGCCCCTGGCACTCCCTTTCTGTAGCTCTCACCAAATGGCTATCAGATTTAAGATCAGCCATTTAAAAAGTCAACAGCTGTGCACTTAGGATGGATTGCAGACACACTTCTGCTCACATATGTAATGCAATAACAAATACCCAATGCATTTGGGAGAAATCACCATTTGGTGCTACAGTGATGGGATAGTTAGAGAGGATTGTTTTTGTTTCCCCATTATCCTAAATTGTTTAGCACTTAACTAATAGAATACATTGAAAACATGCCAGTGGTACTGTTTTAAATGTCAGAAATTACAATCTTTAAATTTTAAATGTACGCCCAAACTGTGCTTTATTTTATTTTAGGAAAACATTTTTTTACATAAAAAAAGGGATTTATCTCAAAACAAAAGTAATAATTTGACAGCTTAATGCAACAGAATCTGCACAGCGAAAGTATTATGATAACTGTATTGCCAGTTTCTGCTGAGTGAGAGTCTGTAACCATTCTGCACTCACTGTTTCATTTCAAATTTGTACAATTCCCCCAAGTGAATTTCACTTCAAGGTCAAGGTCTAATTAAGAAACTGTTTAAATATATTACCAAGATAAAAAGTTGATTGCATTAACATAAATGGTCTTGCATGTGGCTTGGTAATGGATATTATCCATATGGAGTCATTCCCCCTGTGGTGTAGTGAAGTGCCCAATGCACACCCCAAAATCATATCTACAGCCAAAGGTTAACATTCCCCTGGAGTATGACAAATAACTTTGTAAGTGTTTCATATCCGAATCCTGTACCATGAACCATTGCAGTCAATATTGGGTTAATAATTGTACCACAAGAGTATAAATACACTACCGTTCAAAAGTTTGGGTTCACCTAGAATTGTCTTTGTTTTTGAAAGAAAAGCTCATTTTTTGTCCATTAAAATAACATAAAATTGATCAGAAATATAGTGTAGACATTGTTAATGTTGTAAATGACTATTGTAGCTGGAAACGGCTGATTTCTTTATGGAATATCTACATAGGCGTACAGAGGCCCATTATCAGCAACCATCACTCCTGTGTTCCAATGGCACGTTGTGTTAGCTAATCCAAGTTCATCATTTTATAAGGCTAATTGATCATTAGAAAACCATTTTGAAATAATGATAGAACAGCTGAAAACTGTTGTACTGATTAAAGAAGCAATAAAACTGGCCCTCTTTAGACTAGTTGAGTTGTAAAGCTGCTTAATATCCTAATCATTGATTCACCTAGTTATGTAGCACTTAAATGAGTATGATCAAGACCATGATGGAATAATTGTCTGACATGAATTTGGCCTAAAGGAGCCTCAGCTGTGTGCCCTTAATCTTCTGTGGTGACCGAGGATACTAGACCGAGGAAAACCCAACTCATACACAATATTTTCTTGCTGTGTTGAGTGTCGATCCTACTCTTTTGGCCCCTGAAAGTCTTTTCTGACTGTGTTGTGTGTCAGCCCCATTCCTGTGGCCTGTGACACTCTGTGCACTGTGCTTTCACAAGTGTGGTGGAAGGGAACCGAGCCGGTATTGGTGGATAGCAGGCGATTAACTGTGACGGCTAGTGTCACATCAAACACGGATCAAGTGCACCCTTTGTGCATGTTGTGCCTTGTGCTATTAACAAGTCATGCTTGTTATACATGAGGAGTCAAGACAGTATCACACTTGTGATATACAAGTAAATCCAAAACAAGGCTTAAAAGACTACCGTGTAGGGGCTTTGAGAAAACTTGCGGTGTCAATTTTCTTGTTGCCTGTTCTCTTATGTAGTGAACATGCTGTTCGATCAAAAGCACAACTAAACAAGCTGCTGATCTCCGTTGGCTTGTTGTGATAGTAGTAACAGCAGATAGAGGGTGGCAACAATATTCTTCAAAAGAGGGGGAAGTGCAGTGCCTTTTTTTATATATTTGTATACATTGTATACATGCCAGGGTTTACACATGGAGTATAACGTGTTATCTTAGAAAGAAAATGTGGACAGAATATGGTATTGATATGCCAGAATGCTGTTGAAGATGTTCGTATCCAACAGGCTTTTTCCGAAAGGCTCACACGCTTAATTGGCACAGATCTCTCTAGCTTGAGTCTTTGCCTACAGCTATGTGCCTGTTCAAACTGATGCATGTTGGCATTAAAAAGCATCTTGGAACACGTTATTTTTTCATGCCGGTCATCCCCAACCATACGAAGGGGAAAGGAATAGGACAGCAGAAGAAAAACTCATTCAATCGGTAAAATTGTGAAGTGATGAAACAATTTCTAGGATGTTCTTTTGAAAGTCAAATTTCTGGGAATGTGTAACATTTAATTGATTTTATCTGCAGGCCATAGTTGCAGTTATTTTCCATGGTTAGAAGTTTGAAGGCTGACAGCTGTTTAAGCCTCCAGTCCACCCTCTAATGAACCATCTAGTTTCCATAGCAAAGTCAACTCCCCACCATCCATCCTACCCCAAAGCCAGTTTGTGAGGGAAAGCACAATCCCAACACACCTTATGCCCAAGGATCAAAGGATCCCCCTACTACATATAATTCTAATGCAAAACGAAATAAACAGTAACTTAAAAAGTGAGACGTTTCTAACTTGAAAAACCCCCACATCCAAACTACTGTGAACAGAGGAAAGAATTTGCTCGGGAAGTGCCTCTTGAATAATTTCCAACCAGAACCTTATAATTCCCTTTTGCACCGTAATCTCCCTATCCCACATTAAGTGATATTCAGAATTAACCAGTGGCTATTAATACTTTCTATTTTTAAAAATGTGCTGGGTTATAGCTGTCGTCCGGGTGTGTACGGGATGGGTAACATGACATTGGGGGCTTAGCCTGCCCGAAACCTCCAAACATCAACCAGGCAGTTGAATGCCATTCTCTCTAAATGAGTACGGTTTGCTATTCCCAGTAGCATGGCACTCCATTACATGGCACAGAGCTGCTCCTCCATTTGCAGTTTCAGAATCTGCCAGTTCCTCTGAGTACTGCTTGGCACTTATTCAACCAGGCCTCCAGAGCTTTTGACAGCCATTCAACTCTGCAGCCATTAAAGTTAGCACAGGCTTTTCATTAGAGGAGTTGCCTCTTCCAAAACTACCAAGATGGTGGGTCTGTTAGCAGGTCATATAATATCTCTGTCGGCAGATAATAGTCACAATGGATACACCCCACTCATTCAACTCAAACTGTGAAGTCCAGCAAGTGACTGACTTATTCCATTCATGCCTCCAGTGATTGTTCAATACATGCAAGGAGAGTGTATTACATCTTCAGATCTTGTGCCAGCAATAGCTGCCATCAATTTAGGGTTTTTATTATCCTTGAATGTCTGCTTCATAAGAGTTCAGCAGTTTCCTAATCCCATGACAAGACAGGCAACTAGGATCATGGCCTGCCGTCCTGTCCAGTTGACACACTTTAATTGAGCTATTATAGTCCAATAAACAAACAAATCCAGAATATAAAAAACAAGCCCAGCTGGCTGTGTCTTCGGCCTTGGTCCATCTCCTCAGCACCAGGATTGCCCTCCCCCTGAGGGTAGCAAACAGGGAGGTGGGGGGGCTGCCGTGGCAGACAGTGATGTGGTGGTGCCATGTCTTCCCTGACTGACACACTGCTCTGTGTTCCTCTGTGTGACCAGCACTAACTCAAGGTTGAGGGGGGCCAAGCTTGATGCTAAAGAGCTTTTATAGTTGACAGGGCCTACGACCGAAAGGACTGGCTGACAGCCCTTTTCTGGGTGGTGTGGAGCTCCATAGAGCCGAGGTGGCAGCTTGGAGAGAAAAGTGCATCCTGTATGTGGCCTTTAAGTACGATATGACGGCAGACTTCAGAGTAAAGACACACAGTGCTCTATCTATTTCATGCCGCCACAGTCTTAGACCACTACTGAGTCACAGATATCTCAGTTGGAAGTGAAATGGTTCATTAAACGCCTTGTGAAAGGGAATACAGTTATAAATGCCGGTCATTCAGAGAATTAGATTATAGTTAATTTGAATGGTTTTCATTATTGAAGGGCTCTTTTGGTTCTAGCCATGTGTTACATGTGGATAATTATGATGGTTTCATTTGAAAATCAGTTGGGTTGTTTGGATTAATTTCAGATGTTCGTGAGTGGAATGTGAAATGCAAATCCATGTAAAACTCTTCCCACAAGTTTTATGTAATTGTTTGTTTTCTATTCAATTATATCATACAAGCATTGATGTGGCAGAAATACAATTTACTTGTTAATGTGTTTATCTAGTGGCCATAATGTAATAACATTCCTCCAACCAGCTCTCGGTGGAATTGATCATCACAGAAACCTCAGTGTCCTCATGACAGGAAATGTGTAGAAAATGTAGCCCCTGTTTTTTTCTTTCCGTGTGTGTTATTCTGTCCAGAGGAGGAAACAGTAGGCAGCGTTGTCCTGAGAATTGCCTTTGTCTTGTGGAGGTTACGGCGGCTTTGAAGACCTTGTCTGGCGGGGACCTTTCTCTTGACATGCGCTAACCCCAGACATAGCCAATGACAGATGGGCTTCAAATGGCCTTTGAAGAACACCCTTGAGTGCTGATCAGGCACTTACTGTGGTTTCCTCTCAGGCTATCTCACAGCTCTCGGGGCTCTCAGACCTCAACCATTCAGTCGGGAGTAGTATATTACTCTATCCCATGTCAAGTTTAGCTATGTGTCCATTTTATTGGTGTGTCTTCTGTCCACGCATGAATTGGAGAGTGGGAACATCCATTTCTTTATCTGTTGGTCTTTGTCAAGAGGAGGGAAACATTCATTGAAGTGCACACTTCTCCTTTCCCCATATATTTTCCTTGCAGACAAGACAATGGAAAGCCTCTGTAATGAAACCACGGTCAGGGAACCCTTATCAACCAATGGGAGGGAGCCAAGGAAGATTATTCCAGTTGGTGGCAGTATCATGGCTCTTACCACTTGAATTCCCCTGTCAAATTGAACGGACGTAGTTTGATCACGCAGTGAAATTATCACAGAGCTGTGTGTAACTAGGCAACAGGGTGGTGGTGGCAAAGGGTTCCTGTTTAAAGGGTTAACAGCGGCCTGCTGTGGGAGGGCCACATGAGTGGGCAGGCTGGCGAAGTGGAACTGGGAAGGGTTATGACTGGCGACTACTGAACCACACTGCCTTAAGTGATCAAAGCAGACATGACGGGAGGGTGGGAGGGCACAGAAGGTCTGGAGGAAGGCGGCTACAAGAGGGCATGGGACCAGGGGGAGGGAGTGGAGACCGGGGGAGGTGAGGTTCTGAAGCCAGACATTCCTTGTCTAGAGTCACTTAGGCCCCTGGATGACGGAGCACAACGCAGTAACAATGGCACCTCAGTGGTGCCCTGATACTCTTTTATACAGTACACAGGCAATGGTTGCCAGTAACACCCTACCTGGTACACTGCTGGGAATTTGTTATTGTAATTTCCACCACAAAGGGCAGGTCAAACATCAGAAATATGATTTAAAAGTTCGTTTTTTTTATCACATATGTTCAAAGTGTAGCAGTTTGTTCAGATACCTCTGACTTTATTATGTGTTCCCACTTTGGTAATGTCATATAATATAATGTGGAAAAAGGGTCAGAAAGTGGACATTTGTTACGGGGGGATTTAAACCCGTTGTTATCAAGATCATTTCCACCTCTCACTTCAAGATACATTATTCAAACAATCTGCCTCTGCAGAGAGGCCTGAATAATTTAATACATTCCTAATCAGGCTCCACTGCTGATCTTTGCCTGCCAAATTAGGCCAGCCGTTACCTTGATTCTCCATGTAAAAGTCCTGAGGTAAGACTGACAGGCAAGAGCACAAGAGGAATGTGCAATACATTATGAATCACAATCCTCAGGTGTTGTGATATTAATAAAGGATCGTGCCATGTTAATCTATAACCCCCTTCTTAATGATCAGTAGAAAATGGTACAGCACTGATGCTGGTTGGGCAGAATAAAACCATTCTGAATCCAGATTGATCCAAAAGCTTTATCAATGTCTAGAGATCATTTCAAGCATTTTGTATTTGGTCAATTCAAGATGAAAATAACTTCTATCCCGCTTTGAAGACGGAATTCATTTGTAGATCACACTGGCCTGATTGTGATGAGTAACCCTGCCCGAAGACTTCTTAAGCTTTAGAACAAATGCCCAAAGAGACTTTATCTCAGCGGGTTAATGCTGTCTTGAATCACGTTGGTGATTCAGATTTGATACCTGGGTGATTGCACGTTCACTGATTCCTTGCAGTTTGCGGCAAGTTTGGATGCCATTGTTGAAATATGGAGAGTCTCCCCTCAGTCCCCTGTTATCTGCGGCCCTCTATTTAGCTCTTCCTGAGGGCATGGGTAAGTGGCCTATTCCATAATGGCCCGGGGTCAGACAGCAGGGAGTTGGTACGGAAGAATGGGAGGGGTTTGCGGGCAGAAAGAGAGAGAGGGAGAGATAGAATTAGACCCAACTCAATCATGAGAAAACAAAAAGATAATTACTTGACACATTGGACAGAATTAACAAAAAAAACTGCGCAAACTAGAATGCTATTTTGCTCTAAACAGAGAGTTAACAGTGGCAGAATACCTGACCACTGTGACTAACCCAGAATTAAAGTAAGCTTTGACTATGTACAGACTCAGTGAGCATAGCCTTGCTATTGAGAAAGGCCGCTGTAGGCAGACCTGGCTCTCCAGAGAAGACAGGCTATGTGCACACTGCTCACAAAATGAGGTGGAAACTGAGCTGCACTTTCTAACCTCCTGCCAAATGTATGACCCTATTAGAGACACATATGTGACCGTCCGGCTCAATTCAGTCTTCTGTAACAACATTTCTAAATAGTGTTTTTTTACATTAGAGACTACACTAGAAAATTATATCTTACACTACAGCTGAGGAACAATGGAAAAGTATTTATACTTTGAAAGTTGATAAACTTGTAACCTCACTTTTGAGAAAATGGCCTTTGAATGTTTTGGTACACCACTGGAGAGTTCTTCTTTGTCTACACTCATTCAGCATCGTTCACACCCTCTTAACCTCTCTGGGATATGTGGGACGCCCACCTGGCCAAAAGCCAGGGAAAATGCAGAGCGCCAAATTCAAATAAATTGCTATAAAAATCTAACTTTCATTAAATCACACATGCAAGATAGTTTTAATTTGCTATCTTACATGTGTGATTTAATGTTGTGAATCCAGCCAACATGTCAGATTTCCAAAAGGCTTTTCGGCAAAGGCAAACAATGCTATTATCTGAGGATAGCACCATAGTAAACAAAATAGAGAAAGCATATTTCAACCCTGCAGGCGCGACACAAAACGCAGTAATAATAATATAATTCATGCCTTACCTTTGATGAGCTTCTTTTGTTGGCACTCCAATATGTCCCATAAACATCACAAATTGTCCTTTTGTTCGATTAATTCCGTTTAAATTCCATTTATTTGGCGCGTTTGAGCAACGTGACTACAAAATATCTCAAAAGTTACCTGTAAACTTTGCCAAAACATTTCAAACTACTTTTGTAATACAACTTTAGGTATTTCTTAATGTAAATAATCAATAAAATATAAGACGGGATGATCTGTGTTTACAGGAAGAAAACAAACTGAAGCATGCTTTCTGGTCACGTGCCTCTATCTAACAGTACACTTCAAGTGACCCTCGTTCAAGATGGCCGTACTTCTTCATTACACAAAGGAGTAACATCAACCAAATTCTAAAGACTGTTGACATCCATTGGAAGCGATAGGAACTGCAAGAAGGTCCCTTAGAAATCTGGATTCCCAATGAAACCTCATTGAAAAGAGTGTGACCTCAAAAACAAAACAAATCTGAATGGTTTGTCCTCGGGGTTTCACCTGCTAAATAAGTTCTGTTATACTCACAGGCATGATTCAAACGGTTTTAGAAACTTCAGAGTGTTTTCTATCCAAATCAACTAATACTATGCATATCTTATCTTCTGGGGATTAGTAGCAGGCGGTTGAATTTGGGCATGCATTTCATCCGGACCTGAAAATATTGCCCCCTGTCACCAAGAAGTTAAGCTATAGCCCCGAACGTGAACTCAGCATTGTTAGATTGTCCATTTGTAAATTCAGAGCATTTCGCTCTCGGAGCGTTCAGAGCGCACAATGGACGCTCTAGCCGAGGAGCAAGGTTGATCCAAGCGTTCTATCCTAACAACAGCAGTCAAGCTGTTAGCTACTTCCAAACACAAATGAGAGAACAGCTCATTCTGACCATTTTACTCAGACGAGAGTGCTCTGAAATTGGAGTAGATAGCCAGAGTGAATTTACCAGCTACGTCTATCAGCAGTTGTCGCATTGACATGGAACATTCAATTGAAATGGTTACTTGCATAATGGAGTATTTTGTTAAGACGTAGCTAGCTAAACAATTAACCATATTCCCAACTCATGACGTTACTAACATGCATGTATCTGCAGGTGGCTAATCAACCAGGTTCAATGTTAGCTAGCTAACATTAGGCTATAACTAGCAAAGTAAATGGCTCTGAGATATGAACGATATTACTACACAGATCATAAGCTAGCGTGCCAGCCAGCTAATGTTAGCTAGCTAGCTAACAGTACACTAACTTGAAATGAACACAACTTTCTGACAATATTTTAGAGCTTGTAGCTACTTGTAGCTAAGATGTAGCTTGCTAGACTATCTTACCCATAAACATAGATGGAAGCTTCTCCCTCTCTGTCAAGGATGACATGGTTGCCATTAGTTTGAAGATGTAATCCGGAGACAGGTGTTAACTTCATCTCCTTAGCTATCATACTCTAATTCCTCTGATTTCAAAACTCGATTTCTCGGCATGTCCAGCCCACTCATTATCTCAGCCAATCATGGCTAGCGGGAATGTTGCTGTCTTTTTCTGTGACTTAACTAACTAGGCTTATAATTTAACAATTGTATTTGTACTTATAGATGGCAGATACGTTTGTTATTAAGGCACATGAAAGCTCACATGTTCCAGAAGGCATTTCTGCCAACAATAAAGTTTACGTTCAATTGGCTCTCCTGTGACACGCAACATGCGCCTCGTTTCCTGGATGAATGATGAAGGATGGATATGGGGGTGACATCTGCCCTCCCCTTTCTGTTTACTTGTCCTTGTTCAGTACCTCATATTTTGTATTCTTTATTGTTTACCTATAATTCTGAGTATTTTTATATCCGTCTGCTCTTTTATGTGGATATAAGAATTGCATACTTGTCTTTTCTGCAAAGTACCTATACAGTGGCTTGCGAAAGTATTCGCCCCCTTTCACATTTTTCCTATTTTGTGGCCTTACGACCTGAAAATAAAATAGATATTTTGGGGGTTTGTAGCATTTGACTTACACAACGTGCCTACAACTTTGAAGATGCAAAATATTTTTTATTGTGAAACAAACAAGAAATAAGACAAAAATACAGAACATTTTAGCGTGTATAACTAATCATCCCCACCAAAGCCAATACTTTGTAGAGTCACCATTTGCAGCAAATACAGCTGCAAGTCTCTTGAGGTATGGCTCTGTAAGCTTGGCACATCTAGCCACTGGGATTTTTGCCCATTCTTTAAGGCAAAACTGCTCCAGCTCCTTCAAGTTTGATGGGTTCCACTAGTGTACAGAAATCTTTAAGTCATACCACAGATTCTCAATTAGATTGATGTCTGGGCTTTGACTAGGCCATTCCAAGACATTGAAATGTTTCCACTTAAACCACCCGAGTGTTGCTTTAACAATATGCTTACGGTCATTGTCCTGCTGGAAGGTAAACCTCCGTCCAAATCTCAAATCCCTGGAAGACTGAAACATGTTTCTCTCAAATATGTCCCTGTATTTAGCACCATCCATCATTCCTTCAATTCTGACCATGAAAAACATCCCCACAGCATGATGCTGCCACCACCATGGTTCACTGTGGGGATGGTGTTCTCGAGGTGTGGTAGGTGTTGGATTTGCCCCAGACATAGCATTTTCCTTGATGTCCAAAAAGCTACATTTTTGTCTCATCTGACCAGAGTATAGCTTCTTCCATATGTTTGGGGAGTCTTCCACATGCCTTTTGGTAAACACCAAACCTGTTTGCTTATTTTCTTCTTTAAGCAATGTCTTTTTTCTGGCCACTCTTCTGCAAAGCCCAGCTCTGTGGAGTGTACGGCTTAAAGTGGTCCTATGGACAGATACTCCAAACTCCGCTGTGGAGCTTTGCAGCTCCTTCAGGGTTATCTTTGGTCTGTTTGCTGCCTCTCTGATTAATGCCCTTTTGCCTGGTCTGTGAGTTTTGGTTGGAGACCCTCTCTTGGCAGGTTTGTTGTGGTGCCATATTTTTTCCATTTTTTAATAATGGATTTAACGGTGCTCCGTGGGATGTTCAAAGTATCTGATTTTTTCTTTATAACCCAACCCCGATCTGTTCTTCTCCACAACTTTGTCTCTGACCTGTTTGGAGAGCTCCTTGGTCTTCATTGTGCTGCTTGCTTGGTGGTGCCCCTTGCTTAGGTGTATATATATTGAGATCATGTGACATTTAAATAAAGTCCACCTCTGTCCAATCTAATTATGTGACTTCTGAAGGTAATTGGTTGCACCAGATCTTATTTAGGGGCTTCATAGCAAAGGGGGTGAATACATATGCACACACCACTTTTGCTTTTTTTTGTAATTTTTTATGTATTTTTTGAAACAAGTAATTTTTTTCATTTCACTTCACCAATTTGGACTATTTTGTGTATGTCCATTACATGAAATCCCCCCAAAAATCTATTTCAATCACAGGTTGTAATGCAACAAAATAGGAAAAACGCCAAGTGGGTATGAATACTTTTGCAAGGCACTGTACATCATTCTTGTGTGTGTTCAATAAAAACATTATAAAAACATGTTTTCCATGCCAATAAAGACTCTTAAATTTAAATTGGAGAGAGAGAGCAGGGTTGGGTAGTAACGGACACCATGTAAACCGTTACATGTAAGGGATTACAACAAAAAAACGATAACTGTAATCTGTTACCTTACCAGCAAAAATATTGTAATCAGATTACAGATACTTTTGAAAAACTAGATGATTACTTTGAAGATTACTGCGCAAAAAATATTTAACACTTCTGTTTTCTCAATGACATTCAAGTCAGCAAGTTTAATAAGTTTGTTCCACCAGAGCGAGTCTGACCACAAATCAGAGACCACTATGATGACACACCAAATGTGTTTGATGGATCGCAGGAAAAGAGCAGGAATAGGCTTTTGTAGGCTACAGTCCAAACTATGTCTTCCAATGGCACGACTGCTGTCGGAATCCAAATATTATCCAATTTGAATAAACGCTTGGAGGTAAGGAAGACAACAGGGGTGTAGTCTACGGCGATACGGATATCACTTATTATTGAGATCAACATGGCGCATTGATGTGAATCACACTGCTGCTAACTCACTTAGCAATATGCACATTACGGATTGTGGTTGTTGTGGATGGCTCTTCACAAATCTAAATGTCTATTTTAACCCAATATTGGTTGAATTCAAGATGTTTAAGCTGCCTGTCAGTCGTTGTTTTTAAAACCATTGGATAGCCAGTGAAAATGAGCTCTTGCAACAGCTGCATAGTGCAGATCCCAGCCTATGGAAAGTGGGGCTTTTTAATTTAAAATCCATAGGGCAAATGGAGACATACTCAAACTCGCACACGTTTGATAGCCATAAATATGGCAATATGTAGTTGCTACATTCATGTTTGGACTTATAAATTATATTTACAGCACCAGTCAAAAGTTTGGACTCACCTACTCCTTCAAGGGTTTTCCTTATTTCTTATTATTTTCTACATTGTATATATATATATATATATATATATATATATATATATATATGTATATGTATTCGGTCATGTTTCCGGTCACCTTGCCCTGGTTAAAAGAAGTGGTTCACGCTTTCAGTTTCGCGCGAATGCTGCCATCAATCCACGGTTTCTGGTTTGGGAATGTTTTAATAGTTGCTCTGGGTACGCCATCGCCGATGCACTTGCTAATAAACTCGCTCACCGAATCAGCGCATTCATCAATGTTGTTTTTTGACGCAATGCGGAACATATCCCAATCCACGTGATCGAAGCAATCTTGAAGCGTGGAATCAGATTGGTCGTACCAGTGTTGAACAGACCTGAGTGCTTGAGCTTCCTTTTTTAGTCTCTGTCTATAGGCAGAGCTATGTAAACACCGTATAGACTCATACCATTTTAAAACAGTAATTTTGATATCATGGATGGTCAGTCCTTACATCCATAGCTCTGTATATTAATCTGAGAGTGGTTACATTTTTCCAGGCCCATCACTCAGCTTTTTACCAAAACAGAGGTGGGGCGACTGTTTTGTTATTGTTTCATCTGTGAATTTGCCCTTTAAACAGCTGTATATTATCAAGATATCAAAATGTCACCAACAAAAAGGTGAACAATAGGCCTATAGTAAATGCGGCATATGACATTCATTTTTCACATGTAAATAGCACTTTTTAGTAGTTCTCAAAGCATGCCATTCCATGAGCGCAGAATTTATTTTACAACTCGAATCAATGAGCCCAATCAGTATTAAGCTAATAAATTATGCTGAGGAAAACTATTTGGCTAATCCATACTTCCATATTGGAATTCTGTTAGACTTTCGCTTTTAAATGTAAAGATATAATTGAATCGTATTATTATATGTAGTAGGTAGGTAACATACAATTCTTCTTCTAATGACTCTCAAAGGGAAAGTAACCTAAAAGTAACTGAATGTAATCAGATTATGTTACTGATTACAATTTGACAGGTAACGGATTACTCATACAGACAGACAGACAGACAGACAGACAGACAGACAGACAGACAGACAGACAGACAGACAGACAGACAGACAGACAGACAGACAGACAGACAGACAGACAGAGAGAGAGAGATAGAGAGAGAGAGATAGAGAGAGAGAGAGACAGAGAGAGAGAGAGAGACAGAGAGACACACACAAAGAGAGAGAGAGAGAGAGAGAGAGAGATGTTGATACTTTACAAGACAACCACACTAGAGAATCTCCTTCTTCTATTAACCTAACCATTTCCCCGCCCCAGCTGTGGTCTCTTCGGGGAAAAACATGGCCCAAGTTTTTGTGCTGTGTGGTTCCATTTGTCAGTTCAACATGTCCCTGAGCATCACTCAATGTTCTATTTTTGACTTGCTGTTTCAATTACTCTGTATAGTCATGGGCCTGACATTGTATTACTCCTAAATGGTGATTCAATGCAATTGTTAAACAAGGCTATGAAAATGATGCAAACACAAAAGGCGTGTCCACAAGTGGAAGAACTGAAAACCTCTAATGTTCTACAGTCTTAGAAAAAATGCTTCCAAAAGGGTTATTTGGCTGTCCCCATAGGAGAACCCTTCTGGGTTCCAGGTAGGAACCTCTGTGTAACCAAAAGGGTTATTTGGCTGTCCCCCATAGGAGAACCCTTCTGGGTTCCAGGTAGGAACCTCTGTGTAACCAAAATGGTTATTTGGCTGTCCCCATAGGAGAACCCTTCTGGGTTCCAGGTAGGAACCTCTGTGTAACCAAAAGGGTTATTTGGCTGTTCCCATAGGATAACCCTTCTGGGTTCCAGGTAGGAACCTCTGTGTAACCAAAAGGGTTATTTGGCTGTCCCCATAGGATAACCCTTCTGGGTTCCAGGTAGGAACCTCTGTGTAACCAAAAGGGTTCTACCTGGAACCAAAAAGGGATCTTCAAAGGGTTCTCCTATGAAGACAGCAGAAGAACCCTTTTAGGTTCTAGATAGCAACTTTTTTTAGAGTGTGCTGTTCATTTTCATTCATTTCTCTCTTGGGGGGGATGCTGCACAGAATCAGATGTTGACGTTTGATATTTTGTTTCAATCATGGTAGATGTTTTATTTGTAGCAACAGTTAGATGAGATACTATAGGGATGAATAATGATTAACTGTCCATTGACTAGCGTACTGCTTTTCAAAATATGGTAGTAAAAATATAATGTAGTTTGATTTAGAGCCGTGAAATGAAGCGTAAGGTTATTTTTTATTATGGCAACAGATTTAGATTGCTGAGTGAGAAGCAACGCCTCTCATCAAATTCTTAATTGCCTACAACAAATAAAAGATTGTAAAAAATAACATAAGAAAAGTAAGGGTTGGAACAATTGGATAATGCCTCATTTATGGAGAAAGTGCTCTGATGAATCAAAAATAACTGTTTTGGCTAATTACAAAAAAAACAAGGTGATAGAAGATAAAAAGCTAAAATATCTGTTTTCTATGTGTTGAATTTAGTAAAGATGGAATGATGTGCTGGGTAAATTGTGTCACTGCAGTCTCCTGGTAGGATGTGATGTGCTATAGTGTAGTCTGGGCATCAATATCTCTGTGCTCAGAGAAAGAGCGTAGCTTTGTGACTAGATGGTATACAGCTATTGTGTGACTTTGCTATGGTAGAGTGAAGATAGTTAGCTAGCCTAGTTTGTGTCCCTAGTAGGTGAGGTAAGCAAATATATCTAACTGGTTTCCCCATTCATCTGTGATGACAGTTAGCTAGAGTTCCTAATGGATGTCAACGAGACATGCCAATTAGCTAACATTACTGCCCTTGGCAAGCCGGTGCGAATGACCAGTGCACCCTTGCGAAGGATGCATCACAAATGGCACCCTACACTCTTAGGTGATAGGGTGGAATTTGGGATGCATACAAGGTCATCTATTTCATCTATAGTGGGTAATGTTCCAACAATTCTGTAAGATGGATTTCAACCAGAAGAGAAACCCACGTCTTGGCTCTTTGGGACAATGTAAAAGTCAGCTTTGTCATTGTATGATAATTCCAGGACAGGGATGGGCTTGAGAGGAACAGATTCATACTATTGTTACTGAAGCATAATGAAGCACAAAGACAAAGTAAAATGTTGTATTGCAGATGTTCTCAGTAGCGGTTTACTACGGTTCCAAAATATCAGGATATGAGAGAGGGACCCATTTGGGCTATTGGGACTGTGTGGACTGTAGAAGACAGACAGCTTTGTTATTCTATCAAATTGATGTGTAAATGATCTGATAGGATGCTGTGTTAAGACAGGTTAAGCTATGCCCTACTATAGCGTTAGGGTACATGACCTCATATTTTGTCAGTTTAGGGCTACAACATGAATTGTTCTTAAAAATGTTCCATGGTCGATCACCAATTCAATAGATAGGTTGTAGGAAGCTACCGTAGCTGTCACTAGTCTAATGTATAATCATTTAACGACGCAGCATTCCCCAAAGATCAAATGTAATTTAATCCAAAGCAGCCTAAACTGCACTATTATTCTAATGCATGGAGATATGCAGTAGCATGCACAGTCTTGGTATTGTTCAACTCTAACCTTATGCACATGGTCTTGGGCCCCTCACAATAATACCTGATGTAAAAAAAAGTAACAGTCAGTATCTGGTGTGGCCACCAGCTGCATTGAGTACTGCAGTGCATCTCCTCCTTGTGGACTGCACCAGATTTGCCAGTTCTTGCTGTGAGATATTACCCCACTCTTCCACCAAGGCACCTGCAAGTTCCCGGACATTTATGGGGGGGAATGGCCCTAGCCCTCACCCTCTGATCCAACAGGTCCCAGACATGCTCAATGAGATTGAGATCCGGGCTCTTCGCTGGCCATGGCAGAAATCTGACATACCTGTCTTACAGGAAATCATGCACAGAACGAGCAGTATGGCTGGTGGCATTGTCATGCTGGAGGTTTCATGTCAGGATGAGCCTGCAGGATGGGTACCACATGAGTGAGGTGGATGTCTTCCCTGTAATGTACAGCAGTGAGATTGCCTGCAATGACAACAAGCTCAGTCTGATGATGCTGTGACACAACACCCCAGACCATGACTGACCCTCCACCTCCAAATCAACCCCGCTCCAGAGTACAGGCCTCGGTGTAACGCTCATTCCTTCTACGATAAACAAAAATCTGACCGCCAGACCAAACCTTGACTCGTCAGTGAAGAGCACTTTTTGCCAGTCCTTATCTTTGAAAGACAGGGTCCTGAAAAAGGGACGTTTCTTTTTTGATGAGTTTATTATGCACACAACTTGTAATGCCAATAGTAAAAGCATATTAACTTTCTAAGAAATGTTCTATACATTTGTTACGTTCCCCAGCAAGAAAACCAAAACCTTCACTCAAACAGAAGGGGTAACTAACTAAGAGTCACTGACCAACATCAAAACGAAACAGTTGGGGTTGTGAAATACACTCATGGGGGTGTCCACTGAAAGTTGACTACCAACAAAAACTAGAACTGAAAAGACACCCACCATGTGCACCCACAACATTTGCCCACTAAGAGTCTAACAGAACTAAAACCCACACCAAACTCAAAGACAGGAAGCAAACACAAAAGTTGAGCAAAACAAAAACAGGAAAGATCAGACAAAGGAATGTTTTTCTGGCAATCAAATATGACGTGCCAACTAAAGGTGTTGACCCTCCACACCTCTCAAGACAACTGGATAACTGGGCCAGCCACTATTAAATAGCACCTGGGCCAGCACAGGTGAAACACCTTGCCACTAACGAGATCGCAACCAAAACAGATGTAACGCATACTGACTAACGAGGTGACACCAATCGGTGCGCCGTATGTGCTAACAAGCTATACGTGATAAAATCCTCCCTCAAAACATAAATGGAAAAACCAAAAACTGTAACCTATTTTAAAGGCAAACCACTGAGAGTAAGATCAGATGCTGATATTGTTCCATGGTGTTGTGTACTGAAGGAGAGAGGAGTGTGTATGTATAGTATGTCTGCCTTATTGCAGACCTGCTGTCTGATCCCCCAGCTTGAATAACACACCACTCTCACCACGGATTAAGGTGTCACCCTTCAGACAGATTAGAGGAATAGCAAATGTGCTATAGCGTTTGCTACTGTAATCGATTTAATACACTACAGTTTAATTCCATTCAAAAATCCCTGGATAACATCGTTTGAAAGCATAATCTGAGGTATCAGGAGGGCATAATGTGATAAGAGCAATATCTTTGCATAAATAACTGGTGACTGATACAATGCCATTTGCCAGGTTTTGAAGACCGGTATTATTTTTATTATATGAGGTGGTTCAATTCATATTGGAAGTGAATTATGTCAATAGTGTAGCAGATCAGTCAATTACTCAATAAATCATTCATAATGTCCATAACAAAAAGGCTGATCAAATGAATTTTGTGGGTATAAAGGAATTATGTTGAAACAGAGAGTGGGCATTCAGGCAATAAGGTGGATGTTATTGTTGTTTGTTTGTGATTGACTGGTTGTCTGACAAATAGATACAGTGCCTTCAGAAAATATACACACCCCTTTACTTTTTCCCCATTTTGTTACAGCCTGAATTAATTATATTGAGATTTTTTTGGTCGCTACCCCATAATGTCAAAGTGTAATTACAATATGTTATTTTTATTTTTTTTATATATAAATTAATAAAAAATGGGAAGCTGAAATGTCTTGAGTCAGTAAGTATTCAACCCCTTTGTTATGGCAAGCCTGAATAAGTTCAGGAGTAAAAATATGCTTAACAAGTCAAATAATAAGTTCCATGGACTATAAGTGTTTTACATTATTTTTTTTAGGACTACCTCATCTCTCAACCCACACATACAATTATCTGTCAGTCGAGCAGTGAATTTCAAACACAGATTCAACCACTAAGACCAGGGTGGTTTTCCAATGCCTCAGAAAGAAGGGTGCCTATTTGTAGATGGGTAACAATAAAAAAGCAGACATTGAATATCCCTTATTATTAATTACACTTTGGATGGTGTATCAATACGCCCGGTTACTACAAAGATACAGGCGTCCTTCCTAACTCAGTTGCTCGAGAGGAAGGAAACTGCTCAGGGATTTCACCATGGGAAACAGGGAACATTCCTGAGTGGATTAATTACCGTTTTGACTTATATCTGCTTGAAAATCTATTGCAAGTCTTGAAAATAGTTGTCTAGCAATGATCTACGACCAATTTGACAGAGCTTGAAGATTTTTTTAAATAATTATGGCAAGACTAACCCAGAAAGACTGCCATAAGTGCTTCTTAAGGGGTGTGAATACTTATGTAAATGAGATATTTCTGTATTTCATTTTCAATACATTTGAAAACATGATTTCACTATGGGGTATTGTGTGTGAATGGGTGAGAAAAATATATTTAATCCATTTTGAATTCAGGCTGTAACACAACAAAATGTGGAATAAGTCAAGGGGTATGAATACTTTCTGAAGGCACTGTACATGTGCTCCTTCAGAAGACAGAGGAGTGAATGTGTACAGTATGGTTTGTGAGGAGTCTTCATTTGCAATCTCCCTTCACATTTGTAAAGGTTAATTGAATGCTGCCGTCTTACTATTTGCCTGGGGCATTCCTCTACTCTTGGCAGATCTAGAATGCCATTTGATTGAACAGAACCCGAACAGTGTGAGAACCTCTTGGCTTCACCATTCAATTCTGTGAGATTGTGGTGAAAGAGATTGGGGCTTGTGGTTCAATGCCAGCAGACTGCTAATATAAACACTTCGAAGGCTAACCTTGGGCCCTCACTCCGATGTGATCAGAGACCTCCCTCAAATGGCAACTTCTCACAGCCACATTTAACACAAAAGATAGCTAGATAAGGTGGAGGTAGATGTACACAGCTCTGATAACAGTGGACAGATGGAGATGGTCTGACCGCAGTAAGTTGCAGAGGCCTGCTGTGATGGAACTGTCCACCAATTGGACATAAGGGGAAGTATCGAGAAACGAGAGAATTAAGAGAGATACTGAAACAAACAGGCCTCCTTTTCTATAGGTCTATACTTTATCAACATAATGATAATTTGTCCAATAAAGACCCTTTATCAGTGACATAACTGCCCTCAAATTATTACTTTTTATTACTCTGATTTCATCCAGATGCCAAGTTAAATAAAGGTTAAAAAAATGGCATGACTTCATATACTTAAACCCCAGCTTTGAGCATCCTATGTGAACCAAGTGTATCATGTGACACAGGCACCATATGTTGAGGGAGGGATGGACTACTGCTATTGATTTATTCATTGGTAGAAATGCCAAACGGTGTCGTTTTCAAAAAGGATAATAAATCTGTCTCTCCCTCGAGACACATGCTTGGCACTGATTGGTCTGCTGAGGAGCTGATAATTACATTGAGAGATATGGAGCTTGCAGTTATTCTACTGCATACTCAAATGTATTACGTGTTAGGTTTCAGATATACTTTCCTTTTTTATAAAAACCGTGCATTTTTTCCATTGTGCTGATGGAAGAATGAATCTGGCATATTTGTTGTCCCTTTCTGAGCTCTAATGAATGTAATCTCAGTGTCAGCATATACAAAATCTGACCCTTTTCACCATGTGAAGTGACAACATTCCAATATCATATCAACCAGAGAAGAAGGGGAGCAACAGCTAGCCATGAGGAAATCTAGCGTGACCATGGTTATTTTCCAATATATTATTCAGTTGAGCCAGAAACAACAAAAAATAAACCAACCGCATTCTGTTTCCTCACTCGTGCTTGCAGCTCTCTCTCTCTCTCTCTCTCTCTCTACTATGTTAATGCATTGGGAGGAATTCTGCTAAATCAAAGCCCTGTGAGGTTTGGTGGACTGTAAATAGAATGGTTGCCAAATCAAATTCACCCAGGGCCCTCTAATGTTATATGGATCTCATTGTGCCTGGTGTGTTTTGATCTGATTTTTTCTGGGAAAATGGTGCAACAAATGCAAAGAGAAATCAAAAGATGGAGATAGTTGTCCTGTACTTAATCGGGGTGAGGGGAGGAGATCTGGTTTATTGTTTTGATCTGGTATATTGTACAATGTTTTTTCTTCAGTTTTCTAAATATGTAGTGTAGCAATGTGTCCCTTTGTATCTGTTTGTTTCTCTGTTATTGTCACACCCTGATCTGTTTCAACTGTCTTTGTGATTGTCTCCAACCCCTCCAGGTGTCCCCCATCTTCCCAATTATCCCCTGTGTATTTATACCTGTTTTCTCTGTTTGTCCGTTGCCAGTTTGTCTTGTTTGTCAAGTAAACCAGCGTTTTTGTTCTCAGCTCCTGCTTTTCCCAGTCTCTCCTTTTTCTCACCCTCCTGGTTTTGACCCTTGCCTGCATTTCCCAGTCTCTCCTTTTTCTCACCCTCCAGGTTTTGATCCTTGCCTGTCCTGACTCTGAGTCTGCCTGCCTGACCACTCTGCCTGACCCTGACCCTGTCTGACATCCGGTACCGGTACCCCACCTCTGGTTTACTGACCCCTGCCTGCCTTGACCTATCTATTGCCTGCCCCTGTCGGAATATTAAACCATTGTCAATTTAACGTGTCTGCATCTGGGTTTTACCTTGATTCCTGACATTTCCCTGTTCCTCAAGCAACTGCACAAAACCAACTGAAACGGCATGTTCTTCTCTGTCCTTCCAAGAATAACACCCTGAAAGAAATTAGAAAAGCATGAGCCTTCGAGCTGAGCTGCTGATATGTCCTAAGATTGTACAATCCTTAATAATAAAAATGTTAGACTAAACTTTTCATTTCAAATCATTTCCGAAAGTAAAAGGCTTTGAATGATTTCCTACTGTCAGACAACTCCTACCATACCATATTGTTTTCCATAGTCGTACAGATGCTTTTAGGCATTTATGCTAGCCGATGCTGCTTGACCTTTTGTCGTGTCAAAAAAGAGACAACAGATTTCCACATTTTTCTGTCTACAAAACAGACATTTAGCTGCACATGGCATTTAGCTGACAGGGCATTCTTCATGTGTGTTATAACATTAACATTGTCCTCATCCAAACATTGCATTAATGATGACCTTATTTATTCTGAAAACATTTGGACGGTCTTGTACACTGAGAATATAAGCCTACTGTATATAGTTGGGGAGTAAAAGAGGTCAACTGCCATAGTTTACAGAACCCTACACTCCCAATCTCTCCAAACCAGAAAAACAGCTCCTATTTCCATATCAGTGGGGATTAAGAATGATTTACCAGAGAAGGAATAGTAAATCCTCTGAAACTCTGTACAGGGTAGTGTGGGGGTGTAGAGAGGGGAGTTGGAGCTTTTCTTCCGGTCATAAAGCATTTGGAGATGTCAAATGGTCAAAGACCTCCTTAAACAGTCATTGCTTCCTGTATATCACCTGACCATGCCTCACATAATGCTTCACTCTTACACATTCAACTGAATTAAACTTCTGGTAACTGGGAGTGATGTCTCTCCACAGAGGATGATGTGTAAGCAATGCAATGCACTCCTCCAGCCTGACCTTTTTTCTCTCCCTCTCTCCTTATCCCTCCCTCTCTTTCTCTTTCTCTTTCTCTGCGACTATAAAAACGCTTGTGGACAATGTGGTTGCCTCTCGTTTTTTTAAGTTTTTTTTTACAGGATATAAAACCTTTTTCAACCTTGAATAAAGCCCCTCGAGAAGCTGTAGGAACAATACTTACACTTATTACACTTAGTTTGTTGATTGTGACACATTCTTTCTAATTTACATCAGCTATCCGCAATGTTCGGATTCCTTAGTAATAACAGATTTATACAGGATTGTTCTTGATGTAGCACAATACAGTAGCTTGAAATAACATTTGATTTCATTGTAAGTGTGGCAAGGAAAATTCATGAAAAGAATAAGGCTAACTCATGCAGGTGTTGTCTTATAAAAACTGAAGTTGGAAGTAACAGACTATGATTAGCTCTATTGTCAGTCTCAAAGTCTCACCGGAACATTAGTTCTCACAACAAGGGTACATTAAGGAGTGCCATTCTACTGGTTCTCTATTTCCATGCTGTTCTTCCTCTTCTGAATTTGCATGTCTATATTTCCTGTATATAGTTAATTACGGCATAATCAAATATGAAAATATACACTTTTGTAATTCTACATGTGATATTCAGTTGCTCTTTTATCATATTTTCAAGGGATTGCGTGTCCATTCATGCCAGTGTTTGTTGCTTGTTTGATTTTGTTGTACTTTCCCATTCTAATCCGAAAGCTGTAACATTGACCTTTTTGAATAATCATGAAACATATTCTTATATGGATTATTTCACTCAATTCTCTTCAAATCCAGCGTTTTAGGCAACGAGGGAAGCCGAGGGAACCAACTGTATGGTCTAGGCAGGCTCAGTGAAAATGCTGAGCTAGAAATAGCCACCAGATGGACGAACCCATCAAAAGCCTTAGTGTGCTGTAGGGGAAGGGATTAAGGTCAGAGTATATTTTAATAAGATATGACAATATCAATTAGAATGGACAATTCCACTCAAAATGCACACATTTTATGTATATTCACAATCTGTTTTAGACCACCCAGATCCTTGCATGGACCAGACCTCCACCCACAGAATTCTTTGAGTTGCCAAACCAATTCCCCCAATGAATGAATAAAACCCTTTAATCCTTAAATTGGGACAGGCTTCTTGTGAATGATTCAATTTCCTTCACAATGTGTCAAACAATGACATGACAGAGTCGGGCACTGTTTCCTTGTTCTGTTTCAGGTCAACAGGATCAGTGTGGGACAATGGAGGGATCACCCACGGGTGTTGGCCAGGGACAAAGACTTAACATGGCCCTCTGCAGCTTGACGGGCATGTTGGGGGAAACATTAATTCCACCACAGGACAAAGGTTAACCCCATAATAAGGATAGATAATAAATAATAATGACCAAATAATGACAAGAACTGTGCATGTGAGTTAATATTTTCTGGGACAGGATTCATGAGTGTGTAGTGTTGTAGGATTCCAATTCTAAAGATTCAGTTATTGGCCCAATGTTGCCAGAGCAGTATGTTATCCTGTATAAGGGTTGCCAGATCAGTATGGTTCTCTGTAGGATGGTCTGTGTTGAAGTAAATTCAACATGTATCCTCAAGTGATGATGGCTCATTTCCCAAGTTAACATGCCATAGTATTCAATGCAGAATAATCTATTTGTGAGGGCCAAACCATTAAGATTAATTGGGTCAACTTTAAATTAAATCGTTGTAATTTTAGACTAATTTGTGGTTGACATCTAAATAACCTTATGACCTCTAAAAAGTCCCTAAATTGAGCAATTGTCTAAAAGAATCAATGACAGACATATGCTACCACTCAAGAGTAATAGTGATATGAGGTTTAGAAGGGTATAGGACCATCTGGGTACATGGTAACTTTGACCACTGGCCTCTTTCAGATATATTATGTATCACTCTAAAACAGGTGTACAACAAAAAACACAAGTGCTTCTTATTGGACAAGTTCAGATAGTACCTCACCATTCAGGACCGTTTGCGTCCACTTCGTGCCTGATGAAAAAGTGTTCTATTGAAAAAGTTTGGTTACTAGGTAGCTACATTTTGAATTTGGATCCCGCAATGGGGTTAGCATCAGCTGCTGGGACCGCTACTATCTGTCCAGGCATCCTGCCAACCAAAATACTGAAGAAATGCTTGGTGTCGCATCTAGCCTAGCTGCTAACTAGCTATTAAGCTAACAAGTTTTCCTTAACAGCTTCTACACAGACTGTAGCCCTTGTGACTGGCACTGAGGCTTGTGGCTGTCTAAATCCGTGTTGTTTGCTGCTGTTTCCATCTGCCCTGCAACCTGCCTAGTCTTGAACTGCGTGGAGTACCAGTGTTAGTCTACATTGCTTGTCACGCCCTGACCTTAGAGAGCCTTTTTTATGTCTCTTTTTGGTTTGGTCAGGGTGTGTTTTGGTTGGCCTTCTATGTCCTTTATTTCTATTATTTGTGTTTCTATGTGTTGGTCGGGTATGGTTCTCAATCAAGGACAGCTGTCTATTGTTGTCTCTGATTGGGAATCATACTTATGTAGTCCTTTTTACCTCATTTCAGTGTGGGTAGTTATCTTTGTTAGTGGCACTTGGCCCTGTAAGCTTCACGGTTGTCCATTTTGTTTCTTGTTTTGTTGGCACCATTCTAAAATAAAGAGGAAAATGTACGCTCACCACTCTGCGCTTTGGTCCACTTCTTTTGACTGCCGTGACATTGCTACTATGGCATCCAAAGCAAAAGCCGGTGGGAGTAACAGAGAGGATAATGTTTCTCTATCACAGGTGAAGGATAATTTAAACAAAAATAGTTCTACAAGCAGTTGTTAAAACAGGAAAATAGCTTCAAGAGCTTTGTCTAAATACTGACAAAACGAACAAAATAATGGACATTCCAGGACCTTAGGAACAGTTTGAAGTTCTCCTAGGAAGATGTGGATGTCCTGAGAGATTTGCAGCAAGATGACAACTGTAAGTCAACATGAGAGGACATCCGCATTGTCTGTGAATCATTATTAACAATGACTGGGAATACTATCTGAGGGACAATGCAGGAGTAATAACATAATTGTGGATGGCATACCAACATCATTTTGTCTGTCATAGTTGAAGTGTACCTATGATGAAAATTACAGACCTCTCACCTCTTTTTAAGTGGGAGAATTTGCACAATTGGTGGCTGACTAAATACTTTTTTGTCCCACTGTATGTGGGAACTTCTTCAAGACTGTTGGATAAACAGACCTGGTGAAGTTGGTTGAGAGAACTCCAAGAGTGTGCAAAGCTGTCATCAAGGCAAAAGTTAACTATTTGAAGAATATCAAATATTAACTACAGTGAGGGAAAAAAGTATTTGATCCCCTGCTGATTTTGTACGTTTTCCCACTGACAAATAAATGATCAGTCTATAATTTTAATGGTAGGTTTATTTGAACAGCGAGAGACAGAATAACAACAAAGAAATCCAGAAGAACGCATGTCAAAAATGTTATAAATTTATTTGCATTTTAATGAGGGAAATAAGTATTTGACCCCCTCTCAATCAGAAAGATTTCTGGTTCCCAGGTGTCTTTTATACAGGTAACAAGCTGAGATTAGGAGCACACTCTTAAAGGGAGTGCTCCTAATCTCAGCTTGTTACCTGTATAAAAGACACCTGTCCACAGAAGCAATCAATCAATAAGATTCCAAACTCTCCACCTTTGCCAAGACCAAAGAGCTCTCCAAGGATGTCAGGGACAAGATTGTAGACCTACACAAGGCTGGAATGGGCTACAAGACCATCACAAAGCAGCTTGGTGAGAAGGTGATAAAAGACCTGTCAAGCTCCACCTCGTGGAGTTGCAATCATCATGAGAACGGTGAGGAATCAGCCCAGAACTGCACAGGAGGATCTTGTCAATGATCTCATGGCAGCTGGGACCATAGTCACCAAGAAAACAATTGGTAACACACTACGCCATGAAGGACTGAATTCCTGCAGCGCCCACACGGTCCCAATGCTCAAGAAAGCACATATACATTCCCGTCTGAAGTTTGCCAATGAACATCTGAATGAGGACAACTGGATGAAAGTGTTGTGGTCAGATGAGACCAAAATGGAGCTCTTTGGCATCAACTCAACTCGCCGTGATTGGAGGAGGAGGAATGCTGCCTATGACCCCAAGAACACCATCCCCACTGTCAAACATGGAGGTGGAAACATTATGCCTTGGAGGTGTTTTCCTGCTAAGGGGACAGGACAACTTCACCTCATCAACGGGGCGATGGACGGGGCTATGTACCGTCAAATCTTGGGTGAGAACCTCCTTCCCTCAGCCAGGGCATTGAAAATGGGTCGTGGATGGGTATTCCAGGATGACAATGACCCAAAACACATGGCCTGTAACGGTTGTTGGAAGGAGAGGACCAAGGTGCAGCGTGGTATGTGTCCATATTTATTTAATGAACACAGAAATAACAAAGAGAATGACCGAAACAGTTCTTGCTGGTGGAGACACACAACAGAAAACAACTACCCACAACTCAAGGGCGAAACCAGGCTGCCTAAGTATGGTTCTCAATCAGAGACAACGATTGCCAGCTGCCGCTGATTGGGAACCATACCAGGCCAAACACAGAAATAAAAACATAGAATAAAACATAGAATAACCACCCACATCACACCCTGACCAAACTGAAAATAGAAACATACAAAGCAATCTACGGTCAGGGCGTGACATGGCCAAGGCAACAAAGGAGTGGCTCAAGAAGAAGCACATTAAGGTCCTGGAGTGGCCTAGCCAGTCTCCAGACCTTAATCCCATAGAACATCTGTGGAGGGAGCTGGAGGTTTGAGTTGCCAAACGTCAGCATCGAAAAAGTTTACGACATGATTCCATATGTGTTATTTCATAGTTTTTATGTCTTCACTATTATTGCACAATGTAGAAAATAGTAAAACATAAAGAAAAAACCTAGGTATTCTAAAACTTTTGACCAGTTGTGTAAATATATTTGTTATAACATATATGGGCTATTGGAAGTGATGCAGACAATTACATTGATGAAAGCTACAATCTATTTGTAATATTAAAGTTGATCTACCCCCTAAAATAAAAAAAATAAAAACATTTTGACGTGATTCCTATGCTGAAGTTACAACAAATATTTATTGATTTGATGTGTGTCATGTGGAGCATCTAGACGCTGCATTTGGATGCATTTATGGCATTTTTTCTTTCAGTTATTGATAAGCATGCACCTAACTGACTGCTAGAACTGTTACGGCCCGTGGATTGATGAGGAATTGAAAAGCTGTATGGTTGAGAGGGGTGAGGTAAAAGGAGTGGCAAATATGTCTGTCTGCACATAGGATTTGCAAACTTACTGTAAATTGAAAAGTTATGTGACTAAACTGAACAAAAAAGAAGAAGACACTTCATGAAACCAAGATAAATGACATAAAGTATAATGGAAAAATGCTTTGGGATACGTTAAATGAAATTATTATCAGAAAAACAAATTTAACTCCATCAGATGGGAAAATACGGAGGATGGTAGCAGACTATTGTCATATCTTTATAACACTATCCAAAGGTTGTTTTGTCGTGATCACTCTATAAATAGGAGTGGACATACTGATGATAGAATGACAGTATGGCTGAGGCAACAGAGCCCATGGTGGATCAACGTATCCGTTTTTATTTTGATAAGGGATTAACCCAGGCAGAAATTGTCTGTCAGTTGTAGATGGCTTCCAGTTTTGGCTACAAGACAATCCAATTTTAAAGACATGTAAAAGTGTGGTTACACTACTATTTTAAATGGATTGAATGTGGAATGTTCAGTTCAAGGAAAGTTATTATTGAGGTCTGTGGTTGCAGACGAACAATGAAAGTTGCCCAAAGTTTACCAGACTAGCAACATAAGTTTATTTTATGTTAATATTGTTCATATTTTTAACAAGGAGATTGCCCTGTCGATATTAGCAAAAACAAAGTCACAAACAACAATTAACAAGTAGTACAGAAAAATATAAACAGTGAAACAGGTGAAGTGAATTACAGGTGGCATGGAAGTCAGACGCAGGAGAGCAGAGCTTGGTAATAGCCGGAGCCGTTTAATAGTAAAACCAACGGCATAAGAAATGCAAAGTATAGGCACAATTACCCGACGCGCACCAATAAAACAAAATGCACTTACAATAAACAATACCACACAAAGACATGGGGGGAACAGAGGGTGAAATACACAACACATAATGAGGGAATTGAGAACCAGGTGTGTGGGAAAACGAGACAAAACAAATGGAAAATGAAAAAGAGATTGGCGATGGCTAGAAGACCGGCGACGTTGACCGCCCGAACACCGCCCGAACAACGATAGTCATCGACTCCGGAAGAAGTCGGGACAGTACTCCAACCGTCTATTTGTCTTTTCAGTGGGCAAAATGTTGTGGCGCTGAAGGACAGCTCTGCCATTCATCCAGTAATAAAAATCAGCTCACTGACTAGACACATACTGTAATGTGTGAAGTTTGTTTGGAATTTGTAATTCCTCAGTATGCCATTGTTTGCCTTTTATTGCTGGAGCTTTGATAAGAAGGACCAGGCCTATACACTAGCACATGGTTACATAGAACAGATGTGCTCTAATCAAAGGTCTTAGTTTTTGTAGAGTCCACTATGACTATATCCACTATGACACTGCTGTCAATCTATCATCAATATGTTCACTCCTAATTATAGAGCTTATCTCGTGATCTCGACATGACAAGGGAATAATTGTTTTATTCATATCTCCTCTGTGAACTTACGTAGTTCTTGTCTATTAATGTTCTGAATTATTTCATGTTTTGAGTGGACCCCAGGAAGAGTATCTGCTGCTATCGCAACAGCTAATGGGGATCGTAATAAAATAACAAATACCACTCTAGCCATTTAGATGTGTAAACTTGCTCTTACAGAGAACTCTCCTCTTTATCTACCAAACATTTTCTTACTCAACATCAGACACTCTGAGGGTTGTGTATACAGTAGCTATAACCCCCAAAAAATGTATTCCTGTTGTCATCATTCTATGAAACGTTGCTAGTCTCCGGCACCTTTTCTCACATATTTCTCATAAATTGATATATGAACCATGAATTCTGCTCTGTATCAGAGAATTCTACAGGAGAATGTCAGGCCATCCGCCTGTGAGCTGAAGCTGAAGCACAGCTGAATCCAGAAAATGATCCAAATCACACAATGAAGTCGACATGAAAATGGCTAAATAAGCAACAAATTTGAAGTTTTGGAATGGCGTAGTCAAAGTCCAGACCTAATCCCAATTGAGATGTTGTGGCAGAACTTGAAACGAGCAGTTCATGCTTGAAACCCCACAAATGTTGCTGATTTAAAGCTGTTCTGCATGGAAGAATGGGCCACAATTACTCCACAGCGACATTAGAGACTGGTCAACAACTACAGGAAGTGTTTGGTTGGAGTCATTGCAGCTAAAGATGGAACAGCCAGTTATTGACTGTAAGGGGGCAATTACTTTTTCACACAGGGGCATTGGGTGCTGCATAACTTTGTTAATGAAATAAATGAAATAAGTATGTGATTGTTGTGTTATTTGTTCACCCAGGTTCCATTTATCTAATATTAGGTTTTGATTGAAGATCTGATAGCGTTCAGTATCAAAAATATGCAAAAGTAGAGAACATTTGAAAATGGTCAAATACTTTTCACAGCACTGTATTTCATAGTTCTGAATGAATTGATGACTTGGTGTTCAAACAACCCCCATTTAAAATGCCCTATTACCGCACTACCCAAATCTGCATTTTGTAATACTTTTATCTCAAAGCCATTGCCTTTCGACACCCCTGATAAGTAAATTCAAAAGTGAAAACTACTGTAAGTAGCTAGAGACAACACAAAGGTGTATTGTGGAGAGACTGTTTGTGCTACAGTATGAGCATGCCAAAGACAACAAGGGAGATAAATACACGTTTTAGTTCAACAAATCTCATTCACATCTGAAGCTATTATTCATGTATCAGGGATTCAATATGAATGTCTACATTGGTCAAGGGACTACAGCTGCCTTATATTGATATCAAGATGGTTTCTCTCAGTTGTTATATATGCTGCAAAATTAATCATGCACCTAACTAAATACACATGGTAGCTAAGTGTGATAAATCAACATGTGGATGGTCTAAAAATATAATGTCTTTTACCTTCTCTAGAATTTGATGTTAAGAATTTGAAGTATAGATTTAGAATCCTAATAACCATCTGCTTTAGCTACCTGTCTGCTGTCAAACCCACAGCTCCTTGCTTTAATGACATACATCGAAAGCAATATCACACATGATCAGTCATTTAAAATAGTTTGTCATGCGTGTTACCATGAGTGAGTCGATTTAAATTGGGTAATTCCACGACCACAGAGTAATTGTAATCAGACAATGGCATGGCAGGGACAGATACAGGGGAATAGAAAGCTATAAGCTGAAATTGATCAGCGTGACCTTGGGCTGGTTGAAGCAGGTCTGCTGTAAGTGCTAATAGCATACAACTTGTGGATCTGTTGTATCCGACATGTTGTGCAAACCCTTTGGAGTAAGTGTGATGCTCAGTGATGCTATAGGGTCAAACGTTATATGGGGATATCAGAGAAGATGGCTGCAAATGGCATTGGGAATGCATGAAAAACAGAACTTGATTTGGGAATTTAAAATTCCCTGTACTGCCTTCTGTTGTCCATAATTGTCAATATACTTGTCTCTTATTTCCCTACTCTTTTGACAAGAAAATTAGATATATGAACATGTACCATAACATCCGTCATCTGTACTACTGCTACTTCAGTTAGGATAACCATCTGTCTCGTCCAGCTGTGCTTACAGGACATTCCAAAAAGTTTCCAATACATATTTCATGGATAACTACTTTATTTCCATCTGACAAACGAGTTAGGATCTCATTGTCGTTACATGAATGGCAAAACATTCCTCCTAAGAGTTAGAGCATTATTTTTAAACAAATTAACATAAACCATTATAAATATTTCACATACACATATACACTGTAGTTTTTGCATACAGTTGTGACATAATTCAACATTGCATCCATGCTTTATCAATATTACAGCCAAAGTCTTGACTATTGAGTCACAGAAGTCCCCTAATGTGACCAACCAGATGGCCTGTCTCTCTCCATGGAGAGTGTCTCTGAGACCTGTGGCATGTCTCCCCCTCTAGCCTCCAGCAGTCCAGCTTGAGCTAGCCTGCTGAGTAGTTTTTAGGGCCCAGCCAGGGGGATGACAGAGTGCTGGGTAATAGGACATTCACCCTCCTCTCCTCTCAAAGGACCCCAGGAAGTTGTGGTAATAACTTTTTTCTAGTCTACCAGTCCTCCCCAGAGAGCTTGAGACCAGGTTTAATAGTGGCCTGTCATGCCTCTTTGTCCATTCTCTATCTTAGAGGAGAGATTACCTCCTCTCTATTGGCTGCTACCTTCTATGAGTTATTCAATGCTTAATTATATATCTCTGTGACCTCATTATTTAACTATACCTGAAATTCCTGAAAGCATCCTTATGATAGGCCAAGCTTCCATGATATCTGATCATAGCTGACTGGGTCCCGAACTCCAACAGATACGATTTCATTATTTGAATATGGTAGAGATAAGACGATGAAGCTTCAAAACAAATTGCATGTCGAAGATAATCTCAAATTTGGGGGATAAAAGAGTACTCACTACCTTACACTATCCCACCCAGTCCTTAAATGTCTCTTAATAGTCTCACAGCCATATAGATGCATTTTATCCCCTTGTTGTACATACATATAATTAATTTATTCTTTAAGTTTCTGGCCTGAACCTACATTCCAATATTGTGTGAGCCATGAAGTCAATTAACATGAGTAATGGCCAGGCCCACAAAATGGGGCAACTATCTCCTAATCATGGTGCAGAAAAGGGTCAAGGCTGTTACACATGCTAATACAAAATTATCCTCTGTGAAAACATTAGGAAATGTAAGCGCTTTGTACCATAAATCAGCCCACAAATCAACTGAACTAAAACACTAAATATTTTGTTAGCAAAACTGAATTACCCAATAATGTATTGCCCCCCACCCTGGACATTTAATAAATAATAATCTAATAATGATTTATGGCAGGTTATCATAGGGGAATGCTATGGGGCATGTCTCTTGAGGAATGTAAGGGTGTTGATTGAAACAGTGGAGATGTGTTGCAGCATTTGATCTTGGGAGGGAGTAGTGCGGCCAGTCTGTAACCTCTCTCTCCCCCTTACAGCATGGTCCTGCAGGCAGGCAGTTAGCTAGCCACCTGACAGGCCTGCTGTTAGTTAGTTCATACATGAAGGTGTGTGGTGCAGAATGCTTATCAGATACCTGTCTGAAGGATAGAGAAGCCTAATTAAAGAATAGGGAGGTGTAGATACAGTCACACCAATTCCATAAATGTGTGAAGTCTCCTCACAATGTCAGCCCATCTTCTGCTTGTTTGGTGCACCAGCAAAATGCTTTCTGTTAAAAGCAGAGAGAGAGAGAGGAAGTAGCAAGCAATACGTTTCTGCAAATGTGTTTGTAATGTCCTCATGTTCTTGTCGCAACTGCACTTTCAAACTATTCTAGGTATATATATTGGTGTGAAGTTATAGCATGACTTAGAAAAAGCCACCTCTTCAGTAATGGCCTTAAGAAAAAAAATCAGTAGCTAGCTGCTGGAAAAACTCTGCTGCCGTGACTTGAAGACAACATGCAAAGTATAGGCAGGGAGACTGACCTCACGCTCTTAGAAAAAAGGGTTCCAAAAGGATTCTTCAGCTGTCCCCATAGGATAACCTTTTGTTGTTCAAGGTAGAACCCTTCTTGGTTTCATGTAGAACCCTCTGTGGAAAGGGTTCTACATAGAACCCCAAAAGGTTCTACCTGGAACCAAAGAGGGTTCTCCTATGGGGACAGCCGAAGAACCCTTTTAGGATCGAGATAGCGCCTTTTTTTGTAGTGTAGGCAACACAATACACATCTTAGAGAATAGCATCCAATAATGAAATGGATCACTTTGGTGTCCAGACAGGGTTGTCTTCTTCCCTGGGGAATTAGAATTGAATCCCTGAACCTGCATGCACCTCCTCGTCCAATCAGCTTATTTTCCATTGAAAGAGCTGCATTTTACACAGTAATTTATGGTCATTTGTAGCAGGAAGTTGTGGAGAGAAGAGAAACAGTGCAGTGCTGGTCACTGCTGAGACTGAGACACCTCGTTCTCACAGTAGGGAGCAGTGGACAGGCTTCATGCTGGTCACCAGCAGTAGCCCACGGTACTGCCACCCCGCTGTGACCGTAATGAGACAAGTCGACCTGCCGCTGGGAGAGGCGGTAATTACAGAGGCACTGTTCTCTACTCCTCCAGCCCCCAACTCCCTCTCTCTTTATTTAATTATCTCTTTACCTCTCTTTCAGGAAGCCTTCTCTTTCACTCTCACGCAAACTGTCTCTATTTCTCAATTTTCCTCGCTCACTCCCCCTTCTCTCTACCCCCTCTCTCTCTCCCCCCTATACTCTCCCTCATTCTCCCTCTGTCTCTGTCTCTTTCTCCTGGATCCAGCTGACAGGAGTTCTTTCCACTCTATACATTCACACATTATCAAGTTGTGACTTTCTTTGGGTTGGTCTTCAGAATCTTTAAACATCAGTCCTCACAGAAATGGAAAATAGCTTTGCCTGTGTGAAGGTTTACTAAGAGTTGGCATTAACTCCAAGTCAATTGATGTTAATCCACAATGACATGAATATCATGTTCAATATCATCCTGCTATCAATATCCTATGTTACTCTTACATTATTTCATAACTTAATTGACAGTAGGCTTATTTAACATGGGACTGCTTCAGTGCGACCGTTTCAAGGTATTGTTATGTATTAGCATGCTCTCTCCAATCATTTGAACAATAGTTGGTTAAAGGGAAAGAGTTAATCATGTTATTTTCAAAGCTGTGGTCGATAGCTGAAAAACCCCAATAAAAATCCAACAGTTTTATGACCACTTTTCATTTTTCACAATGTTGGTGAGATTCACTGCATCAGCTATTTCAAATGTACATGCATGTAACTTCCAAACTGCTTCCAGTCACATATACACATAGTGTTGTTCATAGAACAGTGAGTTGCTCACAAGGATTATGAAAATATTACTTTTCTAATGTGGGTTTTTAGAATTGCTGTTGAAAGACATATTTGCATTATTATAGTTACCATTGACTCTGTGAGGTCTTGAATAGATATGACCCATAACTCAATATTCTTTATTCACTTGGCAGGGTTATTCAAAGGGCATTTAATTTTGGGCAATATTTCATGGTCATCTGAACAGACTCTAATCTTTATTATTTTGCCATGGCAGACCTTTTGTAATATATTATGACTAATTTACTCTGGGAGAGAGAACTTGGCACTGGCCAGGCAAGCAAAGTAGACTGCCTCTTAAATGGACGCCATTGTAACCTAACCTTCACATGGAACTACATCTCTGTTTAGGTTTAGAGAGAGAACAAAATTAAATTGAAAACATTCAACTGTTTTTAATGTTTTTATTTTTATTGACCACACAGGCAGCATTGAAACATATTTTTGCTTTTTAATCACAGTGGTAATGGATTGAAACTTTTGGAGTACCGTCATTCCAAGTCCAAAATGTTTTAGTTTGTGTGTTTAATTGGCAAAACATAGGCTGTTGGATGCAGGGGCGCAACTTGATTTTAGAATTGGGGGGGATATTAGTCTTTTTAAAATGTATTATCCAGTCGGATAAACAATCCAAACAGCCTACCAAACCACTCCGAGGCATCCGCATGGTCCTAAAGCACACCATTGACGGGTTTTGTATCACATGCCAATGATGAAACTGCGTGGGACAAAAATGCCATTTCAGAATGGCAGGTCCCCCCCCGTCCCCAGTGAAAGTTGCACCCCTGATTGGATGTGATTACAAATTGCAGACATTCTGTTTAGGAAACCGTGTTGTGTTGTTTTTCCTGGTGATTGTGCTGAAATTACAGCTCCCATGATAAATCTAACTCCACATGCCAGATGTTTCCTGCAGAGAGGAGTGGCTGATGCTCTTTTTCCAAAGTTTTATTAAACTTTTCTAAGATATTACATAATATCCAGAAAATGTGTGCTTACACATAAACAAAAACACGAACAAACCACATGCAATGTTGTCATTAATGCCACAGTAATAACATCTGGATTCTGTCAGACTATATGGGAACAGATTCTCCCCTTTCTGTCTAGATAACACATTCGTCAAAAACTGTAACAATATTAAAGTACACAAACACACACACACACACACAAAACAATGTCATAGGCATTCAGCGATTCCAAACAACTCTTCACTCCATAATCAAGTGTGAAATTGAACTGTCACCACACAGTGATTGTGCTGGCTTATCCTTGCCAGGAGAAGCTGCTCACATGAAGCTTGATAAACCTCTAGTCAACACAATACTCCTGACACTGACATATTATAAATGCCAGTCAGGTCTCAGCTGTACAACCATGTTCAACCATTTTATTTGACATAATACTGAAAAATGTATCCACATACAACAATCAAACAATCAAATGTATTAATAAAGCCCTTTTTACGTCAGCTGATGTCACAAAGTGCTATACAGAAACCCAGCGTAAAACCCCAAACAGCAATGCAGATGTAGAAGGTGTGTGGATATCTGGGTGTCCACTGAAAAGGAGGGGGCACAATGGTGAGACAATCTTAGGAGAAGCCAAGGTGAGCATTGAGAGGTCGTCTAGGCCTGACCTAGATTAGAATAGAGCAAAAGAGGAAGGTTAGCGCTGTCATATTGAACCGGGACAGCAGTCACGTGTGCTGTGAGTGGTGTCTGTCTGCAGCACATTACGCTTTTGATCCATTGTCCCCCTGTGAAATACATTTCAAAGTGTCATCTGTTTCTTGTCCCACTGTTCTTATTTCACGGGTGAATTCACCCAGTTTGTCACTGGCTAGTGAATATACCACTGGGCCAAGAGAGAGATGGGAACAGAGAGAAATGTCATGGCTGACATGCAGCACCACTCAAAACAGGGTCAAATTCATGATCCAACAAATGTCTTGTTTTGACAATGTTAAATATATTATCATTATGTCAATAGATTATTTAGACCAGTGGGGGCACAGGGTCCCCACTCCCCAATTTGTATATATTTATTCTAATGTATTATAAGAATTATTTGTATTTTTTATTTTTTTATTGTATTTTTAGGAACTCGGTCCAGCTTTAAACTTACTCTTGAAAGTTGTAATAGTAGAAGGCACAAGGTGCAATTTCGAACTTGGGTAGTGCATCATCAGTTCCTCTTGTCATTTTAGTAATTGCATACCTTAGCGAGCTATTTATAACTTGCCAGAAATGTCCAGATCAACTAGCTCATGTTAGCTAATGTTTTTTCATTTAGGTTTTTTAACTCATATATATTGTTGTGTATTTTTTTTTTGTCACTCCAATATCACATGAATACACTTTAGACATGGCAAAATGTATAGAATTGCAAGAAAAATGTCAACATTTTCTTTGCACACCATGAGAAAATGTGTAGAGTTGCAAGAAATATGCTTAAAACCTGCAAAATTCTCTCCACCAACAACAGGGGTGTGAACAGTTTGTGGCATGAACAGTGCATGTGGCAGTAGAATTAGAAAAGGTTTGGGAACCCCTGATTTAGGCAGTGTTGATCAGCCTTCCATCATCCTGTGTGTTGTTGACTATGATATAATAACCTGTGTTCTCAGACAAGGTAAATTCATATCTTGTCAGTCTGGTCATTGTGGTAGTTCGAGACAACGAGGGGAAAGACGTGTGATTATGTCATCTCCTGCTAAGCCACCAGGGTGAATGGAACGCTGCACTGTAGCTCCAAATTAATTGTGACATTTAAAAGTCAGAGGAAAATAAGATGCTTGCATTAATGAGCCATGGGACTTCCGACGGTTTCTAGTCGCCTCATGACTCTTACTGCAACGCTAGTGCTTCTGGAATTCTTGGAGGGCGAAGAGTACTGGCTTTTATATCGCTTTATATCAATGTTGTGGAAGATAAGTTTATGCACGGTAGATCTGATGCCCTTCCCTTGATGCATTTTCAATAACAGGTATAATGACACTACCGATTAGTTTAAAGTGGCAATATGTAACTTTTTGGGTTACCTGACCAAATTCACATAGAAAAGTGAGTTATAGATCTGTAATCATACTTGAAAGCAAATCAAATAAATTGTATTTGTCACATGCGTTGAATACAACCTTTCCGTGAAATGCGTATGAACAAGTCCTTAACCAACAATGCAGTTCAAGAAATAGAATTAAGAAAATATTTACTAAATAAACTAAAGTAAAATGTTTTAATAAAATCAAAAAGTAACAAGAAAATTACATAACAATAACGGGGCTATATACAGGGGGTATCGGTACAGAGTCAATGTGCGGGGGTACAGGTTAGTCAAGGTAATTTGTAAAATGCTATTGCATAGACAATAAAGAAGTGAGTAGCAGCAGTGTAAAAACAAAGGGGGGGGGGCAATGTAAGTAGTCGGTGTGGCCATATGATTACTTGTTCAGCAGTCTTATGGCTTGGGGGTAGAAGCTGTCAAAATCTCTTTGGGCTGCAATCCCGTCAATGGGATGATATGACAACAGCCAGTGAAAGTGCAGGGCGGCAAATTCAAAACAGAAATGTCATAATTAAAATTCCTCAAACATTCATGTATCTTTGTGACGTAGACTTCCGTCACTGGCCGCGTGCAGCATTTGGTACTTTAACGCACGCACACATTCATCACTCCTCCCTGCTCCGTTATCAGATAAGGTAACAATGTGGGTCGACACACAAGTTAACTTCTCTGTCTTAGTACATACATTTCACACTTATGTCAATGTTCATATTTAATATAAGCAATATTTATTATACTTATCTGTGTGGTGGATGAGCGGGTTGTTTGTTTGTATTGGTCTGTTCCTCTCTCTATATATCTCTGTAGCATCCGGGTATGCTGGATAAGGACCCGAGCAAAGGGAATTGGGCTGACTTTGTAGTGCCTGTCCCAAATGGCTCATTAATGTAAATGTGCATATTGAAAGACACTGTCAGTAGTGATGTCATTTTGTAAATGTTATGTTGTGATATTGTTTCATAAACATGTTGCAATGTATATACTTTAGTATGTTTGTGTAGTTAAATAGAAAATGTAGGTTTGTATAGGTAATTGCTTAATTAATTAGTGTTAATTGTTCTGAGGGGAGGGGCTAGTCCTACAAAAGGAGCTTCTCTTTCAGTTCATGAAGAGGCCATTTTGGATTGAGCTGTGAATGGGGCAGCATTGTTTTTGTTTGTTTTTAAGCTGTCCCGTAAGGTATATATTTGATGGCAGTACTGCTGTTTTTGTTCCTGAATCACTTTGTAAATAAACACCCTTGCACAGAAGAACTTTTGTGGCTCCGCCATCTTTTTATTTTGATTGAGGTTAGGTTTTCCAGTATAGCCTTCTGGCCTACTCTACGTGACAATCTTATACCGTTTTAAAGGTAGTCTTGTTGATAATCCCGCCACAGTGTCCGATTTCAAATAGGATTTACTGGAAAGCACCACAAATGATTGTTAGGTCCCCACCAAGCCACAGAAAAACACATCCATTTTCCCAGCCAAAGAGAGGAGTCAAAAAAGCACAAATAGAGATAAAATGAATCACAAACCTTTGATGATCTTCATCAGATGACACTCATAGGACTTCATGTTACACAATACATGTATGTTTTAATTACTTTACTTAAAAATCATACAATGTGATTTTCTGGATTTTTGTTTTATATTCCGTCTCTCACAGTTGAAGTGTACCTATGATTAAAAAAATTACAGACCTCTATATGCTTAGTAAGTAGGAAAACCTGCAAAATTGGCAAGGTATCAAATACTTGTTCTCCCAACTGTAGGTCCTGGATGTCAGGAGGCTTGAACCCAGTGATGTCCTGGACCATACACACTACCCTTTGTAGCACCTTATGGTCAGATGGCTAGCAGTTGCCATCACAGGCTGTGATGCAACTGGTCAGGATGCTCTCGATGGTGCAGCTGTAGAACTTTGAGGATCTGGAGACCCATGCCAAATCTTTTCAGTCTCCTGAGGGGGGAAATGTGTTGTCATGCCCTCTTTACAACTGTCTTGGTGTGTTTGGACCATGGTAGTTTGTTGGTGATGTGGACACCAAGAAACTTGAAACTCTCGACCCTCTCCACTTCAGCCCCGTCAATGTTAATGAGTGCCTGTTCGGCCTTCCTTTTCCTATAGTCTACGATCAGCTCCTTTGTATTGCTCACCATGAGGGAGAGGTTGTTGTCCTGGCACCACACTACCAGGTCTCTGATCTCCTCCCTATCGGGTGTCTCATCGTTGTTGGTGATCAGGCCTACTACTGTTGTGTTGTCAGCAAACTAAATGATGGTGTTGGAGTCGTGTTTGGCCATGCAGTCGTGGGTGAACAGGGAGTACAGGAGGGAATAGAATTATGATCAGGTGGTCTAGAGTAAAGGTGGTCTAGAGTTTTTTTTCCCTTCTGGTTGCACATGTGACATGCTGGTAGAAATTAGGCAAAAGGGATTGAAGTTTGCCTATGTTAATTGGAGCCCCGCTTCTGGATGAGCATTTTCTTGTTTGTTTATGTCCTTATACAGCTCTTTGAGTGCAGTCATAGTGCCAGCATCGGTTTGTGGTGGTAAATAGAGGCTAAGAATAATATAGATGAGAACTCTCTGGTAGATAGTGTGATCTACAGCTTAACATGAGGTTTTCTAACTCAGGCGAGCAATACCCTGAGAATTCTTTAATAGTAGACATCGAGCACCAGCAGTTTTTGACAAATAGACACACACCCCCGCCCCTCTTCTTACCAGACATACTTGCTCTGTCCTGCCGATGCACAGAGAAGCCAGCCAGCTCTATATTATCCTTGTCGTCGTTTAGACACTTCTCGGTGAAACATAAGAATTTACAGTTTTTAATGTCACGTTGATAGGATAGTCTTAATCGTAGATCGTCCAGTTTGATTTCCAATGATTGCATGTTGGCCAATAATATGGAGGGTACTGGTGGTTTACCTACTTATCGGCACATTCTTACAAGGCACCCCACCCTCCTCTCCATTTTTCTTCATCTTTTCTTCACGTGAATGACTTGGATTTGGACCTTGTCTCGACAAAGCAGTATAGAATTTGGGTCGGACTTATTAAAGAAAAAGTATTGTCCAGTCGAGGTGAGAAGTCGCTCTTATGATGTTCAGGTGCTCATTTCGGTCATAAGAGATGGCATTATGTACAAAATGAGTTACTAACAATGTGAAAAAATAAATGAATCTGTTGGTTAGAAGCCTGTAAAACGGCAGCCATCCCCTACAGCACCATTATTACAAACAACTAAGAAGCAGTGGATATGTTCTATGTGTGTTATTTCTATGCTTCCCTTCTTAAGTTTTTTTTTTACTTTCGGTTTTGTACACCAGCTTCAAACAGCTGAAACAACAATACTTTTTTATTATGGGAAAAATACTTCACAGCAGTTTAGATAGTATAGTGTAGAGAATCGTTGTACCAACTTATTTTGTCACATAAACTTAAATTATGCAAAATATTTGAATTTTAGCAACCAGGAAATAGTGAAGTGATTTCTGCATAGAGAAACTCTAATATTTTGATGATTGTGTCCCTTGAGCTGAAAAAAGTTAGATCATAATATGATGCCTCTAGTCCAGAACTGTGTACCTTTAAAGCAAGATACTAATCTTGGTTTGTAATTAATTATAGGATTAATGTAAAATATTCACAGTAAAATGATCATCAATCGAGGTTCTCTTCTGACAAACAGTCTTCTAGGACAGATGGGTAAGTTATTAAAGTGAATTCTCATTTAAACTTATTTTTGAAGCCCCATGAAAGTCCGCAATTGATTATGTATGCTCTCGGAGATGAGCCAGCTCAGCTGATCTTGGTAAATCAGTCAATCTAGCAAAAACATCCCCGCTATTATTCATGGGCTCCAGTCATTAGGGGTTACACTTCAGATGTTCACTACATACCTACTCACTTGCTCTGTCAAAAGACTGACTACAGAATGAAGAGAAGGGCTGTGTCTTAAATGGCACACTTGATTCCTATATAGTGCACAACTTTTAATTAACAAGTCCTCATAGGATATATGATGTAAGGAAGAGAGTGCCATTTGGGACACAGACAAGAAAACGGGTTATCATAAAGTCTTGGCTGAGTCAAAGGACACTGAATCAAAAGATTTCATTAGGACCACTGGAATAGAAAATAGGAACCTCTAACAAACATTGAGTTGGATTCTGAACCTACTCCAGTGATAAATCACTGATTAATCATGAATAAGTGCCTAAAAATCAAACCTAGGTACTCTCAAATTGTTCAAAGCATCTATATTCCTGTTTGAAGACTAATTGTGTGACCTCATTTATAGCAAGCTACATATTAACTCGGGCCAATTTGCAGTTAGATTCAGCGCACATTTAGATTAGAAAATAAACTCCTTACTCTCTGGTTGTGTTAAATTAAACCAACATTATGGCACTGTTTGTTTTTGAAAACCTGGGCTCTCATTGTTCTGTCATTGAAGTGATGAGATAAGAGGAACAATGCTTATCTGTAAAGGTACATGGTCGATCGCTGGACCTCTGCTGATAATGTCATACACGTCAGACTGGGTGTCTTCACAAGCCTCTCAAGCAAACCCTATCTTCTCCTCCTCTGCCTCTGAATGACTGCCTAGAGATACTGGATTGTTTGTGTAATAATGATGGTTAGGATGAAGGAGTGTTGTGCAAGGCAATTCTATTGATGTGTACTGCAATGGCGGCCGCTGCAGTTTCAGATGAGGGAGGACAATATTTTTGGGGGGTGAGCATGGTCTTATTTCTATTACAGTATATTGGATGATTGACATTAATATTCCATTCACCCAGCTCAATCTAACATCAATAGGTTTAGGCTACTACATGATACTGAAGTTTTCCCTATACCCATCATGAGGTTGCTATAACCTAACCTATGAATGAAAGTTTACAACATGGGTGCACAGGTCAAGAGAACAATTTGAGTAATCAAGGTGACAGGCAGTGACACATTCAAAACCACCTTGCAAACTCTTGCATGCATCTAGCTGATCTAGGGTGTAATCATTAGTCCAACAGTTGCAAATTAGAGTTTCTATTGGACAAATTCTGGTATTCTGGGTGAAAACACCCCTGATCACATGCAAACACAATTCACTGACAATTCACTGACTGTAGAGTGTACAGTCAGCAAGCAGTTTAGCAGTTACACCAGCGTGGCAATAAATTGATAAAACCAAAAGCTTACCTGGACTTGTAAGAGTTCCAGTATTGGATAGCCATAGCCAGCTAGCTAACATAGTGTCTCTCTCTCTGTTTGAGCTGGGTCTTTTAGTAGGCTAAACTAGCTTGCTGCATTCACTAGCTAAATAAGTGAACACAGCTAGCTTCTCCTTCATTTTTGAAGAAATACGTTTTTTCAAAACTGTTCAACTATTGTATTTCTCTCTCTTTCAGTCAGCTACTCACCACATTGTATGCTCTGCAGTGCTAGCTAGCTGTAGCGTGTGCTTTCACTACTAGATTCATTCTCTGATCCTTTGATTGGGTGGATAGAATGTTTGTTCATGCTGCAAGAGCTCTGATAGGTTGGAGGACATCCTCTGGAAGTTGTCATAATTACTATGGAAGGGGGTGAGAAGCATGTGCCTCCTAGGTTTTCTATTGAACTCAATGTACCCAGAGGAGGATGGAAGCTAGCTGTCCTCTGGCTATACCATGGTGCTACCCTACAGAGTGCTGTTGAGGCTACTGTAGACCTTCATTGCAAAACAGTGTGTTTTAATCAATTATTAGGTGAAGTGAATATTTGTATTATAGTTTTATCAAAAAAGGATAACTTAATGTTTCACTATTCATTTTTCTGAAATTGACTCTCCTTCCTCCTCTGAGGAGCCTCTACTGGTGTACTGTATACATGTTCTGTTGGATATTCACACCCTTTACTTTTTCTTGTTTTACAGCCTGAATTTCAAATTGATTAAATTTAGAATTGTTTTCAATGGCCTATACACAATATCCCATAATGTCAAAGTGTATATATGTTTTTCAAAATGTATAGAAATGTATTTTTTAAATGGGAAGCTGAAATGTCTTGAGTAAGTAAGTATTTGCTATGGCAATTGTAAATAAGTTCATGTGCAAAAATGTGTCAAATAAGTCAAATTGTCGTAACCGGCCGCGACCGGGAGGTCCGTGGGGCGACGCACAATTGGCCTAGTGTCGTCCGGGTTAGGGAGGGCTTGGCCGGTAGGGATATCCTTGTCTCATCGCGCACCAGCGACTCCTGTGGCGGGCCAGGCGCAGTGCACGCTAACCAAGGTTACCAGGTGCACGGTGTTTCCTCTGACACATTGGTGCGGCTGGCTTCCAGGTTGGATGCGCGCTGTGTTAAGAAGCAGTGCGGCTTGGTTGGGTTGTGTATCGGAGGACGCATGACTTTCAACCTTCGTCTCTCCCGAGCCCGTACGGGAGTTGTAGCGACAAGATTGTAGCCACTAAAAAACAATTGGATACCACGAAATTGGGGAGAAAAAGGGGTAAAATAAAAAATAAATAAAACATAATAATAAGTCAAATAATAAGGTGCATGGTCTCATTCTGTGTGCAATAATAGTGTTTAATGTGATTTTTTATGACGAACTCATCTCTAAGTACCCCACACATACAGATATTTGTATGGTCCCCCAGTCGAGTGGTGAATTTCAAACATAGATTCAACCACAAAGACCAGGGATGTTTTCCAATGACTCGCAAAGAAGAGCACCTATTGGTAGATGGAGAGCACCTATAGGTATTAAAAGTCACTCCCTGAACTTGCTTCCCGACTCCCAGCGTGCACGTTACAGAATAAGGCCTCCCCAAAGGGAAGCATCAGGGAGTATTTTTTATTTTTTTTGTTAGTGTAAGTTACGTCGGGTCCGGGTATCACCACCGGAGCAATCGAGGATCCCTCAGCTGGCTCGCCAGGCTTCCATGCCTCAGCCGGCACGTCAGGTTCCCGCGCCTCTGCAGAAGCAACCGACCCGCTCCTGGTCCCAGAGACCGTCCCTCTGGTCGGTGTCCTGAGGCTGGAGCCGTGCGTCAGGGAGGGGGTACTGTCACGTATTCTCCCTCTCTGGCGCTCGAGATCATCAGGCTACTCATTATTACGCACACCTGTTTCCATCGTTACGTGCACTAGCACCTCATCAAACTCACCTGGACTCCATCATCTGCCTGATTACCTTCCCTATATATGTCACTTTGTTTGGTTCTTTCCCTAGGCATTATTGTTTATGCTCCTTTGTTTCATGTCTGTATGCTAGTCGTGGTTCTTGTTTTGTTCCTTGTGTTATTTATTATTAAAAGTCACCCCCTGATTTTGCTTCCCAACTCCCAGCATACACGTTACACACAGGCAAAAACCTAGAGCCTGGTTCAGTCTGCTTTCCACCAGACACTGGGAGATGAATTCACCTTTCAGCAGGACAATAACCTTAAACACAAGGCCAAATCTACACTGGAGTTGCTTACCAAGTAGACAGTGAATGTTCCTGAGGGGACGAATTACAGTTTTCACTTAAAACTGCTTGAAAATCTATGAAAAGTCCTGAAAATTGTTGTTTAGTGATGATCAACATCCAATTTGACAGAGCTTGAACATTTTGTGAAATAATTTTGGCGATCCAGGTGTGGAAAGCTCTTAGAGACTTACCCAGAAAGACTCACAGCTGTAATCACTTCCAAAGGTGCTTCTATAAAGTGTTGACTCAGGGGTGTGAATACAGTTTTAACTTTGTCGTTATGGAGTATTGTGTGTGGGTACAGCATGTACAGTATGTACCCACAGCAAACAGAGGAAGGCACCGTATGTGCGGATGTATTGTGATGGATGGTGGGGTGTGTGTTTTTGTTTTTGGAAAAGTGTGGAGATACAGTGCCTTGCGAAAGTATTCGGCCCCCTTGAACTTTGCGACCTTTTGACACATTTCAGGCTTCAAATATAAAGATATAAAACTGTATTTTTTTGTGAAGAATCAACAAGTGGGACACAATCATGAAGTGGAAGGACATTTATTGGATATTTCAAACTTTTTTAACAAATCAAAAACTGAAAAATTGGGCGTGCAAAATTATTCAGCCACTTTACTTTCAGTGCAGCAAACTCTCTCCAGAAGTTCAGTGAGGATCTCTGAATGATCCAATGTTGACCTAAATGATGTTGACCTACTTTCGCAAGGCACTGTAAGTGAGTGAAAAAGGTTAATGGTTGCAAATCCCAGAGCCCATATGTGTTTGTGAGCAGGGTTTTGAAAGAGAACTTTCAATTTTGTGCAGATATGGGATATACATTTTTTTTTTATTATAAATTATAAACAGGTTATTTATTTATTGTCCTATCATGATGGAATGGTCCCCAACCCAATACCCTAGACACCCATCTGAGCCACCCATACACTAAGGAGAAGTCCTTATCTGTTTTATGGGCCAACTGTAAGTAACCTATAAGCAGCCAAATCAGAAAGATGAATGCGGTCGGAGACCTACTAAAGCAGCACCGCCCCCTCAAGATTCTGAGCCTGCCTGGCAGAGTTGGTCCTACAAAGCCAAAGCCCCCCGATGGGAGAGTATAATATACAAGGAAATACTCAAAGCTGCTAATGAGAACTTTGACAACCTTCTACCTTCTAGCCGGTGTGGATTCCGGTGGGGTGCTCCCACCCAGGTAGTTGCATTGCTGTCCCTGGTGGCAAAAAAATAATCAAAGGTTCGACTGCATAGAGATGCTTGGGAAAATGGTCACAACGGGGGACCAGTGTAACAGTGTTGCTTCCGTCCCTCTCCTTGCCCCTACCTAGGCTCAAACCAGGGACCCTCTGCACACATCAACAACTCCCTCCCATGAAACATCGTTACCCATCGCTCTACAAAAGCTGCGGCCCTTGCAGAGCAAGGGAAACAACAACTTCAAGGTCTCAGAGCGAGTGATGTCACAGATTGAAACGCTATTAGCGTGCACCCCACTAATTAGCTAGCCATTTCACACCAGTTACACTCAGGTTATGTCGATATAGGACTCAGTTTACTGTGGATATAGATACTTTTGTACCAGCATTTTAACAAGGTCCTTTGCTGTTGTTCTGGGATTGATTTGCACTTTTGGCGCCAAATGTGACTCTAAGAGTCTCTTTCCTGAGCAATATGACGGCTGCGTGGTCCCATGGTGTTTATATTTGCATACTACTGTTTGTTCAGATGAACGTGGTACCTTCAGGCATTTGGAAATTGCTTCCAAGGATGAACCAGAATTGTGGATGTCTGCTGATTTCTTTTGATTTTCCCATGATGTCAAGCAAAGAGGCACTGAGTTTGAAGGTAGGCCTTGAAATACATCCACAGGTACACCTCCAATTGACTCAAATGCCTATCAGAAGCTTCTAAAGTTCTAAAGCTTCACAGTCAACTTAGTGTATTGAACTTCTGACCCACTGGAATTGTGATACAGTGAAATATTCTAACTGTAAATAGTTTTTGGGAAAATTACTTGTGTCATGCTCAAAGTAGATGTCCTAACCGACTTGCCAAAACTAGTTTGTTAACAAGAAATGTGTGGAGAGGTTTAAAAATGTATTTTAATGACTCCAACCTAAGTGTATGTAAACTTCTGACTTCAACTGTAAATGCCAGGAATATGTAACTTTTGGAGAATCTCTTAAAAAATGGGTTAAAGTTGTGTATAGTAACACTATGTGTAAAATAGTAAATGATGGCTACTTCCAAGAAAGTTTTTAACTGTCAAGAGGAGTAAAACAAGGTTGTCCTCTATCGGCATATATATTTATTATTGCCATTGAAATGTTAGCTGTTAAAATCAGATCCAACAATAATATTATGGAGTTAGAAATCCAGGGCCTAAAAACAAAGGTATGTTGACGATTCATGTTTTCTTTTAAATCCACAATTTGGAACCCTGCACAGTCTCATAGAGGATCTAGATACTTTTTTAACCTCTCTGGATTAAAACCAAATGATGATGTGTACTATATTACGTACTGGATCACTAAAAAATTATACTTTTACATTACCGTGTAGTTTACCAATAAAATGGTCTGACGGGGATGTGGACATACTCGGTATACAAATCCTGAAAGAAAGGAATGATCTCACTCCAAGTATTTTGCTGATGAACTCTTTTAGTCATATCCCAGTTGACCTATTTGCTTATGGTCATTGCCTACACCTAGATGTCACACCCTGATCTGTTTCACCTGTCTTTCTGCTTGTCTCCACCCCCCTCCAGGTGTCGCGCATCTTCCCCATTATCCTCGGCGCATTTATAACTATGTTCTCCGTTTGTCTGTTGCCAGTTTGTCTTGTCTTGTCAAACCTACCAGCCTGTTTTTCCATGAGCCCCTGATTATTCTGCCTGCCCTGACCCTGAGCCTGCCTGCCATTCTGTATCTTTTGCCACTGCCATGGATTACTGACATCTGCCTGGCCCCGACACTGAGCCTGCCTGCCTCTCATTTACATTTACATTTAAGTCATTTAGCAGCCGCTCTTATCCAGAGCGACTTACAAATTGGTGAATTCACCTTCTGACATCCTGTGGAACAGCCACTTACAATAGTGCATCTAAATCATTTAAGGGGGGGGGGTGAGAAGGATTACTTATCCTATCCTAGGATAATTAATTAGCTAGCCATTTCACACCAGTTACACTCAGGTTATGTCGTACCTTACGGACTCTGCCCTACCGACCCCTGCCTGCCCTTGACCCGTCCTTTGCCTGCTCCCTGTTTATATAATAAGTGTCCGTTATTCGAACTTGCTGCCAAGAATGGCCTTTTCCCCTTTATTCAGATTACTACCTTTCACTTTCAGTTATTTGAAAACTAAATAATCTCCAAAATATCTTTATTTTTAAAACATGCCTTAGAAAGTTGGTTGTAATTTCAGTTTAATCCACCAGAAAAGACAGAACAATTAATACAACAAATATTGTGGTTGAACTGAAATATACTAATTAATATATAAAAAATAAAAAGTATAATTGTAAATTATATCATAAATGGGACTGGTGGAGTTGTCACACATGCAGCTAACAAAAATATATGTAAATGTCTGCTCTACCCCAAATTACAACCAACTACTTGTAGCATTACCTCAAAAATGGAAGAGGCAATTGGAAAGGGGAAAAGGTAAAGAACTTATCTGTCAGCCCTGCATTAAAGACCAAAATTGGTTAAGGAAAATGGTGATAAATAAAAAAAATATACCAGTTTAAATTAAGGACCAAAAAGACACGAGACACGATTGTGTCGAGGCACAGATCTGGGGATGGGTACCAAAAAATGTCTGCAGTATTGAAGGTCCCCAAGGACACAGTGGCCTCCATCATTCTTAAATGGAAGAAGTTGGGAACCATGAAGACTCTTCCTAGAACTGGTTGCCCGGCCAAACTGAGCAATCAGGGGAGACTATGTCAGAACTCTAGCAATGGTCACTCTGACAGAGCTCTAGCCTTCCTCTGTGGAGATGGGAGAACCTTCCAGAAGGACAACCATCTCCTCAGCACTCTACCAATCACACCTTTATGGTAGAGTGGCCAGACGGAAGCCTCTCCTCAGTAAAAAGCACATGACAGCCCGCTTGGAGCTAAAGACTCTCAGACCATTAGAAACAAGATTCTCTGGTCTGATGAAACCAAGATTGAACTCTTTGACCTAAATGCCAAGTGTCAAGTCTGGAGGAAAGCTGGCACCATCCCTACAGTGAAGCATGGTGGTGGCAGCATCATGCTATGGAATGTTTTTCAACAGTAGGGACCATAACACAGTATAAAAGAAATATAGAAGTCTAGTTAAAAGTTTTCATTCTCTATTATCCCTCAGTTGAGTTTACTTTACATTAGGTAGCTAATGTAATGCATTTGTTTGCCAGCTCAAGTCTAGATAGTACTACTTGTATTATGCCTACAACAGAGAAGTTTCAGTCCACTAGGTGTCTCTCTAGAGCATGGGCATATCTCTGGGTGACGTAGACATCCCCATGCATGCACCTTATCAAAATAGGACTAATTCAATATTGCACCATCCCATTCTCTGGACTCTGTCTGCAATCATAACCAGTAGTATCTACCAGGAATAATGAAACAGAATAAAAATAGATGTTTGGTGAATCGATGAATTATGTATAACCACTGGAGTCTTTGCCACTCAAAATATTTTTTATGGAATATTTATTTCAGCACTCAAAATTTGGCCAAAGCATATTCTGTTGGAGGGGTTAATATGAATTGTCAATAATTTGACATGATTTATATGAATCATGTTATGAACATATGGACTTTGAAATGAACAAGGGAGAGGTTAAACACAGGCTGACATAAGCTTATTCCCACACTTTACAATAACTCTGTTGCAGTGGTCTTAGGTAGTCTCCATAATAGGCTATTCCCTTCATCGCGACACTGCTGCCCAGTTGAAGAGCTTGTGAGCTCCATACAGGTTCATGCACCTTCAGAAAAGCACAACTCAGCCTCAGAAGATGCCCTTTGACTTGATTTATTAGGATCCCCATTAGCCGACGCCAATGGCAACAGCTAGTCTTACTGTGGTCCAACATATAACGAAATAGACATTACTGACAAAAGACCTTCTGTAGCCATCGTGTCATTATACACTAATGTAGGCCTATTTGCCTACTGGCCAAATAAAGTGCAGAGCATGCATGATCTGTGCAACTCGTCTTTCCAACATATTTGAGCATTTAATTAATTATTCATTCAGTTCAATCAGTCAGTATGTCATCCATTCAGTCATTTGTCTGAGTTACAATATGAACTAAATCAAAGAGAATAGAACAGCTCATTTGTTTATTGAAATTCATGTGTGTATTCAGCATTATCTAAATTCTCTAAAGTTCTTTACCCCATTTTTAATAATTCAATGTTTAATTTAGGCCTATCCAAATAAAAATAGGCCTTCAACGTGTAGGCTTTGCAATCATTTTGGGTATTGGTATCATGCAGAAGTTGTTTTATAACTGTTTTTATTATAGGGCTACCCTTAAAAAGAGACCCTAGCTCACAGGCCTCTAAATATATCCTCTAAATAAATGTTCAACAAAGTAGTTGAAGCACGTGCAGTGGCTGATATGGAAAACAGTTATGCCAATAAGAATAGGCTATAGATTGCGTTGACATTTTGCGACCCCGTGGCTATTTAGCTCAGAAAAGGTTATACCCAAGTCTTAATCAATATTTTGTTTTGTCTCATTTATTGGTATGGATGTAGCCTCTGTGTGATGGGGTTGTGCAATGCAAATGCCTATAACAAGCCTACACACAGTGGTTCTTCCTTTAAAAGTTGTCACACCGACAGCACAGCGTGCAGGGTGCCACGGAATGGTATGGCATGTTGGAGTGCACAACGTCATAGTATTTTACTGTTAGCCATTGTTGCCATTAATGCTAGTTCGACCACCAGAGGGCATCTTTGAGAAGCTAAGTTATTGAAATGACAGAGCTGTCTGCTTAAGAGTCCTGTTTATTGTAGCTGTTTTAGTGTAACTTACTAAATGGCATTAAGGCCTACTTCAATATACAGTATATCCATCAATCATTCATTCATTTGTGCATGTCATCACACAGCATACAAATCATCCAACCTAAATACAGTCAAGCATTTTAGTTATAAAACAAAATAACAAAGGGAGCCTTGAATAATTTAACATTGTATAAACCTTAACATGTCAGCTAAAGCGATATATAACAGACCATTTTTCATTTCTCTTAGAATAAAAACCTTAGTGTAAAAACAGTTTTAGTAAGTAATAAGCTACGGTCCAGTTATAGTTTCTTCTGACAAAGTAGAAACAAAAAGAGCAAGAGCAATTCTTACACATTTGTTCAAAATTCAATCCCTCTTCTTCTTCACCCTCATCATTCAAATTCAATTGTAACACATTTTATCACTCAAGCTCAACAACTCCAAATCGCTGTTGCATGTGTTCCAGAGGGATAACTTGATATAACATGATATAGATAATTAATTAGATAATAGTTAATTAGATAATCGAAAGGAACATTTTGATTATTTATTAGCCTAGTGGATACTACAAAAGTTTGGGGTCACTTAGAAATGTCCTTGTTTTTGAAAGAAAAGCTTTTTTTTGTCCATTAAAATAACATCAAATTGATCAGAAATACAGTGTAGACATTGTTAATGATGTAAATGACTATTGTAGCTGGAAACGGCTGACTTTTTATGGAATATCTACATAGGCGGACAGAGACCCATTATCAGCAACTATCACTCCTGTATTCCATTGGCACGTTGAGTTAGCTAATCCAAGTTTGTCATTTTAAAGGTTAATAGATCATTAGAAAGCCATTTTGCAATTATGTTAGCACAGCTGAAAACTGTTGTGCTCATTACAGAAGCAATACAATTGGCCTTCTGTAGACTAGTTGAGTATCTGGAACATCAGCATTTGTGGGTTTGATTACAGGCTCAAAATGGCCAGAAACAAAGGACTTTCTTCTGAAACTTGTCAGTCTATTCTTGTTCTGCTAAATTAAGGCTATTCCATACGAGAAATTGCCAAGAAACTGAAGATCTCGTACAATGCTGTATACTACTCACTTCACAGAACAGCAAAAATGGCTCTAACCAGAATAGAAATATGATTGGGAGACCCCGGTGCACAACTGAGCAAGAGGATGAGTACATTAGAGTGTCAAGTTTGAGAAACAGACGCCTCACAAGTCCTCAACTGGCAGCTTCATTAAATAGTACCTGCAAAAACACCAGTCTCAACGCCAACTGTGAAGAGGCGACTCCGGGATGCTGATAACACAGGAGTGATAGTTGCTGATAATGGGCCTCTGTACGGCTACCTAGATATTCCATTAAAAATCAGCCGTTTCCATCTACAGTGGTCATTTACAACATTAACAATGTCTACACTGTATTTTTGATCAATTTGATGTTATTTAATAGTCAAAACATTTGATTTTCTTTCAAAAACAAGGACATTTCTAAGTGATCCCAAACTTTTGAACGGTAGTGTAAGTATTTTTAGTTATAGCAAGTGAATTAGGCCTCATGTAAAATCATTGTCTAAAGCGCAAGAGATACTGTTTGCATGACAAACAGGTGCTGTTAGATTACAATATAATTTATCTGCCAGTTTGGAACAGTATAAACAATACTAAATGAAATATAAGTAATACCAGAGAGTCTGTTCTAATGAAAAAAATCCTTTAATACTGCATAGCAAAGTTTGAGAACAGACGGATTTGTGAAATTGCTTTATCTGGCATTTTGCGGTTGCATGAGTGACTCACTCATTTGTGGCTTTCGTTCAAAATAAGTTATATTATAATGCAGGGTTAAAGACACATTCTTTCTGATTGTCCTTAGCATGCAGTCTCTCCTCTCGCTTCAGCTAATTTTGTTTGAATTATTATGTGGATTATAATAATAATTATAATAAATTATTAATTATTATATTTGTAGTAGTTGATTAATTAGTCATTAAGGCAAATCTGGTCTGTGATATTGAGTTAGAAATCTAGTACTTAAGCATCCAATACATTGCAAGTTTTCCCTTTTTTGGCCATTAGGCTTTACAATAGGACTCAACTCTGACTGACCACAGCATCTATTCTTTACACCTAGCCAAGCTATTAGACTATCCTTTTGTAGATTAAGGGCTGTGTGAATGTTTCAGTCAGTCTCTCTCCTATCACACTAGAGTCCTGCATCAGGCAAACAAATCAGCTGGTGGGTGGTCCCGGAGTTGAGAGAGAAATTGGGTAAATACAATGATGCAATTACACTTGACATGTGGACTGACAATTTTTTTTAAAGGATACTTGTGCTTTACAGCCCATTACATAAACAAAGAAAGGATGTTATCTAACACGAGTGGGACAGACCTGCTCAAAACTGCAGATAACATAAGGCCAGCTATTGTGAAAGAAAACTTGTGGATCTTGTTGATTTACTGTATCGCTTCAAGAGGCCTACTGTCCACCTGGTAATTGTGTGGTTCCAAAAGATAAAGCATCACCTTCAGATGGATGTGTGGTTTCAGAGAGAAGCCAGCTGTGAGCCTGGGACCAGGCACGGTGGATAAAGACTCACCTTCAGATGGATGTGTGGTTTCAGAGAGAAGCCAGCTGTTAGCCTGGGACCAGGCACGGTGGATAAAGACTCACCTTGTAACGGCTTTCGTCTGGTGGAAGAGAAGCAGACCAAAATGCAGCGTGGTGGTTATTCATGTTCTTTAACTCTTGAAACTCCCCATCCCGGATCCGGGATCGTGACTAAAGCCTCAGGCTCATTAGCATAACGCAACGTTAACGATTTCTGAAAATCGCAAATAAAATGAAAATAATGCGCCTGCTCTCAAGCTTAGCCTTTTCTTAACAACACTGTCATCTCAGATTTTCAAAATATGCTTTTGAACCATAGCAATTGACTAATTTGTGTAAGAGTATGCTAAGCAAGTTTGCATTTTGAGTAGCATTTAGCACGCAACATTTTCACAAAAACCAGATAACCAAATAAATAAAATAATTTACCTTTGAAGAGCTTCGGATGTTTTCAATGAGGAGACTCTCAGTTACATACCAAATGCGCAGTTTTTCCTGAAAGCGTCTGTGTGTAGGAGAAATCGCTCCGTTTTGTACATCACAATTGGCTACCGAAACGTCAAACTTTTTCCGAATTAACTCCATAATATCGACCGAAACATGGCAAACGTTGTTTGGAATCAATCCTCAAGGTGTTTTTTCACATATCTCTTCATTGATATATCGTTCGTGGAAGCATGCATTCTTCTCTGAATTCTGTGGAAAAATACTTGCAGCTGACTTTTGCGCACCAATTTCAGCGCAGGACACCGGGCGGACACCTGGTAAATGTGGTCTCTTATGGTCAATCTTCCAATGATATGCCTACAAATACGTCACAATGCTGCAGACACCTTGGGGAAACGACAGAAAGGGCAGAATTACTCCTCTCGCATTCACAGCCATATAAGGAGACAATGGAAAACGGAGCCTCAAAAATCCTGCTCATTTCCTGGATGCCGTCTCATCTTGGTTTTGCCTGAAGCTCACGTTCTAGGGCACGCACAGAAAATATCTTTGCAGTTCTGGAAACGTCAGAGTGTTTTCTTTCCAAAGCCACCAATTATATGCATAGTCGAGCATCTTTTTGTGACAAAATATCTTGTTTAAAACGGGAACGTTTTTCATCCAAAAATGAAATTGCGCCCCTAGAGTTTCAAGAGGTTATTAATAAATGAACTCGACATGAAATAACTAAACAAAACAATAAATGTGTGAAAACCTATACAGCCTATCTGGTGACAATAAACACAGAGACAGGAACAATCACCCACGAAATACTCAAAGAATATGGCTGCCTAAATATGGTTCCCAATCAGAGACAACGATAAACACCTGCCTCTGATTGAGAACCACTCCAGACAGCCATAGACTAAGCTAGACACCCCCACTAAGCCACACACCCAACACCTAACAACACCCCAAGACAAAACACACCACAATAAACCCATGTCACACCCCGGCCTGACCAAATAAATAAAGACAAACACAATATACTACGACCAGGGCGTGACAGAACCCCCCCCCCCTAAGGTGCGGACTTCCGGACGCACACCAAAACCACAAGGGAGGGTCTGGGTGGGCGTCTGTCCATGGTGGCGGCTCCAGCGCAGGACGTGGACCCCACTCTATCAATGTCTTAATCCCTCCTCCTCACGTCCTTGGATAGTCCACCCTCGCCGCCGACCATGGCCTAGTAGTCCTCACCCAGAACCCCATTTGACTGAGGGGAAGCTCGGCACTGAGGGGAAGCTCGGCACTGAGGAGAAGCTCGGCACTGAGGGGAAGCCGGGCACTGAGGGGAAGCCCAGCACTGAGAGGAAGCTCAGGCAGGTAGTTGGATCTGGCAGATCCTGGCTGGCTGGCGGTTCTGGCAGATCCTGGCTGACTGGCGGATCTGGAAGATCCTGGCTGAATGGCGGATCTGGAAGATCCTGGCTGACTGGTGGATCTGGAAGAGTCTGGCTGACTGGCGGATCTGGAAGAGTCTGGCTGACTGGCGGATCTGGAAGAGTCTGGCTGACTGGCGGATCTGGAAGAGTCTGGCTGACTGGCGGATCCTGGCAGACTGATGGCTCTGGCTGCTCCATGCTGACTGGCAGCTCTGGCTGCTCCATGCTGACTGGCGGCTCTGGCTGCTCCATGCAGAATGGCAGCTCTGTCTGCTCCATGCAGAATGGCGGCTCTGGCTGCTCCATGCAGAATGGCGGCTCTGGCTGCTCCATGCAGAATGGCGGCTCTGGCTGCTCCATGCAGACTGGAAGCTCTGGCTGCTTCATGCAGACTGACAGCTCTGGCGGCTTCTTGCAGACTGGCAGCTCTGGCTGCTCCATGCAGACTGGCAGCTCTGGCAGCTCCTTGCAGACTGGCAGCTCCTTGCAGACTGGCAGCTCCTTGCAGACTGTGCAAGGCTAGGGAGGTGCACAGGAGGCCTGGTGCGTGAGGCTGGCACCATCTTTTCACCAGCCGACTAACACGCACCTCAGGACGAGTATGGAGCGCTGACACAGGTGCCATCAAATCCCCGACATGCTCCGTCGGGTGAATTCCATGCTTAAAGCACCAACACCGCAACTCCCTCATTTCTCTCTCCTCCAATCCCCCCATTAACTCCTTCACAGTCTCTGCTTCGCTCACCTCCAAAACCTGCTCTGGTTCTGGTCTCCTTCTTGGCTCCTCACGATAAACAGGGAGAGTTGGCTCAGGTCTGACTCCTGACTCTGCCACACTCTCCCTGAGCCCCCCCCCCAAGACATTTTTGGGGCTGACTCTCGGGCTTCCATCCGCGTCGCCGTGCTGCCTCCTCCTCCCTGGGCCCGTATGAAGATTAAACCATCCAAGTCACGCAGCATCTCGATTGTGAAGGGAGTACTCTCTGACCTGAAATTCTTCATCGGAGATGACCAAATCCCAACAGTGTCTGAGCAGCCGGTAAAAAGCCTTGGAAGGTGGTATGATGCAAGCCTGAAGGACAAAGACCAGGTGCAACAGCTGCGCAAAGACATCAGTAGTAGCCTACAGTCCATCGACAACACCCAGCTACCTGGAAAGGCCTGGTGTCTGCAGTTTGGTCTCCTACCCCGGGTGTTGTGGCCCTTAGTACTGTATGAGGTTCCAATCTCAACAGTGGAGAAGTTGGAAAGAGGAGTCACAGGCTACTTAAAGAAGTGGCTCGGAGTTCCACGATGCCTTACCACCATAGGCCTCTATGGAGATGGTGTCCTCAAGCTGCCCCTCACCAGTCTAACAGAGGAATTCAAGTGTGCAAAAACCAGGCTCCATGACACTGAATGAATCTCGAGACCCAGTGGTGAGCAACAACGCGCCAACCTTGGCAACTGGGCGCAAATGGAGGCCAGGAAAAGCAGTCCAGGAGGCAACAGCAGCCCTCAGACATGCTGACATTGTGGGTCATGTTCAGCAAGGGAGAGGAGGCCTTGGGCTAACTAGCCGTGCTGCTTGGAGTAAGGCCACTGCACCAGAGCGGCGGAAGATGGTAGTGCAGGAAGTACGCCATCAGGAGGAGGCTGCAAGGAGGGCCAAGGCAGTCTCTCTTGCCAAACAGGGACAGTGGACTCGATGGGACAGTGTGGAGAAGAGGAAGATCAGCTGGAAGGATCTGTGGGCCATGGAAGCGAGGCGGTTGAGCTTTTCAATCAGAGCAACATATGACGTCCTTCCAACACCAGTTAATCTTCACCAATGGTATGGTGAAGATCCGGACTGTGCCCTCTGTTCCATGCCAGCCAACCTCAGGCACATTCTCACAGGGTGTAAAACAAGCCTCACCCAAGGACGCTACACTTGGCGTCACAACCAAGTCCTTAAAAACCTTGCGACCGCCCTGGAGGACAAGCGAGCTGCCACCAACTCCCTACCACCCACAGCAGCATCACACTCCTTACGGACATACTTTGTCCGCGAAGGGGTTAAACCACCGAAGAGCGGCTCTACACCATTAGAGCGAGACCAGCTGCGCTTGGCCCGCGACTGGAAAATGCTAGCTGACATTGGCCGGGAACTTGTGTTTCCTCCGGAGATCGCAACCACCACCCTAAGACCTGACATGGTGCTCTGGTCCCGTTCACTCAATAAGGTCTTCGTCATTGAGCTCACAGTACCCTGGGAAAACTCAGTAGATGAGGCTTATGAGCGAAAACATCTGCGCTATGCTGATCTAGCTGCCGAAGCACGGCATCATGGCTGGAACACAGAAGTCCGACCAGTGGAGGTGGGCTGCAGAGGTTTTGTGGCAACATCTACAACCAGACTGCTTAGAGACCTGGGAATTAAGGGCCAGAGCCAGCGTTCGGCAATCAAAGCTGTATCAGAGGCGGCAGAAGGCAGCAGTCAGTGGCTCTGGATGAAGAGGAAAGACCCCAGCTGGGCCCCGAAGTGAGAGGGCCAGGAGGTATGCGGTCAACAATGCTTGACTCAGGGAGGAGGACGCCCCTGCCATGCATAGTCCCATGGGATGTTGGCTATCAACAACAAGGCAACTCCTATGACTAATTGGGAATGGGACGCAAGCGTAGGATTGATCACCCTGTCGCTGGCCGCCTTTGGGGAGGGTGTATAGTGTGAAAGGCCGAAACACCCTAGGAACCAAAGGTACACTACTGACGATGCGCTCCCCAAATTTCACCACGCTCACTGTTCATTAACTCTTGGAAGTGCTTGCACAAAGGATAGTAACATCTCATCCTGTGTTCTTGGAATCGACCAGGGCGTGACACACCTTCAGATGGATGTGTGGTTTCAGAGAGAAGTCAGCTGCGAGCCTGGGACCAGGCACTGTGGATGACATCCTTTTCCTGCACAGTAATTGGAAGAAATCCAGTGGTGAATGGGCTGTTTTTTAAGTTATTGTTTTAGTATATTTATTTCTCAAGCCCCTCTTTAAAGTGATTTGAGTTGTCAATGTGCCGCATTGCATTATAAACATATATATACAGTACCAGTCAAAAGTTTGGACACACCTACATTCTACATTGTAGAATAATAGTGAAGACATCAAAACTATGAAATCATATAGTAACCAAAAAAAATTTAAACAAATCAAACAATACTATATATTTGAGATACTTCAAAGTTACCACCCTTTGCACATTATTGGCATTCTCTCAACTACCTTCATGAATTTCAATTAACAGTTGTGCCTTGTTAAAAGTTAATATGTGGAATGTATTTCCTTCTTAATGCATCTAAGCCAATCAGTTGTGTCGTGACAAGGTAGAGGTGTGTTGTGTCTTTACTATCATTAAATGAAGACTTCTATTCTCTGTAATTAGTATTACGCGATTAAACTTATTAATCATGTAACTGTAATTAACTAGGAAGTCGGGGCACCAAGGAAAATATTCAGATTACAAAGTTATAATTTTCCTAATATAACTTGTCAGACATTTTAATCTGATCAATTAGTCTTCTTAATTAATGAATTATTTATTTTACCTCACGTTAGTCTCATTCCAAACGTCGTAGATTGTTGCTTATCTGCACGAACCCAGTCTTCACTATGAGTCATCCATACATCAATTTCCTTAAATCATTTATTTATTAACTAACTAAACAATCACAGAAGTGCACACACAATCAAACAAAGTAAATATGGTTACAAGAAATGATAGGGGAATGTGCCCTAGTGGGCTAAACCGGCATGGCGGCTTGTTGGACAAAAGGGGAGTGGGGGTCAGATGAGAAGTCACTACAGAGTTGATAATTATAACAATTGAAATGCTAATCCTTTGCACATGAACGCTTACTCATTCGGGAACAATTGCAATCAATAGTAATTAATATCAAAGACTTGTTCTTATTCTGTCGGTATCGATAGTCTAAGAGTTTAACCACATGGGATGGTTAAAAGATTCAGCAATCGTCTCAAACCTTGGCCCTCTTGTTATCGAGGTAAGCTGGTCTGCAACCTTTGTCCTCTCGTAATGGAGAGAAACATGGTTTGTTGAGAAATTCTCAAGGTGGGGTTTTATTCGGAATTACAGAAAAGGGCCTGTCCCAGGATGACCTACCCTACCCTAACTGGGCTTATTGGCGGTCCTCTGATTTAGTTGAACTAAAAAAAATCACATTACACAAACTCAGAAAAATCACATTACACAATTTTACAAACAGTATCATCCTCACTCATTCATCTTATACAACAATTAGATGTAAACCTTATATCTGAGGATATTATAGAAACAGCGTGATGGTAATGTGGCTGTATTGTCTCCCATGAGTTTCACCAAGTTGTAATAAACGGACCAGTTCGTAGCTGGATTCTTCGCCGATCTTTTATACTGTACCTAAGTGTTGTTTGGACCTCAAGTTCTGTGAGGTGGAAAAAATTCCTTTGTTCTCTATGAAACTTCACTCTGTCTCTATACTGTGGCCATGAGGAGATCATCTCCTCCCGGAATTTACAACCTCTCTGACCACAGCAGCCTAGTTGTAGGAGGCAGGGAGAGGGGGATGGGGCTTGCTGTACCCAAAGAGGGCAACGTCATGACAGGTGATATACAGTAGATAGACCTATTTGGTAAAAGACCAAGTCCAAATATTTTGAAACAACAGCTCAAATAAGGAAAGAGAAATGACAGTCCATCATTACGTTAAGACATGAAGGTCAGTCAATCCGGAAAATTTCTTCAAGTGCAGCTGCAAAAACCATCAAGTGCTATGATGAAACTGGCTCTCATGAGGACTGCCATAGGAAAGGAAGACCCAGAGTTACCTACGAGCCTCAGAAATTGCAGCCAAAATAAATTCTTCACAAAGTGATGTAACAGACACATCTCAACACCAACTGTTCAGAGGAGACTGCATGAATTAGCACCTTCATCTGGGCTGATGAGTCCAAATTTTGATTTTTGGTTCCAACCGCAGTGTCTTTGTGAGACACAGACTAGGTGAAAGGAGGATCTCTGTATGCGTGGTTCCCACTGTGAAGCATGGTGGAGGAGGTGTGATGGTGTGGGGGTGCATTGCTGGTGACACTGTCTGTGATTCATTTAGAATTCAAGGCACACTTAACCAGCATGGCTACCACAGCATTCTGCAGCGAAGCACCATCCCATCTGGTTTCCACTTAGTGGGACTATCATTTGTTTTTCAACAGGACATTGACCCAACACACCTCTAGGCTGTGTAAGGGCTATTTTACCAAGAAGGAGAGTGCATCAATCAGTGCTGCATCAGATGACCTGGCCTCCACAATCACCTGACCTCAACCCAATTGAGATGCTTTGGGCTGAGCTGAACTGGAGAGTGAAGGAAAAGCAGCCAACAAGTGCTCAGCATATGTGGGAACTCCTTCACGACTCTTGGAAAAGGGGAAGCTGGTTGAGAGAATGCCAAGAGTGTACAAAGCTGTCATCAAGGCAAAGGGTGGTTACTTTGAAGAATCTCAAAATCTAAAATATATTTGTATATGTTTAAAACTTTTTGGGTTACTACATGATTCCATATGTGTTATTTCATAGTGTTGTTGTCTTCACTATTATTCTATAATGTATATAATAATAAAGGAAAACTGTTGATTGAGTAAGTGTGTCCAAACTTTTGACTGGTACTGTATATCTGTTCTTTATTCATGGCATGGTTTCTTTTTAGCCATATTTTGAATAGGCATGCAGACAAATTACTAAATGCAGGAAAAAAGGAATAATAGCCTACTGTCTGTAGTCATAAAAACAATTTGACTAAATAAATTGATATTATTTTGTTGGGTAACGGATCGGCTCTCGGAACTCATTAAGAGGCGGCTTTTATCTTTAATATAATCATTCATTCAGAAGGTTAACCCCAGGTCTTAGGCCTGCAGTAAATTAAAATAGATTACCAAATTCATTTTTCATTAGGTTATAATAATCTGTGCCTTCTGGGAATGTTATGAAGTCCAAAAGTTATGGGTGGAGTTAGAAATTATTACAATGGAAATTAACGTTTAATCCTTCTGTCTGCATTATTTCACGACTTGGCATATAAGGGTGCAGTGAGATACCCTATGGGTAGGACGATACTTTTTCTCATCAATCATCGTGAAAAAACGCGTGCTTAAGAACTGAAAATCAACCAATGCTTTATTATCCAAATGCTGAAAGTGTGTGTGAGCGACGGAGAACAAGGCCATGTGGAGGAGAGTGATGTGGGCACTGGAGATAGGGGTGTGAGCAGGTGGGTCTGGGCAGGTGTGATGTAGTTGTCGTGTGTATGTGTATGTTTTGTATTGTCGAAAAATATTAAATAAAATCGTACAAAAAAATGTCATAAGGGAAAATGACAAGCTTACAACACATCTGATTATTCATTATGAATAGTATTTATTTTATTTATTTATTTTACATTCTTCATTGTAACCACAGTGTTACAAATAATCCAACACACACACAACATGAGCAGGTGAACTTGGTCAAAACGTTGCTTTATTAATTAAAGACTATCAGAAAGAATGTTGGTACTTGTTTAAATAGGCCAAGCCTCAACAAATATATTAAATTGCCAAAATAAACTAGTACATTTCATAAATACATGAAGTAGACTCTCTTTTATTCAGTTTCTTCTTCACATCAGCAAAGGACTCTGTGTTTCAGAAACTCATTTTATATAGAGGGGCTATCACTCTTTCACACTGTGGTAAATAAAGCCTGTTTGTTATTAATTATTTATTTCTGTTTTTATAGGGAGAGAAACCAAAATCCCGACGTGATGCAGGACTCAAGTGCCAGAGAAGAGAGACTCTCGGACTGAAACATTCACACCTCCTTTAATTTGGGGTGGGGAGGCAGGGTAGCCTAGTGGTTAGCATATTGGTCTAGAAACCAGGAGGTTGGAAGTTCAAATCCCCAAGCTGACAAGGTACAAATCTGTTGTTCTGCCCCTGAACAGGCAGTTAAACCACTGTTCCTAGGCCGTCAGTGAAAATAAGAATTTTTTCTTAACTGACTTGCCTAGAGGTTAAAAATAAAAAAAAATACGAAAAGAAGTCAATTTGTGCCAAAGTTTAGACGACCGATATATCAGCGTTCTAACTCCACTTTGTGGTAGAATGACAGAATGATGCAATTTTGCCACCATCTACCACAAACGATCTAAACTTTTAATTGAGGAACCACTGTACAGAGTGGAATACAACAGTCAAAATGCCCAAGGCCTACAGTCTGTGTTCCCAAATACTGGAAAAAGTCTTTCACCACAGTAACCCCACACGGCTATAAAAATACATGATATGGCCATTAAATAACACACAACAGCATGGCATATTTAGACAGCGGAATAGGTCTAGCCTAAAAAGTCGAGCCTAGGTCTAGCATTGCAACTCTAACATCGGGGCTAGAGTAGCTTTATATAATCTCTACACTGCCTTGCAAAAGTATTCACACAACCTGGGCGTTTTTCCTATTTTGTTGCATGTAATGGACATACACAAAATAGTCCAAATTGGTGAAGTGAAATGAAAAAAATAACTTGTTTCAAAAAATAAAATAAAAAACTTAAAAAACGGAAAAGTGGTGTGTGCATATCTATTCACCCCCTTTGCTATGAAGCCCCTAAATAAGATCTGGTGCAACCAATTACCTTCAGAAGTCACATAATTAGCTAAATAAAGTCCACCTGTGTGCAATCTAAGTGTCACATAATCTGTCACATGATCTCAGTATATATACACATTTTCTGAAAGGACCCAGAGTCTGCAACACCACTAAGCAAGGGGCACCACCAAGCAAACAGCACTATGAAGACCAAGGAGCTCTCCAAACAGGTCAAGGACAAAGTTGTGGAGAAGTACAGATCAGGGTTGGGTTGTAAAAAATAAAAAAAACTTTGAACTTCCCACGGAGCATCATTAAATCCATTATTTTAAAAAATGGAAAGAATAGGGGACCACAACAAACCTGCCAAGAGAGGGCCGCACAATAAAACTCACAGACCAGGCAAAAAGGAAATTAATCAGAGAGGCAACAAAGAGACCAAAGATGACCCTGAAAGAGCTGCAAAGCTCCACAGCGGAGTTTGGAGTATCTGTCCATAGGACCACTTTAAGCCGTACACTCAACAGAGCTGGCTTTATGACAAAGTGTCAAGAAAAAAATAAGCAAACAGGTTTGGTGTTCGCCAAAGGGTATGTGGGAGACTCCCCAAACATACGGAAGAAGGTACTCTGGTCAGATGACACTAAATTGTAGCTTTTTGGCCATCAAGGAAAAGACTATGTCTGGTGCATTCCCAACACCTCTCATCACCCCGAGAACAACATCCCCACAGTGAAGGATGGTTGTGGCAGCATCATGCTGTGGGATGTTTGTCATCGGCAGGGACTGGGAAACTGGTCAGAATTGACGGAATGATGTGGATGATGGAAATTGATGATGGAAACCTGTTTCAGTCTTCCAGAGATTTGAGACTGGGACGGACGTTCACCTTCCAGCAGGACAATGACCCTAAGCATACTGCTAAAGCAACACTCGAGGGGTTTAAGGGGAAATATTTAAATGTCTTGGAATGGCCTAGTCAAAGCCCAAACCTCAATCCAATTGAGAATCTGTGGTATGACTTAAAGATTGCTGTACACAAGCAGAACCCATCCAACTTGATGGAGCTGGAGCAGTTTTGCCTTGAAGAATGGGCAAAAATCCCAGTGGCTAGATGTGCCAAGCTTATAGAGACATACTCCAAGGGACTTGCAGCTGTAAGTGCTGCAAAAGGTGGCTCTACAAAGTAATGACTATGGGCGGGTGAATAGTTATGCATGCTGAAGTTTTAATTTTTTTGTCTTATTTCTTGTTTGTTTCACAATAAAAAATATTTTTCACCTTAAAAGTCGTAGGCATGTTGTGTAAATCAAATGATACAAACCCTCCCAAAATCTATTTTAATTACAGGTTGTAAGGCAACAAAATAGGAAAAATGCCAAGGGGGTGAATACTTTCGCAAGCCACTGTATGTCCTTTCCAGATGCCACATCACTGACAAAAGTTTGTACATATAAAAAAGATCTGTAGCCGAGTAAAGTGAAACGTAAAGTAAGAATTGAAAGTGTAAATGTTAATTCATAGTCGTAACATAGGGTTTGTACGTTTACAGATCTACAGTGCCTTGCGAAAGTATTCGGCCCCCTTGAACTTTGCGACCTTTTGCCACATTTCAGGCTTCAAACATAAAGATATAAAACTGTATTTTTTTGTGAAGAATCAACAACGAGTGGGACACAATCATGAAGTGGAACGACATTTATTGGATATTTCAAACTTTTTTTAACAAATCAAAAACTGAAAAATTGGGCGTGCAAAATTATTCAGCCCCTTTACTTTCAGTGCAGCAAACTCTCTCCAGAAGTTCAGTGAGGATCTCTGAATGATCCAATGTTGACCTAAATGACTAATGATGATAAATACAATCCACCTGTGTGTAATCAAGTCTCCGTATAAATGCACCTGCACTGTGATAGTCTCAGAGGTCCGTTAAAAGCGCAGAGAGCATCATGAAGAACAAGGAACACACCAGGCAGGTCCGAGATACTGTTGTGAAGAAGTTTAAAGCCGGATTTGGATACAAAAAGATTTCCCAAGCTTTAAACATCCCAAGGAGCACTGTGCAAGCGATAATATTGAAATGGAAGGAGTATCAGACCACTGCAAATCTACCAAGACCTGGCCGTCCCTCTAAACTTTCAGCTCATACAAGGAGAAGACTGATCAGAGATGCAGCCAAGAGGCCCATGATCACTCTGGATGAACTGCAGAGATCTACAGCTGAGGTGGGAGACTCTGTCCATAGGACAACAATCAATCGTATATTGCACATATCTGGCCTTTATAGAAGAGTGGCAAGAAGAAAGCCATTTCTTAAAGATATCCATAAAAAGTGTAGTTTAAAGTTTGCCACAAGCCACCTGGGAGACACACCAAACATGTGGAAGAAGGTGCTCTGGTCAGATGAAACCAAAATTGAACTTTTTGGCAACAATGCAAAACGTTATGTTTGGCGTAAAAGCAACACAGCTCATCACCCTGAACACACCATACCCACTGCCAAACATGGTGGTGGCAGCATCATGGTTTGGGCCTGCTTTTCTTCAGCAGGGACAGGGAAGATGGTTAAAATTGATGGGAAGATGGATGGAGCCAAATACAGGACCATTCTGGAAGAAAACCTGATGGAGTCTGCAAAAGACCTGAGACTGGGACGGAGATTTGTCTTCCAACAAGACAATGATCCAAAACATAAAGCAAAATCTACAATGGAATGGTTCAAAAATAAACATATCCAGGTGTTAGAATGGCCAAGTCAAAGTCCAGACCTGAATCCAATCGAGAATCTGTGGAAAGAACTGAAAACTGCTGTTCACAAATGCTCGAGCTGTTTTGCAAGGAGGAATGGGAAAAAATGTCAGTCTCTCGATGTGCAAAACTGATAGAGACATACACCAAGCAACTTACAGCTGTAATCGCAGCAAAAGGTGTCGCTACAAAGTATTAACTTAAGGGGGCTGAATAATTTTGCACGCCCAATTTTTCAGTTTTTGATTTGTTAAAAAAGTTTGAAATATCTAATAAATGTCCTTCCACTTCATGATTGTGTCCCACTTGTTGTTGATTCTTCACAAAAAAATACAGTTTTATATCTTTATGTTTGAAGCCTGAAATGTGGCAAAAGGTCGCAAAGTTCAAGGTGGCCGAATACTTTCGCAAGGCACTGTAATTTAAAGTTTACGTTTCATGTTTCACACATGGATTTTCTTATGATCCTAATGACAAAATAATTAGGGCTCCAGAGTGGTGCAGTTGTCTGGACTAAGGCATTGCATCGCAGTGCTAGAGGCATCACTACAGACCCTGGTTCCATCATGGGCTGTATCACAACCGGACGTAATGGGGAGTCCCGTAGGGCGGCACACAATTGGCCCAGCGTCGTCCTGGTTAGGGAGAGCTTGGCTTGGGTAGGCAGTCTTTGCAAATAATAATATAATTTGTTCTTGTAAAACAAAGGTTCAATAAAAAAAATATAAAACGATACGTACGTTTAAGCTTTAGGCAGCTATCTCGATCAATACTGATATTGGACAGGTTTTGGAGAGAGTGAAACCTCTCAAGCCCCTCCCCGTAACACTCACAACAATAAAGATGAGAGATTGCTTCTTCCTCTCGGACAAACAGTTTCAACTCGCTATTTGCATTTCAGGTTTGGACCAACAGAATCGGTCATATGGACACCAAAACACATGGAGACATTGTTTTACTTTAATAGAGGGGACGTTAACCTTTCGAACCATACCATGTTTATGTTTAGACTCCTCAAATTTCTAGCAGGGCTGACACTACATAAACAGATATACCAATGAACATTCACTCTGGAAATGTATGCTCAGTTTGTCGCGCGCACGCATTACGGTACCATATATCGCTAGCAGCATTTTGGTCAAATAAAGATTGTTATACTAGCTGTTTAGTCTGTGTTTTATAAATGTTCAAAAGCGTAAAACAATTATATAAGGAATTGGCAACTCGTTCTCATTCTAAGAAATAAGGTAGGCCACTTGATTTCAACACCTGAACAAAGTGGACAGGCTAGCATGCTGTTCAAACAGTTGGAGACGGACAAAATAATTCAGAGGTTGTAAAATTATACCGACATCCAAGTTGGCTAAATTTGAAATATAAATATTAGCTGGCTACTCACTAGGACACGGGCTTGTGCTTGAGAGATGGTTTATAATGTCTGCTACATTATTAGTGAATGTGCATTATGCATGGTTCTGGTAAACATTTTCACAAAAAAATGAATTTTTATTGACAGACCTGAAAGTCAGATCAGTGATTATTGCAAAAGAAAGCAGGATAAAATAATGGTTGTGGAAGGCATATATTCAGCCTAGGTATAATTTACCAAGCTCTGAATTCATTTAATTATTGCTGAGTGTTTTAAAGTGCATTTGACCTTTAATTGTACAACAAATCTTATTTAGAGAAAACATTAAAACAATTGAGATATACTGTATATATTGTGAATCGCCCATGAGTTTTAGGCCATATCGCCCAGCCCTAGTTGGAAGGGGATGTGGTTATGATATAGTAGTAGTCACTGTTGTAAGTAAACCATCTTTTGTTTTGGCTGGGAAGGTAGAGGATTCAGGAAGGCTGAGTGACAGTCTATTGTAAAAAAGGCTTGAGACAGACAAGAAGAGAAGAGAGAGACAGTAATGTCATAGTGTCAGACCAGGGAGCAGTGATTTTGCATTGAGTCAGTTGTAGAGTGCAGGATTGCATCATGTAGGTAGGCTTGAGATGATTTGTCTGATATGCCTTCAATACTAGATGAATGTTATCACTTTAATGACATTCTATGGAGATATGAATTTATCTCACATATTTTAGCTCTTCGTGTTGAACTCCCCCCCCCTAGTTTATAGTATGCATGTTATCTTTGCAAGGTACCATGCATTCTCTCACATTCATTTTATAGGGGTAAAATATATAAATCTTGAGCTCGGCTCTTATCAGTACATTTTAGATAGCACAGAGTATGCCTTTATATACACCTTTATACTGTACTTATCTTGTAGCCCTTTCCTGCAGTCAAGTGACCAAAGCGCCCTCTAGTGGCCTCATTGGTGGAATCTCATTAATATTTTAAGAAACATAATGGGTTTTTTTTAAAGCAGAAAATCCAGTGCTTCCATATCAAACGTTTTTGTTATATTTCAGTCTTCTATGATGAATATAAAGTGTAATATTGGGTTGCAAACTCAAAAGTGAGTATATTTCAAACTCTATATCTGACATGGCACTGGTGTCTTTTTAAGCCCATAACCTTGTGAGGTGTATACTTTTGTTCAAAGTAGATTTGCTTAAGACTACCAAGAAACACTCTGTGTGACCCTGATTTAGGCCACCGCAGTAAAAGGTTCATTTGAGAGACAACTGTCGCCTTCACATCCCGCTAGATGATCAATTGAAAACTCTAACATTGTATTTGGAGTCCTTCTCCCAGTCATTGTTCCCCTTAGGACTGTAAACTGTGGTCCTTTGCAGTGCCTCATATTGTAGCCTATTATTGCCTTACTGTTTTTAAACTGCTCAGTGGGGGGCCATTAAGGTGGCGTGTTAAGGGATTATATACCATGGATTTAGATTTATACCCCATCAACACCTCAAAGAACCTATAGTATACTATTTCTAAAAGGAGGACGTGTCCAAACAATGTCCATTTTCAAATAGGTTTTTTCCTTTAGCTATTTTCCTTTGCTAAGCTGTACTGTATTAATACATTTTTGGGATGTGTTTACTTGCAGTTCTGTTCAGATCAGGTCATGGGTTTTACTGTATGTCATTAAATCCCCAAACCACAGCACTGTGAAAGGGATTTTTATCTGACGGACAAGGGGGGTGGGTGGGGAAATGTTCTTGTTTTCTCTTAGTAAAATTCATCATCAACTTATTTATGAAATACTTGGCAACTGTGCAGTAAGGCCTATGTGTTAAGTGACAGGACCGTTTGGCTTTTAATAGATCCGCGGCTTAGGCGGCGCATTACATCTTTCGTTCCTCTTGAAATTGTCCCTCAGTAATCCCCTTGGCAAAGAGTATTGCAGCTAGATTAATGGCAAAAAACCCAGATTTCAGAATTATCATCAGAGGGCAAACTCAAAGACCCTACTAATGTGTTATACAGTGCTGAATGTGCCACAGGCCGACAGCTACAGCCCCTCTTGTTTGTGTGTTGGTTCCATTGTAAGCATGTTGCGGGTCTGGTGTGAGTTCTCACGGATAGAGGCTTGGAGACGTGTTGATGAATAGTACAGTATGACACAGAGGATTTAATACCAGTTGGCTGGCATACAAAGTCCATCTGTGTCAGTGGAGGGGGGTCGATTAATCCCTGTCTGTGCAGTATGAGGAGGGGAAAGAATGGAGTTTTATAATGCACCAATGGTTTGTTTGATGGGTACAGGAGTATATTTTAGAACTCCTGAACAATCAACATCTGTCTAAAAAAACATGGACATGAAACAATTTTGGACAAGTGGATAGAGCATGTACTGTGAAAGAAAATCCACTCTCTTGAGTTTCTCAGAAAAGGAATATTACTCTGGCTCAAAACAGACCCACTGCTGGACTGGCTGCACACAGACTCAGAGGCTCAGTTTTGATCAAAAAAGAGTTCTGACACATTCCTCAACAAGGTTTACTTAACCTTGTTCGTCCTTTGTAGAATGCCTTGTCCTTCCCCTGTTTTACCCCTGCATTCTCTTAGTAAATGTGACATGACAAAGTCTATTGAGATGTGTGTGTCTAATACATTTCTCCCCCTGCTGTAGTGATGTCGCCCCAGGTCGCTACCGGCCACTGCTCTTGCTGACAGTGGAAATCGCATTCTGTCTGAGGAGCCGGCTGCTGGGTCATTTCCAGCGATTATCTGCGCTCAGCAAGTCCCACTCGTCACAGAGTCCCACTAGTCACTGCCTCTCTCCTCAACGATGACTATCTGGGGAATTCTGGAGGGGATACAGCTTTGATAACATGCTACAAACGCAGTTGAAAAAAAACAGGGAAAAGTATAAAGGGTATAGTCGTCGGAGTCGGAGTCGTTCTACTGGTGGTGTTTACTCAAAACAATGCTCTGTTTACTGATATATAAGTATAGGTTTCCATAGGCCTACATACAGTAAAGATTTACAGCAGGCCTTCATTATGGTACATAAATAGAGTGCCTGTCAAGATCTGTACTACTTATTCAACCTTATCGCACGATATACTCCTTGACTTGTCTTTGCTGGTAGAAAGCATAAACCCTAGCCAATATGCTCTTACTGATTTAAGGCGGGTTGTGGTTTGCTGTCCTAATCTTAGGGTGAATCCTCTAAAATATTAATGGAGAACGGTCCTTTGGGTTGAGAAAAGCAACAACAGCCATGTTGACCACATTATGTAATATCTCTGTGACCACACCTTGGTTTGTACAGCTTCTTTGTTACCACACACACATCATTACTATGTTTTTATTTATTTATTTAGATGAAAAAAACATATTATTTCTTGTTTAAACAGGGAAATATCCAAAGCCTCACGTGTTCATTTGTCCAAGATAACATACTGTTGGGTGTTTGAATGGTTTTATAGCAGCAGTAGTAGATAATGAACAGTCTGTGCAGCATACAAACTTAGCATTCAAGTGTTATTTTCCATATTAAACTCTTAAACGGGTCAGTAGAAAGCTTGGCTGTTGACGTACCGTATGTGGGTGTTTTTATTAATAATGGGGCCAATGTGTGACAATGGGACATTTCTAGATGGTTTGAAACAAAACTAAAAAGGATTTTCATGCAGTTTCACATGTGTATTTAGAGGAATAAAAGTGAATATATGCAAATTGACCGGTAACTCCACCAACTTTATACAACAACATAGGACTAGGACTATACACCATTTAAGCAGGGTTCATACAGACATGGGCAAGTCAAATTCAATGACTTTCAAGGACATTTTCAAGCACTTTTGTAATTTTTAAGGACCTCAGTGTAATACAATTGTATGAATTTTATAATTGTACATAGGGCCTAATAAAAAAGCATGCCAAAAGTGTCAAAAAGGTAGGTCATTACCACTTGAATAATAATGTTTTTTTTAGGCTCTGCCAATGCATTGATATACAAGTTAGAATTACATTCTAAAATATATAAGAATAATGTTGACATTGCCTGGCTAAATAGATTGGATGCATGCATGATGTGTCCGACACAGGCACGCAGAATAAAACCATGCATATCGGTAGCATTAATCTCACCATTTGAATCTCACCTTCAATGTTTTTATGAGAAAGTGACCAAAAACCAGGTTCCTTTTTTAATGGAAGGATTTGTATGGAAAGACAAGTTGAAGCCAACATTAGATGTTGTTGTCTCATAATAACCGCAAGTGGTTCATCGCAAAACATTAGCGCATGTCACGTTCTGACCTTTATTTCCTTTGTTTTGTCATTATTTAGTATGGTCAGGGTGTGAGTTGGGGTGGGCAGTCTATGTTTGTTTTTCTATGATTTGGGTACTTCTATGTTTCGGCCTAGTATGGTTCTCAATCAGAGGCAGGTGTCATTAGTTGTCTCTGATTGAGAATCATACTTAGGTAGCCTGGGTTTCACTGTGTGTTGTTGGGTGATTGTTCCTGTCTCTGTGTTTGCACCAGATAGGACTGTTTGAGGTTTTCACTGTTCTTGTTTTTGTATTCAGTTGTTCATGTGTACATTTACGTATTAAAAGAACCATGGACACTTACCACGCCGCATATTGGTCCTCTGATCCTTTTCGCAAGAAGAGGAGGAAATCCCTTACAGCGCAACCTCCTTTCAATTGAAGAGTCAGGAAACAAACGAAAGTGGCCACATCTCTCACAAAAACTGATCAAAAATGAAATCACAGATAATTACCTTTAAACCTTTAAATTGGCTCCAATAATTACAAGGAAGTTTCAAGCACCAAATTGAGCAAATGTAGGCCTATTCCAGTACTTGAATATCTGAGCTCCAAATTCAAGTTAAAGTAGGCTACTTCAAGCCCCTTGTATTGTTTAAATGTGCAGGTGTAACATGGAAAACAAAATGTGTCATTTTATATCATTACCAGATCAATTACAGTCCCATTCTCATTTGCTTTTAACAGTACCACAAATTAGTACAGGTCACGGTATAAATATGTTTTATTTACTCAGCTCCGTGGTCCTGGAATTCTCTCTTGAAAATTAAAACATATGATGGTCTTGTTGGTGGAGTTTAAACACTTGATTGATGTCAATATCAGAGAAGAGTGTAATTGTCTTTAGGACAGCTGTTTTGTCTAACGTTGTGTTAGTGTATGTAAGCTGTTTCGTCTGAAACTTTGTTCCCCCTGCTGCTATTGGAGTAGGTCTCTCTTGAAAAAGATACCTCAATGAGAAAAAGCTGTATAAATAAAGGTTAAATAAAAAAATAAAAAAATACTCCAGAGTGGTGCAGGGGTCTACGGCACTGCATCTCAATGCAAGAGGTGTCACTACAGTCCCTGGTTTGAATCCAGGCTGTATCACATCCAGCCGTGATTGGGAGTCACATTGGGAGGTGCACAATTGGCCCAACGTCGTCCGGGTTTGACCGAGGTAGGCCGTCATTGTAAATAAGAATTAGTTCTGAACTGACTTGCCTATTTAAAGGTTTTATTTAAAGGTTAAATAAAAATATATATATATTTTTAATATTGTGAATAAGGGTTCTAGGCTATGTCATTTGTTGTCATTATATCCAGAATAATTCAAGGGAATAGTCTGTCCTATACAATTGCGCACAGTAGACTCAGGTGTCCACTCCGAGGCCCAAAAACATAAACCCATTACCTTGATGCTATCTCTGTTAAATCTAAACGAGATCCTGGTGTATATCAAGCAGACCATAACAGATGATCAACATCAGTGATGGGCAACTTTGATGGGGGTGGGGGCCACAAAAAATCTGACCTCATCATGAGGGGCCGCCGTTGCTATCGGGTCTGCATACTCACATAGGGTGGAGAGAAATGTTTGCAGTTTAAATATGATATCTGAGTGAGACTGACTAAGATCTCTGTCTGGGTCTCAGTTCACTGTTGTGAGTTAGAATAGCAGAATACACAAGGTGCAATTTCGAAATTTGGTTAATCAGCCGTTTTTCTCTTGTTTTGTCAGTCACTGATAGTCCCATGTCAGCAATCATTCTTTTTTGATTGCTATGTTAATTTAGCGGTTTTGGACAGATCCATAGGTTATAAATCAACTCGTGAATTTGATTGAAAATAGCTATGATCCTCCCTTATATCTTAATGTAATTACATGAAAAGAATGTGCAGATTATTATCAATGACTTATCAAGAGCTGTAACAAGTTGTCCAGAATAGGAAATCCTCACTGGTACCTTAGTTTATAGAAAGACCCATGTGTACTATCAAACACTTATCCATAACTGCATGTTTACCATTGTATCCCTATCAGCACAGTAATCTAAGTTAAAACCATCAGGCTTTGGTTAATAAGTAGGTCAACATGGTGGTCACTTAAATATATGCTATATACACAAACGTATGTGGACACCCTTTAAAATGAGTGGTTTTGGCTATTCCAGCCACACCCATTGCTGACAGGTATATAACATCGAGTCATGAAATCTCCATAGACAAACATTGGCAGTAGAATGGCCTTACTGAAGAACTCAGTGACTTTCAACGTGAGACCGTTATAAGATGCCACCTTTCCAACAAGTCAGTTCATCAAATGTCTGCAATGCTTGAAATGTCCCGGTCAACTGTAAGTGCTGTTATTGGGAATTATACAACGGGTGGGTCTAATCCTGAATGCTCATTGGTTAAAACTGCATTACAGCTGGTGTCTATTCCACAAGTTACCACTGGCTAAATCTATTACGTTAAAATGCCTATTCACCCTGTTCCAACTGAGTGCGCAATCCACTGTCTCACCAGCCCAGTCAGGCAATTAATAAACTTGATCTCCACTATAAAAAGCATCTAGACATTATCTCACATTTCTTTTAGACTAACATTTAGTTTTCTACAGAGGAGATTTGTATAAACCTTGCTGTCTATCTGTCTGACATTTGCAACATTGTTTCAATATTCAAATTCAACCTCCTGGTGTCCCATAGTAATGAACGTGCGGGAGTCGGGACAAGGCAGAAAGGTAGGCAACGTTTCTCAGCCAGTCGAAATCATGAATCAGCTGGCATCATTTTTATAGATATGTACAAAGAAATGTCAATAAAACATTTTTTTGTTACAAAATGAAGTGCAGCTAGTTTGCAGTCTTTCCAGCTTCAGTTTGAAGTGATTGTGTTAGCTGTGTTGTTGGCTAGCTCCTCTGAACAACAGTGTCCTGACGAGAGAGCACATTTTCTATGCCAGGATAAATCACACCTTATTAGCTCATTGTTATGGGTTTATCCAAGTAAATGTCACTAGAAAAAAAGATTAAACAAATGCAAATGCAGCTACTGTTGTTATTCTGGCTGCACTGTTGCACGTGACTGTAAGTCAGCTGTAGTTGGCTAGCTAGCAAGCAAGGGATAAAAATGTTGCCAGCCAGAATGGTAATGGAACATTTAGAATGAAAGACTGGGTCACGTCCATAGATACAAATCAAAAAGACTGAAAGTATGGGTTGCATCTCTGGCAACCGAACGGATAGAACGAACGACCATCCAGCTTGGGTAGCAACCGTAGATTTGTGTCGGGACTATATCTTGCGGCAGGATGAAATAGTATGAATAAATTAATCAAAATAATGTTTTTAATTAAAATATGTCAATCATTATTTAAATATGTCGGTAACCCGTCTCGGGCCTAACAACACCCATGCCAATATATCCTCCAAACACCGGCTTCTCGGGCATTTTCACTTAAGTAGAAACGTCTAGGAGCAACAACGGCTCAGCTGCGAAGTGGTTGGCCACATAAGCCCACAGAATGGGACCGCCAGGTGCCCAAGCATGTAAAAATCATCTGTCCTCAGTTGCAACACTCACTACAGAGTTCCAAACTGCCTCTGGAAGCAACACCGGTACAAGAACTATACAAGAACAGCTGCACACAAGCCTAAGATAACCATGCGCAATACCAAGCGTCGGTTGGAGAGGTGGAAATCTCGCCGCCATTCGACACTGAAGCAGGTGAAACACGTTCTCAGGAGTGATGAATCATGCTTCACTATCTGGCAGTCCAACAGGTGAATCTGGGTTTGGCGAATGCCATGAGAACAGTACCTACCCAAATGCATAGTGCCAACTGTAAAGCTAGGTGGAGGAGGAATAATGGTCTGGGGCAATTTTTCATGGTTCAGACTAAGCCCCTTGGTTCAAGTGAAGGGAAATTTTAACGCTACAGCATACAATGACATTCTAGCTGTTTCTGTGCTTCTTTGTGGTAACAGTTTGGGGAAGGCCCTTTCCTGTTTCACCATGACAATGCCCCGTTAACAAAACGAGGTCCATAGAAAAATTGTTTGTCGAGATTGGTGTGGAAGAACTTGACTGGCCTGCACAGAGCCCTGACTTCAACCCCATCGAACACTTTTGGGATGAATTGGACTGCCATCTGCAAGCCAGGCCAAATCGTCCAACATCAGTGCCTGACCTGACTAATGCTCTTATGGCTGAATTGAAGCAAGTCCCTGCAGCAATGTTCCAACATCTAGTGGAAAGCCTTCCCAGAAGAGTGGAGGATGTTATTGCAGCAAAGGGGAAACCAACTCCATATTAATGCCGATGATTTTGGAATGAGATGTTCAACAAGCAGGTGTCAAGATACTTTTGGTCATGTAGTGGATTTAGGATACAACTTAGAGGAGATAAATATCTGTGGTTACTTAATAATTACCTGTATAATGTGTATATCCTTAATTAGTCTGGATATACTGGCTGATGGCTTAATTGAGACTGTAATATGCTGCTTTGTGAATTAATTGATGAACATTTGAAATGAACTCAAGCCATTCAACATACTTTCTCGAGTTTATAAATGCTTGAGAAGGCTCTGGCCTAGCCGGTATGTTAATACCGTGGTGTATGCATCTATTACCTTTCCACCAGCCCAACTGTTGTTCAGCCATCCGTATGCCTGTGTGTGTGTGTGTGTGTGTGTGTGTGTGTGTGTGTGTGTGTGTGTGTGTGTGTGTGTGTGTGTGTGTGTGTGTGTGTGTGTGTGTGTGTGCGTGTGTGTGTGTGTGTGTGTGTGTGTGTGTGTGTGTGTGTGTGTGTGTGTGTGTGTGTGTGTGTGTGTGTGTGTGTGTGTGTGTGTGTGTGTGTGGTGTAACAGTTCAAGAGCCAGTGATTCCCACTTTTAGGGCTTAAAAAACATATATTTTGGGACATGCAGCTTTTCTGAACTCACCCACAACAACAACTTCTTTGATTTAAGAAATTCTGCGTCACCATAAGCAGCGGAGTAGAATGTGCCTCAGGCATGTCAAATAATGCATTTAGGTCACATCAGGATTAAATCAGATACAGCATCAGTCAATTAAAAGTAGTACACGTGATCAAAGACTAGAGGTTAGCTGTATCCATTATAACCTCTGCAAAAAAAGAAACGGCCCTTTTTCAGGACCCTGTCTTTGAAAGATAATTCGTGAAAATGTAAATAACTTCACAGACCTTCATTGTAAAGGGTTTAAACACTATTTCCCATGCTTGTTCAATGAACCATAAACAATTAATGAACATGCACCTGTGGAACGGTCGTTAAGACACTAACAGCTTACAGGCGGTAGGCAATTAAGGTCACAGATATGAAAACTTAGGACACTAAAGAGGACTTTCTACTGACTCTGCTCATCTGCGTGAACGTGCCTTAGGCATGTTGCAAGGAGGCTTGAGGACTGCAGATGTGGCCAGGGCAATAAATTGCAATGTCCGTACTGTGAGACGCCTAAGACAGGGAGACAGGATGGACAGCTAATTGTCCTCGCAGTGACAGACCATGTGTAACAACATCAGCACAGGATCGGTACATCCGAACATCACACCTGTGGGACAGGTACAGGATGGCAACAACAACTGCCCGAGTTACACCAGGTACGCACAATCCATCCATCAGTGCTCAGACTGTCCGCAATAGGCTGAGAGAGGCTGGGTCGATTTGGAGGTGGAGGGTCCGTCATGGTCTGGGATGGTGTGTCACAGCACCATCGGACTGAGCGTGTTGTCATTGCAGGCAATCTCAATGTTGTGCATTACAGGGAAGACATACTCCTCCCTCAAGTGGTACTCTTCCTGCAGGCTCATCCTGGCATGACCCTCCAGCATGACAATGCCACCAGCCATACTGCTCGTTCTGTGTGTGATTTCCTGCAAGACAGGAATGTCAGTGTTCTGCCAAGGCCAGCGAAGAGCCCGGATCTCAATCCCATTGAGCACGTCTGAGACCTGTTGGATTGGAGGGTGAGGGCTAGGGCTAGGGCCACCCCACCCAGAAATGTCCGGGAACTTGCAGGTGCCTTGGTGGAAGAGTGGGGTAACATCTCACAGCAAGAACTAGCAAATCTGGTGCAGTCCATGAGGACCCGCACCACACACTAGACTACTGCACCACACCGTTTCCCCTGCCATAACCCCTCATATTGGTGCCACGAAAGAGAAAAGCTGATGATGTGCATGTTTGAGGAAAACACGTGTGCTGCTTTTGGATATTGAAATAGCAATTTTTCAAGGTTGCACAGAAATTCAAAATATGTGTACTTTTTAGTTCAAGATGATTTGTTTGCAATAACTGATCTATGGGCTAAGAGAGCTCCATACTGTTCTTTTGATTGCGGGGTTTGAATAGTGTGAGAAGACAACAAAATATTTGGTGAGAATCACAACATAGGGTACAGAATCTATTCTAGCTCTTAAAGGGGCAGCAGCCTTCACGGGGTGTACAATTTTCAATTACAGCATGATTTAATCTGCAGTTATTCTACTGCTATTTATTCTGTTACCAATTATATTTACATCTTAATATTATCTTCTAATTACAATTATTATGTCTCATCTTTTAGCTAAATGCAATCTATTAGCTTCGAAAATGTAAGTAGGTATATCTAGCTGTCCGACAACACATTCTGATGGAATGGCTTGTCCTGCACTGTAAAACCCCTGCTAAAACCCAGAGTGCATTGAGGGAATGTTGAAAAAAAGAATCGGTTCCTTTCTAAACATAGCAATGTGAATGCAAAGAGGACTCAGACCACAACATAGGTGAAGTGAACTGCCAAACGAGTTGTCCTCATTCATAAGCAAGGGCAGTGTGAATAAAAAGAGAACTGAGTTATTTAGCTTTTTTTACTTTAGAGTTCACTTTAAAGAGGACTTAGATCGGTTGTTCTAAAGAGGACTATATGTGAAAACACCTTAACCTTAAAACGTTGTACATGTAATTGTAGCCCAGATAAGACATTAAGTGGTGTTTTTGGTCAAACAGTAACATTATACTACAGTATACTATTATATTTGGTATGTTAGTAAAATAGTAATTCATCAATAAGTGATCTTGCGAGAAAATGATTCAGCTTTAATCCAAACTTTATTAAACGAGCACCATTCTGAAAAGCGGTGGAGCGTTGCTCTGGCATCGGCAGTATTACACCACTGTATAGCAGTAGCAGTAGCAGTGTCGGTCTGCAAGAGGGACGCCTAGAAACTCATTAAATAGATTTTCTTCATTTACACGGTTTTGGTTGCACTTCCTTTCAGAACATCACAATAAATGTAATTCTACATTTCAAAGGAAAAAACTATATCTCACCTGGGGTTGAAACTTGCTACAAACAGTGAATAGTACCAGGAGAAAGGCTGCCTACACTGCTAATGATCCAGTTGACATTTCTTGCATGTTTAACTTTGGATAGCAGATCGTGCCATTTGACTTCTCTTAAGGGGACTTCCATGAACAAGTGTTGGATCATGTCCAACTATGTCAACGATTTTAATAAGCTGAAGAAGTTAGTATACGGCTTAATGTGCCAGGTTATGTAATGAAAACAGCTAACATGTAGCTTTTGATCACGTGCAACTATCTCAACAATTTTGGTTGGCTGATGCTAAACTTAAACTAAAACTTAAACTGTTTCTAATGTTCCCAAGGATGGTCCCACTATTTGTAATCTAATGGCACTGCCATTTCCTGTTGAGGCGATAACTGTAGATTCTCCACAGTGCGCTGGGGCATGGACCAGAGAGGGGTTTTGAAGAGCCAGTCTGTGAGCCTGGGGGTAGGGATCAGTAGGGGTGTGCTCTGACTTCAGACTACCATTCAACATTGTAATATATTAGCCTGGCTCTGCCAGCGCCTGTGGTGGGCATCCTAATTAGAAAGACATTGATGCGTTTCAAATAGCACCCTATTCCTTATATAGTGCAGTACTTTTGGCCAGGGCCAAATAGGGCTCTGGTCATAAGTAATGCACTACATAGGGAATAAGTTGCCATTTGGGACGCCGCCATTAGGTAAGCTAGCTGGAAGGGAATTGTTATATCAACTGAGATATGTGTATTATCGATCTGCTACATGATCATTGATTACAAGTTTGACTGTTGAAACTATTAAACAATAAAATGTTTTACTTTGTTTTAAGAGGATTTATTTTACAAGTTATCCAGGCATGCCTCCTATCTCTGCATTCACCTCACATGTCACACTTCTAACATATTCTCAGCCAGCATCGGAGGCGGCTCTGGTGCGGGACGAAGAACCCGCTCAGCTTGCAGATCCTCTATCTTTGGTGGTGGCTCTGGTGCGGGCCGAAGAACCCGCTCATCCTGCGGATTCAGCCATGGACCCAGGCTGAACACTGTGCCTGGACTGGACCTAGATGCCGAGGAAAACTCCTGCCATGGAGCAAAACTGGACAACGGCCCTGGCATGAACATCAGTGCAGAGGAAGACTCCAGACCTGGAGCAGGACTGGACAACGGCCCTGGCATGAACATCAGTGCAGAGGAAGACTCCAGACCTGGAGCAGGACTGGACAACGGCCCTGGCATGAACATCAGTGCAGAGGAAGACTCCAGACCTGGAGCAGGACTGGACAACGGCCCTGGCATGAACATCAGTGCAGAGGAAGACTCCTGACCTGGAGCAGGACTGGACAACGGCCCTGGCATGAACATCAGTGCAGAGGAAGACTCCAGACCTGGAGCAGGACTGGACAACGGCCCTGGCATGAACATCAGTGCAGAGGAAGACTCCAGATCTGGAGCAGGACTGGACAACGGCCCTGGCATGAACATCAGTGCAGAGGAAGACTCCAGACCTGGAGCAGGACTGGACAACGGCCCTGGCATGAACATCAGTGCAGAGGAAGACTCCAGACCTGGAGCAGGACTGGACAACGGCCCTGGCATGAACATCAGTGCAGAGGAAGACTCCAGACCTGGAGCAGGACTGGACAACGGCCCTGGCATGAACATCAGTGCAGAGGAAGACTCCTGACCTGGAGCAGGACTGGACAACGGCCCTGGCATGAACATCAGTGCAGAGGAAGACTCCAGACCTGGAGCAGGACTGGACAACGGCCCTGGCATGAACATCAGTGCAGAGGAAGACTCCAGACCTGGAGCAGGACTGGACAACGGCCCTGGCATGAACATCAGTGCAGAGGAAGACTCCAGACCTGGAGCAGGACTGGACAACGGCCCTGGCATGAACATCAGTGCAGAGGAAGACTCCAGACCTGGAGCAGGACTGGACAACGGCCCTGGCATGAACATCAGTGCAGAGGAAGACTCCTGACCTGGAGCAGGACTGGACAACGGCCCTGGCATGAACATCAGTGCAGAGGAAGACTCCAGACCTGGAGCAGGACTGGACAACGGCCCTGGCATGAACATCAGTGCAGAGGAAGACTCCAGACCTGGAGCAGGACTGGACAACGGCCCTGGCATGAACATCAGTGCAGAGGAAGACTCCTGACCTGGAGCAGGACTGGACAACGGCCCTGGCATGAACATCAGTGCAGAGGAAGACTCCTGACCTGGAGCAGGACTGGACAACGGCCCTGGCATGAACATCGGTGCAGAGGAAGACTCCTGACCTGGAGCAGGACTGGACAACGGCCCTGGCATGAACATCAGTGCAGAGGAAGACTCCTGACCTGGAGCAGGACTGGACGCCGTGTCTGGACTGGGCATCTGCGCAGAGGAGGGCTCCTGCCATGAAGCGGAACTGGACGCAGTGTTAGGACTGGACATTGGCGCAGGGGAATGCTCTGGCCATGGAGCTGGAGATTCCGGACTGTTGACCCTCTCAGGAGGTTCCGGACTGGGAACTGTCGCCAGAAGCTCTGGACTGGGAACGGTCGCTGGAAGCTCTGGACTGGGAACTGTCGCCAGAAGCTCTGGACTGGGGATCGTCGCAGGAAGCCTGGGGCGTGGGGACGGCACTGATGACACGGGGAAAAGGGGAGAAGGAAAAAGATGTACTGGGCTGTGAAGGCGCACCGGAGACCTGGTGCGTATAGCCTGCATCAATGGTATCGGTTCGATGACACACCTCGCACGGCAAGTCTGAGGAGCTAGCACAGGACGCACTGGGCTGTGGAGGCGCACTGGAGACCTGGTGCATACAGGCGGCACAAATTGTACCGGAACGATGACACACTTCGCATGGCGAGTGCGAGGAGCTAGCATAGGACGTACTGGGCTGTGGAGCCGTACATCTGGGCGAGTGCGAGGAGCAGGCACAGGGCGTACCGGACTGGGGAGGCGTACCGGAGGCCTGATGCTTGGGACCAGCACAGATTGCACCGGACTGGTAACACGCTCCTCCAAACGCCTGCATTACCGCATACTACATTCTCCGGTATCCCTACTCGCACTGTTCCATTGACTGAGTTCTGGCTCTCTCCTTGGATCGACCGACCACCTCTCTACCAACTACCATGTTGTCACTGGTTCACACCTCAGCTCCGCTGACCACCCCATGTGCCGCCCCCCCAAAAAAGGCTGTCTTTTGGGCTGTCTTTTGAGCTTTCCTTGTGGATCCCTTCCCATCCAGAATCTGCTCCCAAGCCCATGTTACCCTCTCCTCCTGGGCACGCTGCTTGGTCCTGTTGTGATGGGGAATTCTGTCACGTTAGCTAGAATAAATTTTGGACCAAGGCGCAGCGGATGTTGGGTTCCACATTATTTAATAGAAAATTAAACTAAGCAAAGACAAAAACAAAAACAAATAAACAATCAACGTAGATCATCACTGGAGGCTCCGGGCCATGGATCATCACTGGAGGCTTTGGGCCATGGATCACCACAGGAGGGTCCGGGCCATGGATCATCACAGGAGGCTCCGGGCCATGAACTGTCGCTGGAGGCTCCGGACTGGGAACCGTCGCTGGGGGCTCCGGACTGGGAATCGTCGCTGGAGGTTCCGGACTGGGAACCGTCGCTGGAGGCTCCGGACTGCAGAACGTTGCAGGAGGCTCCGGACTGCAGACCGTCGCTGAAGGCCTGGTGCGTGGAGCTGGCACAGGGCGTACCAGGCTGGGGAGACACACTGGAGGCCTGGTGTGTGGAGCTGGCACAGGGCGTACCAGGCTGGGGAGGCACACTGGAGGCCTGGTGCATGGAGCTGACACAGGGCGTACCGGGCTGGGGAGACGCACTGGAGGCCGGGTGCGTGGAGCCGGCACAGGATGTACTGGGCTGGGGAGACGCACAAGAGGCCTGGTGTGTGGAGCCAGCACAGGACGTACTGGGCTGTGGATGCACACTGGAGGTCTGGAGCGTAGAGCTGGCACAACGTGTCCTGGACAGATGACAACCTTAGCACGGCAAGTGCGGGTAGCTGGCACAGGACGTACTGGGCTGTGGAGGTGCACTAGAGGCAAGGTGCGTAGAACCGGCACACATGGTACCAAACAGATGACATGTTCCTCAGGACGAGTAAGGAGAGCTGACTCAGGTGGCATTAAACTGAGGACACGCCCCTTAGAGCGAATGTCGTGCCTCATGCACCAACACTACAGCTCTCTCATAACTCTCTCCTCCAATTTCCCCATCAAGTCACTGACTGCCTCTGATTCTCTCACTTCACTCCCCTCCAAGTTCACCTTCCTCTCACAGACTAGCTCTGGTTCACACCTCGGCTCCACCGACCACCCCGTGTCCCCCCCAAAAAATAATTTGGAGGCTGTTTCTTGGGCCTACGTCGTGACCGCGAACCCCGGTGTCGTCGCTGACCTTCCTTCGCTGCTTCCGCCTGCTTCTGCCTGCTTCCATGGCAGGCTTTCGTCTCCTGCCATTACTTCCTCCCAAGTCCAGGATGTCCTTAACTCCTGGATCTCCTCCCAAGCCCAGGATACCTGCTCCTCCTGTGCACGCTGCTTAGTCCTGGGGTGGGATCTTCTGTGACGATCGTTGGATGAATAAACGGACCAAGGTGCAGCGTGCGTAGAGTTTCACATGTTTAATAAATGAAACTCACCTAAACAATACAGAACAAATGAAACGTGAAGTAAATGCAGTGCTCAACAGCAACTACACAAAAAAGAGATCCCACAACAAACAGGTGGGAAAAGGCTGCCTAAATAGGATCCCCAACCAGAGACAACGATAGACAGCTGCCTCTGATTGGGAACTATACCAGGCCAAAATATAAATAACAAAACTAGAATGCCCACCCTAGTCACACCCGACCTAACCCAAAATAGAGAATAAAGGATCTCTAAGGTCAGGGCGTGACAACACCAATACCCAATAGCAGTCCCACAAGAATGGAATGTTCTACTGTGTCAAAAGCTTTGGCCAAGTCAATGAAAATAGCAGCACAATATTGCTTAGAATCAAGGGCAATGGTGAGATCATTGAGGACCTTTAAGGTTGCAGTGACACATCCTTAACCTGGGCGAAAACCAGATTCCATAGCCGAGAGAATACTATGGACAGCAAGAAACCCAGTCAGTTGAATGTTGACAAGATTTCCCAACACTTTTGATAAACTGGGCAAAATAGAAATAGGCCTATAACAGTTAGGATCAGCTTGATCTTGGATCAGCTTGAGCTTGATCCATTTAAATAAAGGACAAACCGTGGCTGTCTTCCAAGCAATGGGAACCTGCCCAGAAAGGAGAGACAGGTTTGAAAGGTCAGAGATAGATTTGGTGATGATAGGGGCAGCAACCTTAAAGAAGAAAGGGTCTAAACCATCTGGCTCAGATGTTTTTTTGGCGTCAAGTTTAAGGAGCTCCTTTAGCACCTCGGACTCAGTGACTGCCTGCAGTGAGAAACGTTGTAGTGGGGCAGGGGACAAAGAGGGAGAAACATTGTGGATAGTTGCATTAGAAGGGGTGGGATATGAGGAAATGTTGAATGGGCAAGGAGGCATGGCTGTGTCAAATAGGAATCATGACTTAATGAAGTGGTGATTAAAGAGCTCAGCCATGTGGTTCTTGTCATTAACAACCACATCATCAACATTAAGAGACATAGACAGCTGTGAGGAGGAGGGTTTATTCTCCAGGTCTTTAACCATTTTCCAGAACTTCTTGGGGTTAGACCCACAGAGAGAGAACTGCTCCTTAAAGTAACTAACTTTGGCCTTACCTGATAGCCTGAGTGCACTTATTTCTCATTTGCCTGAACGATAGCAAGTCAGCCTGAGTATGCGTGTCCCGAGCCCCTGGTTCAAAGATCACGGTCGAACAAGGTACTGAACCTGTTTTTAATTCTCATTTTCTTTATGGGGGCATATTCTCAGATAACACTAGGTAACATATTTATTATTTTATTTAACTTTTATTTAACTAGGCAAGTCTGTTAAGAACAAATTCTTATTTACAATGACGGCCTACCCTGGCCAAACCCACTGGGCCAATTGTGCGCAACCCTATGGGACTCCCAATCACGTACGGATGTGATACAGCCTGGATTCGAACCAGGGACTGTAGAGATGCAGTGCCTTAGACCGCTGCGCCAATCGGGAGCCCATATTCCCATTTTCTTAGGTAACACTACATTCCGTCGTTCTCGTACCTGTGTAGTAACAAAGTTATAACAAAAGTAACATTGTATTACCAAGTAGTTACATCTATATTGTTTGGTGTGTGTATAATGATATATTAATCAAACGCTTCAGAGAAAATATAATTGTGACAACAGGAATGTGTGTCTAGGTCACCAGAGGGAATCCTTCCTCCTCAAATATTAACAGAGTTACAGAGCTTGAAACCCCTTTTTCAAACAAGTGATGCCCCTCTCTAAAACAATGGCTGTCAAAGCCCAGAGCCTCAGAGAGCAAACAACACGCAGATGAGACTTCACCGGACATCACATGGAAGCTGTGATGAAGTCACTGTCAGAGTGAGAAGCACATCCCTGTGACCCATTAGCCATTCTAACCGTCAGACAGTGACAGTGCTCAGGTGTCTTCCTCAACCACCCACCCAGTGCCTCACGAATGTTGACATTTTCCACTCATTACAACATTTCATAACCAACAACCCCAGTCTATGTGAATCAAGACCGCTTGATTTAGGGCAAGTGGAAAATAGTGCATAGTATGGGATATCTGACAATAAGTGGCTAAACTTAGTGGTAGCAGCTGTATAGATATAGGCACAGAGGGACATTTTGTACAATGCAATAACAAACTTTGTTATTAAAATGCTCTCGAAACATTTTCAAAGCATTGTCAAGCTATCTTAGAATCTTTAATTGTTTCAGTGGTTGTGGAATATTAACTTATTTTCAGATGTTAATCAGCTTTGAAAGGCAGGAGAAGAACAGTATCCTGTTAGAATGGCTCAGAGGGAAAATATGTGCCCCTGTCGAAAATAGGTTGGAAAAACCCCTCATAAATATCGGTGATGAATTCGTAAGTTTCACCTCAGCCTGTCCCTTTAATCGTGGACCAGCGCGTGACACCCAATCAGAAGCAGCTAAGGTCCGACAACTTCCAGAGGGAGAGATGCTCATCGTGAGAGAGAGAAAGAGAGTGAGTGAGAGAGAGAGAGAGACCATTCCGTGTTCAGTGTGTCGGTCGCATACAACGGATTCACACAGGCGCACATTGATTAAACTTTCTGCTACATCAAACCGTGGTAAGTGCCAATGTGTTTTATTCAACTGTGGATGCTGAAATAGCGGTCGTGAAATATTGTCTTTTTGACGGTCCTTTACAATAGCACTTTAATGTGTTCAATTGTTCGGTAGGCTGCGCTTCCTCCAGTTTGTTAAAAAAAATGCTTATAACTTCAACAAAGTTGCTTTCATTTGATCATTTAGAATGAAACTATCTCATAAATTGGTCTAATTGATATTATCAGGCTAACACCCGAATGTTTTCTCGAAAATAAAAATACACTTGCCATGTGTCGAAAAAGCTGCATATTTTCGTGTTCCCGGTATAGTCTGTCATGATCCAATCAGACCCCTTAATTTAATCCGATTTAAAGTTATCTATTTTATTTTTTATTGATAGTGGAAGTTATGTCTTTAGTGATAGTGTTGTTTGGCACCAGTGGCTCAAGGTGTGGGTTCCTGTTTCATATTACATGTCAGGGAATTAAATCAAGGCTCCCTTGTAAAATATCATAGTTTTTTAGATCAAATGGATTATGATGGCCATGTTTGTTGAATTGTAATGGGAAGTCTCATGATATAGTAGACTACTGTAGGTTACTGTTTATAGTGGCATTGTATCAGTGGGAAAGCACTCATAGCCAACAGTGTAAACCTTTTGTATGTCCTAATAGAAATGCTTGGTGTGTACTGTTTTATTTATTGTTTAGACACTGGTGCTCTATTGCTGTGGACCTGGACATACTCTAATGTAGATGTGGGTGCTACCCTAAATCCAAGTCCAGTCTACCCATTAGTCAGAGCTGAGGCAAGACACCTGTATCTTACCATTCTCAGACTGCTATGTCCTATGTGCACAGCATGCCCCAGGAGTTTGTGAATGATAAATTATGTAAAAAATGAAAATACAAGGCCCTTTATTTTCCACAGCAATAATTAGAATCTATTTAACCCATGAATTCCAGGCGGTTGCCAAATAGCATTTTTAATGACTAAGATAAATAAATAATTGTGTTCAAGACCAATTAGCCTGATCAAATTAGTCAAAACATTTTTTTTGTGGTGTGTATTCATGAATGAGAACGGGTTTCTTTTGGTAAAGCATGACTGATTATTAACGCACCTTCTTGAGCACATCTAACTGCATAGCCGACTATACCAAGACATGGGTCTAAAACCATTTCTCTGAATGTTAGAAGCCTGAAATACTGAAATGCTGTTGTAAGAAGCTTGCAATGCTATCGGTTGATGATGATTATCTTATAAATGACCTGTTGTGTGGATGTTGTAAATATACCCAACATTCAACATTCTGAGTGTCTCTGGAACTATAGAAAGCCCAGCTCTACGCTAGTTTCCCACTAGCCACCCAGGTCACTGTGACCTTTGGATCAAACTGCTTTCCACCAATTACTCCAGTAGAAAAGGACTGGCTATCCCACTGTCTTAAACCTAAATTAAAACAATTATGTGACCCTTCACTATAGGGAATTATGATTCATTTCTATGTCCACTATGTGAGGTGTTCCAATTGAGTCTCATTTGGAAAATTCACACATCTCTTTAATTGTGCCCTCATGTGGTCGCAGAGGAACATGCACACAGGAATGGATGTTCCCATATGGATGTTCCCTTATGGATGTTCCCTTATGGATGTTCTCTTATGGATGTTCCCTTATGGATGTTCCCTTATGGATGTTCCCTTATGGATGTTCCCTTATGGATGTTCCCTTATGGGTATATTGATCACACAGTCATGTTTTCACACCTATGTGTCTCTTGGAATAGCCTTTTTCTTAACTACTTTCATGTTACATGTCTAAACGTGTTATTGTGAGTGAGTGTGAATAGTACATGCCATCTGCTGTATTCTCAAAATACCTATTCTTTATTCACATCATCCGTCAGCAGTTTCATTTTACCACAACGTAATCCGAGTGCACTCACATTTGTCAAACAGTACAGTCGAACGGAAAAGATTTGAGGTCTGTATGCAAATGTACCTTGAGTTTGTAAATAGTTTTCCATGCCAATTAGCTTGTGTGTCACCTCATTTGACAATGGGCCATTGTCCCATGTGTTTGTCAAGCTAGCGAGAGGTTGGATTGCATTGACTAGCACAGGTCTGTCATCAGTTGCACAGGAACTTACCTATAAAGGTGTTTGTGATATTTTTATAGATCAAACTCCTGACATTTGGGATGACACCACGAATACTGATCTTCTGAGAACAATGTACTATATCCAAGCCATTGAATAGCATAGGCAGAGCTATAATGAGTTGTTGAATTGTTATATTCAAATGAACAATTACTTTTGACAACAAATCGGCTCTTCTGCCTGGAATAGAAGTATTAAATTGTCTTTCGAAGACAACTTATGCCCCTTTTCAAACATTTTCATGCACTGTTTGACAGCCATGGCAATTATAGCTTACTTGAGAGGGAGCCTTATCAGCAGTCAGCATGTCTATAACAAGGCCTAATGTTGTCATTAAATCTCTCTTTGATTTTTAACACTATTGTACCTGGAATAACAAGGACAAAAAAGAGTCTAAAATAACAACTTACATTCCCATGATAATCTATCAATGGACTGAAAACACTACTGTACATTTAACACACCAAAAAAATACAATAAATAGTCTTCAAATATCAGTGAAGGCATGGGAATGAATGTATTATTTTCAGATGGGCTGGTGTACTACCAACTATGAAAACAAGCCCATCGATTTGTTATTGATTGAGAGTTGTAACCTCTAGTACAAGTGTTCTTTGCCACAGGCCTTATTTTGTATCATTGAAGGATTGGCTGTAAATGTGAGTTTGGTGTTTGAAATAGAGAGGAGCTCTTTCCCTGTTAAAGCTAATAGATTGTTTATTTCTCCCCAGCGCAGAATCCCCACCCTGAGGCTAACACGCATGCTGGTGTCATACCCACACACAATCTTTTCTTTCCATTATAAATGTTAGCTTTATTTGTTTGGTTAGTTCTCAGGCTTTTGTCAAGCTTAATTGAAGGTGAAAATACTTCACAGAAAGAGATTTGAAAAGAGGGCATTGATGTAGGAAAGCTAGTTTGAAACATAATTGCTAATGGACCCAGTCGCTCTATGAGAACGGCAGCCAAGTTTTCAGAAACACTCTTTGTATCTGCCATTTCAATTATTGAATTTAAGAAGTGTGGGAAATAATGAAAATGTGTTGGTAAACATGAAAAGCAATGTTTAAATGTTTATTTTGTGCTATAGTTTAACCCTTGTATCCATCAGCTGCAATGTGTTAACTGAGGCAATTGAGGTATTTGCTCTCCTATTGACCATTTGCAAGACATTTACTGTAGCTGTGTATACAGTAAGGCCTAACATCAAGTAGTTTATTGACCAAACCTGTGGCATAACTCAAGATGGCCAGTGCTTCTTTCATGTACATCTTAACCGTGATGACACATGTTGACCTCTGGGGGTCATCCAGTGCTTGACCCTGCCCTCTTCCCACTGCACTGCTTTCTCCCAGGGGATTCGTCTTAATGCTGCTCCCCCTTCTGACATGTGTGGGTGTTTACTGTTAACATGGAACAGGGAGTGGAAGCTCAAACATTTTAGACTTTAAATATTGAATATCTCTTCGGCCCAACTCCCAGACAAATTCTTCTTTTGCATGAGGACAGTAGGAGTTGGTTGAATATGGACAGTGGTTTTGAATTAGATAATATTATGTAATTATTTTCCTATGGTTTTGGCAATGGCTAGCAGTGTCATGATTCCTTCATGGTTCATTAGAGAAGCTGGAACACGGCCATAGAACAAGCCTACAGGGCACAGACATCAATTCAGTGTCTATTCCATGTTGGTTCAATGTAATTTGAAACAGTGAAATGACGTGGAAACAATGTTGATTCAACCAGTGTGTGCGCAGTGGGAGGCCCTCTCACTCTCACACACACACACACACACACACACACACACACACACACACACACACACACACACACACACACACACACACACACACACACACACACACACACACACACACACACACACACACACACACATACACATACACATAAACAGTAGCTCCACCAGACGCTGGAACATTTGCATTGTAATAGAGAGGCAACCACATTCCAGTTCCTGGCCACAATGGCGGAGGAAATGCTCTGACTTGAAGACTGAAGACTCCTGCTGGGTCTTTGCACAAGCAGACCATAAAGCTTCTGTTCTCACACTTTCTCCTCCTCCAAGGAGGAACCCAAACAGCCACCCACAACAAACACTGGGAGACACTGGGTTACACAGGAAGCCCCATTGACGACGACGCCATAAATAAAAGACACACACAGGTTAAGAAGGTGTCATCTTCTTTAGTGTCCAACAGTAAAGCAATGAACCACTACACACGCATGGATGATTGAGGAAACAAAACAGCTTTGGGAGGTCTAAACAACACAAACACACACACATGTATTTATCTGGAAAACTGTTAGCCGACATCTATGTTTGGGTGGAATTTATTTGTCCTCAAAATGCAATCATGTAAGAAGAGCTTCTGTAGGTGCAATGGTGTGGAACTGACATGTGTCCCGCCATTCAAAGACAAGGATGGAAACAGGACCAATACATACAGAATCAGAGGTGCCACAATGTAATGAGCATTGCCTCCAAATCACTTCATGCCTAGTTTCTGGTTACCTAATTAAGAGGTCCCGTCTGGTATGAGCATGACGGCGACCGACGCTCATTGACAGTAATTGTGTTGGTGCACATGGCAGTTCCATTCAGGAAAACGCACACACTCAACATCTATTATCTCCTCTAGTTAAGATTAGTGCACACATTTTGCTGGGGAGATTATAGTGGGAGTGGGGAGGGACTGGGACCCTTGTAAGTGATGGGAGATAAGAGGGGGAGATGGGAGTAGGGATTAGCACCCATGTTGTGTGACAGTCTTCTCTACTCAGAGAATGCACTATGATAGTTGTACAAGCTCAAATCAGACTGTTCAATGCAAATATGCTTTTTTTTCTGAAGGAAGGATTGCTATATTGAATAAGATATGTCAGGTTATCATTAATCATCTGACCTCACTCATTGTTTTGTTTTCAATGGTACAAGTCAAAGAAATAACAGATGTTACACGAGAGGAGGAAATATTTATCACTTAGAGCAGACAAGTCAAAGAGTGTTGCAAGCAGAGCCAAGCAAAGTGATAGATAATATGGCATCATGAAGTCTATAGTCTAGACAGACTCCCCTCCCTAAACAGACAGATCAATAGGTATTGATGGCCTACTGGTCCCTGGGGAATGACAGTCAGCTGCTTGGTTGCCTATCGCTCCGAGTGGTGGCAACCTGATAGCAGCCCCCCTCCTAACATCCACCACCCAATTGCAATTTACCTTCCAGACATACCTTTTTTTCTAGGGAAGTTGGATACTGTGGAATAGATATAGAAAAACATGTTTTTCTGGCCTTGGGTGCTTTTGGTGTGCTTCTATTATTTTATATCAGCCTTAGCTGCTGTACCATACCGAATTCATACGCATTTTTGTAATACAGTACACATTAAAATTGTTCCAAAAGTTAGTCAACAGCTGATAGTTCCACCTCCAGGACTTATTCATTAGCAGTCTGCAGACAGTGTGTGTGTTTCTGTGACACAGGAACACAGGAACACCCATTAGGTGCCTTTATAAGGCTGCTCTGCCCTGTTGTTGTAGCAGTTCTTTCACCTGTTGACCGCCTACCTCCTCTCCCTTCTCACACACAGGCAGCCCAGGGCTGACATTCTCCTTTCTTCACCTCTAATTGCTCCTGTGGGACTCATTAGGCTCACTGTGGCTGAGGCAGTGGCTGAGGCAGTCTCATAAGGCTCGCTGTGGCTGAGGCTGAGGCAGTCTCATAAGGCTCGCTGTGGCTGAGGCAGTCTCATAAGGCTCGCTGTGACTGAGGCAGTAGCTGAGGCAGTCTCATAAGGCTCGCTGTGACTGAGGCAGTAGCTGAGGCAGTCTCATAAGGCTCGCTGTGGCAGTGGCTGAGGCAGTCTCATAAGGCTCGCTGTGGCTGAGGCAGTAGCTGAGGCTGTCTGCAGGGTGGCAGAACAGAAGGGGCTGAGCTGCTGCGCTGGGTTCTCACCCCCACCACATGACACAATCTTAAGCCCAGCTCTTCACTCCTGTCACCCCCACAGGTGTTGCTAGTCTATTGGTCCTCGCTCTCCACCCGCCTCCCCGCTGACTCCCCACAGCCTGCCAGACCCCCTCTAACCCCCCTACCCCGCACTAGTCTTCAACACCCTACAGCACAGCCCTCCTCCCCTTTAAATCTCCCTGCCATGAAATGCAAGGCTTTAAAGACAGCAGGGAGACTACGAGTGGCGTGTCACCTGAAGGTCATACTAGATGGTCTAATAGGTTAGTGTTGCAGTGACATGAGATGGCATGTTGTCCAAAATAGAAGATTGTGTGTTTCTGAGTCTGTATTATGAATGTAATACTCATTTATATGGTACTGTATATTTGATGCATTTAGACAGATATTGTATGTATCACATCCAGAATACAGACTCTGAAATAAATATGATGTCTTATTAATATAATATAATAATATTGAGCAGACTTTGGGTGGTTTTAATGTGTTATTTTATTAACGTACAGAGGTAGGCTCCAGTGAATCTTAACAACTGGCTTGTTCGTTCATCTCACACAAGTTGATATTCAGGCTGCACTGCATGGACCCTTGTCTCTCAGCAGGACCTGTCAATGAATTAGCAGACATTTTGTAGAGGGAATGTATGGGAAGCTATGTGTCTGTGTCCTCTGATATAGTATGTAAAAAAACAAACACTCTAGATCCAGGTGACTTCCCCCAGCGAGAGACTGTCAAGGGATTTAACAGGTCACAAAGCTGAGGCAAATGGCTCCCGGCTGGGCTGGAGCCTTGACTAATGTGCTTCACTAGGCTAGTCCCACTACTCTACTCTGCAGTTTTCTAGGCCTCACTTCCACACTGATATAATCCCATCAACTGAACATATAGTAAGAACCCCCAGCCCACGGTCCCCAGTAACCTAGCACACAATTACAAACCCCTGGGGTCCTTTAAACCAGACTGATTCTGACAGCAAATCAATACACTTTAGTATCTGTTGGTACCTTATTCAATTAGTCTAATTCATAAAGCAGGCATAATGGCCCTAATGGAAGAGAGGTTGAAAGGTTGAATGGCAGCAGTAGAAAAGCAACGACATGATTGCAGGAGTTAATCCACCCATCTTAATTATGTATTTTAACTGATTCGTGGCCTCTGCATCCATCCCTGTCACTGTCAGTGAAGCAGTGTTGACCCTTAGCTTTCTATGCTGATGAGTAGTCACACACTTAATGCCAGCACCGACACTGTAGACCGCAAGTCGTAGAGGGGGAAACAGAAATGCACTGAATAGAAAATACATCTGCACTACCCTCCCCTTTCCACTGCAATCACATTGGCAATTTCCTTGATAAGTAGAAAAGGGGCCGAGGCATGGCTTGACGAGTGAAGCAGCTGATGATTGCTAGAGATGATGTTGGTAGCAGGATGTGTCTGTCTGTGTGTGGTTTATATTTCATCTGGTCAGCATGGCATGTTATTAGGTTGTATAACACCAATGCAGATAGTGTTCACAGTAGATACAGAAAAGGACATTACCATAAGTGACATATTGGCTCTGTAAGTGTTCTGTTCTCTAAAATAAAGCAGTTCATGGGGATGTGGACTATCGATTCATTGATTAGTGTGCAAACCCCTTTTAGTCTTTTCTGTGTTAAAGGCTTATTGAAATCAAAGGCATACCAGATTTTTTCAATTAAGGTTTTCAATAGCATTAATCGATTGTCTGTTTGTTTTCATGCATTGTTTGTATTTTCTGTATTCACATCATGATACCCCGCAATGGGAAACAAAATGAACTCCAAGGTGAAAGTATGTCCCTATAATTGTTTCTCATCTTCCCCTCCGCAAGGTTTCTACACAGCCATCAAGGAAGAGGACTATGAGGGTGAAGCCCAGCTCCCTTAAAGGACGTAAAAACCAGTGCAGATAGAGGATTGGCGTTCTGTGCAAATACCACAATTCCACCATGAGGACTTGCTTGCTGACCATGATATGGGCGTGCTTGTCCCTTTATGTGAACTCCACATCTATTAGCAGAAAGACTGTGTTAGAGATGGGAGGAGAGGAGGACAGAGATGGAGGACAGAGTTGGAGGACAGAGAAGGGAGGGAAGATACTGAAACGTTTCAAACGAGGATGGATGTGGAACCAGTTCTTTCTACAGGAAGAGTACACTGGGAGTGATAAGCAGTACATTGGCAAGGTATGTCCATTAGCCTTCTTTTGTTTTATTGTTGCCATGCACTTAAGTGTGTGGGGAAAACTAACCTGTCTGCAACTGTTGAATTCCGGCCTTGACACTACGATAATATGAATATTGAGAAATCTCCCAGAGCATCAAATGCCAATTAGGCTTGGGCGGTATACCGTATATAATGTATACTGGGGTATTTTGAAATACCAGTGGTAAGATTTTGGATAGAACATCTGTAGATGCTCTACAGACTATCAGTAACATTTTAATTAACTATCTACTTACCCCTTACCCTAACTTTAGTTGCTTATTAATAGATAGTGTTTTGATAGTATGACCATCTGTAGAGCATCTAGAGATGGAAAATCCAGACTATCCACATAAAGTTTGACCAAGTTAACTATCTATGCTCAGGGCTTCTGCTATGCATTTGGTTTGCTAACTTGCTAGATAAGTGGCTAGCTTGCAAGATCAAGCTTCTTGGTTACAGCAGAGACAATCAATCCCCTCCTGGATCAAGATCCCTGCTGCCTACATTTGCTTTGTGCGTAAAAAAACAACATTAATATAGCACTGCCGGTAATACCATATACCCTGGTATGGTACAGGAACAGTATGAAAATCTGGAGACCATCCAACCCCAATATCAATGTCTCTGGCCAGATAAACCTAAGACTATATCCCCCCACAAGGATTGGGATATTCTGATGTACAAAAACAGCATGCATTGCCACCTTTACCTCAGATCTCAGAAGACAACAGATAGAGCCATGAATCAGAAGTAGTATTGCGGAGAAGCTGGATCTGGAGATGCCTGCAGCGCTGCAGGGGGCCTGTTTTAGAAGGCTCGAGATAGAAGAAATACTGGAGCTACTGAGGCCATGTACCCTGTAACCCTCCAGGCTCTTACAGCGAGACCCAGCTTCACAGAGCATGTAGGGAGATGATCAAGGATGGAGAGGAAAAAGGGCAAACGCAGAGTGGGAGAGAGAACTAGAAAGAGAGCGAGAGAGAGAGCGGAAAGAGAGGAGAGAAAGAGTAGGAGAGAAAGTTATTCTGGAGCCACCACCACTAGTCTTGCGTTAGGTTACTCTGTGGAGCCCTGGGGAGTGGAGCAACGCTGTGTGGTGGATTATTTCCATATGCCTTGTAGAAAATGATTCACCTTGTCAGGTCCCTCTTTTTTTCTCTCCACCAAGCCTGGCTCTGTGCTGCCATGCATATAATAAGATGTTATCTGTCACATGTGATGTTGACTGTTCTGTCCTCTCTGATGGAACTGAACAGCCTTCTTGTGTGTTATAGATGTTCAGGCTAAGAGCGCCCGTGTCGCCGTAAAAAATGTACCTTTATAGTAAAGCATTCCATGCATCATCACATTTCCAGACTTGTAAGTAAGATATCTTACTATTTCTAAAGTGATGAGTAAATTGGATAGTCATAATTTAGACTAATAATATAACTCAGTAACTCAAAAAAGACTGTTTGACGCAGTGCATAGTGGAGTAGGCCTAGGCTACAGTGCATTTGGAAAGTATTCAGACCCCTTGACTTTTTCCATAGTTTGTTACACTACAGCCTTATTCTAAAATGGATTAAATACACATTTTTCCTCATCAATCTACATATAATACCGCATAATAACAAGGAAAAAACAGGTCCACCTGTGGTAAATTCTATTGATTGGACATGATTTGGGAGGCACACACCTGTCTATATAAGGTCACACAGTTGACAGTGCATGTCAGAGCAAAAATAAAGCAATGAGGTCGAAGAAATTGTCCATAGAGCTCCAAGACAGGATTATTTCGAGCCACAGATCTGGGGAAGGGTAGCAAAATTTCTGTACTCTGCTGAAACTGACAAACAGATCAATTAACAAGACGTTGTCTGCAACTATCTAATAGGCTTACGGCCCTTCCTCTGATTCTCCAAATCATGCTTTATGGTGTAGTAGCATATTTTGAATGAATCCATTTATTTCTGTATAGACAGGAGTAGGCTAATTAGGATATATCATTTTGGCATAGAAGCCATCTTTTTTTTGGGTTGGGGGGTGGGTAGATCAGCTTTAATCTAGATAGATTGTGGCTTCTATCAATGTAATTGTCTGCATAAATTTCAACCCCCCCATATATAGATCTTTATAAATATTCAATTTTAATATTTTATTTTAAAATATATATTGCTTCATTATTATTTTCCCATGACCCTGCCAATCCTCCCCTAATTGGAGTAAACTATTGGACAACAATACTTAGGCTTCGACTTCCAGTTTATACATACTACATACATTTCACGGATAGTACATTTAAAATTAGTTATCTTTTGTTTGTTTTTAGTCCAAACCTTCAGCTACCCTCAACCCCTCCCATCTACAGTTGAAGTCGGAAGTTTACATACACCTTAGCCAAGTACATTTAAACTCAGTTTTTCACAATTCCTGACATTTAATCCTAGTAAAAATTCCTGTCTTAGGTCAGTTAGGAACCACTTTATTAGAGAGAATGATATATTTCAGCTTTTATTTCTTTCATCACATTCCCAGTGGGTCAGAAGTTTACATACACTCAATTAATATTTGGTAGCATTGCCTTTAAATTGTTTAACTTGGGTCAAACATTTTGCATAGCCTTCCACAAGCTTCCCACAATAAGTTGGGCAAATTTTGCACATTCCTGACTGAGCTGGTCTAACTGAGTCAGGTTTGTAGGCCTTCTTGCTCTCACAAGCTTTTTCAGTTCTGCCCACAAATGTTCTATAAGATTGAGGTCAGGGCTTTGTGGTGGCCACTCCAATACCTTGACTTTGTTGACCTTAAGCCATTTTACCACAACTTTGGAAGTATGCTTGGAGTCGTTGTCCATTTGGAAGACCCATTTCCGACCAAGCTTTAACTTCCCGACTGATGTCTTGAAATGTTGCTTCAATATATCCACATAATTTTCCATCCTCATGCTGCCATCTATTTTGTGAAGTGCACCAGTCCCTCCTTCAGCCAATGACCCCCACACCATATTACTGCCACCCCGTGCTTCACTGTTGGGATTGTGTTCTTTGGCTTGCAAGCCTCTCCCTTTTTCCTCCAAACATAATGATGGTTATTATGGCCAAACTGTTCTATTTTTGTTTCATCAGACCAGAGGCCATTTCTCCAAAAAGAAGATCTTGGTCCCCATGTTCAGTTGCAAACTGTAGTCTGGCTTTTTTATGGAAAGCAGCCTTTCAGGTTATGTCAATATAGGACCCGTTTTACTGTGGATATAGATACGTTTGTACAAGGTCCGTTGCTGTTGTTCTGGGATTTAATTCGACCTTTCGCACCAAAGTACGTTCATCTCTAGGAGACAGAAAGTGCCTCCTTCCTGAGTGGTATGGCTGCGTGGTCCCATGGCGTACTATTGTTTGTACAGATGAACGTGGTACCTTCAGGCGTTTGGAAATTGCTCCCAAGGATGAACCAGACTTGTGGAGGTCTACATTTTGGCTGATTTGTTGTCTTGGCTGATTTGTTTTGATTTTCCCATGATGTCAAGCAAAGGGGCACTGGGTTTGAAGGTCGGCCTTGAAATACATCCACAGGTACCTTCAATTGACTCAAATGATGTCAATTAGCCTATCAGAAGCTTCTAAAGCTATGACATAATTTTCTGAAAATTTCCAAGCTGTTTAAAGGCACAGTCAACTTAGTGTATGTTAACTTCTGACCCACTGGAATTGTGATATAGTGAATTATAAGTGAAATAATCTGTCAGGAAACAATTGTTGGAAACATTGCTTGTGTCATGCACAAAGTAGATGTCCTAACCGACTTGCCAAAACTATAGTTTGTTAACAAGAATTCTGTGGAGTGGTTAAAAACCTAGTTTTATTGACTCCAACCTAAGAGTATGTAAACTTCCAACTTCAACTGTATCTCTGAAGACCATCCAGTATTGATTTCTAGCTGCCATATATTTTTCCACTGAGCTGTGAGGTTTCACAAAAGTTCTGAACCTTTCTATTCTCATAGTTTCTACAGATTGTAAATTAACCGTTGTGTGGTGTTCATGTTTTTATTATTCACCCAATGTTCACAGGTCTGATGGACCCACAATATTATTAGGGTTTTAAAACAATACAGCCATAACAATTTATGTAAAAATACTTAATATTTAATACTTAGATGTTGACTTATATCAACTACAAGAAATATAGACAGCATACATGGTTCCTATTTGCCATTTACCTCTGCTAGATCACATGTATCAATTAAAGCCCTATTCGTTTTATTTGATAAAATTTTATTTTTGTAAACAAAAATAAATGGATGGAATAAATCCTGTTTATCTTGAACAAATATACATGAATCAAGGTTTATCACTATTGATGTTTATTGCTTTTTACTGAACAAAGTGGAAGAACAAATTTTACAGTACATACAGTATTTTGTGGAAATGATCAATGAGCCCCATTGAAAACAAATGAAGGCTGGTCCACACACCACATGAGGGACAGAGTTTTACTGTGTGTGTGTGTGTGTGTGTGTGTGTGTGTGTTGCAAATGTATTTCTTACACTTGATGCATGTGTACTGTGTCTTCCTGTCCTTCTTGGGTCCACACACATCGCAGTGCTTCTTCTTGTTGCTACCGGCTGCAATCTAAAATGATGGAAACACTTAGTTCAGGAATTTTACTAACATCTCACTCACTCACTCACTCACATATATAGTTATAGCAGGCCAAGGTAGGAGAGTCAGACACATACACATGCAACAACATCACTCACACTTACTTCTGGTATTGGAGTTGTTGGTTCTGTGGGTCGGACGGTTACGGCACCAGCATCTTCCTCCTGAATCCTCCTCGTGATGGCTGCAGAAGCTGGGGTCCTTGGGATATGTTGCCTCCTCTGGATTTGAGGTCTTACCAATGCCTTGTCCAGCTCCTCGAGAAAGAGACGTCTTTTCTGGAGCTTCCCTCTGTTCCAATCCAGGTTCAATGCCATCCAGTTGATAAATGCATTGTACGCCGAGTTGTCCAAGATGTTGAAGAATATCACAAGTGGCCAGCATAGGGTTCTTATTTTGCAGCTGTAGCAAGTCACAAGCTTGTCTAAATTGTCCGCCCCTCATTTTGTGGCATTGTAATCCATTATGATTTCTGTTTTTTGATGTTTCTGGCCACAGATTCTCTAATCCCTATGCAGCATGAGTACCACATTTTTTACTTTCTTTGGCACGTATGACACAAATTCCATAATGATTTTCTGGATGGTGTCTAGGATGAACAGTTTAAAATAAGACTATGTCCTGCACATGAGTAACTGCCATCAGCGTCGGTCCTGGTTGCATCCTCATCACATTGGCAGCCATGCGGGGTGGCTCATTCCTTGGACAACAAGACCATTCAATTTCACCAATTTGTTGACATCCATATTTCTCCTCCTGCAGCCTGCTGATTAGCGGGTTGCTGACGGGCTGGTCCTGGGGCTGGCTGCTGACGGCTGGTCCTGGGGCTGGCTGAGGATCAATCTCATCCTCTTCTTCCAACTCACTGTCAGACTCCAAATTGACAGAGACATGATCCTCATATTTGGAAAAATCTTTATCTTCCAAAGTGGAAGATGCTCCTTCCACACTAGTTTTTCTCTCTGCAAAATAATGTCTAAGGCCCTCTGAGAAGAGGCCATACTGATTGATTGTGGTAAAGAGGTAAAGAGCCATGCAAAGCTATTTATTTGTTGTGTCCCTCCCCCAATTTGCACCTGGCTTTGGTAGAGTGTGGGAAAATACTGAATTCTTTACAATGTATCAAAATAATGTATTTGTAACGGTTTTCTGTAGGCGAAGGAGAGTCGGACCAAAATGCAGAGTGTAGATTGCGATCCATGTTTAATCAAAAAACGTAAACACGAATCAATACAAAATACTACAAAAACAAGAACGTAATGAACGTAACGAAAACCAATACAGTATTGTAATAACATTGTGCAGGTTCCCGCAAGACATTGTGTAGTTTCACACACTACAAAGGGTAAAGAGTGCGAGAAAAGCGGGAGACAGGCAGACAGGCAGGGAGACAGACAGGTTATTGGTGCTGTGTTGAAACAGCAGGCCCAGGGAGGAGGAAGACAGAGTGAAGGCACACAGCAAACCTTTTTGTTTAATTTTTACTTGTTTTCACCTACACACACACTTTTCCACACTTTTATTACTCAATGAAAGTATGTTATTTTACATGTTCTTCACAGAAAAGTAGCCAAGGCCAGTGAGTCTCAGGTTTAAACTATAATTCGATTGTATCATTTTTATTTTCGTAAACACTGAAAATGGGTCCCACAGACCCGATCACTACACAATGGTTAAAGATAAACACATTTGCTAAGAGTATTATTACATTGATCAATTTACTATGACTTTTCAAATCACCCAACAGAGTTAACTCCAAGTAAATGTTGCATTTTTGTCAGCCATTCCTGAACCTGTGACCAAAAACAAGCTACATATGGGCAGTACCAAAACAAGTGATCTAATGATTCTCTCTTCGCAGCAAAATCTGCAGAGCTGGGATGATTGTTTATATATAACATTATAACATTCTATTGGTTGCAATAATTTTGTATAATAATTTTAATTGAAAAACAAGTTTATTAAACTTGTTATTTAATTTAGGTTATTTCAGGAGAAACATAGCTTCCCTTAGCCTTATGGAACACCGCCTATGTGCTTGGGTGTACCACAAACATAATTATAGCACTGTTGAAATGCATATAAGTGTGATGCAGTAAAGATGGGACACACACTGAGTATGGTAGAGGATAAAGCCCCATTCTATGCCCATTGCTCACATTTGCATAATGTCTACTTAGAGGCATGGGAATAAGAGATGAGATGAGACAGGAACATATGTGCTCAGAGGGGAATTGCAGGTATTATGTGTTACATGCTGGATTTAGGTGATTTTCTAAGACATCTGTGGGAGGCGTCAATCATTCATCCTTTGTCATATCTAGGCTTCGTACCATCTTGGCTTTCTTTGTTTTCAAAGATTCTCTCCTTTCTTTCCCTCGATCATTGTCAACTCCTGTTTCATTCAAGTGTGCATGTTCTGAGACTGCCTTGTACTTTGACAATTACCTGACTTGCTGTGTGTTTTTAATGACAGTGATAAGAGGGCATTGAGAGTGCACTGGGATGTTCACTAATTAATTCAGTGAATCTCTGTTTGGATTGGTGTACTACTGTATAATGTCTAACATTTTAGATAGACAAAAGGACCTGGAGAGGTATATAATATACTGTTTGACAGATAAATGGGTAGGTATTAAATGTGTGTACTAAATAACATATATCCTTTATAAGCCATGTGTGCTGGTACAGAGAAACCGGAGTGTTACCTTTTAGATTTTTAGTCCAAATACAAATCAAGACGTTGTCAGCAAAGCAAGACCGTATTAAGGAAAGACAGAATGAGTCACTCACCATCAGCACCCGTCACCTACCCTACCTGTCACTCACACTCCTCCTCACAACCCATCAACTGTCACACCATCTAATGCAAACTGTAAATCTGTTGGTGTTTTACAAGCTGACCTCCAGAGTTGGGGTCAATTCCATGTTTATTCCTGTCAGTTAAACTAGTTTCCCCATTGACATGCTAGTCCAATCTCTAAATGGACTGGAATATGTATATGGAATAAACCCTAGGTCTGTTAAAAGCAGTTGTTGAATAGTACATACAGATAGATGTAGGACCTTAATTTAAGCCAGTTTGCTAAAGTAGTAAAATAATCCTACAGCAAATGTTTATTATTATGGGGCGTCAGGTAGCCTAGTTTTTAGAGCATTTGACTTGTAACTGAAAGGTCGCAAGATCAAATCCCTGAGCTGACAAGGTAAAAAATCAGTTGTTCTTCCCCTGAACAAGCAAGTTAATAACCCACTGTTCCTAGGCTGTCGTTGAAAATAAGAATTTGTTCTTTACTGACTTGCGTAGTTAAATAAACACTGTCAAGGCTCCCAATTTCACCGATTTATTGACAACGTTTTGATCCGAAACAGATCTTCGTTCGTTGATTATAATTAATTTAACAAATTTGTAGGGGTTGATAGATTTTCCACTAGGGCAAATCAAGTCTCACGTTTTAAAGTGGAAGTTAGATTTTAGAAGACTTTTTAAGCCTTGAATACACTACAAGTTTGCATTTCCAGCTATCCTGGAAAATTCTCAGCATCAAAAGAGTGATGAAATTAAGATTCTACATCTGTGGTATACGACTTCAGGCCCCATTTCTCCAAGGAGACAAATATGTTGACTATGCTTTTTATTTTCTATGGCAGCTTCAATCTGACATGGACAAGAGGGATGGAACCCTGAAGTACATTCTAACCGGGGACGGGGCTGGAGACATATTTACTATTGATGAAAACAATGGTGACCTCCATGCCAATAAGAGACTGGACAGAGAGGAGAAGGCCTTCTATACCCTCCGAGCCACCGTAGTCAACAAGAACACAGGCCTGAAACTGGAGCCTGAGACAGAGTTCATCGTTAAACTTCATGATATCAATGACAATGAGCCTAAGTTCGCAAAGGAACTTTACATTGCCAGTGCACCTGAGAGGTCTAATATAGGTATGAGCTCTTTCACTTTAATTTGACTTTTGACATGACCTTTCAATTTATGTTTTAACCTTTGATGATTAAAGATCAGTAACATTTCAAGGTCAATGGTGCCTTAAAGTGTCAAATATTTTGTTTGCTTTTCTTTGAAGCATGAATGGTTTTGACAGTTGATGTGAGTTCATATTCATCCTCAGCTATTATCTTCCATTCTCAGGTACTTCAGTCACCCAGGTAACAGCCACGGATGCAGATGACAGCATGTACGGGAACAGCGCTAAACTACGATACAGCATCAGCCAGGGGCACCCATACTTCTCTGTGGACCCAAACACAGGTCTGTCTGTCCGTCTGTTTGTTTGTTTGAACCACCAGCAATGCTCTTTTATTCCTCAAAGCAATTATTACTACGATGAAGAGAGAGAGAGAGAGATACGGTAATGTAATGTTCAGAGTCAGACTGCCAGGGCCATTGCTATTCTCTCAGCCCCCTGTGCATTTTCCAAAGTACACTGAAATATTTAATCATTTCTAATGTGCACTCTGGAACATCCTGTCGCTCGTTCTGTGTTTAAACAAATGGAAACAATAAAAGCCTCCAACTGGCAGATTATTGTGTGGCTTAACAACGATATGGTTTATCCCTGATGTGACATGGAAGATGATGTCCCCATCACACCAGAGGACATGAAATCCTAAGAGCTTTGGAGAAAAAAATGTTGTTTCTGAGGGTTTATCTGAAAACAGTTATATTGCAGATGATAGAACCCATTCACAGAAACAAAACAAGCCAGGCCAGATGGTCTTGTGTGCTATCTAATGGAAGGTCGGGGCGGTTGCCATTTTTTACTGTTCCATAAAAATAATTAGGTTACATGCCCGTATTAAATGTTTCTCATTAAATCCAAGCACAAGGTCTTAGCAATGTGAAACGGTTGTCGTGACCATTTCTTTGCAAGAGGTTCTTCTTTCTCAGAACAGTTATTAGTTACATTATTCCCATTGGTAGTTGTAACTATAGTAGTTGCCCATACAGTATTTAAATAAAGGACATGCACATAAATGAGTTCGATCTAACTATACCCACATCACTTCAATCTGTTTGGCATGGTGGCACCATGAGTAATCCCTACAGGACCAGAGAAAGATACATGTTCTTAGCTAACTCATTAACAATACATCGTTATATTATGTGACACATGAATATCGTATTCTTCTGGTTTGTCCTCAGGTATCATCAGGACAGCCCTGGGGCCTGGAGAGATGGACCGGGAGAAGCGGGAGCACTACCAGGTGGTGATTGAAGCCAAGGACATGGCAGGCCAAAGGGGAGGCTTAACTGGAACCACCACAGTCAACATCACCCTGACCGACGTCAACGACAACCCCCCACGCTTCTCTCAGAGTGAGTAGAAGACTAAGAGTGAGGCACAATGACTGGAATTATACTGGTGGTTGAAGTATTCATAGTAGTCCTAGTATAAAAGTGGTAGTGTCAGTGTGCTGTGTGTGTGTAAGTGTGTCCATCTTATACAGGGTTAGCTGTGATTAAATTGCAATGCCGGGTCCCACGAAGTGAATCAGCTTGATAATCCTGATTAGATGAGCAGCGTAATACTGAGTGTCTCCCTCTCTCATGCTCTCACACACACACACACACACACACACACAAATGAGAAACATCCCGGAATCTGTTTGACTTTGACAGATTGCTTTTGTCATTACTATTCTGTTAAAGTCCAGTGGTTGGATGGTGGAAACTAAATGAGAAAAACACTTTTGATATACTCCACACACACAGTGTGAGATATGCCTTCTCACATCTCTCTCTCCACCTTGTCAGTTGATGACACCTTGCAGCAGGAGGCTTACACCCCCAGTCAGCACCATGCTAGGGGGAAACAGAAACGGTGTAATTGGTCACCATGAGCACAAGTTTAATTCACCACTAACACTGCTGCAGGGCCGTGATACAGGCTCAAAGGCTCCCTAACAATCTGGATTGTTAAATGTGTTAGCATCAGAAACATGGAAGTATTGAGGAGAAGCTGGCACAAAAAAAACACTCACTCACCATGCCAAAGGAAGACCAACAACCTCTTCTATTTGTGACAAGATTATGCAATTCTGTTCATGGTTCCAGGCTCTCTTGGCTCCGTTTCATGAGACACTTTCCTTATACTCTCCAACCTAATTAGTGACACAAATGGTGAAATGGGAGTGAATGCTACACATGCAAATAGTCTAATATGAAGCATCTCAAAGTTAATTTGTTAGAACATCCGTTGATTTACATACAGTATGTGTGTCTGTTTGTGATTCCAGGTATATATCAGTTCAGCGTTCCAGAGTCTATAAAAACTGGAATCCCAGTTGGGAGAATCAACGCAGTAGATAAAGACCTTGGGAAGAATGCGGAGATGTACTACAGTGTTGTCAGTGGGGATGGTTTGGACATGTTCGATGTCATCACGGACAAAGACTCACAGGAAGGCATCATTACTGTTCTAAAGGTAATATCTGTTATGACAAAGATAGTCAGCCACAAATATAGGGCATATATACCCTATTATCAGCCCTGGATAGGCCTGAGGCCATTAGACCATCAGAAACGCTATTATCAAAATGCATTTGTACTGCATCATTACAAAACATGAGTCATCTACTTTGTTCTATTGTGTCCCCGTCCCTTCAGCCACTGGATTATGAAAAGACCCGATCCTATACACTGGAGATCCAGGTACAGAACACGCAGACCTTGGACACTCGCTTCCTGGGGTACCTACCCAACAAGGACATGGCCACAGTCAGGATCGGCATAGAAGATGTGGATGAGCCTCCTCTGTTTGAGAAAGCCAGCTACATGATGGAGGTGAAGGAGGATGCAGCCGTGGGTACTGCAGTAGGGTCTGTCAGGGCTATGGACCCGGATGGATACAACAGTCCAGTCAGGTTAGTTAGAGCACTGCTTTGTTTTCCCTCCAGCCCACCCATTCAGTTCTCCTGTAGGTACCACCCACACCAAGGTCATGGGGAGATTGGTTATAATCATTTGTATCAGGGGTCATTTGATGAGTGTTAAAGGTTGTGTTACAGTATTTTTTTTAAATGTAGAATGATTAGAGTTGAATCGGCCGTCTCATTAAAATTGGAGTCGAGAATACGTTGTGTCCATAGAAAGACTAATGAGTGAAGGACAAAACCTGTGTGTTTTGCTCATCTCCACACACGCGCACACACTTTTTTAGTGAGTTCTTATCAATGTCCAAAGTCCCTTAATTACCAATCCTCATGGAAATATACTGAAAGGGCATTCCAGGATACATTTAATTAGATCATTGCGTAATCCGCTGGATGATCAAACTGATAGGGCTGGTCTGTTCTGGGCCTCTGTTCAGGGCTGTTTTCCTTCCAGGCCAGTCAGGGTAAAGAAGAAAGGGAGGAAAATAGAGTGATTTAAGTCCCATTGGCTGTTTAGGACAGATCCCCAGGGTGTGCAGTATTCAGAATAATTTTGTGAATGCACAGAGAGGGCAGGAAAGACTAATTCCTTGCAAAAGGGTTGTCAAGTACAGCAATAGAGGTTGTAGGGAAAATGGAAGAAAATAGTCCATGCTTTTATTTGTTCTTGTATCAATATTTGCCTATTTTACAGATACTCCATTGATCGTCGTACTGATCTAGACAGGCTTTTCAACGTGCATTCTGGGAATGGGTCCATATTTACCATAAGACCTCTTGACCGAGAAGAAGCTGCCTGGCACAACATTTCTGTTATCGCAACAGAGTTCAGTAAGTCGTTCTCAGCTTTATCATGCACATGAATTCACAAAACAAACTATTCTACCAAGTCTATGGAGTTCAATTATTATATTCTGTCCTTTGTTGAAACATTTAAAAAAAATTAAATCATACATAATTATTTATTACAATTATTATACATTGTTGTGATGTGTATGTTTTGCCACACACAGACAAACCTCTGCAGACCAGTTGGGTGCCAGTCTATGTCCGTCTTCTAGATGTCAACGACAACGCACCCAAGTTTGCCTCTTTCTACGAGACGTTTGTTTGTGAAAAGACTAAGGCTGGACAGGTACAGAACACGGATCCTCCACTTACATCCCATGATAGATTGACATGATTTTATTATTCTCACTGCTATAATTACGTCCATATCCTAGTGACATCTAGAGGTGCTACAATAGGTACAGTATATGCCCAGGAATACTCATGTATGTAAATGGTGATAAAGCATTGTGATGAGTACTGCAGTCCTCTGGGGTAGTGATTGGTCTCCAGGGTCTACTTTGTGAGGCGGCTGATGAGATAATCTATCATGGCAGCACAAGGCAGGTGACAGTAGCTGTCACACATCAAGGGCATGTTTAAATAGGTGCCCAGCACACGCCTTCTCCTCTCCTCCCTCGCCTTTCATCCCTCCTTCATCCCTCTGTCATTATTCATAATCATAAATTCACTGAGGTGTTTGTGTTTGCTGTGCTCCTGTTTACCAAGCAAGGTCCCTTGAGAGGACTCAATAAAATCATCCACAATATATCTTCCACAATGGTTATTATTGCCACCGATTAAATAAACATATCAATCTGTTTGGTCTGTATAGATGGTCTATATCCTAGAATTTTTGCCTCCAATTTTTCCTCTGATGTCACAAACCGGGGGAACCAAAGAGCACCTTACAACAATTCTTGCTATCTGAGAGCACACAGATTGTTTGTTTTTTATCAATCTGTTTGTTTATCCCGTAAACAGAAGATCCAGACGGTGAGTGCTGTGGATGCAGATGACCCGGTGGGTGGACACAAGTTCTTTTTCAGTCTGGCTATGGACGGGGCTTACAGAGGCAACTTCACAGTCAAAGACAATGGCGGTGAGTACTGTACTGTAGGAGATTTTGGGGTCTCTATCACACCAGTCATCACCTGATATTATAGTGAAGAAGAACAAGAAGGAGAGTGATGAAGTGCTGCATCAGATGACCAGGCCTCCACAATTACCCGACCTCAACCCAATTGAGATGGCTTGGGATGAGTTGGACTGCAGAGTGAAGGAAAAGCAGCCAACAAGTGCTCAACATATGTGGGAACTCTATCAAGATATTTTAGAAAAGCATTCCAGGTGAAGCTGGTTGAGAGAATGCCAAGAGTGTGCAAAGCTGTCATCAAGGCAAAGGGTGGCTACTTTGAAGAATCTCAAATATAAAATATATTTTGATTTGTTTAACACTTTTTGGGTTACTACATGATTCCATATGTGTTATTTCATAGTTTTGCTGTCTTCACTATTATTCTACAATGTAGAAAATAAGAAAAAAAATAAGAAAAACCCTTGAATGAGTAGGTGTGTCCAAACTTTTGACTGGTACTGTATGTTGTTTCTCTCCCTAGATAACACAGCTGGCGTCCTAACCCGGCGCTCCAGCTACAGCCAACTGCACAAGAGCATCTACCTGGTTCCTGTGGTGATCACGGACGGGGACTTCCCCATGCAGAGCAGCACGGGGACGCTGACGGTGCGCGTGTGCACCTGCGACCGCGAAGGCAACATGGAGCTGTGCAACGCCGAGGCCCAGACCAGCTCAGCTGGACTTAGCACCGGGGCCCTGGTGGCTATCCTGCTGTGTGTCATCATCCTCCTCAGTGAGTCCGTCCGTCCGTCTGTCAGTCCGTCAGTCTCTGACGCATCTCCATCTCCAATTTAGTCATTCATATTAATGTATGCAAACTGTTTGGAAAATATGTCTTTAATAAGACATTTCACAGGTTATAGTGTAGTTATTTGCCCCTTCTGTATAACGCACACACACACACACACACACACACACACACACACACACACACACACACACACACACACACACACACACACACACACACACACACACACACACACAAGTGCTTCTAAGAAAATCCCTACATTTCCCAGTAGATAGCCTATTTCACTCTTGGCTGTCTACAGTAAAAGTGTTATATATAGAGGATCAAAACAAGTCTGAGGGGATTGAGATTGTGGACAGGATAGTAATTCAACAGGACTGGCAGTAAAATTAACCTTTTATACACCAGGAGTTACTTTAATACAACATGGAATGCAATTACCACAATATATTACATCAGCACCATTAACTACATATACAGTGTAATGGAAATGCATTTATTTAAAGGTGCAATATGCAGAAATCTCTCCAACATTTCATAGTTTCTAAAATACTAATAGTTAGCCTCATTTCAGTTTATGTGACAAAATAAGCAATGTATAGTGTAGAGAATCATTGTACAATCTAAATAAATATATTTACAATAACCCAAAATATTGTATTTTCAGCTGTTTGAAGCTGGTCTACAAAAACAAAAGTAAAAGACGCAAAAACTAAACTTGAGAACGGGAAGCATAGAAATAGCAGAGAGATAAGATCTATTACTTCTTAGACTTGCATTCAATGAGAATGACATCCATTACTTACATTTCTATATTTGGTCGGATCGCCTAAAAAGTTACATATAGCAGTTTTAAAATGAGGCACCATTCTTGGTTATTTATAAGTTAGTAGTTACAATCTCATTGCGATGTTGGAATTAAAACATTTTTCAGCATCTCTACTGCAGTCGTTTCTAAATTGTTACTGGGCTGTGGATGCATGATGCAGGCCGTGTTCTAATGCAGTGTTCACTGCAGCATGAGCAGCAAGATAATATGAAATCACCCAGCCCTGAACAGCAAACCTCTTCTCTAACGCTGACTCTCCATCTCTTTCTTTGTGTCCATCTCTGTCTCTCTGTCCCTGTCTGTCTCTTTCTCCCTGTTTATCTCTCAGTGATCATAGTGCTGTTTGCTGCTCTGAAGAGGCAGAAGAAGAAGGAGCCTCTGATCATCTCTAAAGAGGACGTGCGAGACAACGTGGTCAGCTACAATGACGAGGGGGGCGGAGAGGAGGACACCCAGGCTTTCGACATCGGGGCTCTGCGTAACCCCGAGGCCATCGAGGAGAGCAAGCAGAGGCGGGACATCATCCCGTCGGGCACTCTGTTCCCCCCTATCAGACGGACAGCCATCCCGTCGCGGGACAACGCCGATGTCCGGGACTTCATAAACCAGCGGGTGCAGGATAACGACAGTAACCCCACAGCCCCCCCTTATGACTCTCTGGCCACATATGCCTACGAGGGAACCAGCTCAGTGGCTGAGTCTCTGAGCTCCTTGGAGTCAGCATCCTCTGAAGGGGACCAGGACTACAACTACCTCAGTGACTGGGGGCCCCGCTTCAGGAAACTGGCTGACATGTACGGGGCTGAGGACAGCGACCGTGAATCCTAACACACCACCTGAACTGTTTGTGGGTGGGAGCTAGGAGGATGACTTATGACTGACTGTAATCTGTCTTCTCAGAAAAGAAGATACATGTTGCAGCCCAAGTTTTTTTACAAAGTGCCCTTTTATTCCTTCCAACTCAGTAGGACATAGTTCCTTCTGACGGCCAGACCAGACAGAGACTGTGCAGCTGTGTGGATTTGTTTTACTGCAAGGCCGACCTTTGAAGAGAGGATGAACTTCAGTCCCTCAGTTGAAGTTAAGAGCCGGAGTTCAGTGTCAAAAAAACAACAATAAAAAGATACATTTATTTTTCATTTCTGTTTACGTCTGTCACTCTATGCTGCATTGGAAGGAAATACAACACTGATTACACATTTCTCTGAATACTTCTGTGTATTCTTAAGTAATATCTCCTTTAGTTCCTCTGTACTGTTACTGAAGTGCAGTATGTTGTACTTGGTATATTTGTGTGTTTTAGTGAAATGGAACTTTGCTTTTCCAGGAACAAGGAACTGGAATTGAACATATCTTAAGATATTCTTCATACCTTTTTTTGAAAAGTTCAAATTCTTAAAAAGGAAGGAAAGCCCAGCACCAAAATAAAACATTGCTTCATGAATGTTTACGGAACCGAAGAATGGACAGCCACTCTGTACATATGCTCTATTGCTCTATCAAGCCTTCTGTTACACAGACAATTCACTATCTAAGAACAACTCTCTGAAGATGTGATTTGACACAAGAACTGTGTGTATCTATCTCTGTACATGATGATAACTGCAGAAATGGAGGGAAATGAGGAACCATGCGCCAAGATTTACAGTGAATTTCAGCATCATCTGACAACATTAGCATAATCCATCATTAGTCAATCATCATCAATCAATCATTGTCATATTAGACGTGATTGTTCCAACAATGTACACACACACACGTGGCTTACTTACATCAAGTTAGCACAAAAAGCCCTCAAGGTGAATGAACATGTCATTCATATTATCTTACATAATAGTACTTACCAAGGAAAACAAATTATTCTTAAACACAATATCTGAGTCATGCATTTAATTAGCTAAAACAACATGTACGTAGATTCAGCATTGGATAGGAAGTGCTGTCACAAAGTACAGGGAGTTGCATCTGTCGGTGGGGAGAGATTACGTCATGTTATTATTAAATATGGATCTTAAAAAGCCATTGAAAAGGTCATTTTGAAGCAACTGCAGAGAAGGAGATTGATTGACAATGAAAAACAGATAGTCTACCTTTCTGTGTTCATAATACAGTTTATACCTACAGAGAGAAAGTGTTTACATTAAGAAATTAACTAACACCTTTGAACTGAACCAAAACTATAAATAGCATCTGAAGTAAATATTTAATTTAGCCATAATGTGCTGGCTAATTGTTCTGTTCTCTCTGTGCCAATATTGGATGGTAATGCTTTTCACTCTCTGAACTCATCACACTAAATAGCTAAGCGAACATAAGCAGTCAATCAAAAACAACTTAAACATTAAAGGAGCAAAGACGGGATCCAAAGGATCAATTAAAGCTGATCTGTGCTTAAACATTAAAAGTTTGGCAGATAACGATGTGTTTTGTTTGGGGTACATCATTCTGATTTGACATCAGGACTTTTCTCAGTAAAATTGTTTGACTAAATAATGGTAAATACTGTGGTTGAAACAGTGCTTTGTCACAGTGATTTGGGACCGTAGCGGATGTTCATGATGTATTACTTTGCTTTTTATATTGTGATTTAAAAATATATATATATATATATACATATATATATATATTTATAGGACACATGCTGAACTAATATTCTTGAATCACAAGCGTCCAGCCAATATCACTGTTTTTGATGTCTTTTGGAGGTGTACAATTGTATGTTGATACTACGGCTACAGTACATGTTATATTATGATGTATTAACAATTGTCCAACTTTATCATAATAAACTTTTCCAGTAAACAACAAAATAAATGGTTTTATTTCATTATCACCTCTTAGCTGTAAAGTCCCCTGTTTAGGGGACCTGCGTGGTTCTGGTCCGGGTTTCGACCAATATTTTTGCTTATAAATTGATCTGTGGACACCGTAGATTGAAATTGATAGCCCTGCTTCCCACGGACACAGTAGTCTATTTGTTGTGCCTGTGTGATGTAGGATGGGAAATCTGTAACCACTTGAAGCTGTGATGTCCCTCCTACCATTTCAATTCGCTCTTCCGACTGTCAATCAACTCCTGGCTGAACCCTACATCACAGCAACTGACAAAGCACATGCCTGCAATCCTTACATCGTGGCGCAGCAGGAGAGAGTGGTTCCGTCACTGTAGTACAGAGATCGATTTATAGCCATTCATCTAAAATAATTCATTGATTTTAAACAAAAAGCACTGTTTCTGTTTGTCATAGATGGACAAGATTAATATGATGGGGGGCAGATGTTTTGATCAAGAGAGACCATAAAATATGCAAATTGTCTCTAACACTAAACATACAAATATGTATTTTACATGTATAAGGATATTTCATATTTGTATTATATTTGTACTGTGTACTTGAGCTTGTCTCCTCGAAAGTGACTACACCTCAGTAATGCATAACAATTTTTAACAGAAAGGTGAGATTTTAGCCTTTCTTGTAGTATGCAGCATTACTAGTTATTGTCTACTTCGTGATAAATAAAGACTTTGGTGGATTACGTAGATTACATTTTAGATGACATGTAGTTACATTTAAGAGGAAACCCAGCTACAGCGCTATATATAACCTGATGGAACCAGCCGGATCGCTTACACAATTCTGTTTTAGCGCTGGATTCCAATCAGTAGAGCCGAAGAACAGTGTTATAGCGTGATTGAAATTTAAAGGTAATGTTTCCACGTTCGCATAGACTGCATTCATGGTAAACGCGGCATATGTCGGCTCAATCGAAAAGGACTGTTACCTTTTAACCGTGCTACAACGCAGATGTTCAGCACTATGGATTGAATTCAGCTCTTACTGCACATAAAATTAAACAGAATGATAAGCCCAGTGTAGAATGGTGAATGCAGCATCAGGCTGGTTCCACCATGCTAACAATACTACTGTATCATCACACAAGCTGCTCACTGACATCTTTCTCAGACTGGCTACATTTCAGTGCCGATGGCCTACTCTACTGTACTTATGCCAAATGACTCACTCTGGCTCCCTCCCAGCATTACCTAGTTAGGACAATCTGTGATTGAGATCTGGAGACATCGCAGGACTGGAAACCTGATTTAGAGAGAAGGGATTCATTTCTAAATGGATCTAGGTTCAGCAGATCCGATGAAATTTAAGACAATGCCTTTGTTCATCGAATTGTACCAACCATCTCTCTCCCACTCGGTAAATACTTGTGATAGCACCTCATCTGATGGTGTTTGCTAAATTTGCCTCATCCAATTGTAGATGAAAATCCAATGCTGAAAATGTTACCATTGGACGTTAGTCTGCCAGTTCCATTGTTGGAAATAACAATGGATAAAAGCATGATTTTAGTCAGCCGAGAACCATATGTTGTTCATGTGCTGCTCATGTTTTAATTATTGTCGCTAGTTGTCATTCAGGAAGTGTGTTCAAGTTCAGACATCTAAAAAAGCAGAAGATAACGTGGCATGTCAATGGCATCAGCAACTCTACAAAGAAGCCAACCATAGTCATCATACATGTTGAGTGATGCATTAATAGAAATGTTTTAAACACATTTCCCTACTGTCCATAGGAGCTCAAGGCATTTTCAACCTGCCAGTAACTAAAATGAGAGAGAGACCCACATCAGTTTCCACCAGCTAAATATCATGCAACTCAATGAGCTGGCCAAAAGCACATCAACTCTGGCCACCATATCACATTAGCACCAGCATTAGTGCTAAGAGAAGTAACTTTGCATTAGTAAAAGAACAGTGCATTGCCAGTCCAGTTGTATTAGGCCTAGCCATTTCTTCTCTGTTAATCTTTAACGGGACTGTCATGTGAGGATAAATGCTGAAAACCTCCCTCTCTCTCTCATGTCTCTCTGATTTGTGACCTGAATGCATTTAATCGCAATGGCATTATAGCACTATACCTCTTTTTATGCAAAGAATCACATTGGATGTGTTTTTTCCTGACAACTGGATACCTATATAGATGGAATAAATGCCATATACTTATTTGAGGATGAAAGTATTAGAGGCTTTGGTGCAATAATTCATATATTTGTATATGGACAGCACAGTCAGATTCATGTCTTTCTCTTTGGATAGGATGCTAGAGGGTGGGACCATGTGACTATGCCATCGCTGTACATGGCGGTACATGACCTCTGAACTTATGAACAAGTGTCTGATCACTAGATTTTGCAAGTTCACTTTGCATAATTCTCATCAGAACTCTATAAGGAGGAGCCATCACTTTACACCAAATTGTTCATTTCAAATTGATTAACCAAGTAGTGAAGTGTTTAGGTGTTTGATTTCTTTATGCAAAAGTCCTCAGATCCTCACACACGTACAGTCAATGGTTTGCCATCGAATTCCTTATTTTCTCTTGAATGAAAGGAGACTACTATTGAAGTGACTTCTGTGTGGTGGCAAACTATGGGATCCAACATCGTTTTCTATCAATCGCCCGTCTCAATAGGACTGGCAGAAGGTTTTGGTTCCAACGGGCCTTCTGAAACATAGAATAATAAACTAATACCGTACAGTGAGGTTTTACACAGTTGGAGGTTTATTTTGGGGGGGTTTAAATAGTGATAAAGTGCTTTGACTGTTGATAAAGTGCTTATTATTTCTTCAAAAGGCTATTTAGAATGTATTTTAAGTGTGCTCAGCATGGTTGCCCTGGTCATATGTGTGCTTTGTTAGGAATACTAAAACATTTTTAAAAACTTAGATGTATTCTGCATTTATAACAGATTTCGTTCACATTCGATTTTGACCAGAGAAAGCTGTATATGTGTTGGTGTTCACTCTCATCCGAGTGAGCCTCAGATTAAGCCGCCTGTGACTAGTTTAGCTTTTAAAACAACTCACAATGAAATCCATTATGCATTGTATTGTCACAGCTGCAAAATAATGACGTGACTTTGCAAAGATAAATCGAAATAGGACTCAGGGAGAGGAGAGACGAGCATTTCAATTCTATGACTGACACAGTTATCACTCGCCAGGAGCTTATGGATGGAAGCTCATCCAAGGAGAGGGATGGTTAGGCACTGTCATGTTGGCTACATTTGATGGATTACTTTAATTAATATCGGTTATGCCTTTCTTTCTCTAAAACACCACTGTCTCTACAGTCTTTCTCCTCAATTTCACACAGCTTTTTATTTTACTCAGCTTTGAAATGAGATCAAAATCAAATATGTCTGTGCATTCTGATTAAATGAAACAAGTAAGGTTTGGTAATTACACCAAATTGTAGAGCGGGATGGCATGTCACATTTGATAAATGATTGGATCTCCTAGGTGTTACTGAATCTGTCAAATCATTGAAAGTAGTTACAAAACAGCTTTTATTGGTATGACTTTCCATTGTGTTTTGGTAAACATAACATACTGATTGAGTTCCAAATAGAGAGGTGTAGTAAAATCCAATTTTGTTGACCTTCAGACTTTCAAACTTTGACATAGAGTCAACCATCAGGAAGCTGGATTAGGGTTACTGGGACCCAAATCTCTGTGGAATACGATTATAAACTCCCAGGGTTGGACGCATGGCTTTAGGTTCTCAGAATCATGTCTGGAATGGGTTGTCGAGCACTTTGCAGTGTTGTTTTTTCTCTTCTCATTTGTGTACATGTAGTGGCATGACAAGAATACTGTCAAGGCTTAGCACTTGTTGAGCCGAACATGCAGCCACTGACTGCAGTGTGTTAATAACATCCAGGGAACACTGAGACACTGACTGTATTTGTCTACACCATTTTAAGAAGCAGCAAACACTCCATCTTGGGCTCCTTTTGAAGTTCATCTGTGTGTGAGAGCAGGTTGGGGGCCATGTATTGTGTTGTGAATGTGTACCGGAGCAGACAATAAATGGGTAAAACGAGGACAAATCAATATAAACATAGTTTGGTGTGTGTGGACTAACCACTGAAGTGCCATTGGAGGTGCTTCTTCAACTTTTGAACTATTTCAAGATCACTGAGCAAACACAATTTTCTGTCTGAGCAGATCAGGGTTCTCCATCAAACTAAACACATTAAATGTGCTAACATCTTTCTCCAATGGGTTGGAAGATGGACTTTCCACATAGACCAATCCTAAAATAAATAATAGGCATGTTTGCCATGGACCATCCTTCACAAAGGTAACCTTGTTGGCCTCAGTACAAAGTCTAAGACTTACTATTTAGTCAGAAATATTAGTTCATTTGATGATACAAGAGAAACGTGTTCTCAGCATTGATACATCATCGTGTCTTTGTTTTTCTCTTCGTTTCCTTTAAGTCTGCATAGAACATTCTCTCTCTATGATAATACAGAGATATTGCCAAACAAAACCAGAATGTGGCACTGTAAAATGTATTTTTGGTCTTAACAGTCCTGTCAAAATAACACTAATGCTATTGGTATTTTAGCTGAGTACAGTAATGGCACAGATGACACACTAATACTCTATATGTATAATTCAATGAAGAGAAAGGGATGAGCACAGATCACAGGGTACTTAGAGGAGCTATGGAAGGGGTCACAGCCTCAAAAGGCATCCACACGGATAGCGGGCAGCCCACTCCGTGTTCCAGAGGGATATCTAAAAGCAGAGTTCAACTCCATTAGTTATTTCTCAAGTTGGAAGCTGCTCTTTCCTTTTTTATACTTATTCCTAACTCTGTTTCATTGATAAAAATCATGTTTATCAATTAGCAGATGAATGAAATTGCTAATCAATGAGTCAATACGTGGAAAGACACTGTAGATTGAATGACTTTTTGTTCTCGCTTTAATGTGTAACTGGAAAAGACTGCATCTTTAAAGTACATAAAGTTACATTTTACTCCCATTTACTCAAACAAAGTTGTTTTGTAATTGGACTCTCAGCTCGGAGAAAAGAAGGAGAGAAAGTGTCACATTTTCTGCATGGTTGGTCTACAAATAGAACCTTCTCTCTCAATGGGAGAACAATTCTAAAAGAAAAACGTATTGAACTGCGGGTCCAAACAGGATTGCTCATCTTTTTCAGGAGACACAGCCCTTTTAGAGCATGTGTGGCCATTAGGGCCATGTAACTCAACCTCATGACAAGAGCTTCATTGATTAAGCTGGAGGGGCCCTTTTTCACCTGCCTAGCAACCTATTTTATCATTTATCCTCCATTTGTTAAAGGAGGCAAATCTTGATGTAGCAATCCACTACAGCTATCTTTACTACAACCATCAACTATTGGCTGTAAGGGTGATATATCAACATTTAATTTGTTACATTTGTTTAGCATCTCGGCTTTTCTAGTGTGAAGGCTTAATTTAGCCTGATTAGTTGTTGGGAGCAGAATGTATTACACTTACTTGTGTCCCAGTATGATTAGACTAGCGATCATACATTCCAACTGAAGGTCACTCACTCTCAACATAAATTTGACATAAGCTTTAATGTGAGATAGAAATTGATCATAATTGGCATACTGTGGTATGACCCTTTTTGCATTAAAACAAAACCTGATTTAATGGTAAGCGACACTAGTCGCATAGCAATGTTGTTTTCTATTGTTGGCATGGTTATAAATATTCAAACAAACCAAACTAGTATAATCTGGATAGGAAAATATTCACTGGAGGATTCAAATTAACTTGGCAAAATGCCCACATGGTGGTAACTTACATGCCAAGGCCCCAAGTCAGAGCACATTTCTCCCTCTCACTGTGTGTACTCTCTGAAAAGCAGCAAACAGCTATTGGCACCAAACTAAAGTCCCTCTTTGTCCGTCCTTTAAGAATTCTTCCAGGTACTTCAACCAAACCCCCATACCGTACATAGCTTTTTTCTGTCTCAAAACTCTGGAGAGCTGATGACCTCCTTGGCCTCTTCAGTCAGTGTATTCCTTGAGGACCCTCAACGTGGGACACTGAGGGCTTTATTCAGCTGCTTCTGAAGATGTTTGTGTTCTTACCTTTATGGGCCTTCGAGAGTAGGCCATCAGGTACTTCCTGACCAGCGGCATTATGGGTAACTCTCAAGGACATAATCCTTTGGCCGCCTCTTCAACTGTGGACAAGATGGGGGATATGATGTATAAAGGTTAGAAGGGCCTCAGAATCTAGACTTCTTTCTTTCTGGCTAATCCTGATGGCATGTGATGACTTATGACTTTTATATGAATTCATATAACTTTTAATGTATCTCTACCCCTCTCTGTAGGTGTTGATTTAACATAGTTGGTTTGCCACCATGACCAACAAGGAATTAAAACCTTTCATCAATATGACTGTCCCATATTCACTAATGAAATCTTGTTGAATAAGGCCGTATATTCGAATTTGCCCTCTCCAAAGATGAACAAGATCATTAGGAGGCATGTGATGCAACAGAGAGAATAATAGATTAAAAAAACATAACATGAAAACTCCCCAGATGAAAGAGATATCATTAAAATGTCAGCCCAAAATTTATGAATCTGAACATTCAAAAAGTAACCACATTTTTCTCTGAGCTATGGGGAGGTAGAGCCAAAAAAAATAGTAAAAAAAATATATATAAATATATATTTTTGTCTGTTGTTTTTGGAGAAGGGTGCAAACGCTAAACCCAATCTTTGGGATGAGGCAAGTTCCAGGTCCAGAAGGGAGTGTGGGTTGGGTTGGAAGGTTGTAATGGGAGAGAAGTGGAACCAAAGTCTTAATTCCTGGGTGACTTTGATCTAGAATACCTCTCCTATCCTCTGGGATGGGAGAGGATAGAGGAGTCGTAGGAGTTATTGGATAGGTTCCATGTTATGATGCTTTCCAGCTGCAGGTCCCACATATGGGGAATTCTAAGATGTTGGACTGAAAATGATTTGCCTGATTTAAAGCCCTTTTACCATGAAAAACCCTCTATATTCTCGTTTGCACATCTATTCAGTTTAGTTTTAAGAGACAGGTGATTGATTAGCACAG